>NC_086205.1:17971055-19286055 GCF_035770615.1 Melospiza melodia melodia | reverse complement strand
AGGGCTCTCCAAAAAGCTCCAGCAATGTTTCTGAGTTGCACAGGCAGGTGTGTGGCACAGTGGGGGCAGACCCTCCAAAGAGCCTGGAGGAGGCCTCGAGGTGACAGGCTCCCTGCAGAAGCCACTTGCTTCCTTCCAGCTCTGCAAAGGGGCACTGAGCTCCTCTGCAGACCTGCCCCTGAAGTGGCTGTCGGCATTTCTGTGAGAGGCCTCTGTTTGCAGAACTGCTGAACTTCCCCCCTGAGCCTCCCAGCAGCGGGAGGGAGCCTGGAGCCGCTGGCTGCCCCTGCCTGGCTCCCCCAGCAGCAGCGGGAGGGCGAGGTGAGCTCCCGCCCCACCCAAACCCACGCTCGGAGCCCTTGGCATGCGCACACAGCCAGGCACCCACACACCGAGGAATGCACACAAAGGTGCACCGGGCTGATCTGCGTGCATGCAGGTTTTCCCATTGGCTGGCTCGAGAGCAAAGTCCTGGCTTTGCCGGCAGCAATAAAGGCTTCCAGGCCAGGCTAGTAGTAAAAGTAGTAAACTTTAAGGGGAAAGGCTTTTCTGGCTGTTTCCGCAGTGCTGCTTGCCGCTGTTGCCTGACAAAGGCTTTCCCTCTGTTCACTTTATGCACATTTGGTGCTCATTAAGCGTGTGGGGCTGCAGCTCCAAGCGCATGGGGCAGCTCTGCTCCCAAGCACTACAGACTGACCCACCCCCACCCTGCACTCCTGCTCCCATCCAGGTTCCTCTGCCTGGCAGCCAAGTGGGATCTGATGTGCTATGGCTTTGGTTTCATTCCCATGTGCTCGCCAGGAGTGGCAAGTCCATGGAGTCATGTTTGATAGTCCACATCTGCCCATGTTTCCCAGCAATGCCCCTTGCTCTGTGCATGTACGGCAGGAAATGAATGACCACAGAAACAGAGACAGTTTCAGGGAGATTGGGAGCAGCCTGCCCCTCTTGGAGAAGTTGGTTGCAGCATTTGGACTGTCTCCCGAAGAGGTCCCAGAAGAGGCATAATGGTTGTCCTCAAATGTTGACTATACACAGATCATGGAGCACCCAAAGACAAGGAGAGCTTGAACGCACTTCTGTAAAGATATCAGAAGTATATCCTGTCAAGTCAAGAGCTTGCATCCATTTCAAAGATTCAACAATCATTTCCAGATCAGCATTGAGGGCAAAGCATTGACCCTTATCAGCCTCTGTGACCTCCAACCCAGAGATGCTGTATGGAAAGCATAGGACATACTGGAGATAAATATGGCGAAGCTGTGTGCTCTCCCCTGTCTCCTCAGGGCAAAACTCCCTATGCCCAGAGTGCTGTGCTTTGAGGGCAGCCAGAAATGGTGGTGGGAAATGAAGGAGATGCCAGAGATGTGGCCATGTCCAGAAGGGCAAGATGAAGTCTGCCAGCTGGAGCAAAGCTTTATGAGGTATGGATCAAGGTCACAACAGAAGATGAGATTTTACTACTCCTCAGACACCCATCCATTACTGGGATGCCTGCTATCATCAAGCAGGAGGGAGAACCACCATCAGTGCACAGTTCATCCTCCCACCTTTTACCCATCTCATCGGGTTAGTGACGTTCCACCAAGTAACAAGGAAAATGAGGCTCTCTGTGTCCAGAGGTACCTCTCAGTTGGTGAGATATCTCAAGACAACCTTTTGGGTTGCATCTGAGAGGACAATGCTGGCATAGCTGCCGTAAGGCACAGAACAGCACATTCTAATGGAATTTCCCTTCAGGACCATGATCAGCCTTGGGCTGAGGTTGAGGATTTGATTGGGAGCAAGTTCTCCAAGTTGTGACCTCCAAGGAAGGCTCTGTTTGGTCTTTTGGGTTGGTGACAGTTCCAGACACGTGTCAAAGATTTATGTTATCAGAGAGCCTCCCAGGCCTTTGGTGACTCTGGGCTGGGGTTAGCCACACTTTGGCTCTCTGCCCTTCACTGCTTTACACACATATCAAGGGATCCCTTGAAGGCAGAGAGGAGGGCAGGCTGGATGAGCTGTCTCCCCAACCCTGATATCAGGGAGCCAATTTGTTCACCTCAGGGTCTTGGTGAAGCAGGTGGAGTGCATTGCTTTTGGGAGGATCAGACCAGAAAAAATGGCCACCCCTCCCATGTGGCTTCCTTTACACCGCAGGCCCTTGTATTTTGCCCACTTACTGCTGCAATGGATGCCAAAGCAAATACCTCTTCCAGGAGGGAACCAAGTCTTGATCTGAAGATAAACCCATAGAGTCTCATTAGCTGGTTGGTTCTGGTGATTAATCATGCATCTTGTGGAGGAAGCCTGATAATTTCTCATGTGAGTTTACCCTGGCTTTAGAATTTGGCCTTTGGTTTGTTGCCTATATGAAAGCATTTAGCATTGAAATGGAGGTAATTAGGTTCCTGAGGGAATTTTAATTTAAAAAACTTTAACTCCTAGTTAAGGGTTTTGTCAGCATAAAGAAAAGGGTCAAAGGACCCCAGATGAAGAAGATGGTGCACAATTTTGTTAATGGAGCAATAAAATGATAAATCTCTCGATGTGTAAAGGTGCTAGATTAAAATGGGCGTAGAAGGAGCAATAAGGATATTTTAGCATTGCCTGTTCTCATAAGACGTTAACAAAGTCAGGCTGTACGAACATCACCTTCCTTAAGACACTTGTGAGATCAAGCACCGATAACGATACGCAAAGTGGCCCTAATGCTTCGGCTAACGAGGAACTGATAGGAGTGTGAAGTTAGCCAGCAGAGCGAGGTATCCGAGGTATGTGCTGTGGGATACCTGCTCGGAGTAGGCTGAGATGAATATGTACGTTTGGATTGCTGTAGGGGATCAAAGGGCGTGTCTGAGGGTTTTGTTTCCCAGGGTGAGGTCTCCAAAACCTGTGGTAGATCTTTTCTCTGCCAAGCCAGAGAGATTGGGAACATGATGAGAAAAGGCTGGAGGTTTAACTTTGATAGAACGCACCCCTCATGTCGGCAGCAGGCTGAGGAGTTTGTCTTGTCGGTTTCTCCTCTGTAAATGTTTGGTGTTGTCTACAACAACTGAAATTAGCTTTCCCGTGGCCTTAGGAAAGCACTCATACACCTCTTAATCTCTGTTTCATTTAGATAACCAGACTAGGCATGTGTGCTCTCGCTCTCTCCCATGCTCAGGCTCCCTTGCAGTGATTCTTTTCTGCTTCTTCTCCCATGTTTCATCTCCATTAAAAACAAAACAAAACAAAATTGAACTGAACTGAACTGAAAACCATAGACATGACTTGCATCAGCCATGTCATTACTCTCCATTCAAACACCCAAAACAAACCTGTGCCACTCCTTGCACTCCCATATCACAGCAGGAGCTCTGCTTGAGTTGTTTGCTCTGACCATCTCCATCCATCTCCATTTCCATCCTCCCACTTGGTAACTCAAGTCCACAGTTTGCTGTTTCCTCCTTGCATTTGACTTGCTAAGATGTTTTGTTTGAACGGGTTGAGTTCACCAAAGTAACAAACCACTGAGCAGGACTGTGATGTCCTTATCTCACCACCCATCCTTCCGCCATGCGCCAGCCGTGAGAAGGTTCAGGAGCATCCTCCTATCTGTGGGGAAGATTCCCATGTATCAACAGAGGTCATCTCTTCCTGAGGCTCACCTGTAGCTAACTCTTGCAGGAAATACTTTATCCTCTTGCATCTCAGAGTTCTCAGTCAAAATGTTCACGAGAACAACGTTGTGGTCACGCAGTGACCTTCACACACCGAACCCAAACATCGTTGCCACAAAACTTGGGCAATTCATTATTTCTATTCTGTTAGCTCTGTGTTGGCTATTGCTCAGATTTTCTTCCACTCTTTTGCATGATGCCAGGTTAACAGGTCTGATTTATCCAGTGATCTCATTTGCCTTTTTTAGAAATTCTGGCAAAACATTAGCATTTCTCTGATCTTCTTGCAAATAAGGATTAGTAGGGCAGGACACCTCTGCCAGCTCTCCAAGGACTCATCTGGGCTTGTGAGTTTACTCCTGTATGTGTTCTAATATCTCTTAAACTCTAAGAATTCCAGTGGTCTGTATGATATCTCATCTGATACAAGTATATCCCCTCCTGGAATTACTTACTGAGCACATCAGCTTTTATGTATCACTGTCAGTTTTACCATCTCCATGATGTTAGGTGGAGACTGTATCAATGCTGTTGCTTCTTTTCTTCTCTGTCTACCTGCTCTTCTCTTCTGTTGTCCTCACCCTGGCCCTGTATGGACTTTTTTGCTTGTTTTATTTTAGCATTTGTAATCAACATCTTGAATTTCCATTTTATTGACTGATTTTTAGTCAGTCCTTTTTCCCTTCCACTTGTCATCTGTAGCTCTTTGGTTTCCAATGTACCACTGAAACTGAATCAGAATGGGTCTGTAGCCAGACCCATTTCCTCTCTGTTTGCACTGTGACATGCCACATATGAAAAACGCTTTCTGAAGAGCTCACAATATTTTCTCACATTTTTTCTAAATTATTCCTCCCAATCTGAATTCCTCTTCTCCTTTCATCTTTGGAAAAATTAACCCTATGGAGCATCACACTTAAATGAGCCAGAACAGCTTTTATTTTTTTTTGGTTTTTTTTTTGCCCAGAACAAGCAGAATCAGGTCAACCAATCAGGACAACCCCTGCCTTCCAGCCCAGCAATTAATTCAACTGTATCTGTCATAACGAGGTCCAAAGTCACTTTATTTTGTGTCCTGTGTGGTTCCTTTCATGTCAGATTATTACCTACAGTTTCATTCTTTGTTTTTTTAACTAGTGGATGTGCCAGACCTTCAGGATGGTCTTCACCCTGGTGTAATTTCTCTGAACAATCCACTAGATTGTTCACCATTCTGCTGTGTGTTAACATGAACAAAGACTTGCCAGACAACTTCAAATTTCCACCTGGCCTCACAACTACATCCCCAGCAGCATGTCCTATAGCTCCTGGGCTATTTAAGCATCTCTGTTCAGTTTTTAGCTCTCAGCCCCAGACTTTAATTCTCCTTCTATAAAGTATAATCTTTCTTCTCCAAGTGCCTGTGGCACCATTTGTCCGAGTGCCCAGAGGGTCCCAAATCCATGAGGTCCCCAGGGTGTCTCAGTGCTGGATATGACGCCCTGGGCATCATGTGGCACAGGGAGCAGGAAATGTGTGTGGTGTATAACATCCAGCTGGCAGGACTGTGGGGCAAGAAAAGGGACAAGAAAAAAGTGTAATTTCCAGGAGAAATCACTCAGCTGGCAAAGGATGTGTGGGAACCTCATAGCCCTGCAGCCAAGAGGCCAAGGTGATGGGCTGTCAGCCAGAGGGATAAAGGCTAGGGAGAGGAAAAGCCCAGGGAGGCCAGGGGAGCACAGAGAGGAGAGAAGCAGCATCCTCCCCTCTTCCCTTGTGTGAAGGCAGTCAGGAAGCTGTTGTGATTTAGGTCCCAGCCTGGCTAGGCTCAGTGTGCCATGGCTTGTCAGGAAGGCTGGCAGCCCAGGGCTGAGGGTTGTCTTCTGCAAACAGAGATGGCAGTTTGGGGCTCTAGAGTCCACATGTGGGACAGTCTGCTTGTCCTTCTATGGGATCCTTCTGCTTTGGGGTCTGACAGCCCTCCCTACCCCCTCCAGTGTGTCCCCAAGGACTTTTGCAAGGTTTCCTGTACAGAAAATTTTTCTGACAGCAGTAGTGTAAGGAAAACCACAACAAATATTTCCTGTGTCCCAGCCCTGGGAGGGGGACAGGAGGATGAAGAGGGTCACAGAGGTGAGAGGGCTCTTGTCTGGGGAGACACACAACCTGCATTCGAGTGTGCCACTCCCTCACTGTGACTGTGACACCAGTCCTTGTCCTCCCAAGCGCTGCCTTCTGCAAAGTGGCTTTTCCCATGGTGTCCTCTGTCACCTCAGTGCTGTCCCCAGGAGACCTTTCTCATTCCTGAGCAATGCTGGTAAGTCCTGGCCATCAGGCTGCCAGCCAAAGGCTTGCCAGGCTGCCTGGGCACTCAGGTGAGGGTGGTTTAGCATGATGCTTTCTCTCTCCCTGCACTATGCACTTCATTGCTGGGGAAGGTGAGAAACACAATGCAGAGCCAGCAAAGCCAGGCTGGAAACAACTGCATCCATAAAAGCTGGCAGCCAGGTGTACCAGCCCCCCCCAGGCAGCCCTGCACGGGCACCAGGCTGCACTGTGGCATTAGAGGAGAGATCAAGCTGCTGGTAATCAGCTCAGGGCTCAGGCCATCAGGATCAGGACAGAGTCTGAGGGCACAGTGCCAGCTCCTCATCCTCTTGTTTTGGTTCCTTCCCCAGTGTTTCCTCCCCGTAGGCAGCAGGGACTGGTGGCATCAGACACGGCAGGAGCAGCTCTGAGGGGCTGCTGGAGGGTACCGTGCCATGATGCCAATCCATCTCTCTACAATCTGCAGCTAATTCTTAGTCTGGCCCTGAGCTTTGGGGATTTCCCAGCGCTGACACACTCTACAATTGCAGGAGCATCTGAATTACAGCACGGATCATTCCTCTGCACGAGCACAGCCTCTGTCCCTGCAGCAGAAGGAGGTGGTTTATAGCCTAGATCCTATGTCACAGGCCGCCCCTAAATCCACCTCCTTTGTGTATCCCAGCTTCCCAGAGAGCTTCAGCTGGAGGCAGTTATTTTTATGGTCTATTTCTTGGTCCTTTGCTCATGCAATGAAAATGAGCAACTTGGAAGCCAGATGGGACAGGTATTCCTGGGTAGGGGCAACTGCTTTCTTTTAGGAAAAAAAAAAAAAAAAATCCCAAAAAGTCATATTAGCTTCTAATATTTCTTGCTCCAGACTGAGCAAGAAGGGAAGCAGTACAGCCCAGATATCTGTCTCCATCACTGCCCCATGGTTGCCAGCCTGGATGTCTCTCAGATGTGCAGGGAGCAGTGCAGGAGCAGGAACCACAGGATGGACCATGGCCCTCTCATCTCTGACACCTCTCAGCACAGGGGTGTCTGAGCTTTTGTATCTAACAGACTTCCATGGATTTTTCTTCTTGCTGTGGGGAATCCTATAGGGAGTCCTTGAGTGACCTACACATTTTGCTTCTCCACCTTCAGTCTTCATTTGCTGCCCCAATGGCTTTTCTGTTGGAGGCAGCAGGAACTGTCACCCCTCCTCACCTTTTCCCTGACACTTGGGATAGTAGCTTAACCTTCTATCATCTCCCCTTGGTGTCTCTTCATCCACGTGGACATCACAGCTGTTCCCTCCACAGAACATCCTTGAAGTGCCACTCTGAGCCTCATCCAGCTCTGGAGGATCCTTAGGAAATATGAAGGCTGGAGTGGCAGGGGCAGGACCTGCCAAGGGCAGGGATGCAAGCTGCAAACTACCTTGTCCTTCATGGGGCAGGGATGCAGGGAAGCAGGGACGCAGGAATGCACACCACCTCACCCTCTGCGGGGCAGTGGCAGGGCTTCTGTCTCGGGAGGCTGTGGGGTTTGCTGTGGGCTTTGGGAACCGGCCCCCTGTCCCTGTCCCTGTCCCTGTCCCTGTCCCCTGTCCCCTGTCCCTGTCCCCTGTCCCTGGCCCTGGCCCTGGCCCTGGCCCTGTCCCTGTCCCTGTCCCTGTCCCTGTCCCCTGTCCCTGTCCCTGTCCCTGTCCCCTGTCCCCTGTCCCTGTCCCTGTCCCTGTCCCTGTCCCTGTCCCCTGTCCCTGTCCCTGTCCCTGTCCCTGTCCCCCGCCCCGTGCCGCCGCTCTGAAGCGTGGAGCGGGGCGCCCTCTGCCGCGAGAGAGCCGCACTGCGGGCAGCGGGGCGGGGGCGATCCGGCCACCCCCGAGCCTCTCACCCCGCTCTCGGCAGCCCCGTCACGACAGCAGGGTAGGCAGCAAGGCAGAATCTCCCACTCCCTGCACTTGGAAAGTCTGGATCTCACTTCTCCTGCTCACCCCCAGCCTCCCATTCCCAGCCGAGGATGCTGTGACAAGCCCCCCAGTTAGCGTCCTCCTCCATGCAGGGCGCAGCACCCTGCTGAGGAGCGGGAGCTTTCCCTCCAGGGCAAGGAGGAGAAACGTGTTTGTGCTCCCCAGCTTTTCCTCAAAGGCTCTTTTCAAGCAGCGGCTCCCAAGTGAGAGGTGCTTTGCGGCGTGTCTGGGCTCGTGGGTTTGGCTGCCGAGGACTTTTCCAAGTGCTTTTTGTCTTTGTGGCTCCTTCCCCTGCACCCCGCTGCCTCCCGACTCTCCTGCAGTCCCAGTCTCTTTCTGGTCCTTTCTCAGAGGAAGTCGTGCCTCCTTCCAAGCATTCCCAAGCTGCTTTAGGCACCCTGTGTTGGCAAAGTGGCTCCAGCAAAGCTGGCAGTGGTGAGCTGAAACATCACAGCATCCAGCTGGCTGTTCTCCTCTGCTGCCGGAGGGTCCTGCCTGTCCCTTGTGTGTCCCTGGTCTCTTTTTTGAACCTGAACGTGGCCGTGGATTTGTACTCAAGCCCCAAGCTCCAAACCTGGCCTTGAAGAAACATCCCCTGCGGCTGCCTCTGCTTCCCCAGGGGAGCGTCTGGCAGAGCCGGCACCAGCCAGGGGCTGATTTATGCCGCCGCCTGAAATAAAGCGTTGCCCGTCCTGCTCTTCACGCTGGGTGAGCCAAGCCCGTTCAAAAACCAGTTTCAGGACGAAACTTCTGTGATCCCTTGGTGTGAACCAGGCCTAGGCAGACAGGTGCGGGGGAACGCTGCACCCCTGGGCAGGGCATGGGAGAGGCGTTCACAGCGCGGGCACCACAAGGATGGGGGCAGCTGTGGGGGCACATGCCCTGATTCTGCAAGGGACCATGGCCAGGGGCTCCCTGGGACTGGCTTAGAAGAAGGGGAGCAAAGGGGTTTTTAGTAAATCCTCACCATCTGGGCAGATGTGGGGTCACCACTCCAGCGGTGCAGCACCCCATGGCACCCTGTGGGAAGTGGCACAGGACAGTAGCTCCCCTGTTCATGCCACACACTGGGTGCTTGGAGCAGGGACCCATCTGCCCCAAATCACAGCCAGGACTTGCGTGTCTGTCCCCTTTGTGCTCACAGCCCCAGAGTGATGTCCATTGCCCCCGCAGCCATCTCCTGCCCTTTCCCCGCCCCCGCCCCAGCTCCAACATGCCCTTTGGGGAAGGAGGCGGTGGTCTTTGTGTCCCTTTAAGACGCGGCGATGCTTTGCCAACGCCAGCTGCTCCCCAGCCACACACGCTCCCCTACAATGCCCTTTTCATGCGCAGCGGCCGTCTGAGCAGTGAAATGCCCCTTCAGAGCCGCGCCGTGCCCGTGCCAGCTGTGACTCTCGCAATGCGGGCGCTCTCTCAGCATGGCACAGCGTCCTTGCCAGCTCCGGCGAGAGCGATGCCAGCGAGTGCCCCCGGCCCGCGGCAGCTCCCTCGGGGCAAACACGGCTCCGGCAGAAGCCGCTGGGCAGCGCAGCTGTCCCGGCCCTCCCGGCATCCCCGGGGATGCGGGTGCTGCTCTCTCTTCCCCGGCACTGAATGCCCGATTCTACTCCAGGTCACCCGGCAGCGCTGCAGTCATAAATCCTGGCCACCTGCCCTCAAGGGCCAGCACAAATGCTGCCTCGTTAGGTTTAGCTAATAAAGCAATAACAACAGGAGAAACAAGCGAGCTAATCCCCGAGTGCTGGCGCTGGGCTTTGAGGTGCCATATTGCACCAGGGAGAAGCAGCGAGGCAGCCGGGCAGCGGGGAGCCCACAGCCATATGGAACCGACCTCGGGTCTGCTGGGAACTACAGCAGGGATATTTCCAGGGAGAAAGGCGGTGTCCCAGGCCTGGCTGGCTTATTTGCAGAATAAAACCTCCAGAGAGGCAAGGCAGCACATCCCCAAGTGCAGGGAAGAGGAAGGAATGGGTTCAGGAAGAGAAGCAGCATCACAGGAGATGCCCATGGGGTTGGAGGGGTGGGTGTGAGCCCCCCTGCCTCATGGGCCTGCTGCTGTGGGCAGAAGGGTGTAAAACCAAGAGCAGGGCATCTCTAAGGGCACCTCTCAAAATGTAGAGTGTGCCTGTCCTTAATGCCTCACAACCTAATTTTTCCCCATTAGAATCCCTCCCTAACCCAAATGCCAGAGCACATCCAGCCTGACACACCCCAGCCCAGCTCTCCTCCCAGCCACAGTCCCTCTGCAGTGTGGTGGCATCATGCCAAGTGCCACAGTGAGTGGATTGTCCCATGGAGCATGCAACTGCCTTGCTTCCCAAGGGGTTCCTGCAGTGGTGGGGAGCAGGTCCCACGGTAATCCTGCTGTCACACCACTGTGCCTTGCTGCCCTGACCATGGCTCCCCCAGACAGCTGGGCTGAAGTCCATGTGAATGTTGCACCCCACTGGAACAGGATCAGTTCCCAGAGAAACCCCAGCTGGCCAGGGATGGGTTCTCCAGGCGCACTGGCTGCTTGGACATTTCAGGAGGAAGGTCCCTTCCTTAGTATCCTCTCCAAAGTCTTCCAGATGTGATCAGCCCTGGGACTGCACCCATCCAGGCTGGGACTTCTACACTGAATGTCACCCAACGTGAAGCCATGTCCTGATCGTATGCCCCTGCCATCCTCTGTCACCATTACGTCACCCTGGGCAAGCATGATGGGGCCCACACCCTTGCTGCCGAGTGCTGTGCTCATGTCCAGGCTAGGAAGCAGAACATCCTTAACTTGTTGGTCAAGGTGGAGTCACAGATGTTTGTGAAAAGGACTGGGGTGTCCCAGCAAAGAAAAGCCCTTAGAGAGACCAGTTCTGGACAGAAACACTCCCTGGTACCATGTGAGAGTGGCTGCTGGGACTCCCGGGCCAGTCTTTGGTGCCCTGAGCACCAGTGGATGTGGGCACAAAAAGCCAGAGGGAGGCTGGTATGTTGTGAGTGCCTAGCAGGGTGTTTGGTGGTGTGTCTCACCACTTTCTCCTGAGCTGCAGCCCAGGTTGGGCATGAATAATGTATCACATAACAGGCGATCGATGTGTCTCACCCGGATGGACTCCTCTCCCCCAGCCCTCCCCCAGAGCCTCTCTCATTCTGCATGGCTGGACCTGTGCCCCTTGTCACTCCTCTGCTGGTGGCTGGACCTGTGCCCCTTGTCACTCCTCTGCTGGTGGCTGGACCTGTGCCCCTTGTCACTCTGCTGGTGGCATCACGCACGGACAGTTGGGACCCAGCCTAGTAAAGGAGTGTGGTCAGAGGCACCAGCAGTGATAGCCAGGCACAGGACCAGTTCATATCATATTTCCAGGGAAAAAATTGGCAGGTACAGGATCTTCCTCCCCACCAGGGATTTCCCTGTGAGGCAGAGCCCAACAGCAGCAATCAGTAACTCTCCCCTCCACAGCAGCAGAGCAGGGATGGGAATCTCATATCCAGTGACCTCAGCTGGAGGGAATATGGACCTGGGGATGCACGACCAGTTCCTGAGAAAGAGAAGGTAGAGTCAGCCCATGAGGAGCTGCATGTATTTTGTGGATGGAAGAGCAGTTTCTTGCCACTGCCAGGCCTTTTGCTATGGGCACAAAGGAGTGATTTTTATTGCATGCACTCCTTGAATGCTGTGTCACTTGCCAGAGCTCCCCAGTTGGTGGGAATGGGGCACAACCCTTCTCAAAAGCTTCCTGAGAGGATGCTGCTGAAGCCTAATGAAATTTGAAGCTAAGGGAGTTGAGCCAGGAGCAGGAGTAAGGGCTGAGACAACCTTGAGCAAAGGGGGATTGGCAGAGGTGGATGCAGATAAGGAATGGCTGCTCTTGGTGGGGTGTGTCTGAGCACACATGCCTGGTATTTGCAAATCCAGACTGATTTATCCTGCCTCCAGGACTTTGGCCAAATCATATCTTGGCAGGAATTTCTTGGTAAGATGTAGAGACAGCTCTGGCCTTGGCAAGGCCAACAGTGAACTTGTCAGAGAAACCAGGACCAAGAAAGTCTCTGATCACTTAAACTTCCAGTGGGGTGCAGGCACCAGGGCTCCAAGCATCCTCCTCCTGTCCTGCAGCAGCAAATTCGTGGGGCTCTCCCAGCACCTCTCAGGTAGCTCCCAGCCAGTGAGAAGAGCAGCTGGATGCTCCTAAACCTTAGACTGCTGCACTTCAGCTGGTTCCCATTGCATTTCCAGGTCACTCTGGGACAGTGTCACCTCTGTCAATCACCCACGTAGCCTTCACTGAATTACACGTGCACCTGGATGCTGTCAGATCCCCCATCCCCTTTTGTCTTCTCCAGGAGCACAGCATCTGGCTCAGCATCTCAAGTTCTCTGTTCCTGAAATGTTTTGGGATCACACCATTACCAGCAGGGCCAAGACTTGATCTCTTGGCAACACTGGAGATTAGCTCCAAGGCCTTGAATTGGCAGCAGAAAGAGAGGCAGAGGCTGCTCGGAACTGTTTCCAACTGGGCCAGGCACACAGTCGGCAGAGGATGTAATCCCTCCCCAGGGATGCCACTGTGATCACAGAAAAATTATGGATAGACAAACGTCACAAGCTCCAGGGGTGAGAGCCAGTTCTCAGGACATCACAGCCACATAAGCTGACCATGCCAGTGACAAGGCACCATAGAGCCAAGTTTGGGCAGCCACACTGAGCTGTCACTCCTAAACACTTCCTGTTGTTCCCAGGTGCCCAATGACAATCCCATAACCCCACTGATTCAGAGCCAGGATCAAAACCCATTGCCTCACTCCTTCCCAGGGACTCTCCTGCCTCATCCCATTATGCCTGCACAACTTAACCCACTGTCTGCTCTTCCCAGCTGATGCTGCTTTGCTTCATGTTTCTGAGAGCCTTGGCTCCCTCCCTCTCCTTCTTCTCTCTCGGGGGAAAGTAGTTCCCAAGGTGCTCAGAGTAGCGAGGCCAGAAAACCAGGGCACTTCTCCAGCTCACCTAATTGTTGGTTACTGTCCCTCTCCCTCAGTGCCTAATTAAGTGGAGCAGGAGGAAAGCCCAGGAGAAGCCACTGAAGGCACAGGAACACGTGTGCACATTACAGAGAGGCTGGTGAGTGTCCTCATGCACACTGCTTCAAAAACAACAGGAGGAGATGATGCCAGGGATCAAGCAGGAGCAGGGACTGGGCCTTGAGTCTAGACCTGGATGCACACCTGTGATGTGACAAATGCTTCACACATGCTTGTTGCTGAGTGATCTGCTGACAGCTGTCAGGTTTAGAGCAGAGAAGAGAGTTCATCCCAGAGGGCCTGCACTAGGGATGAGCAGGACCAAGGCTGGTGGCCAGGCTCCCTCCTGGGCTCCAGCTCTTGCTTATCTCCCACCCCAAACATCAACCCCCCCCTCCCCCCCTTTATATTAAATTTTTGTCATTAATTCTTGAACCCAGTCCCTGGAGTGCATGGGACATGAAAGACCATCTTGAAACTGATTTCCTGGCTGCCTCAGCCTTGTAATCCCTTAGAACAGTGGGTGGAGTTGGATGCTGGTCCAGGGTCTGACTGAAAATCTTTGATCAGACCTGACTCTCCCATAGTTTAGGAAGAATTTTAGAAGAGCTATTTCAGCTTTGAATCCTTGCATCAAATTCATTGCAAGCCAGGGCTGCCTGAACAAGCACCTGGCTGCGGTGTGTTGAAGGGAGGAATCTCACTCCATCAGTGCAACATCTGCCAAGCTGCAATCCCTGGGACGACGTCACTGCAGGCAGAGGAGGAGCTGAGCTGCTCCTAGAGAGGAGCCTGTCCCAAACTCGATGCCAGCCCTGCTCCTTGGTGTGACACCGCATTCCTGTGCTCCAGCAGCTCTGGTTCAGCTCCTGCTCTCAGCTGAGGACAAGCAGCCAGTCTGCTGGATTCACCTGTGGTGTCCCCATGGAGGCAGGGCACATGTGTGTGGCACTGTGCAGGGGAGCCTTGCCCAACACATGCCCAAGCCCAGGAGGGCACTGCAGGCAGGACCCCGAGCACCAGCAGCACGTGGTGCTGGCATGCTGGAGCCACGTCTGCCCCATGCTTGGCTGTGCATTTCTCCTGATGACAAACAGTCCCTCGGTGTCACCAAGGATCATGATGCTTCTTTCTTGCTGAAAGAGGCAAAAAGGGCTGGGGTGGGGTCAGACCTTCCTGGCTCCACATCTCCCTCCTGCAGCCAGCCTGGCCCCGCAGGGCTGCTCAGATGGGCAGTGGAGCAAACTGGCCAGGATCCTGTTTAATAAAATAGGGGGCTAACAGGAAAACTGGAACCAACACTAGCAGGGCGTTTGCTTTGCCAGGATGCTCCAGCCAGCTCCAGGCAAAAAGTTGGAGCAGCCAAACTTTTCCTGCTCAATATTTGTGTTTGTTTTGTCCCCGTTGCCTGGGCGGTAGTGAGAGATTTGTCTCCAAGAGAGAAAAGGCAGCTGGATTTGGTGGCATATGTCTCCTTTGGGATCCAGCCCATTGTGGGCCATGCATGGCTAGGGGTGAACTTAATGTGCAAGGCCTGAGCTGAGCGACTTCCAACAGCCTTGGGAGGGTTTAAGCAGAAGGTGAGCCCTGGGGAAGGACAGAGCATCCCAAATCAACATGGCATCCTTCCCTGCCTGCATCCCTACCCAAGCAGAGCCCAGGGCCCTTCAAACACCCAGTGCCCACCATGCCTTGTCCCACTTGTGCCAGTGCTGGCAGCCTGGAGACCTGTGTAGCCACAATGAGTTCTCAGGTGCACTTCTGAGCAGTTCTGGTTGCACACATGGGCACTGTGACAGGGCTGTGTGGGTTTAAGTACCCAGCAATCTCGTTAAAGTCTGGGTTTTAACAAGTTGTGAGCACAATGCTGTGTCATCATTAGCACTGTCTGTCGAGGAGCCTCGAGCACTGCTAACCCAGACTGTTCAGCTCTGGGGTTAATTCCAAAGCCAGCCAGCCACAATCCCTCTATGGTTTTACCTACCTGCAAAGGAACAGCAGAAATCCAGAGTCAGGTCAGGTTCCATATAAGAAAAGAAAAGACAAATCAAAGAAACCAAGCCTGGATGCAGCCTGTGTCTGATGGAGCCTTATTTTTTTTTCTATATACCCACTGATCTTCAAGATGGACTTGCCACAGCTGGGTCCTCTATGAAGAGCCTCAGGAGCCAGCCTGCCCTTGGTGTGGTCCCTCACAGTGTGCAGATGAGCCCTTTGGAAACCAGTACAGGGGCTGGAGGGCAAGAGCAGTGCTGAGGCCTCCTGGATCCTGGCTTTGAATTAGAACTTTTCTTTTGGTAGATCAGCAGTCTTGGCACAGGTGCCAGCCTGACTTCTGTGCCTCAGTTTCCCCCTCCTCACCTTCCAGAGGATACCAGCCCAGGCAGAGTCAGACAATTCCAGGAAAAGATGTGTGGAGAGGGGAAGAGGCCACAGCATCCAACTCCATATCCATTGGCATTGCCAGGGGAAATTCTTCCTGAGGGCATGAGATGGCAGCCACAGTGCCCGGCTTTGAGAGTGGAGTCACCGAGTTAATTTAGCTTTCCAATTAACAACAAGAAAGGTCATTACTGAGCTGCTCATGGCTCTCTGTCCTGACACATTGCTGCCCAGGGCCTGGAGCTTGGCAGTGGAGCAAAGAGGACGGGCTGGGGGCCCAGGTGAGGCATTCACCCCCTGCCCTGTGAACAAAGCCCAGAGCAAGAGAAATTCACAGCACACGAGGGGATTGGGATTGGTGTTCCCAGAGGCACTCACCCTCCTGCCTGTGCCAGGACCCCTCACTTCCCCACTGGGTCCTCCCCTCCCTACAGCCTTCCCCAGAGCATCCATGCTGTCTGAGCAAGGCCGTGGAGCTGCCCTGCATCTGCACAATTCCCAGCTGCACATGGACACTGCTTGCTGTCCCACCCCTGTAGCTTTGTTCCTGACAGAAGGTGTACCCAGCCCTAAGGGGTGATGCTTCACATGCAACCCCCAAAATTTATTACAAGAAAACTGGTCAGGAACACTTCGGACTCAAGCGTAGGACAGCGAAGTGCTAAGGCTGAAGCATGATGAGGCTGGAATTTTTTCCTATCAGGGTGGGATATAGAAAGGTTTTTCTCTCTGTAGCTGGGTCAATCCCATGCCCAGAGCCTGTGAAGGCATGATAACCCTGGGCCAAACATGCAGCTACTGAAAAGGTGTGACACACTACTGTGAGAATCCCTGTCCTGACATCCTAAACACTAAATGTGCTCCATCAGAGCCACAAGCCCCAGAATATCCCCCTTCTACCAGTGCCCTTTGGAGCAGCTTTGGTGGGGCTGGAAACACCTTCCCACGGGTGGGACAGGTTGAAGAGAATTGTTCCCTCACCCACCACCCTGTGGGGTGCAGCCAACAGCAGCTCCCCACGCCGTGCCAGTGTGGTGTCAGCAAAGGCAGGTGGTCCTCCAGCCTCGGGGGCGGGCAGCTCTCGGGGGCCCGGCCTGTCTGCAACCCCGAGCAGGACGGGATGGGGTGGGATGGGGTGGGATTGGATAAGGATGGGGGCCAGCATCCCGGACAAAAGAGCTGGATTATTCGGTACAAGCATACCCCCTGCCGACGAGCTGGAAAAACACAGCTCTCCGGACAACACACCCTCCCCCCGAAAAAACCAACCAAACCCAAACCAGCTACAACCATGGGATGGAACCGGGCGGGAGGGGGCTGGGGCAGCCCGGAGGTGAAGCCCGGCGGCTGGAGAAGGGCCGGGCCCCGGCAAGGGGTTGGAGCCGGGAGTCGCCCACAACAGGAGTGAAGCACCCGCCCAGCCCGCCTCGCCAGGCCCGGCATTTCCAAGTTTTTTCCTCAGGAGGTTTGCGGTCTCCAGCCTTTCCCACCCGGCCCCTCCGCGCAGCACCCGGGACCCCTCTGAGCGCCTCCAGCCCCGCAGGCGGGGCCGTGCCCGGGGCATCCCGGGGCTGTTTTTTTCCGATGCTTGCGGCTGGATTGCACTTTCCCCTCCGCTGTTTGCTTTTGCTTTTCTTTTTTTTTTTTTCTTTTTTTTTTTTTTTTTTTTTTTTTTTTTGTTGAATTCTGCTCCCCCCGCTGCGCGGCTCCCCCCGCAGTGCTGCCCGCCCCGCCAATCCGGGCCCTGCGGGGCTGGGGGGCTCCGGCAGCGCCTTTAAAAGCGGAGCCCTTTGTGCGCCGGAGCCCCGCACCGGCAGCTGCCGTGCCGTGCCGGGATGTGCCGTGCCGTGCCGGGATGTGCCGTGCCGTGCCGGGATGTACCGTACCGTGCCGTGCCGGGATATAGGGTGCCGTGCCGGGATGTACCGTGCCGTGCCGCCGCCGCCGGGAGGAGCCCTGGATCTCGCTGCACCGGCAGCCCCGGGACCCGAGCATCCCCCTCGGCAGGTATTTCATCCTCCCCCCTTGCACCCCAATAAACGTGCCTGGCTTGCCCCGCTCGCCGATTTGCCGGGTCTGGCTTGGTCGGCTTTTATTATTTATTTACTTCTTTTTTTTATTTCCGTTTTTTTTCCTATACCCGTCTTCCTTCTCCCCTCCCTCGCACCCGCTGGGTTGGGATGGTGGGGCTGAGGGTGCTGCGCCGGCGGCACTGGAGCAGGCTGAGGTGACAGGGCTGCTGGAGCCGGGATGCTGCCCGCTGGTGGATGTGTCGGGGCTCGTTGGGGACAGCTCAGTGTCACTGCTGCTGAGGGTGGGGTGAGCACGGAGCGGCTCCGCGGAGTCTGGCATTGTACGGTCTCTCGAGGGGGTGGGATCAGCACTACGGGTTGCTGCTGCCCCGCACTGGGTGCTCTGTGGGCACCTCCTGACTCTCTTCCCAGTGCCTATGGGCAGACTTTTCCCAAGCCCTTTGAAATGTGGCCCTAAACAGGCTTACAGCTCAGCTACCAGCTGTAGGGGGACACCAAACTGGCCTGGGATGTCCCTGCAGCTGCCTCGTCACCAAGTAGTACCACGAGCAGTGGCCGCAGGCAGCGACTGCAGCCGTGCCCTGTCCCCAGGCAGCCCTGCTGAGATGGGACCTGCCTGCATCCCTGCAGCCCCAGCTCAGCCCTGCCCCACCTCTGCTCTTTGGTGAAAGCTGTGCTGTGGTCCCAAAGCTGTGGGAGCAGAAAGGTTGGAAGCAGAAAGGCTCCTCCTGGGCTGAGCAGTGGTGGCTGGAGCCGGCTAACAGCACCACAGGCACTGGATCTGGGCTGCCATTTCCTGTCCTTGTCCCTGACTCCCTGGCCCCCGGGTTGGGGGGATACACTGGTGGCTCAGGCCGGAGCTGGGAGACTGGAGAGTGGATTCAGGGATGTGGTGGTGAGCTATCCCCCCTGGGCTTGCTCTTTGCTCCTGGGTTCATCAGGCTTGACTGGGAAGCGCGAGGGGCCCGGACCTTTGCCCCATGGGAAGTCACCCAGCGAACGTTGGTGAACTTGGATGCCATCACAGCACTGCTGTGCCAAATCCACCAGCCCTGCACGAGCACAGGATGGAGAAGACATCGGTCACAGCCACCCACGGAGCCACCGTCCCTCACCCCTGTCGTTAGAGGGACGCTGCTGCCCGGATTGCTGCCTGGAGTGTGACCGAGCAGCCGCACAGCGCCAGGCACTCCAGCTGGCCGTGCAGTCCCCCGCGGTGCTTGGGACGGGGACCAGCCCTGAGCCCTGGCTGGGGACCAAGGGCGGGCCTCGGCAGCCCCCACGTGCAGGCAGGAGCCGTTGGTGCAGTTATTTGCATGAGCAGGAGCGAGAGCTGGGGCTGACCGCAGGAACCCGCGGCTGCCGCAGGGGGCCCGGCTGCTGGGGGGTCCCGTGGCCCCAGGAACAGCTGAGGGACTGTTATGCAAATTTAGAGGAGCCAGGAAACCAGTTAGGGGGCAGAGGAGTCTGAATTTCTCCTCTCTGCTCTGAGTCACCAGGGCTGACTTCCCTGGCTCCAAGATGCCGTGGTGGTGCCTGATGAGAGCCTTGGCTGGGATACTCCCAACATGGCATTGCTCTGGCACCTGGCACTGGCTGCTCCTTGTCCCCATATCTGGGCAGGGCTGGGCACTGAGTGTGTCCCTGCTCCCAGGCTTGTCCCCCAGGAATGGCACAGCCTCGTGGTCTCCACCCTGGTTCTGCAACCTCTGTCAGCACAGCCACGACCTACGGCTGTTCTGGGAAGGGCTGGGAGCAAAGTGCAATGGTGACTGGGGGGGCTGGTGGTGGGACAGAGCAGGTGCACTTTTGGGGAAGGACCAATACTGGCTGTTCTAAGCTCAGTCTCTGTCCCCAGGGTCCTTCCATGTAAGGCTTCATAATAGCTTCAAGGGACAGTGGGACTGCTGCAGGGCCTGGATGGAGAGAATTCCCCTCGGCCCTGGAAAAGTGGCTCTGGCTGCAAGCATGAAATGAGTAAGGATGTGGCACTGGTGTGGTCTCCTGAAAGTCATCCCTGTACCTTCCTTATGGCACATGCCTGGGGGTTAGCAGTGGGTTTGGGATCCCTGCCATCCCCAGGAGGGCAGGGGCTGGTTCGCTCTGCTCTGTCCCCTCTTGCACACTGTCCTTTGTCACAGCCCCTTGGCAGCAGCAGAGGATGATGTCCTAGCCTGCCCAGGAGTGCCAGAGAAGCAGCACAGCCCCACACATCCCCCAGGTACCATCACAGCCACACTCTGCCCTGCTCTTTGCACTCTGGTGACCCAAGCAGTGGGCACAGGCAGTGCCTGTCCCCAGGGAATCAGGTGCTGTGGACCCTCTGATTGCACATACCAGTGGCCAGGCTGGAGCAGCAGCCTCCTGTCAGATGCAATAGGAGGAACGTGTGTGTGTGTGTGTGTGTGTGAGCAAGAGAGGCCAGCACCCCTGGGCAAAGCACACCCAAGCTTCTGCCACTGCCTCACTCCACAGGAGGGACATGGGGAGTGACAGCTCTGAGTGACAGCCACCACCAAGCACAGCAGTGTGGCCAGCCCAGCAGCATGTCTCCTTCCTGCAGACCAAGCCACAGGTGAGTGGGATGTCACCTACCCAACACAGGAGCAGAGCCAAGCCCTCAGAGCAGTCTCTGGTATGGTGAGAGGGGACAAACCTGGCCAGAGCCTGGCATGGGGAAGAAAATTGGTCACAGCAGCTGAAGGTCCCCATCACCACACACTCTGCCCCAGTGCCAGCTGGAAATTCCCTGGCAGGCAGATTCCCTCTGGCACAAGCAAAGCACCAGGGAGTAAATGCCCTTGTGCCAGGAAGATGGGAATCCCAGCAGGATGGGATGTGAACAGGATAAATGGCCTGTAATGATCCTGAAAGCACCTTTGGGTGACAGAGGCCAGGTGCCTGTGACACTGACTGGCAAAACATTATTCCAGTGGCACACGGTAACTGTTTCTGCTCCTCCAGTATGGTGCAAAGGCTGATCCCCCCCTGCCCCTCTCTGGGCCCTGGCTCCTGCTGCTGCCATTTGTCCCTGCGCCCTCCTTCCCAGCTGCAGAGCACAGCTGAAAATTCACCTACTGTGTTCCCCTTCCTGCCTGTTTGCTTCTTCCCCTCCTGCCTTTGCCTTTCAGTGCAGCTTCCGAAGAAAATAAAGGTCACAGCCTCACACTTTGCCTACACACACACACAAACACACACACATGTGTGTGTGGCTGGGATCCTTCTAATAAACTTTGACCACATTTCCATCCCTGTGGACAGAGGGGCCGCAACCTGCAAACATGCTGAGGTCAATGGGGCTGGCAAAAATGTGCAGCTGGGGGAGGGAGAGAGAGGCTTTCCCTTCCTTTAGCACAGTCAGGCTGCTCCACTGCTCAAGCCCTTAATGGACAGGGGAGAAGCCACACATGGTGCCCCCAGCACATCCCTCCTGCAGGAAGGGCTTTGATCGGGGTTCACACCTGAGCTGTGCTGCTGGGGGAGCTCCCTGGGGACCCAGGGCATGACTGCCAGCCCCCTCACCTGGGGTGGGCCCTGACAGACTCATTGCACAGCCATGGGGCTCCCAGTGCTGTGCCTAAAGCCACAGGCTGGCCCCTGAACCCCTGTCAGCCACAGCCTGCACTCCACACACCCCAGAGAAGCCAAATTCCAGAGGCAGCAAGGTGACACCAAATGTGCTCATCTCACAGCTCCCCCACTTCATTTTCCCTCCAAAAAAGTCACAACTGCCCAAAACTTCCAGCAGAATCCACCTATCAGAATTTAGGCTGAGAACACAGGGGTTGGAATGATTTATCTGACAGTTTTCCTGAAAGCTCCCTTCTGGCCATGGTGTTGTCATTGTATTTCTATGTTCTCTCAGCAGTGGGGTGCCTGGGGTGATGGGGGCTCCAGCTGGAGCTGCCCACAGGCTGGGGACAATGAGTGGGTAACTCACAGTGCCTCATGGGATGCTCTTCCTTCACTTTGTTCAGTCTAAAATGTAGTTTAATTATTAAAATACACTTTGGGAAGGTTGAGCAGGCCAAGGACAGAATCCTCCCAGGCTCTATGGCAGTGGGGGACTCAAAGCACCTTCAGTGCTTGGTGAAGATGTGACTCGTGGACAGGGCTTGGAACAAGTGTCCCTTTCTGTCCCCAGGCTGCAGGCAGTGCTCTGGGGGGAGCACAGAGGCACTCGATGGGGATCAAGCTCACCTTCCTGACATGTAATTCCTCTGGGGCAGTGGCATCTACTTGTGGGCAAGCAGGGCACAGGGGGATGCTCCCCCAAACTCGCTACTCCACAGGGCAGGCATGGGGCCGGCAGCAGCCACCCAGCACGAGCCAGCCATCCCTCCGCCCTTCCTTCCCTGCTGTCTCTCGGGCTCCAAATGGGGTTTATTGTGTCCTGGTTTGCAGGGCTGGGCCGTGGCAGGGCTCTGGGGGCCGTGTCCCCCCAGCCCGGCGGGGCTGAGCCGAGGCAGGGGCAGGGGCAGGCACAGCTCTGCCCGCTCGCAGCTTTGGCCGCCGGCCCTTAACGCTGGGGGTTTCTGCTCCTTATCGCCAGGACGTGGTTTATTCCCAGGAAGGAAGCCAGGCAAAAGCACGCTATTAAAATGCTCCGGTGGCCTTTGCAACGGGAAGCCCTCGGGCTTTGCCAAGCAGATGCCTCAAATTAGGGTAGGGGGATGCACGGATCGGCCTTTGAGCGCCGGGAGGCTGCCCCAGTGCCCCACTTCGCCTCCCTCCCCTCTCAGCCCGGGGGGGTCCCTGGGCGGAGCAGAGGGGAGCGGGGGGCCCGGTTGTGTGGAGGAGGCAGGAAGGGCAGATTGAGTTATCTCCGTGCCGGGGGCTGAGGGCGGCGCTGCGCTGGCACCCGGCCCGCGGCAATTACTGCAGCGGCATCGCTCCGTGCGCGGCGATGATGCCACGCTGCAGGAATGGCAGGGGTGGCTCGCCTCTGTCCCCGGGGCTCCCGCGAGCCGCCAGGCTGGGGCCGGGCTCAGTCAGCCGTGCCCTGTGTCCGGTTCACCCGGCCCCGTGGGGGGGTCCCGAACCTTCCCGGCGGTGCGCCCCGGGATCGTGCTGGTGCTGCTCGGGATGTTCGCCCTCCCGGCTGCGGACAGGGAGCTTCTGCCTTGGAGTAAGCGTGGGGACATTGCTGTGACCTGGTGTCCTGGTCCCTTGCAGGCTTTGTGCTCGTGAGCAGGATCGAGCTCTCATTTCCACCACACACTGCACGTTCCCGGTTTTTGCGGTCACAGAGGGAAGCCTGAAAATGGACCTGAAGGTGAAAACAACTCCCTTGCCTACCCCTCTCCCAGGGGATTGTAGGCAGCTTTAGTGTGGGATGTGGTGTGGCACTTTCCAGCCTCTCCTCAACCAGAATTCACTTCTCTTTCGCCAACTATAATATTTATTCTCTTCAAAAAATACCACTCCTGCCATTGTCCTGTTCTGTGATACCCAGGCAGCAGAACACAGTCCCTGCCACACTGTGACAGCTATTTCATCCCACTGCCCTCACTCTGTCCTGCCACCCAGTTGCCCTGGGCTCCCAATTGCCCTGGTGGATACTGAGATTGCAGCTTTTGGTGAGCTTCCCTCCCTCACAGCCCAGGGTGCTGCTCGGACTCCCAAAGCTGGGATGCTCACACATCTCTGTCACCAAGGCTCTTCTTCAGCCTTGCCTCTGGGTCAGGGTTTGCTGTTGCTCTGCTTCACAGAAGGACCCTCAAACCCCAGCACTCAGGGCTACCCCTCAATCATATTTCTCTCCTTGCAGACACTCATTAGCTCTGCTGTCTGCTGACCATCCCATGGGATCTCCACAGGGGGACAGCCACCCGCCACCCAGCCTGCTTCTGCTGCAGCCTGCAGGGAGCTCCCACTGCCCTCAAGTGACCTTGTTTGGGGCCTGATGGCTATTAATCCATGCTCAACAGGCCACCGGGTGAACAGGCCAGCTGCTGCTTGAGGGGTGGAGAGGCATGAGGATAGTCAAGAGGGAGCTGCTCCTGGACAGATTCAAACCAGGGCTAGAGATGCAGGGACAGCTGAAGCCTGTATGGCAGCATAGCAGAGCAGCTGGAGAGCAGGGAAGGTGACCCTGGTCCCCAGGGCCAGCACCTGGCCGTGTGCTGGGGATGTGGCTCTCCCCTCCCGTGCTCCCAGGCGCTGCTGCAGGAGGCAGCACGGCCCAGACACATCCCAGCAGCGCAGGGCACGGGCAGGCCAGCAGGTTCATTGCCATGCTGAGCTCCTGCGCAGGCAGGGGATCAGAACGGAACTGAATATTTAATGCCGACAAAGTGCCTTGATGCTGGTGGCTGGAAGGCGCCAGGGAGGGCCGGGAGCCGTGATCAGGGTACTGCTCACTGTGCACAGCTCACGCAGGGCAGGGCGGCACCAGCGCATTCTCTGCCTTGCTGTTTTGTACCCTCAGCTGATGAAGGCGGATTTGTGGGTAGACAGCCCTGACTGGCACCCAGTCAGAGCACCATGGGGTAGAGTAGTGGGGCACAACAGGGGCTGGGGGCTCATGCTGAGGATGGCACCAGGCACTGGTCCCAGCCTGTTTGCAGGTGAGCTGTGCCCTCCACTGCTGCTTGGATTGGTTTCCCCTTGGAAGGATATGGCAGGGAGGGGGGCAATGCAAGCCCTATGCAAGGGGAGATGTTTTGGTTGCACCCAGCTTAAAGAATGAGTGGTGCCCAAAGCCAGGGTGAGCTAGGAATGACTGGTGTGTAGTGGGAAGTGGAAGAGACAGGGACAAGACATTGCTAGGACAAGACAAACCTGAAAGGGAGGACAGAATAAAAACCAGGTGGAATACGAGGGAAGGAGTCAGGAATGCCATGGGCTTTAGAGGACAGGATGAGGCCGTTGCATGGGATCTGTGGCAAGGAGGGCTGGGCAGGGCCAGGGAGCAGCATCCCAACCGCCTCCTGCATTCCCAGCCACACATGCCTTCCAGTGCCACCATTCCCTCCATTTCCCCTCCCTGGGGCACTTGGGGCCATACCCATGGGCACAGGGGACAGGACAGGGCAGTAGGGACCCCAAGCTCTCCCCTCAGCCCTGATGTTGGCTTCAGTGTGACCAGTGATTGGGGCACAGCTGGAACTGAACTACTGGGGAGAGGAAGAAGAGCAGAACCGCTCTGTCTGGGGACCCTACTGCTGGTGCCCATGGGGGTCTGGTCCAGCCTGCCTGCGGGATGGGGCTGTGCCCTGTGCTGTGCACCACAGTCCCTTCTGCTTGTCCCCTGATTCACTCTTCTGCCCTCACACTGAGGGAAAAAATGGGGAACACAGCCTGGACGTACAATGTGGGTGCCAGATGTGTGTGCCCCCATATGCACACTGACACCCCCCTGAGCCACACACAGGTCCCACGTACACCCCCTTGGTGCTGATGTGCGCACTTGCACACACTCCTGCTGTCACACCCCCACAGCCATGCCAGCACACACAGCGCCACATGTGCAGAGACACACCTGCACTGTCACACCCGGGCACATGGCCACCTGTGCCGGCTGTCCTGCCACCCCGCACCCACAGCCCTTCACATGTGCCATGTGCTCTCCCATGTGCACAGACTGCGACAGCCGTGCCCCACTCTGTGCACACGTGGGCACACCGGCACACAGCGGTGCACACACAGTCCCTCTCCGAGCCTCCCTTGAAGGTGGCTGAGCCCCGGACACGGGAGGTGCTGCTTCTACCGGGCTGAGACCGCCACAAACTCATCACACGTGGATTCAGGACAGGTCTGAAATGACGCCGCTCGTCAGACACAGCCCGGCATGGCGGGGGTGCCCGCGGTGCGGTGGGACCGAGGAACACGCGTGCCCGGCCGCGGGGCACAGGCGGACGGGGGCTCTTTGTTCCTGCCTCCGCCGGTCCTCCATGATGTGGAGAGGGCGCGGGTGAGGCCGGCGCTGCGAAATGGCGGCCGGGGGGGCGGGATCGGGGAGGAGGAGGAGGAGGGGGAAGGGGAAGGCCGGGCGCCCTCCCCGCGCTCGGCGCCGCGCACACAAAAGGCTGCAGGGAAAACACGGAGGGCAGCCGGGGGTGCGGAGTGGCCTCGCCGGGGACCTCCTGCCCGCCCCGGCCCTCACAGCTCTGTGTGACCCGCTGCCCGTACACGCTCCGCGGGTCCCCGTGCCCCGCAGCCCCGTGTCCCGCATCGTGCCCGCGGGCCCGTCCCAGTTCGGAGGGCAGTCGGGGTGCGCACCAGTGCCGGCGCGTCGGGACGGCTCCGTTGTGCTCAGCACAGCCCAGCTCACGGCACAACCGAGCTCAGCCGTGACAGGATGTCGCCGGTACCGGGACTCCCGGCCGTGCGTGTCCCGGGATTTCCCAGGCAGGGCCGTGCTGCGGCGGGCGGGAGCACGCGGTGAGGCCGGGGATAGGGCGGTGTGTGCCGGGCTCTTTGTGTGAGTGAAGGGGTGACACGGCCGAGCACTGGCACCCACGGCCGGTGCCTCCCGGGCAGCGAGACCCTTTCCCAGCCGCGGGTCAGGAGCACGCGTGACCCCCCTAGGCCTGCTCCCCTGGCCTGTGGGGATGGGGCCGTCCCTGGGGCAGAGGCAGGCGCAGGGGGGGGACCCGCCGAGGCTCCCCAGCCGGTCTGGGCTCCTCGGCCGGTAGAGCCGGTTTGGAGGAGCTGCGGGCCCGGGGAGGCTCCCGATCCTCCCGCCCGGCCTGATGGCAGCTCCCCGGGGCACACAGCACCCACGGGGAGCTGGCGGGGGGAGCCTGGGAGTGACCCATGCACATGGCGCAGACCGGCAGGAGGTGTGGGGACAGAAGCCCATGGAGCTGGGAGAGGGATGGACCAGAAATTGCGGCTCCCCCTTTTCAATCTTTCCTCTCATCTTTGCCGCGGCTGCGTGTGGTGAGTTTGGTCGGGTCTCAGCCTCACGAAGTGATGGTGGGGACACGCTGCAGCCCCCACCCCACCTGCAGGTGTGACTCGAGCATCTCATTCTAGGCAGGTTTATGGTTGCTGCAGGCTGGGGACCACTGACACCCAAAAATGTGCGGACACAACAGGGGAGGGGGGAGCTGCCCACCCACCCAAATCATACACAGACCCTGCAGCTTCTCCAACCTGTGCCTGCTTCCCTGCCACCAGCCCACCCCCTGCAGCAAAGCCCCCTCCTCCAGTGCCACCAAGGTGCTGATCCACCCCCTTCTCCAAGAAAGCGCTGGCACAGGCAGGTGTCACCATGGCTGTCACTCTCCGTTGGCTATGGTGGGGAGCTCTGCCTGGCACAGAGGGAGGTGTCCCCTCATGAACCCCCCCATGTCCTTGCGCAGGGAGCAGGTTTGCGTCCCCAAAAGGTGACACGGAGGCAGGGCACCATCTGCTGGTGCCTGGGCACAGCACACGCCGGCCCACACGAGTGCTGCCCACCCACACTCACTCCCAGTGAGGCCCCATGCGCTGTGCACACACGTGTGTGTACCCCAGTGCCCAGAACTCGTGTGTGTGTGTGTGTGCACACACGTGCCCAGAGTGCACACACGTACACACAATCCCACGTGTTAAGGCACACTTCCGTGTTTGCACATGCGCTCGCCCGCGCAGGCTGCAGACACAGGTGGGTGCCCAGCTGAGCCATGGGTGCCCAGGTGAGCCCACTGGTGCTGGCACAGCCCTGGGGTGAGTGTGAGGCTTGGTGGGCCACCTGTGCCATGTCTGAGCACACACACACAGGCAGGTGACGTGTGTGCGCACAGGTGAGCGGCACTGTGCCCTCTGAGTTTCAGCCGGGCAGACAGCACTGAGAAGGCGAGCACAGGGCATGCCTGCTGGATTCCCTGCTCCTCTGGGGCAGCAGGGCTGGACTGGCTTTTATTGCTCCCTCCTTGAGCCTGGGGAATCATTTTCAGCTCTGACCCAAATTCCCTGGCAGGACCTTGGGCCTGTGAACCCTTCCCACCTGCCCAGGGCACAGGCTGAGGTGAGCACAGGTGTGAGACATGGTATGGGGAGCGAGCACAGGGCACAGGTGTGAGACATGGCATGGGGAGCGAGCACGGGGCACAGGTGTGAGACATGGCATGGGGAGCGAGCACAGGGCACAGGTGTGACACATGGCATGGGGAGCGAGCACAGGGCACTTCCTGGGGCTCCGAGCCCGCCGAGGCAGCGGCCACTCTCCAAGGGGCGTGTTCGGCTGCAGAGGTTTTGGCCGCCAGCCTGGCTCGCACAGCTGGAGAGGGAAGAGCTAAATTTGAAGGTGCTGGAGGGGGCGGGTGAGGCTGCCTGGCGCGGGGCTTCTCCCTGGCCGCCTGCTCGGGAGGCACGGGCATGTTCTCACCGCCGCACCCTTTCTTTCACCAGGGAGGCCTGACGGGGAGCAGCGCTGGTTTCATCAGCGGGAAATGAGGGTGAGGACTGAGCTTGAGTGGTGCCATGTGCCCCAGCAGGGACATCCCTGCCCCAGCACAGCCCTGACCTGTTGCATGCAAGCTCCCCCAGACCCACACACTGTCTGCGTGTACTGCTCACACCCAGCCAGACACACGCACACAGCTGGACACACTGACATCCCCCAGGCTTCTTCACCTGGGGCCTGCCCCTCCCACATGCACCCCACAGCCCTGATCCTTCATCCCCACGCCATTTTTGGGTAATAAAATTACTATTTGAGGGTGTTTACAACTTTTATTTAAAAATGCCTTTCCCAGATAATTTTCAGGGCTGTAAGCCAGGCACGAGGTGTGTGTGTGAGCCTCTTGCAGGCAGGATGGAGATTTAAGGAAACCAGCAGCAGGAAAGTAGGGGCTCCATCAGGCCCTGAAAAGTGCTTTTGACTGCACTGGCCCCCAGGATCAGGGAGAGCACCCAAATTTTGGGGAGCAGGGAGGCATCAAGCCAGTGGGGTGTCTGTGATGCCACCCATCACCTGCAGGAACTTAGGCAGCTACATGGGTGCTCCCACCCCCCAAACACCAGACTCGAGATCCGGCAGGCGCCAAGCAGACTTGGGAGTTTGCTAAAATGAAAATAGAAAAGAAGCCTGGGACATCATCCAAAACTGCCGAGTGTTAATTAATTCGTCCCTGCGATGTGATCTGCCCTCAGCCCCAGAACATCCTAACATAGTCACAGCCACGGCCACCCACCCCAGCCTCCCTGCTGGCCACGGCTTTATTTTAGGGAAGAGGTGGTGCAGCCTGTTCTCCCAGCCCTTGAACACCCGTGGGTGCTGAGGGCCCTGAGATGTGGGTCGTGGAAGGAGGGCAGCCATGCCATGTGTGTGGCTTTGACTATGGGGCCACAGCCACATCTGCCCTACAGCAGCCTGCCAGCTCCACAGAAAAACAGCCCAAAATTCCCATGGGAGCTGGGACAGTGCAGCAGTGGGACACCCCATCACCCCTGGGAGATGGGATGGGGTCCCACTCATCCCTTGTTCCCCCCCAAAGTGAAATAAGAGCATCAGTATCCTGGGTCTGGCAGGAGTTGGGTGCTGACACGTCCCCTGAGGGTCAGGCAGAGCTGCCTCATTCCCCATGTCCCACCACCACTGACCCCAAAACTCCTCCTGCTCCTACACCCCATTCTCCTTCCATGGGTCAAGGGGGCCAGGCACAGCACCCCAGCCTGGCCCTTGGCACAGAGTGCAAAGCAGCTCCTGCCTCTGCCTATTCCTGTCTGACTTTTTGTCCCTGAGGTCTGGGGTCATGCTGGGGACCGCTCAGGGTCTGACTCTGCAGTGGGCACATCCCGATGTCATGGGGTTGGGGACAGTGATGCCACCTTGCAGAGTTTTCTCCGCAAATCCCCATCTCTTGAAGTCCTGAGATGGGGGTGCATGAAGCCAACTTGGGAGAGGCAATCCCTATAAGTGAGAGTGGGGCTGGCTTGGGGGGCACCAGCTCCTGCTTTAGGGGCTGGGGGTGGGCAGGAGGGAGGGGGAGGCAGGGGCGAGGGGAGCAGGCAGTGCCGTGACTCAGCCGGGGGTGGCAGCAGGTGAGCTGTTTGTGTTTAGTTTCTAACGTTACAGTTGCCACAGTGCCGGGAAGCAGCCCTGGGGGGCCATGGGGACCCGGCGACACCGAGGGTGGGATGGGGCAGCAGCTGGACGGGGAGGCTGTTCTGTAGCTAAGGCCACAACAGCTAAAAATACTGCAGGCCATTGTCACCAGCAACAAAGCCACTGGCGTATTTTCAGCATTATCTCAGTTGCCATCAGCTCTGCCGCCCTCCTGGGAAGTGCTGTGCCCACTCCACCCGGGCACTGCTCTCCAAAGAGTTGGACAGGGCCACCTGCCACCAGTGCAGCCACTGTGCCTCAGTTTCCCTCCTGCACACTGTTCTGTGGTGCCACCCCCCATCCCACCGCTGTCATCCACCTTCTTTCATTCTACAAAAAGCCCTGAGCTGCCACACTTGTCCCCTTCACATCCACGGTGTCCCCTGCCCCTGATGACTGCTTGGGGACACATGGCTCACAGGACAGCCATCTCCAGCCAGGCAGCTCCAGCCCAGCCCAGGCAGCTGTAAGGGAACAGCAGAGACGGGAAGCAGTGAGTTGGCCAAGTGTCACCAGGAGATTGGTGACAGCCCCTCCTCCCTGCTGGGCCACCAGCCCTCCTCCTCAGCTCATTCCAGCAGGCAAAGCCAAGAGGCTGCTGGGCTGCCCAGTCCAGCCATGCTCGGCAGGGAGCTGTCAGTGCTCGCCCTGGGTGAAGCGAGTTGGCGCGGTCTCAGCGCAGAGACCGGGTGGCCAGGGAGGGCTGTGCCAGGCTGTGCAGGCACTGCCAGCAGCTGGGCACTGCCCCAGCCCCAAACCACCAGGATAACGCTGGATTTGTGCAGATTTCCCCACTAAAACAGGCAGTGAGGAGGGATTAACTTGCCTTTTCCCTGCCAGAGCAGCTTGGCTTCCCTTCCAGCGAGTCGTTCTGCACCACGGAGAGAGCAGATCAGCATCAGCTCGTCTGCAGCAGCTCAGGGCAGGGACAGGGGGGTGGCAGTGACCCAGAACGGGGCTCAGGAGGTGGGTGGCCAGAGATAGGTTGGATCTGCGGGTGGCCCGTGGCTCCCCATGGGCGCTTTGCTGGGCAGGGGGCACAGCCAAGGCAAGCAAAGAGTCCGTCTGGTGCTGCTCGGATTTCTCAGCACAGCCCTAAGCTGGGACTGCTGTGGCCCTGCTGGGATCCCTCCCCAGCCAGCTGGCTGCGTCCCTCCATCGCTGTATGGGAAGTTTAGGACCAGGGCCAAGCAGGAGGGACTGGTCACCCCTTCCCGGTGCTCCTCAGGTACCTGCTGAACCTGAACCTCCCTGTCCTCATAACAGCCCCAGCATGTCCCATGGTGCACACTGGGAGACCCTTTTGGTTTGCATGGGGGGTGGCTCTGCACCCCTCTCCCCTGCCCCATGCCCCCTTGACATCCTACCTCACTCTCATCTTGGGGTCTTGCTTGTTCCAGCTGCAGATCCTTGAGCAGAGCAACCTCTCCCCACAGCACAGATGGTCCTATGGCAAGGGGAAAGGGAGATGAGACCAGCTTTGAGAGAGGCAGGGAGCCCCACTTCCCTGGGGGAAAACACACGGCTAGAGCTCAGTCCATGCTGTGACTGAGTGCTGCTGCTGGGGCATCTGTGGCTGGGGGGTGGAGGTCCGTCACCTACACCCCAGAAATGGGAGAGCTGTGGGCCACCCCACCAGCAGCACCCCTGGAAGCAAAGATTGAGGAGTGGGTGGAAGAAAGGGGTCTGCTAAGAGCAGAACTCTGCACGTAGGTGGAGGGGGATGCTGGGGAGCAGAGACCAGGAGCACGGGAGACGAGACGGCATTGTTGTGGGGGGAGCTGTGGGGGGCAGGCAGAGCTTGCAGGCAGATATTTGGGGCGGGGAGCGGGGGAGACCTGCAGCGAAGTGGGGTGTGTGAGCCCAGATCCGCCGCTGCAGTAGGGATTGAAGGGCGGGGGGAACCGGGGTCCCTCCTCAGCCTCAGTCCCGGTCCCGGTTCCCCGGCAGCGGGGCGGGGAGCGCGCAGCCCCCCCGGCCGGGCCCCGCGGCGGCGGCCCGGGGGAGCGGGAGGCAGCGGCGCGGGGCGGGGAGGAGCGGAGGAGAGCGGCGGCACCGAGACCGGTCCCGGCGGCCAGGGCACCGCGCTGGGTCGGTACCGGCGGGCTCCGGCGGCCCCGGCTCCGCGGCGGCTCCGCGCCCGGGCAGCTCGGCACCTCCCGTAGCCGCGGGCGGCTCCGGTACCGCTGGAAGGCTCCGCTGCCCCGTGGTGGCTGCGCACCCCGGCGGCTCCGGTGTCTCGGCTCCGGGCACAGGCGAAGGAGGCAGCGGCCGCAGCCAGGCAAGCGGGCGGGGGCGGCCGGGCCCGAGCTCAGCCCCCCGAGGGCCGGGACCCTCGCCCGCGCCCCCTCCGAGGGCAGGGGGGCACCCAGGGGGGATTGGCTGTGGGGTGAATCCGGGAGGGCAGGGGGATATACAGCCCCCATGCCGAGAGCGGGCCGGATCCGGGATTTGCGCAGAACAAAGGACCATGAAGGGTGTGTATGGAAAAGTACCGGCGGGAGGGGAGCGGTGATCGTCTGCAAACTGGGCTGGGGGCGACGGTGCGTGGTGCGAGGGCTGGGTGTGCCAGGGCAGCATTTCCCCCTCCCCGGGCTGGGGGCTGCTCATGGGGCTCTGCAGGGAACAGGGATTGCAGCCATCCCCATATCCGGGGGGTTTCTGCCCCCCCAGTCATCCTGCCGCAGGTTTAATGGTACAGACGGGCTGCAGGATTTGCATCTGGGTCAGGGGGTGCAGAGTGCCCGGAGAGCAGCAGGAAGGGGTGAATGTGTAGGTGGGCATGGGGGTCTCTTGCAGGGCATTTGTGGTCCTGTACGAGGTGGGGTTAGGGGTGTTGTGCTTGTAAAGGAGGTTTGGGGGTGGCTGAGGGGCAGAGGGGGATCCGTGGCGCTGGCATTTGCCACTCTCTGTGCTGGTGGCAGAAATGCCGCCTGTGCTTGCCCACATGATCCGCACACTGCCGTGCCAGCCACCTCTGGGCTCTGCACCCCAGTGCCCTGGCCATGAACCAGGACACGGGGGGACTCCAGGGGCTGTGCAGGCACCGAGGCTCCGAGACCTGCAGGACGGCAGCGCTTCCCCTTACGTGATCTCGGCTGCGTGACCGGGTCTCGCAAGGGGAGATATTTATAGCACTGCTCCACTAGCCCGGGGTTTGCACGGCCTGGAACGGGGCTGGCAGCTGCTGCCCCCCGCCCAGAAACCTCTGGATGCAGCTGAGCCGTTTGGGTGGGTGGGAGCCCGCGGGACTGAATGGGCTGCATGGAACATGCTGGGGCTCGCTGCCAGCTTACAGGCTCCTGCGTGTTCTGCTGCCTGCAGTGCTGCCTGCTGTGCTGCCTGCAGAGCTGCCTGCAATGCTGCCTGCAATGCTGCCTGCAGTGCTGTGTGCAGTGCTGCCTGCAGAGCTGCCTGCATGCTGGGTACTGCGGAGGCCTCACAGGGAGGGTGCAGGGAGCAGCTTTTGCTTTGGCTTGGGCCAGCCAGGCTCTGGCAAAGGAGTACACCACTGTGCAGGGATGGGCACCAGAGGGAGAGTTCGTGTTTTGACTTTGTCGTGAGAGACAGATTGGCCAGAGCTATTGCGGGGGAAGGTGAGAAGGCAGGTGGAGCTGCATATCCAGGAGTGTTTTCCACATGCTTTGTCCTTGTGATTCCAACCACCACGTGTTCGCAGACCCCGGTAAAGGGAAATGAGCAGTCAGGGAAGTGCCCCGAGTCAATGCACGCTGCTCCATACTCTGTGCATGGAGCAGCCTTCTTATGGGTCCTGCTGAAGCCACCAGCACATGGTGACAGCCAGTGCCGGAGCCATGTTCCCTCTTTGTGTCAGATGGTCCCACAGACGTGGTCCTCTCCTGACCAGACATCTGCTCTGCTGATGTCTCCAGGCTCTGGCTTCCCTGGCACAAAGCCTCGCAGTGTGTGGGGACGCCTCTGTGCGTGCCCCGTCTCCTCTCCCAGGCTCCTGATCCTCAGTTCGCACGTGCCATCCAGATGCCATTGCTGTGCTGCTGTCACCACCCCATTCCAGACCCCCTCTCCATCTTTTTTACCCCCTCCACCCAGAAATGCCAGCACCAGGCCAGCAGCTGTGCCCTCCTGCCGTGCTCACGGGGTGCCTGGCATCTTCTCACTGCTGGGTGGGGGGAAGGAGTAGGGCAGGGAGAGGCAGGAGTGGGAGATCAGGGCGAGGGATAAAGCCAGGCCTATTTTTACACTGTAAAGTAATTACCAGAGCTTTCCAATCCTTAATCTGCTGAGAGCACCCTGGTGTGATTGGATCCTTCCCCAAGCCTGGCAACAATTCCCCCATCACACATCTCCTGCGTCAAAGCCCCGTAAACTCCCACACTTGGGCTCACACTGGGATACATGTGCTGCAGAGCTGCCAGCTCCTCTGCCCCCCACTTCCAGCAGCTCCTGGCCCAGGAACAGGGATGGGGACCCTGGCTGGGACCCTGGTTTACAGCTGGGAGGGTCTCACTGCCGAGCCAGTAGGGGAGAATGCAGCCTTGGCCACCTGGCTCAGCTGCTGGCTAGATTTGGGTCCCAGCACTGTGAACACGCTAAATCCACGTTTTCCCCATCAGCTGCCTTCCAGGGGGTTTGGTCGAGATTAGTGGCCCACACAGCACCCTCCAGCACCAATCCAGCTTGGCTTCCCCTGGCACAGACGGGGTTTGGGGTGCGTCTTTCCCGATGGCGCGCAGGGCGGTTCTGGGTGGCAGTGCCAAGTCTCGGCTGGCTCCTTTCCCGGCCTCTCCCTGTCCTGTCCCCGTGCCAGGGGGCTGCTGTAGAACCTGTTCCATAGCTCCTGCCATGGAGGAGGAAATGACGGGTGATGTTTGCGGGAACACCTTTCATCCTGGGGCTGGGGGGCTGCTTTGCCTCTGCCTCTGTGCAGCTGGCTCCAGGGTAGAGCGTGGAATCTCAACAGCCCAGGGGTGGAGGTGAGGATTCACCTTCCTCCACCTGCCCTGTGCCCACCAGCTCTCCAACACCTCACCCCAAAGTCTGACTGGGCTCTTCAGCTCTGTTCCATGACGGAAAGGGGCTTTTTTGTGCTACAATTCTTCCACTGTGGAGTTTGCAACACTCTTGCCAAGTATTTGGGACTAGCCCTCGCTCCATCTGTCTCAGTGCACGGCAGCAGGCACACTTGGAAGTGTACAGGATGAGTGCCCCCACAAACGCTGCTGTTCTCCGCAAGGAGCCAGTGCCAGGTATTGCCTGGGTGAGCCGTCTCAGGGCATCCCCAGGTGACCCCACCAGTGTCCCTTCCCCCTGCCTGGCAGGGACCGGCGCCCTGCCTCAGGCAATGGCCATAAAAGGCCCTGAAATGGAGAAGATGGGCGGGGGGGCCGGGCTGCTTCTCCAGCCTGAAAGGGATCTTCCCGTCTGCCCACGCAGGTCAGGCTTGCCGGGAAGTGGGAACGGGAGGCTGGATGGAGGAGAGCAGCTCCAGCAGCGTGGAGTGGGTTCAGGAGGCTGGGGCACACCGTGCTCCCCTCCACCTCCCCCTGCTCCCCTGGGGGGCATGCTTGGACCATGGCCCGGGATGCTGGGGATCTGCATCACCTCCCACCAGGGGGATAAAGCTGCCCTTCCATCGGCACCTGAGCTGTGGGGCAGTGGGGGCTGGGGGCGAGGGGCACTCAGCAGGCCCCCACTGCCTCCCCCTGACAATGGCCGCCCTTTGTTGGGGTTTTTATGCGTCCAGCCCCCTTCCCCGTGGCCCAGCTGGTGACATTTTACCACCTCCACATTCCCATGGGGATTCAAAGGGCACAGATGCACCGTGAAACCACAAAGCACAGCCTCCTCCAAAGCTCCCCCTCCCTTGTGCCTCAGCATCCCCAGGGAAGCAGAGCCGGGATGCGCAGAGGGGATGCTCCCCCTGGGATCCTTCCTTTGGAGCTATTTCAAGGGTGACCTGCCAGCCCTTGGGAGTTCCCTCCATCTTCCTGCCCTTCCCTTGTCATCAGTTCTCCAGTCCTTTGTGGCTCTTGAGTCACCTCCCTGTCCCAAGAGGGCTTGGCATGCCAGACCCCCGCTGATGGGAGATGAAGGGAGGCAGCGTGGGCACCATTTCCAGGCTGGTGACACTTGGCCTTTTGGAGCTGGAGCCGTGTGGGTGGTACCCACCCAGCTGCCAGGGCCATGCCAGGCAGGGCTGGTGGTGGCAGACCTGGCGTTGCCCTGGGCTCCTGGGTGTAGCCAGTTTGTGGGTGTAGCCAGGCTGTGGGATACACAGTGGCCTCTGTCCCTTGGAGAGAGGTCCCAGCATGTGGGCGTCCAGCCCCTGCCCGTCCCTCCCGCTCCCAGACTTCTGGGGGCTTTCCCTCAAGGATCTGGGCAAATAGCCCAGTTCCTCCCAACCAGTCATCGCCTCCGCAGGGACCTTGGGAAAACAGCCTGTAAACAGGCAGATGGAGAGCGTGAGTCACAGTGACCGGGAGGGAAATAAATGCAGGAGGGGAATTTGCAGCATGCCCTGGGTCATGGGGCTGAATCCAGCCTCTCCCAGGGATGGTGAGCGGCTGGCACGTAGGTGCTTTCCTGTGGAGCCAGCTGTCCCAGGAAGGGGTGTTTATCCCGCTGACGGGAATGTGTCCAGACAACGTGTCCAGACGAGCTGCAAAACAGCTCCGATCCTCTTCCCCCACCAAAAGCATCCCCTGATCCTTGCCACTTTCATCCCGAGGGATGAGCAGTCGCTGCCCTGGAGGCAGCAGCATTTCAGCGCGCAGCACCCTGCCCGTAGAGCCGTGCCGATCATTTCCCCGCTCAAAGTCACCCTGCCGTGGTTATTTTTGGCTGCCGGCGGGGCCGGAGGAGCTGGCGCTCTCCCAGCTGCTGCAGCGCGTCCCGTTCGGAATTGCGTCTCGCGTGGTGGGCAGCGCTTGGGTGAGCAGGCTCCTCCAGCATCCCCTCCTGCTGCCAAGGACCTGCAGCTCCCTCGCCCTGCGCAAAGCAAGAGTGCAATCTAGTGGCTAATCCCGCTGGGGACACCGCTGGCGCTGGGGATTAATTTCTGCAAAGGTGTCCGCTGACACCGGGCGCCTCTCTGAGCGTCACCTCACCGTCCCAGCTCGGGGACTGGTAGCCCAGGGTGGCCCGAGGTTTATCGAGGGTCCATAAACGCTGTTCCTTTCCCTGGCCTCGCTTGAGGCTGGACATCCAGGACTGAGAGCCACGGCAGAGTGTGCAGGGCCAGGCAAACACACTCAGGGTGTGTTTGCCGGGGTGAGAGGTGCCCGCGGTGGGGTGGGGGAATGCAGCTCCGGGGATGAGGGATGCCCCTGGATTTACCTGGGGCAGCAAGCAGCTCACTCGCGGTGCTTCGCCCAGGACGTGCACTCAGCCGCCCCCCCCGGGAGCTCCCAGCCCAAACCTTTCCGTGCTTCTCCATCAGGAGCCGCTATTGCCGTGTCCCCCCGGGGTTGGTGTTCCCGGGCGGGGTTGAGGTGCTGCTGAGGGACGCTGAGAGTTTCGGGGGTGAGAGATGTGCGTTACCTCTTTTTGCCCCCCGAGACCCCCGTGAGGTCCGGCTGGGGCTCATTTCCCGTTCTGCCCCCCCCGCCGTTGGCTGCCCTGGGGGTGACGTCCCTAAGATACGCTGATTTATTCACATTAACCCTTTTCCCGCGGGGCTTGGGGGACCTCGGGGAGGCGGCAGCAATGGGGCGGGGGGACCCCTTCTCTGCCCCGGCCCCTCCAGCCCGGTCCCCCCGCGAACGGCCCCTGCCTCCGTCCCTGCCCCGCGGGTTGCCGTGGGAACCGCACCGGGCTCTGATGTCACCGGGGCTGTTGCTACGCGACCGCTCCGCTCGCCCATCCCCGCGTGAGGTCACTGTCGCCATGGCGACGGCCGGTGCGGCGGGGGGGTGCGGGGGGGGTGCGGGGCCTCCCCCGGGGCCGGGGGGCGGGAGGCGGGCACGGAGGCGGCGAGGGTGGTGTCCTCCCGGGGGAACGGCGGAAGCTTCGCATTAAAAGAGCGAAAAAAGGAAAATAAAGTGGTTTTTTTTGTTGTTGTTTTTTTTTTTTTTTTGGCTTGTCCCGAGATTTTATTTTTAGAAATCCTGGCGGAAAAGCTGCCTGTGTCGGGAACGTCCTCTCGTTCCACGGGAAACGCGCCTCCCCGTGGAAACAGCGGTGGGGCTGGGCTCCGTGGGGAGGGGGCACGGGAGGGAAGGGGGGATCGGGGGGCTCAGCCACCTCCCCGGGCTGCAGCCCATTTTCCTCTCTGCTCCCAGGCCCCGCGGTGACTCGGAGGCCGTGGGGTTTACATCTCCCCAGCTTGCATTCCCGCTAGAGGCGGTTTATTCCTAAACCCTGACATCTGCTCCTTGGAGATCGGTGGGGCTGCTCCTTCCGAGGCACAAATCCCTGCTCCTGTCCTGCCATCGGCTCTGGGACCCGAGCCAGGCCGGGCACCATCACAGCCAGTGGCTTTGCTCATGCTCCTGTGGGCATGTCCCCTCACTGTCCCTTTTCCCTGGGGACCCGCCCCATCCCTCCCCCTGCCACCCCCAGGGCTGCTGCCCTCCCCGGCGATCCCGCTGGCCATGAAGCCACGGGGATCAGCAGCTTCCTCTGGACGGGGATTTAGCCAAAGCCACTCAGAGCCACAGGGGGCAGGCAGCAGCCGGCTGGGTTGGAGAGAGGGAGCCGGGGAAAGCCGGGACACGCGGCCTGAGCCCTCCTAAGGATGTGAGAAGGGAAGGAGCTTTCCCGGGGTTAACAGCTCAGCAGCTCACGGTGGAACCCTGGGTTTGGCCATGTGTCCTGCGGTGTCTTCCCTTGCCCCGGTGAGCCTCAGCCCAGCCTTTGTTATTTCCAAAGCTTTGTGGAGACCTGTGAGCCAAAGTCCACCCTGTGCAGGCGGCTGGAGAGGACAGAGGGAGGGAAGGGGCAGGCGCCGCTCACACGGCGCTGCCAGCCCCGATGTGGGACAGGAGCCGGCAGATGGAGGCGGGCGCGCAGAGGAGAGTGGGGCTGCACCCGACGCTCTTTGCTGTGACGGGATCTTGGCTCGCTGCTGGCTCAACAGCTGCTGAGCTTCCCGGGGCCGGGGCTGCGGGACTCCGGAGGGACAGACAGAGCATGGGGAGCTGGGGCGGCTCCCCAGGGAAAGGAGCAGCTGGGGAAAGAGCAGGCAAAGGCTTTCTGCTGGAGCTGGGGAGATGAGGGGTCTGGCTGGAGCTGTGCCTGGGGGATGGAGCCGGGGGAGGGGGCTCGCAGCCCCATCTGGGACACGTTCCTGTCCTGCTGATGGCATGGGGATCTCCATGTGCACTCCTGCTCCGTTGGACCTCCTGGATCACTGCAGAGACCACAAGGAAGGAAAACTCCACACCCAGCCTGTGTAAAACTTTGGAGCGGGTGAAGCTGCCCCCACCCACCCTGCCACAGCACATGGGCAAAGCAGGAGTTCCATCTGAGGGACCCTGGGCCTGCTCTGGGCTCTTCAAAGTCCCCTCTGGTGGCCTTATCCTCTGCTAACAGGATTCTCTGGTACCTTATGGGGAGAAGCTCGGGGAAAATCTGGCTGCAATGAGGGGATAGGAAGGATATCCTGCTTCCCTGGGGAAGAGGTCATCAGGTAAAGTAGCCAAGGGAGTCTTGTCCTGCAGCAGCCAGACCAGAGCAAAGGCTGCCCTGGGGCTGAGGAGACCCTGACTGGCCACTGGGAGGTTCGGGGTGTGTCCTGCTGGCACTGAGCCTGTGCAGGCCCCTCACAGAGCCTGGGGTTTAACCCAGGGATTCGCAGGGTCACCATTGTCACAGTCCTTGTGCTCCCAGGCCCTCTGTGGTGGCTCCAGCCTGGCTCCTGCTCCTCACCCAGACTATTATGGGATAGCACAGGGTGGTCAAAGCCCTCATCTGCCAGACCCCGGGCAAGGAATCCTGGTCCCCCCTGAGCAGCCCCCAAGCACCCTGTCAGCTGCTGGAGGACAAGGCAGGACCCCCAAGCTCCAGCTGCCCTGCACCCACCTCTTCCACCCAGTGTCCCCCTCTTTCCCAGGGGAGGGGGCTGTGGTTTGTCCAGAGGGCAGAGAGGTGGGAAGCTCTGTCCCTGTCAGAGAATCCCTGACAGAGACAGGGCAGCTCTGTGCACACCTGAGCTAGGTGAGGCTTTTAGAGAGAAGGCAGAAGATGAAACCGCGGCATGAAGCAGAGAAACACGGATCAAGTTTGAGACATCTCTCCCCTGTTTGACACCTGGAGCAAAAGCAGGAACATCCAAAGCTGGAGGGATGCTGAGAGGAGCTGCTGGCAGGGACCTGCTGCACGGCTCCTACCCTCGAGTGGGGCACAGCCAAAACAGCTCCCGGATGAAGGATCACGCAGCTCTAGGGCTCGGGGACAGGGTCCTGCCATGCCACCGTGGCTGGGGACACTGCTCCGGGTCTGGTGCCATCGTGTGGACACACGACACTTGCAGGAACGCTTTGTCCCTTTCCCTGGTGGAGAGACCAGGCTTGGCAGCTCAGCTCCCCCAGGCTGTACGGAGCACCAGAGGGTTTTTGTCCCATTCCCACCGCCCCAAGTCCCCCAAAGTCTTGCCCGCTGGATCTGGATCTCCTGCTCAGCCGTCAGTGCTGCACCTTCCCTCTCCAACCCATCAACCCCATGGCTGTACCCCACCTGCTCTGGCCACCCCCAGATTGTGACTACATTGAGGGGTCAGGTACCAGCTGATCTGGGGGGGGAATCCCCCAAGCCCCCTGGGCAATGGAAAAGGGGAAAATAAATGACCACAAGTGGCCAGACATGGAAAGATATGATGGGACTGGGGGGAACCTGCTCTGCTCCTCAAGTCTTGAGAGAGGCTCTCTGCCGCATGTAAAGTTTCTCTCCAGATTGAATGCTCCTTCTTGCCCATTTTCCAGGAAATCCCGCACACCTCTCCATGGACAGCCCCAGATGTGCTCCAGGCCCCCCTTTTCCCCGGGGGTCACCAGGGCAGCGCATCCCCAGGGTGCTCCATCACCGCGCCCCGCCCGGGGGATCCCGGCCCGGTGCTGGCCCGGGGCGGCCGGAGCTGCCGGAGCTCCCAGCAGAGGGAGCCCAAAGGACGCGCATGGTGGGCACGGCCGGGGGCGAGGGGGACTGGCACTGTCACCGGGACTGGCACTGACACCCTCCGAGCGGGACTTGTCACCCCTCTGAGCAGGAACTGTCACCCCTCCGAGTGGGGACTGTTACCCTTGCAAGCAGGACTGTCACCCTCTGAGTGTCACTGTCACCCCTCCGAGCGGGGACTGTCACCTCTCCAAGTGGAGACTGTCACCCCTCTGAGTGGGGAATGCCACTCCTCCGAGCGGAGACTGTCACTGTCACCCCTCTGAGCGGTTCGCAAATGCCTCCAAAGCTCCTTCCAGCCCCCACACACCCCGGACAGAAATCCCGTGTGTCTGTCCCTCCCTGAGCCAACCCTGTCGGGGGCTTCATCCCTTGCCAGAGCTCCCCTCCAGCCCAGGCTCCTGTGCAGGGAGTTTGGGGCCGGAATTTGAGGCCAGACACATCAGGAAGCAGCAGCTGTGGCAGCAGAGGGTGTTCCCAGACTCAGGGCAGCCCCAACAATCGATCTGACCAATGGATTTCCCCCAGTTGAAGCCACCACCCGACACCACGTCCAAACTCAGAGCACGGTGAAGCATCTCTGCTCTGATCCTTTATGGTGGGTGTAGTTGGCCTAAATCAATGCAGAAGCAGAGCAGCAGAAGGGGAGGGTTTGAAATGAAGCTCCTGGTGCTTTTGGAACGTCCTCGGCTCGTGGCACCACACCAGAAGATTTCCCGTTCACACCTCGTCGTTCCACAGGTTTGGGCACTGTTGGACACACTGTTGGTGGGAAAAGGGAGCAGGATGGAAATAACCTGCCAGATGGGGATGGGAGAGATGGGTGGAGGGAGAGTCACAGAAGAAATATTGCAGTCAATGCTTCATGATGTCAGAGCGAAGTCCCTCCCACTTGCCCAGCGTTTGCTGGTTTATTTAAAGCCCATCATTAGTGGCAGCCATGTGGAAGGGGATTAAAAGCAGGCCTGGGTGAATTAGGTGCCACATTTTGTCCATGTGTCTAATCTACCAAAGTCCTCTCCAAATCCTCCTTTCCACTGAAAACTGCTGCTTTCTGCAGCAGCCAGGAGGTCTGGGGGCTCCAGCCCTTCCCCTGCACGAGGGAAATTTGGGGCACAGGAGAGGCTGGGGCTGAAAGCAGGAGGCTGCCACAGTGTCAACAAGAAGTGGAGAGGCTGTGGGCCAGGAAAAATCATGGAATAAATGGGATCTGGGCCAAATCCAGGCAGACAGTGCCAGGCTGCTACTCAGAACTGCTGCCAGAGCAGTCTGGCACAGACAAGGAGAGGAAATCCCAGCCAGACCTGGAATTTAATCCTGACTTCCTGGAGAAGTGGCTGAAAATGTTCAGCTCTTGGGCACTTCGGGGCACAGGAGCAATGAGAGGCCAAGACACTTGAGGGAGGCCATCAAGCCTGGCTGGAAACCCCAGCATGGCCATCAGGAGGAAAACATTTCTGTGGGTTGGCTTTGTGCCCCAGACTCCTCACAGCAGCCCCAGAGATGCTGGGAGCAGGGTGTGCATGTCCCCAGCCTTGTGGTGAGACTGCTGAGATGGGGAAAGCTGCCTGTCCATCTGGGGAACACCTCAAGGAGGGAAGAGAGGAGAAAACAGGAATTTCCTTAGAACTGCTGTGGCAGGCAGGAACACAGAGGGAAACTGAGGCACAGGAGAGTGCACTGGTGGGATGGGGTGGGACAGGGCACTTGAAATGTGTGGGTGCAGAGCTGTCCCCAACCCTCTCCTCTAGAGCTGCTGGTGAGGGTGGCATTAGGTGCTGGCAAGGGTAGGGTTAACCCTGCCCAGCCTGGCCCAGGTGGCAGGACTATGAAAGGGCTGGGGGAAGCTGCAGGAAGGGCTGGTGGGGCAGAAGGGAGAGGCTGCTGGCTCCAAAGGTGGTGGCAGCAGAGCTGTGCTGCCCCACCAGGGCCTGTTCCCTGCCCTGGGAGCTGCTGTGCTGCGCAGCACTGGGAGCTTTCCTGGGGCATGACTGTGCCAGCCTGGGGGCCTTCACCCACTCACCACCACCCTGCTGGAGAGGGGAACTGGACTGGCTGGACCTGTTGTGCTTGTGAGATGTGGCTTTGGGATTATCCTTAGTGGGTGCAGGTGGGATGGTTAATTTTTCCTTTCAGTTTCCTTCAGAGTGTGAAAATCAGGCTGAGAGTCTCTCCACTTAGAGAAGAACTTCATGCTGAAGTTTCCATATTCTTATCTCTGAGACCTCATTATGTTCTTTGAGCTTTAATTCTCTCTATATGCAGCATAAACTTTTTGATGGACAAAATGAAACTATGAAACTCTGCACCTGCCCCCTTTGGGTTTTGTTTTTTTTTGTTTTGTTGGTTTTTTTTTTGTTTTGTTTTGGTTTTTTTTGTTGTGGTTTTTTTTTTTTTTTTTGTTGGTTTTTTTGTTTTTTTTTTGTTTGTTTGTTTGGTTGTTTGGTTTTGTTTTTTGTTTTTGTTTTTTTTCTTTTTTTTGTGGAATTTCTTTTGGATGCAAAACAAGAGTGGAAAAGTACAGCCTTGAACTTTATTGGTACCTGGAAATTGAGGCTCAGAGTAAAATCCTGTCACAGGACACAGAGCACAGTGTGGTATTCTTGCACAGGAAAGGTGCACCCCAGCCCTTCTTTTTTCCAGTGGAGCAGCAAAAGTTCCAACAACCAGTGTAAGATGCTCCCACCCTCCCCAGCTGCAGCACTGCAGAGAACAGAGCAATGAGGAAAATTGTGGTGTCGTTAATGTGATGGATAAATTTGCAGCTGGAGGTGTCAGCATGAAGAACAAGGCTCTCACATCCTCACCCCTGCCCCTGTCCCATGCCAGACCTGGGAGATGCTTGTTCACAAATCAATTAATAAATAAAGCGCTGCAGGTCCTGTGATGAGTGTCCCTCTCCATCCTGCATCTCTGTTTGCTGCCATGCCTGTGCTTCATTGGGATGTTGTTGTGGCTGATTGGGGTTTCTTTATGACTGGAGGTTTTGATCTTGGCTTGCAGAGTGAGTCACTGCATGGCAAATGGGATCCCATCCCAGGGATGTCATTTCCTCACCCAGTGTTTTTTGCAAATGAGGTTTTGCAGGGCTTGAGCAGCTGTTTTTCCTTCCTGCTGAAAGCCTCTTCCCAGGCACACTTAGAGACATGAACTGGGTGCTGAGAGCTGTGCATGGGCAGGGAATTAATATCTCCCATGGCCCAGGGGGAGATGTAACAACTTCTGGCAATCAATCCTGGCAGGCCTGGGGCCCACCATAAATCACCCTGTGAGTGCCAAGAGGCTCTGAACCAAGGGCAGGGGAGAGAGGCCATCCCTGTGCTGTGCCATGTCGTTACACAGGTTTGATAACTCAAAAAGGAGGAGACTTGGAAAGTAGTAAATAAAGCCATGAAGTGACTTCTTGGTTCCTGGTAAAATGCTCTAGACCCAGGCTCCATTTAAATGTATTTTGGAGATGGACTTGCTGTAGATGAGGTGGTCCCAAGCTCATTATATGTTGGCCAGGATGATTTCAGCTGGCAAAATGCTCCTTTGGGTGTCCCCTGGCTTGGCTGTGCTGCTGAGGGACAGCAGGGCAGCTTTGGCTGAGAGTGCCACAGCTCTGACATGAGATCTCAGCCAGGCTGAGGGATTTCCATCACAGTTTGCTGCTGCTCCTGGGGCTGGCAGAGCACTCTGCTGCAGCCCTGGGACCTGCCCTGGGCCACCTCTCATCCTCCCCAGGCTTGGCTTTTTCAGATTAAGGAAAATGTGGTGGTGGCTCTGCCTGTAGTGCGGGACCAAGGCCCACAAGACACCCCCTCCTTGCACTGCATCTGTCACCTCCAGGCACAAAATGCCACCTCCACCACTGGTGGCAATCCCAGCCTTGGCTCTGCCACCTCTGATGACCCTGCATGGTGCCATGGAGCAGCATCCAGCAGGAGACAAAAGAGGGGGAGACAGGAAAACAATGTGTTATAACAGACACATCCACAGCTTGGGGTGAAATAATCTGACCCTGTTTTGATCTTGGGTGATTCATTCTGACCTCGGTAAAGAAACATGGTCCCAGCCTGGTGCTGAATGGAGGGCACAGAGCTGGAAGTGTGCAGATCCTTGGCCTGCAGCCAGCCCCCATCCAATTCCATCAGTGCCCAGGGGCACGGCCAAGGCAGCAGCCCTGGCTAACGCAGCCTAATGGCCAAAGCCCGGTGCTCCTGCCAGGTGAAAAAGCACTTCAAACCTGTGCCTGCCCTGATTAGCAAACTATGGTTGCCATGGAGCCTGAATACCTGCTAATAGCGTGCCTGCCTCCCCTGTCCCCTCTGCAGACCCAGGGGACATCAGCTGTGGAGCAGAGGCCAATTTTGCCGTTCCTCAGAGGGCTGATTGCTTTCATCCCAGTGAATATTGAAATGGTCTCTATTTTCTTTTTTCTTTCCTTCTTTCAGCCTCGTTAGGGGTAGAGGAGAAACGTCCCTCCCCATCCCTCAGATGATCTGTGGGGCTCTGGGTGCAGACCTTGCAGGGAGAAATGCCAGGCTGTGAGCAGGGCACCAGCCCAGGGCTGCTGTCCCAGGGGAGCAAAGGCTCCCTGCTGTTCCTTTCCCAGATGCCTGCACTCTGGAAAAGGTGCTGGCCAGTTTTTGACCAGCTCAGAAGAAGGGATTTGGAGATCTAGAAAAAACTGCCACTATTGTGAGAGGTTAAGATGTCACTGCTTAGGGTGTGTGAGAGGGGAAGAGAAGGCAAAAATGCTGAGGTGAGATTTTTGGGACTGGGCACAGCTGTGACACAGTGAAAAAGGCCTCTGGAGAGTTAGTGAGTGGAGATGCACAGGAGAGTGATGGCTAAAACATTATTACGGGAGGGTGTCCCACACAGACAAGGATGGGTGGGCGGGCTCTGATGGGTAAAACAGCAGGGCTGCTTTGAAAAGGCCACCCCATTAACCTGTCTATGCAAAATTACCCATATCTGGGCCTGTTTGATGCTCTGTGGGTCTGTGTGGCCCTTCCTGGCCTTGAGGTCTAAAAAAAGCTTCCTCCTGCTCTCTGAAGTGCATCCTCTAGGCTTGTCATCTGCAGGTGACCAAAGAGGGGCAGCTTTGATTGGCAGCTGCCAGCAGAGAGAGAAGCCCCTTTTACATCCTCATGGCCAAAAGATTTGCTTTCTCTCCAAGGGGAGGGGGCTCATTCTTGCCCAAAAGCTTCACGACCCTGTTCTGTCTGTGCTGGCTATCCCTGCCCTGGAAATTTTGCTGCAGCACTTCCCTGGGAAGGGGCTGCTCCTCTGCTTCCTTCTGTGGCTCAGAATGCAACCCAGGGGGCTCTTGCCTGCTGCAGGATAGCATGGAGGGGATGAGGGACTGTCTGTGCCTCAGTTTCCCTCTTGGGTGCAATGTTACTGTGTGGCTTGGTGGCTTTTTGTGTTCAGAGCCAGAGGGTGTTAATAAATCTGCAAAGTGCAGGAAGAAATGTGGATGGAGCACAGAGAGCTCCACAAGGCTGCAATCACTGGGTGATGCCCTCTGGAAAGGAGCCACCAGTGGGTGCAGTGGGTTATTAGGGCTGTGCCTCTGGAGCCCTGAAACTGAGGTTTGCTTTCTCTTTTGGCTTCTTGATTCTCCTGGCACAGCTGCAGAGCTGGGCCTTGCTCAGCTCCTGTGTGGCAGCTTTAACCCCTGGTGCCAGCAGGGGCAGGCTCTGCCCTGGGCTTACAAAGGGAGCCTCACGGCGCCCTGCTTGTCTTCTTGAGCCTAACCCAGAGGTGCTCTGGCCATGGACAGGGCTGGGCTGGGGCAGACCATGAGCAGGAGCAGGTTTTGGTGTGCAGCTTTTGGTGGCCATCCTCCCTGCCACCTCCCCAGGCAGGGTTAATATAATAAAATCCCTGATCAGAGGAATAGGCTGAAGGATCAAGCTCCAAAGTGCAGTTTACCCTTTTTTCAGCAGTGGGGGAGAAGTAGAGGAAGAGGGGTTGTCACCTCCTGGTTGTTTTGTTTATCGGAAAATTAAAACAGAGAATGGATCATTCTAAAGGACTGTTAGATTTGTGAGGACTTAGAGGTGGGATGCAGGAAGAAGGAGACCCAAGAGAAAGAAGTGATAAGCAGTCAGTCCCTGAGAGCTGCCAACTCTTCCCAGAGAGATATGACAGCAGGCAGGGTGGGAGCAGCTATTGGGGCCACAGTTGTGTGGGATGCTCCAACAGGCTGATGTGGGTGATGAGGGAAACGAGGAGGCAAAGGGAGAAGGATCCCAATGTCCTGTGGTTCTGGTGTCCCACAAAAACCGGGGCTGCAAATGGGGCAGAGATCTGCCACCACCTGGAATTCTGGATCTGGCAGCCTGGTGGGGATGGAGGGACTCGTGGGTCATTTTGGAGAGAACCAAGCTTTGTCTTGTCCTTGCTCCTTGCAAACCTTCCTTCCCACATCCCTGTTGTCCTCAGGAAGGAAAGGAGGGTTCAGAGAAGCAGATGTTGAAGTTTATCAAGAGCTCAGCAACGTCTCCACTGCTTTGTTCCAATCCAAGCAACCTCCAAACACGCCGGTGCCTGCAGACATCCCCTCATCCTCCTGGGAGTGCAGGACACGTGGGCTCCTGCAGGGACAGGAACAGAGAGCAGAGCTCAGGGGGCTCCCCAAGGGCTGCCTTGAGGCAAAGCCTGGACAGAGATGAGGAACAAGAGGGTTGAAGGAATTGTGTCTGTGTGCAGGGAACAGCCTCTGCCCCAAGGATGGGGAGGTGGCTGTGTAACAGTGCCCAGAGCTCGGGGAGCACCTGGGACTGTGCTGGGAGCTGTGTGTGACTGTGCCCAGAGCTGTGTGTGACTGTGCTCAGCACCTGGGACTGTGCTGGGAGCTGTGTGTGACTGTGCTCTGGGAGCTGGCTGTGTGTCACTGTCCTCATCAGGGCAGTCAGAAAACAGAGGAGGAATGGAAGGGAGCAGAATGCTTCTTTCCATGCTGTAATCCCTGAAGTGGGCTCATGCTGAGGCTCCTTGTGCCTCTGCACTGGCACAGATCTGTTCCCTGCCTCAGGCATCCCCCAGGGAAAGCAGCCTGTGCACAGTCTGGAGGCAGGGGAAGAAATCCCTGCCTCATCACTTACTGCTTGTAGCTCTGCCACCCAGGGGCTGTGACCTGACATGTGCCACTTCCCTGGCATTGTCACCCATCCTAGCATCTGCAGAAACAGCCCTGCTGAGCCCTTGCCAGCATCATCCTGCTGCTGTCCCTGTGTCCTGTCCCAGCTGTCACCAGCACTGTGCCATAACCCTGTTTTACTGTGTCTCCATCCCCAGAGGGGATGAAGTTTCATTTCCTCACTTCCATAGAAGCAGGCAGCAACTCTTCTCCCTCTCCCTCCCAGTTTCAGACACTGTTTCCAGTTTGTTGATTTCTTCCTTTGAGTTATGTCTTGTTTACACTCATTTACCCTCCAGGCCTTTGGCTTCAGCAGTTCCTCTCCTCTGGGGGAAGAGATGGTTTCCTGAGGAAAGTCAAGGCTCAGGGCAGCCACAGACCCTCTGTGCCTTTGGAGTGTTTGCTCTGCCAGCTCCCCTCTGATTGATGCTTTTGTGCTGCAGGGAGCAGAGGTAGGGCCAGCCCAGGGCTTTGCTGGCCTTGTCCTGTGATCCCTCACCTGCTCTGGAATTTCTTTGAGCAAAGTCAGGGGGAGGGAGCGGTGCTGCTCCACCTGCTGTGTGCTCTGCATCAGGAGGAGCACTGGGCCGTGCAGGACCCAGGGGCTGTGTCCTGGTGCTGGAGGCCCCCAGCTCCAGGGAGCTCCTGACATCCTGGCACAAGCACCAGACAGGGCAGTGCAGCCGCTGTGCAGGGCTCAGCCGTGTGGGGCTGGCAGCAGGGCTCTCCCGGCAGGGCTCTCCAGGTTCCTTCTCCAGATCCCTGGAGGAGAGCCCTGCTGGGGCTCCTTCAGCTCAGCCTCTGAGCAGGTGGGATGTGCTGGGACAGGCAGAAGGAGGCAAGTCCCGGGATGTCCCCCCTGGGGGGGACCGGGTCCACCTGTGCCCTGCCACCCTCGGGGGGATGGAGGGGCCGGTGCATGTCCCTGTGCCCAGGGGCGCCTCCCGGTCCCGCGGGGTGGCAGTGCCACCAGTGGAACGACCCCGCATCCCCCGCATCCCCTCCCCAGCTGCGGGGCTGGGGCTGGAGAGCCGGAGCCGTGGAGCCCCCACCCCGCAGGCGGAGCGGGAGCCCGGGGGCTTCTCGGGGCTCGGACCGGCCCAGCGCGTCCAGCACGTCCCGTGGAGGAGAGAGGAGCCGCGGGCGGAGCGGGGACACGCAGCCTTGATACGGGTCCGTGGGGCTCAGGAACCGTGAGTGGGTCCGTGTGTGCGCGACAGGTCCGTGTGTGTGTGCGACAGGTCCGTGTGTGTGCGCGACGTGTCCGTGTGTGCGCGACAGGTCCGTGTGTGTGCGACAGGTCCGTGTGTGCGCGACAGGTCCGTGTGTGTGCGACAGGTCCGTGTGTGCGCGACGTGTCCGTGTGTGTGCGACAGGTCCGTGTGTGCGCGACAGGTCCGTGTGTGCGACAGGTCCGTGTGTGTGCGACAGGTCCGTGTGTGCGCGACAGGTCCGTGTGTGCGACAGGTCCGTGTGTGCGACAGGTCCGTGTGTGTGCGACAGGTCCGTGTGTGTGCGACAGGTCCGTGTGTGCGCGACGTGTCCGTGTGTGTGCGACAGGTCCGTGTGTGTGCGACAGGTCCGTGTGTGCGCGGGTCTGGAGCTCCCTGGCACGGGGGTGTCCGCACGGAGGGCAGCGGGAGCGGACACACACCGGGCTCAGGGAGGACAGGAGGGAAAGGACAGACACCGGGCGCGGGATGGACAGACAGACACCGGGCACGGGATGGACAGACGGGAAGGGACAGACACCGGGCACGGGGAGGGCAGGAGGGAAAGGACAGACAGACACCGGGTACGGGGAGGGCGCTGAGCGGAGCACGGGGCGATGCTGCGAGCGCAGCAATTTCCTCGCACCCAAGCGTGCCGGGAGTCGCTGGAGGCTCCGGCTCCACGGGGCAGTGATTCGGGTGACCCAGGGATGGCGCATCTGGAAGTCGGAGACCTCGGGAAGCCGCTGGGTCCACCCGCACGTCCCCGGGATGAGCCCGGACAAGCGGGCGCTGCACAGGCTCCCGTGCCGGGGCTGATCGATGCTTCACTCACCAGCGAGGCCACGCCGATGACAAATGCCGGCGTTGTGACGGCTGCCGGAGGGGCAGGAGACGTCTGTGCCGCCCTCCCCTGGGACTCTCAGAGTCGATGGAGTTTATTACCTTAACGTTATTTCCTCTCTCTGAAGGGCAGCTTTTGGGCAGTGCTGCCTTGCAGATAAGGAGCCAGCCCCTGGCAGGGGCAGGGTGTCGGCACCGCGATTTCTTTGGCCAGCGGTGGGAAGGGAACCCCTGGCACAGCCCCCAGGCTCTCAGCTGACAGCGGACCAGAGGCAGAAGGTGGATACGGGCAGGCGGCTTCTCCGAGCTGAGCTCCGAGGGGAAAGCAGCGGCAGGATTTCGTTTGCCTGCCTCTTAAGGCAGTGAAGTCTCCATCCCCTCCCACGTTCCCTCCCCAGCCCTGACCCTGTCCGGCGCAGGGGTGGTGGGACCTCAGCGTTCATCTGGAGTTTCCCAACTAGCCGTAAGTCTTTATCATGTTGGAAAATCAATTTTCCCTCTGGCTGTTTTATTGGTTGCCCTGCCAGCCCTTCTACATATCCGGTAGAATTGCTGCCAGGAGAGATTTTTGGGGCTGTATGCCGCTCTGCTTACAGAGCAGGCAAAAAGGACAGCCCTGCTGGCATTCCCCTGATGGGGCAATGGGGCTGAGGTGGACTGGGGAGCTGCCAGGGGTGGTTTTGGATGGGAAATGGGGCAGGAAGCACTTGGGAAGCCTGAGGGAGTTTAGGCAGAGGTTTTGTGTGGTTTTGCAAAGGAAAGGCGGTGTCTGGGGCAGGATGGGTGCGGGAGTGCAGAGCCCTGGTGATCAGCAGAATCCCAGCACCCTTACACCAGTGGGGAGAGGGACAATGGGAGCAGGGGGAGCAGAGAAGTTGGGAAAGCATCCCACAAACCTCTCCATCTCTCCACAGCCATGAATCCCTATGTCAACTGCTCCAGTTCCGAGTTCCCCCTGCCTCAGCAAGACTTCTCTGTGGAGCCCATCAGCCCTGATCTCAGCAACAGGACTCACCCAGAGACCTTTTTCGACCCGAAGGATGCCAACCTGACAGAGGAGCAGCTGCGGGATAAGTACCTGGGACCTCGACGGTCCAACTTCTTTGTCCCAGTCTGTGTCATTTACCTGCTGATCTTCTTGGTGGGGGCTGTGGGCAACACGCTCACCTGCATCGTCATCCTGCGGCACCGCTTCATGAGGACACCCACCAACTACTACCTGTTCAGCCTGGCCGTGTCTGACCTGCTGGTGCTGCTGCTGGGGATGCCTCTGGAGCTCTATGACATGTGGAGCAATTACCCCTTCCTGCTGGGGGCCAGTGGCTGCTACTTCAAGACGCTGCTCTTCGAGGCCGTCTGCTTCGCCTCCATCCTCAACGTCACGGCCCTGAGCGTGGAGCGCTACATCGCTGTGGTGCACCCGCTCAAAGCCAAGTACGTGGTGACCAGGAACCACGCCAAGAGGGTCATTGTCACCATCTGGGTCTTGTCAGTCATCTGCTCCATCCCCAACACCAGCCTCCACGGGCTGCAGCCTCTCTACGTGCCAGGACGGGGGCGGGTGCCTGATTCAGAGATCTGCACCCTGGTGAAACCACGCTTGACCTACAATCTCATCATCCAGGTCACCACCATCCTCTTCTTCTTCCTGCCCATGGGGACCATCAGTGTCCTCTACCTTCTTATTGGGCTGCAGCTCAAGAAAGAAAAGATGCTGGAAGCCTTGGGAGCCAAGAACGGCAGCAGCCGCAACTGCCACAGCCACCAGGGGCAGAAGAAGGTCAAGAGGAGGCAGGTCACAAAGATGCTGTGTGAGTCTGGGCAGGGCAGAGCCAGGGACTGCCTCCCAAGGCTGCATTGGGAGGGTGCTGGGGGGAAACTGAGTCATGGGCAGTCCAGAGCACCATGGCTGGGTCATCCCAAAGGAAAGCTGTGGGTTTGGCTTGTGGGGTGCTGGGGCAAAGGCAGATCTGGTGATTCTAGTCCAGCAGTAAGGACTGCCCAGCTCCCTCCAATCTATACTATATCCCCTCCTTGAGGGAAGTGCAGGGTGAGAAAGAGAAAGGAGGTGGGTTGGGATGCGGAAACCCACTCCCCATCCCTCCACCCAGACCTCAGATGCTGGTGGCTGTGGTGGGGTTTCCCAGAAGGGAAGCACTTCTGCCCAGCCCCACAGCCTCTGTGACTCTAATGGGACAATGACCCAAGGCTGATTGAAACATCCTCTTTCCCACTGCTCTTCACTCTTGCTCCCTCTCCACCATGGTTCCCAGAGCCCCTGGCCCCTTTCCAGGAGTGGGAGCTGCCTGCCCTTGGGTAGCTCCTCCACACACTCCCAGTCCCCTGGTGGCACAGCCGTGGCAGATTGCCCAGCCCAGTCCAACAGCACGGCCAGGCTGCTTCTCTGCCACCTCCCAGACAAGTGGTGACTCTGCTTTCCAAAGCTCCTGGGCTGGGGACAAAGGGGGACCTGCCCTGCATGCCACAGAGATGCATTGTGGCATGGGTATGGCAGAGGACCCCAGGACTACCTGTACATGTACATACCTACACCCTTTCCTTTCCATCAGCAGAGCTGGGTTACAAAACAAAAAAAAAAAAAAAAAAAAAAGAAAACAAAATCAAAACCAGAGCACAAGGAAAAGTCTCAAATAGCTCGTGCTCCTTGGACTTTGCTGGTGAAGGTGGCAGGTTTCTGGAGGCTGGATGCTAACTGGGGAGTGAGTTCCCCAGCTGTGCTGCATGGCTGTGACAGGCCCAGCTGCCTGCCAGCAGGGAATGGAGAAGTGCAGCACAGAAGTAGCACTGGCAGGAGATGGAGGGAGGAGATCCTGTCCAGACCTCCAGCCCTTCCATGACAAGTCCAGAAGGCACTGAGGGGACCTTTCCCCTCTTCTTCTTCCTCTCTCTCATGCTTCTCTGCTATGGCCAAATCTGAAATGGGGCAGTGCTCGGCCAGGGGCTAGAGATCTCTGTGGGGTTGGCAATCCCCACGCCCCCAGTAACACCAGCTCCTTGTCTCCCCACAGTCGTGCTGGTGGTGGTGTTTGGCATCTGCTGGGCTCCCTTCCACACCGACCGCCTCGTCTGGAGTTTTGTATCCACCTGGACCAGCAGCATGCTCCACATGTTCCAGTACGTCCACATCATCTCGGGCGTCTTCTTCTACCTGAGCTCGGCCGCCAACCCCATCCTGTACAACCTGATGTCCAGCCGCTTCCGGGAGATGTTCCGGGAGGCGCTGTGCCGGCCCGGGCGCCGCCCGCCCTGGGGACACTCGCCCAGCGTCACCCGCACCGCCAGCCGCAGCACCGAGTGCGAGCCCGCGCCCGGCGCGCTGCCCCTCGCCCACGCCGAGGAGTACGAGCTGCAGGACGTGCAGGGGGGCCGGGCCAGCAGGCACGCACTGTCCCTCTGCTGAAGAGTGGCAGGACGGGGACTCTGGGGCCGGCTTTCCTCACTGCTGGCTTCCGTCTGACTGGGGCACTCAGGCTGTGGTGAGGAGCACGGCAGGAGCGAGGGGGGTCCCTGCCTCTCTGTGCTGTCCCACCAGGGACATGCTGGCAGTGACCTCGCTGTGCCCTGGATGCACAGAAATGCATCCTCAGCACCAGGCCTGGGCATCCCTTGTGGTGTGGGGACGCTGACTTCTGTCAGGGATATGTCAGCAGTCCCTAAAAATATTCCATCCCTCCTGGCCCAGTGGGGTGAACCCACAGGTATTGGAGATGGGGGCTTAGGCATCCCAGGCTGTTTTGGGACACGGGGATGGATGAGTGCCCCCGGAGGTGCCTGCACCTGGCCAGAGATCCCAGAGGTCTGCATGGGATTGTGGAAAAACCCCATTAATGGGGGAAAAATAGTATGTGGGTGCCTTCTCCCTTGAGACTCTTCAGAGCTGTCTGGCACCAGTGTAACCCTGATTTTGTGGCACATCTCCTCAGTGGTGCCAGCTGGTGCCTGGCTGCAGGGTGCTGGTACAGCTCCTTGCTCCCAGCCTTTCCATGCCCTGCATTCCCACCCTTTGAGGGCAAGGGAAGGAGCACGGCTGCTCCCTCCAGAGCTGGAGTCCAGGGGGGACAATATGGGACAAAGGGATCTCCAGGCTGTCTGTAGTGCCAAGGCAGAGCTCCATAACTGTCTGTGTCACATGAATATGCTCCCCTCTCCCCTCTCTGACCAGCATGTACTGGGTGCCAATCTCTTCTTCCTCTGCCCACCGTGGTCACCTGAACTTGTGGGGAATGTGGGGAGCCTTCCTCCATCCCTGCCTTGCATGGGCTGAGCCTCACTGAGAATTAAAAAAGCCACTGGCCTGATTTGTGCCCTGCTTGTGTCCCTGAGCACCCAGCTGTGGTCCCAGCATGGGACTGAGCCCAGGCCATGCTCCTGGGCAGGGTGGTGGGTGAGCCATGTGCAGGGTGATGGACACCAGGGCTGCTTCACCCCATCTCCCTGGGGCTCTGCTGCTCTGCTGGGTCTGCAGGTCCAGGGACACTGAGGGCATGGCAGGGAGGGCACAAATGGGATGCCTGCACCCTTCCTGGGCTCTCAGCTGAGCTGGGGCTGGGGCCTGTGCAGAGGGACAGCTGCCTTGGAGCTGTGGCCATCAGTCCTTGCGCAGACACTCGGATTGGGAAATGTCACGAAAATGCCAGGGAGCGTGGGCTGGCTGGTCATGCTCCCCAGGCTGGAAGGACCCATTGATTTCCTGCCTGAGATCAATGCTGCTGCCTTCCCTGTGCACACCAGCTCCTGCAGGATGAAATATTGAGGATCTGAAATGGGAGCTGAGGGACCACCCAAGCAGTTTGAGCTCTTGTTGTGCACTACTTGCTGAACCCCAACTCCCTCACAGCCAGCTCTGGAGGCTCCCCTGGCTCAGCATCACATGGCCATGCCTCTGGTCAGCATGGGCTTGCCTGGGGCTTGCTTGAGCAGAAATACTGGATGGGCAAGCCCAGGCAGAGCAGTGCCAGCTGCTGCTCTGCTTCCAGCCCCTCCTAAGCACATTGCATGGGACCACAGCTGAGAAGAGGCAGGGTCTGGGGCTTGCACACTCTCTCCTGCCCCATCTACCCAGTGCCTAGTTCAGAGGCAGTGCAGCTGGCTTCCCCTGCTCCCCATCCCACAGCCAGGTCTACCCCTCAAGCCCTTCCTTGGCCCTTGAGGGGTCCTGGTGGGTGCTGCAGGGTGAGGGTGGGTGTTGGGCTGCAGTAACTTCATGTTTCAGGGTCCTGCTGACTGCTTGCAGCCTCTGGAGGAGGTCAGTGTGACCGAGGGCACTGAGATCTGTCTGTTTCATCCTCTGTCTCTCTCCTGTTGGTGATGGTCTGGCAGGGCACAGCACCCTGGCAGCCCTGTGGGGCCCCTTGTTGCTGCTGCGTGGGTGGATGTGACTGATGCCTCCTTGATGGCCATTACTGCCCTGTCTCACTTCACCCAGCTGCTTCCTCAGCCACACATCTCCAGGGAATGGCTTTTTAATAGGCAGTCAATAGTATTTTATAACACAGTGACAGACGCCCGTGTGGAGTTTTGGGTCCCTTGTGCTGCACGAAGGCAAATTTGTCCTGCTGTCCCTGAGCAGGCAGGCTGTGCAGGGATACAGCTGCAGCTCCAGTGCCTTGGCCGGTGTCAGACTGTGTCAGAGTGTGTGTTCCCAGGGCTTTTCTACAGGATCCTTGGTTGCAGCACACCTGGGATGGGGTCCAGAGCAGCCACAAAGGTGAGGCACTGCCTTGGCCTTTACCCAGCCTTGTGTTCCCAGCTGCCAGAACCTGGCACTCTCCACCCTCCTTGGTGACCCCAAATTCAGACATCTCCTGACCTGGGACTCCCCATCCTCCTTGGTGTCCCCAAATTCTCCTCTCTGAGACACACAAGGGGAATATGCAGTCCAAGCCCTGATATATTGGGTGGTGGTGCCCCACCATGCACTCCACGTGCACAGCTGGGCCAGGATCACCCTGCACAGCATCCCAAACCTTGTCAGACATGTAGCTGCAGCATGGCTGGTGGCAATTCCTGGGTGGAGATGTATTTGCTCCCCTGGCTGGGTTTTGATGACTTCCTGGGTACCAATGCCAGCCGGGCTCCCAAGAGATGCTGGACTCAAAGGCTGCTGGGCAAGTCCTTTAATCCTGTAATTAATGAATGCATGAAACCTAATAAAGAAGGAACTGATCTCCTCAGGGAGAATGGTTTCATGAAGAGCATTTTACACCTCTCCACCACTGGGAAGGCAGTGGTTGAGGACTCCTTCCTGCCTCAGGCTCACTGCAGCCCCCAAGAAGGGAATTATGGAGCTTCAAGAACGATGCTCCCCACTGCCCTGAGCCCTCAGGGCCAGCCTGACCCTGCCACCTTCCCAGTATAAATGAGAGGGATTATCCCTCCCAGGGAGGTGATTTAGAAGCAAAGGGCCCTGTGGGATGGGGAAGGCAAGGAAGGGCAAGCTGTTCCCACTGCTCCCACCCCTGTAACTGGCCTGGGGGAGTAACTGGTGCTTCAGGATGGCTGGGCAGAAGGAGCATTCCAAAACACTGCCTGGGAGTCCAGTAAATATTTCAGAGCCCAAGGGACCCCAGATGGGCCAGAGTAGAGGTAAATTGAGGGGCCAGGAGATGCAGGGAGTGTGTGCATGCCATTGCTCTGTGTCTTTGCTCAGAGCAGGGAGAAGCATCTCTCTGTCCCTGCAATACGGAGCACGTGGTCAGGTTGGGCTCCATGCCACCATCTCCTCTCCAAACACTTTGCTTCTGAAGAGCTGTTCCCCAAAACTTGTCCATCTGTCCATCTCCCAGACTTGCAGCAGCTTCTGTCCCACTGCCAGCTGCTGCCCAATCACCTGCTCCTGGAGCAGGAGCCCTCCTGCCCCCCGTGCCAGCTCAGCTCCCAGAGCTGTTCCCCCCATGCTGCTGCATGCCCTGAGTGACACTGTGTCTCCAGAGCTCCCAGGGAAAAGATTTATCACCAGAGCTTTGGGGATTAAAAAGCAATTCATCTATGAGGCTGCCCCAGCCTTGTAAGGCTTTTTTTTTGTGCTGTGATTATTTGCAACAAGCATGGGGTGGGATTTTTTTCCTTTGCAGAGCCAAACTCAAGTTTTACAGCAATTGCCTTGTATATTTGTAGCCATGATAAATGGCTCCAGAGTGTGCCAGCGGATTTTTTGCTGCCCCTTTTCAAGGGAAAATGGTTTCAAGGGAAGAGTTGTTTTTCCTTTCCTTCACATAGCCATGGGATGGGGAAAACTGCTGCAGTGTGAGTTTGGCAAAGCTCTTGTGAGCCTGGGAATGAGCAGTCCTTGTCTAGGGCTGGGCAGGGGGGCAGGTTTGGGCTGCCCAGACACGGATGCAGCACAGCAGCCTCTCCCAGCAAGATCCCAGCCTTTGTTAGGGGAGGAGGGAAGCAGGAAAATGTAGATGTCAGGAAATTGTGCTGGGTTTGAGCTTAGGCTGCTTTTTGAACCATATTTCATTTGTTCCCCTTATTCCAGGCTGGTAGTGGTGGTGAAAAGCCAACACATAGTGCCTGCAGATGGTGATGGGCAGCACAAGATGGGCAGGGACACAAACAGACAGCAAGAAATCACAGAATCATGGAGTAGTTCAGGTTGGGAGGGACCTCTGAATGTTTTTTAGTTCAGCCCCTGGTGTGTATAGAATTCTATATATAGAATTTGATTCTGCTCCTCAGGGACACCTTTGGGCTCAGTTTTTAGGCCCAGATCAGAGGCAGCCCCTCTTCCTGGCTGGCTCCTCAGTGGATTCTCACAGCAATCTCTCAGCTCCCAGGCAGGCCCTGCAGGAGGCTGGGCAGGGCAGGGTGGGGAGCACAGCCCAGCCCAGGGCCCTGCAGGAGCTCAGGTGCAGCTCTGGGAGCTCAGGCTGGCTCAGCAGTGCTGCACTGGGGCTGCCACCTGCACCAGGGACAGCGTCCTCCATGTCACAGCAAACCCAAGAGCCCTGCAGGGCTGAGGCCACGGGCAGGGAGGTGATGGGGCCCTTGCACCCCACCTCTCTTGGGGCACACGGGGTGGGAAACACCAGAGCCAGAGGGACAAAGGGCATCTCCGAGAAGTGAAGGACTGTGTTTGGTCCTGTGTAGGAAACCCCACTGGATTTTCCACCCGCCAGTCCTGCTGGCAGGGCGAGGGGAAGGGCACTGTGCATGGCACCACTGCCCTTCCCACAGGCCAGCAGGGACAATTAAAGCCACTGGGCACCTTCACAGTGGGCAGGGTTAAAACCCCACCTCATTGGGTTAGAAGAGAGAGAGGGATTAGCCCACATCTTCTCCTGTAGCAACTGTGGTTGCTAAAGATGGCAGGATTTATGTCAGAGAAGCCTGTGTGATGCTTAATTTTGTTCATGGGGACACTTTGGTTAAAAAATGAAAGTGAGGAAAGATAATTAGCCTGGCAGTAAGTGGAGTGAAGCCAGCTGGATGGCTGAGCTCTGGGGCAAGGGGCGCTGCTCACAGCTGGCTGTGAGTGCTGGCAGGACTGAGGGATTGGGCTCAGGGCACTGACCCTGAGGACAGCAGTCTGCAAGGGCTTTCCTACAGCCCCACAGGCCGTGCTCAGGGCCCCAGCACACACAGCCCAGGGGCTGCCTGGTGCCCTGGCTGGGATGTGGTGGATGAGGGGGCATCAGCCCTCCAGCTCTCATTGGGGTGCAGCAAATTCCAGAGTGAAGAGGAAGGCTGGGAAGGCCAGACTGGAAAAAGTTAGCTTTTATCTGGTGTTCTGTATATTCAGGACCAGTGAAAGCAGTCCCTGACCAGTCCCTGTTGTCTCTGCCCAGGCTTCTGAGGGCAAGGTTGTATAACCTCAAGGGGAAATGCCTCCTTATGAACCTTGTGCTTTTCTATAAGGTCAGATCCTCTTCAAATATGGTTCTGAGTGTGTTTACTTCTGCAAAGGACTCCTCTGTGTTACAGCCAGGAAGGGAACAGCAGCCCCTCCTGGCTCCTGCACTGCTGCATGCCCAGATGGCATTGCCCTCCCTCCTGGCACTCAGCAGTGCTTGGGCTGAGTCTCTCCAAAGTAAGTTTGGATGAAAACAAGTAAAACCCAAGGTATGGACCCAGGCTCAGGGTAGGCTCCAGCTGTCTCTGCTGCAATGTTATTGCAGTGGCAGACTTTAATTACGTGGGTTTATCACTCTTTGTGCTTATCAGGACAGCCAGGGCGAGTTTGTCTTCTCAGCTCAGGACTATTTAATGTGGCACATTGGAGAAAGCTGTCTGAGACGACTGGGAGGCCAAACTCATCTTTCTTGTTATCTTTCCTGGGCGGGTGGAGTGACTGTGTCACATTAATGACCATCTCACATTGAGGATGCTGAGACTGAGCCTGAGACATCCCCTCTTGCCCACCCCGGAGCCTGCACAGGATGGCTCCAGCTGGCCCTGGGGCTACAGCCAGGTCTAAAGCTGTATTTCACACAGCAATCAGCCTGGGGCTGCAGGATGGGAGCACACAGCTTCCCAGCAGGTATTTGGCAGAGACTGATGGACTGGCTCTCCAAGATTGTCTCCATGCCCTGGCAGTGCCTCAGGGCCAAGAGCTGCCAACAGGTGGCAGAAAATGGAGACACAGATCCGTTTGTCCTCAGTTCCTGTGACTGGCCTCTTCCAGGACAGCTGATAAAAAATCCTTGCTGCCTGAGACCTGCGTGTATCAGCTTGCAGAGAAGCTCAGCAGCACTGTCCTCCTTCACCCCCAGGCAGGGAATGTTCCTTGGAGGGGGAATCCCTGAGGGGCTCCCACATGTCCTCTTGCATGGCAGCAGCCTCAGCACACACAGGGCTGTCCCCTCTCCAGACAGACCTGACTGTGGCAGGCACCTGCTTTTCAGTGTCCTGCTTGCAGGGAGAAGCACGAGCCCTGAGCCCATTTCTCCCTTCCTGGCATTTCCAACCACCCCCATGACCCCATCCCCATCCCCATCCCCATCCCCATCTCCATCCCCATTCCCATCCCCATCCCCATCTCCATCCCCATCCCCATCCCCATCCCCATTCCCATTCCCCCTCCTTGTCCATCTCTGGCCCAAAGCACCCCCTCCCCTGCACACCAACCCCTCCAGCACTTGGCTCATTTAATTCTTTTTAATTTCTCATCCCTTGCTCAGAGCAGCTGGGGCCAATTTGCTGCTGCTGTCACCAGAAAGAAATCAAGTTAATGACAAGAAAGACATGATAATTTAGGAGACCCATCAAGCCTCAGTGCTGTATTAATAAGGAGCAGGAGGATATTGCTGCTGCCTGCTCTGCTCTTATCTCCCACACCTCCAGCCCCAAGCCATCCTGGGAGCCAGCCAGCAATGCCAGGCTCAGGATGACTTTTTTGCCCCTCTGGTGTTTTCCAGTGATTTCTGCTCTGGCTAAAGGAAGATCCACATCTTTCTACAGCTCTTCACTTCTCCAAACTTATCCTGGCATCAGCTCCAAACCTCTCTGTATTTCAACAACCGCCCTGCACAGATGGAAAAGCAAATGGCTGGAGCTGGGTTTGGTTCCTATTTTTCCGTGGCAATCCCGGCCGACAGGCGGTGAGTCCATCTGGCAGGACCCTGAAACACAGCAGCAAGTGCTGTGCTTCAGCATCATCTGCAAGATGAGGGCTGGGTGAGGACTCCTTCAGCCCTTCCCATGGAGCAAGGGAGATAGATAAGATGCATTTCTACTGATTCAGTCAAGGATGGTTGAATTAGATGTACAGCAGCAAAAAGCTAAAAGAAAGAAAACACAGTAAGAGGTAATAATAGGGCTGAAAAGCACCCATTTGCACCCAGTGGGGTGGGGTGAGTGTGACACGAGGATTTAAAGGTTTTTCTCTCTAGTGCGATTTTTGTCTCTGTGCTGATTGTCTCTGGGCAGACATAGCCAGGAGATGTAACAGTTTAACCCTATTTCAAAAGCCAGTGGTTGCAGCAGGAAACCACCTACCCTTGGAACTGAGATTGCTCTGGAGGGTGAGCATCTCCTATCTTATCTTATCTGTGAGCATCTCCTCAGTTGCTGGGAGAAATTCTCTGTCTCCTCTTGCTGCCCCTCCCAGTTCCTGGCCTGCTTCCTTGCCCCAGGAGTTCAACATCTCCCCAGCCCAGCAGCTACAGAGCTGAACAGGTCCTCTGGCCAACACTGGTACAATTTTATTCTGCAGGTGTGGGAGAGGCTGGGGTCAGCAGTGAGGCATCCTCTGCATCATCCATGGTTTTCTCTCCAAACCTCCTAGAAACAGGTTTGGGGGTCTTCAGCCCCATTCAGGATGTCCCAACACTCAGCTTTTCTGTCACAGTGATGATTTTGGTCACTGTGCTCGAGCCAGGAATTGGGAGAACAATTTAAAACAACAGGAGAGACCAGGCCAAGCAATCTGGGATCCTTTTGATTTAATAGCCAGAGGGAGCCAGAGCATCTCCAAGCACAGACATGGTCCCACTGCAGTCCTGCTGTGCTCCAGCTGTGTCCCCTCCCCGCTGCTGAGGGCAGGTCCCCTCCTCTGCTGCAGCACCAGAGGGGATGATTCATTCTGACCTGTGACCTGAGCTCACAGGTCACCCCACAGCAGCTGCCTTTGGTACCCGGGACACTCATGAGTGTGCTGTGGCCAGAGGGCACTGTTGGCATCCTCAGGACCTTCTGCTCTAATTGTCCCCCCTCCAAGAGGCTGCTCTGTGCCCTGCAAAAGCAGGCTTATCCCACAAGAGAAGGATTTATATTTTTTTCCCAGAAAACCTTAAGGCATTTTGCTGTGAGCCCCAGGTAGCTGCTGCACCTCTGACCCCCCCTGTTCACTGCCTTCACCCCAGACCAGTGGTGGCAGGAGCAGGATCTCCTTTCTGCAGGTGAGAGCAGCAGAGGTCAAAAGATGGATCCTGATTTTGTGCCCCTTTGGTCTGAGGCACTGGCCAAAAGAGAGGTGGCTCAGTATGAGTGAGCAAAGTGTGACTATTCCTGCTCGGTGCATTTCTGCACCCTCCAGTCATTTCTGTGCTAAATGCACCTTTCAGTACCAAGAGGGTTGAAGCTCAGGCTGCACAAACCCTGCAGTCATGACACAGTGTGGTGGGGCCAAAGAAAACCCATTAAAACAGAGAAATCTGGCACCGTTGTGGCTGGAAATGTTTGGACTTTCCCTTAAATTTCCCATTTTTCTTCTGGACCTTTCTCCCAGTGAGATCTCCTTTTGCAAACAGGTTTGCTCCCTCCCAGGCTGTGGCTCATCCACTTGGGATCTTTTATCACCTTCAGGGTCTGGAGGAGGCTGGCCCTGCAGCAGGAATCACTTTGTGTAGAGCAGCTCAGTTTCCCTGGGAGTGATACCCAGGGCAGGGTGAGATCAGGCTCAGGATGAGCCCCAGCCGGTGGCAGGGCCAGTTTGGGCACTCCCCAGCCCAAAGGCCCAGGGTGATGCCACCTGCACCAATTTCAGCAGGTTTAGGCACGAGGCTGTGAGGCTCCAGCCCAGAGGGTGCAGGGTTTGGCACCCATAGTGGGGAGGATTCATTCTGCTCCTGAAAATGGGTGCAGAGCAAGCCCTCCTCCACACCACAGCCCCCAAGCTCTGCCCATCACTGCACAGGCACATCCCAAAGCCTCAGAGCAAAGGACTGTGGAGACAGCAATGTGTTCCCTTGCCCTCACAGCATCCTCAGGAAATGCTTCTTTCCTAATAACCCAACAACAATCCCTTACTGAGGCTGCTGTACACACGTATGTACCAACATAAGCGTGTATTGTCAGTCTCAGAGAGGCTTTTCTAGAGGAAATGCAGCAGCTCACCCAGCCAGGGCTGCCTCACCTGGGGAGGTGGGACACTGGGAGCACCAGTGCTCCTTCTCCCCAGGCTCAGCTGTATCCAAGCACCAGAGGCACCTTCTTCCTCATCCCTGAGGCTGTAAAAAAGCACCTTCCCTTCTTTCTTTCTTTCCAGACTTATTTTTCTTAAGACTCTGTAAAGAAATATACTTAGAGAGGTTCAGTTTCAAGCCATGAATCAAATGTCTGGGAGAATTGCAACCTCACAAAAATAAATCAAGCTACAAACAGTGCTCAGAGGTTATTTACCCCACTGACAATGACTGTAAAATCCACTTTTTCCAGTCGGCAGTGTACCCAGGGAGCCCGCCCTCCCAGACAAGGCAGGAGGTGCCAACTACTTGTAAATTATATTCCTGGACCTTTTATTGGGCAGATGCTGCATTATTGGACTATGGCACAGGGCAGAGAAAGTAATGAAGGCAAATGGAGCAGAGCCACCAGAAAAACAAATCAAATAAGGATTTGACAGCATGATCTGTACTTGGATTTGCTCAGAGAAAATTGCAAGTGCTTTTGGTTTTCATGCTGCAGGTCAGGAAGGGCTGTGTGGGCTCCCCTTATCCTTGGGCAGGGGGTTGTTGACACGGGTTGGAGAGCTTAGGTGGAAATTTTGCCTCTGGTGGCTTTTTAGGCCATGTCTGTGTCCCTGAGGTGGCTGCAGGTGGGGAAACCCAGCGTGCCATGGCTGGAGGGACAATGCCTCGATCCTGGGGAGGTGGAGAAGAACTCAGCAGAGGATGGTCTTGAGAAGGGTTGCTCTCCTTGTGATGCTGCAGGTCCTTCCTTCCTCCATCCTCTATAAATGGCCCTCGAGCATCCCCCCTGTCCACGGGACATGGGATTCCTGGCCTGTGCTGGGCTCTGAGGTCCCTGCAGGTGGGAGGCAGTGCAGCCTCCATCCTTCACTGGTGACGCCTCCCCTGGGGAAGGGCACTGTTCCCACCAGCACAGCACGTTCTGAGGGCTGACTCTGCCTCTCCCAGCAAGCAAATCAGCCTCTCCAGCTTGGAGCAGTGCTCACTCAGCTCACTTTCATGTGCTTAGTGCCAGGCAATGTGTAGGCTCTGCCCTGTGCTCCACATCATGTGCATAATAAACAGGCTAAAGCAGACGGCCAATTACCGGGAATGGAGAGCCCGGCAGGAGGCGGGCAGACGTTCTCTGCCTTTGCCGTGGCTTGGTATCAAAGGCTTGTACTGCTCAGATTCATCTTCCTGATCCCATGGCTGACAGCACCCCGGAGCTGTGCTGGGGGCAGCACCGATGCTCAGACTCCCCTCCCACTGCCGTGGCCGGGGCATTTCCCTGGGGTAGGGGCTGCCCCCTGCTCCATGGTCCTTCTGGCCCTTCCCTGCTCCCTGGGATGACTCTCACTCCTGAGGCTGTCACGGCACTAATTCAGTCCCTGAGGTTTCTCACTGTTGCTCCCATCCCATGTAACTCTGGTGCTCCTCAGGAGCAGCTCGTGCCCCTTCCCAGCCATGATATAAGTGATTATTAATGCATTAGTGTTGGGCTGCTGAACCATAATGTCTTTATAGTCAATAGCATTAAGCATTTAATTACCCAGCGGGATGAATCGATGGGCTGCTTTCTTTGCTCTACAATTAAAACTGAGCAGGAGAGATGCAGTGCAATTCTCAGTGTAATTTTCAGTCTGCTTTAAACTTCCTCTGCCTTTTTGTACACAGGGAGATGAGCTGATGGCTTGCACAGGATGGGAAGGAGAGGACTTTTCCCCAAGAAACCATGTTCTTGCCTCCCTCCCAGGATGCAGACATCATGATCACAGCTTGCCCAGATAAATGAGACACCACTGGATCATTCAGGACTAGGTTTTTCAGGTCTGAGGCACCAGCAGTGGGGAAATTATTGCTCTGAGTCTTATTTTTAACTTGGTAATAGGAAGTTTCAAAGCAACGGTTTCATCTCACATCCTGCAAGTGGGAATTTCTGTGGTGAGAGCTGGTAAGTGAAACAGCCCAGTGTGCTGCTGGGATGAGGCACAAACAGTCTCAGAGTGGTCTGGGCTGGAAAAGCACTTTCAGCAATTACTTTTGACCTCCTTTTGATGGAGCTTGCTGCAGGGGGGCAGATGGATGGTGAGATCTGGATGGGCTCAGTCTCCCCAACTCCCAGGCTCTGACCTCCCCAAGGCTCACGGGTGCTCTGTACACCTTGACACCTGCCCAGGTCCCTCAGCTCTGCAGGCACAGTCAAGTGCAAAGTAACCCTTCCCAAAAAGCTCAGCCCATGGCTGGACCATGGAACCATGAGAGTCCTTGGGGTGGCTGTTCCCTCCCAGCAGGAAGCTGGGACAGGGCCTTTGCAAATTCCATGGATGAGGCTCAGTGGGCAACTTTAGCTGGGAGAGCACAGGACAGAAGCTCTCAGGGGGAATGATAGAACATTTTCCACTGAGCTTAAGAAGCCAGCCAGCATTTCCCATTGGCACTGATGTCTGTTTCCTAGAGCAGTTTTGGCTCTTGCTCCCTGGCAGAGGCTGGGACACGCTATCCGGGGACATGTGCGTGTTTGTGTGTGTGGCTCTGCTCTCCCTGGTGTTATTTGGCTCTGTTCTGGGGCTAGAGGTGAGCACATGGGGCAGCCCCAGATTCACCACGCCATGCTGCCCACTGCCTTTGCTGAGGATGGCTCCCAAGCAGGGATGAGCTCACCCCCTCACTCAGATACAAACACAAATATAAACTGATATCACAGAACCTTCTGAGTTGGAAAGGACCCAGAAGAATCATTGAGTTCAATTGTTAAGTGAATGGTCTATATGGGGATCAATCTGGTGCCCTTATACGGGGAGTGAGGAGAGACTCCTGCTTTTCCAGTTTGAACTCAACAAAGATATTCAATTTTTTTTTTCTTTTTTTGACTGAGAAGGGAAGAAAAGGAAAAAAAAAAATCCCCTGGTTTGGGTTTGTTCCAGGCAGAGCGTCTGCCTTGCACTGGCCTTGTGCCCAGGAGCTGCCGTGAAATGGAAATAGCCCAACACAGGCTTGGGAGCAGAGGGAGCTTCCAGCAGGTAAAATGGGAACAGAGACAAAGCCCCAGGTCACTGCTCCGTGGGGCTGTGCCACGGGGCAGATGTGCTGAGCCACAAGAGTGTGCAGATGTTTTACCCGAATGCCTTGACAGCCATCCCTGGAGACCCAGTGCTTGTCTGGATTCTATTCCCTATTGCCCCAGCTCTGGGAGATGAATAGGATGCACAGAAATGCCCATGCAAAGAGGAGCTTCCTCCTCTGGGCTGTCTCCACAGAGGTCCTGGAAAGCCTTTCCAGATGCTGCAGGGCAATGCAGGAAGAGTTGCATGGAAGTGTGATGTGTTCTGGCTGCTGGCCTGGCATTGCTGAACTGGGATCACCTGTAGCTTCCCTCCAGATTGACCTCCCCTGGCTTATAAAGGATTTGCATGCATTGCTTTGAATGCCTGCCCATTCCCATCTCACTGACTTTCTCCACTTGGAGTTTCTCTACTCCAACGGAGAGAGAAGGGTGCTCCCAAGGTCTCCTCTCACCACCCAAATTGCTCCACATTTCCCTGGTTTGTCTTTATCTCGCACCTACTGCAAGTCCTCTTCTGGTCCCACTTTTCCCTCACACATCCTTTTTTCCAGGGCTGCACTTGTCTCCTGCTGAGCAGATCCAGAGGGGAGCCCACCTGGCTGGGGGGCTCTGGGTGGCTCTGTGGCCTTGCTGGGGGCTCACAGGGGGACCACACGATCCTGCTGCCAGCTCCAGGCAAGGGGTGTTGGGGAGAGGAACTGCCCTGCCAGAAGGGAAATCTTAGGGGAATTGGCTCCTTCTGGAAATAAACACCTCCTTTTCAGTGTACCAGAAATTATCACTGCAGGGAATACTTGGAGGTTGTGTGGAGACTAAATCTGCATGGACAAAACTCCCTGTGGGAGTCACCTGTGGGCTTCCTCGTCCATGAACCCCAGGAAATGGCACAGTTATCACCCAGCATCTGCCAGAGTGACAATGGGCATGCCTGGCTCCAGGGCCCCTGCCAGTTCCTGCAGCATCCCACCTCAAGAAAGGACACTTCCCAGAGAAGAAATCCCATGCTCTGCCAGGCACTGCTGACTTTCATCTCTGCAGGCCAGCGTGTCCCAAGCTGCCCATTTCAAGGCAGAGGACATGCACTTGTCTGTGACTACTCGAATTAAGTGCCATTTGTCACAGCAAGCCCTGCACCCACTTCATACTCATCATCCTTGAGGACTCTCCTCTTGGCACAGACGGGGATAATGAAGAAAATACTTAATTAGACTGCTACACAGCCCCATCTCATTTTCTGCCCTGCATTAATCAGGGCCTGGGGAACTGTGCAGTTGGGAAGAGAGAGGCCAACCCTGAGTGCTGGTGCTGCTGTGTCACCATCCATCAGCTGTGGTACCTGCTGGCATAGGAGCATCATGGTGGGGTGAGGTGGGCACCAAGACGAGAAAAGGATCTGCCACTGCAACATGGGGCTGTTCAAGAGGTTTTTGAGAAGCACTCAGACCTGGGATTTGTAAATTTGCTTTTATAGTGGGTTTTGGTGGTTTTTTTGTTTGTTTGGGTTTTTTTTTCTTTTTCTTTTCTTTTTTGTTGTTGTTTGGTTTTTAATATTTTTTTTAACCTTTGCCGTGCCAACAGATCAGGGCACTGCTCAGACCACATAGCAGGTGATGTCAGGTTGGGGTGCTCAGGGACAAGTTTCATTGGTTTTCTCGCTGGTTTCCCCTTCTCTGAGCACCCTCTGGGTGTTTGCTGGTGACAATTTTTTGGCAGCAGACGCCTGCACCAGCCACAGGTAAAACTTTTCCCCTCCCGCCTGCCCTTGGCTGCTGCTCACACCGAACGCACCCCGGGACGTCCCGGCAGGTACGGAGGAGGCAGGGCGGGCTGTCCCGCTCCGCTGCGCCCCGGGATGCGCTGGGGACACGCAGCCTTTTGTCACCATCTAGTGGGGACACGCAGCCGCGGCCGGCCACAGGCTGGGCAGGGCGTTTGGGACTCACCTCATCGGTGACTCCTGCGGGGCTCCCCCTCGGGCTGCCCACCCAGCTCTCCTGGCCTTGGGGGCCGCGTGTGCCCCGCAGCCCCAGCCCTCGGCAGCAGCAGCAGCAGCCGGGTAAGGCGCTCCCAGCGCTGCAAGGCTCGGGAAAAGCACAGGGTGAGCGTCTGCCGTGCCAGAAACTGAGAATCCACGGCAAATCCCTCCTGAGGTCTCCACTGAACCAGCTAAATTCTCTTTAACTGTGGAATTTTGTCAACACTCCCAAGCCACTGACATGCAACAACAAGAGACGGCCATGAAAGGACCTGAAGTATATTTACTGCACAAATAGAGCTGTCAAACCTGCTCTTTTGGCCAAATTACCCTTCTCACTGATGCTCCTCTGTGAGACTTCCCTCGGCCTTGAAATTCCCGGAGCTGCCTGCAGAGGAGCTGGGCTGTGCAGTGCAGGGAGCCCTGCAATGTGGTGTGTCCCAGAAAAAGGCTGGCCTTGCTCCACTCTGGCATCATCCTGCCCAGTGCTAGGGCTGAAAAATCCTGGCCACACGTGGGATACAGGGAACAGCCCAGCCTAAATCTGGCATCTGCAAAGTCCTGGCTGCTTTCCTCTCTGCAGTATCCTGGGCCCTTTTTGGCCATAACAGCAGCTGGCAGGGCTGGGCCATATCCAGACCTGCTCAATGGTGTGTGGATAACAGTGCATGGATTGACATGGAGCATGGATTGATGCAGTGCATGGATTGATACAGAGTATGGATTGACACAGTGCATGGATTGACATGGAGCGTGGATTGATGCAGAGCGTGGATTAATACAGTGCATGGATTCACACAGAACATGGATTGATATGCAGCATGGATTGATATGGAGCATGGATTAATCCAGAGCATGGATTAGCACAGTGCATGGATTGACACAGATTATGGATTGATCCAGAGCATGGATTAGCACAGCCCCGAGGGCAGTGCTGGTTCTCACGCTGCACAGGGTGCTGTGCTCCTTCCCCCAAACACTGGGTTCTGCTGCAGCCTCAGAGATGCCAGAGGCAAGGAGAACCTTCCAACACACTGCTGGGGAAAGGCACAGAACACAGGCCATGCTGAGAAATCCCCTGCCAGGTTTGGGAACCAAGACTGGCCAGCTGCCAGCCCAGCCCTGTGCAGATCCCACTGCTGGCACTGCTACTGGACACATGCAGTGTCCCAGCTGCCAAAACTGCTCCTGGCTAAAGCAAAGCAACAGTTGTACCTTTCTCATGACAAACCAGCCTCCCACAGCACGTGGAGGAACCAAGGCCAGCCCCAGCACAGGCAGCAAAGCTATTCAGGCAGTCATGGTACAGATTTTGTTGCACTACATGCATGGTGAGGAGAGTGCAATCGGCTCTTGCTTCAGACAGTTAAAAATCACTTTCAGGTCTCTCTGTCTTCCATCCCTCTGCATTCCCTGGGGCCACACCTGGTCTGTGTCACTGCTTCCCCCATGCAGGGTCCCCACCTGGGGACAGCTCCTGCAGCACACAGTGGGACAGGAGCCAGGCATTGCTGTTTCACGGGCAGGGCCCAGCTGCCCTACACCAGGGGTTTTCCCAGGTGGGATCCCCCTCTCCTGCATGCCTGTGACCAGGGCTGGAACAGGCCACTACCCCCCTCCATTCCAGCTCCTCCCTCCCCATACTGGCTGATGGTGGCAGGCTCTCCACAGGCCTGGCTTACTCCTGGAGAGGCTGATTGATCCCATCACCTCTCAGTGAGGTGCCCTTAGCTCAGCTTGCCTGGAAACTGCCTCTCTTACCCAGCAGAGGAGAAAGAGGCACCAGGACAGCCTAGGGCCAGGGATGTTGCCTCACCCACAGTGTGTCCCTTGCTTCAGGTGGCACTGAACAATCCTGGGGTGTGCCCTCAAGGACAGCATTCATTGAGAGTCTGCATTTTTATTCTAGGGCTCACCAGGACCTCATGTTCCCCAAGTCAGGTGCTTATCTCAAGTAGGCCTTGGAAGAGCAAACTGCTCGAGTCACCCCTGGCTGTCAGCAGCCCCCAGGAGCTGGCTGGGTGCCCAGTCTGAAGTGGTGGGGGAGGTAAGGCGCTGGGGAAACCCCAGCAATGGAGGTTGCTCTGTGTCAGGCAGGGGCAAGGCGGCACCCAGCCCTGCCAACAGTGACAAGTGAAACAGGGGTACCAGTTCTGCCCTGGGGCCATTTCCACCCCGACTTTATAGGCACTGGGAAAAATTTCACGGGGAGAAAGGTGGTGTCTTGCAGTGACTGAATTCGAAAGCATCCATCAGGCAAGCACAGGCTTATTTTTTTCTACCACTTTGGGCCTTTTCTCCCAGCCTGAAGCAGCGCAGGCTGGCAACTGCAGAGCGCTCCTGTGCCAACTGCAACCTCAGCAGCAGCAGCAGCAGCAGCACACTGACACTGACCGGCTCCTGCGGACGCTTCTTTGAGCAGTCCACGGCGGCTCAGGGCCCAAGGGCCGGGGAGGGGACGCGGGGCCAGGCGGAATGGGTGGCAGGGACAGCACCGGGACAGAGACAGAGCCGGGGAGAATCCAGTCCCAAAGCGGAAAGCAAAAGCGTGCCCGGGCACAGTTGCACGCCAGATGCCGAGCTGCCGCAGGGCCGGCCGGGGCAGCCGGGACTGCCGGGGAATGGCAGCGTCTCTGCCGGCGCCGGGACCCGGCAGAACCCCCGGGACCCGTCACACTCCCGGGTGTCTGCCCGGCTCTCGGGACCCGGCACACCCCGGTCCCTGCCGGACCCGTCACCTCCCTGGTCTCTGCCCGGCCCCCGGGACCCGTCCCACCCCCAGTCCCTGCCGGCCCCCGGACCCCGTCCCACCCCCGGTCCGTGCCGGACCCCGGGACCCCCGCCCGGCCCCACCACGTGGCCGCCGCCCGCCACGTGCTCGCCCTTGGCCCGGCCACGCCGCCCAATCAGCGCGCAGGCGCCGAGCTGCCTCCGTCCCATTGGCTGCGGCCGAGTCTTCCCGGGCGGGCGCTGCGTCCCCCCGTGCTCGCCCCCCGCCGCACGGCCCCGGGGCTGGAAGGCGCCCTCCGGTTGGCCGATCGCAGGGCGCCGGCCATTGGCGCGGCGGCTCGAGGGGCGGGGGCTGCCATTGGCCGGGCGGCGCGGCGCGCGCGGCGATTGGTCGGGGCGGGGGCGGTGGGGGCGGAGCCTGGCGCGGGGCTAGCAAAGGGGGCGGAAGGGGCGCGCGCTCGCTCTTTCGTGTCAGTGCCCGGCCCGGCCGCCCGCGCGTCCCCGCCGCTCCCGCCGCCCGCCCGCGGCCCGATCCCCCCGCGCCACCGCCGCGCCGGACGCGCCCTCCCCGCTCCCGACACAGCTCGGCCGCCGCCCCTGCGCCGCCAGGCACCGCCGCCATCATGGTGAAGATTACCAAGGTGAGGGCGTGGGGTGGGGGGGCGCAGCCGCCGGGCGGGCAGCGGGCGGACGCCGCCATGTCGAAGCGGGCGGGTGCGGACGGCGGCGGATCGGGGAGGGAGCCGGACCGCCTTCTCGCCGCCGTGCGCTCGGGCCGCGCGGTGGCTCCAGGCCTGCTTTCGCTCGCCGTGAAGATGGCGGCGAGGGGAGGGGCCGCGGGCCCGGAGGCAGCGGATTCAAACACCCCCTTGTCCCGCTGTGCTCCGGCTACGGGCGGGGGCGCGGGACGGGAGGGGAGCGGGCGGCGGGCAGTGGGGAGCGGGGTCCGGGGCCCCGGCGTGTGAGGGGCGCGGGTGGGCCCCGCGTGTGAGCGCGCGCGGATGGGGGGGGCGGGGCTACGTCACAGAGCGGCCACGTGGGGCGCGGGGACAGCGAGCACGTGGGAGCGCGCCCTGCTCCCGGGAAGGGCCCCGCGCTCCCGGGAAGGGCCCCGCGCTCCCGGGAAGGGCCCCGCGCTCCCGGGAAGGGCCCCGCGCTCCCGGGAAGGGCCCCGCGCTCCCGGGAAGGGCCCCGCGCTCCCGGGAAGGGCCCCGCGCTCCCGGGAAAGGCCCCGCGCTCCCGGGAAAGGCCCCGCACACTGGCCGGCGCCACCCCGCAACCACCGGGCGGCCCCCTGAGCGCCGCGGGGGCCGGAGGGCGGCCACGTGGTGGGGACAATTGCCCGCCGGAGCGAGCGCTCGAAGGTAGCCCGCGTGAGCACGGGAGCTAAACGTGCTGCTCCCGCTCTCTTTCAGACCCCGAAGAATCAGATCAAACAGAAAAAAATGGCTCCTCCCCCGAAAAAGTTCGAGGAAAGTGAGGAAGAGGAGTCCTCTGACCTAGAGGAGAGCAGCGGAGAAGAGGTGATTAATCTAGAGATGGAGTCAAAAGGATGCACGTGTTACAGAAGTGTCGTGGGGGTTGTGGGTTACACTGTAACAGGGTATCGGTAAACTGTCCGTGTTCCTCACTAAACTGTGGCTAAAGAATAAACTGGACTTCTTAAGGCTAAAGCCGCGTGAGGAAAAATAGCTCAACTGCTAAGTCTGTACTTCCAGGCTTTTGGAAGTACTGGTGTGGTCTTAAAACTGTCCTAAAACAGATAAGCAAGTGGGTACCTAATTACCCTAGTAATGAGCAGTATGATATTTGTCACATGTGGTTAATGTGCAAGTGTATAAGTTTCAACATGCTGAAGGCTAATATGCACCACTGGTCTTGGTTCAGGACCAGGGAATTTAGAGGTCCTTTGATGTTCCCTAAGTGGGCTCCTGAAAGCATGAAAAAGCTGAGTTTGAGCTTTTTTGATTCATCAGCGTGGGCATTTGACTTAACTTAAACTGGCAAAAGGATATTCTTTAGATTTTACTGGCTGTATGTTTGTCTCATAGTGAAGTAATGGTAGATTAAACAGGCCAGCATGAGTTTTACATTAGTGTGTCTTTCAGATGATCCCCCAGAAGAAACCACAGAAAGTTGCTGTTACCCCAGCCAAGAAGGCTGCAACTCCTGCCAAGAAAGTTGCTACTCCTGCAAAAAAGGCGGTTACACCTGCAAAGAAGGCTGTGGCTACTCCACAGCCCAAAAAGGCTGTTACTCCAACTCCTAAAAAGGCTGCTGTCCTAACCAAAGGAGCAAAAAATGGAAAGAATGCGAAGAAGGAGGAGAGTGAAGAAGAAGACGATGAAGATGAGGAGGATGAGGAGGACGAAGAAGATTCTGGTAAGTTATCTTTGAAATACACATGGACTAAAGATGGTTCAATCAAGTCATTAAATATGAGTACCTTTAAAATTTATTTGATTTAATACTTGAGGGGGTATTCAGTGATTAAAGAGGGGTTATGAAGGAGAGGTGGGCAATTGGTGAAGTTTGGAGGAGAGCTTGGGCTGCAGCTGCCTTACACACAGCCTGTAAAACATCTCCTAGTTTCTTGACTGCTCTTTCCTGAACTTTTGGACAAAATTTGGGGAATCTCTAAGTAGTTTTTACCTGATTCATTGCACCTTAGTAGTAATGACTTGTGGTACTGTAGGTGCAGATGAGGAGGAGGAACCACCGATGCCTGTGAAGCCTGCAGCCAAAAAGCCTGCAGCAGTACCAGCCAAAAAGCCTGCACCTGTGCCAGCAAAGCAGCAGGAGTCTGAGGAGGAGGATGAGGATGAAGAGGATGATGAGGACGATGAAGAAGAAGATGGTATAAGATGTTTATTATTAAACACAGGGACCTGGGGGAGGGAGGGAAGAATCTCAAAGGATTGTGGGAGTGATGCAGTGTGTGCTCAGCTGGTTTTAGCTGGTTGCTGTTGTCCCTGTTGCTGAATGGGTGTTAATTTCCCTGTTGTCAGTAAAACTTTTTACTATTGGTGAACGGGTTTTGTTTAGATTTTTTAATGCAGTAAAATCCAAGGGAAATAGACATATTTTGTAAAAATTAAGTGTATTAAACTTTTTTTCCTAAGAACATACAAGTTTCAGGAGGCATGAGAACATTTGGCTCAGTAGCATTTTGTTTTCTTAATTTCAAAAGGCACTTAATGTGGAACTGTCTAAATACTGTGCTCATCTTGTTTCAGAGTCTGAAGATGAAGCCATGGACACAGCCCCTGTTCCAGTGAAGAAAACCACTCCAGCCAAGGCTGCACCAGTGAAAGCCAAGGCAGCAGAATCTGAAGATGACGAAGATGAGGAGGAAGAGGATGATGAGGATGATGATGAAGAGGAGGAGGATGAAGAGGATGCTGAGGAGGAAAGTGAAGATGAAAGTGAGTTAAAGTTTAAAATCTTACAGCTGCTGAGTAACAGGAGGTTTTGTGTATGACTGGTGTAAAGGTTAATGCTCCTGTGTTGATTCAGTTTAGGAAAAGTTCTGTATTTTTCAGTTGTGTTTTGTTTTGTGGCACAGAACCTGTCAAGGAAGCACCTGGAAAGAGGAAGAAAGAAATGACCAATAAAAGTGCACCAGAGCCCAAGAAAAAGAAAACAGATGGTAAGTGGTGTGGGATCATCAAATGATGTGTGTTTAATGGACTGTGATTGGACTCTGTTGCATAGGAATGTAACTGTGAAGGTCCAGGATGTCAGGGGTGGGGTTTCTCAGCACAAATGATGATTATAAGGGACTTAATACTGAAATATGATGTTACTTATGAGCAAAAACTGATGTGCTAAAGCTGTCTAGACTCTGGCTCTCGGTTTTAAAAACTGCCTTTAAAAAAATCCCACTTTACTGTCTTTTCATTTAAAGGGCCCACATCAGCTTTCTCTGTATTTGTTGGAAATTTGGTCTGCACCAAGGAGTTTGAGGAGCTGAAGACTGGACTCAGAGAATTCTTTGGGAAGAAGAATATTGAAGTTGTAGATGTCAGAATTGGTTCTTCCAAGTGAGTTCATCAGTAGAATTTTGCTGCTAATTTTCTTATATTTGGCACTAATTTGTTCATGGGGTCCAAGTGTGCTGGTGCTGGTTCCCCTCAGGATGCTGGGATGGTTGCTTGGTAGTGGTGAGGGTTTAACTTTGCCTGGAAGCTGACCAGGCAGGACCTGTCTGGTGTTAGGTTTGTGTTTGTGGTCTGCTGCCAGAGATGGAGCAGACCTCAAGGATGCTGTTCTTTCAGGCGGTTTGGCTATGTGGACTTTTCATCTGCTGAGGATCTGGATAAAGCTCTCCAGTTGAATGGAAAGAAATTTATGGGTTTGGAAGTCAAACTGGAAAAAGCAAAGAGCAGGGAAGCTATGAAAGAAGACAAGAAAGGTATGACCCAATTAAGAGTTTCTAAAACGCTTACATACAGATGTCCAAGTTCAGACTGGAATATCTGCAAATGTGATCCCAAGAAATAGTGCGTATTGGGAAAGCTGAGGAAGAAATAGGTTTCTTTCTGAAACTTTAGTACCTGTTTTTTGAACTTGATGCCCTTAAGACAAGCACAGTAGTTTCATTAACTTTTGTTACAGTTGCTTTTGCAGCTTCTGAAAATGGGAATGCTTGCTCTTAATTTCTGCTGGATCAACTTGCTGAGTCTCACTGATCTGGCAGTGTAGATGAGGGGGGGTTTTTAGCTGATAACCAAAAGTAACTTGCCTTTGCAGTGAGAGATGCCAGAACGCTGTTTTTGAAGAACCTGCCCTACCGCATAACCGAGGATGCCATCAGGGAGGTGTTTGAAAATGCAGTGGAGGTCCGGATAGTGATGAACAAGGACGGGAGCAGCAAAGGGTGGGTAGCTGAGAGGCCTGTTCTGTGTTTGCTGTTCCTCTAGCTCTTGGCATATTCTGATAAGCTTACATGTCCTTTGGCTACCTTAAGGAACCTGCTGCAATAGCTGTCCTACTTTTTGCAGCATTTTTCTTTTACATCTTCCCCCCTCTCATTCGCATACTTTGTTGTTCTTTGAAGGAGGCATTTGCTTACATTCTTTTCTGTGTTGCAGGATGGCCTATATTGAATTTAAAACAGAAGCTGAGGCAAACAAAGCTCTGGAGGAGAAGCAGGGCACAGAAATTGAGGGTCGTGCTGTGGTCATTGACTTCACTGGTGAGAAGAGCCAGCAAGAACATCAGAAAGGTACTTTCCATACTGATACCATGCATACAGATGGCATTCAGGATTCATTTCCACTTGCTTCACAAGTTCCTGGGGGTATGCCAACTTAAAACACTGCAAGAAGATTAAGATACCAGATCTTTTGCCTCACTTGTGCTCTGCATCCTATGCACTTCGTCTCTACCGCATGTTTCAGGCAAGGGGGGCAACTGGTCTTGGTGAATAAAACAGGGTTAGATTTTGCTTTGGGCCTCACCTTGAGGTGAGGAAAGGGCAACAAGTATTCTTAATCCCTTGTCAGAATCTAGAGAACAAGAACTCGCTCTCCAAACCTGCACTTAACAGCATTGACTTTTTCCCATAGGAGAGTCGAAGACCCTAATTGTCAACAACCTCTCATATGCTGCTACAGAAATAACTCTCCAAGAAGTGTTTAAGAAAGCTTCTTCCATCAAGGTGCCACAGAACAACCAGGGCAGGCCTAAAGGGTAGGTTGTGCCTTCCACCTGACCTCCAGGCTGGCATTGTAAGTGACTTGCCTCCAAGGTGTCCCTTGTTGTTCCCAGGCTGACTGGAATCTTCTTCTCCACACAGGTATGCATTTGTAGATTTTGCCACAACTGAGGATGCCAGAGAGGCACTCAATTCCTATAACAACACAGAGATTGAAGGCAGAACAATCAGACTGGAATTCAGTACGCAGAAAGGGAACGCAAACGCACGAGGAGGATTCGGTCGTAAGTGTTTCATGTTTGATCTCCAGCTGTGGCAGCATCCAGGCAAATCTGGGGCTGCTTCAAAAAAAAAACATGCCAAACATTGTAAGCAAATGTGCTGGATATGATGACTGATTATCTGAAATGCTGATGAAACTATTGTTAAATTCCTCTAGATAGTCAAGTGCTGATCCAGCAGTGTCTGTACAGTTGGTTGTTGTCATTGCTGATAAGGTCCAAGCATCTATTTTTAAAAAAGGAGTGGGGCAAACTTAATTTGGCAATATCAGGTTGGCTGATGGAAATCCTTTGATGTCAGGCTCTAACTGCAGTCCTGAAAAAGTTTCCATGGACTCCAGGTGCTTGAGCTGTTCCTTGAAAACAATCCCTTTATCCCTGTGAGCTGTTCCGGGAGCCAGTAATGCAAGTTGGATGTGATGTTATGAAGCTGAAGGCTGCCTTGCTCGGGCTGAATGAATTCTGAATGTGCTCCCTTTTCACAGAGCAAAGCAAAACATTGTTTGTCAGAGGCCTTTCTGAGGACACCACAGAGGAGACGTTAAGAGAATCGTTTGAAGGCTCAATAAGTGCAAGAATAGTCACAGACAGAGACACTGGATCATCTAAAGGGTGGGTTAAACATCACCTGGGCTGGCTGCAGGTGCTACAGAGCACCTCACTTTAGCTGATCTCTGCAATACAGGTGTTTCTCATGCTCATGTGGGTGGTTCTATGGAACTGGTAAATGGGGTGGGAGCAGAGAACACAGCTTTGGGTCCACTGGTGGAGGGCAGCATGTGCTCACTTCTCACCTCTTCTCAATGAGCTCCTCCCTGCCAACAAACCTCTGTGGCAGCTGATGGATTCGCACGAGAAGAAAATTACCTGTACAGTACTGGCAAACTCACAGTGAGGCTCCATCGATTGTGATTAGCCACTGCTGTCCTACAAGTGACACATCTGTGGGATGCAGAAGTGCTGGTGTTTGATTCCAAAAGGATTTCTGTCAGGAACCTGCAGGTGGTGCTGCAGCTCGTGAAATGTGACTGACTTGGTCTTGTAACCTGTTTCCTAGGTTTGGGTTTGTGGACTTCAGCTCTGCAGAAGATGCCAAAGCAGCTAAGGAAGCCATGGAAGATGGAGAGATAGATGGAAACAAAGTGATCCTTGATTTTGCTAAGCCAAAGGGTGACTTCCAGCGTGGTGGTGGATTTGGTGGGCGTGGTGGCAGAGGAGGTGGCCGAGGAGGAAGAGGTGGATTTGGTGGCAGAGGTGGTGGCAGAGGTGGATTTGGAGGTAAGAGGAAGCCAATGCTGGTGTTTGGAGGGGATGTGCTCCAAAATGAACCCAAAGCCATTCTTGGGGTTATGGTGTAGAGCTACTAGGGAATATTAAATGTGAATTTATTTTCTGTCCTGTGCCAGAATGGGTTTGGAAGGGCAGTGGTATAGATATACCACTGCAATATATTTGTGTGCATTTAATATAAATACTGTAGTGGTAACTCTGCTTTTTGCAATAATTTTCTTTCTAGGTAGAGGAGGAGGTAGCTTCCGAGGAGGCAGAGGAGGAGGTGGAGATCACAAGCCGCAAGGGAAGAAGATCAAGTTTGAATAAACTTCCCCTTTCCTTTCCCCTTTCCTGCTCTCCGAGACTATCTGAAAGGACTCCGGGGGTTTTTATTCTCCTTTGATCTTGGCGGAGCCTTCGGAGGACATTCCAAGAAGCGAAGCAGTACTGTGAGCCACTTGGAAGATAAAATTCTCATTTCAAGGAAGAGAGGGCAAGCCATTTTGACTGCTTGCCTGTTCAAACGAACTTTTTAAAACAAAGAGTGATAGATGTGGGAATTTACTCCTTGTCTGTGAGTTGTCTTGAATTTATAATGTTTTACCCATGTAAAAAAATTTTTTTTTTCCTATAAACTTCTGTAGCATTTTTGCTGTAAAAATGCAGAATGTTTTATCATTTGTGCTTTAGCACCCTGTCTTGGACAGATTAAAGGACCTAAACTGGTTCGTGTTACTTCTGTGCCACTAAATGAAGCCAGGCTGTGAGAAACAGGCAGTCTGTAGCCTTCCCTCTTTTGGGTTAAGGTCATTGGTGTCACAGCAGCAGCTTCTGTCCTGCTCTGCTCCAGCAGTGTATGCATGCTGTTAGCAGGAAGTAGGGGAAAGGATTATGATGGCCAAGGTAAGCTCTGTAACCACTTTTTTTTTTTTTTTAAACTGAAGATGCTGTGATGGTGCTTGCTAGCCAGTTGCTTTTCTACTTTCTTTTTAAACAAAGTAAATCAGATCTTGTACTAAGGCCCTGCAGTTCAGTTGCTCTCTCCTACAAGTATTTTCTCTTGTGCTTCATTTCAAATTGTCTCTTCTTGCCCCTAAGTGTGAGCAGGAGTTTGGGCTGAGTGGCTGCCTTGTTGTAACCAAATTCAGGCCTCTTTTGCTTCCTCATGCCAAGGTCTGCAGTCTGGGGATGAAGGGCCTCAGTCCTGTGGCATGGTCACTGGCTGGTTTTTCTAGCCAGGACAGCGTGCTGCCCTGCAGTGGCAGCTGTTAAGTTTTACATGGTTTTCCCAGAGTGCTGGTTGCAGAAAACAAGCCCAGAAAGCAGGGCTGTGTACCTGAGCCTTCCTGGGCGTGAGGTCCCTTGATGTCCTCTACTCCTGCCCTGCTGAAAGATCCTGCCCTGGCATTTGGTCCGTGCCAGCTCCAGACTTGGTCAGCCTGTTCCACCCTCCTGGCACACGGCCACTGCTGTGACCTTCCCTGCCCTGTCCAGCCGCTCATGCTGCTGTGGCCATTTCTCTCTGGCTTCCCAACATCGAGCCCTGCCAAAGGCCATTCCCTGTGGTCAAAACTAACCCAGTGGAGTCTGGGGTCGTTTCAGCTGGAGAGCTGTGCGGTTTGTGTGCCGTGTGTCATCCCCCCCACCCCTTGCCCAGTCTCTCCCGGCCCTTCGCCAGCGGCCATTTTGGAGCCGCACCCGCGCCCCGGCGGCAAATGGTCGGAGGGGCGGGCGCGGCCGCCAGGGGGCAGCACCGGCCCGCGCTCCGCTTCCTTCCCGCCCTGCGTGAGGAGGGGGCAGCTCTGAGGGCGCTGCCGGGGAGCCCCGGCCGGAGCCGCCTCCACACGGCACATGGGCCCTGCTCCCACCGCCAGACACGTGGCACACGGCGGCATGTGACAGCGTGGGGTCCCACTGGAGAGAGAATGGGCAGGAGTGTCCATGAGTGCCTCCACTGAGCGCTTGTGTTTTGTCCATGTGTATTAAATTTTTGGTGCCCTGGGGAAGCCAGGCCCAGTGAGATGGCCCAGCCTGCCAATACAGTGTGTCCTGGTCCCCTTTGCTGACCTCTCTACTCCTCAGCACCGGGAGTGTCCGAGCTGGGTGCCAGCTCTGGAAACAGCCCCTCAGTGCCCAGATACCAGGGTGGCACCCACGAGTTCACCTGTGGCTTTCCTCCTCTTCACCCCAGCCAGGTTTGAGCCTCATGACCAGGGGCTGTATTACCCCATGGTGCTGCTTGGGCTGTGGAAGTGAGCATGGTCCTGCTGTGGGGAGGGTAGCAGGGACAGGAGTGCCCATCTCCTTCTACACAAGGAGAGAGTGCTCAACAAAGCCAGTGAGTTCCCAGCCCTGCTGAGGTGGCTTTTGCCACAGAGGTTGACATGAGAAGCTCCTCCCTGCAGGGCACCAGGAGGATCTGAAGTTTAATTTGACATGAAGGTGGAGGAGTACATGAAAGAGAAAAAATACCCACCAGCCTGGTTACCGTGCCTGGCTCCACAAGCAAGCTGTGCCAAAAACTGGAACAGGGCAGCTTCAGTCCCCAGTTGCCCATTCCAAGAAGTCAGGTTTGTCAGTGTAGCACTTTGCCAGATTTTGTTCCCAGCAGAAACTCACTAGTAATGACATGAGGTCAAGGCTTGTAGAATTTTTTTATTCTTCTTTTAACCTTTATTTAGAAACTAGAATATTTACCAAACTCTACAAGGTTTCTCTGTACAGGTCCCACCAGATGAAGAACACTGAGAGATGTCTGCACACAGCCCTGGCTCACCATACACATTGCTACAGAGAGCGAGAGCTGACCCTGCATCCAGGATAAATGTACAGCCCAAAGTACTGTACTTGACATAAATTATGGAGGTATCAATTTGGAAAGTGTTTCTGAACTCACTCCTGTTTGAAGGAGGGAGAGGAGGGGAAAAGGAAAGAGTTGTGTGCTGCCTAAGCCCAGTGGGTACCAAAAATGCCCTCAGGACTCTGCTGAGGGACCTGGTGCATTGTACATCCAGTTTCACAGTATCCCCACCAGCTGAGCCCTGGGCAGCACTGGCTCTTTCTCTTCCTTCTCTTCAAATCTGCATCTCATCTGAACAGGACCATTTTAAGAGTGGTGTGGCTTGGCGTGTGGGTGCCATTTTTGACTGGTTTATGCTCTTTTAGATTTGTTTTCTAACCTGGGAAATGTACTTGGAGTAAATGAAACAGGCCTGTTTCCAAAACGCATTAGGAAAATAAGAGAAAGGGAAAAAAAAAAAAAGGCACTGCACAGGGGGACCTCTGAGGTAGTAAAATATTTTACCTTTCAATGTCTGGCACCAGAGAGGAAGAGAGAGTAAGGGCGTCTGTGCTCGTGTTTCGCTGTGCGTGGTCAGGGCCATGCATGTGGCTGTGTGTCCAGCCCCTGCAGGGACACCTGGGCATGCCAGCCCTACACACAGGGACATCTGTGCGTGTAGAGCCTGTGCCTGGGAGCACGTGTGTGAGCATGTGTGGCTTTGCACATTCCTGTGGCCTTTGCTCATGCCTGCAGTCAGTGGCTGGAGAGCATCCGTGGCCCTTGTGTGGCCACATGTCTCTGTGTTGGGTGGTTTCCACCAAAGCAACCAGCCCAGGGCTCCCCTTGAGAGCTCGTGGCCCTTTCAGCCCAAAGAAAAAAGGCAATGTCTTGTGACCCCATTTCCTGTCATGCTCCAATCTCAGCCTGTAGAATAAATACTGCAACAACCCTGAGAGGAGCAGACTTGTGAAACACCAGCTTTTCTTCACTTTGTCCCTTTGAACCCTGCTTCTCATGCCAGAGCAGAGCCAATTTCTCCAGCCTACCCTGGAGCATCACAGTTGCTGACAAACCAGGGCTGAGCCCAAAGCAGCCACACACAGAGCCTTTGGGGCTGTTCTTCCCCTGCAAGGCAAAGCCATGAAAGCAGCTGGGCAGCACGGAGAGGGTCTCCCACAGCACCCCCTGGGATGCCCAGGAGGTTGGGTCCCAGAAGTGACAAATGCCCCCCTGGGGAACTCCAAGGGGGATCACCGCTTTTCTCCACCTCTTCCTTGGCCAGAGGCAAGGGCAGCTGGCCTAGTCTCTTTCCTGCCAGGAGGAACAAATCCCTGAGGAATTTCAGCTGGGTGCATTCCTCTGAGGACACATGCAGTAAGGCTGCAGAGGGGCTGGGGAGCCAGGCACAGCCCAGGCTGGTGCTGGGAGCCACCATTGCCTGGGACACTCTGACAGGGACAAGGACCCCAGGTCCCCAGCTGCCAGGCTGAAACCCTAACGGGGACTCAGGGCTGTTGAGGGCCAGCCTCGGAGAAGAGCCCCTTTCCCCAGCTGCATATGGGGACACACAGGACTTTGGTGGGGTGAACCCAATGCACACAGGGTCAATGTTACCAAGACCTTACATAGAGGAGAAATTTGAGATAACAAAATCCCATGATTTTTGAGTCCGGGGTGGTTGATGCTCTTGTAATTGGCTGAACTCCCTTGGAGCAGCTTCCCTGGATAGCCAGACCCTGAACATCTCCAAAAAATGCCAGTGCCACATCCCTCCCTGCCTCCCTCCACTCCTCCACTCATCATGCTGCTGTGGAGGAGGTACCTAAAGCAGAGCACAAACCTCTTTGCCCTCTCTCCATTTTGTGCTAGACTTGTCATGTTTTGTTGGTTTTTTTCTCTTTTTCAGCAACCCCCAACCCAGCTGGAGATACGTGAACCACAATACAGTACAGGAACAAACCCTGCCCGTGAGTGCAGTGTCTCTGCCCCCCTCACCCTGGAGGGCATTGCCCCTGAAGGATTTGTGTGCCCCAGCGGAGGCTCACCCCACCCCAGAGCAGGGATCAGTTGTCCCAGCTCCTGCAGTCCCAGCTCTCCAGAGAGACTGAGCTAAAGGACATTGAGTTTTCTTGAGCATGTCAAGTTACTGTGGACCAAGTCCCACATTTGGAGCAACTCTGGAGGCAGCAGTTTATGAACCACCAACATACTCCGGTAAAAACATGGCTCCTTGTTCATCTTGCTGTTCTTGTTTTTCACAATACCAAAAGTCTTGAAGCCCTCGTGCCCAACAGGTGACACTTTAAGGACCTCCAAGCACATCCCTAGGAAGACATCATCGATGGGGTACAGCTCCAGTGTCTCTGAGGCCTTATGCAGCCTCTTGGCCAGAGCTCCATCCATGATGAAGCCCCCACCCCCTGCGTAGGGTGGGTAGATGTTTTTGTTGTAGAGGGCACTGGGGATGTAGTACTTGTTCTCCTTCTTACGGATTGGCCTGGCCCTGTGGAGGACATCCCCCACAAAGAGGTCCTCTCCCTCCTTCTTGTCCTCCAGGAACTCCAGGATATTGCTGGGACTCACAAACACATCGTCGTCACCTTTGAAGATGAAGTGGACGTTGTCACAGTAGATGTCGACCCACTTCAGGAAATGGACCTCTTTGAGGGTGAGGTTGAAGAAGCTGTCCAGGAAATCCCACTGCAAGATGTCCCCATAGATGTGGTTCTCATAATCTAGCAGTTTCTGGTGGTTGGCTCTCTCCTCCTCCTTGGAGGCGGTGCCCAGCAAGAACAGCGTCCTGATCCTCTTGCCCTCCACCTCCTTCTCTTGGCCCCAGGTCCTGCGGATGGCCTCGCGGCGGTCGTGCTGTGTGATGATGGACTTGACCACGATGAGCAGGTAGACATCCCCGCTGCACTTCTCTGGGTGGTTGATCAGCATGGGGAAGTAGCGGCAGTGCCGATAGAGCAGGAACTGCTTGAAGTTGGGCTCCAGCCCTTTGAACCAATCCACCTTGCTGAAGTTCTGGTTGGCTGAGCAGTTGGTAGTGGTGACATCCCAGGATTTTGTTTGCTTTGCCGTCACGCTCTCCTCCTTCACAGGAGCTTTCTCCTTCTTGGTCTTCCAGAAACTGTTGCTGATGGAGAAGGCGTTGTCTCTCTTCTGTGATTTCAAGGGCTCTGAAGGGGGCAGTTCTTTCTGCTGCTGGCCCTGCATGAACTGGTTCGGGGCCATTCCACGCTGCAGCACCGTTACTGTAATGATCAGCAAGAAGGAGAGACAAACTGTTTTGTAGATGGTCTTCTTCCTAAAGGGAAGAGACAAGGGGTTAAGGAGAAGAATATACAGGCTTAAAGAGGCTTGTCTGCAAACGCACTTTCTTGAGAAGTCATGGGATGCTCATAATCTGTGTTCCATCACCTTTTGAGGAGTAAAAACCTTGTGGGAAGAGCTGCAGGACACCTCAATGCATACTCTTCCCAGCTGTATCCTGCTTGTGGGGTGGCTTTGGGGCCACACTTAGCTGTAGGGACAGGCACAAGGTATGTGGGGGTGATTGCAGTGTCCTCTGGTAACCCCAGTACGAAGATCAGGGAGGGTTCACAGGAGAAATGAAAATGGACTGAGAGAGAGAGAAGTCAGGGTGAGAGTTTCAGCAAGGCAGCTGTTTCAGGAGAAAATCCCAAGAGAAACTGCTGTTTCAGCCATCTGAAAATTGTAGTTTAGGACAAGAGCAGGAGGGAATTATGTTTTCCATAAAAGCCTTAGCTGCAAGACAGACATACTGTCCATGGCCTAGACTGGCATCACAGGTTACACAGCACTGAGAAACCAGAGCTGGGAAGACCATAAGAGTCAACAGGAAACTAGCATTGCTGTTTAATTTCAAAATGGCACATCAGGACAAAAAAAGAAAGCCATTTGAGTAAAATTTCATGGTTCAGTGGGAAAAAGACATCCCTAACCCTACAACCACCTTGGGAACCAGTATTTCTGGGGGCACTCCTGGGCATTTGGGCAGCTCTTGGGTCCCATTGCTTCCTTTGTGGTGATAAGGAGCAGTGGATGGAGGGCAGATTGGGTGGGCAGATTTTCCCAGCCTGTGACAATCCAGGTGTCTGCATGTCCAGGGTGTGCAGGGCATGAGTAGATCAAACCCAGTTCTTCCTGGGGCCATCCTGCTGCTCTCCTCTGCTGCAGACCTATAGCCCTGGGAAGCTGCTGGCTCAGGGACAAACCCTGCATGGAGTTCATGGGGAGCTTAAGCAGGATCCTCCTGAGGTCCTTGGGACTGCAGGAAGGCTGGACTTGGAGATTATTGATGCACAGTTCCTCCCCAGCCAGCTTTTCCATTCAGCTAAAGGTGGGTTTCTCATCCCACTGGCACAGAGGAGGGGAACTGCTCTCTCTGCTCAGCTGCACAAAGTAGCTCCTGAGCACTCAGCTTCTCTCCACAGCTTGCACACTGCACCAGCTTCCTCCTGCCTCAGTCCTGCGTGTTCCAGCTGCCTTGGGCCATCTCCCTGGGGCAGATGAGCTCCTTGTCTCTACTCCCAACAGCTTCCCAAGGGCAGCCCCATCTCTGTCTGCTCTGACACAAGGTGCTTGGCAGTCCCTGAACACCCTTTTCCTGCCACTGCATTGTGGAGCTGATGGAGACAGATATGGCACTGGTCTTGGGATGCCCCTGTGCCTGTCCTCTTCATGTCAGAAGCACATCCCAGCCTGGGTGACACCCACTGGGGAGAGCCCTCAGCCCCCTCTCCTGTCAGAGCCAGAAAAATCCAGAATCATCTCTAGCAGGCAGATGGCACCTTCACTTCAGAAGACACAGAGACGGAGCTTGGGGCTGCAATCTGAAACATTTAACCCAAGTATTTTCCAGATAGACAAAAAAATCCCAAAAAGCCACAAAACTCTCCTAGACTGGATTGTGATCAGAACCACCATGAAGCTGCTGGAGTTTTCCTCAGGCTGCACCAAAACACCTATGGGACACCCCATAGGTGATCAGACTCTCCAGGACAGGAGACAACACTGTGCTAGGGGATTCCACTCACCCTGAAATGCAGAAATCCCAGAAGGGAACCAGGAGCTTGCAGGAGCTCCTGTCTCTGGCTTCGCTCTGAAGCACAAAGAACTTTTGAGCTCGAAGTTGTCGTGGGAAAACTGTGATCACTAGTGTGGACTGTGGGAGCCAGCGTGGAAATAAGTAATTAAGGATAAATGGATAGATATTCCTCATCCGGTTTTGTATGTGGCCACTCATCTGAGACTGATGAGGGAGCAGTTCTGATTAGATCTCACCATTCCCTTAACCCACTCCAGCCCTGCCTGCACAGCTCTGAGCTTATTCTTACAAACCCTTCAGTTCTAATACAACTTTACTCCAAGCACAGCCAAGCGATGCTTAAAACCTCTCATCCATACCCGGCAAGAAAATGCTGCAGAATTTCTGCTGCAGAAATAACCCCTGTCACCCTGTATAGTAATTTTATTTGCATCAATCCCATCCCATCCTGTCCTGTCCCACCACATTCTTACACTCCCCACCATCCAAGGACAACAAGTGATAAAATACTCAGCCTGAAGGATGGTCAAAAGTTACCCAGAAGCCAAAGGACAAGGAACTACTGATACGAATTTTAACAATTTGCATAGGTAGGGCCGTCACTAACTGACATAGATGGTCCCAGCCTTGGCAGACTCTGCCTGACAGTGTATGGGTGCTCTGACGCCCATTACTCTCCTTGGGACAGAAGGTTCTGACCCAGGGCTGAGGGGACAACTCCAGCTTTTATTAAAAGGTGGAGTGTTAAGTGGCCTGGGTATGTTTATAGGTGAGGTGTTGCACAACAGCACAGAAATTTATTCCTCCTTCCTTCAGTGCACCCTGTTTCCTAGTTCTCACCAGTGCAATTCCTTCTCTGTTACAAGAACCTATTTGGGATTTTTCTTACTGGTCTGACTGCAAACCACAGGGTCCCACCAGGTCCAGCAGGAACCAGGAGACCCGCAGCCACCTCTGCCCTGCAGAAACCCTGTCCCTGCACTGCCAGGAACGCGGCGGGGACTGGGAGGACCCTGAGCCACAACCGCAGGCAATTCCCATATCAAACCAAGGATTTGCCATCGGTGCCAGTCAGATCTGTCTGCCCCAGCTGCTGGTGTTGGTGCCATCAAGAGAGCTTTGAAAAGGTCTTAACACGCTCCTTCTTTTATACAGCAAGGAAACTTCAAAAGCCTCCCTGTGAGGTGGCTTTGCCACCAGGCAGTTAAATATAAACTCCAAATCAGAGGTGGGCAGTACCCCTTTCAGGTGTTGATGCTCGAGGGCAGATGAGGCCCCGGGAGACAGGGGCTCCCTATCCCTATCCCTATCCCTATCCCTATCCCTATCCCTATCCCTATCCCTATCCCTATCCCTATCCCTATCCCTATCCCTATCCCTATCCCTATCCCTATCCCTATCCCTATCCCATTCACTTCGGATTCGTGTGAAAACCTTTTGGATCCGCCAGCGCTATATATTTATGTGATGGGGACTTTTGCTGGCCCCTCAGTTAGACCCAGTCACTGGAGGCACCGCCAGTATAGAGTCCTGTCTGTTGGCAGCGCCAAGGATTTGGAGAGGGGATCTTATAAAGGGGCAGATGCTGGGCAGGAAGAACCCAAATGTCCCCAGAAGCAGCCTGTGCAATAGCTGGGGGCAAGCACCAAGCGGGGCCGCAGCTCGCCATGCGGGTGCCCGGACATGCGTCCCCTCCTCATAAAAGTCTGGTTTAAATACAAGACCGTAAAACCACGCTTCTGGGGAAGGGGCAAGAGCCGAAACCCCGAGTACTGCCCTGGACGAGGACATCTGCCCCCAGGCTGGCGTTGTCGTGGGACGGGACCCCACCGGGCAGGGCTGGAGGCCCTGCTGCCCCCGGCCCCTCCACACAAACCAGCTCTTCTCAGGAAAAAGCTCGGAAAGGCATCCCCAGGGATTGGGGGGCACCAACCGGCCGCCCCTGCCCGTTGCCCCGGTCCTGCCTCCCGCCGGGCCGGAGCTCCGGTGTCCCGGGATGGAGAGAAATTCGCGTCGGGAGCGGACCCGCAGGGAGCCTTCTCCGGGGTACCGCGGCCAGCGAGACCCGGCCTGGGAGCCCCGCGGAGCCGCGGCGGTCGCTCCAGGGATGGGGACAGACGGACAGGGGACAAATGACACACTCCGCTCTTAGTCGCTTCCGCATGCCCACCGTCCCCACCAGAGCTGTCCTTCCCCGGCCGGCCACCCCCGGGGCGACGAGAGAGAGGGACCCGGTGGGGAGGGACCCTCGCAGTCCCCCGGCTCCGGGCAGCGCCGGGACGGCAGCGCCGGGCAGCGGGAGCGGAGGGCACGGGACGGCGGAGCCAGGGATACCGGGACTCGGTGCGGGAGCGGCGCAGCAGCGTGGCTCGGGCTCCGCGCTCCCCGGAGATCACTCACCACTGGAACATGCTGGGAGTGGGACGGGGCGGCCGCTCCGCTGCTGGCCGGGCTGCCCGCGGTCCGGGCGCTTCTCTGTGCACTCTTCCTCCTCCTCCTCCTCTTCTTTTTTCTTACTTTTTTTTTTTTTTTCCCTACTTTTTCTCTTTTCCCTCCCCTCTCTCTCCGAGGTGGAGCCTAGAGATGGATGGCAGAGCAGGTAGGTTAACTCTTGCCCTGCCCCTCTGTCCCGTCGCCCCCGCCCGCTCCCGCAGGCAGACAGACAGACAGACAGACACCTCCCCAGTGCTTCCAGGACAAGGAGTTTAAGGGTGACACCCCACACGTCCCCCTGAGGACCCTCCCCGCTGCTGATGGCACTCTCACCAGGATCTGGGGCGTCCTAGCCCGGCTCCCGGTGTACTGTGCCCTCTCTGGGGTGCATTAGCTCTGCCCCAGAGTCTTTAATGCGCCTCCCGGGACACCCACCTCTCCTGGGACCCACCCTTCCCCATTCGACCCACATCTCACTCAAGGTCCACGCCTTGTCAAGGGCCAATACTCTGTCCAGGACTCCAGTCTCACCCAGGCATCCATGCTCTGCCCAGCACTCACACATTTCCTAGGAACCACAGCACACCTGGGCGTGTAGGGAGTTGCTGCAGCAGGAAGATTCCTGCTCAGCATACTGGGACCTCTCATGGGTCAAATTTCCAACAGCATCACAGCCAGGTGAGGGGTCCTTTCAAACTGTTCCTTCAGCCCTTGTTCAGATGCACTTTCACCAGCATTCCTGCTAGAGCCGAATCAGTATGGGACACCCCACTGCCCATTAAGAAGCAGATTAAAGACCTTATTTTCCTTTTAAATGTAACATTTCAGTTGCAGGTGTTTTTCAGCCATAAAAATCAGTCCTTCTGATTTCTGATATCTCCCTTTTTTGTCACCCTCCCAATCCCACCAGCTGCACATGTTTGCCATGAAGCCAGGCTGGGAAGTCTGCAGGAAATTTGCAATATTTCCTTTCCTGTCCAGCAGAGATATCCCAGCCCCTTTCTGAACAGTTCCTCTGCATTTTTCATGATGAGGGTCAGGGTCTCCTACAGCTCTCACAACCCCCTGGACACACTGAGCTTCTTATGGGAAAGGCTCTTCTTTCAAAGACTGGTCATGTAGAGGGACCCACAACCTCTGCTACTGAAACAGCGCCAAGAAAAATCCATGTCCAACTCAGTTTTGGGAGGAAGATTGCGCTGCTTTCTCCAGATCTCTTTCTCTCTCCTTATCTCAGCTTATCGCTTTCCCAGGTGCCCTGCAGCTCTGTGTCCTGGGGCCTGTGAAAGCTCCTCAGGAAACATTGCCCAAACAGGCTGCACCAGCTCTACAGCATCCCATGTCCTTATCATTACCAAAAGTCCATACATACCTTTCCTGATTCCTTTTTAGCCTGTTCCCAGTGCCTATAGGAAAAATTGTATTTATTGCATTCATGGCCCCAAGAAAACCACGGCCAGGAGATTCACTGAGCATCAGCTTGACCAGAACAGGCTGTGAGAAGGACCCTCCTCATCCCTGTAGCACAAGGGATGGTTTGGTGCATGCCAGCCCTTGGCTGGGAATTCACCCCGCTCTGCAAGGAGGGGCTCACAGTGGAGGAGGACCCCACTGGAGGATGGCCCTTGCACAAAGAGATGTGAACAGGAAAGCCCTGAGAGCACAACAACCATTTCACCCCTGCAATTTGCCCTGGGACCATGATGTGGACAGGGATGGCAGCATCCACTCGTGGGGAGCTGCAGGAAATCCCAAACCACAGCCTGGGGTGACTGCTGCCCGCCTGGGCACCCTGTGCTGTGGGTGTGCTGCAGTCTCCCAGGGCGCTGTGGATGCCCCAGCAGCAGCACATCCAGCCCGTGCTGCAGCCTGCAGGCTGTGCTGTGCTGCTCCAGCATGGAAGGGGCACTGCTGCAGGGTGAGGAGGGCTCCTGGCAGCCTGGGGCAGGGAGCGGTGCCAGCCCTGTGTCCCGCCTCTCCAACGGCTGCCTCCGTGCAGGAAAGCTGTAGGGCTGCAAGCATAGCACTTCCCGGATGACTCCATGCTGCTGTGCAGGGTTTTGGTTCAAATAACCCCCTACTTCCCGCTGTGAGGGAAAAAGATGCACATCCCACTGCATGGGTGTGAGGGCTGCACAAAGCTTTACCTCTGATAATCATTAAAGGCTCAAATCCTGACAGGTCTTGGGCTTCTGATGCCTGGGATAAACACAGAACCGGGCATCCCTGGCACCACCAGCTCCTGTTTCAAGGATGAACCCAAAAATGAAGCATAATTTTTTATTATTTTTTTCATCATTACATAGAAAAGTTTAGGATGGAACCAAGTTTTCAGCTCGTCAGATTCACCCTGGGAAAGCAGAAAAGCAGCAGGAAGAACAAAATCCAACTAAAAGGATATTTCTTTTAAAAAGTCTTACTCCACACACATTCCCTTCATCTCTTTCCAGCACCCAGCAAGAACAGGTTTCACATGAGCAGCTACAACCACTCTGCTGAGAATGAAACAGGAAAAAGAGAAACCTGAATATTTTTATTCACCCCAGCAGACTCAGCCAGCAGCATTCCTGCCCAGCCCTGCCTTCAGCAAAGCAGCTGAACCTGTAGCCTTGCCCCTCCTCTGCAGCACCCATCATCTGTATTTCTTAGGTCTCAGCCATTAGACTGAAATTTGGAGGCACTAGGTGCCTTTTTGGCACTGTGGGCAGAGCTGCAGATTTCTGGATTAGTGCTCTTGGGTGGCCGGTGCTGCTTGAACATGCAAAAGCCGAGTTCCTCTTCCTTGCACAACACCAGTGACATTTGAGGTGTGCCAGGCCACTGCAGCCCTGGGAGAGCTGGCAGGGCACCTGTGAGGAGCAGCACTTGCACACGCTGGGTGCACTGGATGAGGATGTAGAGGGGAAGGCAATGCATGGATCTTCCTGGGTGACACCCGAGTGACAGCCAGGGTGACACCAGCTCCTGCTGGCAGCAGCCATCTCCACATCTGATGGCTCCTGTGACCCATTTGGAGAGAGCCAGCCCCAGTGCTACACACTCACTCCCCACCCAAGCATTATCCCAGCTGGTGGCACTCCAGAGATGGGGAGGGGTGACCTGTAGGGACAACAAGGCTTTGGAGCTGCCATCAAACAGGGCTCCAGGACATTGTCTGGGTTAAGGGAAAGGACAAGGACTGGGGTGATACCCAAGTGGCTTATTTAGATGTTCTCAAAGCTAACCACAATGGGGTTTTTTTTGTTTCAAGAATCCTCTTTCAATTTCAAAGTGGACCTGAACTAAAATGTTTTATTTTAAAAAATAGTACAAAGAAATAACTGAGCTTTTTTTATTAAGTTTATGTAATCCCAGAAGACTGGCTAGTGGCAGATTGACCTAGCCAGTGTTTTCCCACTGATGGTTTGGAATTTGTTTCACTGGGGAAAGCTGCACTGGTTTCTTTGACATGGGTTTTTTTGTGTGTGTGTGTGAGTGTTGTTTTCTGATTTATTTTCATTCCAGCAAATTATACATACACAGAAAAAAACTCTCACTTCTTCTTCCAGGAATTCTCACACCTCCTGACCACTTGTGCCAACACTGTGGTCCCTGGGCTGGGTTTCCCACACAAGCCAAGGTCCCGTTGCCCTGTGGAGACACACAAACCAGCCCTCTCCTCCCCAGACCTCTGAGTGCCTGGAGCAGCACCAAGGGCTCAGCCTGACCCGAGAGCAGCTGCACAGGGTGGTCACACTTTTAGGTTTTTCTTTGTTAAACCACTCACCTGTGGTGTACCCTGGAGCAGGGAGGGAGGTCAAGGCTGCAATTTGTTTGGCTGGGCCAGACTCGCACCACATCAAGACTTTGCGCACACTCAGGAGCAAACATCCTGGATGTGATAGGACAGGGAATGTTCCTTTCTCCTTCCATGTTTGTTTTATAAGCACTTTTCATGATGCTGTGGTAAAGAGCAGCCCTGTGAGACTCGCCCATCATTGTGGCTCTCACATGGAGTGCTGGGAGCTGGGAGCGGGACCGGCTCTGCCTCAGTCCCAGGAAGGTTCCCCAGGCAGTTGGGATTAATTATTTACCTGATTTATTGCTGCATCTTGGAAGGTGGAGCAGACGTCACGGGCTGACCAGTCTGACGTGGGACACTGGGAAAGACATCCACCCCCACAGAAAGCTCCCTCTGCTTGCCCATGCTAACAGAGCCATAAACCAGACCCCAGGCAGGGTGAGTTATTTTACTCATTAACCCCAGTGCCCCGTGGCTGTTTCCATCCCAGTGCCTCTATCAGAGCAGGACCATGCTGGCACCCAGGATGCAGGAGGAGGTTTTATGCCTTCCCACAGCCAACTGCTCCATCCCACTCCATTGGCCTCAGCATCTCACACACTGAAACACCGAGGGCTGCAGAAACACCTTGAGCCACAGCTGAAAGCCACACCCTCTGTCCTGCCTGGAATCAAACACTCTGGGATTTGCATTATTTCTTCCAAAAAGAGGGGAAGAGTGTAAGCTGCATTGCAGGGTGATGGCTGGGCCAGTCCCCGTGCTCTGGGGTCCCCAGGCTGCTGTTGCCCTTTGCAGACCCAGCTGTGGCTGGTGGGAAGTGCTCTCCTGGTCACTGTGCCAGGAGCCACAGGAGCAGGGCAGAGGGAAGCACTCTGCAAACCTGGGTGAGCAAATCCCAAACCCAGACCCACCCAAGAGTTTCTGCCCTTGGGCTGCCCCTTTCTCATTTTCCCCAGTGAAAAGGCCCCCTCCAGCCTCAGGGCTGCTGCCCAGTGAGGATGCTGCCTTCTCTTCCCACGGGATTTAAACCCCTGGCACACCTGGCTGTCCTGGGAGCCCTGTGTGGCTGTGCTGTTGCTTTAAAGCAGCAGCTGGATCCAGCTGTGACTGCGAGTAACCCTCACCGCAGCCTTGCCCAGGCCCTTTATGCATTTTCCAGTGGTTCCAGAGGCGCTTGGCGGCAGCCGCAGGGGAAACCGGACTCACTGGCTGCTGGCGAGCAGAATGGGAGGGGAAAGGGAAAACATTTCCCTTCCCAGAGGAGCAGGGGGAGCCCAGAGCTGCAGCTTGGGCAGTGGGCACAGAGGGGGCAGGCTCTGGGGCGTGATGCAAACAGCCTGAGTCTGGGCACAGTGAGCCACAGGCCCTGGCTTTGTCTCTCCCAGCTCAGTGTGCCCCAGCGAGAGGCGCTGACCCCAGAGTGCCTCAGTTTCCCTTTTGCGGGAAGCCCCAGGGTCTGGGTTTTTCCTGATAACCTGTGGTAGCATGGCATCCAGGCACTGAAACAAACAAGCCCATGAGGACATAAGATGGAGAAATCTTAGGGGACGTGAATGTGGGGTTTGAGGTGGGAGACACTCTCATGCTGCCCAAACCCAGTAAGGAAGGAGGAGGATGGGGTGCTTGGCCTTGGGAAGGGAAAGACCTGTCCTGGTGCTGAAAGACAGTCATTTCCATCCTGGACCCTCCAAAGAGGTGGAGAAGAGGAAATCAGGAGTGTTAGGAAAGCAGTGTCATGCCAGCAGTGAAATCAGGAGCCCTGCCTGTAGAGATGCTCCTGCCCATCGCAGGGACCATGGGCCAGTCCTGCCCAGCCCTTGCCACCCTGCCTTTTCTGCCACACCAGCTGTGGACACAGCCTGAAGGTAAAGCCCTGGCTGGGCATCATCTCATGGAGCCGCTCTCCCAGCTCCAGCCTGGGAAGAGCTGGGCTCCAGGTGCCAGCACAGCCCTGGGAAGCTGTGCTGCCTGGGGACTGGCACGGGCCCAGAAGCCATGAGCTGCAGGGAGACAGGAGACGTGTTTTCCGTTGGGCAGCAGAGCACTCGCGACGTCTCTCATGAGTCAGATGGAAAGGACGGCTCGGGAGTCACCTGAGCCCGGCGGCTGCCTGCCCACGGCCCCTCTCCAGCCCAAGTGGAAAAACATACAGCCCCATCCATGCCTGCTGAGACCCTGAGCTCTGGCCGAGCCCCCTCCTAGGCTGGCAGATGCAGAAATGTTCACATTAGCCTTTTTTGGCCAGATTGGTTTAGGAGAGAGGCAGAGACAACTCAGACGTCCCTGGCTCTGTGGCTCTGCTCAGCATTAATCATCACTCTGCTCTGCTCAGCGCCAAAACCTGGGCTCTGCTACAGCCACTGGTGGATCTGTCTCCAGCAAGAGACGGAGAGAGGGAGAAGGAGGGCATGTGGAGTGCAGACTTCCCCTCTTTGGCTGGGGCTACTGGACTGGAGCCATGGCAAAGCTCCCTGCATGCGCACGAAGGGAGGGCAGCGCCCGCGGTGCCATCCCCGGGCAGGCACCCGCCGGGCACAGGGGATGACCCTTGCATGGGCACTGCTCCCCAGCCCAGCTCAGGGAGCTGGTGGGAGAGGTGACAACAGCAATTTGCTAGCCTGGGAGTAGCTGAGACATAAGAGAGCCCTCTGGAGAGGAGAAGAGAGTCGGCACACCCAGACGCATTCCTGAGGTTTGGTTTCCATGGTGGGATGTTCACCCGACGGTGAAGTCATTCTATGCTGTGAGCTGAGATGGCCAGTGAGTTAATGCATGGATCCAGCTCCTTCCCTGATTCACAGCAGGCGCAGCCACAGCCACAGCCCCTGCCATCCCTTGGGCTGACGGCTCTCACGTGGCTCTGGCATTTCCAGTGGCTCGGTGCAGGGAGGCTCCAGACACCGCTGCTGGGTTGATCCCTGCCTCACCATGGGAAAACAGTTCCTGCACAGGGTGGAGGACAAACCGATGGCTCTCCTGGGTCCTTCCAGCCCATTTGTATCATCACCCTGTGCTCCCCATCGTGGTTTACTTTCCCTTCATCCTCCTGCTGTCACTGGTGACTACAGGACAGAAATGCACCACCCTAAGAGGTCATTCCTGCAGGGCCAAAGCTTTGAGGATCTGCCCAACACTAGAGAGAGGTTGGGAAGGATGGACAACTGGGCATCATGGAAGGAGCAGGATGGAAAGCCCATCAGTGCTTGGGGCGAGGAGGCAGGGACACTCCCTGGCACAAGCAGCTCATGGTGCCAACACCGAGCATGGGGGTGCAGAGTTCAGCCACGGGGCTCCACAGATCAACAAACCAGAGGTGTGGTGGGTGAACTAGCCCTGAAATGTCAGCCAGCAAGTTGATAGGATTATTCCCAGCCTCTGGGGTGGTTTTCTGCAGGTCTGCAGGCACAAGGATGTGGCCAGACTGCCCAGAGCCATTAGCTGCCATTTGATCCCTCTGCTTTGGGCCACGGCTATTTGTGCAAAAGGGAAATATCTCTCTGACTTTTCATCAAAGTTCTACTCCCTCACAGTCCAGTCAGCTAAATCCCCTTAAAAAGCATATCCCTTTAGGATGCATCTCCTGATCAACCACCACTGCAAGGGCCTTTTGCACACCCTCTGCACCACTGGTCCCCTTCTGCTCTCCCCAGCAGATGTGGGCTCCAGGACAGGGGAAAGCTGAACCCCAAGGGTTCTTCTTGTTGGTGTCTTACACGAGCACATGATGCCTCTGAAGACAGCAGGACATGCCTAATCCTGAGATACATGATGGGGGACCTCTCTGGGTGGTAGCACCACCATGTGCAGAGCTGTTTGCTTTTGAGATAAAACCAGACGTTCCCATACACGCTTGCATCTAATCTAAACCAGAAATCCCTCTGTGCTTCTCATCTCACATGCAGCCAGGCACAGAGGTCCTAACTGGGACCACCAGGAAGCCACTGTCCCTTTGGGGCTGCCCAGAGCTATGAGCAATGTTGCCTGCTCCAGGAAGTGACAAACCTCCTGGCTCTGCCCCTGCAGGTGACATCCCTGGGGCCCAGGGGCTGATGCTGGGATGTGTAAGGTGCTGGCACAGCCCGGCAGCCGCCTGGGTGTGTGTCAGGCAGAGCGGGAAGTGCACAGCCAAACTGAGCCAAAGCAAACCGGCACTCCAGGGATGTTTTACACCAGCCAGGATGGAGCCCCAGCCCTGCAAGCCAGTGCTCGGGGCACCAAAATGTGACACGAGACAGTTCCATAGCCCAAGGACCCCAAGGATCTTCCCAGGGCTTTCCCAGCCCTTGCCCAGGCTTTGACTCCCAAGGTCACATCAAAGTCCAGTGATGGATGCAGACAGACCCAGCCTCCACTGCCCCTTCCCGTTCTCATCCCCGACTCCTGGCAGACACCCAGGTGTGGTGCAAGGTTCCTCAATCCCTCCTGAGCCACCACCTCAGCCTCCCTCCTTGCTCGGGCCCTTTGCCCGCACTCCGCGCTAATGAGCTCCATTTCTCCTCCTTTCCCGGGCAGCCGGCCCCTCCTGCGGCAGCTCTGCTGCTCCTCCCGGCTCCCAGCTGCCCTCCGGCCGGGCTGACTCACGCTCGGCGCACACTGGGCCCTTTCAGAGCCCTGGGCCCCGAACACTGGCCCAGTCTTCCCGCGCCGCCGGGCCCGGCTCCCGGCCAAGGGGAGCCATCCCCGCCCTCAGAGAGCGCCTTTCACCGCCGGGAGCCAGAGCGCTGCCCCGGGAGATCGGGGCCAGGATGGGGCACAGGCGGGAGCTCCACCGAAAGGGATGGACACACAGACCGGGTCGCTTTGAGCAACGGCCAGCAGTTAAAAAAATAAACAGATGTGTTTGAGAAGAAAGAGGTTTACAAGCTTCTAATGTGACCATTCTTGGCTTGGACAGATGAAACCTGTCAGGAATCTTTTCCTCCTTTCTGCCTTGCCCAAACTTCCTCTGACCAACAGCGGGGCTCTGTCTGTGCGGGGATGGGGCCGGAGAAGGGGCTTCTCTGTTCCCAGCTCCCAAACCAGCAGGGGCGTGGGCACCGCCATCCAAACCGCCCCTCACCTGAAAACCGTGCAGGATCCTCCATCTGAGGAGCTGCTGGAAAAGCCACTTGCGTGTTCTCAGAGCTGGGGCTGTGCAGAGTGGGCTGGAGCCACTCTGTCTGCAGGGCAGCACCAACCCCTGGGCCCTGCTTGTGCAAGGGGACGTGCTGGCCCTCCCCAGAGTCGTGTGTCTGATGGCCAGGGGTGCTCGAACCTGGGAAAGTCCATGCATGGAGTTGTAGGGGAGGGTGGTGCTCAGGTGTACCCCAAAAGGAGCCTTACCAACCTGCCACAGCCTAACACCAGGGCTTTTCAGCTGCCAGGGCCTCTCCAGCAAGGCGTGCATGCCTCAGGGGACACAGAGAGCAAGGTGAACTCTTGTGACCCTGGGTGACACAGCGGGGATGTGCACGGACACAGCAGCAACCTCTGGGCATGAGACTGCACAAGTATCTTCTGCCTCTTTCCTTCCTGCCTCTTGCTGTGTTTTCACCTGCCATTTTCTGCTCAGTTTGCCAGAATGCCCAAAATACCTGACAAAACAGATTCCTCTGTCTGTCCAGGGAGATCACCTTTACCACAGCTCTCAGTGCAGATGGGACAAAGGGGACAAAGGTGTGTCACTCACCCTCACACCGTGGGCAGTGTGGCAGGGTCACCAGTGCAGCTGAAGCTGTGCTGATTTACACCTGTAGAGCATTTGGACCTGCACCAAACTCAGCCCTGGGCTTGGGAACCCTGCAAGCCTGCCTGTGCTACATGCAAGAGGCAGCTGAACAGGCTCAAGGGGAATCTCCCCCAGGAGTTTGCTACTGACTGCCTGACAAACCTCTGCTCTTGGCCAGGCATTTCTCCTTGGAGGGTTTGTTTGTCCTCTTCCACAAGTAGGGCCAGAGAGGGGAAATCTCAAAATCTCGGTGGGAGGAATGTGGTAGCTGAAGGGCTGAGATGTGCATCAGAGCCACCCTCCCCTCTGGGCACTCGCCAGGTTTCGGTTGCAGTGAAGTCCCTCTTCAGCTCCTGAAATGAAACTGCAAATTAAACCACCACAATAAACGAGTGAGTTTTATAAGCCTGGAAAGAGGCATGAGGTTTTGCAAGCTGTGCTTAACCTGTGAAAGGTCACCTGGGAGCTGCACTCGTGGCGGTGTGGGGTGAAGCTGTGCGTGTGGACAGCAGCAGCTGCCCAAGGGGAGGGACGTGTCCTGTGCACGATGCTGTGGTGAGACAGCCCACAGGCTCAAACTGCCTTGGAGCACAGAGAAGTGCTGCTGCATCAGGCTGCAGAAACCTTTTCCTCTCCTTCTCTCCTCAGTTGTCCTTCCAACATTGCCTGGTTTGGTTAAGGAGGAGGGGGATGGATCCTGTGGACTCCTTAGCACAGCCCAAGGACCCAGCTTTCAGGGAATGGTAGCTGTGCCAGATGTTGTGATGCTGAAGGATGGTGATGGCAGCCACGGGGGACAGCTCATGGATGATGTTTGAATATATACAGAGCCCTGGGATTCCTAGAGCCCAGAGGAACCCCATTTCCCAGGCCTAGTGTTGCTGGAATGGAGGAAGGGCCAGTGAGCATTTCCCACGCCCAAGCCCTGCAGGGGCAGGGCATTGTGTGCTGGGGTCAGCAGGGAAGGAGGGGAGCCCTGCCCCTGCAGGCAGCTCTGTTTTGGGCTGCAATCTGCTCACAGGGCTGACACAAATATCTCCCCTGCTCCTGCTGGCCTTGGGATCGCCCATCCAGAGGCAGAGCCGTGGGCCAAGCCATAGCTCTGCCAGCAACATTATCTCCACTGCTTGCAAAGGGAGAACCAACACATTGCACACCCAGGAAACACAGAGATTCTTTTCTCAATAATCTGCGAAAGCAATTGATATATGTGTGGAGGAAGGGGAGAGGCAGAATAACGTATTTATGGAGCTTTATTCGTCACTGGTTCCTGCACGGCCAGGCTGGACAGCTCTAACCTGCTCCAACCTGCTCCTTTGTGGCAGAACACATTGTTTGAGTAAAACCCAATACCAGCAAACTCACTGATGCAACAGAAACCTGACCAGATGCTGCCTACGCAAAACAATGCAACAGGAAAATGTAAAATTCAGGCTCGGAGGGAAAGGAATGGTGCATGAGGAGATGTGTAGCACTGGTATTTTGCACCCCATTAACTGGGGTGGCAGAGCAAATGAAAACCTGGGCTGGGCGTGCACAGCCCCAGTCTTTGGCCTTTGGTGGGGTTGCACGTTCAGTGGATGTGGAGAAAAAGTCAGATCCCACATAATAGCTTTTAGCTGATGTGGGCAGAGCATGGGCTAAGTTTAAGCAGAAGCAGGATCAAAACTGTTTCAATTTCACTGTGAAGTTAATAGTATGTAGGAGCTTCCCTCCTGAACCACACCAGTGGGGGAGAAATGAGGCTGTCCAGACAAACACCGTCTATTTCTCACCCTCAGGGTCATGCACGTTAGCTTCAAACTGTGCCTGGAAAAGAAAATAAGAAGAAGCTAGTACTGATCATGTTGACATTTTAAGTCTCCAGACAATCTCAGCAGCCCCCATAAACACAACACTGGTGCTGTTCCCCAGCTGCACCCTCCCTATGCACAGAGCAGTTCTTGCATCCTCACCCTGCCCAAATAATTTCACTTTGCTGCAAGAACACAGGAGACAGCACTAAGGGATCATAGGAATCACCCCTACCACCAAGAAATGGGACCCCCAGGTTAAACAATAAGGATTAAAACAGGACCCTTCCTAAAACTCACCCTCTGCCTTTTTGGGCTGCTGGGCCCCGCAGCCTCCCAGCCCCGCTGCCCACACTCCATGGAGGCTCAGGGGACAGCCCCACATCTCCCCCGCTTTTCTCTATCAATCTCCCATCTCCCCTGCTTTTCTCTCCCAGTCTCCCATCTCCCCTGCAGCAGATGCAAAGCTCTCTCTTGCTTGAAGGAGTTAAAATAATGAAACACTTTTAAACTATTACATTTGCATTTGAGACAACGACCCACCACAAAGGTTTTCTTCAACTTTGTGATGTGCAAGTTCTGAAAGTAGGTGTGGTGGTGGTGGTAAAGTTTCCATTCCGGAATATTTACAGGCACAGCTTCAATTTCATAGTGATTCAGCCTTTACTGCACCAAGCCTATTGTATGACCTTCTCCATGGTTAAGCCCAATACAAACTGATTGGTATATCCACACCTGAACGCTGGTCAAACTCCAGGTTTGAGCTGCTGTAAGAGAATCCTGAATTCAAATAGCTCTAAATAATAACCCAGGCTGAAATGCAGCTGGATTGTTGATTTGGTGCTATTTTAGCAAACCAGAGGTTTTAGCTTCTTTTCTCACCCCTTCCTTTTGCTTCAGAGCCCAGGGCTGCACAGAAAGCCAGGCACAGCAGCAGCTGTTTGGGGCAGTTACAGATTATGCATCAGTTCATGATGAGACACAGAAGAAAAGGTCTTAGTGATTAAAAAACTGATATCCTGATCCATAGGCTGAAAAGGAGCCTGCAACAGCTCTGGCACAGTCAGGCAGTGACAGCCTCACTTGGAAAAGCTGCTGCAGTAGCTTGAACTTTTCCTGAAGTGGTGAAAAGCAGCAGCTCCCAGTTCAGGATTGATTTCTTCCCTGCTGTCCAGCTGGGGGTTTAAAGGTCCCTGCCAGCAACTCCCTGGAGATGGAGTGGATGATCAAGAGTCTCCTTTCAGGGTTGTATGCCACATCTCAAACACTCCCCAAAAGTGTTCAGAAAAACCCACAGTTTCTACTCTCTAACCAGTTTGTGTCCAGTAACTGGGTGCCAGCCCTGCTGCCACCACCCAGTGCCTCTGGTGCCCAGCTGGGCTCAGAGCAGCTTTTGCCTCTCCTGAGCTGTCCTGTGCCTCCACTCCTCACCTGCTGTGGCCTGTCCCATGCAAAGCACAACAAGAAGAGCCCCCTGCCCTGCCTGGGGCCAGGCCAGAGCTCCTTCTCTCTCGAGCAGCTGCTGTGGGGCTGTGTTTTGGATCTGGGAGCAAAGCAGAGCTGATAAGGCAGGGGTGTTTTAGCTGTTGCTTACACAGCACAAGGCCAGCTCTGTTTCCCACGCTGCCCCAGCACTGAGCAGCCTGGGGGACACAGGACAATGGGGGGGGGACAGAGCACAGAGCCCAGCTGGTCAAAGGGACAGCCCAGACCAGGTGCCAAAGTTCTCAGCAATAAAACCTGGGAGAAAGAAGGAGTTATGATGTCTGTATTCCCAAATAAGAGTCATGCAGGATGGAGTGACTGTTCTGGCTTTCCTAGAATGGCTGAACACCTGCCTGCCCGTGGGAAGCAGGCATGAATTCCTTATTTTGCTTTGCTGGTGCACACAGTTTTTGCTGTACCTATTGAATTACCTTTATCTCAATCCACAGATTTTCTCACCTTTGCCCTTCTGTTGCTTTCCCCCATTGCTCTGGCGAGGGGGAAGCAGATGGGGCTGTGTGGGGCTGAGCTGATCCCCAGGGTTAACTCACCACACACCCCAAAGGTTGAGCTGGTAACACCCCCTCCATCATCTCCCACATGCCTAAGCAAGAACATGTTTCCCCAGGAGCTGATTTTCTAGCAAGGACAGGGTATTCCCAGCACAAACCACACTCATAGCCCAGAGAAAATTAATTCAAGGCAGCACGTGGGTCACACCAGAACCTGTGCCAAGCTGCAGGACCAGTCAGCTCTGCAGAAGATAAGGAAGCTTGAGAGTTTACTTCTCTGCCCAGGACAGCTGTCTGTGTTGGGAGAAAGAAGCAAAATATGCCAGCTCATGTGTCCTGACACTGTCCTGTTCCTACTGCCCAGAAATGTTTGAGTGTCTCAGGAAGACCAAGGTCTCACCTCTGGACAGGTGACACTGCAGGGCTGAGTTGTCCTGAACTTTTCTTACTGGGGAATGGCTTTGCATAAAGTCCTGACGTTAGCAGGTAATGAGAGATTTTAATCAGCCCCAGCACAAAGGGAAGGGGACTCCTGCTAATACCAGAGACTCTAATTTGGGATCTTTTTGGATCAGGTCTGTTTGCAGGAAGAGGCTGTGGCACAGATGAAAGGGGCTACAACCAGCAAGCACCAAACACCCAGCGAGTTCTCACAGAATTCCAGCTTGAGACAAGCATCTTTCAAAGCCTCCTTTGCCTCTGTAGTGCATGAACATGATCCTGCTCCATGGAATAATTCCCATTGCAGGAAAAAATAAGGCAACCCCCACTTCAAACAAAACAAAAAGAGAGAGGGAAGGAAGCAGAGACAGGAAAGTGCAAGGACACTCTTCAGAGAGGACACTGCTGCAGGATAAAGGGACAGAATTTAATGAATGTACTGAGGTTCCCTCTGAAACTTACTTTCGGCACCTGAACAAAACTTATCAGCTTTGTGCAGGAGTTTAAACAATCCCCTGCTGCCAGCAAGGAGCAAGTGCTTGTACAAAAGTAGCTGCTTCCTCAGAGCTGCCTGGGGGAAGCTGGGCTGGGTTGAAACACAGGAGATGTTTCCATCTCACTAGGAACAAATAATGAAACAATGAGATGCAGAGCAAGGAAATCTCTTTTTCAGATTGGGCTTGCCAGACACAAATGTGTTACTGCCACCAGAAAGGTGTCAGATCACCTCGGTTGGTTTTGGTTAAGAAGCCTTGGTCTCTGCCCTGTTTATGGACGTGACCCAGGAGCCAAATCACTCGAGATGAAATTGGTTCTCACTGCTTCTCACTTTCTGGGTGACTTGAGCAGTGACACAATTGCTGACACTGCTTTAGTTGCTGTAATTGAGGTTTCAGGGAACCTTAGGAGCCCCAGCATGGTCTGAGATTTGTGGAAGTTTACAGTCCTGCAATGCTGGCATGGAGCTTTTGGTACAGTTAGGGTGGAAATTCTGGCTGTTTCAAACAGCCCAGTTTCCACAGGCCTTGAGGGTGGCAGGGGCTTTATCGAAACAGAACTGTTTTCCTCAAGTCCCAGAGCTGCCACATTCCATTGCCCAGCTGCTCACTTGGATGAGGAAGAAATAGAAAGGAGCCAGTTTCATGGAAAATCATGGTAGGCCACGATCTGCAGAATTAACAAAAAAATGTCATCTGCTTACCAGGAGCCAGTCCCCTACAATACTGCAAATTTGATCCTGGGGGAAGGCTGCTGGAGAAAAGAGTAAAAATTTCAGGGAGACCGTGCTGCTTGACAAAGAATTCATTTGGTGCTAATGGTTCTGCTTCTTGCAACAACATGAACCACGCTCCCAAAAGGCAGTGCATGAGCAGCCAGGAACAATAAAGTGATTTGTTCTCAGGAAGGATTCAACCTCTGCCAGCAGGCAGCCGGATCCAGGCGAGGGCTCGGACACAGGCCGGCACACGGCAGCCCAAATGAGGAACTCTATCACTTGGCACACAGCTGCTATTTCCAGCTCTTTCATCCCATCCTCACTCCAGCTCGACTTTTTCACTCTTCAGAGGAGGAGAACTAAATCTGGATCTACAAAGGACAGAATTTTTCCTTGAGATCAGTAGAAGGAGGTGTCCTTGAACTCCTAAAATCCCTCTGCAGGTGGTCTGATCCTCAAACGGCCTCAGCATTTGTAGCTGTCAGTTACAGCCCAATGTAAAAGGCACCTTAAACATTTACAGAATAAACCTTATTGTTTCAGGTATTCACTGCTTTTATTTGTCCCGTTTATTTGGTTCCTCAGAAGAATTAGCTCTCAGCATTATTAAAGGAAAAACAAATAAAACGAAGTAACACTTTAAAAGTCTTTTAAGATGAAAGCCAGCAAGGCATATTGAATACCATTTTTGAAATTAAAAGCAGTCCTAGGTCACTCACATGCAGAGTGAACAAAATAATTGACACTCCCAAATCTGTTGCCTTAAAATTATATTAGAATAGCATTTCCCATACTTGAAGATAAGAACAAAACATTAAAGTTGTCACCTGGATTTCTTACTGCTTATGTGAAGCATTCTCGCTTTCACTGCCATCAATTACTGCCCTAGTTTTTGGAAACTTGGACCATATGCCAAGGGCTGCTGACAGAACTTGTACCAAAAGGAGGACATGTTCCAGAAAGTTATTAGATGTCCTAGGGTGTGCCACTGAGCCTGCTGCTCAGAGAGCACCAGGTCCTCAAAAAGTGGAAATTTGGATCATGATGCTGTTACTGAATACAATGTCACTGCAGGGCAGAAAGGAACCTGGAGCTGGGAGGAAATCTGCTTTGAAATGTCGGATCCCAACTCCTGACAAGATGTCAGGCTACAGAATTACAGGTCTGATAACAGTAGGACAATGTTCTACCTTCTGCATTCAGAAGTTGGTTTCTTTTTAAAATCCATTAGCAGCAGATTGCCATAGCTTGGGCCACAACAGTCTGGTCTTAGTCTCTTGTGTTTGTCTTGAAACATCTTGCTATTTTCCACCTGTCAATAAACTCTCAAGAGTCTCCTCCTTTCACAATTTCTATGGATAGGTTGGGAAAGTGCAGCCCAGCCCAGAGAAGTCCACCTGGCTCAGTCACAGAGGTAATTTGGCACAGGGTTCCCACAGGATCAGTGGAGGTTTGCAAGGCTGTATTATAGAGAAAGCCTCTATTATAGAGAAATTATATAGATATAATAGATATCCTGTGTGCTTGCCATGCCCACACCCCTCCTCGGGCTCACAGAGCACAGGAGGTGCCCAGGGTGCCTGGCAGGGCTCACACACTCCTTCCTTACATTCAAGCAAGGAGCACTCCCCAAGCTCTCCCACATTTCCTCTCCTGGGAAAGTGCTTGTTCCAATATTCAGTCAGACTGCAAGCAAGTGTGAGGATGGTCCAAACTGCCAGGAGGTTCTGTCTCAAAGATAAACTCAAGCCCCTAGCTAAAAGTAAGTCTGATACACTTAAACACCTGCAAGGAAGGCAGCATGTTTGGTTTTTGGCTACCACCACACCAAGATATGCATGAACACCATGCAGAGCTCCTTATCTCAGCACTGCCATCTCCCCCATGATTTATAAAGATTAGTGAAACTTTGTTTAAAGGGACAACTCAAAGCCAAACCAAACCACTGTCCCTTCCCATCACAGCAATATTTTCCCTCCAGAGAACTTCCTTGCTTGTCCTCCCTTACACACTTAAATTGTACAACAAATAATCCTTCTGACAGCAACCCAGTGTGGCTGGTGGCATCCCACATGCCTGGGCTCTCCTCATGAGAGACCACAAACAATGAGTGGTTCACGGCTGCTTTGCAACACTTCTGAGTAAACACCATTACCTGTGCAGAGGCAGGCCAGGCTGAACTGAAGGCAGCTCAGTTTCCCATCAGATGGAGATAAAAACTGCTGGGGACAGAATTTATCAATAATAAACCAGAATGAAATGTAAAGAAATTAATACAAAAAAGATGTATGACCCCCAAACCAAATATATCAGAAAGAGAAAGAAGGAAAAAAAAAAAACCTTTAGGAGCATTTTTATTTAGTCATGGAAAGATAGTACAGAATGGGCCCTCTCTGCAAACTTCAGTAGCCTTACAGAGACGCAAATAACATTCTGCATAAAGAAAATTATACTGAATATACAGCAGTTACATCCCAAAGGCATGGTAGCATCACTTGGGACTTTGGTCCCAGAAAAACTTTCCTTGCAGATCCGTGTGTCGTTTGCAATAATTTTATTTGCTCTTTGTGAAAGAAATTACAGCCACTCTGAGTGCAATCACACCCCTCCCACAGGGGCAGCAATTTCCACTGCTCCTGTTATGAATTTCCCAGGAAGGTGTTGAATCTTGCAGCTACCTCTTCATGGCACATGCAAAAGACACCCAGCAACTTTTCAGAGTGAGGTGCTGAATTTGCTATGTGTGTGCTACTGACCTCCATTCAGGGACCTTCCCACCCCAAAGAGTGCAGTTCTATGAACAAAGGCAGAATTGACATTTTTTATTAGCTTCAAATCTCCTGACTGCCATCACAGGGGCTTTTTTGTGAAGACAGAGGAAAGGAGGACATGTTACTTCCTCAGCTTCTCAAATTACTGTTCAGCTGATAACTTATTTCTAAGCACATCCACAGTTTTTCTCAGGTATTTGGAAAATCAGGATTCTCATGCATTAATATAAAAATAGTCTTGGATTTCAAGCTCCATACTCTCACAGCTAAGAGAACATGGGGAAATATAGAGTTCTGCAATGCAGCAGGCCTGAGCAAGAAACATTCAAGCACACACACTTCAGTTGGTTCCTTTCAGTCCAACTCAGCAAGGTGCATTTTGGTTTTCATGAATCTTGATCTGCTGGAGCAGCTGCCACACCTACCAACCACCTTGGGGTGTCTGGCAAGGGGTGGTGAAGTTTTACCTCAACTCATAAAATCAGTGAGGTTTTGGGGTTGTTGTTCCCCACCACCCCAAAAAAATTAGTCTGCCCTCAACACTTTTCAAAAGCTGCTCTCCATCTTACTTGATCAGATCTATCATGAACACAGCACAGATCCAACATGAAACTCAGCACTGCTGTAAATAAAAGGTAAATAAAACTCAGCTGCTGGGGCATTCTGTTATTCGTGTATGCAAATGCACTGCCCAGCACTTCATTCACAACTTGGCTGTTGATGCTACAGTGCTGGAAGAAAAACAATTTCAGAGGAAATTCTGCCTACCCTGGAAAGCCAGAGGTGAACTTTTATGGCTGTTTTCCATTACTGCCTTTTTGTGAACCAGAGGACATTTCCCCATTAGTTGTGTTTATCAGCTCTGGGAGGAGGCAGATGACTCTAAGCAGAGTCAGAGATTTTCTGTGACTCCTTTGTCTGGCAGGGGGATCTGTGTGACAGAGGCTAGCAAGTGTCTGGAGTCACTTCATGTCCTGAGTGGTCTGGGAGCTAAAGCAACACCCATACTCTCTGCCTGCTTGGTGTTACTGAGTAGTAAATGGTTAACATCCACATGAATTGACTGGATTTCAAGCTACAGGAGGTCTTCTCCTACAAAACACCCCCATTCTGATTTAATGTCTATCCAAAGGGGTTTCCTGAACCTGTGTGTGGGAAACACAACTTTCTGCAAACATTTGACACAGCTCACTGATCTCAGTGGGTCTGAAGCAATGACATCAGTGGCCTTGGCTCTCCAGTTGCCACCACAGAGCAAGAGGCCCAATTCAATGTCTTGTCAGAAGCACAAAGCTTTCTTCTGGCTCTACAGAAATGGCTTTACAACTCTTTACTTTAGGGGAAGGCACTGTCACTACAGGAGTTGCTTTACCTTTCAGGCTGTGTTCCACCTGTTTGCTCTCCAAAACCAAAGCCTCACCTTCCCCTTTTTCATACTCATTCAAACATTTGTTTCTGAAGTGTGACTATGGCAAATACACTGTCAGCTTTTGCACATCTCTGCCTCAGCAGGAGCCAAGTCCCAGTGTAAACTGCATTTATGTGTCCTAGCAGCTGTGACATGAAGGGGTGTTACTCAAAAGCCAACCCCCAGTGAAGACTTCAGTGTTTCCTGGTCACTGTTACTGTTGAGAGAAAGAACAACAAACAGCACTGGCCTTGTAATTCACTGGCAGAACTAACTGCTGCTTTTTATTTAGTGGAAGGATTCCTGATATCTCTTGTCTAGCCAGCACTTCACATGCACCAAAGACCAGCACAAATTCCATAAAGACATAAACAGCCATTGCTCTGAAGTGAGGAACGTAAAAAAGCCAACAAACACCAAAGATGATGGAGCACAGTTACATGTAAAGAGAAAGTTGCTTCTGATCTGTTCACATTCTCATGGTTTCTTCTATGAATGAAGAAGCAAAGCTCTTCATTCCAGGGAAAAAAAGGATATTTTTCATTCCACAGATGTTAAACAAAAAAATGCAGAAAGAAGTAATAGGAGTAATTGCTGCAGATAAAGAGCTCAGAGGTGAGCATGGATGGTGCCTTGGGCACTGTAACAGTGTTTTTCATCTGCTACAGGTCAACCAGAAGCTGATAAAATACCTCCTCTTCAGGGTCAGGAAGATCTCACCCCACACAGGAGTGCTCTGGGCTGCAAGGCTCTGCACATGTGGCAGACACTGTCCCTCTTCACACAGATCCTTTGGACACAGACACCTCCCAACCCAGTCACACAGGCAAAATTTTAAAAAAGCAATTGGCAGGCTGCTTCAGCAAGCAATAAGTAAAAAATACAGTTTCTTGGTAAGAATCCTGGGCTGAGCCTACATTCTGTTTCCAGAGACATTTACACTGACACAGAAGGCAGAGAGCAAGAGTTCCTTCTCAAGGTGGCAATGTCACTTTAGAGCAAACAATCAGAAAATATCCATGTCCTCTGTCAGTCCTGGGCTGCTGCTGAGACTCAAATTCGAATAACAAGGCCCTTGTCTTAGGCAGTTTTAGAGGCCACAGACACATCCCATCAGATAATCCCCAGTCCCTGTGCAAGGCCTGCAGTGCCAACAGCCTCACTCTCCTCTGCAGGTCACCAGTGAAGCTCATTACAGGAAGCTGGCTCTGTCCTTCAGCAATGTGACAGGTGATTCTCGAGGAAAGGAACTGTTCTCACTTCCTGTAGGACTGGCTGCCTGCAGAAAAACATCCAGAAAGGGTCTGTCAGCTGAGAGCAGGATTTATTTACAAGACAGAAGCTGCCTGAGGGCAATGCTTGTTCAACTTGTACAGGCACACAAACATCACAAAAAACATGCAGAGAGGCACTTTAACTCCTTTAACTCCTGATGCTGCAACTCAGAACTGCAGAATGCATTTATGGCAGTCCCTTTTCAGGGGATACTGAAAGAACTGAAAGGGCATCACCAGGGCCCAGTTACACTCCTAACAAAAAGCATTCCCCATTCTTCTGGTAGAGATTTTTGTACTGCCCTAGCTGCAATGTGCCTTGGTACACTGCAAACAGCTTCAGCACACCCATGCTGAGCTGCCTGGAACAGACAGAGAATAAGGATCAGAGTGGATTAAACCACACAACCATGTCCACATGGAACACAGTTGAAAAGGTCTACATTTGGAGGTACCTGTGCTCCCTGTGGAATTCTATTTTGCAGCCATGCTGTCAGTGTCATCCCTGTACCAGCCTGGAAGTGGAAATCACAGAGGATCTCAACATAGCTGATTTTATTTCATATTTATTATATGAAGAGCTTGCTTTTGCTCTAGAGTTCAGCTAACAGCAGGGGCTGCATCTCAGGCAGGAATCTGGCCCCAGGCCTGTAGCTGCACTAAGTACCTGGGCTTCCTCTGCATTCCTCAGGCATTCCACACACTCCATGCTCCAAGAGGAGCGGTCCAGCTGGTTCAGGTAGGTTTACATAAAATCAACTTGTTCCCAGAAAACACACCTGTAATAAACACTAAAATCAAGCTAAAAATGTGTCTCTAAAATAAGTGAATGCAGCGAGTAAAATCAGAAAGTCATCTTTTTCTCATCATGTCCATCAGCTATAGAAACTTGCATTTCTTCAGAAATACTAAGAAATCCACAAATTAGTCTTCCACTGGAAGAACAGAGTCTCTTGAGATGTAAAATCCTACATACCTATGCAGCAGGCAAAAGGGAGGCAGCAACTGCTGGAATCTACTGATTGCTGATATCTGTGCATCTGATACCATTTTTGACCTACAGATGAGTCAGCTAGGAAATTAAAGGAGCAGTAAGCACAGAGCTTTACTGGGGAAACATTAGGGGCTCACTTGCTTCAGATCTCTTCCATGCATCTCTAAGTAACAGCTGAAAATTACCTTTGAGAAACTCAAGTTTCAGTGTGAGTGCTTAAAACCCTTTTTAGTCCTTAAAAAATCTGGTCCTTACAACCTTCATGTAACTCTTCCCACCTATAAACACCTGTGAGAAAGTTCCTGCAGGAAGGACAAGAACTAATTGGTGCTCTGTGACAAGAAGGCTGGACACATGTACACTGAGTGAGTGGAAGATTAGTTGTTTGCAAAATAATTTATTTGCTATTTTTAGCAGGAAGAGCTTAACATTTAATTGCTGACACTGTCTCGTGGCACATGTGGACAGATAGAAAATGATAGCCTGGATTCCCCAGCAAAAAACTGGGAGAAATGGTAATTGGACCATAGCAAGTTGGAATGCTTGCTATACATTCAGCACACATTCCCAGCAAACAGGTATAGTGTAAAACAAATAAAACAGTAAAAGTTAGAAGAGCTCAAGTATCTGGACTAACAGATCACATATACTGAATCCACAGAGGACCCCAAGTGATCTACTTAGAGCAATTTAAAAATAAGATATATTTAACACTGTGCCCCTGGAAAAGGATCTTGCTCCAGAGCCTCCTGAAAGCAACACTGGTCTGTCACATCTTTCCTAGGACACTCTTCCCAGGAGTGCAAAGCTGCCCTGAGAAACCAGAACATGCAGAAGATTTTTTTGTGCACACACACACACACGCTCTGTACTTTTCCTGCCCTCACTAGGGCTTCTTTTCCATGGGCCAATGCTTTTGGAAATGAACCGAAACAGGAACCAGGGACAGACTCCTGGGTGTTAACACCAGTTCCAGTCAGGGCAGAACAGTGCTGCTGTCACAGGAAACAGAGAGCACTCGTGTCAGAGGTAAAACCCAGGGCACATGCAGCAAAGGTAAAGCTGAAAGAGCTGCATTACCTCAGCACAGGAGTGTTGAAGCAAGGAGCCTCCAGGTCAAAACCTCCTTTCGCCACCAAGAACATTCCCTTCCAATGCCTCACCTGTACTCCCTGAACGAAACCACACCACTTCTCTGCATGTGCAACTGTGTGGAACAATGAATGAGCAACACAGAAGGCTCAGCATGCTCTTTCCAGCTCTGTTACTGGTTTACTGGGTTATTTAAACTCTCTTCATTTCATTTTCTCTATCTGTAATGAGTAGCTAATGATATACACACATTTCGAGTATCTTGGGAAGGTATTGACTTACTATGGTTTTGTCAAATGTTTCAAGGTAACAGTCACAGCTAAAGAATAGAGCTAATGTTGCATTGTGATCAAATAATCATCACTAAACTTGTTATGATGCCACACTCCTGCCATTTTCACTGATGATGGACACAGAGTTGTATTGGAATCCAGTTTTTCCTATCCACACACCTGAGAAAAAGTTTGTTCATTACTGAAGAATGCACCTTTCTTCCCCCTCCACCCCAAAAAACTCCACAGCTGACACTCCACACATGTTTACTGATGTGTGAGCATCCAAGATCCATTTTTCCTCCCTACTGGGCATGTGTTGCCTGGCTCAAAGCAAGAGTCCGTCATTTTCCTCCATCCTCACGTCGAAGCCACCCTCTCTTCTGAACCCCCCACAGATGAAGTCCTTCTTATAAACTTCTGCAGGCCACAGCATGGCCACATGGCTCTGGAGTGCCAGTCTCCAGCAGAAAGGAGACTGCCAGAAGCAGCACACTGTGCTTGGCACCCTGCTTACCAAGCTGCCCTGAGCCATCTCCTGGGCTGCCTGACATCTGCTCTACATTCAGCTGCAGTGCAGACACACCCAGGGATCCGACTTCAAGTTACACCCTAACCCTAACCCTAAACCCTAGCCCTAACCCTAGGCAGGTAAAGCAGCCTAGGGATAGGGATGGTCCCAAGGAAAAAGCTTGGAATAGGGCTTTGTGAGATTTAATGACCAGTCTGCAAATCCAGAAGACACAAAAAACCTGAAGAAAAAAATTCTAGATTTCTTAAATGAGAAATTTTTAATCACAGTCTTGAAGTTCAGCTGCTACTAACCAGCTTCTCATCTTATTTCTGTATTTGCTCATGCCTCTTGTTCACATCAGCATTAATTTAAAGATTTAGACAGTGTTATGCCACCATCCCTTCTATCTCTACAGGAAGAAACTTGAAATACTTCTATGAATTGGTTCAAGCCTTGAAGCAGGTTCTGTTACAATTCCTGGCTGGGTACCCTGAAATAAGTTTGGAACACTGTACTTGATGATCTGTGTTAGCTGGCTAAAGTCACAAGTGTCACACCAATATGCTTAGAGGGAAAATGTGGCCTACTTGTGATTGCCACCTTAAAATGCCCTGACTCATATCTGGAAATTTCAGTCTTGCAAGTAAAAGGGCACTTCTACTGCACTGATTGATCTCTAGGTGTTACTGCCACAGAAAATATCTGCTCAACTTTGCCAATGGTAAAACTTGCCATAGAACTGCACCTGGAGGATGCCCATAGGCAGAGCAATGACAGATTCAGGTCCATTCAGTGGGATGAACAAGTGTCTAAAGTAAAGGAAACACTCTGATGACATCTAGAGAAGGTCTAATCTGAGACTCATAAGCTTCCCCAAAAACTTCTGAGAATTTGAGGCACTTTTCTCCACCCAGAGACAGGAAAAAGCATGTCTTTTAACTGCTCACATGACAGCCTGGAAATAGGAGCAGTGTTCAGCAGGATATAATTACATGGTTGTACATCCTGCAGATGACAAGCACAATGTCATATACTCCTGGCACATTTGTAGTCTACCACTTCTTTCCTGAGGAGTTTCCACAGCACTCCCTCCTTTCCCACCCAAGGAATGACAAACAGAATGATGGCATTTTCCACTTACTCTGTCTACTCCTTGCAGATCCTGGGGAGCTTGGATGGCTTGCTTGTTGGGGTCCAGACTGAGAGAACTGGGGGGCAATGGCTGGGACCTTTCCCTTCCTGGGGCTGCTGCTCTGCCCGTCAGGAGTGCGCGGGATCTTGGGTTTGCTGGTGAAGGCCAGGGCAAAGTCACTGGAGGAGGAGAGGGAAAGGGTCAGCAATGCATGGAGAAACACATCTGCATAGTGAGGCTGCAACCAAGTGAAACCTGCAGTACGTGCTGGGACAGCCTGGCAGGTGCTCAAAGCTCAGGGAGGCTGCAAATGGAAAGGAACATGGCACCCTAGGCACTGCCTGGGCCGTGTGCTCACTGCACAGCCTCCAGCCTGGCTCTTGACCTCTCCAACCTGCCCAAACCTCACTCTGCACAACAGGAGTGAACACGGGCACTTACATTCCCTGCAAACCAGGAACTGAGCTTTAGCTTGTTTTCTGTTGTGTTTATCACATCCAGTGACTCGTTCTGGGGTGCAAAAAATACACAGATATGCTACAGCACAGGAACACATCCTTTTAGGGCACAGACACCAGGATTTCTTCCAGGTACAGGGCAGTCTTGGCAGACATAGGCAGCCTCCCTGGCTCCTGTCTGAGATAAGATTTGTAGAACACCCTGAAGGCTTTGTCAAGAGAGCAAAAAGCTGTGATGGCATCTCTAAAATAAATTCCTTAAACACGCAGGTTCCTTGCTGACACTGAGAACATAAAGCAGGTGCTGCTATTTCACAATGTGCAAAAATACCATTCTTTAAAATTTTGTCAATAACTGTGTGAGGATACACTGCCCTTCCTTGCCCCCAGCATAAATACAGCTTTTCACAGTTAAAAAAAAATGTAGGCTACCAGGAAATAGCAAGTCTCTAAAATAATTCTGAATCTAAATTAATGTTTGCACTAGTGAGTCGATTTTCTCTTAAAAGGAGAAAAGGTTAAACTAAAGTAACTGCTACATGAAAACTTCACCATATTTAAAAAGGGAAATAAAAGAGCCAAAGGCAGGACATAGAAAGGTGCTGTCTAAAAATCGGCGATTCAAAAAGAAAGTCCCCGTGTTATTAGCTCCATCAAAAGAACCCTTTGTGACCATCAGAAGGAGTGATTAGGGGGATTTTCAAGATATTCGATCTCCCCTCCTCCCCTGGGAATGCTGCTGAGTCAGTATTGATTAGCCCTTCCATAGCCCTGCTTCACCTTGCAGGGAGATTTGAGCAAGTGTTCCTTTTGTATTTTAAATAGCATCATTGTCTGTGTTTCGCATATGTATATGCTGCTGTTGAGGGCAGAGAAGTGCTAACTGCTCTGCTAAGAACCATCTCTGCAGCCCTCTGCCTATGACTATTACAAGTGTTAATACTTGTCTCACCTTCAAAGGAGGAGGTGGCAGATGGCAGCAGAAACAGATTGGTAAAACAACCAAAAAATAAGACTGCCTAGATAAAACCTCAAGGCGTGGACCACGGAGATATTTAAACATCGTTAGCTCCATAGAGCAGTGTCATTGTTATTGCTTATTTTGTCATTTAACTCAGTTTGACCTGCATCAGTTGGAACAATAATTTGTTCCAGTGAAAATAAAACAGCTGCAGCAGAAATGTCACTACTAAGATCTCATTCTTCTCTCCAATTGATTTTTCATCCTTTCACTCAACTCTGTGCAGTAAAGTTCCCAATTTACACTGCTAAGGAAGAGGGGAAAGAGAAGTGACCACTTCCACAGCCCAACTCAGCCCTCCTTTTCTCATACATACCTCTTCTAGGAAGGTCTTGGTATTTGCCAAACAGGTATTTGCCTCCAGGAAGGAGGCAATTCTTACAGTGGACAAAACTATGAGCAAAGAAGTGATTTATTAGTCCTATTTGTTTTGCAAACAAATTATAGTCTGCGTCCAGGAGTGAAAGAATGAAAAGGCAGGTCTAGTTGCAGGTATTGCAACACCAACATATTAACAAAAGACCCTTGACACAGAAAACCCTGTGCTCTCTTCAACTGAGAATGGCTGCATTCCTGTATCTGTAACTCAAGGCTGTGTTTGGAAATCCAAATTACTGCATGCATGCTGAGGAAACACAGGGTGAAAAGATATGATCTTCCTCTGCAGGACACTGCACCTGCGCCTTCACTCCTATAAATTCCCTCCTGAGATTTATACATATGATTGTGAACAAATATTAAAAATTACTGGGAACACACCTTTCAAATAACAGGTTATGTAGAGAAGCAAAGCATCTCACTAAGGTGGGGGACAAGATGCTGCCAATTTTACTTGCTTCCTGGAAACAAAGCCTGGAAAAGAATATCCCTATCTCCACCACAAAGCAAACAATTTGGTCATAAATTTGTATGGTCTATTTGTACTTCTATTATGTGCTTAGCTACTGTTACAAGAGACAACAGGAAAAAAAAAAAAAAAACAGCAATGCAGGCCCAGAGGTATGACTCCTAATCACTTCAGCTGAAAACAGTATCAGTTTGTTGACAATGTATAATTGCTCAGATCTCCCCATGGAAACAGTACAACTGGGGAAAAAAACCCAACCAAACAACCAGAGCCCCACCAGTTCCCCCAGAACCCCCAAACCACACACTGGCATCTGTAGGCACGAAGGAAACAAAGTTCTAGACACAGAATCTTTCTGAAGTGCTAGAGCTGTAATTGACACAAATAACCAAGCACTTCTCAAAAATCAGATGCATAAAGAGCTGTAAAAGCCTTCCTTTAACACATCTCCACCCATTCTGTGTTTTAGTTCTGGAACATATTTGCTTTTAAAATTTGTCTACACTGTTTAAAACTTGGCCCAATCTAATTAGCTATAGGAAAAAGCTGTTAATGTCTGAAGGACAAATGCAGGCTCTGAAAACTTTGGTAGACTTTAGTCCAATTGCTAATTAATTCCTTGTTCTCATCCAAGATATAACATCACAGCTGTACAGGTGACAAAGGCTTCACAGTGGGCCTGAGGTGAACAGGATAAGCAGGATAAGGAGAGCAAGACCTTTCATTTTACAGGAATGATTTCAAGGAAGAGTTGAAACCCATTGCTGGGTGACCTCATAACTTTGCCTCCTTTGCTATACCCATCTAATGGATAAATGAAGGACTCTGGTGAGCAGTGCTAGCAACTCAGCATGTTTAAGCACTCTTAACCCACTTAAATGCTTCATTTTTCTTCCTTCTGCATGTTAATTCCTGTCCTGTCCCCACAATCCTCCCTATTTCTTCACCAATAAATGATTTTCATGGACTACTGTTGAGTCATATAAGGAAGCAATCAGGAAATTTTATTTTCAGAAGGCTGCATTGAGCATACATGTGAAGTTCATTAATAATGTCTTGCTTGAGACTTCTCTCATTCTGAACCAGATGCTTAGAAATTGAGCAGCTGCCTCTGGCACAGCAAAGGGTATTTTGTTTGGCAAGCACAACCACAGCTGTCTCAGGCCAGACTACATCACACATCAAGTAACTTCACAGATTGTCTTTACAGCAGCATGGAATTAGCTGGTAAACCCTGTCAGACTCCTCTCACAATTTTAGGGATTCTCTGGATAGATCATACCTGTGTGATGGACCATTTACTTTGTCCTCAGTGAAGCCAGCAGATTGAGAAGATAAAGGATCTGGGATGCGTTTGTCCATTCTATGGCCTGATGCAAATGCTTCAGATGACTTCATTTCAACTGCTGCTTAAAAAAGAAACACAGTTCAGTGAGGAGTTGTCTCCTTACAGTTTTATGAGAAATACAATCAAGTCACAACTCCTGCTGTATGAAGGAAACTTTGAGGTTTTGGCAGGCTACTGAGTTTGTGTGGCAGAGTGTATTAGGGCTCATCACCTGAGCAAAACAGCTGCAAGTGTGGCAATTTAAGCCCTCTGCAGCTGGAAAATAAAACAGGCTGCATGCACTGTGTACTTGCAATGGGATAGGAGCATGCAGACCTGCAGTTAACACACATCAGCTACATCCAATACCCCATTAAAGCCACAGGAACACAACCCCTTGCAGTTGTCTGTACATATCCACAGTAACGGGGCCACTGCAAGCAAAAAGAAATGTTTTACACTTCTGTCAGACTCAATTTCTGCCTTACACTAATGGGGAAGTGAAGGACACTCAGTTTGCTTAGAACCACAAGGCTACAAAGATGTGCAAGTTCAATGAAAGTTTAGTGAAAATCCCTAGCTCCATTCCTGCCATGCTCAGGACAGGCTGCTGTCCTGGTTTGCTCTCTCATGCTGATAAGAATGCAGATCAGGTCACTCTCAGACAGGCATTTTGCTGCCCAACACATGTTCTGTCTGGCATTCAGCATAGTAAGTATAGGAAGATGACCAGAGCTCATCCTTGGTCCACAAGTTTTCTGCCCACAGGAAACAAAAAAGAAAAGAGTGCAAAAATTATTGATTCTTAACAAAGGATAAAGGGGGAGAGGATGGACCCAGACAAAATCAGACCAATTCAAGAACAACCAAATATTTCCAGAAGGACATTAAAGAACGATGGTCATTTTTGGTAAACAAAAGAGGATCAAGGTTCCTTGAGGCTAAACTTAGCCTCCTTGAGATAGCCCCTTGAGGATGCTAATTGTTCACATGAAGTTTTATTCTGTTTTTTTCACTCATTGTCTCTTACTATTCATTTCATGACTTGGCTGCATGAAACTCTGAGTCCCAAGGTACTCATGTGATGCTGGGAAACAAATATTCTGAAATAAGCAGGCTCCTGGTACTGCAGAATGACCATCAGACCAAGATCAGAAGTCAATAAACAGTGTATTTATTGCACAGCAGAGATGTTTGGCAGAGCATCATGAAAGCCTCTAGAAGCAGTACCATTATTTTTACACATTTCTGTTCCCTACTGTATCTTAGAAGGCAACAGAAGAGAAAGGGCTTATTTTCCATTGTCTTCAATTAAAGCCTTTTTAATTTAAATATTACAATCCCCAATGCCTTTTGGAAATGTGGAGATGTTCAAAGACCCAGCTCAATTATCATCCTGCAGAATTAAGTCCTGTCACTGACATAACAACCAGGGGCTCCAGCAGTGCAGTCTCTCTTTTCTCTTCTTTTTTTCTTCCACCTCATTTCTAAATCTCAAAAGATAAGAAAGACAAGCACATATGTCACTGCTACTTGGAAAGACCCAAAACAAACCTCAGGCCATCTTTCAAGTAGCTCAGTGTTATTTAATAGCCTGGATTAATGCTAGGAAAAATTTCCTCTGTCACAAACAAAAAATTATTTGTGTTTTTACATGTATAATGCATATAAAACTAGCAATATGTTGTATATTCTGACCTCAAAGATTTTTCTACAGGAAAATAATAAAATCTAGTAGTCTTATTAGTAGCCACCTGCATATAATTTTGACTGAAAGCAGCTAACAGAATGTTTTAAACAGAGGCTACAAGCAAAGTTCTGACAAAATGAAACATTTAAGCTGGCAGAAATATCTTCATCATGAACACTTTAAATCAATATTAATCAAAAACTAACAACATTTGCTTTGCTGACTGACCCAGGCTGCCTGTTTAAACCTCTTCAGAAATCTCTACAAAACAAACTATCAGACAGCATCAGTAGCACAGCAAAAGTGACAGAGGTGAGTGCATGCATCTCACTGGAAAGAGATCAAAATCTGTTCACTTGGGCTCTGGATGGCTGCAAAATGCCTCAGGAACTGCATCCAGTTACACTTTAAAACACCAAATAGGAGCACCCTTGATAACTACTTGGCTTAATTTCCTTTACAAAGCACAGGTATGTTCTTTTTTTCCTTCTCTGCAGGAGCACTGCCAAGTCAGTATGCTTTTACTTGGTTTACAGCCTTTGCTGGTGTGAGTTGCTGACCAAGGGCAGCCAAACCCCCTGAGCTGTACTCAAGGTGTTACTGTGCATAGTGAGGCTGAGAACAGCAGTTCCCATTGCTGCACAACAGCAAGAACCCAAGAGCCCATCGTGGACAGGAGCTTCTCCTGCTCCTGTCCTGCTCTGCTTCAGCATGTTATATTTATCAGCTCTGGGCATTACGCAAGTGAATTCCTGTCTGCAAGACCTTGGTTACTTTTCTCAGAATCCTTTTCATTTCCTTTAGGAAATTTAAAAAAATAGAAGAGAAAGTAAAAAGTATGCTATTCCTTTACTGCTTCAAAGCATATTTTTCAGAAAAGAAAAGGCACACTTTGCCTGAACTTATTAATAATTCTGTCCCGGATATGCTGCAAGATCCTTTATCTATGACTGCTGAGCAAATTGCCTTAGATCTGTAATTGCAAATGTTAATGAATCCCTGCAGGAAGGTTGAAATTCTAACATCCAAAGGTGCAGGATCTCGTGGATATCAGAAGTTCAGCAATTGAGTATTTCAGAAGGCTATAACCTTTTAAATTCCATCACATGTTTCTGAGCTCTCAGGCCCAGCTGAGTTTGCATTCATTTCTGCTGAAGCTGCAAGGGCAGAATCTTTAGCAGCATTACCCACAATGCAGCCACACAGCACCAGGCTGCCCATCCTCCACAGCCCTGGATGGTCTGAATGCAGTTGCAAATCTCAGCAGATAACTGCAGCTGCCTTCGCCTCTAACACTGAGATCCAGCCAACAGAGCCCGCAGGTGCCAGCAGACAGTGATTCATTTAGATCCAAACAAGGGATATTTGATCAAGCCAGGGCCTTTGCCTGTTGGGAAGTGCACTGCCTCTGGCTGCAGCTCCTTCCCTGGGCAGGGGACACTGCAGAGAATCCTTCACACAGCGGAAGCCCCGGGTCTGATCCTTGGCACTCCCACAGGAAGCAAGATGGAGCGAGGTAAGTGACACCATTGGTGTTTGCTGGCCACACGTTCGTTCCCTTCTGTGGCCATTCTTCAGCTGGAGCTGGAGCCTGCTGGGTGCCCCAAGGCCCTGCACACTGACCCAGGCTCTATAAACAGAGGGCCACTTCCACACTACACTAAGAGAATCCCCAATCTACAACACACAGTCCAGGCCCCCCACACCTGCCCCAGTCAAGGAAGACGTCAGCAATTAAAAACAGCACCCACAGGCCATCCTTACATGAGGGGGAAATGCAGAAGTCAGAAATGCTGGACTGTCTCCCACAAGTGGAAGAGGCACCACTTGCTGGAGACTGCAGCTTCTCATCCCTGTTGTGACAGGAACTGGAACCGTTTTCTGGCCTGGAGGAGAAAAGAGAATGCAAGGTGAAATAAAAAGTACAATATAAAAAGTTTACTCAGAGTAAATTCTAATTTCTTCTAATTGCCTGTAATGACATAGTACACATTGAAGTTATTTTAATTTCATATTGCAAACCAGTATTAAGGATGTAATTAAACTGTTTGACTGTAGCTCCCCCAAACCAGCTGACATCAAACATATCTGAAATTATCATTTTTTCCTACTGCAATAAAAGAGCTGAGGAAAGGAAACCATAACTCCCTGCAGTCTGAAGACCCAAAATACCACCATGACACTTACAGAAAAAGACTGTAAAATGGGCCTGAAAGATCTTCAATACTCAGCTTTTTCAAAGATTTAAGATTTGCTTCTGAATGTTCCAAGGATTTCACTTTAAAGAGCAATATGCAACACTGACTTAAAGTAGGCAACAAACAGAACTTTTGATTTCACAAGCGAAGTGGATCACTGGGAAACTGAAGCAGCTGAAGGACAGAACAGGGACACAATTGCTTACTAGTAAGCCATAAAAAGCACAAGTGAAAGGGTGTGAAAAGTGTGTGAAAAGAAGAAAGAAGTTGGCAGACATGGAAAGTTTCCCTGCCCAGGTTAAGGTAACTAAACCACATTTCTAGTAACAAAGATGCAGTCCAAGGAGGCAGTTAATGATTCCACAGCTAAATCAGTTTCTAAGGAAATAGCTAGCAGAATATTAAGTAGTTCAGGCCCCCTTGAGTGATCTCAGCCAGCGAGTCTTTAAAGAAGGAGGGAAAAATGAAAAAAAAGAAAAAGAAGGCAGCTTTCCAGTATTTCCTGACTCCCTCAGCTCCATACAGCAAGAGCTTGTCCATACAGGGATCCCATGACAATTCATCTGAAGTAACTAGAGCCTTGTCTGCACTGGGAAGTCATAGAAAAATTAGCATGAAATGGCTGCTTCATGTGCAGTGGCTATTCTGCATTAATTTTCTGTGTGAATACTTCTATTCAGCACCAAAGATCTTCACCCCCCTCCCTTTTGGAGGTATGAACCAACAACTCAAAGAGACACGTTATAGTATCTCCTCAACTGCTTCCTCTTTCATGATGTTTTTAAATGGAATAGATTACATTGAGTCTCACATGAAGAACTTCAAACAAGTTATATTCACTTCAATTTTGAATGGCAGCATTTACAAAAAATTTTAATGCAGTTTAACCACTGTGCTGAATACGAGACTCCAGATAATTCAGATGAACTGTCCTGGATTGTATCTGGTAGATAAGCTGTGTCCAGGGCAAAAGTGTCTAACATTTTTCATGAGATTTCACATGATACAAGCCACTTAAATTATTTAAACTACAAAATATATCCAGTTCAGATATTGCTTTCAAATTAAGGCAGCTAAGTTTTTATTGTCTTCCTCCTGCAATAATTTCCAAGTGAGTATTTCCTTATTTTGGTAAATGAATTTGTACTAAAATTAGAACAGCATAAAAACCATCAAAGCTTGTCCTTTTTTGCTGCAAAATGTAGTTTGAGGATGTCTTCATCTACTCACTGCAGTTTCCTGCACACAAATTAGTTAGGTACAAAGGACAAACTTCTCATTCAGGGTGGTACTGCTTGTTTCCTGTTTAAAACACAGAAGCATCAAACACTCATAGTATTTCCACCATTTGGGCAGAGCAGGAGGGAAATTAATTTTCACGTATTTTCACAGTGGTGGATTTCTGCTGTTTATATTTCTCCTCTGTAGTCTGCATAGTGAGGCAATCTGTAAAGGCTGCTTCACACCATCAAACTAACACTTCTCTTAGACCAAGAGCTACCAGAACCAGCATGATAGAAATGTGGTTTTAATTTGTATCCAGCAGTGACCTGCAGCCATGTTGCAGAGGCACAAGCTGCACAACTGCAAGGATTCAAGTTGTGCCAAATCCAAGACTCGAGTCACTCCAGGATCCTGGGACATTTAAGTAAACACCCTGCCTGGGTAGATGGTGCTAAAGAGAGGCAACAATCACTTCCAGAGATTATTTCTGATGCAAAAATTGCAGTGCAGTACACAACATAGGGAAATAAAAGGCACTCCCATGGGTTTGACACAATTTTTTTTGTGTTCATTTTCACAAGCTTGGTTTTATCTCCACTTACAAAGCAAGAATGCAAAGCTTAGACACTCCAGTGATAATGATGAATTATTCCTGAAAATATATTTTCTAAATAGGCTGTAAGGCTGCCTGTCAGGGACTAAAATGGTTCATGCCTTAAACATTGTGAGGAAGGAGTTTTGCCCTATAGCAAAAACAGTTTAAAGAAGCTACAATCACAGAAGCCTCCCCCCCCCCACTTGAAGATGCCTGGCTGGAACTTTGAACTGTGAGTTAAGCCACCTAGATAAGATAAAGAGATGTTCAATCATCTTAGATCTAGGGAGAAGCAAACAAGGCTGAGAGCAAGGAATGCATTCACAAGAAAGCCAAATACAGCAGAGAATCATCCCTGGCTGGGTTTGGGGTGAGGGAGACCACAGCCCACAGAGGCCAGGTTTACACAGACTCCCCTGGAACGAGGGGGATAGTGGTTTTGGGTGTAGCCTCTGGTCAGAGGCACTGAGCACCCATCCTCCCTTACACAGACTGTAAAACCCCACAGGCCACATCCACGGGACACTGATGTGGGAGGCAGCTGAGGGGGTGTCATAATCCATCCAAGACCCCCAAAGCGTTCCTCAGACTCATTCCTAAGGCCTTGCACCACAGGACTGCACGTGAGGCAAAGTGATGCAACAGCCACAGAGCCTGCTGCAAGAGACTGAGTCTAAGTGTCCCCCCAGGGAAGGTACCTGGGCATTCCCACCTGGCCTGGCCATGTCCTCAACCATTGCATTCCGAGCTTTTTGGGGCACCCTAAGCACCAAGAAGACCAGAGCTGGAGAGGATCAACAGAACATCCTTGGGATCCATGGAGTGGTGAGACTTTCTTTAATCTGCCACTCTCTTTCTGTACTCCCACCTCTTTTCTGTTTCTTTCTCTTCCTTCTTCTCCCTCTCTCTCTTATATTTATTATCAAAAAAATGCACAATATTGACTTTGGCATATCGGCTCATTAGCACATTAATTTGGGCAGAGGAATTTCTAGTAACTTTAAAGACTGGACTGTAACACTGCCCTAACAGCCAACTCCAGAGAATCAGTCCAGGTCTCCAAGCCCACCATAGGTAAAAGTGGGGAAGTGAGACCTTGAACTCTAACACTAACCCCACAGTAAAGTGGCAATGTCTATTTAGGCATAGATAGCCAGTGTATGTATATTTAGGCATAGATTAACCAGTCTAGATTTTTAAGGCCTGCAGTTCTTTTGGAGAACTGCATGAAAATTATTAGGTAATCACTATTTTACTAACATATTAATTAATTGCTGCTTTCTTCTGACACACAAACACACCTATTTAATATATATGGGGAGAGGTCTTGCATAAACTGTGGATGTTGTGGTGGTGCAAAAAGTTGGCCGCTGTAAGAAAGGTCCCAAAGTCAGAATTCCAAATCCACACAATAAACATGCCTGTATCATAGCTACCTGGACTTGATCAAATCCAAAACTATGCAACTGAAAGTTAAAAAATAATTTAAATTTGGGATTTCATTGGCATTTTACTTCCTCAGTCAGGACAGTGAACAGGACAAATCTCATCTCAGAAATTAAGATATACTTGTTCTAACAGAAAGCAGAGAATATTCAAGGAGATCTACATGGTAAGATTCCTCAATTCCATTTACAATAAGCCTTCTACTCTGACTCAAATCACACCAAGGGCAAAGTGCCATACACACTTCTGATGGAAAATGTATTTCTTCCAAAGCAGGGAAACACAACATAACAAGATTTTTATCCTATCAATTTTCTTTTTCATCTGTCCTTTAACAAACCAGCTCAGAGCAAATATACTTTGTTGCTTGTGAAGTGGAAGATCCAATGGCATTGTAGATGTTTGGTGCAACTTTCCAATGGAAGATTTTACAGAAGATGCAAGAACACATGGGATATAATCTAAATTCAAATCAACCTGATCAGTATATATTCATTGAACTATTTTAAGAATGTGACCTCAGCCAGTGGACCTTTCTCTGTGTTTTGCACCTTTTTTTGAAATTATCCACAATGAATGACAATGGCAATGCACTTTTAGATAGAGAAGGTTTAGCTATTAGGCATTGTTATGGGCTTCTTTTCATTGTTGTTATGCTTTCTAAAAGAGCTTAAAAAACCCAACGTGGTCTCATTTGTTTGGACTTACATTAGATATGCAGGTCTGTGATAACCTGGTGTCACAGGTCTCTGGAGTGGCTCATCTATACTCTGATGGACACCAGCAAATTGCTTCTTCTTAGTTTTTGGAGTGTGAGTCATTATCTGATATACAGGAAATGAAGAAAAAAATTAATGCAGTGCAAAACCAAAAACATGGTATTTGAAGCCATAGAGAAAATTCTATAGAAACACTGCAGCAGAAACTTAATTGCATTCTGGTGTCACTGCATAAAACTTCCTGGAATCACTGAAAGCTCTTTCATAACATCTTCTCTCAGGTCACTTTTCCATTGCCAGGATTCTGGACTCTTGGATCCAGAAGGTGCACATTTATAATAGAATGGGTTGGGTTGGAAAGGTTCATAAAGACCATCCAGTTCCAACCCCCCTGCAATGGGACACTTGTCACTACATCAGGTTGCTCAGGGAAGAATTTTCTCCTTATATATAACCTAACCTACCCTCTTTCAGTTCGAAGCCATTCTCCTTGTCCTATCACTACATGTTCTTGTGAAAAAGCTCCTCTCCAGCTTTCTTGTAGACCCTTTTAGGACTGAAAGCCCACAATAAACTCTCCCTGGAGCCTTCTCTTCTCGAGGCTGAATAACACCGCTCTCTAAGCCTGCTTTCACAGGAGAGGTGCTCCAGCCCTCTGAATATCTCAAATTAGTCACAGCACACTAAATGGCATTCATACAAACCTTATGCTTTTTTACTTAATAGCTTTTTGCTGCTTGAAGTAAGGCAGACAATACTTGATCCGGCACAACGCCTGCAGGAGCAGTTGACTTTTCAACTTTTCTTTTTTCTAAAATAATTTCAGACCAGCAGAATGTTCCAGTTATTAACCTGCTCAGTACTTTGCTTTGTGTGCTCAGAGTCACTGGTGTAGCACCAGAACCCTAAGGCTGCCTGTAGCTTATTATTAAGCCACAGCCTGACCACCCCCTGTGAAAGGGTAGCTCCTTTCTCACACTGGTTCTGCCTCTCCTGAGCAGCAGCTCATACACAGACTGTGAAAGATCCACACTGCTCTGCAAGTAGCACCTGCCTCTTCAAGCAACAAACTGAATTAAGTGGTGAAACTACTGAAATGAAACACTTAACCCAGGAATTTAATTTATTTTAAGATTCTAAGGAGTGGTACTCACTCCCAAGTACTCCGTTGTTAGCAGCTTCTCTCCGGAAAGTTCCCCCAGCTGAGGTAGCAAAACCTCATCTTTGTCCAGATCAGGCTCCAGGATGTCATTGTCCTCCTGCAAGGCAACAAGAAACTCACGTGTGCAAGGAAGCTTTAAAGCTGGTAATTAAAAAAAAAAAAAAACCCAAAAGCTGGTACAAAAAGCTTGGAATCAGTATTTCAGGATAAAAAGATCATACAACAAGGCAACAGCCCTCTGTTGATTTTATTCCAAAAACCCAAATGTAACCAACTTCAAGTAAAAACTACCAAGAATTCACTCTCTGGTGCCTATTTCTAGAATAGCTATGGGTGATTCATCTTTCATGGCAGCTCTGCAGCTTCTACACATCAAAAAAGCCAGGAAATTTTGAAGCTTGAGGGATTCCTCCAGCAAACCAAAACCAGTAGTACAAGGACAAGACAGTATTTTTGCTTGTGTTTTGCTACTAGAAAGAATCCTCTTCTGTCCTGCACACGATATCCTAAGACAGACCCACTCCAGATGAAGAAAATGTTCTTTGCTTTTGAAACCTGTTGTGACAGTAAATGTAAATGACTGTCAAAACCAGTAAATGAGAAAAAGTAAAGGAATAATTATAAAAAGGTATATTGCATAGTTATGTAGAGAGTCTGGCATAAATTCCACTAAAAACAATGTGCACTGGACTCTGGTGAACTCCAGAGCACAATGAAAATGAAAAGCAGTTTTACTTTTGTGAGATTGAGACTCAGTTTTAAATAGTCACAATCAGCTCTTCATTACCTGGCAAGCTGGGTATGTGTGAAAAATAACACAGATGATGGCAAAAGGACAAACACTTGTAGACTAGGCAACAATTGTCTGTACCAAGCAAAAAACAACCCATCACCTGCCACCCCTCACCAAGAAACCACACTCCAAAGTCCACAATATGGTGTATTTTTAGGGGAGGGGGGAAGTTGCAAAGATAAGCTCTATAAATAGGTCTGGGGGATTTTTTTTTTTTACAAGGTTTGTTAATGCAGCCAATCCTGCTCCCTGACATTATTTAACCTGCCAGGTAACCGAGCCTGAAAGTGTCCCCCTGTCCTCTGCCTCCTTGTACAAAATAAGGACTTTGCCCATGTGCCATCACTCCGCTGCTGAAATAACACAATTGGTGCCCTGTTCCCCACTGCTCACAGGCTGCAGCAGATGTTGGAAGCCAAGCCCTTTAGGGTAATGGCTGGAAGCCCTGTGATTAAGCCCTTTCTTTTGATGTGCTCTGTGGCTGAAGTGGATTTTCACACAACAGCTCTCTGATTTTATTGCCAGGTGCTGAGTGACAGCGGATCAGAGGGTGTCTGATAAATCCTCACTGTACAGGCACCTCACACAGCTCCAGCTTGTAACCAAGCTTTGGGATCACAGCTACAAAATCACATATTCACTTTAACAAGCAGCTTTTCAAGATGGTCCAAGTCAAATAAAAAAACAAATGCAAAGATCAAATATTGAAGATAAATTAAGTTAGTATTTAACAGACCAGTCAAGAGAATGTTGAGCACCAGGAAATACACACTGTGACTGTGGGTGTCAACACACCCCAGAAGGTTGACATCTCAGGGCTGGGTATGTACTCCAGGAGCCAGTATATCTTAAGCTCTACACTAGTTAATTTAAAGCTTACCAGCCAAACACAAAAGCCAATTTATTTCTGAATAACAGCACACACAGAGACATTTTTTACATGGTTACATGCTCCAGCGTTACACAGTACAGAATCTTAAATTTCTGAACATATGATGCCCTTAGAAATCCCAGAATTTTCCTCTAACAGGCTCAACTGCATCTTAGCTACAGTGTTTAGGAGAAAGTAGTCATTACCACAAGATCTGCTCAAAGCCAGGAGAGAATTCATCAACTCTAAATTAAACACAGATAAAAGCAAAAAACCCCCATGAAAGGTAATAGTAACAGCACTGGGAACATTTGCAGGCTCTTGTAAACAATTAAAGCTGGAGCAAAACCTCCAAATTAAGGCTGCATGAGAGTGTTTTTGTTGTTTCTTGAGTTCTAAAGGTATAAATAAAGGTATTGAGCAACAAATTCTAACATCAGTAAGCAGTCTGAAAGCATGTCACTAAATTGACAACATTGGCAATATATGGACATATACTGAAATGCATTCAGTCTGTAGTGGTTTAAAAGTTACATAAAAGCAAGATTTTGGATAAAATTTTCCAAAACTTTCTGTTGCCAGATCACAACATCAGATGTTATCACAGAACACCATTGAAAACAATAACTCACTGCAATTTTAAAATACAAAAGAGTTCCAATTATTGAGGTAGTGAGTCAACAAATCTTTGTTTATTTAACAAAGTAACAACATTATGCATTACTGCCATGATATTTGTAAACTATATTTTCTAAACTGAGGGACTAAGAAACCAGATGTCCTTGTAGCAGAACAGAATTATAGTTCCCAGCAGCAATAAGGATTCAGAATGTGTTGCAATTAATGTTACACTAAAAACAGTTTCAAATTTGGCTTTTCTTTTTAATATAATGGCAAAGCTAATGAAAAACTGGAATTGGACACAAAAGCCTGCTGTTGTTTTTTGAGTCACATAATAAGAAATGCCAGAAGTTCATCTTAATCACATGATGGTCCAGTGGCAAAAATACATTTCAAAAGGATCTGACCTAGAGCCTTTGTTGGGACTGTAAGAAGCAGCAACTCATTTAGGGGGTAGGACTGAACAGGAGAATTCACCTTCCTTTCATTCCCAGGAGCAGGTGACGTGATGGAAGTGTTGAACATTATCATGCAATTCAATACCACACCTTTCAGGAAGGAGCTCCTTATCCATGTGTTTTCACAACAAAACACAGTATCCTTTAAAAAACTATACTGAAGTTCAGGCAAAGGTATTGTCACCTTGGATTCTCACCATACACCCAAGACACTCAAAGCCTTGAAATGTCAGTTAAAAGGAATTAAGCAGCATTTTAAGCAAAGGGAAGTTTTAATGATTAATCTCCAGGAAGCCCATCTTGCACCACAAGCATTGATTTTCAGTTGGAGGGGTGGAAAGATTATAAAAAACAGACTTCAGGATTGCAGGAGGTGAAACAATTACAATAATCTAATCCTACAAGAAAAGAAAAGTTTACTGTATTCCTTTAGAATTAACTTAGAAGTCTCCCCTTAGAATAAAAATGGGAGAATTGATTGTCAAATAAAACTTATTTTCTAGCTCTAAACTTAGAATTTCCACATAGCTCTAACTTTAGGGAAAGAGATTATTAGTTTACCACCTATTGTGCCACAACACAAAAGGTACACACAACACAACACAAAAAATGAATAAATAATGCAACCAGTGCAAGGCTTCCCTGGATACTGCCAGGCAAAGGCTGCATCCTGCATGATGCGGCAGCTCATAGCAACTGAGAGCACACCACACCTGCTGCAGTCCGGATATTTGCATTTTTATCTGCTCCCACAACAGGAAAAGGTCAATGTGCACTAGAAAATGCATTCTGTCACGCTGCAGTAACAGGAAAAATTTTAGATTTGGTTTTCCTCAGTCATTGTCATTCTCATTAATGTGCAATGAGCTACTAGAATGTGGACACAACTACATTTTATCTGTCTTATTCTCCACTGGTTCAGGACAAAAAACTTATATTTAGTCTAAAAGCATGGTTTTCAGTGAATCTGTTCTGCAGTAACACTTCTAATACAAGAACATTTTGCAGTTCACTCACTCTCCATGTCACTGACTTGTTCAGGGCCAAACACATGCTATGAATGTATTTATTTGCACACATACACACACCGAAGCATGTACAAATACTGTTTCCAGGACATCTACTACAGCTGTTCTTTTAAATTTCTCAAGCAAGGCTTCTGAATAAAATAAAAATGCAGAGGGGTAGATTTCCTCAAGATAAAACTCCCACATAACTGCTGACACTGTATTTTCAAGCTTCCACTGTGCACTTATGGCAATGCAGAAATGGCAACACCACAAGTGAAAACTGGGTATAAGATTTCCCTCACAAGATTTACATCTTGCTTTAATTTAGGTAATCCAGTATGTTGTGTTATCTACACCCATGGCTCTATCAAGACAGCTTCTTAAAAGATATTGAAATACTGGTGTAGAACGCATTTATTAGCAGAGAAAGAAATGCAAAGCTGATCAGCTTATATTTACTATGATATAGTTTCTCATGCTTATTTTATTTTATTTTCTCATGGGACTTATTTCTTATTTGTAATAACCGTTTCCCTTTCTTACATTCCAGCAATTAACTAAATACATTTAATAGTTTGTAAACAACAAATAAAGTCACACCCTGAATAGATAATGATACCATAAGAAAAAGTGATAACCTGTTTATAAACTATTCTGGTAATATACTTTTTTTTAACTGCATCCAATAGGTCTGCTTGAAAGCAAGATTCCTACTTCTACAGTAACTCCTCATCTCTTCACTTATGTCCAGTCAATCCTTTAATTATCAAAGAGGTGGTGAGTTACTAAAATAAAAGAGTAGGACTTCAAATGAAAAAAAGGTAATGGAAAGAGATCCAATTTTCTTGTTAATGCAAGAATAATTAAGTAAACGCAAAAACCAAAACCAAAACCAGAAAACAATGTCTGGTTTATTGACACAAATATTTTCTTTCTAGAAGGTTAAGGATTTTTCTAAAAGGTGCCAGAAAGCTTTTACTTACTTCCTCATACTCCTCTTCCTCATCATCATCAGACACAATATTGTCATTGAATGGCTCTTCTAGAAAGAAGCAAAACAAAATGGTGTCAGTTAAGTTGCACATGTATACCTTGACAGAATCTCATTATTTCCTCAGTTTTACCTGATTTAACCTGCTTCTCATACAGACATGTCTTTTTCAGGACAGCTATTGTAATAATTTGATCCTAAAAGCATTCTACTAGAAATTACTGAATTCAATTCATATTTTGGAAAATGGCAGAAACAGAAGTACTCTGGAATAGTTACTTTCTCAGAAAATCCACAGTGACACCTCACTGTATTTACTAACAAGACCTGAATGAAAGTGTGTGCACTTGCAAGTTTGTCTATTTTTCAAATATTTTTGAATAAGAGACTCTACTTCTCCCTAAAAGTACTTTAATATTATACTGCTTTTGTACATAAAAAGTTAGTACTCCTGGAGAATACTCATTGTAAGTTTTGGACAAAATTATTTCCTCAGGAAAAGAGTGGCCAGGCTTATACTGGAAATCTGAATCATCAATGACTCAGACAAAAGCTCTTAAAAATGCCATTTTCAGGTAGAAGAGGAGTGGTTCAAGAACAAAACCGTCAAGAACAAATACTGTATAGTGGCAATACAGTACTTAAATATTTTATTTGTTCTTTTACAAGGCAGAATTAGTAAAAGTTCTAGCTTGTAAAAGAACAAAAAAAAAAATATGACAGGCTCTGTTCTTTCCAAAAGCCAAACAGAGCAGTTCAACTTGTTCTATGTTTACTGTAGAGAAAGATTCAATCACAACTAATCTCCTTTTCATTATTTATCTTTTTTCAGTCTTCCTTTCAGTCACAGGCAACAGAAAATGGAATTAATATTCCACCTTTTCAGTCTGTATTAACAGCATCTACCACTCTGATAACCCATCAACATCCTCTCCAAAAAGGATGGTCTCTGCTCCCTATTCAGGATAAGCCATTTCACATAAAGCTACACCTCAATACAGCAAGAGACAGATCTAGTCCCTAAATCCTATTTTACAAATTTCTATTGCATTTTTGCAGTTGGCAGCAGTCTCTCATTACTATCTGGCTCATGGCAGACCACTGCCATGAAAGAAAACAGCAAAGGTAATTTTATTTATGATCCCCAAACTTTGGAATTGTGTCTTACTCAGCCTTTTATTTCTTCTTTATTACTAGAACATAAAGGAAATTTTAAAATACATTACTTTAAAATCCTGACTTTCATTATTCACCCTCTCTCAGACCATCACACTATTGTTATTCTTTGAGGTTTCCAATGCCAAGTAAAAACATGAGTTTTTTATGGTTTTTGTGAAAGATTTAAAGCTCTGGTAGCTGCCTGTGTTCTGACCTGAATTGAGTTGCTTGATAACAAATTCCATCTGTCGAACCATCTCTTCATTTCTTTCCTTGATAAAGCAGCGCAGAATTTCTTCCATCCCCTGGATGTAGCAGAAAACATTGGAAGATCAGTGTTTCATGTCACCAGTGACAGAGATCTGTTAGCTAAAATATCTTTTTTTGTTTTTTGGTTAGTGAAGACAGAGTCAGTGTGAAGCAAACCACGGTGTCCAGCTCCAAGTGTTGCACAAACAAAAAAAAAAAAAATATGTTTTCTAGATTGCTTTGAGGCTTAAACAGAGACATGTCCATGATGAACAGCAAATTTTTACAATAGATCTGTTGCTTTTGCCCTCTGAATTCAGTACACAACAGTCATCAGAACAGGGTAAAATTTACATCCACAGAGACAACAGTGCAAGGTTCAGAGAAAGGAAGCAGAAAACAGAACCAGCTTTGACTTTAAACTTGGTCTCTCTCTTTATGGCTCCTTATAGCCTTGATGTTGTGTCTTTATGCATTTATGATCACTTGCAATCCTCTGTGAGATAGAACATCTGATAACAATTATGTCTCCATAACTCTCTGGGTTAGTTCTTAAGATACAAAGACATGCTGCTATCCCAGGAACAGCTTCCTCAAACACAGAAGTTGAAACACAGTCATTACCATTAGACTAACTTTCACAGGAAATCAGTTCCTAGTTCTGAAACCTTCCTCCTGCTCCTTCCCCAGATAACCATGTCTACAACAGGCAGAAGGAAAAGCAGCAAGAAGTCCTTTTAGTGGCTACTCACTGGTGCAGAATAAGGGGAAGAAGTAGCAGGTGAGATGAAAGCATCTCCTGGGACCACAAGGAGTCTACAAAATGCTAGAAGGACACACAATTCTAAAAGAACACCTTTAATTTATAATTCAGACTGAATCCTTCACTCTACTGGGGCTCCACTCCTGGGAAAAGGACCTGGAAATATGGCAGAAGTGTTTGAGAAATAATTCATACTTCCCTGAGGATCAAAGGGGAAGGGCCTCTTGAGGGTTCCCTTCTCAAAATGCTCCCACTTCACAGCCCTGCTGTGCCCTGCGCAGCAGGTCCCTGTCTGGGCCATCTCTGGCAGAGATGTTGATTTTCATGCTCTGCAAATCAGCACTCCTTACCATTTCTCTGGCTTCTTCTCGGACAGAAGGGATGGCCAGAATACTGTACAGTACCCCATTCACATATGACTGGACCTAAGAGGAAGAAATAGTAATACCATGAAGAAAAACTCTTCCATTCCTCCTAGCTGACTATCAAAATATAAAACCAAAAGTATAAAATTACTATACTTCAAAGAGTTTAACCAGGCTAGACTGGACTTGCAAAAATTCCCACATGGGAAGCAGAGAACTTATAGGATGCAAATATACTGTGATATGGTTGATCTAAACCAATGTGCTGCATGCCAATTTCCCAAACAGCCCCCCTGCTTCTGATAATGTATTCTTGCAAATTGACCTAGCCATAAGAAAGAAAAAAAAATAAGAAAAAGAAAGAGAGACAAGCAGAAAAAAGGTTAATTTCTGACAAACACTAATAGCAGTACAAAAAACAGGACAGAGAACAGGGAAAAGTCTCTGCCAGCATGAACTCAAGACAGACTTCAAGCATTGTAGCCTCAGGCAGGATGATAAAGCCAAAGCAGCTTCATGAATGTCACAAGTCTTCTACTTTCTTACAGCATTCCTTAAAACCACAGCAAATGTGTTCCCCTGCACCTGATGTTTCCATCACACATTGCTCATCTCATGAACAGTCAAGCTTGAGATGAATTGGTGTATGACATTCAAGCAGCATCAGAAACTGCAATCAAGGCACATGGACTGCATGGTAACTGCATCCAAAGCTGCCATTCTTAGCTGCCAATGTTTGTTAAAGCAAGACGTGCTTCTGTCTAGAAAGATCTCTGCTCACCAAAATAAAATATACGCATTTGTGAATTTTAGGCAAAATTCATGCAACTTAATTTACAAGGATCTAATAAAGGAAACAAAACCCATTTACTTTTTACATTTTTTCCTTTCTTATTTTTTAAATTTTTCTTTCCACCTTTTCATTAACCCAAAGTTTGATGTACAAATACCTTAGGATTCTCGTGGTCAAGAAGACCAGAAAGAACTCTGAGCATGGCGTTTGGGATACTTGCACATATTTTCTTCCCTGCAAAGGCAGAACACATAAATATGCTTGAAAAACAGAACAGATCAGAGCAAGGTTCTTTCTTATTTTTTAGAATCAGTATTGAATATAGTTTGCACAGAGCAATATTGTTTCTTGTTCCTGACAAATGCTGTTCAGCATAACTGAGTTCAAATCACTGAAATTACTCTGGATTTATGCAGTTGTAGTCTTGGACAGGATGCAACACAAAGGGGATTTAAAAATTTACCGAAGGCATTTTTTTGCTTACAAGAAGCAGATGATTTTTCACCCTTACCTTACTTTCCTTTTCAAAAGGAAATTTAATTTATGCTCTTTTTAAGTCTCTTGGACACAGAGAGGATCTTATTTTCTTGGGGGGAATGTCTGCTTTGTAGAAGTCAAAGCAAGGTGAAGGTTAAGCTCCTCACTCTTACTCCTCAACCCAGTTCTGTCTGTTTACAAAGAAATCTCTAACACAGAGTCTGTAAGTGGACACAAACAAAGTGTCCTTTGAAAAGTGGGCCTGAATGTAGCAACGGCAGCATTCACATGCTAATATAAAAAAATAATCAAATCTTAAAGGGTGCCATTGCTTAATTCTTTAGAATTCCCATAGCTGGAATTCTTGGGAAAGGAGATTGGCTCAAAAGCATTGGTTATAACACTCAAATATCTCTGGTTGTTGTTCCTGCTGCTGTTTGTAGCCACTTGAAAGAATCCTGGTAAAACAGGAGAAAAAGATTCACAATCTTCTCTATCTATTTCTTGGAATAAGGTTGTAATTCGAAATGTAAGACACCTGCACTCCTCAGACAAAGATTCATGAGCAAGGCAGCACAATACTCCAGGTTGTAATCAGACAGGCAATCTGGGTCTATTAGAACATCAACCAGCCAGAAAATGAGCCCATCCTGGATCATTGCTGACTGCAGTGTGCGCCTAGGATTAAAAAACAAAAACAGATCATCACAAATGTCAGATCCCAACATAAATAGCTTTCATATACATTTGTAGCCAGTACAAGCACATTAAAAATACAATAGCCTGTCCAAAAAAAAAGAAAATCCCTAAACTACCTGTTTTGGCAGAATCACTAAACCAAGTATTAACAAAGCCTGAAGAAATTGAAGATGGAGATTCCCATATGGTTATAGGACTAAAACATTGTTGGATAGATTGGGAGGTTTTGTCTTTTGTTTTATTTTGTTCTTTTTAAACCTGTGAACTGCTGAGGTAAATTTCTTCATTGTTTTCTAGGGCTTCATACTCCAGCTAAAATGGCATTTTCAATTGTCTTTTTTAATTGGTTTAAAAAGGCAGTTACACACAACAGATCCATAAAACAAATTAATTACTTCTTCTGTCACAGGCAGCCATAGCACTGTAGCACTTTTGTACTGCCAATTTGACAAATGATGTTTTTTGCTTGAATCTATTTGCACTTTTCTCTAGAGATTCTTAAATCTCATGCTCTTTTAACTCAACTTGTAGTTGCCCTCAAAGACTATGGTGAATAAAATGCCAGGTGGCCAACCATGGTCTACAATAAAAATTCTACACCTTACAATACAAAAAAAGAAGTATGTACTGATAGAAAAGTCTTACTGAAGAACAGAATTTTTCATAACATTATTTCCAAGAGGCATTATATTTAAATTGCAAAGATCAAAGCAGGTGCTTTCCTGGCTTTGGTCCTGAAAGTTCATATGTTTCTTAGTGCTGGATATTGCAGCAGGTCTGTGGCATGGACTAAGCAAAAGAAGGGAGCATGTGACCACATACTAAAAAGTTTCCCTTATGTCAAGTATCTGGAATTAACCTTCTATAAGATTGTTACTTTTTAGAAAATAAAAAACTTTCACATTTTCAGTATTCTTCCTGCCTGCTGTGAAAACAGAGCTCCTAAGATCATACTTATTTGATAACTAGAGCACGCCCTTTACTGCTTTTGTGTATTTCTTTTGTGGTGGGCACTTGAGTCAGACTGCTAATATAAAAGTAAGAAACAAGACAGCCTGTGCATAGACAGCTCCAGGAAAGGGGGTCAACAGGATAAAGATGAAATCCCTGAAAAATGTTTGCAGAAAGGATAATGAAAACCTTATGCTTTGGAATGTAACACAACTCTTTTTTCCGTGTACAATTGTCAGAGCTTTCTACATTAAGATTTTCACTTTCTTCAGTTAAGGAACACATACAAAGCACACAAGGCTGCGGCAGGAGATGCATATTTACTTGGGCCTTGACAGCTGGTAGGGAGTCAGGTTAATTCAGTCAGCAAAACTGAATTCTCCTTCATAATAAGTGACATTGCTTTCATCAGCCATCAGAGGTTCTGATGATTGTTATGGGAAAATCAGGTGCTCTTCTTTCCTCCCTGAACAGAGCCTAACTAGCCTGCATTTCCTCCCCTGCTGTCACCACCACACGCTGTACTTTCATCACCTGAGGCTGAATTTCTGCAGAGCCCCCAGAACATTCTCCCATGTAAGGGAATCCTTGTCTTCAGCTTTCAGTCTGTCCTCCAGCATTTGCAGCAATGTTGGGTTCTGAGAAAGGTAGGCACGACCTGGTGCAAAAAGCGATGAAAGAACAGATGCTGAGATAGCAGCTATGACAGAAAACCTCCCTCTCTTTGGAAAAGTAAGCAGGATTGACCTCAGTTTCCTCTTGACAAGCCACAGACTTGTGCCAAGATCCAAACAAACCTGCACAAAGTTGTGTAGCAGACCAGTTGCATTCAATCCAGACACTTGGGGTATTAGAGGTCCACAATTGCAAATCAATACCACAAAGAACCCACTTTCAGTATGCTTTCTGATCTAGCAGTTTTGTACAATCAAGAAAAAGAACAGAAATGTCCAAAAAGCTTGGGAAAGTCAGGTGCCCTCCTGCTACTGACTTCAAATGAGATTTCAGCACCTCGCAATACTTAGCTCCAAAAATAGCAGTAAACCAAGAGCTAATCTGGGACAGGCAGAAATACAAAGCTGGATATATATGCAGCTGGATTGTTAGCAGTGATGCACAAAGATTTATTCAGGTGAGGACCAGGAAAATGCAGGAGCCACAGTAGTTACTATTGCACAACCTGGTAGCAGGTCTGCCCATGGGAAACCTAATTAATGGGGGAAAATTAATGGAAAAAAAATCCCCTGATTAATGGGGATTTTTCTCTTTAACCCTCATGGAGAAACTGAAGACTATATTAAAGGCAGTATCTGAGTAAGTTCCCACAGAGATCACAAATCATCAAAACAAGTCAGAAATACTGAATATAGAGTGTCAAAATGAAAACATTCCAGATACTGAAAAGCTGTTTTGAATGCATGCTACAAAAGATAGTGAATCCCTAGAAAAAGGGTGCAAATAAGGCTCTAAATTACCACATGCACTGACATGCACTTGTAAAGCACCAATAAGAAAGCATTGTATGAAAATATTATCTTATTTTTTTGCAGTGAATCATTTACCTTCTATCAGTGAAGCAAAAGCATTGATGAGCCTTGCCATATACTGTCTGACTACCTCACTTTTAGAATATAATAATTGGAGGACACTTCTCTGAAAAAGAAAGCAGATGTTAATAAATGGCAAAGAAGGAAAACACAAAAGTTTGTCTTCTATAATGTTTTAAAAGCTTCATTAAACTTACACAGGAAAAAACCAAACCCTTTGAATGCATACTGATTTGTCAATATGATGTACAATTTCTTTTTTTATTGGCAGGGGGCTGAAGGAGAGATGGAAAATGAACAAATAGGCAAATTACAGCTTCTCGTCTGAGTCTGTTAAAACTCCATTAAACTTTATGGTGTAGAGTGGAAGTTATATTGAGCCAACATAGTCCAGTTAAAGCTGGTACCTAAAATTAATATTCAGTCAGTGACAAAAAAAACCCCACAAACCAAACAACTTAGCTTTGTTGATAAACTTAAATGCAGCAACATTACCTGAACAGGAATGCTTTTCTTTGACAATGAAGAGTGTGGCAAGCAGCTCAGTAACTTACCAAAACCACCACAGTGAAATTATTTCTTATCTGTTTTATTTCAGGCTTTACATATAACTTCCCTCTTACAGAAATTCAGAGGGAGGAAAAACTGATGGTTGATTTAATAATCCTTTACATTTCCTAGTGGTACAAGAAACTGTTGCAAAGACAATAAAGCCACAATAAATCAAGTAGGCTCAGTGCCTCAAACCCCTGGGAAACTCAATTATGCACAGAAGCCACTAAAACCAATGAAAGAAGTTGTGCTTTTCTTAGCACTGGCTTATCAGGGACTGAAACAACTTTCCAAAATCAACACACCAGAATTCCCCTTTCTAAAGAAAGGTGCCGATCCACCTCAAATTCACAGAAACACAGTTGATCACTGCAGATGCACAATGACACATTCCATGGCGGCATTGGGACTGAAGTCCTAATTTAGTTCTTATCTTTGATCAGTGAAATGAATTGAGTGTATTATTTAACAATACACAATCACTCAAAAAGAGGCACAGCATCTGATAAGCAAGACTTAGAGGGCCTCAGGCTTCGGTTCAACTCACAGAAGTGACGCACAGGGAGCTAAATGTGTCACCCAATTTTGGCACTACTACCTTTTTTTCCTTCTCCTCTTCCAGAGAACAATAAAATTTTATGATTAGCACTTCATATACACAAGTGAGCAACAGAAGTTGGACAACTGACAACTCAGTTTCACCTGACCTGACAGTTGCTGTGGCAGTCCAGGAGGTCATTATTGATGTAGGCTTGCATGATAGTGTCTCTCTGTTCACCAGGATATGACGTTGTCAAGCGCTAAAACAAATAACAACATAAGTAAACAAGTCAAGAACATAAAAAGCCAAAACTATGGATTGATGACCCCTGGAGATTTTAAAGGTGTTGATACTCTATAGCTGAGAACCTCTTTCATGGGGAGCAGGAATTCAACCTCAGTGACATAAGGGAAAGAGATGAAACGAACTGACCTGACCTCAGCTCTGTGATCCAGTACAAAATTGTTACTTGGGAGCTGTCATGACTGTCCATACAGGAAGGACACAGAATTACTTCCCATTAAGTTAAAAAAGCCCCTGTAATAGTTACAGATGTGGTGCTTTTCTTAATCATTTGAGACAGAGCATTGGGCAAGAAGTACTTTTGGTTAAAACAAACAGATTGTTTTTAAGTGAAAACGGACGGTGAAACTTGATCAGAATTCCACTATTATCAACTTTCATGACTGTCACTTTGAAGACATCAGTTTCCTTTTCAGCAGAAAAATGTAACTTCCTGTTTTCACCTGTAATTTTTCTTAAATGTCATTACATGACACAAGTCAACCAAAAGGTAGGTTTCTGTAAAATATTGATTATAAAGGAAAACTGGTGATTAGAGTCAGGTATGTCTTGGATATAGCAGTATTTATATAAATATAAACCAAAATGATATATGGAAAAGGGAACTGCATAAAACAGCAATTTATTTGAAAGCACATCAGAAATTATTTCCTCTGAATATCCCAGAAATCTGGGAAATCCTTGTGTGAGAAATCTGTCTCTCCCCAGACGAGAAGGACACTGCTACATTACAAATAAACCTGCCTGGGCTGCCTTCATCATCTCAACAGCCTTAGAAAGCTCCACCAACAGGAATTTGCCTGTCATGTTGAACTCATCACCAGAACAACCATCTTGTTTGCTAAATGGGTCTTAGTCTGGATGCCTCCTGTCCTTACCCAGCGCAGAGCCTGCAGTAGGAGGGCCTTGAGACGATCACTGCCTGTAATCAAATCTTTCTTCAGCTTCTCATAATCCAGAGAGGGCAGCAATGGCACATCCTGCACCTTCCTAAAGGAAAAGACATTCATCAAAACTCTCTCCCCTCATTCAGTGCAGCTGATGTTACTGAGGTGAGAAGAGCCAAAACAGGAAGTCTGCTTCAGGAAAAGAACTTCCACATTTTCACACTTTTATTACTTTTGTTACCATTATAGTGTTAGAACAACAGACTTGTTGAATTTGGGGTTATTTCTTACTTATGCATGCAGCTTGCTTACCATCATAACTTGCAGAGAGTAAATTGACAACAAGACAGCTGATGATCTGAGATTTTTACAAAACAGTACAGTAATACCCTTTTTTCCCTTCTCTACTGGGCCACAAGGGCATGAGGACAGTTAGAAACAGATGCAGTAAAAAGCTGCAGCTCCATCTCCACCTCCAAGCCCTTATGCACACAGAAATGTCTTCTCCAAGGCAAAGGTGGTGTGGGCTGAGTGGGTTTTTATAGCCTGGAGTATGCTGACTTAACATGAGACTTAATACTGGACTACTTCCTATGCATCAATACTATCTTGCTATTTTGAAATTTAACACTGCAATAGAAGTTTCTCTTAAGAAAACTGCTTCTAGTCAAGTGTTTCAATCTTAATATTTAAATATAATCCACTAAAATGTTTTAGTATCTTCCCATCCTACCACTTTTCAAAACAAATTTTATGTCCTATGCATAACTGCCCATTATCTTGTAAACAGGATAAAAAGTGTCTCAAAAATTTAATAGAACTTCACCTTGAATATACAATTTCTATTCAGTATTACAAGACAAAATTAATTAAGTCAGACACAAAAAAAATTAAGCTAAGGCACCCAAAAATCCATATTAGTGATTCCCCCTTTTCCTGGATTTGTGAGAATCAAACCAATTACAACAATAGGACTGAAATATGTGGGAATACTAAAAATACAGCAACAACCTCACATGTGTAGAATGGCAGATTTACTGGATTAACAACATTTTGCTGAAATTAGAACGTTACAGAAGCTGCTCAGATCACACAATATTTGCATCATTGTTCACTGAGGTCAGCACAGAGGAGAAGTCCCACTTGAGGACAACTGGCAATGTGTACTTCAGTTTACAAACCCTTCCCTACAGACAGAAATGGAGCTCAACAACAAATACTTACATAGAGGATAAAGATGCTCTTAACAGTGTGGAAGCCTGAATCACAAAAAGAAAGAAAAAAGGAAATTATAGCATGTAAGTCCAAATTTCACATGTTATTAATGAGGTCCAAAGTGAATTCTTTGACTAAGATTCTGCAGTTCTTTTCCTATAAAAACCTGTGCTGTAAACCAGAAACACAGCTGAACAAAGAGCACTTCAGTGTTTATCTTTCTTTTCCCTAAAGTGTTTTACAGGTCAAAATCTCTTTTGTTATGATTTGGCTATATTACCCTCACCCACATAGTCCAAAAATACTTTGAAACATTTTAAAAAATAATAATAAATAAATTAATAGAAACTACTATCTGAGCCCACTGAGGAAGATGAAGAACTTGCTAAGCACATTCACTGACTTCATAAATTGTCATCTCTTTAAAATTGCAATAATATTTCATTGGAGACCCAGCATGCATTCCTGCATATAAATTTATTGTAATTCTTTGCTCCAACACTAATGTTATCAAGTGTCTGCTGCTACCAAAATATATCCCTATATATAATTATTAATATGTAAAGACAGGATTATGTATTCTGGTATGGATAAAACCAATATGAAATAGTGTGCCATTTCTTAGTGGTTCTGCCTAAGATATTATAATTAAATCCTGGATATTTCTGCTCTGATGCAGGGTGACACAGTGCCAGTGCAGTACCACTGTGCAACAAGGAACACCAACACCACACAAAGTTCCACATGAAAGTTGTCTGCGTCAGTGAGCATTTTTTGCTAGATTTAATTGTAGGTAAGCAAAGAAGCAGCAATTCTGGCATAAGAATGCTTCATGTCATGCATTCTGATGTCAACTACATGCTGTATTTGCAGAATATTCAATGTCATTTCTTTGTGCTGATCTCTCTGCTAAAAATCTCTCATTACCACTTATGCCTGTAAAACTGGTCTTGTCTCCTAACTGAGCCTCTTTCAATGGGAACTATATAATCAATGTCTATTGTCAGATTTAAAACTGGGATTTAGGAGACAAAAAGCATGAAATACCATACAGAATATTGAATTACACCAGCTGACATATTCCTGAAAACAACCTCGTGGGTATCCTTGTAATACAAGGAACTGCTCTATTAGATGTGAAATAAGCTTATGTGCACGGTGGAAAGCATTTTATATTATATTATGTCAATGAATGATTTACAAGTCATACACCTCAAAAGTAAACTGTCTGGACCAGCAGTTCTCACATCACAGTTTATCTTACACAATACAAAATTCTTTCTAAGTATCATATCTGCCCCTAGACTGTTTTGCCCTCGTTCATTTTCCTTAGCATTTTCAATATGTATAAAGAGTTAATTTTATCTAAATGAAACTGTTTTCCCAGTCAAAACCTAAAACCTTGTAGCTGCATGTGCAAAGAAATCACAAATCACTTTTGTTGCCTCTGTCAGCACCTTTCTCCTTTGTCCATTAGGGGAAATGGAAGAAAGTGACTACAGCACTTAAATGCAAAAGAAATTGCAGAGCCCTTGGAGATGGAAGGTCAAACAGAGAATAGCAATGTGGAAAGAAACAGAGCAGGGCACTAGGGCTATATAGATGCATATAAAGATTCTATGCTTCTCAATAAAGGGTTTTTTTATGCACTTCTTTGCTGTCTTAGAAAGAAAAACGTGCTCCAACCAAAATCTAACCAGAGGATTACTGGTTAAGATGCACATATCTCTCTTCTACACAAATAAAACTTTTTGGCAAGTGTATGATTTTGCAAGCTTTTATAAAATTTCAAACTACAGAAAATTCAACTGGAAAACATTCAGATCAAATGGGACAAGGTCCTATTAATTCCCAAATTATTTTTTAAGCCAGCAGATGGAGCACAGCAAGGTATTTAGTATGGTTTCCTTCTGTATTCTTCCTACACCAAAAAGGCACCAGAGAGTGAGGCAGGCCCTGCACTGGGGCTCTGAGGGCAGAACCACTGAGCTGGAAAAAATTCTGGTGACTTTGCTGATCAGACCCAGTTTATCAGTCTAGAACCTGCATAGGAAGAAGGAAGTTCTTTCAGGCTTTTGGTGTTTCTGGGAAAGCAGCAAGGATAAAGTTCATATTATATCAGGTTCAATTGTCCAGGCTAAACAGGAATGAAGAAAGTTTTGGGGGGCTAGTTTGTTCTTCACTGCACTGTCATTTCTCAATCTGGCAATGGTCAGCACCACTGATAAGCAGAAAGAATGCAAGCATGTTACAGGCAGAGGTTTCCTTTCTTCCTTTTCATCTGCATGATTGCAATTACTCATAAATAAGCTAATCTGTATCTGTGGCATGCTGAGTAAGGCATTGGCTCAGGACATACACTCCTAGTCCAGATTCAGACACCAACTGCAGACAGAATCCAAACACATCATTCCATGTCTCTGGGCCTCAATTTTTTAATCTGAAAAGCAGATACAGGCATCAATCTCTTTAACAAGCTGGGTTTTGAGATCTACCAATGAATGGCAGAGTGCAAGAGCTAAAAGTTATTATTTTGCTATTAAACAATTGAATGCTTATAGCACAGCCACCATAAAAACAAATGATTTAGTTGCTTCTCTTCTCATTTTTCTTAGATTACAATATTTATTTCCTCAGCATTTGCTCCCAAGCCCTTCCCCCAGTCTTTCCTGGAACAGGTTAACCATTGATTTTAACCTTTTGAGTGACAGTATACCTTAGATAGCCAATGAAAGGCAGAGTGTGAAGAACCTGTGGCAAGGTCCTACGTCCCAACACTCATAGACTTCATCTTGAATAAAATACATTTTATGCAAAGCCTATCTTGAGAGAGGATCATTTGTCATAAATGAAAGACATGCAGAAGCTCAGTGTCTTAAGGAAAGAAAAAGAAACACAAGAAAAAACAGCCCAAGCATAGCTCATTCTGGTAGGATCATGGGTATGACTTATGTTTGTGTTGGTTCTTGCCAAAGCCAAGCCAGGTGCCACATTAAGTCAAATAATTCTGTCACAATGCACATTAGACACAGATGGCATCCCTTTATTTTTGAACAAAGACAGGCGTGAATATGAACAGCATGGAATAAACCAAAGAAGTTCAAAGGGAAAAAGAAAATCAGTATTTATAAAAGAAAGCAGATGCACTTCATGTGCAAGCCAAAACCACAACTGATTTTATCGAATACTGCAGACCTATATTCAAACCATATCCCCTTTGCTGTTTGATGTATATATTCATAATATGCTGAAGGCAAAGCTGAAAGTCAGATTCTGTCCTCAGTTCCCACTCTGAAAATGTGATGCAAGAATTTAGTGCAAATTCAATGCAGATTCAGAATTAATAATCAAAGATACGTGATGAATATGTGAAGAGTAAAACCAAAATTTGAGCAGATTTCTACAAATCATCAGAACTCACAAATCTATGTTGAGTTCATTTGTTACAAACTAATAACAAGAAGACTGTTCCACACAGCCTGTGAGGGTTTGACCCTGAGCTTGTGTAACCTGGAAGGTCTACTGGGGATATGCAAAGTATTATTTCATAAGTAGATCTGCAAATGTTTTTAATTATTTTTTTTCCTACTTATACTAGAGATATGCTGTTATGAAAACTTCCCACTTGCCATATAAAACAGGTTCTTTAAGACATCTGATGTGTACATTAAAAAGTCACACAGCAATACTGTGTGATAATGTAATGACAACACAAATGTCAGAAAGAAGTATAAAATACAATACATAAACAGTGAGGGGAGCTGAAAGCTACCCACATATTCAAGAAATATTTCAGAATCAGAGTCAGACAGCTTTGCAAAAATTTTATAAACAACTCTGCACACTAAGCTATTACATTCTACATTGTATAAAGTTACATTTAACTGATGCTTTATACTAATCTGTATAAGCAAAAAGTTTTTCTTTAGCAAAAATAATTTGATTCATCTGTCATGAACCTTTCTCAATCTCAAAACAGAGAATTATACGAAGGAACAAAATGCTTAACATCAAGCAAAAAGTGTCCATTATGAACATTCATGTCACCAATGGGAACAGGTTGATTGATACCGGTGATCTTTCACCGTAGGTGGATGTGGGTTGTGTTCTCTACATCAAGATAAAAATAAGTATGTAAGGAATAGTCCATTGCATTAAATATTTTTATGACTATTTCTCAAAATAAAATGTTGTTCTAAATGGAAAGTTGAATGCCCACAAGAGTTTACTTTAATTAGAGGTGATATATATGTTTGAAATTTGGGCAGCTTTTCTTGAAAAACAAAATCTAGTTTTACCTAAAGAAAGTGATAAAAATATAAATACGTATTATTTGAAATTGACTGGCATCTTTCAGAATTGGTGTCAATCACTTTTATGAATTGATTACATACTGAGTTACTTAGAAGTAGACTCATTTCCTTTCTTCACAAAGAATGCACTGACTACAGGCAAAATTAGATACTTATGGTGTACTTGTAGTATTGCCAGAATACAAACTTCCATCTGGGTTACAGAAGTCACAGGCAGTACAGAGAATAAAATTTTGTGTTTTCAGTGAAAGAGGATCATTTTAACTGTGTGAAAGAATTTCATAATCTTTACTACAAAAAGGAAAGTTGACTTTAGGAACAAAAAATACAAATATGCAGAATACAACACCCCTCTGCAAAACATGAATCAACTTGCTGAATTATCTTGAGCAATAATATTTATTTGCTTTGTCAAAGGTGTTGTGGGGTCAGCTGGTTTTGGCATACTTCAGAGAGAATGTATACTATACACAGATGATCCCATGGAAGAAACAATTGCTTTCTGCATGCTGTAAGAAGCCGAGTTTCATGTGAAAGTTGTGGACAAAGCTGCTGTTATGCTGACATGCTGTGTTAAGTGCATTATGAAGCCATAAGGTTACCCAGAACATCTATTCCATTCCCCATGCAGAATTCCCAACCCCTGTACACTTTCTGGATCTTCATAAACCACACAGTTAGTGTCATGACAAGTTAAAATGCAGGGAAAATTGCTGCATGTTGTGAAATAAAGAGAAATACAGACTGTGACAGACTGAGCAGGCAACGTGAAAGGAAATAAAGATAGACACTTACATATCCGTCATCACAAGGGCTCATAGAGTAATATCCCTTTATAGGCAAACAGACACACATTAAAATAAAGAAGATTAAAAAAAATAAGTTAACAGAAATAAATCACAGAGAAATGCACAGTTCAAAAAAAACCAACCAATAGAAATCAGCTAAAAATTAACAGACTATTAGCTTTGAAAAGAAAAGTATAAACATGTTCTCCCAATCCTCATACTTGTATGTCATAGAACTGAAATTGCTGTGTCTCTCTTGTGATATATTTGGAAGTTCTCTTCTCAACACCTGGCAAACACACCTAGTCTGCACATTGTTCCACACTGTCAGAGTCAGAACATCTACACACAAAACACTGACAAATTGACGGGAATATATGACCTGTGCTGCTCACTCTGCTGAGGCAGCCAAGAGAGAAACCCTGAACATGGCCTGGATCAAAGACCTCAGCTCCTGAGAAAGCCCCTGTCACTATTCTCCACACTTGCTTTGACTGGAGTTTCTGACCAGCACATAACAAAGACTGACAGAGACAATTTAAGGTGTTTCAGCAATGTTATCAATTCTTCATGCTAAAAGGTTCCAGGGATAAACTAAGAAAGTCTCTGGAAGGAAACCTAGTATGTAGTTACTAAAATAAAGAATGGTGCTAATTCATGGTTTGAGTAGTTTAGTACAAAAGATGCCATGTTCTCCTTAATTAGACTAAAATACTTAGAACAGCCTGGTATCTAAAAAGAACAGTCTTAATTAAGTTAAAGGTACACAGTTAACACAATGAAATAAGACCAACATTAATTATTTGCCTTTTTGTGCAAACCTGCCAGTACTTACTTCAGAGGACATATTTGTACAGATGAATAAGCACATAAACACTCTATTTAGCAGGCTGCTCTTTAACAGACATATACAGCTTTACACAGAAGACATAAGAAACTTGCCACTCTTCACTGTGAGGAGAAAATAAAGTTCTTTTTATTCTTTAACAAATTTTAAAAATCTGACATTCTTCTTTTTACTACTATGATACTTAGAATTCCCTGATGCGAATGATTATTATAACTTTCATGGTGCTATACACACATACAGAGAGTTCCTGGCAAAGACAACTTAAAATTAAATTTAAGACAAAAGATGACATCAATAGAGACCAATAATGAGCACAAGAAACCAGGAGATAAACTGCATCATGATGAGAGACATTTCAACACATGCACGACCTGAGCCACTGAAAAAGGATGTAGGCATCAAGACAAAAGATGACATTAAAGTTTTAACATTAAAGGAAATCACAAAAGGTTGGACCAGACAACCTTTCAAAGTCCCTTCCAAACTGGGCTATTCTATGATTTGAGGACAGTAACAAGAAAAGCTTGTGGAAATCTCTACTGAAGGCAATACCTTACCCTTAAAGAGTTCATGTAAACAAAAAACCTTGCAGTGAAAAGGGCATTATATACTGTATCAGCAGGAAAATATGAACTTCTCCTTGCTTACATGAAGAGGTAGGCTTGTTTCTTCTTTTCCATACATAAATGGGAACATATAAAATAATCCCAGGGACAGAGATGTAGAAAACTGATTATGCCATCCAAAGAAAAGTTCACTTAGGGTAGATGCTGTTTGCTGCAATGAGCTCTTTATTTTTAAATGAAAGAGCAAACATCTGCATAATAATGCCTGGTGAATCCACTCTGAATGGTTTAGAGAGTGATTAAAAAAAACAAAATACAAACCTTCTGTTACCCTAATCTTAGGTTTCATGTGGTCTGCTGGTGCAGAAATTTCATAAGTAAGAAACGGAATACTTGCCACCAAGTATTACAGCTTGATGGCAAGTGTACAGTTGCAGTAAAAACCATGTTTGAGGAAAAAAGCAAAGAGCACAAGAAAAATAGGAGCCCACGGTAGTCATTACAACTATCCCAAAAATAAAATTTAAAAAATCTTTCTTGTTCATAGTTTGTAAGTGACAGTTGAACTTTCCAGATGAGCTGGTAATTCTGTCCAGTGACAGAACTTAAAAAAACCACCCCACTAGTTTTCCACAGCTTCAAGAGTGGTAGAGACCCACCCGAAGAGACCCAAAATTTGCAAGGGACATTAATTCACCTAATTGCAGCTGCAGGTAAATATAATCAGAATGAATTAGCAAATGAATGAATCAGCAGCAAAAACATAATGGGCATTTATTCTATTCCATTACACAGGTGCAATACATGCAAACAATTTTAGAGCTTTCAGGTCACAGAAAGATTCTCCAGTGGTTTACACCCATCTCTATTACTGACAGAAAATGCACATCTGAAGAAGCAGTTCCTGTTTTGCCTGTAATCCAAAACTCAGAGAACCTTATTACCTTATCCCTAATTCAAAATATTCCAGGAAGGTGTACACCTTATTTCAATAAAAAAAAACTGGTTTTGGGTTTCAGACTTGAGCCTGTGCTACTTTTGGTGGAGTGTGAATGCACTGTGTTTTTGATAAAAAGCCAGAATCCTCTTGGCTTCATGATGTGTATTGAACAGAAAACTGCAGGCATCAAAAATTACAAACTCTGCTTCTTATCCACCAGACAAATCAAGATTAGAAAAGGAAAATGGTAAAAAAAATTAAAACTTGACTTATCTCAAGAGTGTTAAAAATATAAGGGACTGTGATAGTGCTGTAATAGATTACTGTATTTGAAAGTATACTTTTCAAATTTACCATTACCCACATCAGCTCCCTATCCAAAGGAACACTAAAAAGTCAAGAATCCATTAAGTCCTCAAATAAATGTTTTCTTCAGCTTGTCAGACCTGCTGCTCTGACCTTCTATTCTTAAATCCCCACCTTCTGCTCTGACAATTCTCTCAGGTTTCTTATCTCCCAATTCAGGACCACACATGTCAAATGACATGATGGAAGGTGGAGATAACATTCAACTGCAGCTAAGAGAAAAACCTTAGGGTGAAACAGAGCTTTAGAGGCCTTGCAAACATCTCCCAGCTGTAACAGTAGTGTGACCTCTCTCCCACTGCATGCAGCAGATGCATCCTGTTCATGGATTGTACATCAGGCTCACAAGCTGACCCAGGAAGTCACAGAGCAGGCAAGAGACATGGAGCTGCTCTGCAAAAGAATGAGATCCAATCCAGCTCACCAGAGAACACAGAGCTGACACTAGAAGCCCTTGCTAAGTAAGATTTCAGGGCATGATTACAATGGAAAACTCTTTTGGCTGTCATTGCCTCAGGTCTTAAAGCCAGCTCAGTAAGACTTGCCTCTGGGATTTTTCTCCTGATCCAAATTTCTTCCAGTTTGAAAGGCCAGGCCTTCAGCCATGGGAGAGGGCAGGCCAGGAATGATGTTTGCACATCAACAACTGCTACAGGTCACCTTTATTGTAATTTCAAAGCCTGACACCTCACAGCTTTCTACTACACAATATGACTTTCTCCAACATTAAAAGTTGAGCAATGTACTGGGAACAAAATCAACTCTGCATACAAATAATGCTACCTAGGATATAATCCAAGGTATACTCCTTAATTTCCTTGGACAATACTTCATTTTGGTTACAGTACTAATATAATCCTCCTTCCCAGTGTAACTAAAAACTACCAGTGTAGCTGATTTAACAAAATATACTCTAAAGCTCAAGTACAATTCTCAGAGAATGATGCAGTTTTAGCATTTTCTGCTCTCAGAACCTGACCCAAAACCTGGACTGCCCCCTGAGTTGCATCAGTACAACTGGCTGTGAACTCAACCACCTCCTCTTTCCAAACTATGTAATGCATCACTCACACCCTAAATAACAGTGGTGAAAATTTAAGGCTGCATGACAGTACAAAAAAAAAAAAAAAAGTAATTTCCTTGCTAATGATTCCTTTTTTCTGCTCATTTATATAAAGATATTGATCCAGCAGAACCAAATGTATATCACGGCCTTGTCCTGACATTTGTGAAGTCAGTGGCACAGGATCATCCTGAACACTCAAGGTGAAGTGGGGGGAAAAAACCTAACAACCAACAAACCACCATATTTAATGCCTGATAAATCTCTTTAGACAATGACTGTTTTTTAAGCTTCTCACTCATCTCTCCTACAGAATGAGGTAAAATGATGGTAAGGTAAGGATGAACAAAATAGCTGCCCCTCTGCTAGTCTCTTCTCTCTGTAATTATGCAGCTGGCTGCCCCTTACAGCAGGAGGTTTCTGAAATGGAGTAGCTGGAAAGACCACACTCTAGTGCCTCCAAGTAGTTATGGGCAAAAAGTGAATGAATCTTGCAACACAAATCCAGCACAGATGCTGTGAACTCGTGCTGCTACTTAGTCTGGGTCACGGTGCCTCCAGCTTTATTCCAAAACTTATGCAAAAACCTGAAACCACTTAAGGGTAGAACAATAACATCTGAGTGTATAACAATGAAGTACTTGAATCCTTGAAGAAAAAGTAATGGCATGCCTGAGTGGCCTAGTGGCAAATAGTCAGAATTTTAGTTCATCTCATCTGGCTTCCTGTATCAACAAAGCCAGGGAGTGGTCAGAAATATTCTGGGATGAGAAAAGAATCTCATTTTTCCTTTCATAAGAAAATATCTATTTTTTCTTCTAACATTTATTTGTGTTTCTACATGTTTGCTATTAATATAAAACCAGAACCCTTTACATGGGAAATAAACAAGAAAATATGATCAAGAGGGGACAAAAAGATAAGATGAGGAAACTTGATTATGATGCAGTTAATGTCTATTTGCAAAGACTGTAATTAGCCCTCCAAAACTTGGCTAATGCCTCAGAGAGCCTCTGTGGATCTGCTTATAGAAACAACATGAGAGTTCAACCACAGTAGCTGCTAGAAGCTCAATGTCAAGGCGTGACCTAAACCAGTCTAGAAACCCTTAATCTAAACAGTCTCAGGGCTATAATTGGACTGGTCCTTCACTAGAGAGCTTGGCTCTCACAGCACCTACCTCAAACAGTGTGGATAAATGAGCCACAAAGTCACACAGAAATAGTTCTGCTAGCAAAGCCTAGTAAAAAATAGATATAACTGTGCCAGGAAAACACAGCTTTGCTCAGGTTAACCTAGTTAAGGGAGACAAAAATGTACTTCCAGCAGGGAAAAAAAAATTCACCACCAACATATCCTCTTTCTCTAACCTATCTGCATCGGTGGAGACTGTGTCAAAGTGGCCATAGTGCCATAAGTCTAATGGTAAAGGTGCTTTTGGAGCAGAAATGCTTTTAGAGACACTTTTAGGGAAGCAGAAATCAGAACCTTGCTTAACAATGACACTTCCCTCTGCCCCTTTCCTAAAAGGGTTCAAGAGACTGGAGGATCAATGTATGATAAAAAGAATAGAAAAAATAAGCAAAACCCTGGGTAAATGGAGCACCTTGAAAGCACAGGAGAAAAAGAGAAGTCTTGATGCAAGCAGAGAGCAGGAGCAGAGAGAAGAGGGCACATGGCTGTACAGAATGGGTGATCTCAGTACAGGGAAGAGAAACACACACAACCTCAACATCAGATGGCAACAATACAGAAGACTACTGAGGTACCTAAAGCATTATCTCAAAAAGTCACTGTCAAAGAAAGAGCAAAGACATCTGAAAGTTGTTGGTTAGAAGAAAGATGGGGTGGGAAGAGGGACATTACAGAATGGGAGATAAGCTATGGATATGATATCAATCTGAAGAGAGGGGAGCAGCAGACAGCACCTAATACTGAGGTAACAGACAAACAGATGCTGGCTCCTTCCTGAAACCCTGAAATAGCAGCTTTTGGAGGCTGCATAAGAGTGCACCTCCTAAACTCACGGCAGGTCAGAGAAAGGAGTTCTGACCATTAACAGGAAAGTGAGGGCATTTAGATCAGCCTGAAGAGCAATGAGGAATAATACTTATCTCTGAAAATACTAGCATGTAGAAAAGGAAGCATTTATACCATCTCCTTATCTCTCTGTAGCAAATTTTCAAGAAGAACAAAATGTACCCATACTATCATTGTTACTAAAGACCTTGGCTAGAATAAGAAGCAGGAATTTTATTTTCTTCTGCTTTTCCTTTGACACTTCACTAAGTTCTCCTGCTACAAAGTTAAGTACACATGAATGCCTGCCATGGCAAAAACAATAAGAACAGTTCATGATTTTGGCTTGTCTTTGTAGAACAGTAGTATACAATATTTTCTTAGTAAAACATTTTGATGCACTTTTATGATTATTGTTTATTTAAAGCATTTTGTTAGCATTTTAACAGACACAAATTTTACTGTCCTCACAATAACAGAATTAACCATACTTACACAGCTATAACTACACAATCAGGTCATTGACCAGCATCTGAGATCAACAAAACAATGTATTGCCATATTTTTATACAAGCTTGAACATATTATGTTTTGTCTTTCCCACTACTGAACATTTATTGTTCTATACGTCGCTTAAGTAGTATTGTCATTTTAGACAGTTACTGTAAAAATCCCAAACATTTATACTTACAGTTCCAGGCCTTGTGAAGTCAATGTTGTGTGTTACAGATTGTTTCAAATGATTGCTAAACAAGCAAGCACAAACATTTTGAATATATTCTGGTGTAATCTAAAAATTAGGAAACAAAATGAGAACAGGATTACATAAAACTTACACTCTCTACCAGACAAGTGTTTCTATATTAAAGGCTGTTTGTTTGGGTTTTTTTTAAAAGTAAGAAATCACACACCTGAGGCTCATTGACACAAGCACAAGGTATATACTGCAACTACCATTCTGTACAGAAATTTAAAAACTGTAAATTCTCTTTATCTGGGAATGGTTATACTATTCACAAAACTAGTGCTAAACACTTTCAGAGGGTCTAGGAGAAAACCAGATTTTTTCACACCTCTTTTTGCATACAGATTTTTGTGAATCAAAAGGTTCAAAATCAAATCAATTTTAAAAAATGAAGCAGTTTTGAGCTTGAAACAACGCTGACATGTTGTTTACCTAAGGAGTAGAACTTGACCAACTGTCTTGTAGAGCATAGAGAATAAATATGAATTACACAGTACAGAACTTTATTTTTCAATGTAAAACATCTCAGTGGGTTTAGTGGTTTTGTTTTGGGAAATCTACAGTTCAACAGAACAGCTTAATTTTAGGAGAGTTAATACCTTCCCCAAAAGAGAGATGAGAGGACCGAGATTATAGAAATTCAACTGGGGACACTTCCCAGACATTCAGCAGGACAATGAACCCCTTCAAATTCAGAACGCTGTAAGTTCAATATCACTTTATTCAGTACCCAGCTGCACCTTGGATTCAGAACTGCCAGAATCCAGGATCCCTAACGGAAGGGCACCCTCAGCTGGACACAGCTGGGAAGCACCAAAGGAGTGCCCCACTCAAGGCTCACAAAGGGAACTGAACAACATCCGCGACAGAAGAGAGCCAGCGTCCGGCTCCCGGCCACGGAGGAGAACTGGATATCGCTGGAGGACACGGAGGTGTAAATGGGAGGCCGCAAATGAATGACTGTGATTTTATTGTTGAGCAGATACCTTCCCTAATCTGCTGTAAAGCATAATCCACCCAAAAGCAAATTCTTCCCGGCAGTAATAGCAGCAGTGATCCCAGAGCAGAGTAACAAACCATATGGTGTTCATGCTGATGACAGCAGGAAGGTACATATTGACTTTTCAGCAGGCTGCCCAGGAAATGCTAGGTCATTCTCCCTGCTAACAATTCATAGTTCCTTTAAAAGCACCTAGAGGCCACTAACATCTGCCATAAGAACAACCTTCAGGTTACATAGAACTCATGCTTCCAGAGGAGCACAACACTTGAAAAAGACAATCAACTTCACACAAAAAATACTCCTAAGAAAGTTGTACCTTCTCCACTTACATACATGTGGCTCATTCCACATGATGAATAACTCATTCACTCCTATCTCCCTGTTCCCTTTATCAATTAAACTAACAAGTCCAGTTTAGCAGAACAGAGAGCAAATCTTTTCCTCACCAAAATTTTGGATAAGAAGATTGTTTCCACTACCATGGAATTTAAAACAGACCTGACTGAAATTTTAAATACACAACAATTGCTGATGGGCTGGACTGCAATAAGTAATCACCAAAATGCCCTTCAATAACTGCTGCTGCCAAAGCTCAAAAGGGGCCTTGCACAAGAGATCTGAGATGTCTTGTGAGATGGTGATAATTTTTTCAAGATTTCTAAGCCAGCACAATTCAACCCACTTTTTGCATTTTTTTCATCCTCCTTCACCAGGGCAATGAGAGAACAGGTCACCCAAAGTGCTGTGCTTCATTAGTAAAGGGCCACAGCTCTAACAGAAATGCTCATAACTATGAAGCTTAATCCACCCTTTGATCTCCATTTTCTGGGGGTGTGGAATCAAGTGCACATCTGGGTCATCTCTTACCATCTTGCCAGTGACTGTGGCCTCCAAAGAATCCACCAGCTCTGCAGTGACTTCAAGGAGACCACGGTAGTCCATCTGCAACTTGCGCAGTCGTTTCAGGTTGGTCATGTACCTGTGCTCACGCTTCACTAACTGCTGATGAAGGTGTTGCATCATTTCTGTCAAGACAATAATAAAGAAAGAAATAGCATCACCTATTCAAACAAAAGGACAAAAGAACCCACAAGCCTTTTTACTGCTCTGAAGGGACAACCTCAATTTCTGAGGTGTGGAATTTGCCTACAAGGATAATTTCATGCCTCTAGCAAGATTCCATTTCATTGGAACACCTACCAGTATTTATTAAGCCTTAATTGCCCAAAGAACCAACTGCTTCACAGTTACAGTAGCAACACAACTATAAGGCAGTAAACATCACTGAACACATTTGTGAAGAGGATGATCCATTACTCAGTGGTTAATGGTAAACTCTATAGCTTATTTTTAATATCCTAAGTTTCTGAAAATTTGTGAAGAGGATGATCCATTACTCAGTGGTTAATGGTAAACTCTATAGCTTATTTTTAATATCCTAAGTTTCTGAAAATTTGTTTTTCATTTCTATCTGAATAATAAAAAAGTTACATTTCTGATACACTTTGTTCCTTCGGGTTCAATTCCCTTCGAGACAAAAGCAAACTGAGTACCAGAATGTGTGTACTCCACCCCAGTCTCAGACCTAGCCAAGCCAGTGTTCTGCATGGAACTGGGCACTGAATCTGGAGCTGCAGTCCACAGTGCAGATTTCTGTGACCAGACAAAACCATGAAGGAGGCACAATAATTCTGTTGTTACAGCTGATGCTGTGTATTTTGCTAGAACATTATGTTTTAAATTAGTTTGCTGACAAGCCAGCACTGCTTTAGTGCTGTGAAAGTGGCATTGGGCCCATCTGCAAACAGATACAATATTTACCATAGGAGGTTTTGTTAAACAGTGGGAAGGAACCAGCTTGACTGTGGAGTTTCAGACAAAAGTGGGATTCCCTCTCACAGACTGAGAATCTTTCTGGGTTTAAGTGAACTGTTCTAAACAGCCCAATATGACACAGTTTATCTCACTGATGAACAATAAGCCACAGATCCTGTTCAAATCCAGCAAAATGTACTTAAAAAACTCCCAGACCAATTAAAAAAACACCACTAGAACAGTAACATTAAGCAATCCTGCTAAGCTTTTTACAATTCTGGAAGCTGTTACACTAATCTCAATTTCAATCAATATTAACTCAAAAATTAGTAGAGTTAAGATGACTTCCAAAGACAACCAAATTATTCAGCCTTGATGATAATAATTCAACTTTGATTTTGTTTTTATTTCACAGCCATTACTGTTAAACTGCTACCACAGCTTTGTATGATACAGCTTCAAAACAAGAACATTTTCTAAACTAAAAAAAGATTCTGAGAGCAACCACTGCACAAAACTAGCTACTCCAGCACTTTATTCTGTTGCCTAGATGAGCAAATGGGAATATATTTTTATTTAACTGTGACATAACACATTCAATTCGTAAATTTCCAATGGACGTATCTAGAGCATGACTTTCACTCAGAGGAAAGTTGGAAGCACCAAATCACAAAGCATAAACCTTCTAAGAGGTTGCTTACTTTTCATAGCCCAGTGGGTAAAATTTCCAGTGATGAAAATATGTGTTCCAACTTCAGTCAGCAGGAAAAAACTACATAACCAAAACTCAATGCAGCTCATGAACACTAGTCTTGGAAATTCAGAAATAGGGTCCAATTTTACCTCTTGGCTGTTAAATGCAGGGATTGTCAATAATAAACTGAGAAAAGGGTGTCAGAAAGGAATCACAAAGTCTTGGCATCTCTTGCAATTTTGTATCACTATCTTCTCACACATAAGTAATTTAACTGAAAAGGGGAAAGCCTTTCATGACAGCTTCTCCTGCTGAAGATCAGGAAGCTCTCATCACTGTACAGCAGCAAGAAGCTGTTCCAAGTTCAGACAGCTGCTGGAAGAGCTGGTCCTGTGCTGCCTCATTCCCTCATTGCACTCTTGCCATATCCCTCTAACAGCATTCATTTAGACAAATCAGGGAGCTACCAGCTAAAAATTAGTATTAAATTCCTTGTTTAAAATGTTAAATCATTACCATTCCAGTCCAGATTTGGTAAAAGAAAACGGTACCTTTCAGAGGCATTTCAGCTGACATTTATGTCATCTTGCAGCAGTGATCCAACTGCACCATTACAGGAATCAGAGTAACACTGTGGCTTCTCTCTTTCCCAGACACAACTCCCAGCACTGACAAATGCTTTGTACATATGATAAGCTTATCAAGGAGAAAAAAAAAGCTCTGGACCAAACACCTACTGGAAACATTATTCATATGTCGATGAAAAGAGGGGAAAATACAGCACAGAAGACTTAACTTCCTGGTGTTGGAAGATACAAGGTACAGTAAAGCTTGTGACTCTGCCAAATGAAGATGCTGGCACTGGGTATCATCTTTACTGCATGTTTCTACCAGAATTCTTGCCTCTCATGTGTGTAATTGTCAAGTCTTCTAACTCCTGTTCCTACAAGCAGCCAAGAGTTACACATATGCACTTAATTCCCTGATAACCTTTTCTCTCTAAGTGAGAGATTCCTTTACACTTACCTACACTGAAACACTTGTTTCCTGAACTTGTGCTTGCTCTGTCTCTTTCTGTCTAATCTCAGCCCACCTTCACATACTTGTCCAGAAGCACTGACTCCAGCCAGCTGAGTTACTGCACAAAGCAGAGCTCTGAGCAGAGGAGCTGCAGGTCTCAGGAGCTGCTGTTGGACACTGAATCTTGCTCTCAGGACAAGCAGGAGTCTCCTTCTTGCTTAAAAATTACTACCCATACTCTAAACTGACATTTTTCCACATCAATAGTCAGGCTTTAGCAAATCCTCACAGACAGGTAGGTCACACTCCACCTTCTCTAGTGTAGGAGCCTGACACACTTCCACCACTCTCCCCCTACCCAAAACAGTGGAAGAGTGGCTGTGAACTCATCCATAGGTTTGTAATGAGGAGTGAAGGGAACTGCAGCTGAACACACTCCCAAATACCTCATCCCCTCAGTTCCTGTTAGCAGAGAGGCCACAAAGAAGGTCTGAAGCTCTCTGTGCAAGATGCCAACCATTCTGCAATTTTTTCCTTTCCAGCCAAACTGAAAACATATGGGAGAACTGTAAGTTAAGAACAACTGCCACCCAAATAGCTTTGGAAGTCATACAGGAACTGAAATTTTTTGCAAATGGGTAAGAAGCCAGGTAAAGGCTGGTAAAGGCCAGGTAAAGTTTACTGTAGCAGGTAAAGCAGGCAAGGTAAACACTATGAACACTTCAGGCCACCCTCAAAAGCATTTACACCACCCCACCCAAACTTGAAGTATTTCAGCATGTCAGACTGACGACTGGCAACTATTTAAAAAAGGTGTTTTCAGGATTCTGCCATACTGTTCTTCATTCATGTGTTGCCTATAGATTTCCTTTGCATTTCCCCTTTACTGATAAAGTAAATATTCTCCAGCAGCGAGTAAGTGCTGTGGATCCCATGTGATGTGAGCAGGATACTGCAAAAATAACCTCTTGGATAGAAAACCTTCATATAAGACAGCCCTCAAGCAACCTTTATGAAAAATCCAGAGTGACTCAACCTCCAAGGCACATAACAGATCTGCAAATTCAGGCTAACCTGCATGAATTGAATTCCATGACAGTCCCTGCACAAAGCACAGAACCTGCCCAAATTAAAACTAATTAGGGCCCAAATAAGTCAGGTACAATTGGGTAGTTATTTCTTTTTAATAAGAACATGGGATTATTGCCTTCAGGAAAGTCCTCCACAAGGAAGAAGTGTAACTTCTGGAAAATAAAAATCCAAGAGACCTTTCTATTATTCAGTGAAAGTCTAATGCATAAAACAAAGCACAAAACAACAAAGAAAACACATGGAACTCACACTGGGAGAATACCTAACTTTCTGCCTAATTCAATCTACAAAAAGTAAATCTTCAGAATAAACCTACAGATAAAATAACTCAAGAGGAAAAGTAGTTTTAAGAGTCCAACTGGTCTCATATAAATCCCTAACTAGAAAGTATATAGCAGAAAGTGAAAAAAATCAATGAAAGGTAGTTGGAAATCCTAAATTCTGTTTATTGAACTGATTTTTGAAAGGCACATGTTTCGAGTGTTACCACCATCTAACAGGATTCTGAGCTGAAATTATTATTTCTAAAGGACCACAAGTCACACACACACATTAATGTGTGTACAAGCAGCTCACCTCAAAATGCAACACGTCAGCCAATCACATTTAAATGAACACATTCTTATTCAGGATATACTAATATGCACTATTTTAGGAGGTGCTATTTAAACAAAATGAGTAAATAGGAACAAAAATCAACTTTGTCTAAGATCATCAGACAGTCATCAAAATAGCTGAATGAGACATAAAACCTGGAAGCAAGGGAAAGGAATCTGAGGCAACTTACCTTCATCAGAACTAGAAAAGGAAAGCTGGTATGCACTTTGTATGGAGTTCTCCACTTGTTTTTACCATGTTTCAGAACAGAATAGATGTTTAATACAAATCCCACTACTAGGTCCTTTCCCATTTCTAGTCCATACTTATTGATACTTATTGACTGCTTGAACCTTACTGAGCTTGGAAAGCTACAAATAGCCATCATTAAAGCTGGGACCTGGACTTCCAAGGACTTTCTGCTATGCATCACTGGTTTCCCCACCCCTGCAGGTAAATCTCCCACTACCTTCACAGCCCCTAACAATTTTACAGAACATCCTTACCACAGCCCAGTATTTACCTTTGTTGCACTGTCCACTCTCCTTCTGTTGCACGAGTAAAAGCAGATCAGGAAAATGTGCACCTTTTTCAGTGTTTGTTCTAGAAACTCAGAATGAGAACCTCAACCAAGCCAGGTATTCCTACTATCCCAGCAAACTGGAAGTGCCTGATGCTCTACAGAATACATAAATCAACAATAAATACATAAAATCTCATAAGTGCACAACTGCAATGTTGCTTGGGGACTTGAGATCTTTCACTGACCTATGAGTGATGAAATAATTTCCCCTGGATAATTTGCTCCAAATAAAAGCCCTGGAAAACTTTCAGCTAGTCTCTGAAATAGCTAATTTAAAAGACTAACAGCTTTAGAAATGCTAAGGAAGAAGTCAGGTCAGGTTGGTGCCTTTGGGTATCCTGTATTTATACACAGAAACAAAGAATGATCACATAATAAGCGTGGAGGTTCATATGGATCTGGACATGGTCTTTATATGACCTTTTCAAAAGTTTGTTTTTGAATGTGGAATATAAACATTTCCTGTCATAAAAACACTGAACTGCAATGTTACTGCAATTCTGCAATAAATCTTATCAGCACACTCTTGCAATAAATTATACTGTCTCTTTACAGTATTTCTAATTATCTGCAAAGTGTGTTCTCAGAAGGATACAAATATAGTGAGAAGCCGAGGAGTCTGTCTGGCTTTGAGAGCCTGAGACAGGAACGTTTCCAATCTTGTCCTTAAATCCAGTGTCCAAGAATCCTTGAAAAGAAAAACAAAGAATGACAGTTGTTCACCAAATATGTACACTCTGCAGAAAGTACTGCTTGAATCACAGCAACTTCCCACAAGGCAAAACAAGGCAGCCATCACGGGATTTAAAAGATTTTCCCTTCACTGTTACTGATGTGAATGTGTTTGCTCAGTCCCCATGAAAGCATACAGAAGCCAGAGGGGAGTTCAGATATTATTATTAAGAACTCTTATTCCTAAATAAGAGTTCTAGAAACACAATGTATCTTTATTTAAAGTACAAAACTGTCACATAGTGTTGGTGGCTTATATACATACACAACAACTGCCCTGAACTGCCCTGAAAGTAAAAGCACCTTTAAAGAACAAGCAACTTGAGAAAAGGATAAAAAAATATTTTCACATGTATTGAATAGAGTACAAAATTCGTAATTTTGCACTGCTCAGCTTTCATTCTTTGCTCCTAACAAGATCTGGGAATTGTAAGTTTTGTCAATAACTACTGCAAGCATCATGACATGACACTGGTGGGTACTAAGTGTTTCAAAAATAAGGATTTGGAGAAAAACAGCCAATGCAGAAAAAATAGACCAGCAGAACAGACTCAGAGCACTAACTGGAATGCTGTCCTCTGCCTGACGTAGTGTCTCATACTGACAAGGAAATAACAGTTAAGGGAAAAAGTCAAACTGCACCTAGGAATCCACCAAATACTCATGCCTTCTATTTCAAGCTTCAGTGAAGCTGGTTTCTGCTTGAGGAAAAGCCGCCAATGAAAAAACTTGTCGTCCAACAAGTACCAGGAGCTCCCTAAATTTACTGCTGTATATATATGTTGTAAGCTGTTCTCACAGCTCAGATTTGCCCTTATTTCACCATGCTGGAGAGTGTACAGAATTTACTTGCTGCATTTACCAACCCAGTATCCAGACAGTGGTGTACCACAGGACACTGTATATTACCAAAGGAACCTTGTCTCCTGCAGAGAGGAGTGCATATGATTTTTCAAGATGTATTACACAAACTATCAGGAACTCCAGCTATATAAAGCATCAGATGCCTGAGAAAAATATATGCCATAAGAACTCTGCTTTGTAAACTAGTGACTCACGGCTGCTCTTTCTCAAACATAAAACAATCTGTGTTTCAACACTAACATGGAATGAGTTGAACAATTCCCACAAGAAAATATGAGTGAGTGTGGACTAAGAGCTTGGGCCCTGGGTTACTCAGAATAAACCTGAGGATCTCATCTTAGATAACACATTTTTAAAAAATGCTCCTAAGTACAATTAAAAAAGAGTAGTCATATTCCATCTCTGAGGTCAACCATCTATCTCATTATTTATAGCTAGTCCCAAAGGAAAATGGCAGGATATGCCTTTTTTTGGTGTTAAACTGGAGCTCCTCAACAGCTGGTACATCCAAAGTCAGCCCTAGGGCAAGTATCACTTAAGCTTTGATTTGGTATCAAAAGCAGGGTGGCAGCAATGCAGGCTGAAGACATCTCCTGGCACCAGAGTGGCTGCCCACAGCTGCTCAGCCAGGGAAGCATTCAGAGCAAGTAACTCTAAAAAATACCAAAACATGCTTTACAAACAAATTTGTGTAGGTATGTCAGTGTAAGTCACCACAAAACCATCTCTGCCACACAGATACTTACCTGGAAAAGTTCTTTAAAGGAAGGATGTACCATGGGGTTTGGAACAAATGGCAAAGCATAGAAGGGAAGAAACTCTGTAGTCTGGCTCAGTGCAGCTCCTTTTGTTTCCAGGTATGCCTTGAAATAAGAAATCCTTTCATCAAGTTCAGCTTTGTCCTAGGAAATAAAGCAGCATTTTTAATTTAGAAAACTACCATTCTAAATGAACTGTAAAGCTGGCAAATTAAAGAAGAGACCCAAGTATATTAATACCAAATTTGAAATTCCAGTATATTTGTTATCTAAAAATCAGTATTTATTTAACTAGAGAACATACTGCATGCTTTCACCAGTCATAAAGGAAAATGTAAATTAATGCTGTTGTTTCTCTCATCCAGGTCCAAAGAAAGAAGAGACATACAATTGCTTTTTGCATGTAAATTATTCCTGTTCACTTCAGGCTAGACTTTTAAAGAAAAATGTCATTGCTACACTCAGGACAGAGAGAAAACATACTTTAGAGATGCTTTATTTCAGTGGTAAGTGCAGAAACAAAAAAATCCACTTGCACAGCAGTGGGAAGTGGAGCTGGCACACAGAACAGAACAAAAGCTCCTTAGAGGCTGGAAAACAGACTGCAGGCATCCAAATACTCCTGTAACAGCTGACAGGTGAAGGCCAGGAGCTATTAAGCCCTGGCTGATCTGGCTGAATCCAGGCTACTTAAATGTCTCTTCATCATAAAAGCCCCATGTAACAGAGATTTTGCTTTATAACATCTTGGGATTTGTATTTCTCAGCATAATATATTGAGCTGGTCAAAACTGAGCTTTGCCATTTAATCAGAAATTATTGTATTTCAACTCACAGTTCCATTCCAAACTCCAAGCAAAATAAATGTTTTAAGAATCTGTTATGATCTACAATTACAAGTGTGAAAGTATTGCCATTTTGGTATTTTCTGAGTTGAAATACTTCAGGAACTTTGGGATAAGGACAGCTCCAACTTCCATCTCTGTACTCCACAATACAAAGGATCTGGCTGAACTAAAATGCAGACTATGGCCAAAACTGGATACATATTCTAGGAATAATTCTTAGAAAATATCCCATCCTCATCCACACTAAAGACAAATAAACGAAGGAAAACAAACAACAGCAAACAGAGGTTTGAATTGTGAACTAAACTTACAGGCTTTCCCATAGTTTGTTTCAAGAGGAAGGTGGCAAAGTAGATGTGGAGATAAAACTCCAGGTTCTGAGCAGCTGGATCACTGTCATGGAGTGAAGACAAAATATGCTCCTCCCAGAGCTGGAAGAAAACTTTCTGATCACCATCTTCAAATGCTGTAAGCATTTCTTCCTGTGAAAGGAAAAAGCATCAAATGAAAATCCAAACACAGAAAAGCCACATATTCCTAGCACCAGGTTAGAGAATGAAGAGTTCCAGTGCCATCTGAACACTTCCAATTAAAAGTTTTATTCACAAATGTCCCACCTTTCAATGACCACCCAAATATTCTTTCTTCACTTATCTTTAGTAACTCTGAGAGCCTGAATCAACCATCAATACAAGAAGTAAAGCCCATATATTCAAGCATATCAGTAAAAACTTAAAGTAGTGTAAATCAAAACTAGTGCCTTGAGTTCAAAATGACTGCAGTTGTGAAAAAAAATAACCCCAACCCAAAACTTGAGGGTTCTTGTGCTGGAAGAAGACTAACAGGAGATTTCTTCAAATAATCAAGAATCTGTTCAGACAATTCACCATTGTAATAACTCACAGGGTGGATAGAGACCTCAGTTTTCATTCTTACTCAAAGTAAGTGCAAATGATGTATTACCTGAACAGGCAATGAATCTTCTGAGGAAACATTTGCTGGTTTAGGCAGTGGCTTCCCTTTTATTTTACATTCCTTTTTAAATACTTTCACTGTTTCTTGAAATCCGGCAAAATCCAAGTACTGCAAGATAAAAACATAGAGGAACAACATTTGTTAGATGATTATTGCTTCAGTAAATGATTAATCCTTTTTTAAGTGATTAATGCTTCAATGAATGGCCCGTGAAATGCCAAAGTTTCTCTGCAGGATGGTTCACAAATGCCAAAGACTGCAAAGTGATAAACCAAGAACTGATACTTCATGGCAGGAAAACACCATCTCTCAATTTCCTCCTGCATCCTAGAGACAACTGAAACACCATCTCTCAAAGAATGATGTCTCTTGGTTTAGCCAGTAATTTCATTCAACCAAAGAAGAAAATTTATTGCTGCATTTAATGGACATTGAGCCTTTTGAACTGACAGGGCATGACAGAAGTCAGCACAATTTCAGAGTGTAGCAACACTCAGCCAGATAAATAGCTCCAGAATTTAGGCCTCAATTACAATGCCTGGCTCTGAATGCAAACACTGAGAAATCTTGCATTGCAAGAATCATTAAAAAAAAAAGGAAAGAAATAAAGAGAGAAAACCAACCTCTTTCACTAGTCCAAGTAACTCGGCCTCATATGCTAAAACATCACCCATTGCTAATGGCTGCTGCTACTTCTCATCGCTGATAAAGCTGGAAAACGGCAAAGAAAGGGTGTTAGTGCAGAGCACAGGGCTCACACAGCGCAGCCCATCAGCCACGGCACCTCCAGAGGGCATGAGGAGAGACACAGACAGACAGACAGAGACACAGACAGACAGACATACACAGGAGCCCACGGTCAACCTGCCCCACTCTCACCTGCACCACATCCCACTGCCTCCCATACTCCGTGTCCCAGCCCCTCCTGCACCACATTCTGCCTTGCCCCAGTCCCACCCCAATCCACCCTGTCCCTCAACTTCCCCTGCCACAATCCTCCCTATCCCCCACTCCCACCCGCCCATTCCCACGTGTCCAATTACTCCCTCTCCTCCATTCCTCCCTGTTCCCCATTCCCCCTGTCCCCCATTCCCACGTGTCCCATTCCCCCCGTCCCCCATTCCCACGTGTCCCATTCCCCCCGTCCCTCATTCCCACGTGTCCCATTCCCCCCGTTCCTCATTCCTACGTGTCCAATCCCTCTTGTCCCCCATTCCCAGGTGTCCCATTCCCCCTGTCCCCCATTCCCCCGTCCCGCATTCCCACCTGTCCCAATCTCACCTCAGCCGCCGCCGGTGTCGCCCCGGCAACCGCGGCCCCGCCCCCGCGCCGCGTCCCGCGCACGTGACCGCTCTCAGCCAATCGCCACCCGGGACTGGCGCGTCACGCGGCGGGGGCGTGCCCGCGGCGGTGGAGCGGACAGCGCCCCCCGTGGCGCGGCGGCGGAGCTGCAGCGGCGGCCTGAGGTGGCTGCGGGGGCTCTGGGGGCGGTTCGGGTCTGGAAATGACGAACGGCCTCAACCGGGGCTCTTGTCGCCCCGCTCCGCCTTGGGCCGGGAAAAGCCTTCCCGCTTGGAAGTTTCGTCTGAAGGAGATGTCGGGAGAGGAGGGCGGAGCTTTGCAGAGAGCGAGCGGAACGGGAGGAGGCTGAGCCCGGCTGTGGCGCTGTCTGTCAAGTCCTTGCCTGATGGAAGCCCTGCCAAAGCAAAGAGGAGGATTGGCCAAGCTCCTTATCGAGTCTTTGTGCCTTTTCAATGAACAGTGCTAATGAACTTTTCCCCACTAACATCAGGTTTTACCCACACACATCAGGTAGCTGCGCGCTGTAAGACGGCGTTGTATGATCAGTTAGGTGCTGCTCGGGTGTGAGAGAGCTGCTTTCCAGTCACAGCAAGGCAATCCAGCCCAAAATGGCAGGGGGCTGGGAGAAAGGAAGAGCTAGAGATGCTCCATTAGAAAAAAAGAATATGGACAAAATAGTCTGGGAACTGGTTGCACAGAAACAGCAGGGCAGAGAGCTTCATCATCAGGAGAAACATCCCCAGTCTGGTCTCACTGCCCTCATCACACCAGCATAGCTTTGGTGCTGCCACCGACACAGACCAATGGCCTGCCCAGCCACTCAGGAGGAAACTGCAAAACCTCCAGGCCTGCAAGAGAAGCGAGCATCAGATTTCATCTCTGAAGGAGCCCATGAACTCTGCTGTCCAATGCAGATGTTTCCAGCAAATTCTTTTCAGCTGCTTCTTGTCCACCCTTGAAGCCCAGATTTCATGCTTAAGCTAAAAATAAAAAGGACCTTGATGTGAGGTTAAATTAAACAGAGAATTTGCCCAGCCCTGCAGGAGCTATCTCAGTTCCTCTTCTGGGAGGGCATGGTGGGGAGACAAAAAGTTAATCCATCTTGGTTCTCATTGACACGGAATGGAAAGAAACAATGAAATGGGAGAGCCACCCTAAAACTGAGAACAAAGACACTGCACCAATATTTCAGGCCCTTTTTCCTTCACTCTGAAGGGGAACATTTGTTCATGCTTCATCCCTTACAGGTTATCTTGGGAGGAGCAATGTCCCCATAATTTGTGCTGACAATTAACTTTGCCTGTGCAGCCATTCTTCCCTGGGTCACCAGAGCAGCTATTTATACCCTTGGCCAGGGATGCTGTTGCCACCAAACGACTGTCCTTCCCCTTGGCCAACCCTGCACCAGGCAGCAGGCAGCGAGCCCAGGGTGTCCCCCTAAGCACTCTGCCCTGCTCCCCAGGACCTGCTTCACCTGGACCCTTACTGGGTAGACCCTCCTGTGCCCATTTTCTGCTCATGCTCTGCAAACACAAAGAAAAAAGCCCAGACATACACATTGCTGAACCAAACCCTGTCAGGCAGCAGGGCCCATCAGAATAAGTGCACTGGGCAGAGATGTCTGGGATTATGGTCTTGAGTCACCTCTCTGCCATATGTGGGTGACACTGATTCCCCAGTGGCAAAGACACTGATGGCTCACCTGAGCACCTGCACAGGTATTTCTTCTAAGCAAAACCCAGAGCTTTAGCTGTGCAACCAATGCCAGAAACTGGAGTATAGAGCTCAAAACTAAACTCCAGATCTGGGCTGCTGCCAGCTGGAACATTTGCCCACAGAACAGGATTTCAGAGGCCAAGTCAAGCCAGTTCCAGAGGCTGGGGCAGCATCTCCTCCCAAGACACAGAGCATGGGCCAGGCTAATCCCACAAGTGCTGGAGGAACACATTGAACCGGGTCTGCCCCAGCAGTTTCTTTCCCTGAGGGAGCAAAGACCCTTGCTTCCACATAAAACCACCTGGGCAAAGATCAGCGCCCTTGGCTGAGGGCCTTCAGGCCCATTGGTCCCATCAGAGGTTACAAGCAAACCACGCAAGGCTTTCACAGTTCTGAAATGTTCATGATTACCAGCTCTCCCATCCTGCCACTGCTGCAGGCTCAAGGTGGCCCAGAGCTGGGCTGAAAACCCAACCCATCACCAATGCCAAGAGCAGCAAGCAAGGGAAGAGCCTGGGGCTGGCTGGCATCTGGCAGGGGTGAGGGTGGAGCTGCCAGGATGCAGGAGATAAATGGCCAACATCATCATTATTATCAGCAGTGCCCACCCTTCTCTCTGAAAGACAAGGAGGAAGAGCTTTTCCTGGCCCTGGAAGGGGAAGGAAGGGGAGAGTAAGGGAGGGTGATGGGGAGAGGTGAGAGGATGAGGCCACTGAATGCCTGCAGGGGAGGAACAGCACTGCTGGGGGGCTTGGGGCTCTCAGCCCCCTCCTTGAAGACCTCTTGCATTGGGAGCTTTACCTCCAACATCTCCACCACCACTTCAGTCCCAGCATGGTGCCAAGCAGGGGGCTTGCCCGAGTTAAGGAGTGGAAAAGGGAGGTTAAGGAAATGTCCAGGGCCTCCTGGAGGGACTCTGGGATCTGTCAGAGCAGAATACTTTAGAAGTGATTTAATTTGCACTAGGGTTAATTGAGATGAAACCCATTAGTCAGGAGGGACAGAAGCAGCTTCCTGACACCCCCGCCTCTCCCTCTGGCAAAGTCAGGAGTGTTTAGGTCCAATTAGCCCCTGACAAACAATCAGGGTGGGTCCCTCTGCAGCATCCCCAGACAGGCCCAGGAGAGCAGCACTTCCTCAGCACTAATGAGTCACTGAAACAAATGACATTATTCAAAGCACTGAGCCAGTCCTGCTGTTATTGGCTTTCATCTGCCTGAGAGAAACTGGTCAGACCCCTTAGCATGAGGGCAGGATCCCACAGGGTTCCAGAGCCTTCTCAGAGGTTTTCTAGCACCTTTCCAGAAGATTTCTGGAGATTGACTGGCCATTTCATTGATATTGCTCTAGTCTTTCTGGAGGTTTCCTGTTGTATCTCCAGAACATTCCTAGACTCTTCCTAGAGATTTACTAGAACCCCCTTAGGGTTATATAAGCCTCTTTGTATTGTTTTCAACTCTCACAGGTCGACCATTTCCAAATTTCCCAAGTGGCACCCTGGAAATTGAGCAAAGCTCAGCACCTCATTCAGGCACCACATGACCTCAAGTGGTCACAGAGCAGCACCCTCAGCAGCCTGATCAGTAAACTGAGGGATTATGTAGAGATTAAAAAAAAAAATTGCATGTATGGGATCCTTCTATAATCTGGACATGTTTTGTAACACAAACTCTCAAAAGAACTCTGTAGGAGCATTTCTAGTCCTGTCTGGAGTCTTTTGAGCACTGTCCTGTGAGGAAACAGCCTGAGTTACACACGTGTCTCATGAGACACAGACCAGCATCTTCCTGTCCCAGGAGGAAAAAAACAGCAGCTGAAGGAGAAAACAAAAACAGTGGATGCTTTTCTATGAGTGCTCTCAATCCTTTACACAGTGAGAGAAGAAACCACAGAGTGACAGAGATGGGGAATGAGGACAGGCCAATTCCCAGTTCCCTCCTGCTGTCCCCAGTCTGGCACACATGGCCTTTTCCTTCCACAGTCACCAAAATCTCCTCTAAAAATCTGTGTGTGTAACCTTACCTCATGGCCCCAGAACAGCAGCTCAGAAATCAGTCTGCGACTGAGGTTTTGACATTTGCTTATCCTAAGGGAGCTCTGGGGAAACATCACTGCCAGAGCAGTAGGGATCTTACAAGCACAAGAGAATAATTTAGCAAGAATCAGGAGTCCTCCTCCATGGTGCCCCAAGCATACCCAGTGCCATGGTGGGAGCTGCTCTGCACACACAGATTTACACAGCCTCACTGACGACCTGCAGCAAGCATCAGGTATGTTTGGATTACCCTGAAAAATGTGCTGCAATTAGAAAAGTGTGGCCAAAAGTCCCATGAAAAGCAGCATTGTTCACAGCTTGGCCAAAGCACCAATGCAGGACTTTAGGTCCTTCTGAGCCAGATGTTCCCAGCATTTCTACTTGGACCATAGAAATCCTCTAGCAATATCTGGCCTCTGGCAGGTTGCTGAACAGCCTGAAATGAGGAGTTTTCTCCTCCCAGTGTCTTTCCCTCTCCACAGTATTTTACAACACAAGGCATTACTAACAAATTACCTGAAAGACATCACACACCATTATTGGTTGGCATTGGCAGAACATGCTGGAGTAAGGGATACAGGTATCCATTCAAAGGGAAGGAATTGCAGCACCAGAAGACTCACCAATGTACATTTGTCCAGCTTCTGTTTCTTACACCACAATACCAAGTCTTTGACCACGGGATTGAAGCAGTGCTTCCCTCTTTGTTTCCAGGTTTACTGACAGTAACATTGTCTGTAGCCATTTCAGGTTCTTGGCTCCATTCCTGGCTCCACTCCATTGGAGAACAGATCTGGATGATGCTGAGAACTGCAAGCTCTAACCAGTAACCTGAAACATTTCAACTTGAGGGACTTCTGCCTGAAGCCTAGGATGCAAAAATGGCTTTCAGTCCCACATCTCTCTCAGTATTCCTTAGCTTTGCAGAGAACAAAGGCAGACTATCCCATTGCTATAGTAGCTTTCAAAAAAAATAAGCCATCTGCTGGAGAAGCTCCCAAGCACTACATGCAAGATTTATCTTCCATTATTACCAATGCATGTGAGATGGTGGTATGTTCATGTGGATAAAATACTCTCCCCACACACAGATGCAATAAAAACCTCATTCCATTTACATGCTGTTTCCAATAATGGAGCTTCACCCAGCATTTGCTGGCAGCAGACCAGGGCTGCAGTCCCTGGCTTGCTGCTGAGACACCCTTTGAAGTGTTACAGCCCAAAAGGTGAAGGGCCAGCTGGATAGTGAATGGTGGAGCACCATTCTTTCCTTCTGACTGCTCCTCATTCCATATCCTTGACTAAAATTCCCCCTTAGCTAATGAAACACATCAGTGTGACAAGTTACATGTCTGGGTCCACTCCATCTAGGCCTGCAGTGTAACCTGCTAGATCAGCTGTTTTGCTCATATTTGGTGAAAGCACACACACAAAAGAAAAGGGTTTCTGTGAAACAAGGAGAAACATGCCCCTCTTTCCCCATCATTAACAACCAGAGCCCTTCTGTCAGCCCCACAACATCACATGAATACCAGGATAAGCAAGGGGAAAGATCACAGAGGGAATCTGGAAGCAAACCTCATCTGTGCAGCTGCTGGCAAGCAGAGACCTGCCCTCTGTGGCATCAATGCTATGGCTGGGCCAGGCTGCAGTTGTGACCTTGCTCATCCTCAACAAGTGCAGAGGTGTGCACAGATCCTGATAATTGTACAGAGGAGTCAATCAAGCTCTGCTGGACAAAGATGCACAACTTGAGTTTAGTTTTTAACATTTGGGGAGAGCAAAAGTTGTTAGCTTCTCTTTTTTTTTTTTTTTTTTTTTTGGTTTAAGCAAGTTTTATGTCAAGAGCTTTTAATATATTTATTTGAAAACAAGGTTTTGTGAAAGAGTACACTAAATAGCATATATCTGTTCTTCAGCCATAAAACACGGACTATCAGCTTCAGCTCAGCACAGATTGGGGCTGCATGCACTGAACATCAGATCTCAATAGGAAGGTCTTCATGCCTGTCTTTCTGATATCAAGCATAGTGTCTTCTTTAGATGACATGACCCTGGAGGAGGGAGAGAGAGAAACCAGAAAATCAAATGCATTTAATTAAGGCTTCTTGTGGTGGGTCACACACACTCACCCGAGCCTGTCACTGACACAACATTTATAGTTTTTAGCAAGGAGTTTTTTTCCCTACCCATCCACCAATTCAAGTGCATAATCTCTGCTCCTGGGAGCCCTGAGACACGCCAGCCCATATTTGGAAATAAAGCAACTGGATTTCTGCCTCTCAGTGAGAAACTTGCACATCCATTCAGGCAGTTTAACCAAGGAACCTGAGAACTGCACCATTTATTGCCTGAAACAGATCTACTACTAGCATTCAGAGCCCATGACTAAAGTGTCTTTAAATTCTGCTAAGAACTGCTGGGGAGACAAGGCAACTCCAGGAAGCAGAACAGTAGTTCTGTTTTGACAAATCCTGGCACCCTGAGGTCAAGTAGATGTCAACTTTGTTATGTAAACTATTTGCCCCTCTGGGACCATCTTTCAGAAGCTGACTTGTCCCTGTGACCCCTGCACTGCTCTCTGCCCAGCCAGGCCCTACTCAAGAGCAGTTAAGCCTGCCAGATTAGAGAGCAGATCCAGTACAACTGGGTCAGGCCTGAGCAAAAAGAATGAATTTGTGGATTTCTAAGCTGCCAAACTCTTAGAATTAGGACAGAGCTTTTTTCTAAATCTGCCACAGAAGCTGTCAAAGAGCTAAACCAAGAGTGCTGAGTGCTGGTAACTGCTTCAGTTGGTACAAAGAGGCTTTTCCTTCATTGGGATTTAAAAAGAAGACTCTACACACTACACTATACCTCAGGCCTTAATCATCAATGTACTCAAAGGGCTCTGGTGGTTCAGGTTCTTGCTCCTCTTCCTCAATCTTCGGACCATGAGCTGCCACAGGTTCAACCAGCTCCTCCATATCCTCACTGGTGTCCTTCAGGATGATGATGCCTCCAATGGAAAGCTGCAAGACAAGTGCCATGAGCATTTAGAGCTGCTTGCCTCTGCCTCATGGTGGAGTGTTTGTGGCCACAGAGTCTATCCTATGCCATATGAGACTCCTCAGCAAGAATGAGTTTCAGAGAGCAAAGCATCTGACACTCACCTGGATCTCTGTCTGATCAGGACATGGAACAGGCAGAGTCTATCCAGGCTACTTTTTATATTTCTTCTATATAGGTATCAGTTCAACAGAAAGTGACATCTGAATTCACAGCTTTACCCCATTTCCAGTCTGGGGCTTTCCACATGAAAACTAATTGAACTGTAATTGCTTTATAAGGCTCATCTTTTCAGGTTTACAATACTTAGTGAAGCCTCTCTGTGTAGCTGCCTCCCAGGAGATTCTCTGAAACAGAGACTAATCTGATCACTAGTTTCCACAGAATGATGAATCCTATTAGCAGAACGTCACAAAACCAAAGGGGAATTCATTACAAAGATCACAACCAAACACGTGGGCAGGCTGCAGCACCTCCGGGAGTGAAACACGAGGCGAAAGAGGCAGTGCTGTGTCACGCCTGGCTGGGACCAGGGCTTTGGCCACAGCAGGATTCTGGGCTATAAACAGCATTTCAAAGAGGTCTTTTACTCTGGCCTTCCCCAAAGCAGAGCAAAGGTCCAGAACGGCTCCATTCCAAGAGGCTCCTTGGTTACACACCCTAATTTCAGCAAAAACTGCACTGTTCTCTTCTCTTCAAAACCTATTTATGGGGCTTGAAGGCAGGAAACTGAACTCCCTCACGAAGGACTCAGCTTCTTTTGAAATTGAAGCAAACAGACACATTTCAGTGAGTGGACACTTATTAGAACACACAGCAGATCTTCCCAATCCAAACAGAAGTTGGGTCACCTCGTTTTAAAGGGCAGAAACTAAAAAATCCTCCCACTGCTTTGCTAAAGGAGATGTTTCAAAAGCGAACAGCACACAGAGAATTCCAATGTGCTGATGGAATTCCAGGAAATCCATTTATTAAAAACATTACTATTTTCCAGGAAAAAGTATTACTACTACTGAACACCATTTTCCCATGTGTAATCCTGGAAATGAGGTTAAATCAAGCATGTTATTTCTTGAACAAAAAATAAAAGGCAGAAGACTTTGACTCAGGAGATTAACAGTTCAGGAGCCAGCTTATCAGATTTGCAATACATCTGAGCATCTCACAGAAGTTAGTTACCCCTTGGGCTGAGTGCTAAAAGATCTTCTTCATTCTCCATCTGACAATCCCATGCTCTCTCTTCTCTATGTTTATAGGAGCTGAAGGAACTTTTCTAAAGCCAGATGTAACTCAATAGTAAGTACATTCAATGAAAAAAGCCCTTCATGTAGGTGTAAATCCCACTGCAGGGTAATAAAGCTCCAGCACAAGTCCTGATGTATTTCACTGCTTTAACACTGAACCTGTACAACTTCTCAGCCCAATTTAAAGATCATGGCTCAGTCGTGATGTTTCAAAATTGTTTCCAACAATGTCATTAATACACAGAGTATGTCTGATTTTCATGCTGCACATTTGACACAGGTACAAGGAGGAAGAAAAATAAAGCAGCATTGGCATGGTGAAAAGGTTTGCAGCAGCTGTGATGCTCTCCCAACTAGAACTGCCTGTGACCATTTGCAAAGAGGGACATTAAAAAAGGAAATATGTCGACAGCAAAGCTGAAAATCTCTGCAACATATTCCAGTGCTGCACCAGCTGTGAGTTCTCATGTACACACAGAACTTCTGGGCCTTACACACAAGCCCAGCCCTGGGAATGCTCTGCCAAGCACATGGACTGGGAAGGTGACACTTACTGGTTTGAAAGGCTGGTACCGGCAGCTCTCTGTCATAGTGAGAACTTTGAGCTGAGCAGGCATGACTCTGGCTGGGTTGTCCAAAAGCTGGAAGTTGGGTTCAGGCTCTTTTTTCTTTTCTTTTTCATCCTTCTTTTCATTCTCATCCTGTGGAGGGAGAAGAAAAGATCAACATGATTTCAGCAGCAGCCTCTAACCTTTCACAGTTCAGCAGGGCAATGTACAGTCAGGCAGCAATCCACAGTGTGGTGAGAAACCATTCTTTTGCTGAGGAACATGCTAATATTTATCTATCAGCTGGCACAGAAAATGCCAGCGTGGATCTAAGTGCTCTTGACAAGGCAATGGCTCACTCTCAGCTGCAGATGAAAGCAAGTTCAGCAAGAGGTAGCAGTGGAACAGTTTAACCTCTGCTTCCCTTTCTCCTACCTTTTCTGTAAACTCACTCACCACTTTTTGTCACAATTGAAGATTCTTTAATATCATTACTGAGCATATGAAAATTGCCAAAAGCTGCCCTTGTATTTTTACAGCTATAAAGCTGTCACTGACATTTCACAGTACTGGCAGTGACAGCAGTTCACCCAAAATGACTTGACCTCAGCAACTCGCATGGGAATTACAGTGAATCCCTCCCTTGTCAATGACTCAGCAGTTAGAGGCAAAAAGCAGAAGGAAAAAACCACTATCCTTTACATACTTCAAAAGGTGGGTCATTTATTCCCTCTTGCTCAGAAACATTTGAGTAGCAAACAAAAAAAAAAAAACAAAACAGAAAAGATGGGAACAACCAACAGGAAACTATTGGGAACACCACTGAATGCATGGCATGTCCTGTAACAGCAGACAGGACTTTCTCTGGCACAGCAGCTGCTCATTGCTCTGCAGATCCCTTGGAAGCTATGGATTACTAGTCACATAACAGGAATAAGAGGGAAACATGAAAGCAATGATACCTCTAAAACATTAGGACAGTGGCAAAACACTCAACTCAAACACAGCAGGTGGCAGCAAGCTCCCTGTTTGCAATCCTTGCTTTTCTGCTCGATTCAGCCAAATAAACTTTTCAAAAATCTGGCTACACACAGAGACAACATGTGAACCCCTTCTAATATACTGCTTCCTCTCAATACCTGCACTTAAATGTAGGTTGTAGCAATTTTAGAAGAAATATGCATCTATTCAGCACATTTTGCTTACTACATAGAACTGTAAGAATAATTCAAAGAAAAGGCAATGTTTGGTGACAAGGAAACTTGACAAAGGAGAACAAAACCAAAACCCAGAGATAATACCTTGTATGTGTGAGATAATGAATTTTCTGGGCCAGCTGCATGACATTCAGTGCCTACAATGTGATCACACCTATGTAGGTCTGGGAAGGTTATTTTACATACAAACATTTGATCTAATGCCACATTAGATGTGGGGTTTGTTAGACTAAAATTTAAATTAAAGAGGCCAAAAGGGAAAGCACCTGGCGGTTGCCAGTGGCTGAACATGGGGCAGCACGTGCTCAGGTGGCCAAGAAAGTCAGTGGCATTGTGGGTTGTGTCAGCAGCAGTGTGCACAGCAGGACCAGGGCAGGGACTGTCCCTGTGCTTGGGACTGGTGAGGTCACACCTTGAACCCTGTGTCCAGTTTTGTGCCCCTCACTACAAGACAGACATTGAGGTGCTGGAGTGTGTCCAGAAAAGGGCAACAGAACTGGGGCACCAGACCTGTGAGGAGCATCTGAAGGAGCTGGAGGGGCTCAGCCTGGAGAAGAGAAGGCTCAATGGGGACCTTATCACTGTCTGACTCCCTGACAGGGGGTGGAGATAAGTGGGGGTCATTCCCCCTGGTAACAAGACACAGGACAAGAAGAAATGACCTCAGGTTGTGCCAGGGGAGGTTTACGTGGGATATTAACAAGAATTTCTTCTTCAAAAAGGTTGTCAAGCACTTGAAGAGGCTGCCCAGGGGAGTGGTGGAGTCACTATCTTTGGTGGTATTTAGAAGATGTGTAGATATGACTCTTGGGGACATGGTTTGGTGGTGACCTTGGCATTTCTGGGGTCAAGTTGGACTTAGAGGTCTTTCAAACCTAAAGAATTCTATGGGTCCACAATGCACTTTCAGCTTACAGTTGTCCTTGGAATATTTCCATTTATGAGCAGGGCACAATTGAAAGGGTCTTTTGTCAGTACTACAAGAAATTTAGCTGCCGTATGTTTTCCGAAATACAGCAACCACCAAAAATCCATTTCTCCATTACTCAGCTTGCTCCAGGATAACACATTATTCACAGATGAGGATGACAACTTCCTGTGTCAGGTCTGTGAGCTGAAAGAAATCATTAGAGGACCAAAGCAATCACCATAACTACTGAGTAGCTTATGGAACCTGTGCTCAAACCTCAGCTGGTTCTGAGCTGGGTGTGGATAAATGTTTGGCATTTTGATGGATGGGCAAAGCATGTAAGAGACTGCTGCCAAAAAGGTGACTGTTTCAGAATAGGAGGTTAAGCATGTGGAAAACCAGAATGTTTAAACTCTTCAGTGCTCTCAAGGTGAATTAGACACAATCAAGCAACTGCTACAACACTCCTTTTTAAAAAGTCAGAGGTCCCAAGGATGCAAAATTACTAAGCCTTTTCTGCATTAGTAAGAAAATTACTTGGATAAGAGAGAAGATTCCTCTGAGTCTAAAACCAGCAGTTCATGAAATAATACTCATAAGGTTTATGCAGTTAAAGGCACATAAACCTGTCAAAACAAGCTTCTGCCATTCAGGAAGTCAGTTACTTAACAACACTGAGGAAGATTTATTTGTCAGAAATAACAGATTCAAAATTAATAGCACCTCTTGCTTTTAACAGTGCACACACAGACTAAAGGTGCTCACCAGTGTCTGCAGCAATGTGTGTCAGTGCTTTGCTCATAACACAGGTTGCAAGAGGACAGAGATAAGTGTGTGTCAACTTTCCTGACACACCTTCCACATTTATAAGGGTGGGAGGGAGGGGGAAGAAGACATTTAAAATTCAATGTGTGCACCCACCACTTCCATCTTTTCCTCTTCTTTCTTCTCTTTCTCCTTTTCCTTCTCCTTCTTCTTGGCTTTTGCAGTGATGGACAGCACAGCAGTGGAAACCTGGATATGGCAACAGATGAGGCATTCAGTGTGACCCAACACAGTATACTGAGTTTCAGCCCACCAGGTTGGAGTTTTTTGGGAACAAATGGCAGAAACTTTCTGAGAGGGTCAGGAAACAAGCATTTGTCATGTTGCTGGTGAGAATAAATGTGGGCTCTTAGCACATTTTAACTTTTGGCCAGGGAAGTTTAAAGAAAAAAGATTTGTCCAATTCACATCCTATTCAAAGGCAAGAAAACAGCTATAAGCAGTGAGCTTTGCCTTTCATCAGGGTTAATTTCTGGATTCCTTGGTGGCCTGGAAATCTGTCCTGTCCAGCAGTCAGTTCTGGTAAGATGTTTTACAGTTTTCACACCATGTTGTTCATCAGCATGACATGCCTGAGGTCTCCATTACTCCACAATTGTTCCCTAAGGGCTGCTCTGCCTGCTGCCGTGCTCTGCTCAACAGCTTTTACCATCCTGTTCCAGGAGACAAATTGCTTCCACTATTGTCCCACTTGTGACCCCACAGGTCTCATCTTCTCCTTTTCAATACCGAGATATTCTCAGTGCCACACTCACCTTTCTGCAATCTATGGAACTGACAGCAATTATTCTAGCACATGGGCCCACTGCTCCTTCCATATGGGACTATTTGAGAAATGTCTCACCTAATATTTTCAATGGTTGCACTGGAGCAGCAGTTTGGAGCTCAAGTCACAGAACAGACCCTGCTGTGCTGGGTGCTGCACATACAAGTCTGTAGGGGATGGAAAGCAGTTTTTTTATTCAATACTTCTGCTTGACCACTTCAGACAAGGGAGGTTGCAGCAATTCAGTAGCAAAGCACTTGTATGCCACAATCATCAACAGTCCCAGGCACAGCAGGAAAATTTACCTAGAATTTTCTTTTGGAGACTAAGCACCTGCCAATTTTTCCTTTGCTCTTTAGATTCCCTAGTAGTACCACCAAAGTCAATGTTTATACTAGGAGGGAGAAGAGGTTAGTCTTTACACAGAAAGCCAGCTCAAATACCTTTTCTTTCTCCTTTTCCTTTGGTACCTCAAGAGGTGGGGGGTAGGCAAATGTGGACGGCTTACAGTTGGACTTGTACTGGACTTTTGGCATCTAAGACAGAGAGTTTAAAACAATGTTAGAAACTAGAAAAGCAGGGGGGAAATCCACAGCAGAATAATTACTTTAGCTTCATTTTCCTTCCAGCAGAGACAAACACAGATCCACTAAAGAATACAAGCTTCCCCTTCTCCCTCTCCGGAAGCTGAGAAACTGTTATCAGTGGCAGTGGTTCAACTAGAACAATGTTATTTAATTATTCTATAATTTGACTCTGGCAAGCTCTCCTAGCCCTCTCAATACACTCTATCCTATTCACACCATGCTTTATTTTCATTGCTTCAAAGCTTTTGTGGTTTTGATGTTGTTGCTGTGTTTGTGTGTATAAACACAAAATTGGTTTAAGATCTAAGTGAAGATCTGCTCTGTCAATGCACACGAGGGCAAAGCAAGCACTGACACTCCCTGCCAAAGGACTGTACATTTGGGGGTCAGTTACCAGGGACACACATTCTCTTACTCTTGGCTACTTAAGCAAGGGTAGAAAGCATCTTCTGATAGCCAATCCAAGTTCTTAAACACCTCCATGCTGTCACACACAGAAGTTTTTTTCTGGAACTTCCTAGCTTAGTTCTTCAGCACAGGAGACCCAGCATGGTACACAGCTTTACAGGGGCTGTGCCACAGCTGAAGAACAGATGCACAAGAAAAGTGCAGTGCCCATGGCTGCTCAGTTCAATGTTTAGTCCCCAAGGAATCCAAACAAATCCTCTTTTCCCACTGCTAGCTTTCCTAGGGGAGAACATCACATAATTTATCTGGGAGGCCAGGGGGGGCAACACACTTTTAAAAAAATAACCCTGACCTTCAAGAGTGATAATGGGGTGGCCTCTGCCAAAATACTCTAAATAGAGTTCCTTTCTTTTTAAGCTACTTTGAAGTAAAGAGGTCAGTGTCTGCTCTCTACATTTTTCTTGTTCCCATTCCCACCACCAGCTCTGCAATTTAAGCCTGCTTTTCAGATTTCTTCCAGTTAGTTTGTGCCTTTTCTGGCACAAACAAGTCAGAAACATGCAAAGAAAACCAACAAATCCATGACCACGCCTTGTAGACCACTCAAATATTCCAAGCAACTTTTCAGTCTTTTCTCCCTTCTCATTACATACCTTAAGATCCTTGTTAAGGCCAATGACACAGGTTGGGGTGAACGCCAGTGACAGAAAGTGTGACAGAGGGAACCAGAACCAGAACTGGGTGAAGACCAGAACCCCCACCACAGAAGGCATGTGTGTATGTCCTGTCCTCGACTGCAGTGAAATGGTTACATTATGGCCCCCTGTAAGGAATCATGAAAGTCAGTGAATTATTGATTCCTGGGTACTCCACAAAGATCCTTGAGCAATGAATGTCCAACTGCTGCTGTCAAAGGCCTGCACAGGCCACAGTGCTGCCAGTTTCCTCCTCTGGAACATATCTCCCTCTTTATTGTGAGCTCAGCTCACTCAGTAAAGCAGATGTACACCACAGCGACCACACTGCTCCAAAGTACCCAAACAATCAGGGAATACAGCTCTTCTTCCATGCTCATTTTGCCAGGATACAGGTTAGACAAAAGTACAGGCAGTGAGAGGGAGAGGAAAAGACAAACTTTGTCATAAACAGTTTTAAAACATGGCATATAAATGATCCCCAAGATGAGGCTCAAGAGGAACACAGTACATATACAACTGAGCACATAGAAACTTTTCTTTCTGTGACTGCCTCCCTGAACTATCAGTTATTGAGAAGAAATATGCCTAGGTTTTTATCTTACACCATCTCAGTAGAAAAAAAAATGTAAACAGCAGCAACTTCAGAAGTTGTTTCTAGACATTATCAATCTAAGCTGCACAGAGACAAGCTCCTGCAGCCTTTGCAGAAAAATTACATCTCTGCCAGACAACCAAGTCCTAGATTTGTACTTGCAAAGCAGAGACCCAAACAACTCCCTATGTTGATGTAGTGCAGAAACATCGAGCTAGAAAGAAAATTGAAAGACTAGACTTGCAGACAGAGTGAGAAAGTGTTAATCTGATCTTCTGTCTGCTGATAAGCACAGTGCATTGAGTTGAAGAGGGCACCAGGCAAGTCCATTACCGCTGACAAGAGCTGGTGCACGGAGGTTAACTTTGTTAAAACACCAACACCCATTCCTCAGGCCACTTTATAGCTGAAAAATCCCAAACTGGAGTAGCTTTTCCCAGGCTTGCACAAACAGCCACCTCGGGCAGGGCCAGACAGCAATGGAGCTGAGCTTTAAAGACAAACAGAATTCTCTTCTGCTGCCAAAACTAATGAAAGCCCCAGCTGAAGCAGTACTGTCATCTTGGGCATCTGTCGGTCAGTCCAGCAGAGGCAGTGCAAGGTGGGACATTTTGATGCCCTCCTGTAGGATGTTCTGCCTACATTCTATCTCCTTCCTCTTCCTTTTTGGTAGCAATAGATCTCCTGCTGTTTGACAGGAAAACTCCCTCCTGCTAGGTCTTGAAGAAAGACAAAGATACGGCCCTGTATTTTTCTATGCTATGTCTGCTCTGCTGCTTAGTATTTTCTCTGATAACAATCTCTTGCCTTTTCATCTGAATTTGCCACAGGGCTGTGGGGGGACTGCCTGAGGTCTTGTGCTATCCTTAAACGTGTCAAGCAGAGCACACTCAAATTTCTGGTGTTCTCCTCCATCTTCACTTTGAACTTTATTTTACTGCATCACTGTGGTTATCAGCAGATATTCTGAATCAAGCAGCCCAGTGAATGTTGCACAAGCAGCTTAATTGGACTTTATCAAACTTTTGCACTTTAATTTTCAGAATTTTAACTTATAATTCAGATAAAACATAGAATTACCCAATCTCTGGAATTTCCTGAATGAGCAACAGATTTAATATTCAAAAGATGCTGTCATGCTACTTTTTTCTGCTGTTTTATACCCACAAACAGTCCACCCTCACTCCCAGGAATTTGCAGGGAGCAGGAAAGGTGGGGAGGCATAATACTGCACAATTGTGATTTATCTTCATGATTAAATAGCAGCCCTGACTGCCTGGAAGGGAACACATTCCAGATCTTTGGCTGGATGAATAAAAGTTGTAACATGATGCCTGGAAAAAAACATTTAAAAAACACTTAAGAAAAATTCCAGGGATCCTTGTACTATAAGGTCCATCCCCCAAAATTCACACTGCCACTGGGGCAAGGGGGGGAGGTTGGGGAAAAACCCCAAGCAATAAGCTAAATTTAGTAAATTTATTGTCTACTTTTTTCTTATTTTATTAAAGAAAAATGTTGCTGCTGGGGCTTATCAATGCCCCAGCAATGGCAAAGACCAAATTCTTCATTTCCAATTCAGTGCTCCCAAGGTACCCCACTCCTTCCATTAAATTACCAGCCTACATGGCTGCCTCATTGTCAGTGCAAAAATCCCACCTCCAGCTCATTTCCCAGGCATACACTGGAAATCCTGCACTTCTAATCCAACCCTGTCATTGGAAAAAAATTGGGCTTTTCTCCTCACTCCACAAAAAAAAAAAAGATACAAAACTAAATTCAATTGCCCCGGCTGTGGCAGATAACACAAAGAATATTTTCCTCCTGGTAATAATAAATTCTGTAACTCATTGTTTCAGATAAGCACTTCCAGTTGTATAGGAAGGATAAAAAGAATTTGTTCTTTTAGGAGGCTCTAATGAAAGTGGCAATAGGTTAAGAAAAGGAGTTCACAGCCTTCCGTGAGTCTCTCAGCAAGAAAAAGAGGTTAAGGTTGGCATAAATTCCCATAAAGTTTATTAAAACAGGACATTTCTGGTTTCCAAATCATTATACAATACATGGGTGACACAGGAGGCAAATAAGGCTTTAGTTGTATTTTTATGATTTAATCTTAAGGGTCAGAATTCAAAACAGGTTTGTACTGCTGAGAGAAAAATCCCAGAGCCAGCTAGTCCCTGACTTCCCAGGAACTGACTGTGAGTATGGGAACGACCAAAATTATTCTGAGAGTCTCAAGCCAAGAACATTGCTCAGCCTGAGCTCCAGGAGGGGCACCAGGAGGCAGGAAGGTGGTGCCTGTTACTGAGCAGGCCTGGTCCTCTGTGACACAGCAGCCTGACATGGCCAGCAGGGAAGCTTTTTAAACCTCATTCCATGCAGAAAGGAGCAGGCAGCACCACGTTCTTCTCCCCCCCATGGCACAGCCTGGAGGTGCAGGGATTTCACACAGACCCTGCACCCACTGCAGGCTGCTGTGCCTGAGCCACAGCACAGAGACAAATTCTGAGGCTCCTTTGCTTGCAGACTTCAGGACTAATCTTGATCTCAAGAGCACAGCAAAAATCAGCTTGTTTCTGCCTATTACACGGGATAAAGAGGTGCATGGCAAGAGAAAGCCTCAGCACAAGAGACCAGATGGGAGAAATTGTGTTTGGAAACTTGCAAAAGAAGTGCCACTGACAGACACAGCACTGCACAAATGCTACCTCAGCAGAAGGAAAAATTCAAAACATTGTCTGTCCTCTTTGCTTACAGAAACTGTCCTTAATAGGCCCTGTAACTCAGCCCTTGTGAAATCATAATGGCCTTAGAGAATCCTCTTCCTGACTCAACACTGAGTCATTAACATTCATGAAATGATGTTTTCTTTGCTAGAAAATGGTAGCAGTAGTCTGTGAAACTAACTGGGTCTTTTGAAAAAACACTGATGCAGTTAACTGTGCTTCCTCCTTTGTGCAACCTCTTTTAATAATCATGAAAGTAGCAAAAACTAGTTATTAAAGACATATATAAATATATAAACTTATATAAGATTTTTAAAACTGGTTATGAAAAGTTTTAACAGAAAAAGAAAAATATGAAGACTGGATACCACATGATTTCTGAATTTCTGGAGCAGATGATGATTTACAAAAATAAAGCAGCAACTTACCATGCTATAATAAATCAACATTCAGGGTGACAAAACAGACTTAGAGAAGAAATATTGTATTTGTCCAGACTTCTGGACATAAATTCAGCCCAAATGACTGGGCTGAGTCTCTCCTAGCAGAAACATGCTGACATAAGCTGAAACTACAAAACAAGGTTATTTCTTTAATTAGCTAAAATTCCTTGAAAACTGAGATTTCTTGCTACTATGACACGACAGGCATAAAACCAGCATCTCATCTCCCAAATTAAATTTGCTGTTACCATGATTGCAACCAAACAAGTTTAAGAAATGTTAGCAGCTTTAAATGTTTGAGGAATTACCTGCATCCAAAATGCCTTGTGCCAGGATTGCTCCAAACTTTGCCATAACATCATCGTGCTTATCATTGATCACTTTGGAATAGAGCTGCCTGAACTGGCTGACCTGGTTAACAATAATAAAAAAGAAAAAGAAAAAGAAAAAGAAATTATAAAACTGACTGCATGAGTCAAATTGTCCGTCTTTAGTAGAGCGTTGTCAATTTTGCACCCTGCAATGACATTTGCATTTTCAACAACTTTAGTCACTGGTATTACAAGTCACTCTATTAATAATTAATTACAGAGATTTTCTCCACTTGAAGATATCCATATATTGATTTTAAAATATTCAGGATGGATGTGCATTTCCAAATCCCATTTTGCAAACCTTATAGGAATACCCTTAGAATCTCTAGGGTGTCACTGGAATAAAAGACCAATTGATGAGTTTGTAGTAGGAACTATTCTATGTTCGTATGTGACTGGCACTGCACTTTAATAAAATTACTCAATTTCCTATTGCTGAAAACCTACAACTTTTTCCATTATTCCTACACAATATTTCTGCTGTACCAATAATGCCCCTATGATGCATCATCAGCAAATTTTGCTATTTCACTCCCACCTTTTAAGTGAGAATCATTAAAGAAAATATTTAATAAAGTAACAGTTTATGTATTATATGTTCACCACAATATCTTAAGTACACAGTAAAGGAAATTGGTAAATCTTTGCTTATGTTATCATTATGCCCTTGAACGGTTTCATCTTTCACTTTACCAAGTATTGAAGAGACAGAACAGTATCACATCCAGCAATATCTAAGGCTTTACCATAAATTAATAACCTATGTCTTTTAATCTATGCAATGGAGCAACGATTTAGCTTGAGTATAATTTTTCTAGCTGAAAAAACAGACCAGAAAATCCCAGTCTGCAATCCAGTCAAAACCTGGGAAGCCACATCACACCCACAGAACATCTGGAAGAGTATTTATATTTATCTCGTTTTAAAATTAATTTTAATCCAGATACTCATGTGACATTTTGTCTTCCTTTTTTTTTCTTTTTTCTTTTTACATACTAAGCCTTCGTTTGACCATCTCAAAAGCAAAGGAGACATTTTTGAATAGAATTCTTCCAAGATGTCTTTAACATGCTTCTCCCCACTACTGGCCCATTTTGTTCCTGGTATTCTAAATTCTCTATCTACATCTGCAGCCACAAAAGAGAGGACAAACTTTTAGCTCAAGGCAGTAGGGCCAGACACTGCCAGCAGAGACACTGAGCAGTTTTGATAATTTCAAACACAGTTGAAGTTTCCAAGCATAAAACCTTAATTCCAGACATGCCTCACATCCATAGAGCGTGTGCTCTCCAGGGACACCAGTCAGCTTTGCTCAGTGACAAGTGTCCTACAAGGCCAAGCTTCAACATGACCACTAGGAAGGGGCTTTGGCACAGCCTCTGATGTTCCCAGAGCCTAAATGTACCTGGGATAGAGGCTTAAACACTGACCAAGAACTCAGGACAGCACCCAGCACTACTGGTCCCCATCCATGCAGGACACTGAGCTCCAGAGCTGTGCCAAGGAGGGTCAGCACAGGGCACCAGGAGCAGCCTTCAGGCATCACTCCCATCACATGTGGCCTGTCTGGGGAATCTCAAGCTTTGCAGAAAGCTTTCACACCTGTTGTGACAAACATCCATTCATACAACTGAGTCAGTGACACGAGAACTGTGCTTGAGAATAACATTTTCTTAAACTGGGATTCATCAATGTAAAAAATAAATATTGAAACAGAACGAAGAGATGTCTGAGGGGATGAATCACACTGCAGGGGTTTCTCAGCAAGGCACAAGATCAGATTCCCCTCTAAAAGCACATCTGAGCCACGAGGTAATCCTGCAGCCAAGGCAATGCTAGCAGTGCATTTCACATGTGAAGTTTTGACCAGTGGCAGTAAGAAGTTGAGCCCAGACCTTTGAGATATTATGTCCAATATCTGGGGTGGAAACAGAAGACAGAGACCATCTCTCCAACCCATGAGCATTAAACCCAAGAGCTGCAGCAGTGCTTGGCAGCCCTGCACACCCTGCACAGTTCAGAGTGAGACCACGCTTTCTGCAAAAGAGTTTTCAATGCAGGGTACCTTATCACTTCACTTAAAACACAGATGTCCTAAATGAACAGACACTCTCTAGGTGACATCTTCCCTGCCTTCACTCCTACAGCCAGTAACCCAGTGATACTACTTGTCACCTCAACTCACTCAGCACTGATGGCATCTAACCTGATTGAGCCACTTTGTGATACCAGAAGACATTAACGTTCATACAAGCAAGTCCAGTCCTGCTAAATAGAACTGCATTAAAATGGCTGTTTCACACCAATGGACAGTCTCATTACCATGAAGCACCAGAGCAACAGCTGAACAAAACAATTCTCTGGAAGAGCAGCATGCATTTATTAGAACTGTCAGGGGAAAACAGCAGCTATGTCCAAACTTCTAATTTGTGTGCTAATATTAGTTCTCTACTCACCAATTCCTTTTTGCATTAAAATGTTTTTAGTTATTTTGCAATTATTAAAAGTAAGAAAAATGAGCAACATAAATTATCAGGGCAGTCAGACAGATGTGTGGCAGGGAGATACTGCACACACAATGCAGGGTTTATTCTGGGTATTCAGATCAAACTCTGCTCTTGCTTCCCTCCATTTATGCTTTTTCAAGCTCTCATGATTTTTATTTAGAAAAGCTTACACTGAGGTTTACATGTTCAATGAAAATGGTTTGCTTCTTACATCTGACCTCTTTGTACACTGGAAAAACACCTTAGTTTGCATTTGAGGCCCTGTTCCAAGCTGCATGTGGCAGCTTGGAACAGGGCCTCAAAGGCAGCCACATGCAGACCAGGTGAACCTAAGCCTTCAGGTATTGTTTGATACAGACACACTGGGAAACAGAAGTAACAGGTGAAACTATTTGTTGAGCTGAGCAGCAGAATTCCAGTGCCTCTGTTTAGAGCATATCATTCCCTTGACTCTGGGCTCAGCCTCTGGGTTTGGAATATTTATGAAAACAGACGTATGTTACAAAGCTCATTTGGTGGACTGTAATCCAGAATTTACACTGTAATCAAATCTGCAGAGAACTAAAGCCTGGGTGGAGTGAGAAGGCATTCAGCAGAACTGCTGATGTTCACACTGGTGTCTGAACTGACAGAGCAGCCTTGGAACAGAGGGCAGGAACCCCTGACTTGGGAAGGTGAGGGAGGGCTAGAAAGGGAAACCATCCACCTCCCTGGTCAAGGGGCACTGCCCTGTGAGCACCCTTCCCCAATACACCTTCCTCAGCTCCTACTCATGTGTGCATTAACAGAGCATGTGAACAAAACACCCAGGCAACAAACCCACCAGGAACCTGCCAGCTTTGGCAGCAGGACCCCATGCAGGGCAGAGAGGTGTCTGAGACACTGACAAGGGACCAAGGACAGAAACCTGGCTGCTCTACCCTGCCACCTCTCCAGGTGACAGGGAAAGGTTACAGCAGATCAGCTGAGAACACGCATTCAGTGAATAAGCACTGAATAGCTGCAGTAGGAAACAGTCCTCACACCATCTATAATAAAAATACAAAATATGTAATTCCATCTCAAGAGTACTCTGTGTTCATATCAGTTCTGCATACCTGTGCATTGTGAGCCATGGATCACTGCCAGGCCTGGAAAATGCACTAAGTGTACCCTTTTCAGAGTTTAAAGTCAATGGAAGCAAAATTGTTCTATGAAAGGGTGAGAGACTATCCAGACTGAGGGGCCAGGACAACCCAGCCCAAGGATTGAGACCAAGGTCTCGACACTCAAATGCATAATAGGCCCACATGCTTGTTCAGGCTGTTCCTACAAAGCAAATGCTTTACAGGAATGGGAATTTTGACTGGATCAGCTCCCAGCTGAAAACATTCCTTGCTGCAGGGGAAAGCCTGCTTTGGCAGCTCTGGCTGCAGCAGTTCAGGAAGGTATAAACCTCGCATGGAGCCAATGCTTCTCTCTTGGGAGAAGGTGCTGGGGCACTCACCTCCTACAAAATGGAGCAAGATGTCAACAGCCAGCCATTTCTTAAGCTGTTGAGGCAAAACCTGCCAGAATTTGTCTAGTAAAGCCCTTTGATCTGCTATTATTTTTCCTTCAAACCACAGCAACAAGCACAAACCAAACTACTGTGTAAGTTTATTTAATATGCTATGAAATCCACAAGCTTTGTTTCTCCCTTGAAATCTTCAAGCACTTCAAAAATTCTACAGCATTTGGAAATGCTACCTAGAAATTTATTTGGGCAGCTTCCAGGAGGAACACTAAAATATAGACAATGACTCATTTCATCTTTCTAACAAAACACACACCCCATTCTAATAACTAGTCCTGGCCAAAATGACATGGCAGTGAGTTCAAATGAAGTCAAACAAAGAACCTTGGAAACACTGAGGAAACAACAGAGACTTTGAGATTAGAGAACCATACAGCACCATTTCCTACCACCAAGGGCTGTCATTTATCAGGCTATTTATCACTTCTCCCTCCACCAGTCAATATTCATGCACATGATGCCCAGGAGATTGTCAAGAACAAGATTTTATAAACAGTTTATTACAGGAAATATTGGCAGGTGATTTGCACGATGCTTCTGGCAAATGCAAGCTCTTAAGGACAAAAGCATTAATAAAATCTAATAAAATAGGTTTTAAACTGTTTGCATGTTGAGTCTGTCTTCTTCAAAAGATGAAGTTATTCTGCATACACTTGCCCTCTTGAAGGAGTGTGCAGAAGCATCTCACAGCAGAGGGCTTCCATAAAGTAAAGGTGCTCTCAGAATACTGCAAAATCATTCTTGCACCCTAGCAAGACCTAGCATTTCATCTAAATGGGAGGAAAATCCCAACAGCAATCTGGTCCTGGTTTCTTCACATCTTAAAGACGACAGGCCAATATGATTGAAGGAAGATGGAGAAAAAGGCTTGACCTTGTTTATTATTTTCTCATTTTGCCAAGATGACTATCTTAACACAAAACCAGGAATTAAATTAATTTTTTCAAGTAGTTCAGCACCTAGTTTGTCTCCAAAACTGCTGACTTCATTGCCCTGCAGGTCACAAACATATCCTGAATTTGTCATTGATTTCTCTTATGATGACCTCATCGCATCTGTAACTTTGGATTCCATTTCATAAAATAAACTTCTTAATATTTTATATCTGGTACTAATATGGTTCTTAAATCTACCAACAGAGGTCAGGAAAAATCATGTTGGCTGCACATGGAGGAATTGTCTCAATTCCAAAGAGACCAAACCACCTTTACTCAACACCTGCTATGCCTTTTTAGCCCTTAAGCAACTTGCAGGTTCAAGGAGTGAATGTAATTATAATTCTTTATTTCACAATCCTTTATTTAAACTATTTAAATTTAAATTTTTTTGAATTATTCATTTAAACAAAGATTGAGCACAACAAAGAGGAGGACAAACACAAAGGGAAGATCACAATGAAGTTAATTCAAAGGCATACATCTACCCTTTTCTCACAATAAAAATGGCTTTTTTTTAAACCAAAATACTTTGATTCTTAAATCTCTGTTTATTCCTGGCATTTTGGTGTTGCAATGCTCAGCTCTCAAAACTCTGACAACATTTTATTCCCAAAAACATCCTGAACTATTTAAGGAAGATTTTTTGCTACCATCTTCCCCAAATGATCAGCAGAGAACTGAAAGTATTTCTAACCCAAAGCTCACTAATAATAAGTTAACTAAAAAAAATATATCAAATCCCAGAAGAGACAAAACTGAGCAGCAATGACAGGAAGCTGGCCAGGCTCTACGACACAGTCTTTTTTAAAATCACCATCTCTCACACGCAAAGCATCACCAGGTATTGAGAAACAGTGAGATGATGATATTTAAACTTTAGCTTCTCTGTAGTCCCATCAAGACTCTACAGCCTGTGGGATACAAAAATCACCACACCTCTCTTCCTAGGTGCTTATTCAGCAATGCAAATGCCCACATCCATCAAGTCACACCCTTTGGCACACAGTGTCCAGTGTGTCACTCAGGAATCTAATCAGATCAAAATATGTCCTGCCAATCTAAAAATGGCTCCTTTTCTGAAGAACTCCATCACTTCACATCAGAGCTAAGTAATTTTTTTTCAGATTGGCAGAGATCTCCAAAAAGTTTCCCATGGATAATAAATAACTTAATTGGAAGCATATCCCTCAAAATATTTACTTTTGAGCAAGAAACAATAATGGTTATAACCAACTTTTGGGGTATTTATAAAAAGCAAAATTTGTGTATTCTGTGTTTAGTTCCTGAACAGGCAGAATATTTCAGGTATTTTTTATTAATTTTTAATCTGGAACTTTGTTTCTGTTTGCTTTTTAATATCTGTAGTGCTTCTATGACCAGAAAATTAATTGCCTTCTGTATCTATATCAGGCAATAATTAAGGTGTTTCAATTTCTGGCCCCATTTTTAAACAAGCCATTGACTCCCAAACTATACATCTCATCCTGTATTTGCTGGCCAACTATTTTAACCACCCTTTTATCAGGCAGAAGTATCACATGTGATTTGAAAGACAAGGTTTTCAGGCCTCTTTGGGAAAAGAGATCTGCCTTATTACACACCTCAAACAATCCATGTTTTCACTAGATATTTTCCTACCCACATTTTTCTTTAGGACAAACAGAGTCTTTCATCTATCATCTCAAAAAGCCAGAAACTCCAACAGGCAGACTCAGCAAGTGATTCATGTTTTAGGAAGGCTGACTGATTCAGAGCAGACTGCAATTCCCATCCCAAGAGGATTAGGGTGCTTTGCAAACTAAAATGAATTGATCCTCATAATGTCCTTTCATATATAAGTCATTAATTCTTTCTGCTGGGAAACTGAGGAACATTAATTCTTTCTGCTGGGAAACTGAGGCACAGGAGAGCTATATAATTTTTCAGTACTAGAGCAATACAGAATGATTAAACCTGATCTCCTATATTGAGGCCTGGCATTCCAGTCACCTGACGAAGGAACAAACAATAAAAACAACAATTAATTTCTTTCCACAGAGAGATAATTCAACTTCATATTACAGAAACTTTGTATCTTGGAGGACAGGGGGATCTAACAAAAGTCTAGTGTTCTCCAATGGCTTATTTAAATGAACTACTATTCTTGGCTTATTCACTTGAACTACAATTCCGATAATATAAACAACATTCCCAGATTCTGCTCAGTGAAAACTAACATTTTTCTTTCTTTTTAAAAAAAAATAATTCGAAGGAACAAACTGTCTGCCAGCAAATTTTCATGTTCCGTGACTTAGAAATACCCAAACACCTGCATTTGTAGATCTCCTTCTCTGACTTTCCCAAGTAAAATCTTTCACTGGACAGCTTTTTTCCTTCTTCTCATCCAAATGCAGTAAAAAGGTGTCTGTTTTTATCACAGTTCAGTTTCTAAAATCACATCAATAAAAGCAACCAATATGCAGCAGATGAGTAGCAAAGTACCAGCTACTGCTCTGCCTCAGCATTCACCAGAGCAGGTGGAATGTGGAACCTCAGAGCTTCTCCAATGTGGACTTTTAGCCTGTACAAATGTTTGCATATCATCACCTGTCACACACTCACAGGGAACCTACTTTTAAAAGCTAAACACAACATATGCAACCCCTTTCACCTTATGAGCAGAAAACTCCATTAAAATATAGAGTATTTGTTATCAACTCACTAAGCCTGTTCTGAAAGTTCTGACGTTGTTTCATGTGAACACTGAACTACAAAGGAAACACTGCTCTTACAGAACCTCTCTGCATGGTGACCACATCCAAAACTAAGCTTACTACCATCAAAACCAAGATCTTTACAGTCACTTTCCTATCATTACAAGATGCTTTGAGAGCTTTTAAGGAAGAGCATTTATTCTTGTAGTGCCCAGGGTTAGAATGCTGCCATCATGGTCCCATCATTCAGAGCACATAGTCTGATCCAAGCAGGAGCTTCCCACCATACATTCAGCTCTGCTCTTTACCAGACATGTTCACCCTCTTGCCAGTGCTTACGTGCAGTGTCAGGCACTAAAGATTTGGCATCCAAGACAATTTCCCACCTAAGAGGCACATGAGGTATGTGAGGTGTAACATGCTACCTTTGGGCAGGTGATCTCAGTCTGCTGGATCATGATAAGGGCAGATGCAATCAGAGCTCCTTGACGCACGTAGTTCACAGGATCATTTGTCATGGGCTCAAGCAAATTGATTGCTTCCTAAAAGAAATGAAGAAATACACAGTCATAGAGTTAATACTACTATTTTTAGAATGCCAGGATTCAATTCTCCAATGGAAGGTTATCGGATTCATGCTATCAGATATACTTTAAAAAATGTTTTGCCTGTTCTTGGCAAATGAAGCAGAAATCTGTATCACTGTAGATTTTAATCTAAAAATTGTGATGAAAAAGAAAAGAAACACTAAAAACAAGTGATTGACAGATGGAACAATATCTACCTGCAGAAACAGGGCAACAGCCAAACAACAGGTATAAGCAACAGATGCATTCATCACATCAGCTTCCAAATTCTTGGCCTTACACTTTATTGTTAGAACCTGTAGCATTTAGCATCTTTTAAGTAATCTCTTGTTCAGAGTGTCCTTCTGTCCATACTTAAACTGAGGATGAGCAAATGTAGCTGAGTGCAGAGTGCAAGAGATTCCCAGTTCAGACCACTTTCGGTGTTACTTCCATTAGGTGAAGCTTTTAAAAACAAGTTAATTTTATACAGAACATTGTTTCAAAGAACCACTTCTAGAATAACATCATGCCTTCATTAAGACTGCTTTTGCCATCTGAGCTATGTTGGAGGCTGTACTTCTTCACCTGAAGGTGACTCATTCACTCTTTGGCAAGCATTCAGTACCATGGATGAAACACCCACTATGACAAAAAGCTGAACTTTCTGATCTCCAAAATTGAATCTATTTGGGCCTTCAAAACCTACTAATAGAAACTCTGGAAGACATGTCTCTGTGTAATCAGATGGTTTAGGTCATCATACAACGAATCTGGAAATAAAACAAGACTCATTCTTGCGACTAAAAGCATTTCCACTTAAATTAACTTGTCAGATGCAGCAGGTTAAAAATAACTAACTCCTTGATTCCACCTTCCACTTGAGAATAAAGCGACCTGGATAAAAATAGGACTCTGAGATCTGCTTTCAAATCTGCATGCTTGAGCTACTAAAGATGGCAGGCAGTGCACGTCAGCATTCTGTGCTTTTGGCAGCACAGCGACACTCGGGAGCGCTCACGCAAGAGCCACACACCAAATGTTTAATACAGGGAGAGATGAGACAGATAAGCAAGAGATTTATCAAAGACTCAGAAGCATGACATATTGCTTTGTCTGTGCACCTGTTCTGAAACTGCATTTCTGTACCACTACGGATTATTATACACATGTGGGAGAAGCAGAGGGAGGTTATTCCCAAGTTTACTTGCTGCTTGTTCCAATGAGTGCTCACTTCCCTCAGCAGAAGCAGGAATCCTACTATAAATGATCTGTTACCAGCCATGAGAATTAACCCTCACTGATACTTACAAAGTGAGAATACATAAAATGCACTGGTTGTTAATTACACTCCTGAAACAACAATATATTTAATTAAATTTCATTTCACTTGGCTTTACTACATGGATCTTCTATGAATCATGTATCACAGGAAAGATGAAAAGAGCTAGAAGTTAAGCAAAACACCTGCTCTCTTCCTGTCACTGCCACTCAAAGGGCAAAGCAGTATTGATTTTGGAGTACTGAACATACATTTAAAGTTCAGTGGGAACTTGACAGTAAGAAAACTCTAAGAAAAGTTTTGAAGACAAAATTCCAAGAATGTGGCAGTAACGTATAAAAAAAAATCTAATTTATCTACTCTGTACAAGCAGGAAAAGAAACTCTATACCCAGAAAAGTTAAAGAATTTAAAGTAGTGCTGTACTCCTGCTGGCTGGTAGTATACATGTGTGAGAAATCCATCTGCATGTATGATGTCTGCACACAATGTGTCTGTCACAGGAGGGAGCAGGAACAGTCTTGGCCACAGATGCTTCTTTGTGGCCCTCACCTTGTTTCCAGTGCCTGCACAGCAGATCCCCAAAGCCATGGCAGCCCCATAACGCACGTGGGGATTGTAGCTCTCTGACAGCAAAGAAACCACACTTGGACACTGCTCTGGAGTCCTAGAGAAAGGCAAAACCAGAATATTGTTTATTATTAGTGTTCTTCAAAATATGGTATTGTGCTTTAAAATGATTACTTCACTCTGTTCATACCTGAAAATTTCAAATTGTTCTTCCACACTGTATGTTTTTTCATTTCTCAAAACTTAACCAGAGGGGAGGAACAAATGGGCTAAGAGAAAAGATTAATAAACACATTCATAAACTTCCCTATCACTGCAGATAATCACACACAGTTCCCACTACTGAAGCCTTCCTTAATGCTTATTTTCTGAATTTAAAAGGTCACCCAGCAGAATGATGCATCTATTGAGGCTGAAGTCTTTATTTCCAGAAATCATGCCTTTTTGACAGGCTTTCCATTTGCAGAGGTTTACTCTCCACGAGACACACAGTACTAAATTTCCCATCAGCAGACACAAAACTCACCTCCAGCATACAATCAACCTTCAAGGCTGGTGGGTCCCAAACTCCCTTTTGCAATCATGGTTTCTGCCAACTCCTCCTCACACCCACCTACTGCTGTAAATCACAGCACGGGAGGAAATGCTGATACAACACACACTTCCAATCAGTTTATGAGCAATGTCTACTGCTGCCTCCTTACAGTGTCATGCTGGGACTGTTGCTGCTTTTAAGAGATCTGAAATGAGTATATATGCTCTGTGCCTCACCAGCTGGGAACCAGTGTCCTTCTGGTCACTACAGCAACAAAACTTCCAGCCCAGTGCTGGAAGATGAGAGAGAGCCTTAATTTCCCACAGTCAGAAGCATATGTTGCTCATGCAAACAGTTTTGTAAATATTGAGTATTTCTGAAATAGTGCAGAACTCATGGGTGTTAATATATTGATTTCCTACCTGTCTTCATGGTCATATTTATCCCTGGTTTAATTTTAATGCCACACAAACCACTCCATAATATCAAATACTGCCAGTTTCAGCATACTGAGTCTCATGGCACAATGAACAGAAGAGCAATGCAGGGATGCAGTTGGAACGTAAAAGCTCATGAAGAAGAAAATGTAAAACTATAAATTGTAAGTGATTTCATTATATCTGTTTATAGAGTGAACATCATCTGGCTCTTCATGCTATCTCACTGTGTCTTGCAGCCCAGACTAGCATTTTAACTCACATTCACAATCCTATAAGCAGTCTTGCAAGCCATTTACTTCTGCTGTAAACTGATTTCAGACTAAAGTGTACCTAGGAAGAAGGCAAGAGCACCTTTGTTTTAGCTTCCTTTCTTACATTTGCTACACTGAAAGATGGAGGGTGGAGGGTGGCAGCAGAACCTGTCAAGGCACTCAACAACTCAAGAGAGAGAGAAACCATAGAATATACTCCAGCATGGGTTTTATTTAAATGAATAGCTGAATCATAGAAAATAGTAATGAAAAATACTTTGAGCAATAATTTAGTTCATTCTCTTCTTTCATTGTGATGGGGGACAGAAAACGTGTTCATATAATGACACACTCATACTTCAGTTATACTCTACACACATAATCAATTAATTTCCACTCTATCTCTTCCCATTTCAACACTTTCCCATGGTCTCCTCTAACAACTGGTCCTGAACTCCTCTTTGCACTCCTCTCTTCTACCCCAGCTGACCAGACAGGCAGCAGCACCACACAGGCTCCAGTGGTTACTCATAAGGACACGGCTCAGCAGCAATGGCAGCAAGCACCCACATCTTCCCCCCACCCACCACTTCCATCTGAGTCTTCCCAAAGCATCCACATGGGGAAAGAATCCCACCTACCAACATCACCTTACAGCCCCCATGGCCTTCAACAGCAGCAAAAAAAAGCAAACCCACAAGAGAGAAGGAACCACCAAGCTGCTGGAAACTGCTGCCTCTAAGATGAAGCCATGATGACAAATGTTAAGAAGGGGAGAAAAGCTGCGCAACAGAACAATTCTGTCATGCCCTATGAGTGAAGACAACAAACTAAAAGACACATTTAAAAATACCTATCAGTCTCTTGCTCAAATAACAGCTTAGACAATGTTTTTTTTAAAAATGAGCTGATGTGGAGACCAGGAGACACATATCCTATAATAAATGAGGCCAACATTCAGCTGCACAAAAGACTTCAGCTCTTGCACAAAGACCCTTAACACCTTTGTGTTTGCCTTACTTCAGATAATGTTAAACAGGCAGATTGTGAGCCAAAGAAGAGAAAAACATTTTCTGGCAAAGATGTGATTATGCACTCTGAGGCATTAATCATTAAATTCCTGTTCAGAAAACTGGATTTTATAGAATCACTAACTTGGACACATATTTGTGTCTGCAGGCTCAGAAGTTCTAACACAGTTTTTATTATAAAATCAGGATTAATGTACACTAATTGTTTTTTGAATTCTTGGTCAGACTTAATTTATTTGTGGTGATTATTTGAAGTACTTTTATCTCAAATCTATCCATAAAACAGTCAAAAATTTTGACAGGAGGCCTTCCATAAATCCACTCTGGGAGTTGCAGCCATTTAATGGGTTCCACCACTTTCCTCAGTTTTCTCAAAACCTTAATCTTCAAAAAATGTCTTCTCACTTAAGAGAGATCTAGAAAGCAGATCAAAAAGTGAGAAAGAGTCTTGCAAAAGTGTGTATTGGAGGAGCAGGACCTCAGTGCACAAGAGCATTGTTGACATCAATGCTTAAGCAGTAACATTTGTTTACTCCTTTAGTGCTGAGATGTTTGTAATTACAAAGTCCTACACAGTGCTGCCTAAGGTCAGCCCATATAAACCCTAACCCACACTCCATAAAATTTATAAAACCCAAAACAATTCTGTCAAGTGATCAAAAGAAAAGTTTAAAAGCCCTCATAAGCAGTCCCAGGCTGCAACTGTGCTCCCATGGGTATTACTTCCATCTGGTAATCCAGTTGGGGATTATGTTTAAAAAATGGCCATGTTCTCCTTCCCCTGGCCCTTCACTGGGAGCACACACTGGTGGGAGATGGACAGAAATAATGAAGAGTGTGAGAAATCTCAATAACACTCCTAAAAAAGAGAAATGGTTTGTCACAACTCACACTCAGCAACTCGCTACTCCTACTCAGTCCTAATGCAGATATCTGTCATTACTGCAAGTTAAACACAGAAAATAACATTACATGAAATACCAGAATAACATTTGGAGATTCAGTGGGTGGACATTTTATCTCCAGACACAAATTTTTTCTCTCCTCTTTAAAGTCACAGTAAAAATTCTAGGCCTGGAGTAGATTTAATATATTTTGAGGACAGAAGCAATGTACTATAGTCCTCTAGCATGACCTTCCCATAACATAGTCCAGTAATTTCATCTTAAAATTCCTACATTAAAGCCTAAGGCATGTCTCAAAACTGGACTGTGTATCTTAAAAGATAGGCAATGTCTATTTTTGAAAACCAAATTATCTTTAATGCACTGGTTCCTTCCTTTTTTCCTAACACTGGTTTTACTCAAGCAGTGTGCTTTTGCAATTACATTTTACTACAACAGCAAAATGATGACAAAAAAATGGCCCAATTATTTCCTTCATTTTATCTGAAAATTGCTCAGCTGCTCCTACATAAGCCATGAAACCACAGACGTCAGTGAACCCAGACCTGTACACAAAAAAAAACCAACATCATAACTAGCTTCAACTTTGTTCTGTTACTAGGAAACTAAACGAATAAAGAAGCCAAAAATATCAAGAAGTTTCTTCCATGGAACTTAAACAGTGTAGTAAGCTACAGTTTTGTTTCCACCCTACATCAGGATCAGTTTTATTGCTGTGATAAATGGGCTGCAGATGAAGGACTTCCTCCAAGATCCAGCTTGGTTTGTTTCAGAAGTCAAACAAAATCATAAAGAAAAGATGTACCAAGACAGCAATAAGAGATTCTCAGCAAAACATAACAGCTGGCATTTTATTAGTTTTACTCACCAACTGGTTGCTCTTAAAACCTCTGCAAGAAACAAACACCCCACACTATGGATTTTGGATCTTCCCAAAAACTAGAACCAGTGAAAACACAGAGGAGCTGCTTGACTCCAGCCCAGCTGCCTTAGCCTCAATTCTGAACTCCTTTCTGGGCCTGTTATTTCTTGCATATATATAAGGACATATATATAAAAAAAAAAATAAAATGTCATATTCTTTCCATAAAAAGCTGAAACTTTGGTTTCTCAGAAATTCTAGGCTACTTACAAGCTAAGATAATTTTGAATTCTTCATTACTTCCAAAGAGAGATGAAAGAAAACTTTTCTTAAGCCTCTAGTGCAAAAATCAACAGAATGAAAACCAGGATGTTGATTGTTTAGACAGACTAATATGAAAAAAACCCTCCCAGGTCAGCTGGACACTGAAGGTGGTCAGATTCCTTTTGGTGTTGACCTAAACTGTTTTTTTTCTGAAAGTCTTCACAATTGCAACATCTGCAGATATCGTAGTTCTCACTAGGCTTTGCCTTCAAGAGCCCTATTGGGCTACTGAAAGTTGAGGATCACAGTGAGCCACATTGGCTCTTAACAATCCACTGTAATCTTTTTTCCCCAGGAGGCATGCAACAAGATAAACTAAAAGTTCAGACTGCCATAACTTGGAGCACATTCCACTTCAAGTGTCTTAGATCACCGACCTGTTAAAACCTCATCCTTTGAGTAGCTTGTCTCCAATCCTGTAAGCTGCACATCTTCAAGGTTAATGCATTACTGCCACTTTTCTTTATATTTCAGCAATTTTTAAACATGAAATTATATATATGTAAGTATATGGTAGCATGAGTAAGTAAAGATACAGAATACTGAAAAAACCCATCACACTGGTCTCATGATTGAGACTAAAACTGGAAGCATCTGAAGCATCACTAACATGCACTTACATTTTAGTCTAAATATTTAAGGACTATACAACTAATTGAAAAATGAAACATCAGAGAATTGAAGAGCAATGTCAAATATATCTTCTAAATTCCTCATTAAGCGTCCTTAGTCATATTTCAAAAGATTCTAAATATTTATAACTTTTTTAAACTATTGGTCATGAATTAATCATTTTATACAGAACTATTTCCACAAGTTGTTTTAGTGGTGTAGTGGCAATTATTAAAAAAAAAAAAAAAAGCTTAACAGAAGTTTCATTTCATCCATGAATGAGTTAACAAAGTAGAAATGCAGATACTAACTGCACAGTTTGTGGTCATTTCTGAAGGAGGGAATGTGCAACAGAAAGGGAAATATATAGAAAACAGAAAACTTGCAGAGAAAAAATGCAACAAACTGCTATATTCAGTGTAGACTAAACATTCAGTCTCTCTCTCTGGACAAAAATGATCCCAGCTATTCCCAAACCAGGAATTTCCTGCAACTATCTCATGTACAGCCCAACAAGTGAACTTGAATGATATGTACTGACTGAACAGCACTCACCAGAGACAGCTTATATCTGATGGGGACATGGCTCTATAAAATCACACTGGCAGCTTGAAAACAGAAGTAACAGCAAGGGATGGAAAATAAAAGTAATATCTATTTATGGTTCAAATATTCAGTTTACACTGGACTAGGAGTGGGGTCTAGCAAGATTTAAAGTTTACCATCATTAACACATCTGGATACGGGGCAGGACAGTGGCCTGTACAAAAAGCCTGCCCAGAAGACACAGTGAAGAACCTGCTGCAGGTCTGTAACAGATACAGAGCAGGATGTGTTTCTCAACTGATTCAAAGCTGGTAAAGTTCAGAAAACATCATAAAGGGCAGGTATGTTTTTCATCTCTCTGAAATTAAACAATGCACCAAAGAGGTAAAAATGCTTGCAAGCCAATCTACCACTAAACTTGTATCATCTTCCGCAAGTTCCTAAGATAATTGGTTTTATCTGTATTTTAAGAATAATTTCCTTTTCAATTAGATAAAAATGTATTCATTAGCTTTCATCAGAACAATCTGCAGTAAAAACTTCAAGTACAGCTAGATTAATGTCAGGATATCCTTCAAGATTTTTAAAATATAAACCAGAACTTGATTAGACATAGTGGAGCTTAAGAAAACCTGGATCCAAATGCCCATTAACCAAATAAGGTATTGTCCTGTCTCAATTTCCACTTTTTATATGCTTTCACGTGCTCTGCTCTCTCAGTACGGTCAGTGGTGACAATAGAGAGGTGGCCAGATAAGGAAACAGTATTACCATAGCTGGATTAATTTTTATTTTTGTAATATATACTTTTCTGATGAATAAAGAAATCAGCTCTCAAATGTAAATGAATACAGCATGGAATCTTATTGACAGTTTCCTTTAAACAGGAAAAGTAAGGAACAAGTAAAAGCTACTGAAAATTGTGTTGTATGATCTCAATATACTAAGTATTTCTGTTAATTTCTGACAGCAGCCTTCTCTCTTTGGCCCCACATTACCTGCATTCCAGAAACAATTTTTTTTTTCTTTTTAAAAGAAATATGAATTGATGCACAGTTCACTGAGGACCTGACTTCCAGCTCAAGGCTGGTAAGCACTAGCAATTCATGAAATGTAATGGCTGGTGTCATACAGAGGGTCAAACCATGATCTCATGGTCTCTTCTGGCCTTAGTCAAGGACTTATTACCCAATTTTGCAGCTAATGTCCTTGGAAGTGAACTCTATTTCCATTTTAATGCAGAACTATAAGATGACACTGAGGCTATACACACATCTGACTGAAAGTTGGAAGGTAACAAAAGAGAATACTCAGGATAATAAAAAGCAGCTGCAGAAGGAAAGGTTTAAAGTAACAGCACACAGACTTAAAGTAACTGTGCTAGACAATAGTTTTATAAAGTTAGGCAAGGAAAAACCTGGAGTGTTTACAGGGCTGTAGAACTTTTTAGGGTTAACTGTGCTTCCACCCAGAAAGCAAGTGAGCAAGAGAGCCTAGAGAGCGAGCAGCAGACAGACAGACAGACACGCTGCGGTGCACAGACAGATTGCTGCAGTGGGAAGGGTCATTTCCAGGACCTGCACATGCTGATCCAGGTCCAGGGAGCACACACTCTAGTGCTAGAGCAGTGAATCAATTAACCCTCACTGTCCCATTTCCAGCCAAACCCCCCACCCACTCCCTTCCCTGCTTTCCAAACACTGCAGCTGGATACACTGGAAGGAGTCACTCAAGGAACAAGGGTAGCAGCAAACTGCGAGCTTCACTTGTGAGCAAAGAGAGAACTGCACACAGACTCTGCTGATCATCTCAGTACAATCAGCAAAGAATGGAAGTTAAAGGACAGCAAAAGTGAACACAACCTTATTTCTATCCTTTTTTACATGTGGTAAGAATTATTATTTTCCTCCATTTCAGAGTTAGAGAAAATACCTGGATGAAAAGAAATATAGTCTTCCCAAAATAGAAATTTTTAATCTAGAAGAAATGTGATACAAGAAATGTGTTACCAAAAAAAGCACACAAAGAGACAAGCTTCAGAAATATTATAGAAGCCAAAAGCAAATGAACAACTTGTTTTCCAGAAAGTAGTGAAAAATCTCAACTTCCACCATATGATGAAAAATAAAATTATAAAGGATCTTCCTGGATGCAAAGTGAATTCTACTAAAATGCAAGAGAAAGAGGTAAGGCTTTCTTCACCTGAAAACTGCAACACATCAAATCTCAGTAACTGAGCATCTGTTCAGCTTAATGTGGGGACAGCTGTTTGAGTCTCTGCTTGAAGGGGGAAATGCAAGCCTTAATTCTTTAGCAGAGTTGACAGAGACAGAGAAAAACAGGAGCGAACGGGCTGTACTTAATAAAAGCCTTGCTCAGGTTACAAAAACAAGCATTTTACTCACCCCAACCTCTTCAAGTAAGGAGTAAATTTAGATGTCTCAGTTCGATAAATCTCTATGGTCCCCTTGAGACTGTCAGCAGTGTTTTATTGTCTGCAGCTTCCTGACCCTCACCTGATAAATTAGGAAGCGCTGAGATTAAAACGGAAACCTCATACATAATTTCTGAAGATATTTTTGGGGTTACCCTCTGAGGAGAAATAGGATTCTTAATAAGGGGAAATATGGGAACTGCTGTCTGCCTACGCACATGCTGCTGGAGACGAGACACTCGGGAGAGGAGGAGTTGCACATACACAACTCGAGTATCTGCCTCTGCATCAGTTTGTACTCAGAAGGAGCAAATCTACATAGACTGCACCTAAAGGGAATTGTTTTGCATTCAGATTCATCTATCACTCTTTACTGCTGCAGGAAAAAAAAAAAAAAAGAAAAAAAAGAGGAAGCTAATGCACTGCTTATTTTTGACAGCTACTGATTTTTTCCTTTTAATCTTCTGAAATCTGAACATCGCTCTAAAGGGGAGACCAGAGCCCTGAACCCCACCAACCAGAGATGGACACAAGACAGGACTTGCATTTTTAAAACTCTTTCGCACCCAGCAAGGCAAAGAATAAAAAAACTGGATACCAGCTCAGACATGGTAACAATATCTCAAAATAGCAGATGACCAGTTCACTATACTGACCATGCTGGCCTATCTTCAGGACCATCCTGGACCAGAGAGGAGCAGAGAACTCTTACACCGTACGCAACTTCTGCGCAAAACACAGCCCCTGAAGACATTCCTCTGCACACAAAAATGTCCCATCCTTTACACTCCCTGAACGGACCTGGAGCTGGCAATGGATCTCTGTCGCCTCTCTCAGTAACAGGAGCACCCAAGCAGGACTACCCAAGTGAGGAACAAGGAAACAAAGTGCACTGGGCAGCACTGCTGATCCTCCTGCTGATAATCCCCACCATTGGGGGGAACATACTTGTCATTCTGGCAGTGTCCCTGGAGAAGAAGTTGCAATACGCTACCAACTACTTTCTGACATCCTTGGCGGTGGCAGATTTGCTCGTGGGTTTGTTTGTGATGCCAATTGCTCTTCTCATGATATTATTTGGTAAGTGCAGCGTGTTTGTTTTATCAGGTTTGCATATGGGGTACAATTTTGGGAGGTCTAATTTAAACAGAAAAGTTGTTTGCTTTCCAGCATTACAATTTTAAAAATCACTTGGATGAGGGATGCTAAATCTTCTCTTCCTCTCACCTTAATACAGCCTAATGTCTTTATGGGAAGTACAACTATGTGGATATTCCTTCCTATGAAACAAACCATTCAAAAATCATCCAAGACTTTAAAATATTCAAATATGAGCTGAAGCACAGGGAATTTGTACAGTGTAATATAATTTTTAACAACATTAGCACAATGCTGGTATTTGTTATATTATATTACACTAATTGCAGACAGTATTCTCTTAAAAAACTTGAAATCTGGGCTAGGCATCTGTTTAGCCCACTGAAGAGGTATTTTTTGAACTGTCTATGAGTAATGTATCTGATTTTACCTGAGTATTGACTCAATGAGCAGTCACATATTTACATGGTCAGTCAGAGTTGGTCCCTGGCACTGTCAGTGACGATAAACTTTATCAGCACTGCTTTCAGAGAAACTGATTTCCTCCCACCCCGGGGAAAGCCACAGGTTCATAAGACATCACAAGTAAATCATCTGTCAAGCCAAGGAAGCCTCAATCCATGTATCTAATGTTTGAGATACGTATTTGTCATTTAGTCTGCTTCATATGAAATAAAATAGGTCTTTTTCACATGAACAAACATTGGATGTGACATTTTCTTTCTCATTAGTCTTTACAGAACAAGCATGATTTTTCCACAGCCCCTCACACACAGCTTTATTTCAGATACTGCTTCTGACAACTAATTAGAGGCAACTCCATGGGAAAGTCTCTCTCTTTAACTGCTAAAATTTCTTTAAGAAAACATTTTAATTTGTTTCTTTTCATATCATAAATGGAAAAAAAATCAGTGAGACAGGTTTTTCAAGAAACTTAATGATTTATAGAATTACCTTTAAGATACACTGGGTCCTAAGAAAGGCTGCAGGAGTTCATTTTTCCTAGGCTAGACTCTAAGAGTTGCCTAAGCAACGGGCAAACACAATCAAACTATATTTCAGAAAGGCCATCAGTAATTTCTGTACAGAAAACTGGTATCACTTAATTAACAAATCTGTTTATTCATTCATTAAATGCCTTGAGAATTTCTGTGTGTTACGGACTTCTTTTCCCTAAACAGAACTGTGAACAGGAGGTCAGAATTCAGCATTGAGATCATAGAAAAGGGATTTTTTTTCCCAAAGTAATAGTTTCTAAAAAGAAAACTGAATGTACATAACTGAGACAGTGATTTCTAACTCCAAAAAAAATCAGTGACTTATAGAAAACATGTATGTGCACAGGAGTGGGAGGCAAGCAGCAGATATGCATTTCCATACTTACACATGGATGCTCTAACTGCTTAGTGCCTGCCACAGGTCTCATCACTAACAACAATAAAGCTACTAGACATAAAAACTACTAGTATTTACTAGCAATCAATATAAAGGGAAGGCAAATCCTGGATTTTGTGGAGTAGGTTTTTGGTAGTGGTGGAGTTTTCTTGTTTTGGATTTTATTATTATTTTCATTCTGCTAGACTAACAAATCTTTCCTTTATAACTTCATAAGGACTCTATTGCTCCTTAATTTCTCAATTAATCCACTGCTAAACCCTGGTTACAACAGTTTAAAGCATGCTAGGAATCTTATTTCAAAAGTCAAACAAAAATGTCTTTCATGGTGCAGGAAATTTACCAGAAAGTAGTAAAATCAATTATAATTAATTAAGACCACAACCCGCCTTCCACACAACAGTGGTTAAAACTGAAATTTCTTGCACACAAGTCTTTCTTTGGCAGCCAACCAGAAAAACTGCTTTGCCTCTTCACCAACTGGGAGAAGATGCTGAGTTGTTTATAGAAGTTCAAAGCATGAGCAAAACATGAGGAGTTACTGGAATGAAGACAGAACTGGCATTAAATACATAACAAGTTTAAATCTTGAAGCTACATTAGCCAGACAACTATGTGAACAAAGAAGTCATTGACAGCCAGACAGCAAACTAAATCCAGCCTCCTGGCACCTCCACACAGGAATGTTTCCATAAAATGGAATAATAATGAAAGAGCTGGGTGCAGCTTCTAGATATAGAGTACAAATATTATGCTTCCGATTTGGGATTGATATCTAATTATGCGGAGAAGATTTGAAGGAAAAGGTGTGAACAGAAGTGCAGTCACATTAAGATCCTGACTGTACAAACTAATGTGTCACAGGGTGTTCAAAATCAAAATCTGCTACAGGCATTGGCTCCACACCCTGACAGAACCCTCACAAAAAAATCTTCAGAAATGGACTGTATCTATAATAAAGAGCTGCCCCTTTTAAAAATAAGTAAATAAATGAATCTGTAAACTCACTTGCAGGTGTAATGCCATGAGCAGTACTTTATTTATTCTCAGCAGAACAACCAAAATGTACTCTGGTACAAGCATACACAACAATTTTAATTTTGGAATGTGAGTGTCAGAACACATAAACATTTCATAGCTTTTATAGCCTGCTAAATATTTCTCATTTCTTAAAAAAAAAAAAGAGGGCCCACTAGGAGATAACTGCATTCTCTAAAATCTAGCTTTCAAAACAGTTACCCAAATTTCTAACACTCAGAACTACTGAAATTCACTGAATAGTGAAATTGGCAAACAAACTTGAGAGATTCTCCCATTTGCAAGGCCTGCAGCAGGAAGAAGTCTGGTGGCCACAGCTTGGTGGCCAATGGGCTACTTGAAGACAACATATGTACCATTTTTTAAAATACAGTCTCTCCTCCTAATAATCATCCACTTAAAATCAGAAAGCAATGTTCATTATCCTAGGTTGCAAACCATTATTTTAATCAATCACAAGCAACCAGTCCTAATCTTCCCCCATTACTGATGATAACCACAACAAATTTTCCTTCTTGCTTGTGCAAACTGCCAGAGGAAACTTTAATTGGGGACTACTCTCCACAATCTCAAATCCAAAGACATCAAGGGTTTATCAGAAAGTAAGCCTAATTGAAAAAACCACTTTGATTAAAAATCCTAGAGAACAGCCTGGAGACATCAGGCCTTGGCAGCCCACGGAGCCAAGCACACGAGGGTGAGCCCTGCACATGCAGCTGCAGACACACACACCAGGGTGAAGATTGAAGCTTAGGCTTAAAGGAGATGGTGACTGAAAATATTTCCATTTCCATCTTGGCAAATGCATCATTATATAACAACAAGAAGGCCCTTTACAGGTAACATATTTCTGCAGCCCTTAGAACAGAAGAATAAATGGTTTCCAAGTTTATTTAAAGACTTCTCTCAATCATACTTATACATGTACACAAGCTGTGCTTTCTCTTAAGCTTTCTGAAAACATTTTGGCTTACAGCAAGAGCGGCTCTTCTATACTGTACTTTGTTTTAAGGATTACACATTTCTAAGGTATTTCCTATAAATAAAACTTTTCTTAAATAAAGATTAATCAAGGGCAGACAGTTGCAGTAAAAGTTCATTTTACTACTCTAAAGGTGCAAGACAAATTTTAAAGCATGTATTTGGTCTTATTTTGACTCAAAATATGCAAAATCTTCGACAGCGGCACTGCTGCAGTGCTGGGAGGATCTGAGGCAAGGTCTGTAGGTAGAAGGAATTTCTTTTTAACTTATACTACCTGACAGCTGGAGAAACCAGACAAATTTTCAGGCAGGCATCTTTGTCAGGTAACTGAGGCATTAAAAAAAAAATCCAATTCCTATTAGCTCCCAAGAAAAATGGGAGAATCTCTACCCTGTAAATGCTCTGGTCTGCTTCCACAATGTAGATCTATAGTAGGAGAATCAGAACAGTTCAAACTGAGCATGACCTGCTAATGGCTTTGTAACACTACTTGGCAGGACATAATCATTTTACATTCTGAATTATAAAGCAGGACAGCAACCAAGCAGGTCACCATCACATTCAAGGGTCAGAGATGCTTTCTGGGCCATGAAAGGAAATTAATATGCCATTATTTCCCTAATCCTAAATGAACAGAATAAGCCAACAGCGATAGACAGCACCACCATCATCCGAAAAGCACAAGAACTCAGCCCAGAGCATTGCCTCAAACAATGGACACAGCTTCTAGCTTCGATTGTTAGGTGTAACCTACAAATTAAAGTAACTTATAGCAAAATACACCACAGAATAAATCCTAGATAACTGTGTGACTCTTCTGGACTTTAAAGTATCGGTTTTGTGATTAGTTTCATTTAAATAACCATAATCTTCCGTTCTTATCAGTTATTGCATTTAAAGTTTACTTTGATTTTGTTGGACAAAAACCAGCTTCTCGTACACACGAATAAATGCAGCAGAAGATAATGCTCTAATCATGAATGTGATAACCTACTGCCTTCTGCACCCTGTACAAAAATAGACAAAAATAAAGAAAATTGAAAGCTTTCTCTCATCAGTTCCACTTGTCAACTCACAAAAGCTCTTACAAGTAAAAAATATACAAGACTGCTTTGTATCAGACCAGTGTTTAAATGTATCTTTATTTCAAAGAAGCAAAAGGGCCTTTTGTTGCAAAGTATTTTCTTCCGCAAGCAGTAAATTAACTAAAAAAGGAAAGACTTCTTACACTGGGATTCTCCAGAACTCAAAGCAGTTATAATCCAGGGAATGCGAGTACTATCCAAAAGAAGCATTAGCTGTTCACTTGAAATCCAGCTGTGTTATCTGCAATCCTTCAAGTTGTAGAACACACTTTCTATTGTTCATGTTTTACCTGAACTAATCCTTCATTACAAAGTCAAAAGAAGCCGTCAGTTTTCTGGAGTGAGCAAAAACATTTCAAGGCATCAAATTAGTTACTTCTTTTAACTGGGTTTTTTTTTTTAATTACAGCTGGCTACATAAGCCACAATACATTTTGTTTTTTTTTTTTTAAAGGAAATCTGTTTCAGAAATACATGGTACCTTACTGCCAGCTAAAAGTCTAGGCATGAAAACTAAAGATTAGTAAATGTTTGATAATTTACTAATTACAACTTTCTCATACCTGTCTGATAGACTAAGCTTTTTGAAGCATAATTTCAATGATAGAATCTATTTTAGGAAATAATGATGGTAGATACTAAAATTTTCTGGTTAATAAATTTATAGCAAACTGCCTCTTCCCCTTCTGCCTCACTGCCTATGTCATCCTCACCTAGAGTGGTCTGCTTTGGGGATGGCTGAGGTTCAGTTCAGGGCTCCATCCATCCATTCTCTTTGTTTAACACAGAAGGTTTCCCAGCATAGGTAAGAGTGCAGACAAGTACTTGCTATGTTTGTTTTCATAAAATTTTCCATCCACTGGAGTTTATAATTCAAGTCAAAGCAGCACTGTTATCATCTCTATCTATCAGTCACGTTACGAAAAAATGTTTTAAATCTCAAATGACTGCAATGTTACTACACTGATAAGACTGAACATTACAAAAGTCCAGCTCATTTTGTATTCTCAGCACACAGGTCTATTTATGCTGACCAAGGAAATTAAAACCAATAAATTTCTGATTTATTAGAAATGCAATTTTCCCGCCCTAATCGTCATTCAACAAAGAACTGATTTCCCTGGCAATACTAATAATGTGCTTACTGATTGAGTACAGCAGAATTTTCCAAGGGAGGAAAATATATTTAATATATCAACTTCTACCATGAGAAACAGCTGAAAATAATCATTTAATAGTAGGCTCACAAGAACCAGTCATGGTCCATTTTAAATAAACTTTTAAATCCAGAGTCCTTGCCACAAAAGGACAAAAAGACAGGGAAAGGTTTATAGCACACCAGTAGCCTGATGAATATGATGGCAACAACCATACCAGTTAGGAGCTAATTACAATATAGGACAGAACCCATCTGAGGCAGTGACAAAGCTCAGTTCCTGTAGTACTATGAACTTTTCAAGCATACTGATGCCACAGGAAAATGACACACTGAAAGTTCTCAAAAAGCTTAGATTCTAATGAGTTTTTTGTTCTCTTTCAGACAATACCTGGCCTTTACCAACTGCCTTGTGTCCTATCTGGCTGTTCCTTGATGTCCTCTTTTCCACAGCTTCCATCATGCACCTCTGTGCCATCTCCCTGGACCGCTATATTGCCATAAAAAAGCCAATCCAGGCCAGCCAGTACAATTCATGGGCTACAACAATCATCAAAATCATCGTGGTTTGGCTCATCTCAATAGGTATGTGGGACCTGGAGACTGGAAAAGGAACACAGAAGCTTTTCATGTCCAAAACAATAGGTGAAATGTGGAGAAAATGGAAAATTTGGCCAAGTACTATTGATTGGAGGACCATAACACTCAGGCTGGTCGAAGTCCACCTCTTGGATCATACATAGCTACATCATAAAAATTTGCCTGAACCACTGCTCCTTATTAGGCGCACCAGAAAGGCCAAGGATTGAGTCAGAGTATTAATCATCACTCCTCTTCATGGTCCTGAAAGCTCAAAAATCAGAAAACAATATCTGCATGCACAGTATTAGTATGCAGATAGTGCATGCACATGTCTCCTGGGAAAGCAAGATTTCATGCTCCCATGGTGCTATATTTTGTCCCAAACACAACTTTAAGCCTTGAACAGATGTTGGTAAAATTCTGCATAAAGGAAGTACAAAAGGGTTAATTATTTATAGCAAAGATATGAGTCAGTGGCTGGTAACATCCAGGCTAACACTGAAGGCTGAGACAGCATATAGAAAGGCTAATGTCTAACAAAAAAACCCCAAACAATCAAAACAACAAACCTTGAACAGTTTAAATGAAGAAGTTTATACCAACATACAAACTTCTATGATATCAGTGTCTCTGCGATGTGCATGTAGCATGTAATCTGTCTTTAATGCTTAAAAAATGAATCTGTTAAATGAGCTAAGGAAGTGAAAACATTTAATTCAAATAATTTAATACATGCTCCAGACAGCCTTAGTGCTGTATGCTCTGTGTGCAAGACCAAACAAAATTATTCTGGATTATTAAGTCCAGTGATGCATAGGAGAATGGGTACAGCCACCTTCTTGGCTAAGGCAAACTCCAAATTTGAGTTGAAAAAAATTCTGGAAGAGCTGTGATGATAGGAGAAAAGATGCTATCTCTATTCTATCACCAACCCACCTCCCTCCACCCCAAAAAAAAACTTAGCATGACAAGACACTCACAAGTTGACCTTTTAATGTGTGATTTATTGCCATTAAACAGCACTGTACTTTTCAATTTCTTTTTATCCAACATAAAACTAGTCTGCAGTTGAGCTAGGTTCTCCAAATCAAAGGTTAATTTGGTTCAATCTTTATTTTAAATGCTTTCTGTATCTGAATGTGTGCTTCTAATTAGAAAAGGGATCAAGTTGCTGAAGGGAAACCCATTTTGCTCTTGCTGTTTTAAACTAACTTCAGTAAGCCTAGTAGCAGAGGAATACAGTAAATCCCTATATCTCATTAAGTGGTATCAGAAAACTGCACAAATCACCTTCACCAGACAGCAAGGAACCTGTTGTTTTTGTTGTAATGTCAGACTGCTGGCAAATGAAGTGCTGACTGTAATTTAGTGGTTATAAAAAATTCATTTAAAAGACAAGACTGTTAACATTTTTTTAAACCAGTGGTGAATTACAGAGCTAGCCAGACTCATTTAAACACTCCTAAATATGCAGGAGACTTTAAACAACAAATCCATCTCAAACACACACTGCATAATTCTGGCAACTATTTAGCTACTTGTATATATGAAAGAGTCGAGCAGGGTGAAAAAAAATCAGCTGTCTGTGTCCAGTCACTTGATGTGGTTAACAGAAGAGGGAAAGACAAGATTTACGTATTTACAAAATTGCCCTTCAAAGAGTGCAAAGGTTACTCTGGGGAAGAGAAAAAAAAAGGGGGAGATGGCATTAGGGAAACATATTTCACTAGAGGAAAAGCCATACTAATTCTAATAACCAGAGTCAAAGCAATTAATGTGTTTTACACTTGAAAAGTTGGCAACTTCATACTGCTTCCTCAATCTCTACGAGTTAGGCCCAATCTCCTTAGAAAGGGCACTCTGTTAAAGCTCAGCCTGCCAAGTCTTACAAAGTACTGTTTGCCCAATTACCCACGTGATGCTCTCCACACTTCATGTTGTGTTCCCATGCCTGCTCCAGAGCTCAGGAATTACCTTTCTTTAGAAAGCCCGAGGCTTCAGACTCAGTGAAGCGATTGCAAGCGATTACCCTCTGCTGAAGCACTTGTTTGTTCTCCTACAGGCATTGCAATTCCTGTCCCTATCAGGGGCATTGAGGATGGAAATGGCAACTCTACAAACATCACGTGTTTCCTGACGCCTGATCGTTTTCATGACTTCATTCTGTATGGATCAGTGGCTTCCTTCTTCATTCCCCTCGCTATCATGATCGTCACTTATTTACTGACCATCCAAGTGCTGCGCAAAAAGGCCTATTTGATCAACAAGCCGCCCCAGCGCTTCACCTGGTCAGCAGTGTCCACAGTCTTTCAGCGTGACACAACACCTGCCTCCTCACCAGAAAAGGTGGCCATGCTAAACGGCTCCAGAAAGGACCAGACTTTGTCCAGTGACATGCCTATCAGCAGGACATCCACCATTGGGAGGAAGTCCATGCAAACGATTACCAATGAACAAAGGGCGTCAAAAGTTCTGGGGATTGTGTTTTTTCTTTTCTTGCTGATGTGGTGCCCATTCTTCATAACAAACATCAGCTCAGTTCTGTGCAACTCCTGCAACCAGGAGGTTTTTCAAAAGCTTTTGGAGATATTTGTTTGGATAGGGTATGTATCCTCAGGAGTGAACCCTCTTGTATATACACTCTTCAACAAAACATTTAGGGAGGCTTTCAGCAGGTACATCACTTGCAACTATCGGACCACAAAGCCTATCAAGGCCCTTCGGCAGCGCTCCAGCAGGATCTCTTTCAGAAGTTCTGTAGCAGAAAATTCCAAGCTGTTTGTCATGAATGGGATGAGAAATGGGATTAACCCCATTATGTACCAGAGCCCAATGAGGCTGAGGAGCTCACCCATCCAAGCATCATCGGCCATTCTGCTGGATACGTTGCTGCTCACCGAGAATGAGGTTGATAAAACAGAAGAACAAGTCAGCTATGTATAGTGGAATGGCAGCCATGTCCCTACAGCATTACTGTATGTATTATTCTAGATAACTGCACTGTAAAAGGGTATAAATACTATTGTTTTCTGTTATTTATGCAAGCAATATCTTATAAATTTATATTAATTCCCCTCCTCCAAAGTCTCCTCTACTTTAACCCCAACCCCATGGTGGCAACCACAACTTCATTCCATGGCAAATGACTCATGCAGAACTGTAGCCTAAGGAAGAGGGAAATAAATAAAAGCTAAATCAGTTTAAGTATCTGACTTCAGTTCTCATCACCTTCAGTCTCTTCAAAGTATATCTTTATAAGAAAACCATTTCTGTACAAACACTACACTAAGATTTGCTCTGGCAAGAAGACAAAACTTTGTAGGTTGATGCTCTACAATGGAAGCAGCAGAGGGATACAAGCTCACTGGTTTCAATTTAAATGTCTGCAAACAGAGCAGCACACAAGCTCACTGCATTCCCTCCTACAGACACATTCCTCTGCTGAGACTGAGTATCCACATATGAACTTTCCTTGCTCTCTAAGGGTGTGTAAAACACAAGCAGAATTGCTCACTCTAGAGACCAATGTACAAGCCTATTCCATAAGGCATAATTAAAAATTCCATGTAAGGAAATTATCCTTTTACTGTAGGGATGGGCAGAATTTCACCCACTTGAATTTCATCTCCATTACATATGCATAAGCTCAGTGTTGCCAGATTATTCACTGAAAACTGCCCTTTCTTCTTTTCATACTAAGAAAATGAATTATTTAATCAAAATAACACAACACAAAATCAATGATCATAAGAAAAACAGGATAGATACACAATCCTGAAACATCCATATAATTTATATGACAGGCCTCCTTTTCAATGACCATGGAACCTTCAGTGAAAGCCTCCCCTCATCCAATGTAGTTCACAGGAAGCAGAGAAATCACAGACAGAACAGCTACTTCACAAGAAAATAAGAGCAAATATTTAAGAGACAGCAGAGACAACAGTACTGGCTACACCTGCACATATTCACAGTTTAGCTGAGCTCAAAATTATTTAATTGGACTAATGGCCAATTACAGGTCCCAATCTGCACTCTCTCAAACATGCTCAAGACTTTAGTATGAGTACAAAATTAATAGAAATAATTGGTTCTCACAATCCCTAAAAGCCACCAGAGTCTGTTATTTGGGAAATCAGAAACTTCTGACAGCTCCAGACTCTTTGGGAAAAGAAATCTGATTTCCTCAATTTGATTTCCTCAAAGTACTGGAGTTCTTACATCAAGCAGCCAGCTCACCATTTTTTCCCATAGTTTCCATTTACAGTAAAATTTTCAGTTTGGGCTTTGTTTTCATTTTTAATATTTTCAGCATTCTTCGGTTACACTAAAATTATGTACAGCAAAAGGCTTAGTTTTTTTTCATCTGCAGAACAGAAAGTACTAAAGCTAACATGTCCCTCCAAAATTTATTTATATATATTTAATTTAAAACATATGCAAATTCAAAACAGAGCTTAGTGTAACAACTGCCAGAGATTTTCAGGCAAAAGCATTAAAAATACATCTGTGGTACTTGAAGTAAGTTGTCTTCCCAATTTTTGTGATAATGACTAGCCACTTAAATCAGAGTAAATTCTAACTGCTCTCCCTCCTCTTCACTTAATCAAAATTTGTTTAGGAGGATTCTGTAGTTAAAAGCCAGAATGGATGGACTGTGGTAGCTGTAAAAGACACCCTCATGAGCAGTAACACCAAAAGGCAACCACCATTCCTGAAGAGTTATTGTCCAGCAGTCAGAAAGCAAGAAACAGTCATCTTTGAAAACTCTCTTGATACTTAAATAAATCCATATTAATTAAACAAAAAAAATGTTCATATAGCAGGCAGGAATCACCTACTTTGAGCAGCAACTTATATTTTCCCTTTCCAGAAGAAACATCACAGCTGGCTCACAGCATGTAGAAAAACTGAGAGGTAATTCAGCTCTTTTCTGACTCTGTTCTTGTGTAGCTGTCAAGTCTGCAATTTGTCTTACGAGGAGTAATTTGCCCTAAATGTCCCACAGAGAAAGATTCCAGGCCTCTTTGCTATCAGTGCTTAGACCTCCACAAACTGGAAATCATCCTTGAGAAAGTCTCACCCAACAGAGATGTATTTTCTCAAGCCAGTTATACAGGTTTCTGAGTTTTAGTAACTGTAAATAGAAGCTCAGCATGTTCCAGTTACTGAGTTCAGTCAGCAACAACAAACCTCCATCTAAAGGACTAGTGACTAATAAAAAATCCAGTCTTTCTACAGGCAAAGAAAATTTCTCCATAGACAGAAACACATCAGCCAAGAAAGCATGCACATTCCATGCTTCCACTTTCCAAGTGGAAAACATTCCACTTAATATGCTAAGTGCAAGAAGATATTGCTCAGAGCTTGTCCACCTTGCAAAGCAAACAAGCTGAGAATTCAGGTAACAGCTTGAAAAAAGCAGGACAGAGCAAGAAAAAAAATGAAGATACAGAACTATGAAGCAAGAAAACATAATGGACAGTGGAGTTCTTGTTTTAGCAACTGTATCTACAAGAACAGCTCTGAACAAAGGCATCACCTTCATTAGTAAGACATGATGGAAGAGTCACTGCAAGCTCCTGCAAGAAAGCACCAGTTTGTTGTATGGCAACTACAGACAACACTGCTCTTGTGGCATCAACAAGCACAACAAGCACAACAGGAGGCTCAGGATAAAATCCATGAGTATTGCCTTTAGGTAACACAAATTTATAAAATATATAAAATATACTTTTATATGCGGTCTGCAAAGTAAGAGTATTTTCATAGCATTACAATATTTCACAGTTTTTTTTCATAAAGATAGCAGTATAATAACTGATAAAGCTTTGCAGTCAGTTTGCTGTAGAAAACAAGACATTTTTACAGAAGGAAGGGGTCATGCACTTTCCCCTTAACACACACAAACAAAAAAAGGGATTCCTTTCTCTGGAGCAAAATGCTGCCAGTTCTTTCCTAACCTGACCCACACCAAATCAGCCACCTGGCCAGGCTCCAAAGTCTCAATACAGTAATAACTCCAAGTTATTACTGTAGAAGTAATAAAATAACAAAATAATAAAGTCCATAAAAATAATAACTTAGAGATACCTAGTTCAACTTCTATCATTATCACGAAGATCTTTATATGGCATATTTAATTTCTTTTTAAACTACTGAAAAGCAAGATAAGTCAAAGCTTATCTGCAACCCAAGCACTATAGGAAGAACATTTTAAAAGAACAATGGACAAGTATGGTGGTTGTTTTGTTGTTTTATTATTTAAAATACGTTAGGAGACATTCAGTCAATGTTCTGTCTGCCTATCTAATTAAAAATTACAGCACAGACATGCACATAAGGACTCAGCAGTCTTGCAGAGAGGAAAATAATGGAGTTAGCAGCCTAACAGAACAAGTGCCTTGAAATGCAAATAAAGGCATTACTTTACAAAAAACTAAACAAAACAGCCACAAAAAACACATGAAACAGACAAAGCCAGAAAAAAACCCCAAAAAAATATCCTAACCTTTAAATCACTCAGAAACAGAGAAGCAAGAAATTCAGCTAATTCCAGCTATGATGTAAAATGCATTTTGTGAAGCCAGTCCTAAACCATCTATAAGCTGCAGGCTTTTAGCTGTCAGGAAACCTACAGGCAGCTAGAAAAACTATTCAGTTACCTTATATCCCACAAGTATAAAACTCTTCCTGACTATATCACGCTAGGCCATACTAGCATCAATTTTCAAATGCAAGTACAGTTAAAAGCAAGTGTTAAGCACAAGGCACTGAGAAGAGAGGCTGATGCTACCAGCTGCTGCTGTATCACCTGCACACAAGAGGCACATAGGATTTTTTTAGTGTTTCACAGAAAGTGCAGCTTTTCTACACCATTTCCATCCTGTGGAAACATCCACATCACTGCAAGCTGATAAAGAAAACAAACACATAACTCCCCTGAGTCTTTTTCTAGGTTGCTGTATGTAACATCAGACTTAAAAAGTAAAGCAGTGTAAGCAGAGTAAACATGGTAAAGGCATGCTGAACAACCTGGGACATTGGAACCCAGGGAGGCAGAACATTGCCAGAGCTCTTCTGGCTTTTTACCTTGCAAGCTGGAGCCAAGAGTCCCGGAGTTCTGGCCAGTTCTCAGCACCGAGTTAATATTACCATGAAGCTTTAGACTTTTTTCCTCACATTGATAAAGATGCCTATGTACAACTGCTCAGAAACCCTCCTTAGTTTCACTTCCCCTTTGGCTCTCTAGGCAACCATTAACATGGCAAAAACAACAGGCAGGAGAGATGTAACTTCTATAATTTTGTCTTTGGCATAACAACATGGTGTTTACTATCAGCGTCCATTCCCAGGAGAAACAATGTTTTCTCCACTGGAAAAGGAAGACTTTTGCTCTGCAGAGGAGAGGAAGACCTTTCATTTTACAATGGGAAGCTAGGTACAAAAATAGGAAAGATGGCTTGCTAAAAGTGTCCATTTTTTAATAATTCATGTCAACACTATTTGTTAAATCACAGCTACAATTCCCAGCATGCAGGTATTCAGGTCCTTTCCAACCTCTGAAAAGCAACATCACACTCTTAAAAATTAAGAGCTTTTTACTCTCTAAAGGATCCTCTTTACAAATTCTCCACACAGGTAATGGCAAATCATTTTCAAATTCATTAAACCCTGCACAACTTCAGTGAAAGTCTAAGGCTTCTTCTGATTATAGTAAGATTTCTGCTTCTATTTCTTTGAAAGGGACCTTCATTCTCCTCTACCAGGAAGACTGAATATGACAAGATAAAGTGTGTTGGATTGTAAACAAAACCCTTTTAATCTTTCCTATGCAAGAATTAACAAGCAGATTTATTTCACTGAATTCCTCTTCACAATTAAAACATTGAAAAAGTCACTGGTGCAGATCACATTAGAGTGACTGTCAGCCTCACACTCAATTACCCGGATCATCTGCTATCTGCCTTCTGGATAAAGGTAGGTTACAAGATATAAAAAAACACACTGTCCCAGTCTTCCTGGAAAAAAATCCAAGTATCTGATCTGTTTGCCTTATAACAAATATATAGCCTTAAAATACCAAAGGCTAAGTAAACACAAAGCATACAAAAGCAGGAAACATTACGATTTCACTTGCATCATCCTAAAATGAAAAATTGAACAGAAGCCATGCAGAGTTCTTCATGTTTGGGTAGCCTACACTTATCAGCTGAGACTACATCTTCCCTTTGGGACTCTCTAGAGGCTGCATTGTTCCCTCTCCTGCCCTCAGCTTTTTCCCAACAGGATTGCATGAAGGCAAAAGCAGCATCCTACAACTCAAGTCCCACTTCCCCAAAAGTCTCATTCCTCTGGATTTAACAACTGCTATGAGAGCACTAAACGTTTTTAATTCATGCTTGCAAGCACTGTTCCATCCCACATTGAAGCTTTTTACCAATCAGATTTCTTCTATCCATAAAACATCTATCTCCTCATTTTGTACATAAAGTGTTTAGATACTCTGCAGCACTGCTCTAACAATGTAAAAATAAGGCTGGCTACATAATCCAATCACATCTCACTCTGCAATACAAACAAAGAATTCATGATCTAAAGTGGTAAAAATTATGATAAAAATAAGTATTTCCATTTTTAAAAAGCAAAACACTTTATATCGATCATGTTTTCCATTGCATTATAATAATTTTAAAAAGCTGACTGAAAGTCACAGGTGATTTAAATGCTGTTTCCAGCAATCATAAATATTTTATAAACCACTTCAGCACAAAGAACCACCAGTATGTAAACATCAACAATTAGATGAGTTTGCTATCTGTGATCAATGGCAAAAGGAGCAGAACTGGGAAAACAGAGACACCTTACAGCAGCCAACTCAATACATCATTTCTCTTCTTCCTATTTCACAACACAGCTTCTTGTTCAACCCTGCATCCACACTGCAAGCTCCAAACATCCCAAGCTTCATTAGTGCCTCTGTATCACTTTACAATAACGTTTTACTTAGAAGTGCTTCCTGTAAGAGGTGGCCATTTCTAAAAAGAGAGAAGACGTAAAGTCTCAGCTTTTTGCTCCACACAATTTTGACTGGTATTTTTAGACGGCAAAAGGAAGAAAAGAGGAGGCAATTTTGAAACAATTCTCTTGCACCAGAACATTTTCTCATCATTTAATATAGTGGTATGAAAATGATCTGCTCCAAAATCCATAACTACTGCCTAATTTTTGTATGGGACTAAGCCAAGAAGGGAAAAAAGCCACACCAAGTCCTACAGCCAGCAAGCTGTGCTTTCCATCCCCAGCCTGAACCTATGGACTGCTTCTAAACAGTCAGCAAAACCAGAATTAACAGCAGCAACTCTGCTGATCAAGGTTTAATTCTACACACAGGGTCCCCTGGAAAGCTTTGGGGAGCCCAGGAATCGGACAAGGAAGATTTTGTGCTATATGAATACGACCTGCAACATATTCTGCACCCAAGCAATGTGATTGATGCTGCTCTGCTCACTTGGGTGACTGCAGACATTCCCACAGCCAGGCAAGTGTGCATCCAACATCCCAGAGTGAAACTGTAACAGCAGCACTAACCCCTGCTCCCCCAGTCCTCTAGGGATCGTAACTGGGTGATTTATTGTCTTTCACAACACACCCGAAATTGTAATCTTGCAATTCTTAGGTAAAACTTAAGAACCTAGACTAGAATATTCTATCTAAACCTTGATTCATGAATTCTGAATAATGAAAAAGGCCACATACATTCTTTTGAATATTTTTCCAGTAATTCAAAAGCCCAATGAAAAAAAACCAAACTATGCTTAAAAAAATATAAAAGAGGTAATCTTCAAATTCAAGCAAAACCTTATTGCTCTAAAAATTAAATGCCATGTTTTATTGCATTATGTTCTGTCACATTTTGCTTCGATACTCTGCTGTTTTCATAATCAACAATAAAAGTCAAGATGGGCTGTTGAGTGAGTGTAGGCAGGGTTGTATAAATGTGATAGCAAGGAAGGCTCACAGAGGAAAACAAGGACAGCAAAGCCTCACAAAATGTTCTGTTATGCAGATGCATTACCTAAAATTAGCAGTTTTGTGATGTTTACGACACTTTTAGTTCAAATCCAAGAGGAAGAACATTTATTCATAGATAGTTGTAACAACAGGAGAAAACAAACTGGATATTTATGACACGATGTGAGTTTGTGGGCTGTAGTTCTGTCATGTTCAAGCAATGGTGCTTTTAAGGAAATTATCATCCTCTGACTGGGTAACCTCCACCCTTATATGGATTTTACTATTCCTATAGGAGGAACAGAGAGAAGCACAAGTCTGAGGCTGCTGAAGTGTACAACCCAGCAGACAAACTCACACCTCTAGCACACTCAACCTCATTAATGCCATGAATTCCCCAAGAAAAATGTAGACTGCATTAAACAAATGTATTTTCTTACTTCAGTCCTGATTTCACAGTTCCCTATCTGCAACCACATACAAAGAATTCAATGACAACTCTTTTCATGAGACCTTCAGTCATGTTTCCTTCACTTAAAATGAGATTAATTTCTGGGATTTAGCCCACTGTGTCTCAGACCTTCTCACCTCCAAAACACTTCATTCAAAAGCTCTGTATACCCACCAGCTGACAAATCACTGACTCTTGCCAGTATTCAAAGCTGTGTTAGCAGCCCTTACAAGTAAATCCAGTTAGACTACAAAAAACAATAGTCCTAAGAAAGAAATGTCATTTTAGCCATGAAATCTGACAAACTCACAACTCATTGGGTCTTTATGTCTCTGTACACTGGCATTGTTCAGCTGGGGCAGAGCACACAACCAGTTATCAAGTGAAAAGTGTTGGCAACTACCACAGCCTAACAAAAACCTTTTGCCTCCAGGAGCCAGTGCTAATCAGCTAAAAAGTGTTAGTCCTTGACTACCAAGGACTACCAAGAAAGGTGGACACTAGAATTTACAAGCAAATGCTCCTCCTTATTGCACAAGTAGGTTCTGGACAGCAAGTATCTCCAGGAAGGGAGAGGAAGAGGCAGGATAACATCTGAACCACAGTACAGCAGGTGAAAGAGTCAAAGATGGTGTCACTCATTCCTCACTGCAGGATACGGAGAGAACAGGCCCTGAACTATGTTGTTCCAGCAAGATGCCAGCACATAGTAAAAGGTTTAGTTCAGAGCCTTGAAGGTTTCTCATTTTGGTAAGAGATATCCATGTCCAATTGTGTTTTGCATTTGTTGAAAAGAGAAATTACACTGAAATCTGAGCTCAAAAGGGCTTTGTCACAACCTGTTTTGAAAAAAGATGCCTGAAACTATGGAAGGCATGCATGGAATTTTTGTTCTGTACACAGATACAGAAGTCAGCTAAACAGATCCCTTGGCGTCAGGAGAGGCAGAGATCCCTAAGCAGCAAGGAAGGAGCTGTGCTGCTTGGAAGAAACAGAGCAGAAGCACTCGAGAGACACCTGCTGCTCACTGAGAGAATCTGTCCTCTTTGCAATCCACATTCAATTATCCTTCAGATAGGGCAGGACAGTGCAGAGTCACTTCCATGTGGGGAACAACTTGGTACAGAAAAGCTCACTGCTCACATCAGTAACCCAAGTTTTAATCCCATCTTTAAGAACCTCTCATCCTGCTTTTAAGGACAGCTACCAACCCAAAAGAAGATGTGAAGAACAATTTTAAAATTACAATTATGCACCCAAGCATGCACCAGCTTCTCTCAGACACACTCAAAGGCTGCAGTTTGGCTCAGCGCTCAGGTAACACAGATTATTGTATTAACAGAACACAAATTATTGTATTAACAGATGCAGGTGCAGTCCTTGGGGAGCCTCCTAATTCCCCAACCACCTCTTAGCCAAGGGACCTGCAGGGCACTACAAAACACCATTTCAGCAATAGGCTTCACTTTAGACAACCAAAGGAAACATTGTGACAGTTCTGTGATGGGCGCATGTTACAATGTAAGCCCAGGAACTTTTCATGGTTTTACAGTGGATACTTAAGAAACAAAGACTATTTCAAGGTCCTTTTTCAGTTGTTTTTGCTTAATCAAAGTCACAACATTTTAGACAGTCATTAGGCAGATATATTTGTCTGGGTACTGCTGCCCTTAAGAGGCTTGTAACAAGCACAGTATATTTAATTTTTAATTAACTCTCAATTCTACAAATATTAATTTTTCATTCTATTTGTCAACTTCATCAAGCTCTGTTCAGACAATTAAGCCACAAATCCAGAAACCTACAGAAAGACTCATTAAACATCTGCTGGACATTAGGGAAGGCTTCTAATCCTAAACCAATCTCTCAGCTTTTTAACTTTTCAGAATTGATTCAGTTAGCAGTTGAGTCACTTTGTGAAAGCAGTCGCATACTCATTTTTTAAAAAAGTAACAGACATTAAATTGAAGGCTGCAAGAATGACCAAGGAAGACACTTTACCTGAACAGAATGAAACCAAGTGACTCCACAGCTGCCCGCCTCACGTCATCATTCACATCACTCACCTACAAAAGGAAAAACAGGATATTCAGAATACAGTTAAAACACTTGAGGACCATGTTTCACGCCAGAAGACAGGATTATAGAGAAAACTAGTTAAAATAATGTTCAGCCTGAGCCCAAACAGCCCCACCCATGCTTGCACACCAACTGCAAGATTATCAAAGAACAGACAGACCTCATCCTTTACAGCTTAATTTATTTTTTCTCCAGTCCATCATTACACAGACTATTCACTGCAAAGCTGTTAGCTGGGTAGTTTAGGTTCAGATTTTAATTTTTAATAGGTGCCTTCTCTGTGATACCAAGTTGAAAGTCTCAAAGTCTCTTTACCCTAATGAAAGAAGGCCCTGTTAGTTCCGCTCATAATACTAAATAAAGCTTTCGTCACTTCACAATCTCTGATTTGGACCAGAATATTAACAGTGCAGACACAAAGCCTGACAAAGTGATGTGCTTGCTTTCTGACCAAAAATTCCCTCCTATGTGCTGCTGAGGCCACAGTACTTACAGCCACATGCAGCAGGCGCCTGATAGCCTTGTTGTTCCCTGAGCCACAGTATGCCATAGCCACAGTGTACATGCCAGAACGACGGAGAATTGGATCCTGGAAGAGAGAGCATCAATATCTCACATCCATCCAAGCAGTGACTCAGTAATTCTAACTTTAAATCTGTTCCACTCTTGTGTCTTGAACCTGCTAACAGGTCACATGTCAGCCTCATTGCTTAGTTGTTTATTTGGGACAAGTAACAGGACAATCACCAAAGCAGGGTTGTCATTACCAAGTTCAGGGGGACAGAGAGCCTGCTATGCTGCAGGCTACCCAAGAGTACAGGGCAGAGGTATCATTCTGCTTCTTGCTTGCAATCTGCAATGACCACTACCAGAGCCTTGAGATGACCCACTTACAGCAAGTTTTGTCCTTTTTTAAGCACTGCATCCTGATCTACTCCCTGCTGCTGCTCACATGACTATGAAAACCAACTATAAGGCTAAAGAAATACAGAGCTAAGCAGTATTGTTCTTGTATTTTTGATCAGAGCCTAGCAATTTGTGAAACAGTCCTACTTCAGACCCATGTAAGAACTTCTCTGGTTCAAAAGAGCCAACTCACCACAGCTGGAGATTCACAAATGGACAGGAAGGTCAGCCATGTAACACAAGAGTCAGGGATTAAGTCACAGCTCAATTTACCTTATCTCTGCAGAGACTCTCAATGAGAGCATCAGCCTCCTCCATCCTCCCATACATGACCAGAGCGATTCCAACCGCGAGGCCTCGCAGGATCTTTTCATGCTGGGTTTCCTGTGCATAGCCAACCATGTCCTCAATAGCCTGGGCATTTTTAGATCCTAACATAACCAACCCCAGTGCCAGGCCAGCTGCCTCACCTGAAAATCACAGAAAAGCAAAAAAGTCAACTCTGTTCCCAAAGTAATAAATACTGCGTCTAGAGAATCACACCAGATGTAGACCAATAGATCCCTTCTGGGCAGCATCACGCCTAACAACCCCATTATTCATGGCAAAATGTGTTTGTAACCACAATTTAGTACTTTTCTCTACTAAGTTCAATTATCCCTTCCTTGGACCAAGAGCTGCTGAGATCACTTTCCTATGAGCCCCACCAATGCAGCAGTAACTCCCACAAGCTTCTCCAAGCCTGTCACTCAGCTCAAAAAAGCACATGGCTTTGGAAAACAGCCGCACTAAAGAAAAAGCACATGACAAAGAAATGAACAGAGCAAAAAAGGAGCTGTTTAAAGACCTAGTGTGTCTTATTAAAACTTGCCACAGTGCCAGTCATGACAGGATTTCTGAACATTACTGACACCTACCTAAAGAACCATAATGATCAGGAAAAGATCAGTAAGTAAAACACAGCTAGAAACAATCTATGCTGCTAACAGAAAACCTGAGGGGAAAAAAATATTATTAAAAACCCCAGGTGCCTGATAAGGCCTCAGATGGTTATTTGCTTTGAAAGCAGAACATTTACCTGTCACTGCATCATCCTGGTAGAGATTTGTTTTCAGCAGATCATACACATCCTGACGTGCTGTCCCCATGGCAGCCAGCCCCAAGCCCAGGCTGCCACCATGTCGCACAATCTAGAGAAGCACATGCAATTTCAGTCATAAAGCAGGGAACAGTATGGCTTCAACTGAAGCAGACATCTTTCCATCAATATTAAATATAAGAAAAACAGTTCAAAAGCCCATAAACAGTAAGTAACAGAAGCTTAACACATAGCACAGAAGATTTTCTAGTAACTTCAAACTCTTTTCCCCCACTGAGTGATTTACGTAAAACCATAAATCTGTGCCATGTGTAAAAACCTAGCTAGTAATAAGTTCTAAATAAAAAGGTTAAAAGGTACCCACTTAAAAACAGTCTGTAAACTCTTTTATTCTAACAATAGATACATTTGCAGAAAGACTATTAGGATTTGTTCACAGAATTAAAAAAAAAAAGTGATTAGATTCCACAAGGAGAAAAAGGCAACATGCTGAGACAATGACCTATTCCCAACTTAAAAAGATATTTTTCCTAGAGGTCTACAAACACTAAGTGCAGAAGTAAAACACTTCTTATTGTGCAAGATGCATTAAAACTACAGGTCATGTCAGCAGAAACATTTTGTGGCTTATTCTCTTGACAACTAAGCTGTACACAATAACAGTGCCTGAATGCTGCAGGTCCACTAGCAAAACAAAGCAGATATAACAAGTAGTAAATATGATGAAGCTACAGTCACTGTCAAGTACATAAGAAATTCCTAAAAATCTTACCTAAACCTTAAGCAACAGGTTGTTAAAACCAACCTTTAACCAATCTTTAAAATCCAGAGGAAGTTTAAGTACCACATTGGTGCTTAATTACCTCTACTCCCCACTAGTAAACCAGCCAGCCCCCTCCTGCATATTCCCAACAAAGCAAAGGCTCACTGCAGAGCCCAGTACACACGTCATTACTGGCATTCTTCAGCTGGTTCAGCAAGTAGTCAATGATGTCCCCGCCGTGGTTGGCATGGATGAGACCCAAGGCATAGAGGCCTCCTCCCTCCTGGTAGGCTGAGCCTGGAGAGGTGTCCTTGGGCAGGTAGGTTGCCATTAGCTGTAATGCTTCTTTCTCATGACCCTGGATGTCCAGTGATCAGCCGGAAGGGAAGACAGTGGGAAGTGAAATGGGAAAAAACAGCAAAGTAATATTTAAACATACGTTATAGCCATTATTTTCTCCACTAAAATCAGTATTTCAGTGCCACACATCACCGTTCAAACTTACTGAGAGTTTCTACAGTAAGGAACTTTATAGTGCAAAGACACAAAATATGTTATAGCTATGCCAGGTACACTGGAGTGCAGGCACTATCCAGAATCCCCATTTCCACACTTTCACTGTTCACAAGTCAAGCATTTACACTGTGCAGAAGGAAATGAATGCAATGTTACCTTGTGTATAACACCCAAGCTGGCAGTAGCAGTAAACTTAGCCCAGTTAGTGGCCCTGGCCAGCCACTCCAAATTGTCTCTAGAAGATGAAAAGAGAAAGGTTAAACAAAGTTTCTCATACAGCCTGTTCCTAATCCTGCAAACAGGGTTCAAGAGCACTGAAGACTTCTTTCCAACTAAAAAGCAGCTCCAGAAGGGAAGGCAGCTAAATACATTTCCCCTTTACATTTCTCTCCCCTTCATCAGTCCTGATTTTTGCCTGGCTGTAGTCAAGCTTCTAGACATGGGTGATATCAGTGAAAGACAGAGAACTGCTCAATATGCAGCCCACCAATTTTCTGGGAGAAACTTTAGTAGAGTTTCTGCAGATTTCTTTAAGTCCCTTGGAAGGTCAGCCTTAGTATTTCTCCTACAAGATCATTCAGTACTGTCAGTCTCTACCATATGAAGATACATCTCAGAAACTCTCTAACTAATAAACAAAGAGAAAAGAAATTCCAGATCTTCACCCTCCAAGCTGCTCATACAGTTAACAGTCAAACAAAGCCAATTTGTGAGGATAGAGAAAAGGAAACAATTCTCTAACACCATTAGAGTTCTGCAGTTACCACTCCGGATGTATCCAGTTAAGGAGGGCAACAACGTTGTTCAAACACCTCTAAATGACATTGCAGCTTCCTTGCCATAGATTTACCTAAGGAACTGGTCACTGGTTGTCCCACAGTGCATAAAGGAGTTTGCTATAACAGTTGCAGTATGACACACAGAATTCCTCACTGCATCCTGAAAGAACAAGAACAATCAGTAGCATCACACAGCAAAAGATCTGCCCAAGGTCACTTAACAAGCTTGCCAGTACAGCAGAAAAATGGATTGTAATGATCCTCAATTTAACCAGCAATTTCCCTGTAATCAGCTAATAGATTGCTAATACACTCTAACATATCCTCTAGCCATCTTTCCCATGCAAAATGATCCTTTATGTGAGTTTCTTTCAGAGATGTGATTATTCCAATTGCCACTTAACTGGAGAACCACCCTGCTCTGCTTCCCAGAACTGAGCACTCACAGCGAGTGCTGCTGACGTTCCCAAGCTGTTCCCAGAACTCCACTGCAGAATCCTGAACACTTTACCAGCAGATGGAAAAGATTTTCCAATACATTTAAATGTCATCTGAAATAAATGAACCCACTAACAAGCAACCCCTACTACTTTTACTGACAATGTACCTCTTATTTCACAAATAAAAAACTTCTCCTATAGTTTCTAGTAAGCTTTTAAGATTCTAGTTTACCTGTAATTTTTCATTTGCCCACCCTTGAGTAACACCTTCCAAAACAAAACCAGTTACTCCATTCACTAACTTTGTCTCCATTACAGTATCTGATTGGTTTTGTCTCCAACATGGAAATACTGTTTTTTTACTACATACCAGGATTCCCTTGCCAAGCTGAAGGGCTTACCTAACATCTCAACCAAGACACCAACATACTGTAACCTACAGTCCTGGCTGACTCCTCCCTTCCCAACAAGCAGCATTTGCATTAGATCTGACATGGAGCTGGAGGGTAAATTTTGCCCATCTTACTGAACAGATGAAAAATAAACCCACCCACCCAAAAAGGGTGAGAAAAAGATGAGTTGCTATAACCAATTAAAAAAAAAAAACAAACTTAATTCAAATATCAACATCCTACTAGCATCCTATAATCAAAAACAACAGCAGCATGGTCAAAACCAACACAGGATGAATGAGATAAATCAAAGACAATCATATTTAACAAAGTCTCTTACCTTTGTGTTTTTGAGGATCATGAGATCTGTGTTGTTGTTTCGTATTAAAAACTGCAGATGTAACTCAATGGCCATTTCGCCACTTAAAATTTTAATCATTTTTGAGATCTGGTCCTTAGGCTCTGGGTTCTTCATATACAAGCAAAAAGGAAAAAAAATCCATGAGAACCCAACCATGACTCTGTTAAAATACAATTCATGAGAAGGCACTCTGGTATGTTCCCATCACCATATTCCAAAAGCTATCAGGTTTTGGAATAAAAAGACATTGTTTCTGTCCTTGGTGCACAAGCCCAAACCTCCCAGAAATCAAAGCTTTTGTGCACAGCAGTGCAGGTGGGAAAAGAGACTTTTCAAAAAGAAATGTATTCTTTCATTGAAAGCAAAAGAATATGGGTGACATCTGACATTCTGCAGGCTGCTGTTTGGCATTACAGAGACAGTAAGTTTCCTGCCAGAGGCAAACCCTCTTATAAATGAACCTGTATTTCCATGGAAGCTTTCACAGACAGGGCCACAAAGCTACAATACTTTGCATGAGCCTGTGCTGAGCTGCAGCACCATTCTTGTGAGCTACAAGCTTCATTTAGAACAACAGCTAGAAGAACTAGTACACAGATACATTCATCCTCAAGAGCTCTCCTTCCTCCTGATGGAACAGTTGAAAATGGATCTGTAGAAGCCGAAGTTCATTCTAAGCAGGGTGAAAAGTACAGTGCAGCTCTTTATCCTGACATTTAGCTGGTCACAGACCAGTCAAGCATGAGTAGTTCAGCCCTTAAACTAATTCCCTCGATTATTTCTTTGTAGTCAGCATTCTTAATTGTGGAAGATTAAGCTAAAGAACATTTCTGGCCACATAGATTGTTTTGGTATACTTGGCACAATCAGCAAAACCAATGCAGCAAAAACTGATTCAAGACACCTTTCCTGTACAAAAGCACTGTCAAGGTTCCTTGCTGAGGTAAGAAACTCAATCCCTTTTGTTTTCTGTGTGAAATATAACTTGAAGGAAATGCTTCTGTTTGCCCTTAATTAATTTTTAAATGATATGCAAGGATCTTTCAAATATTCCCAAGTTTTGTTTGCAAATATTTACCATGGGGAAAAAGAAGAAAAACAAAAAACCAACTTGTCTTGGGTTTTACCTTCCTCTCTGGTAACACTCCTTGTCTGCAGCACTGGAAATGTCAAAACTGCATTACTATTCTACATGCTGAAATGCAATTGTATGTGCATGTCAGAAGTGAACTCACTTTCTCCAATACTTGACAAAAGAAACTAAACAAAAAAATTCCAACCAACTAGCCCAGCAACACAGCACCATGTAGGCCTAAAGTAACTTCACACCTTCAAGCCAAACCAATTTAGAAATCCTAGACATCCACAGAGAACACATAATAAAAACTAAGGTCTGTTTCAGAAATAGCACTCACAATTTCTGCAGACCTCCCTGCTGCACAAGTGCTTCCTGGTTTCTCTTCTGCTTCCATAGCATCACTGAAATAAAACAGAAATGAAAAATGCATTGCTTGCAACAAGTCATGAACTGTAATTATGGCTGAACATTATCCTGAAGGAGCAGTCTAGGATTTGGAGATGATGACTGGAAAAGAGGACTTTGATAGAACAAGGGCTGACTATCTGGAGCTTACTGCTGAGCAGAAAACTCCCCCTCCACTCAATTTTGAACTTGAAGACAAAGGCCTGGAAAAACCCTATTCTCTTATCCCACCTATAGAGACAAAAAATGAAGATGCTTGTAGGGAAGGAACAGACACAGGTGAGAAAACAAGGTCAACAAACAAGGCATCAAGGATAATTATATCCTCCCCTAGAAGCCTTGTGCTTGTCACTATTAGCATGGATCCTAGAGTGTTGACAAGGAAATTAAACATATTAAGCTGTTGTTAGCACCTTGTTCTAATGCTTCACAGGCTGACATAAATTACTCTGTGTCTTTCCTTTTATTTCACTGGCAAAAAAGAGAGGAAGAGGAAAATGCTTGCGTGCCTGTGTCACTTTATACTTTAAAGTATAAAGCATTTATACTTTATTCAAAAGTATAAATACTCAGCTCCACAGTTGGATAAATCCCTATATTCAACCAGCCTGGATCCAGGTGGGATTCCCCACCACACACTATCAAAGAGTGCTGGGAGCAGGTTGTGCACAGACATGAGAGCTCTGGTGAAAGTACCAGTAAGCATTCTATGGTGATTACACAGCAGGTGGAGAACAAACTTCTTCCATGCTGCCCCTGAGCTGGGCAGCAACCTGGCCAGTTCTCCTGTAAGTCACCAATAGAAGAAATAAAGATGATAGAATGGTTAGGGCCAACTTGGATTTTTCTTAACAGCAGCTTCCTGCAGTTAAAATTTGTGATACTGACCACATTTTTAAAAACTCAAAGTAGATTTGAAGTAGCTCTTCTGAACTGCAAGTACAAAAGGGTCTGTTGACACCTCAGTACCATTTGAGCTCACTCTTCCCATAAGCTGTTATGTGAAACCAAACTTGCACATAGCCGTCATGAGCTTTTTCCCTGAACTCCCCCCTTTCCTTAGCTCTGCAAGTTGCTGCCAAGACCACATAGAATCAGCATTCCCAAGCAACTCATGCTGCAGCTTAATGAATTACTGCTCATTAGCTGAACCCCAGTATAACAGCTCTGTGCTTATCTCAACTGCAAAGAAAAATCCTCTTAAAAACCAGTAGATTTTGGTAATACACAATTTTGTTTTGAGCAAATAGCACATCTTGCCTATACTTAATTAAAGGAGAGTAACTTAATAGCTTGTAAAAAGCTTCCATACATGGAATATGAGGCTGCCTTAGAGCAGCACTGGAGCCAAAGAACTCCACCACCTCTCCAGTCAATCTCCTCACCTGTCTTTCTCTGATCCAGGGACAGTGCCAGTGTTGGTGGACCCAGGCACAGAGGCAATGGGAGTTCCAACCGTGCGCAGATTCTGGATGACAGAAGACAGGAACTGCTGGCTCGCGCTTTCATACAGGTCAAAGCAAATTTGGTAGGCCATGAGAAGGTTATCATCCTTCACCAATTTTTCCAAGATGTCACTCACAGCCTGTGGGTCATCCAGGAATATCAGGCACTGAGCAGGAGAAAGGGAAGAACAGAAAAAAAATTAGGAGAAGACATTAGATACCTCAGAATGAGAAAGCAGAACTACCCAAGGCTGCACTCTAATTCCCTCATTTGCTGCTCCACAGAACACTCTCTCCAAAGAAAGAAAACTTTCCTCTCTTTCAGTGAAGACAATAGAAAACTCAGGAGAGTTTTCACAAAAAAACAAGACTTGTCCTACTGGACACAGAAATTCAAAAGCACATTGAAGAAGCACCAGTCATTCTGTAGGGATGTCTCAGCTGAAATGAAACAGGCATAATACTGAGTCATGTGTACATGGCATACCAAGACTGGCAAAGATCTGAGAACATCTGAGTAACTTCACAACTGGTTGTCTAAACACTTTCAGACAATGGCTTACCAAAAAAACAAAGCACTGGAAATCTTCTTGTGCAGAATAAATAAAATTCCAAGCTGTGAACCTACCATGTGATACTCCCTACATAGGCTTAAAATTTTCTGTCAGAGTTGTCTGTACCCTCAAACTGCCTTTGAGTGGATTTCTTTCTCTATAAATTGACCAAATATGTAATCTTTACATCTCTTTTTCAAGTTGGTCTCACTCTGATATATGTTAGAAGGACGCAACCAGGAAAATATATTTCATTTAACTGAATAAAAGACAGAGAACAGGTAGATGTCATGCCAAATATACCTACAGAAGTACAACTTTTTATTATCCTTAAAGATGACTTTAAAAAGTTTACCTGGCACACATTGATGAAGTCTGGTTTCTCCAGATTCATGTAGATTTTAACTAGAACTCTCAAGACTTTGTTACGAAACTGTTTATTCTGCATCAAAGACATACAGAGCTTCAAGCTGTAGGCCAGCATCCCAGGAACATCATTCTAAAATAAAATTCAGGGATATCAAACATCAGACTGACAAGAAGGATTTAGAGAGGAAAATAAAGCAACACTTTTTCTATTTTAAAAAGCAGACCAAATGTGCATATATATCTTCAGTTTCCTATTTTCAGGAAAGTTTATACACAGGTGTATTGCAGTTTAAAGAAAAAACACTATCAAAATCATGCAGGACTAATATTTAATTCAGAAGTTAAAACATACAAAATATTAACTTAAAAGTACAATACCTATCTTCCCTTCACCCTTCTTGTTCAAACAATCAGTTTTGAATGCAGTGAAATTCACTGTACTAACATAAAATATTAGCAAAACAAACCATGCACCAAGAAAAGATCAAGTTTGAGAAGCTGATTTGGTTACTAGACCTCAGAAAGGTAATTCAAAATGAGGGATTTATAATGGGCAAGTTATTAATTGCATAGGACAGCAAAGAGAATAATGAAAGCAAGATGGATGCCTTATGATTATCACTCATACACAGAAATGGGAAACATCCAAGCATACATAAAAGTTGTAAACTGAAAAGCTGTAAAATTTAAAGGATTCAAGCTATATGTCTGGGATATGATTGAGATACTATAGCATAACAAAATTGCACACAACTGCTGAGCTGCTGCAGATGACTACAGGCCTGCTTATCTTACTGACACTAACAGTAACATGACTTACCTTAAAGCCTCAGTGAAAGATTTTAAAGCCAAGGTGCACCGTCTTTGAGTCAGGGCAGGCCAAGACTGCACAGAGTCACTGAAAATTACAGCAGCTCACCCACCTACTGGAGTTTTTTCTTTTGCTTGCCATTAATAATCACTTATCCAGCCCTAAGGATTCCTTCCCATGGTGAATTACAGCAGTTGATAGACTGTATGGTAAATAAAAGGGCTGTTCTTACATTATACCAGTATTGTATCTCTGCCAGTAGCTGACAGGGATTACCTTAACAAGAGGGCACATAGCCAAGCTTCCTGGGAATATTGTCCCATAAATGTGTGGCTCAAGGATTTCCTAAAGGTAGGGGGGATCTTCCTACATTTGACATTCCTGAGTGGCTCTGCTTTCCATGAACACACTGAACTGAACACCCCTGAGTTTAATCTTTTGTTCTCTTCATACAAAACAGGGCAAGTTCCACAGCAACATGGATGTTGCACTTGATTTCTGGATCCTTAGCTGGAAAAGCCCATCTACAGGCACCTCCTGCTTCCTGCACATACCGACTCAAGGATGGTTTTCTCAAAGATGTCCAGCCTGCGTGTCTCCAGAGCGATGCCAATGGCCTGCTTGTACTTGTGGTCATCCAAGCAGCGCTGGAACATTTTGTTCACAATCCCCTCCAGCCTCTCATCCACGGGCTTCTTCTCCCCTTCCGGCAGCTCTGCGTTCTCCACACACTGCTTGGTATAGTGGTCGATGCATTTTGCTGAAGAGATATGAACAATTATGGGGGGAAAAGTCAAGTTCTCAGATTTTTGCAGTTTTGTGCAGGTGAAGAGACCAGCATGTGCATGAACATGCTCTAGCAGCAAGTACAGTATGGGAAATTACACATTTGTGTGGTCATATACAGATAATAGTGGAAAACACTTCTCTGATTTTAGTGCTGAAATCAAGTAGGTATTTTAAAAATTAAACCAAGAATATGATCTTTTCTCAATTGTCATGTTAAATAAATGAGAAATCAGCAGTGGGAGACTTCCTAGCTCCACTGCAAACACCAGCTGGGGAGACTGTAGGCCAGCCCAGATCCATCATATCCTGTAAAATATGATGTAAAAAGCAAGTGACTCCAGCAGATGAGATTTTTAAAAGGCATTCACATTATACCTGCAGTCAACTGCTGACTTGCCACCTTATTGTGGCAAGTCAGCAGTGAATAAACACAACTGTCCCTCTCAATTAAGTGTCCAGCTACACTTAGCAGTCAATTATTTCCAAAGTCATGCTGAAATTGATAACATCAGCACACAAATGAGAGAAAGGACAATAAACAACCAAAGCAATTTTCTTATTAGGAATTCACTATAGAATAAAGGTTAAGAATAGGAAAAGAACTCCAGAACTCCAAAGTCAGTTCCATTACAGAATCCCAAAACATAAGAAAGTACAAATAAACTGGTTAAAATTAACTACAGCATTGGTTTAAATGAACACAAAGACAGCCAGAAGAGTACAGAGAAAAAAGCTAAACTAAGTAAAATTTCAAAGTTACAGCAGCGTTGACAACACAATAGCTTCTCCTTTGCAGCAACAGTCCCTTACCAATGATGGTCTCCACATATTCCGAGTTGTCGTTGACATTGAAGAGGTCACCAGCTCCCAGGGCATAGTTCAGGGATTCCTCAAAGGCTCCCAGGTGGTAAAACACTTTGGAAGCAACCAGAGCAGCAAACTGGCGGCTCCGAAAACCTTCGTCTTCATAGAGAACTTCACTGCAGAGGAGGGAGAGAAGAGCATCAGCTCTGGGTGCTCACATCTCCTTAAGGCCACATAACTCAAGTACAAGCTTGACTGAACTTGCATCTTTGGGACCACAGCTCTAACTCCACAACCACACACATCAGAGCTTTCTAGGTAATATGGAGCTACATGTTATGTTAACCATTGTCAAGAAACCAGAATTACATCCACTTCATATCTCATGTTCTTTTTAAGCAGTATTAAGTGTCTTCTCTTACATTTTGTCCACTGACTCAGAGATTTCTGCCCAGAAGTCATTGACAACAGCATTCAACTTGTGAAGAGCAAACTCCTAAAAAAGAAAAAGGTAAAGTTATATCATATTAAAAATGCATTCACCACCTTTCCCCAGAAAAAATAAACTACATTCTAGGATGAGTATCATCAACACTGACCCATTTCAACAGCAAATTCTATTTCAAAAGATCTTTGCAAGCATTCACTACTCTTTGCAAGTCCTTTGCAAACAAAGCTGTTCACATCATAGGCAAGAGAACTCTAGCATTCCTTTCCATGGCCTCTCTCTGATGAATGATTGGCTGATGTGTCTGACAGACAAAATTGTGACAATCTTTGTGTAGCACATGGAATCATCCTGTGGCCTACAGCAGCCAACTCTATTTATCTATATGGACACAGTACTTCAGATGATAAACAAACCACAATCAGCCCACTTGTAGTCAGCTCGCAGCAAAATCAGGGATCATTCAGATCCAGTACTACCTATGTGTGTATCCAAGAAAAACAATTAGGGAATTACAAATATTGATAAGTGCATGTTCCATAACACATCACCATTCTGAGTGTTGGTGCTCTGTGAATTCATACCCTCTGTGCCCTGGAAAGTTTCTGTTGCTGTTTTCTTCTTGTTGTACTATTACTGTGATTTTTTTTCCAAATGAAAACTGTAACTGTGGTTTTGTTCTACATTGGTTAAATTATTCTAAAAACCTGAGCTGCTCTTCAACTTTGTATTTTACATAGTCAAATGCAGCCTCTGGAACAATTTTAAGTAACAATTTTAAGCTCCATTACCACCAGAGAGAAGGGAGCTTTCATGAATAGAGATTTTTGCATTTGAAGCTCCTGCTAGATCCATGCTCCAAACAAGGAAGTTTTCAATGTGTTATCATTTATTTAAGCCCTTTCTTTTAGCTTCCAGGCTAGATACAATTTGGTGCCCACCTGCTGCTGTCCAACCAGAAATTACTGAGATCTGCTCCTTTTTGATTTTAAGCTCTCCACATAATCCATTTGCTGTTATTTGCTCTCAGATGTAAGAGCTTACCTTGAGCTGTGGCTCTTCCTCATCCAGAAGAGAGATAATTCCAGCTGCAAAACAAGACCATAGTTACTTTTGGTTTCTCTGTATCAGAAGTAAGCTTGTCATTTAGTTCAAAACCAACAGAACAGGAAAGAAGGCTGTCTCTGGAATACTGATTTTAAATCTCCAGTATAAAACTTCAAAGATCAGATTCAAGTTTGTATTAAATATAACATAAAATAGCTCAGAATTTATTAGTGAAAATGTACACTATTTATAAAAGGTGATCCTTCCTAGGGGAAAACAAAGAATTTTTTCCATGCCAAGGAAACTGGCCTCATGGATAAGAGGAGATGTACCTCACAGCTTTATGCTTTTGACTGCTGATCCTGTCCCAGAACATTTGTACAGTTACAGAAATATTGTTTAACTGGCATGACTGAGAGGTTCACAGGAGCTAATGTGAAGAACAGGGATAGGTGGTTTCATTGCCAGACTGCAAAGATGTAACAGAAAGTGTTGGAATATGATCTGATCAAAGTCCAACACAATGCACTGCTTTCAATCTTTACTCTGTTGTACAGCTTGACAACTTCTTTAAATCTGAAAAAACACATGAAACTGGAAAGACCAGCAAGCCTTTGGAGGGCTGAACTGGGCTCTCAAAAGATCTTGACAAATCTAAAAGAAGCATGTGCAGGTCCAAACCAAAATGTACAAATATAGAATCTGAACAGTACAGAGGCTTATTTAAAATATGATCAATAATATCATTTGGCTGCAGTGGGAGGCAGAGAACCCAAACCTCACACAGATGTGTAAGTGAGAGCAGTTCTTGGCAGATCCATGGGGCACCTTCCCTTCCCTTGGCACCCACTGGGCAGAGCCTGTGCCCAGTGCTGGGCACCACGTCTGAGTCAGGAGCAAACCAGGGTGCTGGGAACAGGAGTTCTGGCAGGCAGCTCCTCAAGGGGGGCTGGAGGCTCCTCACTGGTTCTTCTACAGACACCTGGGAAGGGTGCAGCATGCAGGGCAGCTGCCAGCAGGAAGGCAGTAACACCAAACATTAGTGAAGCCTCAAAGAATGAGGTCTGATGATGTGAAAAGTTTTCTCACAAGAACACATTTATTCCTTTGCCTAATGAAGTTGCAGATCCTGCATTATTAGGTATTGTTCTTAAAGACCAGGTTAGACACATTCATCAGTAACAGGAACTGAAGGAACACCAACATGGCTCTTAGGCAAAGAAGGCAGATTCAGCAGCCATCCCACTTCCAGCTCCTCCCAGCTGTCTCCTGCATCTCTGCACCAAATGTTTGCTTTGGGTTTTTATTATTATTATTATTATTTAAAATAAGTCCCTGCATTTACTTGGTCTGTCAGGAGAACGCAATCTCACTCCTACACACCACCTACATACTCGCTGCCACATACCATTTTCACATTTTTAAAATGCCTCTAAAATTAATTCCTACTTCTCCTCAATAAAAATAAAGACTTCAACAAAGCAAAGGGTTCAGGAAGAGAAAGCTCCCTGGACGCTGTCACTCTCTGCACTGTTTTTCTCGCCAAGCCACAACCAGCCGCATGTTAATTCCAGGCCTGAGTATTTCTGGGAATACTTCCCGTGTTTTTTACACTATCAATTCCCACCAGCGGCACAAACACCGCGTAACATCCAACCCCTCACACGCTTCATTATCCCGCATCCTCGGACCGACCCTTCCTGTGCAAGGGGTTTGCGTTTCTGAACTCCCAACTCCTTCCTGCTCCCGCCCCTCTCACTCCCGCTGCGCTCCCGAGCCAAACTGCGCCGTTCGCCCCGAGCAGCGGAACCCCGGGAGACACCGGCGGGAGACGGACACGGCACCGGGCTGCAGGAGCCGCTCGTGCCGGACCGCCGGGCACCGGGGTGGGCTGCCTCTGCCGTCCGGGGCTGTTCGGGCCGGGGGAGCCCCGGGACGGGCGGCCCCGCGGAGCCGCGGCGGTGCTCAGTCACGGCCCTGACTCAGCGAAACTCCGGCGGACAACGCCGCCCCGCGCTGCTGCCTCACCGGCCGAGGTGATCATGGTGCCGCCCGGCTGCCTTCGGAAGGGAGGTCGGGGAGGTCCGAAGGGTCCGGGGGGGGTCGGGTCGGGTCCGGTCCGGCCCAACCGCGGTTCCGCCGCCGCCGCCGCTGCCCGGCCCGGAAGTGCAGCCAAGGGCCTCTTCCGGCGGCTCCGCGCTGCGCCGGGAGGGGTGCCCGTGCGATCGCCTGCGCGGGACGGCGGAGGAACAGGCAGGCAGGAGCGGGGCAGCCCTGCCACCGGGGGCCTCGTACCGCCCGCCGCCCCTCACGGACGCCCCGGCACCCCCGAGACCTCCCGGGGCTCTCTCACAGCCCCCACGGGCTCCCGCAGACCCCGCACCGCTGCCTGAGCGAGACTTGCGAGCTCCCCACGAGTGACCCCGCCGGTGCCCGCGTTTGTGCCGTGCCCAGAGCAGCGGCTGCTTCCCCCGCCGGGACAGGCCGGCCGCACCGGGCGGGCATCGTGAGGGGCACGGCGTGTCCCAGGGCAGTGCGAGGATCAGCGATTTTATCCCATGGGTTTAACGCGTGCCGGCCGCCTCTGCGGCACAAGACAGATGGGATACCCAGGCTGGGGGATTTGCGGCAGGGAAAGTTCAGCTCAGGAGCAGCGATGCTACACAAGGGACAGAAGTGCCCAGACCTCGGCAGCATTAATTTCTCCTTGATGCTACTGAATAGGAGGAAATACCCTGTGAAGGGCTTGAATTCCTTGAGGATGCATAATGGTGTCAGTGAAAGTTATTAATGAAAGTTCCTAATGAAAGCTTATCAGACCCCTACCTAAAATGCCAAGAGGGGCTGCCCCGCTCTTGGACAACTGGGAAGAGGTCCAGCCTTCTCCATTGCCCCACCTGGGCTGCACTCAGTTCTGATCTTCTGCATTTCAGACACTGGGGTCACTTCCATTCCATCTCAATATCCAGTTTTTTCAAGCCAAGATGAATACGAGTTAAGCTATACATAATGCTACTTTAAGAATAACACTGGCAAACAGATAAGCACATTCCAATTTGGAAATTAAGTGTCTTTATTCAACAAGCATGTAATAGTGCCCTTAAATTATTCAATCAATTAAACATGTAAAACTATCTGCTTACACCTCCAAGTGCACAGATAGTGAACAGAGAAAAGCTAAAAAAAAAAGTAATTCAAGTCACTTTTATTCTTCGGTCAAAGAAAAATAATACTTTTGGTCAAATATATTCTCACTCACACCCCCTAAGGCCCAGGCAGTTCATCCACTTCCACCAGTCTCTTGCAGGGATAAACTTGCATTATTTACCTAAAAATTACCAGTAAATAAATCCAGTGGATTTGCAGCACCAAGGGAGGTTTAACTGCCAGTCTGTGCTCTTGGGCCACCTCTTCACTGGAGAATGCTTAGCAGCAAAGGCTAAATGCTGCAAGAAAATAAAGATTGCTCCTGGTGAGTCCTGCTTGACCCACCCAACCAAGGGCTTAACTGGGAAATACAGAGCTGGGCTGTGCAGGGATGGAGCAGGAGGGAACCTTGATCTCACCAAGATGCACTGAGTGCTCAGTGCTGAAATGTGGGGCTGGTAACACAGCCACCCACACCAAGTCACTTGGTTACATTTGTGTTTTGCACAGGTCATAAGCACAGAAATCCTGCGGGCTGGAAGGAGAGTGGGTCAGTGCCCTCTGTGCAGAGCAGCATCCCCTGCTCCAGGTAAGAGCTAGAGGGATGCCAAAGGCAGAGTACTGGAGGTCAGAGCTGGCAGGACTCCAGAAACTTCTGCTGCCAGTGGGGGAAAAAGGAGCCAGAGAGAGGACAGACACGCACAGAGGATGCATTTTGGCAACTAACCCAAAGTAGAGGTAGGCAGGTTGAAATTTCTGATCTGAGCTGAAGGAAACTCCTAAAGGAAAGCCAGCCCCAAGCTTGTGCTCAAAATAAAACAAGACCTCTTTTATGTTGCATAAAGAATTTAAAAGATATTCTTAGCATTAGAGTAATATGCCTTGTAAACCAAGGACTTCTAGTTTGTGGTGTGGCCCCACAGGTTACAGGCAACCCTTTGGAACTACTTAAATAGATAATTTTTATATTTTTATGTTTATTTATGAAACAGCCACCTCTTGTGCTGCAGGCCACCTCCAAGATGTGCCACCATGCCTGTGGAGATCTCCCAGGTAAGGTGGCCCTCTCCTGTAGCCCCACCTAGCAGCAGCCACCCCTTAGTGCCCACCTGCCACCCTCCAACCCAGGTATCCCTCAGTCTATGAGCACCAGGACAGGCCAGAGGGACAGATCCTGCTCCAAAGCCCACTCTGATCTAGGTGCCAGTACATCAGTAAATATCCTTCGTGTTACTCCTGCCCCTCAAGCTGGGCTGGTATTGCATTATTTATGTTACACTGTTACATTCAAGCCTTTTCAGTAGCTGGTAGATCCCAGAGCTTACACTTAGTCCCACTGCAGTCTCCAAGCCACTGATGTTACTTGGTTGGGGTTTTTTTGTTTTTTTTTTTGTTCTGTTTTGGTTTGATTTGGTTTTTGATCACAAAGAGGGTGGGAACTTCCAAGCACCAATAAAGTAGGAAAACAAGGCAGCAGAATCAGTCTGCAAGGGAGGCCAGCCCCAGCAACCTCAGCAGGGAACTTTGCTCAGAATTAGAAAACATTTCTCATTCTTCAAACAGGTGGCTGCATTTCACACTCAAAGTCCCAAAGTCATATTGCCCAGGATGTGGTGTTCATCCCAAAGGGCTTCTCAGTAGCCCAGTGTCCAGCAGCAGCTCCAAGTGCCCCTGGGCAGCAGGGAATGGCTCTCTGGCACAGACCCTCTGTGCTGGTGGCAGCTAAAAAATCCCTGATGAGTTCAGCCAAGCAGCTTTTCCCTGGAGCTGTGGGTCCTTGGAAGAGAGGGCCTGCACCAGCTCCTGCTCCCATTGCTCCAAATCCACTGGGCAGGTCTGGGACGTGGACTCTGTTGGATGCCCAGCAGCTCTAGGTGCCTGTGCCTCCAGCAGCTTCTTCACAGGTTCCATTGGGGGAAAGGCTGGCCAGAGCCACTTCTTCCTCTGGGTCCTGCAGGTCATCTGCAGGGAGCAGAGAGAGGTCAAGGCAGACCTGAATGGAAAACCCCTCTTCCCAGAAAATGCAGCTTAAGATGAAAAAAAAGCATGGGCTGAAACAATTGATATATACTCACAACCTAAGCACAGCTGGTTTTTTCATTTTGTTTTACAAACTTAACATTGCTTCAGCAAATAGAGCAAAGGAGCACAGGGCCTGGCTCCTGGCCTCCTGAAGTCTGAGCAATCTCAAAATAAGCTGCATGGCCACAGGGTGTTGCCTGCCTGGCACTGACAGCAAGATCAGACACTTCCATTTTCTGACCATGGAGAGTGGGTCTCACAAGCCTCATATGTCTCACATGTCTCAAAGCTCCATAAACTGGGCATTCATTTCAGTTGTTTTGTCTGACTCTTATGCTCTTTAAGTATTTTATATATTTAAGAGGCATTTGGACAAGGCCCTTAATAACATCCTTTGAAATCTGGTGAGCCCTGAAGTGGTCAGACAGTTGGGCTAGATGATTATTGTAGGTCCCTTTCAAGTGAAAATATAACATTCTATTCTAGTCTAGTCTTTCTTTTTACAGTGAAGGAGCTTTCCCTCCTCTTTGTGCTTCATAGTACAACCTGGATCTCCACAGCACAAGCCTTGTAGCCTCCTGCATGAGGCCCTCCTGCAGAAATGAAGTCACTGCTGGGAAGTGCAAGCCAAAGTGCCAGCCATGCACAAAGGCTGAATGCTATGCTATGTGCTACCTGAACAATTTCCTTTAGGATCAGGGAGCCCACGACTGACTGCCCTCTCCCTTCTCTCAGCCAGCCCTAAAAGCAAATGTTTTGGGAGCACTCCTTCCACCCATGTTTGCAGAAAATATCACACAATATCAGGGTGCTTCCAATTCATTGATTAGACAGAATAGTTCTGCTTCCAGACATTCAAACAAGATGCAGCTGAGTTCAGCAATGCTTCCAGGGATGTATTTGAGCACCAGACTCAGTGTGATTTTGTTTAGACAAGCAAAAGGTCAGGAAACAAGGAAATGACAACAAAGCAGACATATGTGCTGGTTGTCTTCAGGTTTGGGCTAAACCACAGCCAGGGAAGCAAGGTCAACTGCAGAGCTGGAAGTAGCTGGAAGAGGCTACCAGCAAGGGGCTTGGGCACCAGAACCACCAGGGAATCATGAGGAGCTTCTGACAATCACAACAGAGTACAAGGGAGGGAGCTGGGCATACCTTCATGAATGTTGTTTTCAGCTTTTGCTTTGTAATCTTTTCTCCAGCTCCTCTGGTTCCAAGAAATGCACTGCAGGAAGGATGGCAGCCTCCACCTCTCCCTGTCTTTCATGTCTTCTGAATAGACCAGAGAAGATGAGTTCAGACTGGCAGCAGGTCAGCCCTGCTGCTTCTTCACATCTCCCTCCATGAGCCTGGCAACAAAACCAGGCCCAAAACCAGGTCCATAAAGCCCACCACTGGAAAGCACAGAGGAAATCCTGGCATCCCTTATTTTTGACTGAAACCTCTCTTCTACCCTGGAAGTTTGTCCCTGATGTCAGTTTGTACTTTGCCACCTTGCTGCCAAGACCAGTCTGGATGTGGCAGCCGAGAGTGAGCAGGAAACCTGGCAGCAGCTCAGCTGGCACACATGGTGAGGCTGGGGACTGACAGCCACAGTTAGAGAATTCCCACAGAAGGAAGTTTTCCTTTTGCATTGTCACACAGCTTCTACCACATCAACCTGTTTACTGCTCCCTGCTTTATTAAGCAATTCCTCCCTCCCATGGAGACCTGCTGGACCCCTGGTCTTGCAGCAGCTGAAGCTGTTTACAAATTGCAGGGAGCATGTAGTCAATGGTAATTTTTCTAGAAGACAACAAGGTTACTACAGACTTTCCAACCATTTTAGTAAAACACTACAGCAGCCTGTAAAATACTACAGCAGCATAATTTTATATGATCTCCAACAGCAGCAGTTCAGTATTCTCATTGAAATATCATCCAGCCTGTCACCTCCTAACCAGATAACAAATGATAAACCACTTCAGTGTCCTTCACTTTATTGAGCCATTACGACACTAAAGGGCTCAGTGTCTTTCTGGCAGTCAACAAACAAAAAACTCCAGTGCACAGCCTGGGGTGCACTGCCTGAAGTGTTCAACTGCTCTTTGGAGGCACAGCTACGCTTGGGATCCCTCTGTCCAGGTGGAGATTTTGGAAGGCAAAGCTCACAGAAGCATGGAAAAGGAGTTATCCCTGCCTAAGGTTGAAGCCTGAAGGTCATGAGTGTCCTCATTACACATGCTGGGGCACTTACATGACTCAGAGCACCAGGCAGAGCATCAGAAGTGAGTGAGCACACACAAACAGGCTATAACACCCAATCCAGCTCCTGCTCCTCGTTCTCCACAGCCAGCCACAAAAATACATATACTGAGCCAAGCACCAGCAAAGTGCCAAGGCAGAAAAAGGTATGCAGGGATGTTTTTCTGCCTCTGCAGCTGCTGTCCTACCAGACTGCTGCAACCAGAACTGGAGGATTCACAGATGTCTGGGAGCACACCAGAAATTCTTGCAGCAGGAACAACGTGAGGAAGACAAAAGCATATGAAAGGAGAGAAGCTGGAAAGAGCTGTGGGCCTCAGTAGAGAGGTGGCAGAGGACAGCCCTGTGCCCTCAGCACCAGCCACCTCAAAGCTCCTCAACATTCAGGTCCAGGCTTCTGGGCTGAGCTGATAGAAAGAAGCACCTGCACTGCAGCAAATCATCCCCATGTCCCAGGGATCCCAGGAGACCCTGTCAACCCTGTGGTGCTGAGGGCAAGAGGCAGGATCCCTCAAGGTGAAGCCAGCAAAACACCCAAGCCCCTGGAAATCCTGGGCAGCAAGGTAAAAGTGGGAAAAAATGAAAGAAGGGAGGAGCAAAGGGAAACAGCCCAAGACAAACAGTGCCAAAGATTAAAGTGTTTTATGTGGCAGCTGCAAGAGCAGAGCCTGCCCAGCTGCCCATCACCCTTCACTGACACACAAACCCAACTCCCCTTCCACCCCAGGGCAAATGCTGCTCCTGAGGCCTGGCTGACACCCAGCTTTCATCCTGACATATTGTTCTACATGCAAACAACAACATGCTTTTGTTACTTATTCATTATGCAAAATCAGCGCAAGCATCTTCCTCCTGCAGGAAGGTCAGGTTCTGCCTGCACCCTGTGGCACAGGCCACATCCCAGTCCTGCTTCCCCCAAAACCACACATCCAGTAAGCATGGAAACATTGTGTTCATGGATGGCCACAAATGGCAGCTGACAGCCATGACAATCCCTGTTATCCATGAGTTGCTCTAGTGTTTCCCAAACTGCTGGGAAGTTTGTCTGCCCTGGCTGCCAGGTCTGGGAACCGCACCAGAAAGAGGCAGATCCCACTGGAAAGGCTCTGATCCCACCAGCATGAAAAAGATTGCATTGGGAAAAGGCGGATCGGATTGTGTGTGTGTAAAAATCCCATCAGTAGTGAGTGGTCCAATTCCAATGGGAAAAGCCAGATCTCATTGGGTCAGAGGAAGCTCCCAGCAGGAATTGTTAGATCCTAATGTTAAAAACCTGACCGCATTGTAGGGGAGATCCCATGAGGAGAGATCAGAACCCATTAGGATGGGGTAGATCCCACTGAGAAGGGGAAGATCCCACAGGAAAACAGAGCAAATCCCACTGTAAAAACCGGGCCCCGGGTGAGGGAGGGAGGAAGGAAGGGGTCTCCCGACCCTGGTACCTGCGGGGTGCTGCAGGGCAGCCCGCAGAGCGCGGCAGGCGGCGGCACGGCAATCGCCGGGGCTGCCCGGGCTGTACCGGGCCGCCTGCACCGTGCCGGGCGCCGGGAAGTGCCGCCGCAGGGCCGCGTCCAGCACCGCCGCGTCCTCTCCGTCCCCGCCGGGCAGCAGGACACCCACGACGGCGGGCGGCGGCCCCGCGGGCAGGCGGCCGCGCACGTCCCGCACCACCTCCCGCAGGCGAGTCCGCGCCCCGCGGTCCCGCGCCGCCCCGCCGCCGCACAGCACCAGCAGCAGCCGCGCTCCCAGCGCCCGGCCCCCGGCGCCCGGCGAGCGCCGCGCCCGGCACCCCGGCACCGGCCCCGGGCGCGCTGCGCGCGGCGCCTCGTCGTCCAGGAGGTCGCGGGCGAAGGCGGCCAGGGCGGGCGGCGCCGGGGCCCCCTCCGCCACCTCGGCCACCAGCAGTACTGCCCGCCGGCCGCCCGCCCGCTCCACCAGCGTCCGCAGCTCCTGCAGGTCCGCCGCCGCCATCCCCCGCCCTGCTCCCTGTCCGGTCCGCATCCGCCTGTTCCCCGGCCCCGGCTCCGCACCGCCCACTGGCCCGCACCCGCCCCGGCACCCTGCACCAGCCCGGGGCACCAGCCCCGGCCCCGCGCAGAGCAACACCCCGGGGCAGCGGGGCGAGAGGGTATCAAGGATCCCCCCCGCTTCCAGCCCCGTCCCGGACCTGCGCAATCCAGCGGGGTGAACAGCCCCTGCCTGCTGGCCGGTGGGCACAGCAGAGAGGCTAGTAAAGAGCCCCAAACGACCAGACTCAGAACCCTTGCACAGGCTGGTCTTCTTGCCGATGAGGAGTTGATAAAATTCAGGCAAAAAACTGTGTTGTGGAGGGGCTTGAAATGTGAGAGGGGATGAGGAGAGGCCGTGATGGCTGCAAAATGGGACACACACTGAAAACTGCAGCTGTAACAGCTTGCAAATTGCAGAGAGCCTGTACTTAATGACAGAGGAGCAGCTGATCATGCAATCATGATCATCATCCCCAGGGTGTCCCCTATGGTGTGGCATCTCATACCCCAGAGCAGCAATAGGGTGGTCTCTCTGGCATCATGTGCACTATGCTGCTGCACAGCCTGGCCGGGCTATAGCCACCCCTGAAAACGATTCCTCCTTGGGAAACAATTATGCCCTCAAAGGACACACCCACCCCACTGCTCACAAGGGCATACCTCAGCTGCAACCCCCACACCACATGCTGCATCTCTGAGTCCCTTCCCAAGCCAGAGCCCTTTGACTTCCCCTCTGCCACCTCCGTGCAAAACAGAGCCTGCAGTCACAGGCCCACAAGCATCAACATCACTACATCCCATCAAAGCACTAATGTTTCCAGGGATGTGTGTGGAGCTTTAGTCAGGGCTTCAGTGCTGGCACTCATTACACAGATCTCTGCCATCCAACAGTGAATGAAAGCCATTGTGCCCAGCCCTGACACTTGCATGGGGAAGTTCCAATCCATGGCATGCAGTAAGTACTTCCCCTGTGCCATATCAGAACAGGCTCCTCCAAACCAATAAGGTCTTATCGCAAGAACCTGGGAAGGGATAAACAGCTCAAAGGTGTAAACGGCCAGAGTCACCTTGGCCAATTGCTCTCTGAGGAGTTTTGGAGCCAAACCATCTCTTGTGGGATGAGTGGAGGAGTCTCTGAATGTACTGGGTGTGAAAGCAGAACCAAAATCCATGTGTCTGTCCTGGATTGGTGATTCCCAACATGGGTGTTCAGATACACTCAGCCACAAATGTGGCTGAGCCATCGTGCCTGCTGCCTGCCCATACTCATGACCATGTGTCCCCAATGCCAAGCAGATCAGGAGCCACAGTAGAAAGGATGCACCACAGGCTGATCCCCAGGCACAACAGCAGTGTGGCAGCTCGGGAAGGTCACAATGTGGTACCAATTTTAATCCAAGGAAAATATTTTCCCCAGTACGGAAGGCTTAGCAAACACTGCCCCAGGCTAGTATCATGGATGAGGGCTTCAAGAGAGACTTTCTGCCCTGGGTCCTAGCAAAAGTAATTTACTCATGGACAAATGCTGATAAGCAAATGGGACAGGGCAAAAAGAGGAAGGTAAAACAGAAAGATTAGGCTCCTCTTCCAAAGATCAGGGTCTCCAAGAGCCTGTGCCCCCATGCCAGTGTGGTAGCCCTGAGAGTAGCTGTCAACATGGGAGGGCTACAAAGTCAGACATAATTCAGTAGGCTGGTGTGGCCTTAGTGTTGCCCAGATTTTGTATTTACAAGGATTTTTTCATCTGTTCAGAAGCCTGTTCATGGTCCCATGGACAAAAGTCCAGGGTATAATCAGCATTATGACTTGTGTCAGCAGCAGGAGGGGACAGGAACACTATGCTAGTCCCCAGAAGTCCTCATCTCTCTGGAAAACTGCCAAGAGATCCACAGAGTGTTTTCACTCCTCATGAGCTGCCTGTGGTGTGGTGGTACTGGTTAAGGACTGACTGATGTGCAGACCATTACAGCACAGCTCTCACGGAGCTCTTCCAGAGCAGCACTATGCCAGTGACTTGCCTAGAGATGCCAAGATGCCTCAGGCACTGGGAAGCTGGCTTTCTAGTTAGCAATTCCCCACATTTATGAAGATAATTCTTGCAGAGCAGGTATATAAAAAATTGGAGTTTTCTTCCTAACTCAGGTACACCACTGGCTACTTCTCTGCAGTGGCCTCGATGTTCAAACTGCCAGCACAGCCACTAAAAACTAATATTTGGGACCACGTAGAGCTGTTCTTCATGGCCACTGCAATTCTTTAGTTTATGTTGGGTACACATGTAACACTGTCAGCACAGGCTGGTTGGAAAGGTGAATGTCACCCACAATGCCCAAACAACCTTGTTTACATTTCTTTACTCATTAACAGGGGTAAGATCTAACACATACAACTCCCTTTGTGTTACTTAAAGAGGTACAACTCAAACAGTTCAGAGGCAGTTATGAGCTCAGCAGCATTTGCAGTCCTCCATAAAATGTCTTCAGAGCCCTGTCAGGAATCTGAGCAAGAACTCAGACATATTTAGAAAATCTGACACTCCATCAAACATCCATCTGACAGTCACAGTTGCAGACAATCACTATAGACAGCCCTAAGTGAGAGTCATCACATCTCTTACATACGTCCAGAGAAGACAAAACATCTCTTCATTTCTGACTTCAAAAAAGGAGTGAAGTGTATCAGTAATGCCTTGAAGCCTAAACAACAAAAAAAGGTCTACTGCATTAGAGCCTGCATTTACCAAGATTAACCTTTCTTCTGAAGAGAGTAAAAAGAGGACAGGGATAAAGGATTCTTGTGCCAGTTTTGATGATAGAAGAGCAAAGAGACTGAATAAGAAGGAATCTGTAGGAGCTGTTCTGAGCCCGATGTCCGATGACCCAGCCCAGCTCCATAAATTCTTCCTTTCAGTAGCTTTGGTGCTCACAGGGACACTTGGAAAAGCCTCTGAGCCAGGTAGGAGCTGGAACTGGCTGCAGTTCCAGCTCCTAAGCTAAGCCTCAGCAGACCTTTGTACATTTGCTCTTCCACTGATTTGTTCTCCAAACTTGCTTCAATTATTACTTTGAAAAACACATCCTTACTAGATGCTGGAAAGCACATGCTTTACTTGTGTAGCACTACCAGTTGTTTCCAGGGCATTGCTGCAAGGCACCAGCACTCACTGAGCTCCTCATCCATGGAGACCTCCTTGGGTTGCCCAAAGAAGTAGCAGAGGAGGTAATTGTGAGAGAAGAAAATACCCCAAACCCCACTCCTGCCCCCAACATCCCAGTCCCACTGATTCCCTTCTAGCCTGCCTCCTGTTCACTCCTCCATGGCTCTTCCCGTTTCCTCCACATCCTCTCAATCTTTCTGGCCCCTGAACCCAAACATCTTCCCACTTTTCAACCATTGCAGCTCGAACTTTGTATCAAACCAGACATGAACCCCTTCTGGGATGAGTTCAGTCACAACTGAATCCAAACTGGATGGTCACACTGTTCTGACCCAGGTCCCTCACCACAGATCCAGCCACCTCCAGGGCCAGCTGAGGCAGCCCCACTTTTGGTCCGAAGGCAGCCTGGACCAGCTCAGCCCTGGCCCAGATCCATCCAAGTCATCACAGCCCTCTGGGCTCCACTCGGGGAGGTTACACACATAAGCAAATAAAGTTGGGAAGTCCCTGGCACTCCACGTCTGGGACACAGCTTGGCTTCCTGATGGGGAACCTCAAACTTTTTTCTTGTCTCTTTTCTCCAAAATTCTGTTCCCTCTAAAAGTTGCCCATCTCTGCAGTTGTCCTAAGTTTCCTTATGTTTCCTTGAGTCACTGTCCCCTTCTGGATGGCAGAGGGGCATAGGAAGGCATGGCTGAAGAGGAGGATGGAAACCTGGCACAGGGCCATGCGCAGAGAGCCCAAAGTGTTGGTCAGTCCTGGCCACACATTCCTGTGGGTACATCACTTGCCCTTGCAGGGCATTCCTGTGCTCCCAAGCTCTGGCCAGGACTTCAGCCACATCTCAGAGTTTCTTCCCTGTTTCATCTTGACAGTGCCCCACATCACCCTGCACAGAAGCTCCTGGACAAAGTACAAACGTGCTGCCAGAGGAAAAACTTGAGAGCTGCATGGACTATGCCTGGATTTGGATGGTTATCTGTGTGTTTCAGATGCTACAGGAAATAACAGAGACACAGGACCTCATTGTGGCTTCTTGCTTTAAGGATATCCTAGTATGCTGATCTTTTAAAGCCGAACTTTCTTCACTCACAAACAGCCTGAACATGTATATGTCTTACTTTGACTCAAGAGAACTATTTCTTCATTAGGCTGACCAAAAACCGGTGTTCTCAGTAATGAAAGGCAGAATTCATCTTGTGGAAATGCTCGTGGAAAGTCTCCTCCACAACACAACAACTGAGTTACCTCATTCCAAAAGTCTGCCGAGCACCAGCACCACCCAAACACTTAAGAGCACGGTTGTTTTGCTTCATAAAGCCACATCCTTAAGGATCTGAAAAGAATCTTGAATTTCAAAAATAACCTGGAGAATCCTTTCTCTGACAAATACTGGTTTACAGGATCTGTACTGCCCTCAAATCTCACCTCTTCTGTACCATACTGCACAAACCGGCAGCTTCAGCAAGTTTTGCAGTCTTAGATAAAAGCTTTAAAGCTTATAGATACACACAGACACAGAGAAATGAGATAAATATCAGGTGTTTAATCCTTTTTTTGATGATATTGAAGATCTTAGGATGACAAAAGATCTACAAAAGACACCAGAGAAAAAATACATATAAACTCCCAATGCAAAAGAAGTGTAGCTACCTATAGTGCTTTGTCATGCCCAGAGAGGATGGGAAATTAATTCAGCTATTATGTGGGTAATTGGACTTAAAAATATTCTACTGCTCCCACAGTTCCTCCCATCCAAAATAACCCATCCCAGAAACTCAATCTGCTGGATGTGTACATGCTTGTATGGAAGGTCAACCCCCTGCTACAAAGAACCTGGGAGAGTTTCAGGAGCTTTGTTCCTGATGAGAACTAAGTACTAAAAACTCCTCCATCCAGGTTCTCCTGGGAAAACATGGTCTGAGGCCTTAGTCTTGATTTTCTCTCACTATTTCAGTTTTGGGACAGTTTCAAATCTAGAGGCTTCTGGCCTGCTCTGATTCCCTTTCTGCTGACAGCTTTCTTAGGGACATTTTGATAAACAAGGCATTTAATGCAAAGCAGAAACCCCGTGATTTTTGATAAAAGTTTCCCGGGGCAGATTGTTCGGCCAACTCAGCAAAGAATTCTGAGCTTTGTGGCAAGGACAGTGCGATGCTGAGGGCACACTGTCCCCTTCTGGCAGCAGCCACACACTGAATCTCATCCATGCAGAAGGTCTGGGCAGACAAGCAAGTGAGCAGGAAGGAAGTGTTCTGCAATGGGACATCCAGCAGGACAGTGCTAAAACCAACCTGACAGGTTCGGCTGCCCAAGGGAATTCATTCTCCATCTGTCTTTGATATCTTCTCTTGCCTACGTTCAGGCAGAACTCGGCAGTATCGGAGCTCCGGGAGTGAAATAACAAATGGCTCTTGGGAGTCGACTTCTAGGGGAAGAAACACAAATGATAGAACACCTGACACCATCCTCTCTAAGCTAAGGTCTGTGGCCACCCAAAAAAGGGTGGCAAATCCCTCCAATGAAGAACTCAATGTCAGTGGGGCTGTGGAGCAGTTAACATCATCACAGAAAGCTCCAGCAGAGTCAGAACTGCAGTTCTTACAGTGAGCAGCCATTTCCACTGCCATGTGTGTTTTGGGGCAAGGTAAACCCCACACTATCTGACTTGGAAGAGGGAACACACTTAGCTTGGACACATTGTCCATCCCCACCCCAGCATGTAAACCCTCATTCTCATTTCTGGCTCATATTATCTGCAAGGTCCAGCTTGTCTTCCCTCTTGTATCTGAATCCAGTCAACAAGCACCACTTCCATCTACACCGTCCCTCAGGCTCTGCCCTGAGCTTGTTTTTGTGTCCCACACCCCTGTGTCACCCAGTTACCTTCATGGCAGTTCAAGGCTTCTCTCAGTGCCCTACAGGCAGCTTTCTTTGCCTCCAGGACACCTCCAGGCTGGCCTGGGCTGTAAATTGCAGTCTCTACAGTCAGTTGCAGGGCCCCATCCAGCACACACTGCATTCTCCTCAGCGCTCTCACTGCCTGGTCCAGCTGCTCCTGGGAGTCAGGACGGATCATCACAAGCACCAGCACATTTGGCAGGCAGGGGAGGAGGCTCCTCACGTCCCGGACAGCTTCCTCCAGGTGATCCCACTGCATGAGCCTTTTCAACACACTGGCTTGCCATAGCATAAAAATCAGGTGTGGGGGAACCAGGTCCTCATCTTCCTTTCCCTCATTCTCTGCCTGCTGTGGTTTGTGCTTGATGTCCCCTGTGCCGCACAGGTCCCGGGTAAAATCCACCAGCAATGAGGGAGCTCTTGACTCAGCATGGTCCACCTCCATCACACCCACACGTCCATTCCGGCTCCCCAGCATGTCCAGTAGGTTGAGGAAATCCCAGGTGGTTCTGTCCACGAAGGAGGCCGACTCCTTGGATGCCATAGCTTCCTCTCACACCTCAGTTTACTGTGCTGCTGGGGAAAGGAGTGGAAGTAGCAAAGGCAATTGCACAGCACAGGCTCAAAACAGGCAACACCTGCTGCTCTGAGCAGCCAAGGCTGGGTTGGGTGGGACCAAATGAATGTGAAAATAGCAGTTTTGATACAAAGATTCACAAATTGCAGCCATGTGCTTTCTGGGGTTGGACCTCCCAGAACAAGGCTTTGTACCTTGGCAGTCTGGTACAACAGAAACAAGTTACAGGGGAAAGAGAAGGGATGATTATGTGTATTTGGGCATCTTGTATCAAACTCAGAACTTACTCCCTTCTCATCAGCAAAACCCAACTATATGATAGTGACCACAGGCCTACTAACCTGTTGTTACAGTTCACTTTACTCATTATGTTTCCGCCTCCTTCCTCTGTAATGCCTAAAGCTGGAAATCCCATCCATCCTTCTTTGAATACAACATGTCCAACCCATTGGTAGTTGTGGAAGACTAAAAGCCCTGCCTGACCTGGTCCCACATCCCATAAACTGCAATTTCTCTACACAGATTGAAAAAAGGCAGTTTTCCATGGCAAAGGCTCTCCTGCTGTAAAGGACAGCACTGGCAGCAGGCTTAGGTCTTTAAGCCCAGCAAAATAATTTCTATACCAGAGCTGAGTAGTTGGGTCAAGTTTTTAATTCCAATTCACAGTAATGTTTATGATTTACCCAACAATATATTCTGCACAGACAACTACTCCACCTCTTTCAGCAAGAAGAGGATTAGCTGTGAAATACCAGCCCACTGCAGACTTGCAAAGCCAACAACTCAGAGGGCTCCATGACACACACTGGCAGCAGGCCCAGGCAGGGAGAAGGAAACTCTCATGCCCTGGGAAGGAGGGACTGCACTGGAGTGGGCTCAAGGTGTGGTTGAGCCAACAGACTCACCTGCCCGACCAACCAGGATGCATTGAAAATGATGGAACTACCAGGTGTATGTGGAACAGCTCTCACAGGGTATCCACAGCTCATTGTGGGACTGTGACATCAGCAGCAGCCATGACAACCTGTACCCACCTCAAACCGCCCTTTGAACCACCCAGTATTTTGGGAGGATTTTCAGAGATAAGAAACTGAGCCTTGCACTTCACAACTGTAAGTTCATTTTTCACCACCGTATTGTTCAGCAAAATGTAAAGAACTAAGGAAGTGCAGGTAGATGCTCACTGCCCTACATGACAAGCTGGGATAAGGTGGCCAAGAAAACAGCATTAACACCTGGGCACTACAGAGCTGTGCAATGAAAATGTGTTTAAATTATTTACACAAAGCAGACCCTACAGGCACACGTGCTGCCCAGGAACATGTGGGCTCATTATCAGGGATTCTACCAGAACTACTACTGTGAGATGTGAGAGAGGCTTTGCACCTGCCAGGATTTAGTGTCTCTGTCTGTGCTGTCAACTCTGATACCCTACTGAGAAAGAGGTCTCAAAATTGGTGGAGGCAATAAAACCAGAAATATACAAAAGTTAAACAGATTCTCCATTTTATTTTGAATAAAAATTTAGATCCTAGATGGATACAGCATCTGTAAAACACAAAACCAGAGAATCAAGTTAGAAATCTTGTATTCAAACACACGTTTTGCAGTTACAATCTAGACCACGTTCAACTGCTATTAAAGCAATCCCCAGTTTATGCAGAAGAGTGTGAGAATGACTTGCAGGAGCACTTTGCTGGTGGCACAGACTCTGTGGCAGCCAGCCCTCCTGTGCACCAACAAGAGCTCCCATGGCTCTGGATTTCAGGAATTATCTGTGCTGTTTCTAAGGCACAGGAGAATGACAGAAAGAAAGGACTGCACCCCTCTTATACTCCTTTTGACAGCATCACTATGAAAATATGACATCACAACTCTCGGTGAGAGACCCGAAAAGGACAGTTCCACTGAAGCCCTGTGGCTAAAATGCCAACAGTGGGGACAGGTGGAAGTGGCCGCGACAGAAGAGCACTGCCCTCAGTTAAAACATTTGGGACGCAAGAAAAAAATCAAAAGGTGGAGGAGTAGAAGGGTGCAAAAATACACAGAACAGATTGGTGGAAAAGAAATCAAGGCAGCTTTAGAAAGGAGTTGAGTCCTGGAACTTGAAGAGCCTTTCCAGATAACCTGAGCAAGCACACAAACCTGACAAAGAGACAAACCTCCTCAGCATATGAAGCCAGGAAAAAGCCTCTCTAGGCTCCAAATTAAACAGTCACCGAGCCATGCTGAACACCCAGCAGCAACACAACAAAACCAGAATTCAAATGTTCCCTCATATTGTGTGGAATTAAAAGGCACCCCAAGACCTGCCAATAAATATTTTGCTGCTAACCACGTCCACTTACCACCCGGATTCTGTGTCCAATGGCCTTGGCAGGAAGGTTGGAGCGGAACTTGGCGCGCACCATGCCACTGTTCCCGTGGGCGCGCGTCACCTTCCCCCAGATCACGCGGGTCCTGTTGGGTTTGCCTCCGGGGGTTACCGTGTTGCTGGGGGAAAGGAGGCACAGAACAGCTCAGCAGGGCAGTCACAGCTCTGCTGTCACCAGCAGTGACAACTGAAGTGCCTTAGGTTCCTCTAAGGCACCTCAATAATTTAGCTCCCTAGCCATCTTTAACTAGAGCAACATCCACTTTTATTTAGCTGTGAAATTTTCCTGGCCTGGGATTTTCACTGTACCTTTCAAAGGCATAATTACAGCTTGTAATTGATCAGAAGTTCCACTGGACAAGTATTAACAGCTTACAAAGCTCAAAAATTTGGAAAACACTTTTGCTAACAGGATGAGACTGAAAAATCAACAATATGAAATTGCCAACACCTTATTTCTCCAGACACACTGAAGGCAGGAGAAGAATAGGCCATTGCAATAGATGGCAGAAATCACATTAAATGAAGAGCCATGGACCATGCTGGAAATGATGGTGGTCAAGTTACCAGTTTGATCCATTTTATTCAAGGTTAATTCTGACAGTACTCAAGAAAAAAAAAAGAAGTGGAAGCAATAAGCAGCTGATCCCATGGTGTCTACCAATGGCAGCAGAGCAGAAGTGACAGACATTGCTCAGACACACAAAGGTCAGAATACAAATTCATCCAGGCTTCACAAAATCACTTTACTGTTTAAGTAACTCAACAGTTTAAAGTATTTAACACAAATTCACCCATCTCAATTTACTCCATCGGCCCACCTTCAGTTTTTGCCAAGCTTAGGCAAAACTTGTTTCTCATCACACTTGCTCTCTAATGTCTCATGTAATATCATTGTCTCCTAGCATTTACAAAGCCAATACAGGAACTGGCTAATTCAGCACAAGAATAAAACATCACTTACTTTTTAGCTTTGTACACATAGGCACACCTCTTGCCCAGGTAGAAGTCTGTCTCCTGACGGGCATAAACGCCTTCAATTTTCAGAAGGGCCGTGTGCTCCCGCTGGTTTCGGAGGCCACGTTTGTAGCCAGCAAAAATGGCCTTGCACCACAGCCTAAAGACATGGAAAACATCTGTGAATTATGAATCACTCCAAAGTAACAAAAATAAAAACAAATCACAGGCTGCTTCAGCAGAAACTAATTCCACACCAGTAGAAATCAGCAGAGGAAACAGCCAACTTTTACAAATCACTGCAAATACTTATGTTCAATGAAAAGAGGAAAGCTGAGTATATGGAACATGAAGTATTTGAGAGAATTTTGCATTTTCTGCTTGTCATAAACTCCTGGCACAACAATACTGGCTTCATACTAAGTTTCAAATGCTGCAGCATTAGCAGATACTGTTCCTAAACATGTACTAACAATGAGTAAACATTGCTTTTTTTCTACACACTACAGCAACTCTCCTGTGTTGCAGTAACTGCTATAGAAGGCATGAGCTGCCCCTGATTTGTAGCTTTAAAGGAGTGAACAGCCAGAGCAACAGCCTGACATCCCCTGGACACAGGCACTGCACAAACCCCCCAGTAATTCTTCAGGACAATTCTTCAGGCACTGCCCACGTAAAGTCATTCTAAGACCTGTCCCATGCACCGAGCAGACAGCACATCTGGCCCAAGGACATCCAGCACCTGCCCCGGGATCCAGCAGGATCCAAGTGAGATACCCAGTTCTACCTGCCACACGTGTAACAGGACATAAACTCCAGAGGTAATAAAGCTGTGATTCACAGAACCATCGAATGGTTTGGGCTGGAGAGGACATTTAAGACCATCCAGTTCTGACTCCCCTGCCAACTCAATCCCTACGGTGGCACAACAGAAAATTCACCCATGAAAAAAACACAATACCCTGTTTACTCCAGGAAAAAGTCCATCCCAAAGCTCCACTGTACACTGGAGATTAACAAACCCACAAATGTCACTCTGATATTTACTGAAAGGCCAGGGGGAGCGCAGCACATCGGAACAGCACCTACAACCAGCTCAAGAGACTTCAGAACAGGGACACACAACTGTGGGCGTTCAACAGGGCCCGGCAGGACACCGGGCAGAGGAACACCGGGCAGAGGAACACCGCTTCAACAAACGCTCTCAGGAACGTTCCGACAGCACCGAGCCGAGAGCCAGCACTCACTCACCTCCCGGTCATGGTGTCCTCCCGCAGACCCGGTCCCGGCAGGCCTGCAAACGACACACAGCCATGAGCCCCGGGCCGGCAGCTCCACCCGGCCCGGCGAGCGGGACCCCGAACACCCGGGGGCTGCCCGGGAGCCACCCGGAGCTCCGGGAGCTTCCGCTGCCCCCCAGAGCAGCCGCCTCAGCTCCGCTCCAGCCGAGGGCCCCAACCCGCGACTGGGACCATCCGCCGCGCATCGACGCCATCCCGCCTTGTCTCCGCCCCGAATCGCGCCATCCAACGCGCCCCGGGAGCCCCGCGCCCGCCGGCGGCCCCACAGCGGGGGCAGCACCCCCCAGCCCCGCTCCCGGCCCGCGGCCCCGCTCCTCCTCACCCGCAGCGCCCCAAGATGGCGGCGAAAGAGACCCGCGCCCCGCTGCCTGCCGGGAAATGCGCCACGAGGACCCGAGCGGGCAGCCCGAGCCCTGCCGGAGTGAGCAGCACCCAGTGAGGAAGGTACCGCCCGTCCCGTGTCCCCTGTCCTGTGTCCCGTGTCCCCTGTCCTGTGCACGCGTGCTCCAGGGCGATCCCCGCAGGATCGATCCCAGGAGCGACAGCCCCAGCTCCGCTACTCAGGCACCCGCCGGGCAGCCCCGCGAGGCCCCCGAGCGTGGTGGTTGCCATGGAGACGGGCGGCGCATCCCGGTGAGGGCGGGACCGGGAATGGGAACGGGAGCGGGGGAAATGGGGGCAGATCCCGGTTAGAGGTCGAGGGGAGCGCGGGCCGCTCTGGGCAGGGCGAATGAAAATGGGCCGCGGCGGTGGAACGAACCGAGGGGCCCGAAGAGAGGCAGCGCGGGGGGAGAGAGAAGCCCTCGGTGTTCGCGGTGGGCTCCGGGCCCTGCTCGTCGTCCGATGTTCTCACCCTCAGTCAGTGAATCATCTCCACATTTATTTTACTTCTGATATCGCCTTGGAGGCAGAAAACATATTTCGACACTGAAATCCCTGTAACACATTCCTTTATTTTCCAAAATAAGATCTGGAAGCATGTACTTACCCATTTGCTCACGTCAGGGTTATTCACTCCCGATTTCTGCCGCTTCCCTCACACTGCCAGAAATCCAGGTGCATTTTCACAGCACTTGAAGTGATTTAGGGGAAGGAAAGTGAAGGGAAGGGAAACCTTGAGGAACCTTGATGGTCCCTTTCCTTCTCTTCCCATCCCTTTCTTTCCCTTCCTCTTCCTCTTTCCATTCCTCCTCTTTCCTCTCTTTTCCTTGCCCCTTCTCCCTCCCCCCTTATTATTTTTTTTAAATGAGCACCTTGCTGTCCTAGTATTTCAAGCAGGAAGCAGAGCTGTGTAAGGTAAGGCCACACTTATTTTACTTTTCAAGAGACCTTTCTTTGGTAAAAATGAAGTTACTTGTGATTTCTGGCTGAGCTGCTGCTCCTGTGGATATTCAGAACCTCTCTTTGCCAATCATTTGCCAAACAGATCTAAAGAGGATGTGACATTCTCAGCTATGCATTTTATCACTGGAATTCACTGGAGTCTCTTCTCTTGACTACAAGGAATGCTGCACAAAATGCTGCTCTTGTATCCATTTTCCTTTATCAGGCAGCAGGGTGGGAGAAATGAACATCCAGGACTCTCACACAGCAGAGGGAGCTGCAATCCCCGAAGGAGCAGGAGGCCAGGCCTTTTATACAGTTGCTTTAAAAATTATTACTTGATATGTTTTTCTTTCCCTTTATATCAGCAGGGAAAGAATGTCATCCAAAAGTCACAGGGGAATACTTTTTTTAAAAAAAAATTATTATAAATAAAGTTTAATGAGGGATTTCAGCAAATAAAACAGTGCAGGGTGATGCCAGTGGATGGTCTGAGGGGCACTGTGCTGACACTGAAATCCAGAGCAAGCAGCTCATATCTGTACAGTTTGCTAATTCACAGACAGTGGTTTCCTTCTCAAGTCCAACTTAACACAAGCCCAGACCCTGCTGGCTTGGCACATGGACCTGCTGAGCAAGGATGGGGATGTAAGAGAAGATACACAGGAGGAGCAAAGCAGCAAAGGGCCTTTAGAGAAACATTCCAGCTGCCAGCTGTCTTGAAACATATTAATATCCTGAATTAATCCTCTCCAGGTCAGAAGCTGCTAATGGAAAAGAGGAAAAGCTGCTGCATCCTCCTTTGTTTCCAAATAAGTCACTTTTTCCTATGAGAGCTGCATGTGTTATTTTTTTTTTCCAAAAATGCTGCTGTAATCATCTGTCACAGCTATCTCCCAACACATCTTTTTTCACCATATTTTTAGCATTATGACTCCACATGTAATAGATTATTCTTAGGCTGTTTAGACTCAAAATATGGATCATGGATTTCTGAAAAAGATAAAAATGAGTAAAACATAGAAAAAAATATTTTATTAGTGTCTGTTGACTGAAGACACTGCTTTTCTTGATGAAAAAATGCTGCATCTCCAGTTCTATAATTGATTCCAAGGTTGACAAGAAAAGTGATCGGTTTAGTGTATTATACAGATCATTTGCCATTTTTTTTGTTAATACTTTTTATCAGATTCCTATCTCAAGTTGTTATAATTAAAATAAAAGAGAGAAAAAAATCTGAGAAGCAAAGGGATGAAATCACTTCCTTCTTTGTCCTAGGTGACCATCAAAAGCCCTGCTCAGAGGAATTAGATGTAAGTGGTTACAAACAATACAAGTGTAGTGAACATACTGATAATATTCAGAATCATTACTTTGCTGTTATCTTTTCCTGCCATGATTTAGACAAGCTTCTTGAAATAAATCAGGATGCCTCTGCCATTACCTTGGCTGAAAGGCTGTTCTGCATCTTCATCCATTCAGGAGTTAGAAACCTTATCACAATGGCCTGGCTTAGGGGAATTTACTCTCCCTTGACCCAGAGCAGTATTATCCTTTACCTTAAATACCTCTGTCTCTCCCTGGTCTCTGCCCTTCCTATGGATTTACTGAGAGCAATCCCAGTCACTGCCCTGTGCACACTTCCTAATCTCATCCCCAGGGAGAGCCCTGTCCTCTTCCAGCACATTTCAACAAGTGTTGCATTAAACAACTTCCTGCAACAGACAGGGATGTCAGGAAATAGATGTGTGAAATCTGAGTTTGTTTTGAGTTTGAATCTTTTGTTTGTTTTACCTATTCTGTACTAACAGACATCAAATAAACCTGCACTGAAAAGTGGCTCTTCTTTTCTGCCAAGTGAAATTAACTTCATGATCCACCTCTAAATTACGTACTTTCTTCAAAAAAACAACAAAAAAGTAGGAGGAAAAATGATAACTGCTACAGAAATGTTATAGCAAGTATGAATCTTTTTAAACACTTGCTTATGAAATATCACTGATTCCCAGTGATGCAGAGCAAAGCTGCCTCCAAACCTCTTTAACTTTCACAGAATATGGCCATGTCCTATGCTGACAGGGACTGCCTGATGTGTTTCCTTGGCATGCTTACAGGTTGGGCTGTAATATTTTGCAGGCTTAGGATATGTTTATGCAAGGGTTTTACAGATGGCACAAATCCAGTTGTAGGTAGAGCAGCCAAATTAAGATTTTGTTAGTGGCTGTTGATACTTCCATTGCAATGACATTCAGGATCTCAGCCACCTCAGACTGCAGTTGTGCTACATGTTGTACAAGAAATACCTGCTTTGTATGTACAGGCTTTGGAGGGATTGTCCAATGGCATATCAAAACATTACCATTCTCAGAGAATTTCCCCATTGTTGTGCAGGTGCTTTCTTAGGTATTTTTGGATTAATAGTGAATTTTCATTTTTCCTTAGAGATGCTTTCACAATATTACATCTGTAGGCAAGTCAGAGGGGTGCTTAAGTGTATGTCAGAGCAGTTTCATGTTTGAATTGCAAGTTAAAATAAAATAATGCAGAAAGTTAATGATTGTTTACTCAGTCCAGATATTGGTTCTTATTTAACTTTCAGCATCTTAAGATGGTAACAGTTCCTGCTGAGAGGGGACTGGGATCATAAAAGTGTGAAGGCTACACAGTAATATTGAGGAATGATTAGAGCATGAATGTTCACCCTCTGACACTTTAAAGGACATGGATTTATGTTTTTCTTATGAAAAGGCACCTTTCTTCTGTCATTTCCCAAAGTCCACTATGATCCACTGCTCCCCCCTGAACTGAATATTGAGGCACCTCACCCAGTTTGTGCCCTCCATACCCATTCCCTTCTCAGCCTGTCTACCCAGATCTGCTGGAGGAGGGACCAGGACTTCTTTGTTTTGTGAAAGCTAAACATTCCCACTGTCCCTGAATGCAGCCATTAGCAGAGCCCAGCTCCTCTTATAAACAGTGTATGGAAGGTTATAAACAAAGCCAGGGAAGTATATGTAAGGCTGCAATAAGGCTATTTTGGGTCTACCTTTAGTTTAAACTACTCTTGCTGACATTACTAACACCACAGCATTTTTCTGATTGGTATCTTTTATCTTTGTTCCTCCTAGCAAGAACACAGAGACTAAACAAATGGAAAAAATCACTCATGTGGAAGCTCTGATGTTTGGTGCTGTGCTGGAGAGCTGTGTGGATCAGCTTACAATTATTGGATACATCATGCCAGTTCCACCTTCAGACAAGGCAGACATCAACCTTGTATGTGCCACTGCTTTAAAAGATGTATATCATATATTTTTTTTTCCTTTGTCTTGGTTTTCTATCTTTTACCAGCATTACAAAAAAATTAACTCAAATATATTTTCTGTGATTCTATGACTCTTGGGTGAAGAAACACAATAAAAGTTACCTAATTTAAATATTTATATTGCAGCATCACTGAGAAGCCTTTGTGCAAAGGACTCTTCTGATCCAAGATGAAGTTTCTAAGATTATGATTTTAAAATCTCTGTGGTTAGACAATAAGCAAAGAATTGGGGGAAAGGAAGCAAAACATATGTAGGTTCTTCTGTAGATACAGAGCTATTTTAAAAGTAGAAATGTATAGGTTATTTCAAAGTACTCAAAACCAGGTTAATTCTATTCCTCTCCAGGTCCATGCCAAAGATCCTTTTGTTCCCACAATGTATTAAGAAAGATGCATTTCAAAATATATTAGTAACTACCCTTTCTCAGTGCTCATTAATTATTAGTTGATTTCTAACAGGCATCATAGCTAAGATGGTTGGGCAGGGGTTTGTTGCTGTGGAGGAAGTGGTGTGACATTTCTGTTAGACATAGGAGCCAGGATGGGACTGTCCTGAGGGGTCAGTGGCTCTAAGTACTGTGCTCTGTCAGTGACACAGCAGGCTCTTTCCAGTGCTAGCAGGTTTGAAACCTTTTTAAGATGAACTCAAGAAAAAAATTCACAAGCAGGATGGAAATAAAAACCGGGATCTGAGTTTTGACATCTAATGATGTTCACTCTGTCTAGTGTACCACTTAAGAATGCCAGAGGAAGTTAAATCAAATTTTTCTACGTGCTTCCTTTCCATATTACCTTTTCCAAAAAGCCATGGCAAAGGTGCAGCAGCAGCTGGAGTTACACTGATTTTCAGGGCGGGAACGATGCTGAGTCTGTGCCATAGAGGGCACTGCTCCCCTGAAAGACTCCCGGGAGCGGCCTCAACTGCTCCCAGAGGATGCTTCTCCCTCTCTTATGTGCCAGCAGCAAAAGACAGAGAAAGAGCAAATCTCTGGGACAGCAGGAATTGTCCTCTTCAGACACACAGACTCAGGTTGATAGATCTACTGAAGGGACATGTAAATTACAGAGAAAACACCTTTGCTTTTCTCTTCAATCACAGATGCTCATTTTCACCAAGTCACATCTTAGAACACAACTTTCTCACAGGTTAGAAACCCTACTTGTGTTCTTAAAGATTTCAAAACAATTTGAGGAGGAAACAATTTAGAAACAAGAAAATGGCTTAGGGAAGCTACTTGCTAACTTTGGTGCTCTGTAATTTGCTACTCCTCCCTGTTTCTCAGATTACATTTGGCTGTTTTCATTGTATTTGTACAAGATCTGTATTTGCAAAGTACCCTGGAGTTCTATCAGGCAGACAAAGCAATGGCATTTTCAAAGACTGACATCTGAATTTCAGTTGATGACATTTTTGAGAGGATTAATCACAGTGTTGGCCAGCACCTCACTGATTTTCCAGATTGGATGCTCTTGCACATTGCTTCACACAGTGCATGCCCCAGAGGAAGGCAGCCTTTCTTTTTGCTGGATTTTGGGCAACACACAAGCACTTAGGAGACTACACAGATGGTAACACATGCAGTTTATAAAGTTCTTGCTTTTACATAGTTATTTGTTGATTATTAGTGTGTAACTACCTACTGTTTACAGACAACTCAGTTATTGCCTGCCTTGAACTTTCCTAGACATTAAAAAACATCAGAACATTCATAAAATCTACATGATATTAAAGCAGTTTGTTTACCAAAATTAGTTCTTTCTGAAGTGCAGTTGTCACCAACCAGCTATTTGAGCCCTTTTTTTTTACTAATTAACAATGCAATTTTCATTGGACAGTGTATGTTTTGTATATGATTAATTGAATGTAAATTTAACAGTCCAAAAATTAAGCACATAGTCACTTATCCTCCTTCTGTAGTCACTGATGAGTCAGGCACTGCCAGAGGCTGATCCATCCCAACCAGAGCTGTCCAAAACACTCAGCATGAAGCAGTTCCTTGCAGTGCCCTCACAGACTGCAGCAGCACCTCCAGCCTCTGACAGAGCCTTGCCTGACTTGCCTGACAAGTAACTTTTGCAAGTACTCCTGGCATCCACAGCTGCTGCCCTGACCACTTGTTTTCTCTGCTCTGCTGGCACAAATGTGTGTGTGGTTGTGGAAGGATCTGGACTGAGAACTAGTGTTGCTAAAAATAACTTTTTTTTTTCCTTTTTGCTGGAAAATGTTTCATCACAGTGAATTCTCTGTCTGCTTCCCCAAGCAGCCGGGGTGGGGAGCAGGCAGCTGTGCACAGGGATGGGGCTGGCAGAGACTGTGTTAGCTGCAGTCAGCAGTGCTGTTAGGAAGTGTTCAGCCACAGAAATGCTGCTAGGCAAGCAACAAAATGTTCTCTTTTAATGTCCCAGTGTATACACCTGCATTTTATCCATAACACATAAAGCAGAGAATTTCCTAGAAGCAAGAGCTTAGCTGATTTTAAAGTGTACCTTTGCATTTTTGGGGGCTTTTCCTCTTTTAATGAAATTGTACTCAATCACAAGATACCTTTCCATGAAGGACAGAGATGCCAATATTTTGAATTTATCCTTTGAATTCAGCTGTTACTCTCAAAAAACCTGCTAAGTAGATAGCAGACAGAAAGTCTATTGCAATTATTTCCACACAGCTCTAGTTATAACAATTATTTTGTAGGGAAAGTTTCTGGTGACAGGCAGTGGGAAATGTCTAAGATGGAGAGAAGGAGGAGGAGAAACAGGCTAACAGTTTGTAAAAACTGCTGCAAAAAAGGAGGGAACAACTTGTTCTCTGTGCCTAGAGACCAGGATAACAAGCCAGGAGTTAAAATACTGTTGAGGAGGAAAAAATTTCTTATGGTAAAGAAAATTGTGAGGTGCTGGCAATGACAGGAGGGTGTGTAGTCTGCACTGCTGGAGGGCATTAAGAACATGTCAGATTAAGAACAGTCTGAACCATCATCTCTTGGAGTGAATGATTTCACCTTTTTAGGCCTTTTCTAGTCCTGTCATTTTAGGACTTTTGAGCCCATAAACTTCAATGAGCTACACTGTGTGCTCAAAACTAACCAACAGAAATGTTTCTGATCTTCCACTCTTGGCAAAATGTAACATGCACTATCAGCTGTTCTCAGTATAGCTTCATTCTAGTTAATTACTAATTTTCCTTCCTATCACATAATGTTGCAGAGGGTTTAGTTCTGCTGTGCAATGTGCAAACAGGTCTCTCTTATTCCCTTTTCCCTCATTCTCTTATTTCCCTTACCCCCTTTCATTCCCATCCAGGAAACGAAAGCAGTGATCCAGGAGGAGCTGGGTATCAACTTCCCAGAGCTTATGGCAGCAAAGCAAGAGAGTGGGCAAACAGTCCTGGAAAACACTGAACAAGAGCAGCAGCAGGGGAAAACTGAAGATCACAAAAGATCTTCCAAAACCCCCAAGAAACACATCACTCGGGCTCTAGAGAAGCTCAAAAAAATCTATGCTGACAGGTGAGTGAAGGACCTGTGAGGGATGCTCAGAGCTGTAAAGTTCTCAGTCTATCTTTTGAAAGCAAAAATAAAAAATCCTTGCTCTCCCACTGCCAGAGTACATCAGTCTCTGTCTGAAAGGAGTTCCTGTAGGGATAGGAGTGGTATCCTTCCTAGACCATTTAGTTCCAGCCTTTGCTTGCCTCTGAATGCTACCTAATGACCAGGAGTTTATTTTGAATGGAGCTGTAAAACATCACCCCGTTGATAATGGTTGCCTGGGCAGAAATCATGCCAGGCACTAATCAGTGCTCATGTTCTGGTACCTGGATTCAGGTGCCTTTAGCTGATCCCACATGCAAAGGGAGATCTGAGCCTTGTTTTGAACTCGGTCATTCTGCAGGGCACACAGGGCTTCTGTGGCAGTTATAGCCACTATAGAAAAGGTAATGTATATAAAAACTAAAGATTTTCTTTCTTTTTTAAAACAAACTTTATTCCTGCACCTAAACCAGTGCCCTGATTTGCAGAAATACCAAAAGCCTTTGGTTCGAAAGAGATTATGCAGCTGAATGCTCAGTATGCATTTTTCTGCATCCTGGCTTCTGTCATTTAATGTAATTTCAACAATGGGTTTAAGGAAGATTCTAACACAAATGAGGAAAATTCAGCTAAAATGTAAATGCCACATGCATCATGATATTCCAAGGCCATGTATTACATGGCCAGGTTTCATTTTCCAAGATCCACCTGCCATCACTGCTGCAGGCCAGCAGCCTTCTTAATGGCAACACAGTCTGGCACAGCATGGATATGTTTGAGCCTCTTTGCAATTTTCCAGAGTAGCATGCTGGGCAGCATTTTAAATTATAAATTTCCAGCAGCTCATAATACTGAGTTCTCCAGATGTACAATAAACAGACACCATGGGAGAAGCACTCCTGAGTTTGATAGGACATAAGACCAGAAAAGGGATATTTTATTTCCCTACATTTTACTGTAAACAGTAATGGATACTACCAGCACCTGTAAAGTATTGTTGTGTTCCTTTTCTTCCTGGCAGGCAGTATGCAAGTGATGTAATCACAGTCACTATTAAAAAGATGGAGGAATTGGGAACATTTAGTAGCCTAACAGATGCTAATGAGAGAGAGAAGGCAAGAAAGGGCAAGTTTTATGACATCCTCAGCAGGTCAGTGTTGTGTTCAGTTCTTCCCTGTTTAAATGCTGAAAGCCATTCCCACTCAGTACATGCTGAAAAGGAAATAAAACCCAATAAAACTAAAATACAGAAGGGATACCTTTTAAAACTTGAATTATTCTGTTTGCTTTGCAAACTGCAAATTTTCCCCTTTGGAAAGAAACAGTGGATGGGTCTGATACTGATCTGAGCTAGGAATTGCCTGAGCTTTGACCACAGTGGACACCAGTGGCTGAATTAGTGCAAATGCCTCATTTCAATTAAAACATAATGTGATGTAGGAGCTCCTTGATCTTTAACTTCTGTCCCCAGTGAAAGCCAGAGCAGCAGAGGATCTGTTCAAATCAGGGCCAGCAACATATGGCCTTTAGGTTGTCTGATGCCCAGGAGAATCTGCTCTGACCCATATGCTAATGGGCTCCCTTTTCCCAGCAGCAGTGAGGGGTTAGCACAGATGGTGACAGAGGGGTTGTATTTAAGGCTAATCCACAAGCCACTGTGCTGTGATTCTTTTCTGTCCCAAATCTTCCAGGGTACACATTTGTTATAATCTCAGTTCAAACTGGTGATTTCTCAGCTCAAACTTTTGACCCTAAAGATGGTTTTTTTGGGGGGGTTTTTTCCCCCTTTTTTTTTTTTAGGATGCAAACCTCTGGTTCAATCCCAAACTGTCAGAGAGAATTGCAGACAAATATTTCACCACTTTAAAGCTACCTCAGTGTAGCAGCTCAGGCCCCTCACTGAGGGTGCACAGCAAAACTGCTCTCAGTCATGATTTGCCAGGAGTGCAACCTACTGGAACTGCTCTTGTGGTGACTCAGGGATCTGCCTCCAGGGCAAATCCCCCGCTCAGTGCAATGTGTGACTTCAAGCATGAAACCCAACTCTTCCACTTCCACTGTCTAAAACCAAGGGATTTATTGTTTATCCATGGAAGGGACAGAAATCAAGAATGAGATTAGCAATTGGCTGTGGAGTAACTATCCAATACTGACAGGTAGAAAAGAGCAGACAAATTATAATCAGAAAGGACATAATCCTTTTTATCCCCTTCTGTCAATCATATCTAGCCATGTTGTACTATACATTCTTTTCATGGAATGAACTTGATCTGTCCTTCAAGATAATAAATATTTGCCTCATTTTGTGTAAATACACTGTTCTGAAAGCCACCTGCAGTGAGATGATGGGAGACTCCTTATCAGGAGCTTTTGTTCATCAGTCACCCAGATAAGGACTCTGAAAATGAAATGCATGTGTGATTGTAATGTTGGAATAGGATACAAAGTTTCAGGGACCAATGGTAGTATTTACTGGCTTTAAAACTAATCACAAGCATAAAATCTAAGAGAAGCACTCTGAGTGAAACAAGATAATAATACCTAGAATATTTACTGCATATGTTTTATTTTAGACAGATGAACACTTCCTTCAGGTCCCTTCATGATCTCAGAACCTGGGGCAGTGCTTTTTGGAAGATTCTAGGTCTGATATGAAAGAAACAACATTCTCATGCACCTAATAACACAATTTGGCACTCTCTGCTGCTCAGGCTTGCTATTGTATAGAATCTCAGGCATTTTTTGCCTAAATGTAGAAACTGTGACTCAATGACAGCCATCTTCCATCTCCACTATAGTAATTGCATCATCCTCAAATCCATTCCAGGCCTTCAATAAGAGCATCCCCTGTTTTTTTTGCTTGTTCTCCCTTTTGTTCCCATCTGCCTTGCTCAGTCCATGCACCTCTTCTTTCAGGATTTACTGACCAAGTCAGTAGTTTTGGTGAGAAGTCTTTGTTTACCTTACCTCAATGTATCAGGAGACAGGAAGTTCCTCTTCTAGGTAAACAGCTCTTGTCTTTTTTGATATATTCAAGTGATTGTATTTTCCCACCTCAGGGAGGAAAAAGGAAAGAAGGACATAAAGGCACTCCAGAAACAGCTGCAAGAAGTCAAGAAACAAACTGGTCAAGACCTTCAGGTGAGAGCACTTAGCACTGGGCATCTTGCCAGGGGGAAGCCTGTTAGGAAGCTGGCCTCTGCTGCCCAGCACTCAGGGGGGCCATGGCCATACACAATGAGCCACCACTTAGGAGTACTGGAGCAGAATAATTACAATAAAGATTTGTACTTGGAATAAGCCCACTAATGACTTCAAGAGCAGCATCTGATGGTTTTCAAATGGAAGCTCAAAATGCTCATAATCATGAGAGACCATGGTCAAATTAGAATATCCCAAAAACTCTGCTGGGAGTGACAAAGCACAGATACTGCAATCAGTAAGAAAGCGGTTATCTGCAGATAACTGTATCTAAGGTCCTGTCATACTCTGTCATGACAGATCATTTGGCACAGAAGGAAGTGTGCCAAAGGGAGTGAGAAAGACACCTGTCATAGGGGCAGGCCATTTTTCTACCTACATTTTCATCTAGGCAAAGTGTCATTCTATTAATCTGTTTTTCTAGGCTTCCAGACATCAGAAAATCCCAAACATGCCCACACAAGGGCAGATCAATGTTATTGCACATATGCTGTCAACTTAATCTTTCTGGAAAGCTTCAGCCCTTCTGTCTGCATCGTGCAAAGGTTGTGTGCATGCACAATAAATATGGGGCATTCTGGAAATATAAAACTTGCTACACTAATGCAGATCAATTGAATGGCTTATCACTGGTCACTTTGATGTTCACCAGACAACTCAGACTGGATGCTCATTCAACATGGAAATGTAACCTGGCCCTGCTGAGGCAGATGTGTGATAGCAAACAAGCAGAAGGGAAGCTGGGGCAGAGCTGTACAGGGGCTGGGGGAAGGAACTAGAATCTGACACTTGGTTCCATGGTGAGCAAGAGGATAGCAAGGGCATCTGAGGAAAGAATTGGTGTCACTGAGTTTTGTCTTTGGATAAAAGTGTGGAGAGTAATCAAGCCAGGATATAGTTGACTACAGAGAGGAATTTTAAGCTCCAGACATGCTGGTGAAGTTTGGTTTGTAGAACACAAAGGTTTTGTGTTGGCAGCCTGGATGCATACACAGTGGAAAGTTTAATTGTAAATACAGGGGAGACATATTTGCTTCTCACACTGTCCCTTCTCAGTCAGACTCTGATGGCTCCTGGGAAGTTCCTGCTCTCCCACTCCCCAGGCTGGTGAATGTTATAAGGTATTTCTCCATCTGTGTAGTGCTCTGCAAACCTCATCATGTCCATGCACACAATATACATACCCAGTCCTGGTTTAATGCCTTCCCAGGGGCTGTAATCATCCTGTCTTGTACCAGCAGCAATGTCCTGGCCCTCCACAGTCAGGGGGCCTCTTCTCTGTGTCCTGCCCTGCACCTCTCCTACCTCCTGCAGTCATAAAAATGTGTGTAGCTCCTGTGCTGAGGGGGAGGGGGGGATCTTCTTGTCCTTTCTAATTCAGTTCTTGGGTTTTGCCTCATCAAGTGGGATTTGCACTTATCTGGGATTTTTAAAAAAAAATATTTCAAGCTTAAAAGTCCTTTTCTGAGCTCCCTTATAGTTTCAGCTTTGATAAATCAAAGACAAGACTACTTTAAAGTACTGCTTTCCTCCTGTGCCAAAAATAATGGTGTCTCACTGTGTCTCCCAAGGGAGAATAATTTCTATTTGCTTCATATGGGATTTTCCCATAGGCAGTTTTACAGACACTTGCATGATTTGTCACCTTGCCAACTAATTAAAAATAAAAATACAGCTTCACTGACTTTGGAGTACTTTGAACAGCAGTAATAATGCACAGACCTGTAGACAAAAGCCTACATGGCTGAGAAAACAAAAGTGAGCAATTCTAATCCTGGAACCAGAAAAACACGGCCTTTGTCTCACTCATGTTGCTGTGAATTTGTATTTTCAGCCTTTCTACCTCTTAATAAGATGCTAATTAATAGTGTATTAACCTGCTCAACTCATTTTTCTTTCTAATGGAACACAAATCTAATGCTAAATGTTCTGTATTTTGTTTTCTCTTGGAAAGCACTGATGTCTCTAAAAGAGCTGAAATGGTGCATCTGGTTTTGCTCTTACCTCTCTGTGCAGGAGCAGCACTGGTAGCTCAGGTTTGGCTGCAGGGGGTCTGTTTGCTGCTGCTCTGTTCATTTCATAGTTTCTATGAAAATACTTTCTCTGGTTTCCTGGACAAGTAACAGCAGCCTGTGCAGCTTTTGAAACATATTAATACATCATAGAGGATTATGCAGCATAAGATAAAAATTTAGGAATGTAAAATTTAGCATTCCTGCATTGTTCTTCACCCAAAGACTTTTTATGTCCTGTAGGTTTTGTGGTGTACTCCTGTTATACATGTGTGCAGGTAGTGGTGTCATTTTGTAACAAGCAGTAATGCTACAGCTACCAAACAGACAGAAAGCCAAGCCACTGCACCAGAGGACCAGTGAAAACAGATCTGTAACTTTAATTCTTTGTCAGTTCTCATAACACACCCAGACCCACTGCATCAGTGCATCACTCAGTCATGCTTTTAGTAGCAAGATTAAAACCCATGTTTCTTCCCTTTTCCTCTCCCAGGAGGACAAATGCATCAACAGAGTGTTCTGTGCAATGTTTTAAACACATACACACACCCACTGGTGCATGTTTCTACTGGAGATATGCACAGGATGATTACAGCAGAAGGCACAGGTTTTGTGATGGTCCTGAGCTTCCCTGCTGGCAGAGCCCCAAGGATCACTGCAGGACCTGGGGCTGGTGCACTAGATCCAGGGGGGCAGGGTTTTCCATAGGAGTGCTGCTGCCAACAGGTCTGCTCCCTCTGCCAGCAAAGTGTCCCTCCAGGGGCTCTCCTGCAGCTGCTGGCATTGCTGCTGAGCTGGCCAAGGGCTGCAGAAACGTTCTGCCCATGCCCTGCTGTCCCTGGGGCACAGACATTCCCCGAGGGTGCTGTGGAGCTGGGACAGTGATGCAGGCAGAGCCCTACTGAAGTGCCTGCAGGGCTGCTGCTCCCCTGTTGTGGTTTCAGGGGAGTGAGCCCAGGCTGCAGCAGCTGTGTGGATCCAAGCTCATCTCCAGGCCCTGCAAGCTGAGATGCCACAGCTGCCAGGAAGAGCTTTGAGCTCTGAGCACTCGGTGTGGGAGCAAGGCAGAGCAGGGCCTCTGTCAGCACAGAGCACAGCACTCCTTCCCCTGCCAAATGGGCAGCATTGCACTGCTGCAGAATTCCTCAGACTGTTTACTCCTGGGGGCTATTTTTGTAACCAGCTGTATTTTATGACTGTAAACACTAATTGCTGTGGAAGAGCTTGGTGGCACTTACAAGAGAGATAAATCAAAGTAAATGAAAACATAGGAGTGTGGATAAGGTTTCCAGCTAAGTGCAGCTGCTTTTGCAGCCAAATAGCATCTGTGGGGATGACTCCAGTGGCACCAGGTGACAGCAGACAGGCCCCTGAGCTGATGTCTGTGAGCTGAGAGATCAGAGAAAATCAGCTTGTTTACCTGCTTGTGAAGCAGTCTGGCTCCTGACAATTATTTCCTGGGTTTTGATCTTGGTCTCTGCCAGTTTTCTGATAGTTTTGGATATGAGGGACAATTTGGTTTGGCAGATTCAACACTGAAGTCATCCCAAATAAGCAGCCCAGAGATTTACTGCATCAGCTATGAAAGCATTCCATGTCCTGGCATGGACCTTCGCTATGATAAACCAGAATGAATAAATATTAACTCATTTTCCCAGTTATTGTCCCTGAAGTTTGGGGAACAGCACACTCTGCAGATGGTACCCACAGCTAGTGGGCATTTACTGCTGCATTTACAGCCTTGAGCTAAATCCCAAAGGTGCCCCAGCTCTGCAGGTCCTGCAGCAGGAGCTGCCCTCACGCCCGCAGCCCGCATTCCTTGGCCAGGCAGATGCTGCTGTAAACCACCCGTGGGTTTGGCATTTCACTTCCTGTCTGCTTTGGATTGTGTAACCAAGCCCCCAGACTCCCCACCTCTAACCAGTGTGTTTTACAACACTGCAGACCAAATCCAAACCACAGACATGCCATTCACCAGAGAAAACAACAGAGCAGATGGGCCCCCATCCCAGCTGAGGCCTGGGGCATGGGAATCAAAAGCACTTTTTTTCTTTAATAAATGTGAAATGAAAAAGAAAATAACCTGGTGAGAAGTTCATGCTCTGCCCCAACTCTCTGAGTACTTTGTAACCTAGGCTGAACCCTTATTTTCTGGCAAGTTTGCAGATCATGAGCAGATAGCAGTAACATACTGACATCAGCAGTGTTTGACTTCCCTGAGCCTCAGTGCCACAAAAAGTTGTGAGTTTGCTTTTTTTAAATTAGCATCTCCTCAGTCTCTCTGCTGGTTCTTCAGTTTGGACATCATTCCACTAAGACCCAGGAAGACAATCTCAAAATAGAGTGGTACACTCACATCCCCTGTCTACTGACCAGGAACACAACTCCTCCCAATGGCCACCAAAGTTCCATGCCAGGGAAAATGAAGGCCATGACCAGAAACCTTAATGAGGCACAAACAGCTCATGTCTGTAGCTGTCTGCAGTCATATGATGATATGGCCATAAAAATAGTATCTGATGTTTGAAACATTGAAAAACATGTGAACATCTTTGAACCCACAAAACAGCATCAGCCAAGGCCCCAATTATCCTGAGCCTCATAAATGTACTCTACTCTTCCTATGCATGACAAGGGGTGCAGAAGGAAGGACTTTCCTTTTAACTGTTCCAAACTCTTCTTATAAGGAGACTTTTTCCAAATGAGTCATGCTGCAAGGGCTTTCAAACACAGCACTATTGAGCTGGCTTCTTTTAGTGGCACTTTTCCATGTTTACACAGCTACGGAATGCGAGGTGCTTCAGAGACAAGATACGTGGGCTTCAAAAAATGTCAGCACTTTGGTATTTCATCTTCAGCTGTGGAGGTTTGGCTGATGAATATCAAACCCACCACAGCATGGCAGGGAAGCAAAGAGAAAGGCTGTAATGGAGCAGTTGGGTGCATTCACATTGATCTTGCATAATTACACAGGAAGCTTTGATGACCTTTTTAACTCAATAAAGTCTTAATTTTACAGGCATTTGTCCCAAGTTCCAACCCCAGGGTAATGAACCTTTATCTGCTATTCAAATAAATTAATTAAAAAGGAGTAAACAGAACAGAAATCCCAAATCAAGCAAATGCACTTTGCTTCCTAAGCATGCTCCAAAAGCTGGACAAACCACTCAGGATTCTGCTGTATGGGAGAACTCTTGGGAACAGAAAACTGAGCTTTCTGCCCCAGGAAAGCTCAGCTCCATTGCAGAGCAAGGCATGGGGAGAGGCTGGGACCTCATAGGCAGATTTTCCTTGACACTGCTTCCTTGCCCTGGGTGTGTTTTCATAATGAAGTGGGCACCATCTACCTGGTAAGATTTCAACAAAGAACTGTTTGAAAATACGAGCAAGTCAGCATTAGATTTGCACTTGTTTCTAAGGCTGTGTTTATACAGTTGCTGCATAACTAGAAAAAAAAATAAATCCAGGGAACAGAGTATACTTTAGGATAACAAACTTTGGCTTTTGTGGGGCTGAGACATTATCCTCCTCTTAAGAGGCTCACTCACTGAGATAGTCTAATGCAAGGTGTTAGTAAAAGTAAAGCCTAACTTTAAGTGGTTAAAATTCTTTGGCTTTTATTAATGTTTATCTTAAGCATGACTGAATCAATTCCTTGACCAGAGAGCAGGCCTGCCTTCTTGTCCCACTCTGTTCCTCAGTGTGCTGTTTCCAGAGGCAATCACTCCTTGCTGATGGGTTTGTTGCTGCCTATATGGGTTACAGCTAAAACTAACCTTTGAAATGCTCCTTGAAATGGAGCAACATTCAAGTGAAAGTGAAGCCCATAGCTTTGTCTCTTCTGACTTTATCAGGGAGTGGAGAGATTAAGGAAGGTGAGCTGAACTCAGTTTCCAGGCTTGCTTTTGTGCTGCTTTTGTCTCCACTAGAGACGAGAAAAAGTTATTGATGGCCTTAAAGATAAGCTTCAAGAGATCACGGCCAAAGTGGACACAGAGAGCAACTACCTGAAGAAAAACTCCGATCTCCAGATCCAACTAACCCAGAAAAAGTGCAGCAGTGCAGAGAATGCCCTGGAGAAGGAAATCCAGGTAAGCCCTTCCCCATGGCCCATACTGAAAGGCCTCTCCATCTATTAAGGGAAAAGCCCTCCCTTGCTCCCCAGATGCCCTCTCTGTTCTCCATTGCAGTCACCAGCACAGCTGGTTGAGCTGGATGAGAAAACTCACTGGGGATAGACACCTTTATCTCTTCTATTGTTTTTCTGTATGATGCTGCAAACAGCAACAACAAGGATGGCATGGCTGTAGGAGACGGGGAATGCTTCAAGCAATGCCATGGCCAGAAAACCAGACCCAGAAGTGTATCCAAAGGTATTGGCAACCTGAGCTCCCAGCAGTGCCCCCAGCAGATTATACACATAGAGCTGCTTCTGTGGCCATAAGGACTAGAAAATGGTCTGGTTTTGCAAGCATCTTTTTTTTGACTGATCAAGGTCAGATCTAATTGTCCTTTTTTCATGGATGGCCTGGGAGCAAGGACTGCCTTGGCTGATTTTATCACTGGGCAAAATGTCTGTGGACTACACAGAGCTCCAGCACTTGTTACTCAGCTTTCAGCAGCAGTGTGTGCACACACACACACCAACAGTGTCTCACACATGTTCTGTCTGCTCTGATCACAGAATTTGAAGAGCAAAATTGATGAGGAGATTCAGCTTCACACAGAGACTGAAGATTTCCTCATGCAAGAGTATCAGGTATGTGTGACTGTCAGCCAATGCTTAAAATAGCAACCTATAAACACCATATCATCGATTAGTGCCCAAAGGAAAACAGTTATTGCTCCATCAAATGTACCAGGTTCATGACTGCTGCAGTTTGAATGATTACTTGTCCTCAAATCTTAATTAACCTAGCTCTCCAAGGCTTGGGATTTGCTACATACAGATATATTTCCTTAAAATTAGGGTTCATGTACTGAATTTCATTGTTTATTCAGGTGTTATGGATTTTTCCTCTCTCAGATAGTTGTATTTGGCTAACTGGAATTTTATTTAGACCCTACTTAGCTGTCACTGGGGCTCCCAGCACCCCCAGTGAAGAGCCCAAAGTAAGGGCTGTGCAGAGGGGAGGGACACTGGGGAGGGAATGACACAAACTGCCAGTCCAGCCTTACCTGAGGAAGAATTGGGGTTGGATCATTGCTAACTACTGTATGCATTTTCAGCAGCATGAATGTCCTTGTGGTGTTGATTCAGAGGTTCAGAGCATTCCTGTTACTAACAGTGAATAACTTGACAGTGAATAATGCTGCAAAGCCTCTCATAAATGGTATGATGAGAAGAAAACCTGGACTGCTGCAGGGTGCCTGAGGTCACTGCCAGTGACAGAATTTAATAGGAGATAATACCTTTTTAAAAATGTAGTTTGAGTGCAAAGCAGTGGTGTATCTTGTGAGCAGTTGGACAGTGTGCTCTGCCCCCCAGAGCTTTGGTGTGATCAATGCTCCCAGCGAGGGGACAGCCCCAGCACACGCTGAGCCTGGCTGAGCTCCAGCAGCAGCCCCTCAGCGCTCAGACAGCAGCTGCTGCCCTTGCAGGGGCTGCAGACAGGAGGATGGCCATGCCCTCCATCCCCCTTGTGTGTCCAGCTGTGATGCTGTAATGAGATTGATGCTTTTCCTCAGATTATTTTTCCATGGAAGCAATCACGGTGGTTGCTATGGAGAAGTTATTGGTGAATAGGAGGAAGTCATCTGGGTGCCTGTTTCAGAAACACCTGCCCTATTCATGAACACAAAGCCAAGTTCACAACCTGAAATAGTGTGAAGTGCTGTCCCCTGGGACCTTATTCCTGGTGTACTGAGCTTAATTCAGAAAGCAGTGAGGGAGTCAGGCAGAGGATGAAAGCTCTCCCACTGACAAACTGTGCTTTTTAAACCCTCCCCTCCTTCTGTATACACACACAACAAATGGCTTCTGGCTGTCACTTGCTTCATCAGAACTGACTGCACAAAATAACTGCCCTGCAGTAATTTATGAGTAGTCTTAGGGGTTTGATGCTTTCAAGATGAGAAGGAAACACTGACCATGCACAATTGACAGGACTCTCACCCCCATCCTGAAAGCAGGCCATGTAATAGCAAACCTCTCACCTGTGCCCTCTTTTTGCACCATGCTGAGCACCACTCTCCCCATGCAGAAGGTGAAAGAGAGGCTGGAATACTGGATAGACAAGTATCAAAAAGACACTGCTGCAAAAGATCAAGAACTGGATGATCTAAGAGCATTAAAAGCAGAGAACTTGGAAACAATGCAGAGATTTGCCAAGGAGGTAAGACATCAGCATCTCAATGTTTAGCCATGCAAAATTGCATTGGGCTTTTTCCTACACTCATTTGGATAAGAAACGAGGACCACAGGAAAAAAATCAGTAATTTTGAGGCATATGCTGTGATTATGGCACTTGTCTTGGGAAGACAGGGGCTGAGATGTCATCTTCTATTTGCCACCTGTGACATCAAGGAGGGATGATGATGCTATTTTCATATACCAGCAAGTAATGAGAGAGCTACTGACAGCCTGTGTGAGGGGCAGAGGTACTGTCCCATCCCATCAGCATGCCTCACCTTACTTTGCTGCCTGAGTCTGAACAAATCTGCTCCTTCTAGGAAGATCAGGATAACACAGCTGAGACTGGAAGCTCATCCCTTCCTGCAGATACACATTCTCAGCTGAACAGAGCTCTGTGATCAGGGAGCTGATTCTGGGTACAACCATTCCTGCCCCACTGGGTTCTTGGTTACCTGCTGAGCTCTGATCACAGCAGAACAGCAGCATAGAACAGAGAAAAGCATCTAGAAAAATGTGTGCTTTAAAACCAGAAGGAATTTACTTGTAAACATTCCTTACCGTCCATGGCTTGGAAGTGATGGGATGGAGCTGGACGTTTCCCTGCTTGTGGGCTCATTTTTCACTCTGCACACTCTCATCTCAGGGTCCCAAGTGTGTTTGTAGATCATCTGCTGCTTGACCTGGGGGACCAAGTGTCCTCCCACCACCAGCTGCTGCCTGGGAAGCATCAGGCAGCCATTTTACAGCACAGGATCAGGGGTTAATCACATCCAGGCCTTGAGAGGTTTCACTTTGGCAGCAGCTCCAAGTGCCTGAGGACTGACGGTGGTAATGAGCAACATTTGCCATCTGGATTTAGGAAAGATCAAATAATGGAGGTGGGGAGGAAAGCCCCCACTCACACATTATCCCTGGGCTGCCCTGGAGCTCCCTGCTGCAGAGACACCACAACCATGGGCCTGAGCAGTCCTGGCAGGGCTGTGGGAAGTGTGTAGCAAGGATGAGACCTGTAGGCAGCAGAGGGAAAGAATCTTTGCACCAGGGTCTGGGTGAGGCCTGCCCTGGCACATGGCTGGGCACAGTGAGCCCTGAAGGCTGGCTGTGCAGTTTAGGGGATGTGTTTTCATGGCTTTTGCCATCCCTGTGCTTTCCTGCAGTGCCTGACATTCCAGACAACCATCATCATTGACCGGACAGACAAGGAGACTAAGAAGAAACAAAGAGAGCGGGAAGCCCTGGAGCTGAGGAGTGCTGTGAAGGTAAAGGGGAGCAAAGCTGAGGCACTGCTGCTCCAGCAGCAGCTGGGAGTTAATAATCTGTGCCCCAGGCTTTGTCCAGGCAGAAAACAGCCCAAGAAAGATGGCTGGTGTGTGGTGGCACAAGCGAAGGACAAAGCCTGTTCCTTTTGCTGGGGCACACTCAGCCAGCAGCTGGCTGCAGGTTTGAGAAGGGAAATGAAAGGGGAGCAGCCAGTTTCCTGCAAATATCACTGCACAGGTGATACAGGGAGGGTGACAGGGTAGTGCCCCTGCTTTTCCTTGGCCACCAGCAACAGGTGCCCTCAGCCCAGCTATGGATGCCTTTGGCACAACCAGCACAGGCCCAAAGGCTGCTGCATGGGCTGGGGGCTCCCTTCTGTGGCTGGGGAGCACAGGAAAGACTCTCCAGGCATTGAGCTGTACCAGGTGCCCCAGCAGTGATTTCCCCTCAGGCCTCTCTCTCCCTCACTTGCAGGTGCAGGCCTGGTGGAAAGGTACAATGGTCCGCAGATTCCTCGGCCCCTACCAGAAGCTTGAGAAGTATTTGAAGGGAATAGGAGAGGAAACAGGCAAGGAAAAATCTGGAGCAAAGAAGAAAAAAGCTAAGTAAAGAAAGTGGCCACAGATGTGCTCCAGGACTGCTGCTGGGCAGGGCACTGTGGTATGTCTGACAGGACAAAATAAACCATGTAACAGAGCTTAGGCAATTTTGGAGAATGCAGTTCCTGCAGACACACTTATGGTGAAGCTGCACTAAAGATCTTAAAGCTGCCCTTGTTCAGCCTTTTTTCCCCAGCAGAAAGGGGATTTGCATCAAAGCAGTGAGAAACACTGTATCCCCTGCAAAGAGCTTTATGGAAACAAGACAGTGGGAGGCAATCTGTTACCAGCCCAGTAACTCAGCAGTGTGGGATGCTCTGCACCCAGAACCTCCTCTGCTGCCCCCAAAGCACTCGTTGTGGCTCTGTGTTAGGTGGGGAGGCTGAGGCAGCCCCAGCTGGGCTCTCTCTGTGCTCTCCATGCCTCCAGCTCTGGCATCAGGTCAGCAGGGAGAACACGGGCAAGTCTGCAGTGTAAACACAAGTGCAGTCAGAGCATGCAGGTTTCCATTGCCACAGTCCTGCACAGTGTCAGTGCACAGACAGAACAGCTCCATGTACCTTCTGACCAAGGAAAAAACAAGGAGCTGTGGATATATGAGCAAAGGATTCTGTACAAAATCAGTCTCTGGGAAGGCTAAAAATACCTAAGAAAAACCTTCTGATGTGGCTGCAAAATATGTGTAAAAATACTGTGATTTTCCTGTCCTGGTTAACGATGAAAAATAGAAAATCAAAGCAGGTCCATCTAATGCTAACTGCGATGACGTGAAAGGGGAATAAACACCTGACACAGAGGATGGGACATTCCTTGGTGCAACAGAAAAACAGCAAGAAGAAATACTGCAATTCATGTAAGTTTTAAAACTTTATTTCAAATACCCATGGTTTCCTTTTATATTACCAATGTGCTAGAAGTTCACACTACTGGCAGAATACAGGCAATTTAAAATATACAATATTCAGACACATTTATATGTAACAGAAATGATGGAATGTATTTACAGACATACAGCATGGGATGCAGCTTTAAAATCCTTTACTCTGTTACTTACACGTTTACACTGTTTTCAGAAGTAACAAAATTAGATCACTTTGTAGAACATCACAATATCTATACAAAAGAATTTTCTGATGTCCAAATTCACCTTACAAGTCCTCTGTTTCTAAAACAGTTTTTCAAAGAACCATTTATAGTCATAAAGGGGTAAGAATACCATTTGCCATCCTGCTGCTACCAAGAACAAGAGACGTGCCCTGGTGCTGTGCAGAGTTGTCCCTGGTGGATTTAAGCAGGGGGCAGGGCCTTTACAAAAGCCTTTCCTTCTAAGGGGAACCCCCAGCTGCTCTGCCCTGGCCCCCCAGTGCCATCAGGGGCTCCTGAGTGCCTGGGCTGCTCCACCTGGAGTGTGTGACCTTGCAGAGCCTCAGGCAGTGCCCAGGGCTCGTCAGGTTTGAGGATGGAGTGTGGCACCATGGAGTCAGTGCAGGAACACCAGCAGCACAGAACACTGAGGTGGATCCCTCCCACATCCTCCAGCACAAATGCCCCAAAGAGGAAAGAGCATCTCTTCTTTGCTTTAACACACAGAATAGAACTTTATACATGTTTTCTTTCAAATACTCTTTTCATGGGCTACAACAAAAATTGCACATAACTACACTGAAAAATCCCAACCCATTCTGCAAGAGAGAACTGAAGTGGGTTTGGTATAACACATTAAATAAACTGCATGATGAAACTTCAGGTTTGGATTTTTGTCCTAAGCATCTGGACAAGGTTTAGTGCTTGCCAGCCTGAAAACCTAAGATTACAAATGTCAAACTAACACAATTACCTACACTGAAACTCCAGAGTGAATGTTGCTCACAACGAAGTCCCTGGTGCCAGGGACCTTCTGCCTGCCTGGCCTCAGCCACAGGTGGCCATGAGCCACACATGGCAATAGGAAATGGCTCTTTCTTGCAGGCCACACTCAAGCCCCCACCCCAATAAAAACCACTGTTAATTAAATGACAAAATTTCCACCAACCTGAATACTGTTAAGTTTCACTTTCCTTAAGTGCTGGAGCAATCACCACACCTTTGCAGTTCATGAAGGGAATGGTTTTCTTCAAACAAGGGTATTTAAACAGCCCATGATGGGTGTGCTGGTAAATGCAACTGTCCCTGTAACAACAGGTGACCCAATGCTGGACACCAAGATGAAGTCAGTGCCTCCCTCCCTCTCTAATTACGTGCAGAGACAAACACACCAGGAACACTCTGACTGAGTCTGTGGTGATGCCTGTGAGTGGCAGCACCTTCCTCCCAGCCAACAGCAGCAGACACTTCAGACACCTCTGTGTAACCCTGTGGGAATGACCAAGGTTCCTCACCAATGGCATCAAGTGAAACACAAAAACCACTTAAGGGGGTGAGAATGCCCGTGTGGAGCTGCTCTTCCTGTGGGTACTCTGAGTTCCTGGCACCTCCATTCCCTGCAGGGCACAGGGCGCTGCATTTGCCCAGCATGAGGAGGTTTCTCTTTGCAGCTGGGCACTCTTAAACACCTCCCAGGTGTTCTTCACTTGAAATGTTACCAACCAATGCCAGTAAGAAGCAACTGGAATAATTATGAGAAATAGGGGAGTCAGCAATCACCACAACAGCCCTTGAAAGAAATACATGAAGCAAAACAAAATGGAAACAAAACTGCAACTCAAAAGGGAAACTGCAGCTAAGACCAGTCCTTGGCACTCCCACAGCAGGTTTTACTTCTACAAAAATGACTTCTAGCTAATTTGTTTCCATTTCTTCTTCCTTTATCTGCATAAAATCCTCTCAGTGTATTCTGCTTCAAATATATCCCAGACAGAATATGGCTGATGCCTGGAGTTGCTTTCAGACCATGTACCATGTATTAGTAGCATTATGTTCAGGGACAAAGGAACCACATAGGTGGAAACTGGATTTTCTGAGGCCTTCTAGGGGGGGGCAAGGGGGAAAAGAATTGTTAATTGGTCTGGTAGCGAGCTTGGCCTTGTCACTAGGACCAGAGCACAGAGACCTGTCTTTATTTTGCACATCAGCTTTCCAGGAAAATGCAAAATTTGTCAGCTGCCTCTCCCACTTCTGTACTGTGAATTTCCATTATTATGTTATGGAAAGAGGAATCAAGTAACAGCAGTTCTGTAAAACCAGCACATCTCTCTACATAAACTCCAACTAATAAAGGGCTTTATTGAAAGCCTTGCCTAACCCTTCAGAGCTGCCTTAGCACAGAGCTGCTCTGACAACAGCCAGCCCACCTGGGGAACTTGAGAACTGTGCTCTTAACATGATCCATGCTGTGCCTGCAGGGGATGCTTCAGCCCCTCGTAAATGTGTTAGCTGGGAGACTTCTCATGACCAGCAGGGCAGGCTGGCACTGTTCCCACTGCAGGGAAATGCACGGGATTCTGGTGATCCCACAAAACCACCAGAAGGGGATGTGAGGACAGGGGAACCTCCCTCCACTGCTGTTGGAAAAGAGTTCAGATAAAGACATGTTAAAACCCAAACAGAAAGTGAACCCAGCAAGAATGCTGATGGGATTAATCCCATTTGAACAGATCTGACTTAGTATCTTTTACTAAGGTGTTTCTGGCAGAAAAAAACATGCAGTAATTTTTCCTGGGGAAAAATTACTTGGGGAAAAGGAAAGTGTTTTTTTTCTTCAACTTTTAGTGATGAGGACCTACCAAGGCAAGTGACAGCTGTGTGAAGTTCGACCGTGTTATCAAACACTGCAGGTTAAGATTGTGTGATGCAATTTAAAAAATATTATAATAGAAATAGCCATTCTTTCTTTGGAGGCAAAGAAACTCCATTTCTTTGCACCCTGTGGATAAGTAAATAATTTAATTCCCTGTGTGCCCACTACAGCAACACCTTTTCTTTTTTCTTTTTACAAATTCCCCTGGGAATTGCTTTCCAGACTCTAAACCCATTTCTTCATCCTGCAAGGTCCATTTCTACAGCTGGCTCCAACAGCCAGCCACTAGAATTCCCTGCCCTCCTCCCAATGAACTCTCATTTTTTAAATAAGGGGCAAAAATATTGGTAATAAAAATGTTCCTGGAAACTGTTGTGATCTCCAAAAAAATGGAGAAATGAAGTAAAACATTCCTGTCAGGAATCACGGAAACTCATTTCCTTAGAACAGAGCTCTGTGTGTTTGGATGCACTGCATGGGCAGTAAAGTCTTCAGGTCCTTCTGCTTAGCCAAGGTAACCCAAAAGGTCCCGGAGGTCTCTACACAGCAGACAAGTGGTGCAGTGGCTGCTGCTTTGGGGGTGCCAGCTCCAGGAGCGCCTGCACAGTCACAGCTACCTGTGTCAAACCCTTCTCTTCTAAAATATGCAGAGGCAAACATAATTGCTCCTGAATGGGGAACAAAACAAAGACAAAAAACAAAATGGATGAAAACCACTCAACTGAAAAGAAAAAAAAAAATTAAGCAAAAAGTGACTGAAATATGAAATGTTATGGACAGGCAGCACACACACAAAGGGGTAGGACATGAGATTTCTGTTTGTGACAAAGGAACCATGACCTTGACTACTCAAGAAAGGTGGCCTTGGGCTAATCTCTTGTGTTCTTTTAATAAAAAAACTCTATAAATAAGAATTTGAAAAAGGATTGTGGGAGGAAAGGGGAATAGCAAATTGTCCTCCATCTCTGCCCACACTGAGATGGCAGCAGTTTATGAAACCAAAGTAGATGGACTTGAGGAGGGGGTGGCTTCAATATGATCAATGTGCTACAACACAACAGGAGAGGAACCACAGCTTCCTTCCCAAATCACCTTCTGGAGAGAGCTCTGCTGGGACAAGCCTGTTCAGCTACAGCCCTGAGGGAAGCCCTGATGAGGAAAATGAGCCACTGTCACTCACTCACCTCCCCAAAGTGCCCCCCAAAATCATCCTGAGGAGTAACAGTAACACACAACATGCAAAAAGAGGTTTCAAAGTGTTTATTAACAGTTGTGCTATTCTCAGTCTAAGATGTATTTAAAGCCTCATCCTACAGAAGTCCTTGGCACCTCCTGGCCATCCTCCCTCCACAACAGTCAGGATACATGTCCAACAGTTCTCTGTATCCGCAGAAAATAACCCAAGTGTGTCCTTCCTATACAGCTACAGAGACTATTTTTTTCATGTGTCATTTCCACATCAACTGGCATTTCTCCACTCCTTGAGTCTTTACTGATTTTTGAGGTTAAAGAAATCCTTCAGCACAAACAGTGGCAGCCAACACTCCTCCCTCAAAGCTCCGAGCAGAGAGAAAACAAGTGAGCCCCGACTGCAGTTTTCATAGAAAGCCATATGCTCAGGCTAAAATACATTTTTCTTCCAGCAAATGTATATTACTTTGAAAAAAGTGTGCTTTTTGAGAAAATACTTGTAAACTTGAGTAAATATGCCTTATCTTTTTCTTATGTATGCAAACAGATAAGGGGGGAAAAGCTTTGGAATGACTCCATACCGCAGACAGTAATGACAAACAAAATTTAAAAACTGGAAGGCACTGTTAGTGTAAAACCCCTTGCAGCTTTTATCACAGTGTTCATTAGAGGTTAAAAAACACAGGAACTGAGTTCATTTTAGTTCATACCAGTAAGCAGTGCAAAAATAGCTTACTTAAAAGTAAAACAATCTCCCCCTGTCAAAAGTCCCTTCTTTACTCAGTGATATTTGGCTTGGACAGAACACTTTGTGTGACTTGGACAGAAGGCAGCAGCTCTTACTTGCTCCTTTGATAAAAACTCACTTCATGGTACAAAAGCTTGTGAGACCCACATACACATAACACATTTTTACTGGTAGTGACCACATTTGCAACTGAACTCCTGTGTACCTTAAACTGTGCTTCAGAGGTGTTCCAGGATATGGCTGGAATACCAACACCACTTGCACTGGGCTTCCAAGCCATTTACTGCACTTGCAGATATAACAAAATTTATTGAAGACAGATTTGGAACAGCCATTTCCTGAACACTTACCTGTGACTGGTGTCTGAGCAGAGCTCCCTGAATGGATCCCCACTCTGAGGAGACATGGTCTGTTACACACATGGGGAGTGCCCTGAAGGTCTGAGGTGTCCCTGAGACATTAAAGCATTAAAGCACCAGGGTGCTTTCCCTGGGGAGGGAAAGGCTGTGAAGCTTTATGGAAGACTACCTGAGTTTTGTAAAACAGTGAAGAGTGCTTGTGCAGCTGGGCCTTGTGTTTGTGCAATTGCATGATACAAGTGTTTCTGAAAATGACAGGATAAGAGGAAGAAGGGAATAAGCATGGAGAACAAGCTTGGGTTGGAGTGCCCAAGATCAAGGGAAAATTCAACAAGTTTTTGGTCTTATCCAGATCACAGTAAAATGCTGCGACATTCTGTAGCACCTGACAGGATCATAAAGATTTTTCTTTCTCTGACAGAAAACTTTTCTCTTAAAGCTGTTGAAGAGCTTAATTTCTCTGAAATTGTTCTGCTTGGAACTGTTATAATGTTCAAGTATCTCAGGATTCATTGACAGTTGTTCTGAAAATCCTGAATCGAAGTAATACAGCAGAGTCTATAAATTTGAGAAATCAAATGCTCTTAGAAGTAGGATAAAGGACTGGGGGTAAAAAAACAAACCAGTTTGAAAGTTCTGTGGATGACACCAGACCATGTCTCCTAAGACTGTGAGATCACATCAAGAACATTGACATTGAAAAAAATACTTCGCATTGTTTAACATTTTTCATCAGATAATCCTCAAGCAGTTTACCAAATGGTTGCATTTCCCATTACACAGATGGGGGAACAGAGGCACAAACTGACACTGCAGTTTTCACTACACCACTGGTCAGCAGACTCCAGCACATGTCCTGCCCTCAGCCCTCGCTGGAGCCCAGGGACAGCAGCTCCTCCCTCCCTTGGAAGGCATTTCATCTGCTCAACGTGCCACAGCAAATACCAATGGGAATTGGGTCACGGACAGTGCCGTGGGTGCACCAACGTGTTTGTACTTTGACTTGTCACCTCTGTCCCCTCCGTGGGAAACAAAGCACTTCATACACACAGTCTTGGCAAAGCCCACAATCTGTTCCCAAGCACTGGAGTGATGGAGGGAGGAAGCAGCACCACTATCCTTCACTAGAGGAAAAAGACCCAGCGATAGAACATACAGAGCGTTAGCATTAGAGTACAGTAAAACACCACAAAGCCCCAGAGCTGAACGGAAAGGGACACAAGACTGGATTCTTCTGAATCTGTCCCCAGGGAAAGAAGAGTCTCAACCGTTCTTTTAACGCTGAGGTTTAGCTGGAGAATGTCAGAAGGGGAACAAAGATTGTCCTGTCCAGAGTGTGTGAGCAGGAAGGGAAAACAGACAGAAAAAAAAGGTCAGTCAGTTAGCCATAGCAACATCCACGAAGCAGTTATCAGACATCTCAGATACAACCTACACATTTGAGAAGCACATCACAGCTGGTTAATTCTCACACAGAAATCTGCAGGACTCCCATTGCAAAGAACTCAATGTCAGTGTTTAGTGTGCAGTGAGGTGCCTGTCACCTCTCCAGCGCTCCCACATGTAATTATTCCTTGTTAAAAACAGCGGTTTACACAAGCCTTAGTGAAACCCACTTTTCCCTGGAAGTGAAGAGGTTACAGGTGTCTGAGATGCTGCTGGCATTGAGTACTCACCACAGTTCAGCCTCCACATGTAACTTAATGAAAACAGCAGGACAAGGAATAATTTATGTGTAACTGATGCCTGAATGCAGCATCCTGCAGAAATATCTATTACTAATTAGAGTTTAGGAGTTCTGTAAGTATTCCCATTGTGTGTCTCTCGTCTCCCTTTCCCACAGGTAACTGCTAATAATCAGTGAAATCTAGATGCATGGATCAACCTGTTCAGCTGAGGGTTTCCTTTGATCCAAGGGCTTTAAAACCACCAAAGTCCTAAGGAAATTGCTGCTCTGCTGTGGTGCCTGTAATTAGCCCTTTCTGAAAGTAGCCTTCCCCTTAAAAGGCAAGTATTCCTCCATGGATCCATGCTTTCAGAAAGCCTATTATTTTTGTGATTAGAATGGAAATGAAATGAAAAACCTTCAAGTAACTTTTCAAGAAAAACATACCAGGCTGCTATGCCATTCTGGTACCATACAGGTATCTTATGTTCACAACTCAGCAGAGATGTAATACAGACATGTGAGAGCAGCTCTGGGTTCAAGGAGGGTATTTTACTAAGTTTTCCCAGGGAGAACTCCTTGAACTCTTTCACATTAAAACAAGATATATGAGAAAAACAGGAGGGCCCTGCACAGCAGGGGTAGCAGATGGAGCAGCCTGGCTTTACAGGGGACTTTTTCTTGATTGGCCTTTGTGTTTGTTTGGTTTTGATTGTGGGTCATTCCAGTGATGTTCTTTGTACTGCAATCCCATAAAAATGACATCTTCATGCTTGAGGGAGCTATAAATAGGGAAGCTGGGATGGAATTGCACAATGCCCCAGATGAATTTATATTGTGCAGTTCTGCTGGGATTGAAAGTCCAAAGGTTTTTAGGGGACAAAGCAGTGCAGGATCTCCCAGCATTAAGGATCACTTACAACTCCCAAGCCCCTTCTAACACAATTCACCACTGAGCCATGTGAAACTGCCAGGCAGCTCAATAAATAAGTCATCCTAAAATCCCAGTGGCTCAAATGTCTGCAAGTGATCTGAAAACACCAGAAAATCCTGCATGACTGACTCAAGAACTGACTTTAGATGTAGCTGGGAATTGAGTCATGGGGTCTACTTCTCCCTCTCAGAATATAAAAGAAACCAGCACCTACAACAGAAACACCAATGCTCAGCAATGTAAAATCCCAAATTGATTAGTGCACTGGAAGGGAAATAAGGAAAAATATATTAAAACTATTTGTATTGAGAGAGCTGCTGAATAAGACAAAGTGCAAAGGACAGGACAGCATAAAACAGGATAACTGGGACCAACAGGATAAGATGGACTATTTATTATGTGTCCACCTCCTAGATCTTACCAGTTTCAAAAGGGGGACAAGGAGGACAGACTTCTACCATTGGTACATAACAAAAGTAGGAACTATGCAAGACAGCTACCATCAGAGAAAGGCCAATAATTCTGTGACTTGATGGTAAGACAGTAAAGACATTTATGTAAGAGAATTATTGGGAAGGAACATGAAAAGCTTTGGGATTAAAAAAAAGACATGCAAACCATCATCCAGATTTTATCCCACTTTTAAGCTGTCACATACCTAATATTGAGAAAATGTAACTGGTTTTATAGAACCTGCCAGTTCTAAAGGCAGACTCAAAGTCCATCAGCTGTTATGAATTTGATGTACAGTATTTAAGTGAATCTATACTGAAATATAAAATCTATATACTACACTCATAAACTGTACCTGGCTTCATTTTGCTCTGGAAGACCATGCAAGGTAAGTCTGATCTATACTGCAGGACAGCTTGTTCCTGAACCTTTTAAACTTTTAATTATTTTGTTTTAATCCAATATTCCAAAGAAAGTTTTATTTTCTGAAGCACCAGCAAAAATGCATCTAAAACATATCAGGACATCAGAAATACATACCTGAGGCACTCCAATCCTTCTGCAAGCTTCCAAGAAATTCTCCACGTTTCGTCTGCATTTTGCCATTGTAAGTTTAGGCTGCAAAAAAGCAAAGGCATACAGTGTTCTTAACTGGCAAGGTTTTAAAAGATTTTACATTTTATTTAAATAAAACTCTTAATAAATCTCTTTGCCAAAAACACTGCGCTGACATAAGCTCGTCTAATTCAAAGCAGGCTCTGCTGAAGTTTGCTTTTCTTAGAAAACCATCCCAGTTTTCAAAGCTGTTTTATGAAAAGCTAAGTTATGAATGCTGGATGATTTTTAAAAAAGGACAGTTCTAAGCCCTGCAATATTTATATACACAGTGTTATATAAAACTGGCTAACACTTTTAGTGACTACATTATAATAATTTTAAAAATGCCTTTTGATGAAATGCACATCCATGGCTTGCATGCTGTGATTTCAGAGCAATTTCATGACATAAAGCAATTTAGAATCTGTTTTGGATTACTATAATGCAAAACTATATAAATATCAAACCATACTTCAATTAACAAAGAGGTAAAAAAATAAAGGCTAGAGGAAATAAAAAAATAATGCCAGAAAACTGGAAGTGAAGTTTGCTGCTTGTCAGTCTGTTGTAGATTTGTTTAATGGAGCAGTCTGAATTGCACTCACTGGCATTTTTGCAACTGAGGTTTTTTTCTGCAGTCAGTTTTCACACCTCTTCAGACATACCACAGCACAGGCTCTGTCTTGTTCCTGCTCTCAAAGCTTATTCTCTTCTGGTTCAAGAGACACAAGTTCCCTGCTCCTATGAACATGCTTTGGAGCAGCAGGCAGTAGCCTCCAGGTGTTCAACCCTTCTCTAAGTGATGGGGTTTCCTCTGTCCCCTTCCTGTGCTGTGCTCCCCACCAAGGAAGCAGGTTACAGCCAGCACTGGCTTCTTTCTCCCAAAGGACCAAGTGAGCACAAAGATCACCCTGTGCCTGGGCATGACGTGATGCCTCTTCTGCTCCTGAAGCCACGAGACTCCAGGCTGCCTCTTCCTTGGGATTCACATGACAAAGCCACAATTTAATTCCTAACACAGAACATTCAGCTGCACATCAAACCAGGCCATTGAAAAGATCTCACTGATGCAAGTCTCCTGAGCAGTGGCTCCCTGCCTTTGCTTAGAATGATCCCACAATCTGCCTAAAGTGTTGGTGTGTCCAGCTCAGTCGTTCTCAAAATAACAGGGCCATCTGCCTGGTCACATTGAGTCTCAGGGACACAATGACACACTTGGTAGCCCTGGAAGTGCCAGTTCAGATTCCAATCAACATGAAGACTCACTCTAAAAGAAGGATAAGTGAAGACTATGTGCATGTTTCAACTTCTTCCCCAAGGAACAATCTCTGGTTTTTTTTCCTTATACATACAATTTTAAAGGTGCACAGCAAGCAATCTGCCTGTCCATATTACCTTCAAGTAGCTGATCCTAAATATTTTCACTGAACTTTCTGACTTCCACAAACATAAACTGGCTAAATAATGTGTTGGTATCTCACAGATTTTGACCTTTCTCTAATTCTGTGCTTTCCCTACCAAACAGACTGCAATACTTCCCTGCTCTCAACAGTCCCCTGACAAAGCCACTTTTTTTCCTGTTATCACAAAGGTATGACAGGATTCGTTTTGTTCCAGGAGATGCCGTTCTCCAAGTATCCTGAGTGTGTTCTGCTAAAATTCCTAAGCAGAGGAATTTGTAGTGTTGTGGACACAAGACTCAACTTGGTCTCTGCCTGGTTTCACTGTCTTGTGTAGTAGGATCCTACTTGTTGTTACGTTTTCCTGAACTTCTCAGTCATTTTGATCTTTTAAAATATCCTATTTTAGTTTTCATGCCCAATTGTCTCGTATTTCACTAATTTTGAAGTTAATGTGCTTAGGGAGCACATGAAAATGTTAACATTTGCTTACAAGCTGTTACAAGTAATTTCCTTTAAATGAAACAAACCCAAACAGAGTTTCATTTAGTGACACTACAGACCTTTTTTAAACAGCACAGATGGTTATTTTTTTGTCACGTACATTCACTGAGGAGAATGCTGACTTTAGTGCCTGTCTGGATGACAGGGTTTTGCAGGCTATCCCTGTGGGCAGCCATAAAGCAGAGTCACTGCTGCACACTTACAACTGCAGGCGAGGGCACGTGGATGCTGGGGACAGAGCGGGGCCGCACGTGGTTGGCCAAGTGGCACAGGACAACGCCGTCGGTGAGAGCCGCGCCGAGGTCGCTGGGCAGGGACACCTTCAGCCGCGACTCGATGTTCTGTGGGACACCAACAGGGACACACAGGGGGCTCAGAGCTCCTGCAGGAACTCTGCACAGTTCCTGCATCACAACTCTGTCTGTCCTCGTGGCATTGCCAACCAGCTTGCTGAATAAGCCCAAGGAAAGCCTGTGCATTACTGTGGCCAGGGCTGGCCACAGCCTGGGAGCAACTGAGTTCAACGAAGAACAGCTTTCATTGTACAGCACGGTGGACTAATGCAACCATTATGCAAAAATAATGGAAATCAGGCTCTAGGAACAGTATTTTTAACCATACATATCCTCACATAATGGTTTTGCCGAAGGAAGTGAAAATAATTGTCTTTGTGGGCTGGAGGACAACACAATTAACAAAAGTCAAGACAATATTTTTGCCTTTAAAGTAAAAACTGAACTATTTGGCATAAGCAGTCCTTTAAAAAGAAGATAGTTAGCATTTGTTTAAGGGAATGAATAAAAATTCAATTTAGGCTTTCAAACTCATTTTAAATGCTGTGTGAATATCACCAACTTGTAATACTGTACAAAATTTAAGTATTAAAAAATAATATTAAGCTTACCTGGGGAGCAGAACAAGAGACAGACTACATAGAAAGCCATCTGAGATAACATAAGAGAGGGTCCGCAAACACCACCAAGTTTTATCTAAGGTAGTTACCTTTCTCCTTTAGAGAAAGGAGACTGTCTTTACTTCAAATCTTCCCCCCAAAGAGAAAATTTTTTCTATCTGGAATGCTTATGGCTTTTAAGATTAGTTTCAGCAAATATATTCTTATTTATTGGGAAAATTTAACAATTAATTACAGCACCACAACAAATCCCTTCATGCTCTGCAGAAACAAGTCTGGGGCAAAGCAGGGCAGTACCTTAATGCCCTGTGGCATTGCCAATATCCCTGTTTATTGCCATTGCACCTGGGCACAAACCAGGAGTGTGGTGCCCTGGGCAGACAAAAAGAATAAATATTAGAAACATTAGTGGCTCAAGCGTTCTGCACTTAACTAAGGATAAGGCAACAATCAACAGACAGATCTAGAGCACATGAGGAAACCAAGATGGCAGCATGACTGGCAGTCTCTGCACTCCATCTGCTCATCTGTCAGCTTTATAGCAAAAAGAATTTTAAAAAAGGCATTAACAGGAGACAGTAAAGGCAACTTTCCAGGGAGCTCCTTACAAGTGTGAAAACTGATAAGGAAGAAAGGAAACACACATAAAAGCAGAGTTCACCAGACAGAAGACCTGACATAATTTATTATACAGAATTTGAAGCTGACTCTACCTACCACAAACAACCAAGTGAACACCACTGCACCCATCTGAAAGAAGTGCACAGACTGTACCACACCATTTCATTTTGTTCAACTGTGCCCCGTACTGGTTCAGTGAAACTTGTCCATAAGACAAAGGCAGATTTAGCAGGGTCACAAAGTGCATTTCCTGCTGTGTTCACATTCTGGCTCCTGGCAGCACTGACCTTGCGTAGCTGCTCTATCAGCTCCAGCTCCTCCTCCCGCTGCTTGGAGTTCTGTCTCACTCGAGGGTCTGCAGAATCATTAGCAGGAGACAAGGCACAGGTAGAGGATGAAGCAACAGCTAAAACAGCAGCATGAAGGAAAGAAAATCACTAAGCACAGTTTGGCTTTGTGTTGTTTGCTACTGCACTGCACACAAAGTTCCAGAATGGGTATGTTACATTCCTTTTCACAAATCTCTTTCTTACCTTTGATAATTAATCAATTACTGGTCTACCAACCTAAATGAGGGATGTCAACACATGATGATGTCAACACAATTCCCTCACTGTTTAGATTCTGATCTTTCTGTTGGATTGTAAGTCATGCACAAATGACAACAAAGTTCTGCCATATGTTGAAACAGTTCTGTCTTTCTCCAGAAATTGCAATTCTGTTACAGGCTACTGGGCAATGCAAGAATTATCAAGTTGTAGAAGGCTTGTGTGGCAAAGGTGTAAGTGCAGATCAGGATGAGCAAATTCTCACACATGTACAGGTATGACAAAAGAATATTGGGTAGCTCCAAATAAAACCCTGTTTGTTCACAGCATATCTGATGTCATCTGTCTACAAATGGAATTCTAGAAGTAGTTCGATGATAAAGACCTGGGGTAACAAAACACTGCAAGCCCCAAGTAATGCAGATGTCAATATAATGTAGCAAAACTAGCTGATTTCTGAGCTATACAACCTACCTTTCTTGGCTCCATCCCTGACAGCTGTTCGGAAAAGGAAACTCTCGGGTCGCTGGGAAGGGTTTCTATAGGAAGGCGGGGCTGCATGGCCAGGATATGGAGGGGAAAGGTGGACTAAACAAATGTGGAAAGGCACAGGAAAGGAAGGAGGAAGAAGGAAATGGTTAGAGTTAAATAGGAAATGGGTACAGCAATGTGGTAATTAAAAGAACAAACCAAAAATTTTAATGCAATGATGACAAAATAAATTACAGCCATGCATGATAAAAGCAGAGCAGGAAAAGGCACTTCCAAGGACACTTGCATGCAAAGCACATTCCACATACCAATTCCAACAACTGTTCTCACTCTTGCTGAATGCATCTGTGTGCCAAAGTCTCTATGAAGGCAAAAACCAGCCAAACCCTGTGCTCTGCCTAAGGACATACTTCATCCCTTTTGTCTCTTCCCTTGTGTTTTTCTAAGGAGACCCAAGTAACTGGGTAAATTCTCACACAGAGCAGTGCCACAGACAGAGGTGGGAACAGATGCTCCCCTTTCTTCATAGGACAAATAAGCAAGCAGGCATTTTGATCTTATTTTTCAGAATTTTTTTCCTGTCCCTGTTACCTGTCTGAACAGTAGGTGAGCCAGGGGAGATGGTAGATCTGTCATCACTCTGTGAACAAAAAAGCAGAAGAGCATGAGTGGTCCTAATCTGGAAAAGCTTTGACTACATTTTAATTTGCTGTGTTTTAAGAAAAGCTCCATCCATCTAAATGTATTTCAGAAAAATAACCAGAAATAAGAAAAACCACTGTATGTTGTTTCCCAAGTCTCATCTTTGAAAAGACAAAGTTTTTTTCTTTTACAGAAATGATACAACTGCTCTTTTTCCTTAGGAAAAGGAATGATGAAACAGCCCTGACTATGCAATGACAGATCATTGTTAACTTTTCCTTCCAACTCAAACTGAGAAGTGCTCTTTGCAAAGGGGACAGGAAAAAGCAGGAATTAAACAACATGCAGAACTGGCAATACAGCACCCCTGACAAGGACACTCTTCTTTGACACCTTGCTGATGCAGTACTGCTATTTACTGAACATCTGTCCCCAGTGAAACAAACACACTGTGGTTTCATCACAGTGCTTACACAGACTAATGAATTCTTCTGAGGAATGAATTCAGCACAGCAGTTTCCACAGAAAAGAAAGAAACCTGCAAAGAATACAAGTGTACTTTTGATGAACTCAACTTGATCAAGAGTAAATGATCTTGCACAGAAAAAGCAACATCAAAGACAACTAAGAACCCCTTGGAGCAGAGATTGGTTACCATGTTTTATGGATCAGGCCTCCTGCAGACACAGCCTAAAGCTAAGATGAGGTAATACACACTACAGTTTAATCAGGGGAATCAGGTTCATGCCCTACCTGAACTTTTGATTAGATGCGGACAGACTAACACCTGTTTAAACCGATGTGTGGATCCAAGATTTTTTTGTTGGCTCTAGTGGTGAATGATAATAGCAAGAGATACCTTGACAGGACTGAAGGTAGAGGCACTAGGCAGGGTAGTAGCACAGCTTTCTTGGTTCAACCCTGAGAGTGACTGAATGCAGAAAGAAAGAGAAGGCAGTAGCAGAGTTAGTGAGTAGCTGACAGGTACACAAAGGTGGAAGTAAAAATGAAGAGGTGATCACAATCACATTCTTAGAAACACTCAACAAGCAGCACATCAATACTTGCTGAATTATACTTAAAGCCTTCCTATCCCCCTGAACTTTCTGGGAGGTATAGTACTTCTTTTACATATAATCCAGTGACATTAAAAACAGAATTAAGAACAGTGAGTGAGGCAAAAGCTTCTTTAGTAACATCTACGCCATCAGAAAAAAAAGAAATGTTACCCTACAATGGTCCATTCTAGGCAATCACTAAAAATAAACAGCTTCCTCTTTAGTGTTTTGAGGATGTTATGCATGTCTGATAAATCAGGGAAACCCATGTACAAGAGGCTCAGTAATACACAGTTTATATCTGCCACAAACACTAACAACTGGTCCTTGTGATTACCCACGAAGTAGATGAGGTTCTGTGGGTAGAATCTCACTCTTGGGGAATATGTCAGTGTCAGGATTTACAGTGTTGCCATAAATAAAGTGCAGTCACATTTCAATTATGACCAGTGTCAAACGCAGCCAAATAAATAACTTTTCCTGTTTAAAGAACAGGGGCTGTAGTTGTGCCCATCTGTCACTGACAGGCAGATCTAGGAGGCCAAATCCTGTGTCTCACTGAAAGCACCATCAGAATTTCAACATTTGAGGACTGAATAGCTCACTATGCTTTCTGAAACAGCATTCAAATAGCAAAGTGACAGTTCAGCACAGGAAAGAACATCAAATGACACCTGGAAACTCTACACGTAGTGAAAGATATATTTGGGAGTTAGTTTTTAAAACATTTGCAACTTTTCTGCCACTTCAGACCAGCACAGCCAGAAGGACTAGAAGGGAAGGTTTACACTCAGGGCAAGCCTTAAACACAAATGTTTTTAGCCCCTGTAGAGACTTACAGCTGATCCTCAAGATTGTCTCTTTGTCCAGAGCAGGGCAGAGCCAAAATGGTGGGATTCTTTTTTTAAGAGTTTCAAGTATCACTTGTCTTAGACAACACATTAGCTAGCACATGAGAACATTAAAATAAATCAGAACTAGGTGCTCTGTACCATCAAGGTATCTGCTTATTCCTGTATGAACAGAGCAGGGCAAGCTTGACACAGATAAAGAAGAAGGAGTCACCATGCACACAGCCAGCAGTGGGCACAGGGTAGGGGACACAGCACAGCACAGGAGGGACAATCACAACACCAACACACTGCATGCTCTTCACCTGTTTGCGAGTGCCTGGCCTCCTTTTAATGGTATTGGTGTTATTGTCAATCTCAAACACAAAGAGAGGCTCAAAGCCATTCTGTCAGGGACAGTGAGGAAGGAGAGAGGGAAGAAAGGAAGAAGTGATGCAAAGAATGACTGTGAGAAAAGGCAGCCACAACACCAAAGGAGTCAGGAGGCTGCAGCTCAGACTTACACCACCCTCTGCACATGCTGCACGCAGTCTTTAGGCCTAGCACTGAAGTCACAAAAATTTCCCTGTGCCAGAAACAACTGCAGATACAGGGAGTGCCAAAGGAGAGCCCAACCAGAACTCTGCATGAACCAAATAAGGATATTTTAAGAGAATTCAGTTATTAAACATTTGAATACACAAATGAATGCAAAGGTCTGAGAGAAAACTCCATGGTACAAGTCTGCCTAAGTCAAGTCCTGCTTACTTTACCCATAACCATTATTATTTGTAACACCCTGTTGCTTAACTTAAACGCAGTCTTAACTTCAGATGTTTCAGAGATCCTATGTGCTAACAGTAATGTGACAGACTCAGGCTACATTTGAGACCACAACAATAAAACAACTCAAGGAAGGGAGCATAAGGCAGCAATGACACAAAGGTTGTGAGAGGATGAGGGCACAGCAGGTGCCTGATGCTTCTCAAGCACCCTGTGGGCTTCACAACAGAGAAACTGAGCAGCAGTTTGAGAGGTTGTTTTGGGGTTTTTTTCCCCTTTGACAGCAGCAACATTGTAAGGGACAGTGTAGGAGAAAACAAGAAACTATTTGGAGGAAAATGAGATTTAGAAGCAATGAAGGCTGAAACCAAGTTATTAGCCAAGTCTGAAAGCTTAACACCAGCTCTGAAAGTAATATCCATTGTAACAAATGGAACTATCCTTGTGAGAACAGCAAGAGGTTCTGACTAACATAAAACTTTTATTTTTTCAGAGAGGCCAGTGATTACACTTCTTTAACAACATTTTAGTCTGGTTATCCATTACAGGTCAACCCAAAGAAATCCACCACAGTTTGCAATGAAGTTCTACAGACAGACTCACTTCAAATCACAGGTATGCGGGAGGAACTACAACTAAAGGGAACCATTAACACCCACACAAGGTATGGGCAATCATTCTGGGACTTCAAACCAACTGTCCTGACATTGTTTATAAACAGAAGGAAATGGTCAGAGTAACCTGTGCAACATGAATACATTTTAATTTTAATTAGTGATTAAAGACAACAAAAAGATGACCAAAAGAAATACCAAAGATTTTAAAAAGGAGATTCACAACTGTAATTTTTTGTTAAAGCAGTAACAATGTCAGAAGAGTAAAGTAGTAAAATAAAAGTTCTGCTTTTAATTGCTTTTTACTTGTTTTCTAGCTACGTATTAGATTTAGTACTTTTAAAAGCTTTTCTTATGGCCTCAGAAATTAGACCTAGCTAAAATTCAAACACATAAGGACAGGGGAAATTTCAAATGAAACATAACAGAATATAAAAAAGTAAAAACAATGTAAACTCTAATAATTTTTTAAAGCAATCTGACGACCATTTTCTTGTTGTTTTTACCTTTACACAAAAGATGGAACAAATTCATGAGCCAGTATGGGCCTAATGTTTCAGTTACAGTAATAGCCACAAACAGCTGCCCTGCCATAAGTGATCATCAGGCACAGTGTGGATTTCCACCACAGAAGACAGCTACAGATCACAAAGCCCTGCATTTCATATACTATTATAATTTAGTGCTGCTGAAAAATATGAGGAACCAAAAGAAAAATGAGCAGAGAAATTATTGCTTTCAATCCTTCCTTGCCAGCCTGGTCACTCTTTTTGTGAAGTAAAAGGATGTAACTTGGTTAAAGACAAGAAAGGAAACAAACAGCAATGTTTGTTTCAATGTAGGAAGCCAGTTTCAATGTAGTTTCTGAAAATTCGGTATCTTAATTTACAACAAAGGTCATGTGATCACAAAATCAAATAGAAATGGGGTTCCTAGAGGCATCTTCAAATATGTTCCAAAGACAAATTCACTGACAACAGAGAATCATCTCAATCCAAACTACTGCTGTTCTACTGCTTTTTATGACTTAACTATGAAAGCACATTTTAATATGCTCATTGATAGTGATTTCTCTAAACAGCCATATGATTATTAAATTTCTCTCTAACATTTTAAGCTTTCTTCCTCACCCACACAGTACTAGTCTTACAAAAGCAGAAAACCCAAAAAGTCTGAATAAAGACACAGTAAATACCTTGACCAACACATTCAGGAGAGAGACACTCTAACCAAGAGCACTGCCTAAAGAAAATTTAGGCTGATAATGCAAGCACATAAATCAAGAAAATAAATTCTAGGCATGCAGTCATGCAACAGCAGGCGAATCAGGTGTATTTTTAATTTTCTAGACATGGATTATGACATTAATTAGATTTTTTAGTTGCTACATTGCTAAGATGCCACAAAGGAAGTAATAGCATAAAACATGAAATATGTGCACACTTGTTTTTATTTTTGATAAGCGTTCAAAATAGATTATTTTTAAGACATTTGCCCTAATAAACAATAAAACTGGATGAGGAATATTTAATGATTTGTAGCATTCATAAGTAGAACACTTTTTTTCTTGTGCCAAGTATTTCTAACCCCCATGTGCAGGACACAGACAAGTTAAAGCAGAAGGCTGTACTAAGCATTAAAACTGCTTCCTTGCCACTGAAGAGCACATCAATTAGGAAGCAAGCTGAATGGCAAAGAAATTAAACCAGAACAATTAGAGATGAATTCTTCATTTTAGAAACTGTTCTTTACTATCAGTAATTGTCTTCTGCTCTCGAACAAAATATAAACTTTAATTATTTTGTGGAAAAACATCATTGTATTATTAGCAAATGTCTGACAGCAAAAGTGTCAACACATTGGTAACATCGTAGTTCACAGCTAAGCTACTTTTCAAAGGAGGTGGTCATGTTTTATGCTATTTAGATTAGCTCTAAAAGAGTTGGTCTAATCTGAGACAATCATTACATGTTGTCATTTCTATGCTCTAGAATCTGCCACAGAAAAAGGCCATTACGTGCAGGATCTTACCACTAACAAGGCACTATCATCAGTATGCTGAGACCTTCTGGATGGAAAGGGACACTGGGAGGTGGGAGAGATGGAGCAATGTCAGAAACACACACAATGTCAGAAACACATGGTATGTGAACAGACAGACATTTTGGAACATGTACTGCTTGCTTATAGCACAGTGAGGCTCTTTAAAACAATCCCTGAAGTGTCTGTAACTCCGTAGGAACACTCAGCCTCGAGACCCAGGAACTACAGAGCAGCCACATTACTTAAGGAATCAATTATTCTGCTTTCTGTGTTGTGTCAAGCAAATACAGAACACTATGCATTCACAGTGCTGACTCTGGTAGAACAAAGGACCTTTTAAAAGAATAAATTAAGAACAGAAAAACATTAAGAAGAAAAAGGAGCAAAAAACTATTTCAATTACCCCATGTTTTGCTAATTTTCTAACAAAGAGAGTTAGCTGCAAAACATTGCTAAAGAACTATTATATTTGTTATAATATTAAAAGTTTTGATCTAATTAACACTACCAAGTGACTTTATAATCAAAATCACAACATGATTTTGATTGTAAATACTACATTATTGTAAAACTATAAAAAACTTATAAAAATATTTATTCCTTTTTCTGACAACCCTCAAAATTCTAAAGCTTAATATGTCTGGGACAACTGGTGATCTAATAACAGGAAACTGGGAGAAAACTGATTTGTGAAGGATGACTATAACACTGTAACTTGACTGAACACTCCTGTTAGAACATAAACTGCACTGCTCACAAGGAGCAGGTTAGAATAGAATATGAAATATATTTTCTGCAGAGAACATAGGAAAACATACAAAAATAATAAAGCAACACACTTGGACAGGCAATCTACATGAACAGAAGAAAATTCTAGGCTGAGCCCATTAAAAAAACCCCAACCCAAGGCTTAATAGTATGTGAAAAAAATATGCTATAACCCAATTTTGAGGTATTTTCCACAATAAGGATAACTCTGATGGAGAGCTAGGAATTTAAGTGCTGACATCCATACTAGTGCTCTTACTGGACTCTTACCTCACTATCCATTGGGCTTTGTTTCTGAGGACTTAAGGAGGCTTTATGCTACACAGAAAGAGAAAAAACAAAACTTAAAATAATGTCACAGAGAAACAAAAGCACACAAGCAAGCAGTGTAACTTAAAAGTGTTTGAAAACAGAGGTCTCACTTTTTAAAACAGAACGTGCACTGGGTTCACTGAGCTGAAACTTCCCTAATATTAGTAAAAAATCAGCCTTTATTTCACATTCAAACAAACAAAAATTTAAAATTATGCATATGAAAGATGCACAATAAACCCAAAATATAACTCATGTGAGGAATTTAACTGCTGAGAATAAAGTGGTCATGAACAACAAAGGAAACAGAAGAAAAATACCCAAAAATCAAACCCAAACCAAAAACCCCAGGAGACTCATCAATGAACAACATGCATCCTATAAGCTTAATCTTTAACTAAAACACTGAGCTGAATCTTTAATAAGCAGCTTTACTACAAAATAGTGCCAGAGGCCTAAGAATAGTTGTTGCTAATGAAAAGCCTGGTTTTAGGCAGCTAAGACCTTTTCCTAGACTAACTTTATACATTAAATATAAGCAATAAACCATGCTTTGCCTCTCTGCAGACCACTCTAAACACAAAATAAATATTAACTGTAATATTTCTTAAATTTGTGATGGTAAGTGTCAGGTAAGTGACCAGAGCAGCAAACAGTACAACAAATTTAAATCAACTATCATATAAAAAAACTGGCATGCTAAACAGAAGACATGAATGCAGAGATAGAGACAGTGAAGACACAGTGCTCAGAGTGAGTGCCTGATGTACCACAGGTCTGCACCCACACTTTACCCAGAACAAACTTATTTTTTTATCACAAAACAGCAAAATAGATCAGGCAGCATTAAATTTTTGTGTGTATGATTATTTCCTCCCTGCCAAATATGTCTTCAAAATTAAACTGCCTCTATGCCTTCTCAGAGAAAGGCCTCTTCTTTCTTAAACCAATGCCATCACATCTATGCAAATGAAAATTGAAAGTATGAGGTGAAGTGTGCAAAAACCAGAATTCTTTGCAACAATCACATTTTGGATAAATCTTCCATCTTCTTCCTCAGTTCTAGCTTTGCCTGTGTTAAGCTACAGCACCAACACTTAATGGACTTAAATGGTCCAAATTCTTTATGAAGTGCCAGGAGTATAACATACAAGCAGTAATTATCATGGCAATTAGTTATAATTAAGGGATTTAGACAAGATAAAATATGAAGTAGGTACTGAAAGGAGGCACCTTAAAGTCAAGGACAGCTTCTCTCGGGATCTGCTTGGTTCTCATCCTCTCCTCCTCGTACTGCAGGGCTGCCAGCTGCGCCTCGCGGCGCGTGCGCTCGATGTGCCGGCGCTGCAGCTCCGAGTCCGCGCCGGGCACCTGCAACCAAACAGGCACCAGGGGCTGTGAGGCTGCAGATGGGCTGTGGAGAAACTGCCCACGTCTAATGGGGACACCACTTTGGTTTCACATCAAACCCATTCAAAGCTATGTGAATTCTATGTGTTACCTGGGTGTGGTGACTTGATAGCGAGAGAAAATAAGGTGAATCAGGCAGGGGTCTGACAAATGCAAAAACAGAGAGTAAGTAGACTTTTAATCTTAAATCCAAAAATTCTGCATACATGAATTGTCAGTGACACACAAGTAGCTGATGAAATCAAAAAAGTAACTGTCTACTAACAGCTGTGATGACGATTTAACACTGTGAATGACAGATTTTGTGAGTCATTTCTATTTCTTCTCCTGAATTGTAATAACATTTTTTACAGCACAAGATGTACCAGTGGGGTTGTACACTTGGCCTACTACATTGACATACTCAGTACTTTATACCCATTCTCTAAGAGTAACCAAACCAGGAATTTTTCACACGATCCTCATTTAGAGGAACAACTGCATAGTATGATTATTTGAGGGAGGGGAAAGCAATAAAATGAATCAGCAGAAACACTCAATTTCTTTTTCCCTACCTCTCTGTCCTGTCCACATAACTCCTTAGTATTTGATGCTCTCTGTCTTGCATCAAATTTAGAGTTTCAGGTCTTCGTAATTCATCTGTATCCCTGCAGGTAAGACACCAGGTGGAAGGGGGTTTGGCCACTGATGCATATAGACTACTGTCAGATTAATTCCACTTTAGATTACAACTGTTAGATCACAACCGCAAGTCAGATCACAACTGCAGTTCGTAATTAAAACACAACTTGCTGAATTAACAATGATTTAAAAATGCACAAAGATGGATTCTCTCTTTTAAGACAATATTTGGGTTATTGCAGGCCTTATTCTGCTCTGGAACGAGCAGAATTATTTTAAACATCAGGAACCCTGGGTATTTTCAGCACAAATCTGCTCACCTCACCAATCAGGTGACTGCCAGTGACACAAGCCCTCAAAGTCACAAGGTAAACAAGAACCCATCTGGCTCTTATCCATCATATCAACAATAAGAGAGAAATTCTGCAGTCAGTTCTTTGCCAGAAGGCAGCTGTAAGCACTGAAACAATTCCCAAGGTCCACAGCCTACAGCATGTACCCTGACATGTTGCTGCCTACAAACAAAGTTGATGGAAATCAAGGAGCTTCCTCTTGACAGCCTAAACTCTGTGACCTTGGCTCCTGGGGCAGCCATGGAACACAGACACACTTCACCATGCATTTCCAAAAAATGTCAGTCCAGCTGGCTGTGTGCACACTTAGGGCCTTTTCCTCATGGAGATGAGATGTGGAAGACCCAGATGTTACAGGTCTCTTCTGTTACTTAAATTAGCACTGAAGCACATGACAAACCCATTACTTAGAGCTGCTTTGAACAGACACGACTGGGTTCAGCTCAGTGCCAAGGAGTGTGTTCAGAGCAGAGTACACACAGCTTTGGTGCATCAGGAATGCACCACAGTCTGTCCAGAGGCATAAACTGTATTTATTTAATTGAATCAACTAATATAAGTACTCTTGAGATGAAGTCTGTGTTACATCCAACTTTCAGTTTTAATGGCTCCAACATGCTAAAGAAAAAAAAAAAAAAAGAAGAGGCTGGTTGCCAAGGCATTTGCACAGAATTACTGGGGAAGCCCTTTACAGCTTGTGGTTGCCACAAAATAAAATATTTGACTAATACAAGCTTAAAATACAAAAAATTACTCATTGTCATATGGCTGTTTTTACACAATTTTGAAGGCAATAACAACATGATCTGGTTTTAGTGCCTTCATCATTTCACTCTGCTGCAGCATAGTAAGCTACAATTCATTCAGATTGCTGATTAACTACTTCAGCATGGAGATCTCCTGCTATCCTCAAGTTAAATTTTGAAATCACTGGATAGCTTACTGAGCTACAACTTCCTTTATCATTAACATCTGTCTATGTAAACAGCAGCTCTCCCCAGCTAACCAGCCTTCTCCAATTTCCTTCAGATTTATCATGGAAACCAGGGTTTGCAAGGTTTAATTATTTCCATGTTGACCACAAATGTTCAAATAAAAAAAAAAGAAGTAAACAAACAAGCAAAAAGTCAAATTTTCAAACGAAGAACACTCTTTTTTTGGGGGAGAGCATGGCAGAATTGCTATATCACTTTATACCTGACCTGTGGACAGGATAAGGACTGCTGACATATGCTGAAATAGCTACCCTCCCTTATATCAGTACAGCTACTGTATCTGCACATTCTCTGCACATTTCAGAATGCCTATTAAAATGTTGCCAAAACTCTGGAAAAATTTATACACTAATCTTGGTTTCATTTGCTCTTTCAATACCATTTCAGAATCCATTAAAAATTGGTTTCTACTGACAGTATAAGTAATGACCTACTTAGCACTAGCAGTTGTCTTTTCCACCACTCCCCCACCCCCCAAACATTCCAAGTACAACTGGGCTGGTTTTCTGTGGAGTCCCTGCAAATTCACTTTCAGAAATGCTTCAATACCATAATAAAGGCTCTATCATTTTTCATTTGCAAGAATTGTTTTTTATCATTTATTTGCTTATCTTTTTTTAACTAGACATCCAAAATTCTTTTCAGAAACCTAACCACCCCTCACTGATACTCTGTCAAATTCTGACCTTTATATAACAGATAAGCATTCTCTCCAATAATCATTAAAGTAATCAATTAAGAGTAATCATTAAAGAGCAGGGGCATACTTCATCAAAATAAACAACTTGTTTTCAGAATTGATTACCATTCTATCCCTTCTGCTGATGTAGGCTCATGATTATGGCCCAGAAAGGTACTTTTTAAAATAAATTAATCTTCCACAATACCAAAACCAGCAGGAGACAACCAAGAATGTGTCCTCACAGCACATCAGATACTCCATGCTACCTCCATCCTTCCTGCATGTACCTTTATCCCTTTTGTCCTCTTTGCACTACAGCTTAAATCAACTATTCAATCAAAGCACAAATTAAATCACAAAAAGCAGATATTAAATCAGTATAAAAATATGCACTTTAATTATGCAGATTTCTTTAACCAACTGATTTTAAGTCAAGTATTGGCAGAGAACAGCTATGCCTTTTGCTCACTGCCATTATTAGAATTCCAATTCCTAATTTGGAGCAATAACTTATCAAAAAAGTGCCATACACACTTCTGGCAAAGCAACAGGAAACAATGCCATTTTCTAAAAATGTTCAGTAAATACATGCTCTGTATTCATCACAAAATTCTGGACAAAATTATCGTTGCCACAGTAATTCCTACCTGTTTTGATGTAAATGTCTTCTTGAATCCTCTGTTCTCTGAAAGTCTCTGATGGATACAGGCTTTACTGGTGAGCTCTAAGCAAAAAACCACAAAAGACTAAGCTAGCAATTTATTCAGAAAACTGTACATTAATGCCAAACAATCTCTCTGTAGAGCTCCATCTGTAACTACTGGTATTTAAAACACCTGACAGCAAAGCACAAAACACAAGTCAGGGATGTTCGTTTCCAACCAAGAAAGCTCACTCTTATTTTTTTCTCCAATTTAAATAAATAATAGTTTCAAGATTAAATATGCTGGTAACTTTGGGAGTTTAAAACCTCCAGTATTAAGAATCATGCAGAGAAGTTCAGGTAGGTATAAAATTTGTATTGAAATGGAAATACATTCTTTGGAGTTTAGCTCTACAAGTGCAGAGTAGTGAAGATTGGATTCTCAGAAATATAGAATAAAGAATCTGATGGTCCTTTACAACATTCTAAAGACAGGTCCCAGAAAGACTAAGAAAGCAAAACATGGGATTAATAAGAAGACTTTCGATTTAATTTGAGCAATGAAATAATTTATCCTATTGGGAACAGGGACATATTGCCTTTGGTGTTATTTAAAAACTTCCACTGACACCCATTAATATAAGAAAATAGAAACTTAGAAGAAGTTAGAAGAAACTTTTCAAGATAAACGTGTCAATTTTCACTCATGCCTGCATGCATGCTGCTAATGCAGTCAGCTTTCCTAAGCAGTCTTTTTAGAGAAACTACTCCTTCAGCTAAAAGCAGTTTAATTTGTATGACTAGACAGACCCTGAGGAATAGCTGCTGTGATGCTGACCAATGCCTTTTCCCTATCTACAGCAAGGAGTCCTTGGGTTGCATTGCCTACAGTTGACTTAGGAAAGTTTTGCTCTTGCATCTGTGCTTCAGCTTCTGTGATCTGATATTGAATTTATGAGCTTTGTAAAATGAATGCATCTCTCATATCTGTGTGACTGATTTTAAACAGTAATAAAAGGTTCACAAGATAGGGACCAAGCTCCTACATAAAAGCTAAAGCTCCCCTTTTTTTCCTTTCTTTCTTGACATAGCAAATATCTTTCTGTTTCAAAACATACAGAACTTGGAAAGGACACATCTGAATCACAGCACCACAGTTACTGTTTAAGCAGAGCAGCCACAAAGATTTTTTTCAGACAAGTTATTCATGTAGTCTGTACAGTGAGCCACTGAACTGTGTAATTGTGTACATTGGTATTAAGAACATAGAAGGAAATATGATGGGGCTAAAAATCTGTTTCTATAGGTTCAGTTTCTGAGGACTCTCTCCAGAAGGGTAACATCCAAATGACTTAATAGGGAAGAGTTTTCCCAGGGGCTGTGCTGTGAACTGAGTGAACACAAGGGAAGGCCTCACCTCGTTGGAGATGCGCCGCTGGTCGATGTAGGCCATGAACTGGGAGCTGAGGCTGTCTGTGTCCTGGCACTTGGGCTGCCTCACCTCCTCCTCCTCCTCCTCTGTGGCACAGCTGTCAATGTAGTCAATCTGATCCAGATCGTGTTCCACTTGACAAACACACACAGAGAAAACAGCCACTGTTAGATAACCCATGAGAGAGGACAAAACCCAGCAATGCAGCACGGTCAGGAGCTAAGGCCCTGCTTTTTCTACCATCTGGGAAAGCTCAGCCTGAAAGCTCCTGGATTTTGTCAGGCCCGCTAACATTAGATCAACAAATTTTGAAATAATTGTAAAATTTATGCCTTTTAAAAAGCAACAAGGAACGTGTATGAAGGAGGTAGTTTTATACTGCTGGCTGCAAATACTTTTGCAGTGACCGAAAAAGTAAATAATGTGATTTCCTTTTCAAAACCAAAAACTACATATCAAAGTATTTCAGCTAATATCAAGATTGTACAATGACCTGTGTATATTTTGGAATAATTTCTCTTGGTTCTCTGTCAGAAAAATCAGAATGCAGATGACAGATCCTTCTACTAGTGTTACTACTACAACAAAAAAGAGAGCAGCATGTCTAAGTTATCTGGACGCAAATACAAGAAATATAAGAAGTGTATGTGGAAATAATGAACAACACTACAGAAAACAACAAAATTCCTCTAAAACAATATAAGGCATCTGCAATTTTATTTTAAAAGAAGAATGAAAAAGAAACTAGGAATCACTGAAATGAGAGCAAGAAACAGCACAGTGTGGCTGGTATTGATTTTTCTTTGTGTGGGAGATACTAAGTAGGGCAATTTTTTCACTTGTCACTGCTTTTCCACATTCTGCCCAGGGATTCTGAGAGTCATGACATTGAGCAAACGCCCCTGGTGAAAAATATTGCACTGGGGATGCAGGGGAAAGTATAAGTTCCTTTTCAGAGCACTAGAGATTTCTTTTTTCTTAAAACTCTCCCCAAACTTGCTCCAGACTCTTGCAGACATTCTTCTTTACTCCCCCGCCCCTTTCCTGCTTGTCTAAAACAGACTTCTCTTTGCCTCACCACACAATCTAGCAACTGTTACTGCCAAAGCCACCCCCTCTGCTACTACAACCATCCAAAACTACATTCCTATATACTGTGGCTTCATTAAATTTCCATCTCAGTTTCAAATCTTAAAAAAACCCAAAAAACCCAAACTTCCCTTCTTTCCAGGCTTGCTTATTAAATAATGATGATGATAATAACAACAACAATAGAGAAAAAGGTGAAAGATATTAGTAGCTGTGTTAGGAACTGTAAAACTGCAAAGCATCTGGATCTCTGACAGCCACATGCTATGGTTTGTGCCCCTCCCAGATACACCTACTCATGAACTGATCATGCTCCAGCTTAAAAGTCTGCTATAGGCATTTTGAAATCCCTGGTGTGCAAAAGCCAAAGAACAAAATAAAGTTAGTCTTGGAGGCAGAGCTGGCAGCACTACCTCTTATTAAGGCTGCCCAACACTCCCTATGACACCATATCTTCAATTCTTCTAACTGCCAGAATGTAACTGTTTGAAATTAATTTCTTCCCCACTAATGTGTGAAAGAGCTTGAGTTAAATAAAAAGTTTCAGATATTTCTAGAAGGTGGCAAAGAAAACAAAAAATTGTTTGCACAGAAGACTAAGACCAAGAAAAGAAGATGGCAAAAGATAAAGATGAGGAGAGAAGTGAGGACATTAGATGTAGCTGGGAAGAGTAACACTTAGAGAAAATAAACTGTAGCCATCAGGGAAAATGAAAACCAGGGAGCAGCTGACAAAGAAGAAGATCAAAGTATATGCAGATGAGATCTAATAATAAGTACTGCAGAACAATGGAGAAGAAGGAATGATTGAGAAAACAAACCTGAAGCACAGTTAAAATTAAGGCATATAAACAAAAGGAGACACTGGTAGCAGAGATTGCTGGAAGTTAAAATGAAAGAGGACTGGAGATCAAGAAACATGGAAAGCACAACCACCTCTTGAACAACTGTGAAAGTGATCCTGTGAGACTGAGAAAGCACAACAAAGCACTGCCACTCAACCACCAGCCCCTCCTGGATGATATTCAAGTTTGGATTAAAACCCAAAACTGGAATGAGACACTAGTACCAGTCAGAAATATGAAATTCCCTGACAAAATTGCTCATCCTGTTCTCACAGCAGTTGGCACAGAGCACTGACAATGTACTGCTGTAGTAAATTTTCCCCAGAAGCTCAAACAGCAAAACTCTATGCACTGAAATTCAATATTCCAAAATACCATTTGAAGCAGTTGAGACTTTAATATAGGACACAGCCAAAAGCTGACAAAGTTTTCAAGAAAATGCCAATTCTGCTGCTATTTGATTTTGCCTTTAACATCCTTAAAACAATAGTATTTTTACAGTTTTCACAACACTGTTTTTGTGTAATTCCACCTAGACCTTTCTGGTTTTTTTCCTCTTTAAATAAGCTACTATCTGTAGGAAACATGCTGGAACTTTAATAATGATAACAATAAATACTGTTAGCCAAAAGTCACTACTTACCTCCACCATTAATTACAACTGCACTCCCTCTGTTTTCTTGGTACTGACTTTCTCTTCTCAGTCTCTGCTCTTTGGTGAACTCTGCCACACGTAATGGGAGATCTGAGAACTCATCTGTTGGCTTTGGAAAACAAACAGTGAAGTCTGGAAATATTTCTCTTCAGAAACATAATTTTGTAATCTACTACTTCTTTATTTGTCCTTGATTTGTATTTCAATTGCCCTGCTTTACAACCACAAAACATTGATTTAAGGCAAAAGACAGCCACAATGTATTGTTTTAAAAAAACATAGAGTTGAGCTTTCTTTAGAAACCAGCTACCTACAGTTTTGATTGCAGTACCTGCATGTGACTGAAAACATCTGAGGATGGAAAATCCTAGCACTTTCTCTAAAATCAAGTTAGGAGTGCAAGTATGGAGTATAGCTCACTGTGGCACTTTAGGTCTTGGCTATTTTCTGGATGTAACAAGAGGAAAAGGGAACTTCTTCCTGGCAATAATAATTTACAGTCTTTTGGCGAAGAGATTCTATTTTCCTCCTTGTAAACAGCAAACAGATTTTAATGTTTTAAACAAAGGAAGAAGACAAATTTCCAGCTGATTTCCAGAGCTGAATTTTCAGGTCCAGATTTATTTTATTGAAACATCTTTTCATGAAAAATTAGACTTGACTCAGCATTGTAATTTGATACTGTTACAAAGTCTTTAAAATGAAGAACCCTATTTTTCTCACTTTTTATGCTTCAGTAAATTAACCTCTCATGCACTGTTTTACACATTGCTGTTAATACTTCCTACTTGGGGTCTATCCAATATAATATTAACCTTGCTTCTTCTCCAATAAAACAACTAACAAGTAATATTGGCTCAAGGCAACCTGCACACCAGGACATGTATGTTACCCATGGAATGTGCTTCCAGATGCATACATTTATTTATCTTTACTGTACAGTACTGCAGTCAACAAAAATAAAGCTGCAACACTTACTTCATTCCCTGACCACCTTTTGTCTCCGCTGTCCACACTATTGAAGCCAGAATCGAGTGCTCCATATGGACGACTGGAATAGAGCTCCTCATGGCTGTCAAACACACAGTTTTAGTTACTGTGATGGAAACACCACCAAAAGCTTCTCAGCCATTACACAGAATAAGCCACTCAGCAGCAGAATAAGCCACCAAGCACACTTGCAGTGTGTTCACAAGCTCAGCGTGTCTGAAAATCTCAATCTGCACTTGCTACAACAGAGCAGGAGGCACATGCTGACAGCTCACCATCCCTGTCAGTCAGCTGTCACCTGCCCTGCCTGGCCCTCTGAGCTGAGCTGATTCAAAGGACAGATCCACTCTTCTTTTTCCCAAAGAGAAACTGTGGCAAAGCAAACTGCAAACTGGTCTCATATTTCTCTGTTTTGCAAGTCAAACTTTCATTTTCTACTACTCAGATGTTTTGGTTGAAAACCACTGTCAAACAAACCTTGACATAAATATGTACAAAAGTACAAAATCACTGAAATTACAGAATATACTACTTTTACTCAAAACTATGCAGCATGTATTACATAAATGTCTTCTGTGATGTAATTACATAAGAAACTGCAGTAAGTTACAGTACTTCAGATGCATCATAATATAGTAACTGTAGAAGTACAGTTCTCATTTACAGAGCTGTGTCAATGACATGTCTAGACAAAGGCATTAGACATGTGCCCAGTGGTACAATACATATAACCAAACAGGCATACAGATCTTTAAATTTCTGGGCTTAGAAACTACATAATTCAGCATATAGCCATCACAGATGTCAACTCTGGCAACTGCTGCAGATAGCTACAGTAAAAGAGACAATGGGACTTGTCTGATCCACTGCAGATGGCATTTCACAATGGCTCAACTGTCCTATTGGCACTCGATGCCCCAGGGAGAACTGCAGCAGTAATTACTACATAATGCACAAGGAAGAATGAATTTCAGGAAGCTAATTGCATCAGCCCATCCTAACTAAATTGCAGGTCATTTTCTCACTGGCACTGCTCTCAAGTTGCTGCTCCTTCTGAAATTCTAGTTTCAGGAAATACTTATTTTCAAATTATTATTATGATTATCTTAATAGAAGACCAACAGACTACTCTCAAGGCCTATTTTAGTTTTCAGATAGACATGAAATAGCAAAGAAGGAATCCTTCCAGGAGAGATGGAGGCTACAGATGAGACACATTAAGCCATGCATCTGTTTCTATGCAGATGTAGACTAAAAGACAAGCTCTTGCATCTGCATGGAGTTTTGATTAACTCAAATCCACTTTCAGGGCCCTGTATTTGAACAGAAAGATCATCTGCACAATAAACCATCAGAAAGAAAAAAGCCAAAGAAAAAACCAACTCCCTTTTTCTGGGTGGGAGGAAAAAAGAATGAAGTCACCCAATGTAGTTAGAGAGTTACTAATTTGAGTAACTGACAATAGAACCTTAATTATACGAACAGTTCATAGAACTTACATATATTTTAAAAACATGGGTCAAAGAAAAATCCATCTGCAGTAGGATTCTATTTTAAATGAATCAATATTTTCAGCATCTCCTGAGTGCCTTGCTGTAAACTGAACAATTATTACAAATTGTTCAAAAATGAGGAAGTTTTGATACAAATTTTCTTTTAGCTTCCCTTTTCAATTGGAGAATTTGTAAAGCTTTACATCTAACACTGAAGTTAGCTGGAAGCTCAAAAATACATAAACACTGTGCCCAGGACTTCTCCTTTTTAACAACAAAGCTCCTATCTGTCTTCCCAGCTCTCACAACTAAACCCACCTATCCAATACTACACACGTTACACATTTATAATCATACAGCAGCCATCCTGAAATCAGCTGAGACTTGAGATTTTTATTCCTCCCCGACCAACAAGCCACAAGGAACAATCACTAGGCATTTGGAGAGATCACACCATTGTGGGGTAACTACAGCTTAAAGGAAGCTGTGTAAAGCTTGAAATCAAAGGATGAGAAGCCAAATGCCTGCTAAGACCACCAATGACAGACAGTACTTGCTGCCATTTCCAGGTCACACTAAAAGCTGTATCTTTACCTCCTGTAAGCAAGAACAGTTGCCCACGTCCCAGAATATTCACTACACTGGCTCAACCATGAGTACTTGGTGTTTTAAAACCTTCTAGCTCCAGACTGTGCCAATCTGCCAACAAATGCTACACAGCTTTGACAGTTCTGCCTTCTCTCAACCTCATTCCCTCCAGCACCAACCTGAGCTGCTCTGAGTTTCACTGCTGTAAATGAGACTGGCTTGCTGCAGCTGAACAAAACTTGCTACAAGATAAATTTCACATAGCTTATGTTTAGAAGATGACTGTCATTTAGAAAAGGACCACTGTTAACACTCTGGTTAAACAGTCTGATAGAATTTGACAAGGCTAAAACAATCAATTAGCTGTGCTAGAACCTCCAACCCATGTCCTGCTATGGTGTTTCAGAGCATCTTGTCTTATTACCAGTATCAACAGCCTTGCTATTAAAAATGTTTGACAAATGTGAACTGGCAGCATGACACAGATTTCCTTAACTTTAAGAGTTTCTACCACTCAGACTCTCAACTTGAACTTGCATGGTATTACACCAAGCTGATCAGATAAACCAGCAACCAAATCTAGGTGGACTGACTGATAGTGTATTTCTATTGGTCACCTTTGAAGATAACAAACACAAAGCTCTTGTGCTTTGCCTGGAAATATTAATTGTATCACAGCTGGAGGATTTTATTTCTTTCATCTTAAATTACATAAAAATATAATAACTAGGGATTTTCTCTTTCACAGGATCATTCCACAATTTTCTCCTAATATTCTCCTTAGTTCTGCCCAATTTAGCTGAACTTGTCTGCTCCACTGACAGTTCTTCCATAGCTACATGAAGATGGAAGGAATCACCTGCAACACTAAATGCCCTAAACAGCCCAGTAACAACAAATAATTCTACCACCACCTCTTATCTCCTCTTAGAAATACAGAAATTTAGAATGTACAGAAATACAGCAACACCAGTTGAAGCTCATTTCATACTGCTGAGTCTGGTAAAAATCCTAGAGAAGAGTTCTGCCCTTGTTTTTATATTTACAATTTCAAGCTATGATTAAAATATATTAATTCTTTTCATTTCACAAAAGCAATTTATGAAAATTTCCAGAGCAATACACAGCTACAGACAACAATTAATCAGTAAACCTACAGCCCACCTGATTTTGAATTTCTCTTAAAAATTAACAAACTATGCTAGAGCTAAACAGATCATGACACTTTCTAATTTAGAGTCTTTTCCTTTCAGAGAATGGACAGTATCCTCAGTATTATGCAGAAACCAGCTGGACCAGCTTGTACTGGAAATCGATTAACCCTTGACATGTTCATATGCTGCCCTCATCTAGAACAGTAACTTATGACATTCAGTGCTGATGAGGAATCACTGTCAGTTCCTCATGCAAATTCTTCTTCATAAATCTGACCCATGATGATTTACTGTGAAGCCCCCTGATTTGTGTTTTATTGCTGCTAAGGCAGCAGTATATCCTTCAGCAACTCACTCCTCCACACATTATTACTACCTTCAAAGATGACTGAAGTAATTTTTATATATATTCACTTTCATACTTCACTGACTGCCTTTCTTCTGGATCACATAATAGAAATAAATCTCAACTCCTGCTTTTTGCTAGACATCTTAATTTAGCAGCTGATATGGCTGACTGTTCCAATATTTGTGTTACAATGCCAAGCAGCAGTGCCAAGTGACAGCTTGCCAGAAATAACAGTTTACTAACGGGGTGGAGATCAGCATTTACACCTGCGGTTTGAGCACAGCCGTTATAAAATTCTGTACAAAAGGTTAAAAATCACAGCTGGGATATCATTCACTAAGTCTGTGGAAAATATTAAAATCTTGTAAACTGAACATAGATGTTAACAACACAGGAGCATACCCCCTGTATTGTTTATTATTATTCTCTTTTTACTGCATATCAGCTCTGACACTGCCTTCCCTATGACACTGCCCAGGTCATCTCCTGAACCACTTCTCAGTTTTTACACCTTACTAGAATGCACCATGAAATACCATAAACAGTATTTTTCAAAACCCCCTCAATGCACTTACCACTTACCAAAGAACAATCCTTGATCTGTTTTTTTTTTTAATAAACTCAAGGTGGACTGACAAAATTTTCCCAAATGCCATTAAAACTGGGAGCATGGTTTGTGCAAAACTTACCATGATCCAAATCCCATGGGTCTCCTATCATAATCAGGCAAGTCTGGAGCTATCTTGCATGCTTCTATGTTCAGGTATTTAAATATATGAATTTTTCCTTTTATACATATCTTAAAAAAAAATTTAAAATCAAGTAAGTATAATTTGACAATGTATTTTCAAAATACACTACAGACATTCAAGATGCAGTTGAGAATAATAATAAATGAGCACATTTACATCAGTCAATGTATCTTTTATTCTAATATCACTGCATTTTAGAGGAACACCTATAGTGGAGCATCATGGGATGCCTGTGGTAGACAAATGGAAGCTGTCCTCCAAGTACATCTGGTCTGCAAGCAACTCTGTCAGTTGGATGCTGAAATTTCATCATGCAAACAAGACATGAGCATTCACAAGTACCAGAATTTATACCCTTGGCATCAGAACAGATGCATCCCACCCATGCCCATATTTGAATGGCAGTGGCAGACTGCCAAAGCCAGCTCAAATTTACAGTCAATGAAGGCAGTAACAGCTGTCTCTGCTTTCACAAGGAAAGCAAAACCCTACTGAAACTACAAGTTACAGCAAGTGCCCCTCTTGACTCTGATGCAGCAGCTCACAGTAGAACCTGTAATACTCAGGGGCTCCTATACCCACACTGAAAATCAAATTAGTCATTAACAATACTGCAGTTTCTAGCTCAAAGGCCAATTTGAGTACTCTGCTGCAAAGTGGATCAGCAAACTGCAGCACTGAGGCCTCAGTCAAAATTTTGACATTTGAGTGACAGAAAATGAGTCTTGCCTAACAGAGTTTCCTCTCTCCTCTGCTGAAAGCAGAAATATTCAAGCCAACATTAGTGAATTTTTTTGTAATATTCCACAGCAGAGACTATTAATACAGTAAAAAGAAGAAAAGGGATTTTTCAAGCTGTGCTACATATTTAATACTTGTAGACAACAGAATGTATTTAAAGTTCTCTTGTTCTTAAGTAACAAATATGTAATATAATCCTTCAATTTATAACTTAGTTCTGCCCAATTTAGCTGAACTTGTCATCTGATTTTGTAGCTGCAGTTTACCTGTGCAGGGGGGGACTGGAGAGGGTTGTTTTCTAACATGATGGACTGAAGATGTCTGAGGTTCCTATAACAAACTGGTATTGTTGTTATTTTATTGCAGGAGAAATCTAATCGAATCAAAGGCAACTCAGCAAGCTCTGGAGATAGAAAACAAACATACAATTCAGAATATTAAAAGAGGATAAGAAAAAAACCCAAGGGTATGAAAATATGTGTTTCAGAAAACAATTAAGCTGCTTCTAGCTCTCAGGGGAAGAAAAAGGGACTGAAAACAGAGAAGTGTTTGAAGTTTCTGCTGTTAGAGTGGAGAACCATTTTCTCACCTTCAGGTAAACGCACCAAATTATTTCTTCTGACATTTAGGTCTCGCAAGGACTCCAAACTGCCAATCTGTGGAGGTATTGTCTGTATTTCATTACAGCTCACATCCTACAAAGAAGAGGAAAGAATGAGTTATCACTGTCTAAGTCTCTGTTGACCAAAATATGCAGGTGTACTTAGAAAAAAAAGACAGCTATTTATACAACAACTCAGATCTGTATATTCATTCAATCACACTGCTGACATGGGGCATGTTCTCATTTTAAACACAGAGGGAAATAAAAGCTTTAAAAAACGAAGCATTCAGATGTAGAAACTTATTTCAAGTTACTCCATAGTATATCAGGTAGCACAATTTGCTAGATAAAAGCTTTCTGTCAGAAATAAACATAGCAAGAACTCTAATTCCACCAGGTCTTCCTTTCTAGAATAGGGAAGACATTTAAACTGACATGGATCAATTGCTCTCCAGTGCGTCTTCCCCTCACATAAAATTCTTCTAAAATCTCAAAGTATTTAAAACTCTTTTCTAACACCTCTATATAAAATCAAACACAGTTAGAGACACTGTGGCAGACACAGATCATCCTTAGCCAAGAGCAGAACAGTAATAGTTGGAAATCAAGCGTATACTCACAAGCTCTGTCAGCTGTCTGAGCCGTCCAATTTCTTCAGGTATTGAAACCAGCTTATTATTACTTGCTATCAAAACTTTTAGTGGTAGACTACAGAGGTGTACTGGCAATGTTGAAAGCTGATTTCGACTTTTGGACAGAAAGAAAACAAAATAATCATAAGCCTAATGAGAAATATTCATGCAATGAAAGACACAAAAAGCACACTCCACTTAGATGATCAAATCAGTTTTTATGTAATTGCTACAAAAGTGGTTCCATGAGACTGTTCTTCATTACTTGCTTTATCTAGTTATGTGTGAACAAAATCTGAATATCAAGGCTGATCAGAGGCTTTTGAACTCAGTGTGAAGCACTGTGAGGTTTTTGTACCCTTTCAGGGGCTCTGATAAGTGACCATGCTCTGTCACAAAGGAGTGTGTTTGGGCTGAGTGCAAAAGCTTTCCTCATGCTAAAGCACAATTGGTAAGACAACTGTTACCTGATATTTAGAAATGTTAGAGACTGCAAGTTCAGAACAGCCTCTGGGATATATCGAATGCAGTTCTGGTACAGATTCAGAGTCTCCAGGGAGACAAAGTGGCAGGCCTCTGCTGGGAGCTCCGACAGCCTGTTCCGGGACAAGTCTGCAGGGAGGGAAACCAGAAAGAGTCAGTAAAGCTGCCTTAGAACTTACACTAAGTTCCTTGCTTGGCAAGGTTGTTTTGGTTAAACTTCCCTAACCAAAACACCTACCAAATTGTTACACTTGAAGAATCTGTATGTTTCCTTGGACGGTTCCAATTTCCAGTCTATGGGCACAAAATATCCATGAGCATTACTCTCCTTCCCAAGCTGTATTGTGATAAATAATGCAGTTGGCAAAGGATTCTTTTTTCTTTAAAGGTCAAGGAAAGCTGCTGCTTATAAATTCCAAAGGGCAGTTCCCACAGACTCACACCTACAGGCCCCATTTCCTGACACACCCAGCTCTGAGTTCTGATAGAAGCATTACCCAGCCTCCAGGTATGCCAAAAGCTCACTACAGCAGGGGCTGGGATGGATATAAGGTTCAGCAGGGTGCACACAGGTAAGAAAGCATGAAAGTCATGGAAACTTCTAATCCACCAATACAAAAAGTTAATGGGGAACATCATGAAACCCCTTGTCCGTTCACCAATAAAAATTTTAAAAAATAAATAAATTAAAAATCACTCCCCGGCCAATACACAAACACCAAGTGCTTCTTTCCACCTGGTATCAGGCTCAAACATGACCTCAGCTTCAACTTGTCCAAACTTGATTTTGAAAAATCAACACTTTAAATGAATGTTTCCGACAGCTCTAATAGTGGGAGTTAAAACTACAAAATGATAGAAGGCAGCAATAAGTTTGCATTGCATATCTAGAATAGTTTTATTATTTTATGACAGAAAGCAGTTTGAGATCTTTGCCCTATTTTTCTACTTTTTGTGAAAAAGAAAAACATTTTTCCCTTTTATCCCTTTCTTCCAAGAGTGAAGAAAAACTTGCACTTACAGATTGCTAAAGACAGGCTCTATAAACATCCTGATCTTACCATTTGCTAATCCAGATAAAACATCAGATAAATGCATCAATGCAAAGAAATATCATTCTGATGGATCCTTCTTCCTGCTACTGCCAAAGCAGAATTTCCCTACCTCTACAGCTTGTCCCAGGCGCTTTGCATTGCCAGAGTGTGTGAGAGAAACTGATGAGAAACTGATCAGAAATACAGTGGTTTTCTGATCACCTCTCCCAAAAACCCTATACCAGAACCAGGGAAAAATCCTGGTGCAGGCAGAAGAATCCCTACTTTGGTGGCAGAGACTATTCTTGGCATTTTAAAGCACTCACTGAACTCCAACTTAAGTGGAAGCAGCAAATTAATTGGACTGATCACAACCTGCTCAAGAATCTGTAGGTAACAAAGGAGTCAATAAAGTAATTGTATATATCCTGCAGAACAGAGCACACACTTTCAAGAATTTATGCAATGCATGCTGATTTTGCACCAGCCATCTCCCAGAGTGCTCTAGTATGTCCTAAAGTCCCTTCTGCTTCACTTCCATAGTTTAATTCTAATTTAGGATTTAGTGACAATGACAGCACACTCCAGCCCTCCCCTCCAAGTTGCAGAGCTGCAGATTTAAAGGAGAGTTTAGTGCTGTGCTAGAGTGTGGTGTCCAAAACTGTGACATTCCTAGTGGGATCTGTGTGCCAACACTGCTGTACAACAAACAGGAGAAGAGAAGTTTTCAATCATACTGTTCCAACATAAGTCATGTATCCTGAGACATTTCTACCAAGTGCAGCTAACCACACTGGAATTACCTACCATCCACACAACTTGCTATGAGGTTTCACAATATAATTGTGTATTACCATGAAAGAAAGAGAGAAAAATGCAAATTATTTCAGAGTAGACAAGAAACAAGCAAGAGTAATTTAGAGAAAATACTTATTTCCCACATTGACTGGATGTTTAACCATCTATTTGAAGAATTATTACAACACTGGTTTACGTATAAGGTGTAAAAGTTTCTGAATTCCACCACTTCTCTCTCAACATAAGAGCATCCTTCAGCTCACAGCTTTATCCCTCCTTCCCACAGCTGTGCTTCCAAAGGCAGCTTGAATTCTACCCATTTCAACAGAGAAACAGGCATCCCAAGTAGTGAGCCCTATTTTCTGGCAGAAAAGTCACAAGAAGTTTCTTTCTACTCTGTTTTGGAAAGGGTTTAACCACAAATATGAGAATTCTCATTTGCTTTTTGTTTCACTTTACCTTACCAAAGAACATCTAAAAACTATTTTTTACACATTGTGCAGACCATAAGGCATGAATTAGTCAAGAACTTCACATGCTGTGAACTATGATTTAGTACTGCTACAGAAATAACTCCATGCAAAAATATCACTAGGTATGAAGAAATGAAAATACACTTTTATGCAACAAATGAGCTCAGAGTGTGATAGGAAAGAGACACCAAAGCTGGTTAGCACCAATGAATAAGTTTTCTAGACTTCTCTCAATCTACAGTGATTTTTAAAACTTGGCATTCCTATTTAGCAGTAGATATTCCATGGGAAATGGATTAAATCAGCTGAATTTTGATGCTGCAGTGTAGTCTCTTAAATCATTCAAAATGGGTCTATCCCTAACAAGTTTGGGTAACAAATTCAGAGCATTTTTACTCATTATGGCCATGAGAATGCTGTCTTGTACACAGCCTCTGTGATGTCATGTGCCCAAAGGGGGAGCCAGGAGTGAGGGTTGGCCAGGACCATAAAAACAGACAAGCAGTAGGAAAACAACAACTAAGCTAAAAAGAGAGTTGAGAATTGAGTTGAGAATTAGACAGAAGCAACATATGACAAAATAGTGTGAATTCTGAACCTGCAAATTCAAGAACTGCTTTTGGTTATTTGCAATCCTTGCTTTGTCCCCCATAAACCTTCAATAAGTATTTAAATTTCCTCAATTTCAGAACACAGCATCCCTAAGATACAGTGACATTTTTTATTTTGTTCAATTTCTCTGGAATCCTTTCCCATGCCAGAAAAGACCCTAAATGTGACCAGAAATAGGGCAGAGTGCAGCAGTTACTGCATGAAACAATTCAGCAATTCCATCCTCTCCCCCATCACCTTCCTCAGAACACCTGAATGAGAGGCACAGCTACAACAAAACCAGATAACAAAATCATCCCAGTGATTGGTTATATATTCACATGTTTGCTGCCCAGCAGCACAGCACTAGCTGGTTACTTTCTCAAAAGAGAAAGTATAAGTGAGATATACTGTGTAAACTAAAATTTCTGCAAAGATTTCTATTTCTCAGAGAAAATAACAGGTGTTGTAGTGAGGTATTATTTAAATTTTCATATTTTTTAACAGGCAAGAAGAAATCAATGCGATGCAGGTTATTTTCTTTAACAAGTAGGTGCACACCCTTGCTGCTTCTCCTACCATAAACTGCAAAAAATCAAATTACTAATTCCCCCATAAAAGCACAAATACTGAATTTCACTATGAATAATAATATGAATGAAATATAGCTGTTCTAATTTGAACTAGGATTAACTCATTTGTGTCCACATTTCATGGGTTAAAATCACTGTTAGCAGAAATCTTCTTTAAAAAAAAAGGCTCTCCTAGTTTACTAAAAATGGATGTGTTTCCTTGAAGGCAAGATCATGTGGAATTTTGGCAAAGAGGAAGCATTCTTTGGAACTAAGCTCTTCGTGAAAGATAAAAAAGCCAACAGTACAGATACAAAATGAAATCTCAGAGCAGAGTCAGAGCACTGACCTTTTCCATCTTAATTAGAATTCTGTGGAGACAGCCAGCAAATCCAATGTTAAATGTGACTAGAGATACACTGTGCTTCAAATTGCATCATTTGGCATTAAATGCAAACTCCTCCTGCTCAAAGAATGTTCCTCTAACATCAAACATTAGCAGGTCTGTGTTCACATATTTTTAGCTTCAGCTGTAACACAAATTTTGTCTCCAAAGGACAATGAGTGATGCACAAAGATGCACTGTTCAACACATGGGGTACCCACTATCCACACTACAAAGAGAGGGAGCTGCAGCTCAACTGTGGCTGGCACTCAGACCAGCTGGGTGGGGGTGAATTCCAGTTCATCACCAGATGCTGATGGGATCAGTCCATAATCCTGTTGTGATGGGAATATGGCTTCTGCTCTCATTCCAATTAACTACCACAAAGACAGACACTCTAGACCTGGGCTTTGCTACAAAATTTTGTTAATAAAAGTCTGCCTTTTGTCATCAGAGACCTGCACGTGTTCCCCACACACTTTAAATTTTTATTTTTTAAAATTTCAACCAGCAAAGCCCAGATTTTGGCTGTCTACTCAAACCCAAATGTCTGCAACCACCACAACACCAGCTGGCAACACTGATGTAAGAGAGGCTGTGCCACTGGCAGCACTGTCAGCTCCCTCCCATGATGTAACACAGCTCCAGCACAGCCCCTCTGCAGCTGTGGGATGGCAGCCATGAACTTGCTGCAGTGATGCAACAACCCTGGCACCTGTGAATTCATCTGAATCCCAATGCTGACACTGGTGGCTACAGACTGCCCTCAGCTAGAATGACTCCATTTCTATGGCAAGCAAATGTTCTTTTTTCCCAAAAACTATGAGACATGTACTGTAGCTAGAAATCACATTCATGGTTTCCTTTAATAACAGACAAATCTAAGACATATGAGCTTGCAGCTGACAGAAGAAAGTATGTTTTCTTATGAATAATTAAAGAAGCCGATCAATGACAAGAAGACTGACAGGCAATATAGTGACAGAAGGCAAAAGGCAGCACTAACTGCTTTAGGAGGAGAAGGTGCAGCTGTTTAAGAAGAAATACCAAAATCTGGAACTGTGTAAACAGCCCTTTTTTTTTTTTTTTTCTTTTTCCCACATACACAACTTAAAGATCAGAAGCAAACTCCACACTTTCACACTGATAACAACAAAACCACCATGGCACTGGAGAATATCCTTGAATGGGGTGATGTAGCCTTGATGACAGGGAAAGCAGCTCACTGGAACAGTTCCTTCACAGCTCCTGCTCCCTGGAAAGTGACTGCTTAGGTACAGCCACCTCTCAGATAATGTCACTAAAACCATCTTTTGAGGAACTTGATGTCATCTGATTGCTCAATGCTGACATTTAGAATCAACTCTATTAGAACAACAACATTTCCAAATGGATTTGAGGCACATTGTTATACAAACCTCAGCTCCACCTTTAGCTTGTCATTCTTTTAGCCAAATAAATGCATGCATCTTTATCCTGGTTTTATGATTTTTTTTTCACTTCTCAAACACTTCAGAACTTGATAACCTAGAAGCAACAATCCTTGTGATTCTGCTGACTTTTAGGAAACACTCCCATAAAGCTATTAAGAGAATATTAATATAATGAAAGCATAGCCCCAAGCAGATGAGGTACTGGTATTATGGTACTGACTTTTCTTGCACAAGGAAACCAGAAATCATCATAAGGGAATACCTCTGTGATATACTTCTGATGATGTTGCTCCCTGTACTCAGTTACTGGGAGTGTTTTTCTTTCCAAACACTGAAAATGTTGGCATCCTTCAAGCTTCATTTCACACCTGGAGGATTTCCTGACATAGGAGGGGTGACTTTACCTCTTCCTGCCTGCTGTGATACAAGACTACCACTTTTGCCATACCCTAATTTAAAACAAACCCCAAAAATGTCATCTCTTGACTCACCTTCTACCTGCCAGCCCTGTCAAACCTGAACTTTTCCCAATTATTTCCCCAGGCATCAAGATAATCTTCATGTAAACCAATTAAGGTAAGGTAGCATTTGCTGAACCAAAATGCATTTGTTCCTCCTGTGTTTTCCCCAGGTAAAGTGTCAAGGACAGCCCCACTGCCCAAGTCAGATACCCACAGAACTGATGTAACAAAGACTGTTTTCACCTGCATTATTTCTGTAGCCCTGTAATAAAATATAGAATTTCCAGTTTCAATTTCCAGCATTTCATGAAGGAAGATTAAGTTCAGATGTGATCCATCCTTGATACACTTATCACATTTCAATTCTCAGCAGATCCATGTTTGATATGCATGATCACATTCCTGCTTAGCAGCAGCAGAGCAGCATTAAACTGCACTTTAACCATTTCCATGACTAACAGTTTGTAACTGAGACTCTCCAACCTGCTGCTTTTGGCACCATGCACAGGCTGTGATTTCTGCAGTTGCAGAAAACAAGGCAAAGGTTAGTGGTTTCTTCATTTGGAATGCAGAGTGACCATCAAAACTTGCTCCACCAACCTGAGAATTCACTGCATGACATGAAACACAAATAGAAGATTACACATCACACTGACATGGGCCCTCAGGATTGCCTTGAGTGCTAAAGACAAGGTTTGTAGCTTTTGACCAAGGCTGCTGAACTGTCCTTTATAAAACCTGCTTCAAATCACTGCCAAATCATTGTCAAGTTCCACATGTGTGAATCAAAGTTTCACAGATGCTATTTCCTCTGGCTACAGTTTTATTTTGGAATATTCAATACAAATAACAAAGCTTCTTGCCAAAGCTTTTAAAAAACAAGAAAACCCCTCACTTCTCTGAAGAACTCCCACAAATCCCTTGCTGGAAGCAGGTTTAATGAAGTGAGAACTATGGCCAAAGCCTTTACCTTTTTTTTCCCCCTTCAACACCCAGATTACCCATGAAACCTGGCAGGCTTTTTTGTTTTCTAATTCAGAAGCATCCTAAGAACAGTCACACAAGGGAGATTTGCAGAATCTGGCTTCTGAGTTACTTGAACTACACTGGGCTTTTTATCTGTTAAAACAGACCATATTAACCAAAAAAAAAAAAAGAAAAAAATTAAGCAAGTACAACCCTCTTACCTGGCCTAGTCTCTGCAACATTCACCACTTGCTCTTGAGACTAGAAAAATCTATAGACAAAGATCTGTAAGAACTTTAATTACACTAAGTAAGAAAACTCAATCATACCTGGGATCAAAGAGGAAAACAAGATTCTGAACACCAACTCCCATTCTCCTTCCCTTTTTTCTCTTCACATGATTTTAATGCATATTTGCTGTAGTTTAGCTTTCTCTTTGACATACGAAGGAAAACCTCACAGGTGCCACCATAAAAAACACTGACTAAACACAAACACATCTTACAGTCCTGCCCTTAATGCAAGGCTGCATGACCACTGAGAAGAAAGCACATTTCCAAGGAAAGCATGATGTCTTGCTAGAGCAGAACCACCTGAGTACAGCAAGAAGAGGATAAACATTCTAACAAGAGTAACTTGGAATACAATGCCACTTCCCCTGCAAAATGATTTCATTTTCCTTTTACAAGGAAAAATATTGTTTGTTTATTAAAAACAGAAAAACAGTGACAACTATAGAACATCATTACATAGCTGTTCTTGTGTGGCTATTGGAGAGCAGGCAAGAGTGACAAACTCCAGTCCCTGCAGGAACTGAAAACTCTTCTATTCCAACAACTCCAGTTGCTTTTCCTCTAATTGGCTCTAGAGTAGAAAAATGTGTAGCCTGAATGGATCAAACTGTTACATCAACTATTGTTTATTCACTATTCAATGCAGACCCTGCCATCACAGTCAGCCACATGAAGCCTCAGAGCAATTCCTTACTGGCCACGTGTTCCCATGCTCTCCCTTGCACCAGGCTGTGCAGCCACACTGCCAGTTGGGTGTCATTACTGAGAGCAAATCCTGAAAAAAACCAAAGCCACAAAAAGTCTTCAGCCCTTCTGAGGCATGGTCCAGTTCCTGCTGCAGTTGAGTAATCTCTAACATCAACACAAGGGAGAGGACAAGAATGTGGCTTTGTGAGTATTGAAGAACAAGATTAGGACTTCTGGCAGTACCTGGGATTTGGACTAGCTGGTTAATAACAACCATGAAACCGCTCTTTTGTTTTTTGTTTTGTTTTGATTCCTTAACTCACAAACACTTCTAATAAAACAGGTCTTTTCAGAGTAGCAAATACAGGAATGTGATCAGGGATTTACACCCAAGTTCTGCTCATTATGGATACATACCTCAGTACAAAGCATGTATGTCCTTCTGTACACATCATGGGATTTTAGGGATGGCACACACTGGAGCTAAGCCAACACTTTGAGAGTGAGATGAAACCACTGTTCAGATGAGCAGGGGCAGATTTTCAGTAGCTTTAAAAGGGAGGCAGAAGGAAGTCAGGTGACCTGCCCAGCTGGGCCTTATGACTGACCAGTAAACAACAGGACAGATTTCAGACAGAATACAAACTGCAACTCATGTACTGCTACAGCAGAGATGATGCAAAGTTGAACTGTTTATCCATGTCTGAAAACAGGAATTAATTCCAACCCCTTCACATGCGGTTTGTGGTTAAAGAAATTTTCACATGTGCTCTACTTCCAGCTTCCCAGTGACAGCCCCCAGCCTTCTCTCTTTTAGTAATTTCATTCCCTTTCCTTACTGAACTTGGCACACACCCAACAGCATAATCATGCTTCTCTTTCAAACAGCTCTAAAGCTAATTGGAAGTTGGAGAAGTAACTTTGCAGAAGATCTCTCACTGAGTGAATGAACTGGAGTCTCCAGCTCAGCAGGGCCAGTTAAATGAGGGAAGCTCAGTTCCTCACTGCCCAGCTGCAGTGCAGCCCCTCTGCTTTTTTAATGCAGAACATACACAGACACAGTATTTATCTCCAAGGAAAGCAGCCTTTGGACTACACCTACAAAGCTGGTATGGCAGCCTACACCCCTCCATTGATAAAACTGGTTTGAAAGAAGCTGGCTGGGTTTGGCCCAAACATACTCCTTATTGATTTAAAACTAAAAAAGAAAAACAAAAAAGTCAAATGATAGCATGAAGCCCTCATGTCTAGCCTTTTATACAGTATAACAAAGACAGTTTAAGCACATCTGAAAGCTTTGGAGATCCCCACCCTCTGGGATCCGACTTTACTGGTTTAAAATTACCCCCTCTCCTGGGTCCTCCCCACCAGCCCTTTGCTGTAAGCTACTAATTCTGCAATGCTTGTGTGAGCATTTCCCAACTCACATCAGGCAGAAAAACCGTCAAGTTAGCTCACATGATTTTTGAAGCTGTTTAAACTTCTCTTGCAAATTTTGCCTGAAGCTAACTTGGGGAGGACTTACATGAACTGTCTCTCTAGTGGATATATGAGGGCAGTGACTTCCTTTGGCAGCACAGTTTCCTCAAATTAGCTGTTATCAGCACATTGACAGATAAGCTGAAGTCTTGCCTTAACAAAGAATTGAGAAAAGGAGAAGTAAGAAAACAACTTCTGAAAGAAAATCTTTCATCAGGATTTTCTAAGTCGACATTACTTTGAATTGAGTAAGATCAAAGTCTTCATTACTTAAGCATTCCATTTTCTTGTAGCATTATGCAACCATCTTGGCTAAAACAAAGGAGACTAATCTTGTTTTGAAAATGTCTCACTGCAACACAATCACTTAAAATCATTACATGGTTCAGATTTGCTGTTTTGATTCCCAGCATACAAAAACCAAAATTTACCTCTTCTGTATTTCTTCATCATCTGTTTTTATCTAGGACATCTGCTTTTCTCAGTTCTCCCACTCAGGACCATGGAGAATAAATACCAGTATATGAACATACTCCTACCAAAAACATCAACACACCTCCCTTCTATGGACTCTCCCAATCAAAACAATTCCTCATTTTCTTTGACATCACCTCTTCACTTTCCCATGAACACTTCAAGACAGTTGATGGCTCAAGACTTGAGTATAACTTGTCATGTCCACAGAGGCAGAACTAACCTGGCTGTCAGTTCATAACTTACAGCAACTTGTTCTTAGTGATCTGGCTTGTGCAGAGGGGAGCTGAGGTGCCATGCAGAAACAGGAACAAAAGTGGCAAAGGGCTGTAAAAAGTTCAGCTGAAGACATTGTTTTGGAGGCCTGAGATGAAATGTTGAATTTGAAAGTCAAGTCACTTCATACATATTTTTATCTTGTTTTTAATTAAAAGCTTGCTAATGTTGTTATGCTTGTCCTCACATGGTGGTAAGTTGTATTCAGAAGTAAACTTCACTACAGGACACAGTGCAGGATTCCACCTCCAGAGCAAGGGCTGAGCAGTGGAACAGGGAGATGTCTGCTCTCAGCAAGAGGAGAGAGAGGAGGCTCTGTGCTCTATGGGGCAACTTTACTTCTACAAGTTAAAAGTACCACATTTTTCTCATGGTCCAGAGACTGATCAGTAAGCACTCAGAAGGCTTCAAGGTCTCCACACATTATTGTCTCCTCAAACCCATTTCTCCCTCTTTTCCAATTTTACATGGAAAACACAGGGCACACAGTATGAACAAAGACTATGCACAGAAGCAGATATGGAAAATAGAAAAGACTCCTGCCAAGGAACTATGCTGCACATACAGCTTCTCCCAAAACAGACAGGAAATCAAGAATATGATAAATATTAGCTCCTCCATTTCACTAGAAGACTTCAGTTACTATGCTAGGTACCACAGTCTGTAGTGTAAAATCCACAGCCAAACTTCAGGTATTCATAAAAGGGAGGGGAAGGAAGGGTCAGATAACCAGGACAAAGCAAAATCACAGGTTAATACAAAATCTAATGCAGAGCATGCATTAGATTTGGTAATGACACTGGTGACAGAAGAGTGTCAAGGACCTCTAGAAGGACTGAGCCAGGCTAGAAAAACCCTGCAAGGCAGCACAGTGCATTTTGAGTACAGTTACACAGTCCAAGGTGGTCCTTCCAGCTCAGGCATCCCAGGTACATGGACCACATTGATAAACAACCCTCAACAATCTGTCCATGGCTGTAGAGTCACACCTGGAGAGATCAGAGTGAGGAAGACTGTGTGGTACTGTCACTTTGCTGGATGTTCTGCCCTGGCTTCCATCTCAATCAGTAAAATACCTCATATATCCAGCCATTCTAACAGCTCTGTGAGTAAACTGGAACTTGGGGAAGGACAACCTGGCATGGAATAAAAGCAGGAGGAATGTGTCACTCAGGAGGGCTGGAAACATAAAATGCAACTAACAAAGACTTCTTATTTCTACTGTTCATCTATTTACTTTACTAAAAGCTTCAATTCATCTTAATACTGGACATAAAATTCTCCATCTAGAAGCATTTTCACATATAAATGTCAGTTAATATAACAGCTGCTATTTACCTATTGCCACATTAATTCTGCATATTCTCTCCATATATTTCACCAATCAGTTCAAAATGTATTACTGAAGTCCTTTTTTCCCCACAACAGTTTAAATGGAATGATAAAATCTGCAATAGATAGACAGACAATAAAGAAAAGTTGCTAGCTGCAATTACATGTCAAAATGTCTTAAGGGAAGAGTTAGAAACAAACCAGAACTGAAAATTCAAAGGTCCTAAAAAGCAAAGTGAGTAATTTCACATAAAAAGGCCAATTACTTTCAGAGAAAGGCAAGCATTTCTATAAAATTTTATGCCTCTTATTACTGCATTTCTCTGACATTCTTAATAGAGTGCCTCTGTATTTATGGCACTGAGATACAGATTCTTCAGACTGCACAGTAAAGGCAACAAATACATCTCATACCACTGCAGGCACTGATCCATCTTCTGCAGAACTGTATTTTACTGAGGAGAAAAGTCAATAACAGTCAAAAGTCCTATGTTCTTTTAATGGCTCCTTGAGGCCATCTCTCATGCTGACATCATCCCTAACAAAAAAAGCCTGTTACACTTTACACAAGCAGTGCTTCAATTTCAATAGGACAATTATTGCCAGAATTCCAGAAAGAGAGCTGGAGTCTTACAAAGTCATCTGTGCAGTACAAACCACTTTAGTGTCAAGGAATAAAACACAGTATAGGATGTGCATGGAAAATATCCCTTATCAGAGGGAACAGCCAAGCAAGGAGATAAATGGCAGCAATTGCCAAAATATATGTGTAAAATATGAAATAAATTTTGAATAGGAAACCATAAAAGTCACCTTCAGTCAAAACCACACCATGCAGACATTACCAGGGATCAAGGGCTACAGGACTGGGGGCCACCATTTCATTCATCTTCACTTTTTTAAAAAAAACCCTAAGCTTGCTAAAAACTAGTAGCGAGGTTATAAAAACGATTCCTACATTCTCCAGTCAGCATTTGAGGTGAATTGCATGCACTTATTTTCACAAAATAAAATTAACCTTATGAATGCTGGAAGCAAACATGTTTTATAAAACAAAATCCAAACTCATCTGACCACAAATGATTTTTTTTTTCAAATCCAAACCAAGCCATTCCTCTTCAGGGAAATGCTTAAGTTGAGGTTTAACAGTAAACATTGCTCTTAAGAAGCTGCAATGAAAATGAATCTCAAACTGCAGCAGTCACTTTGAAAATTTTTGGCTAGTTGGTTCTATCATTCCATGTCCTTCAGTGAAACAGTTTTCTACATGTGAGAACTTTTATCTATAGCAGCTCAGTGCAAACTGAGCAAAATGAAAGCTTTTTTTGCCTTGCTAGGAGAATTCCTGACAAACACTGAGCCTCAGAAGAGAAGCTGTGCAGCCACTGCCCACACTGCACAGCAACGATGAGAATTCCACTTGCAGAGATCTCCATTATTCCATTTCATAATGACTGTTTCAACTGCTGCTATTTTTAGCTGTACATGTGTATAAAACTGTAATATAAAAAGTGTTCATTTGAAAGCATGTAAGAACTTCAGGTGGAAAAATCCCCAAGTAACAGAGAAAGTGCCTCAGCCCTGCTAAGAGAGGGCCAGGGGCAGACACTGGAGATGTGTGAGAGCACTCAGAGCTCCTGGAACACGACCCTGCCTTCTGCCCCTGCTCCTGAAATACTTGACTGACTTCCAGCAGAGCAGGGTTTCATTTTCCAACGCTGCTTCACAAAGTTAGCACTGAGGGGAAGTGTGCAGTAAATGAACTCATCCCCCCAGCCCTTTAGATAAAGTTCCTTCAAGTACAAAAGGAATTACCCAAGTAAAAAAAAAAAAAATCTACTTTTTCAACTTCAAAAAAATCAGCTTTCTCAACTTCAAAAAGCAAGACACATTTAAAAAGCTTTGAAAATTAAAAAAGCTTTGAAAATTGAGCTGAAAGTATTGCCAGACTGTAAGTCTGTGTGCAAACCTCTGGATCCATCTATTATTTTTTCCTATCAAAAATTATGAGTGTTGTTAAAACATACATTTGATATTTATTAAATCCACTCACTTTTCCCAAAACTTCTCTAGGATAACAGGCTTTGGTATGAAGAGGGTCAACAGCCTCCAACTTGTGTGAACACGAGGCAAATGAATAGTCAGAAACTGCAAAAAAATCCCAAAGAAATCCAACCCCAAACAACAGAAATAGTCCCAATGCAAAAATCACTCCCTGGATTTTAGTCAACAGATTTAATGGAAATAATTTGGCTTTAATAACTTCTTAAAGTCTACACAGGCTGTGGGGAGATAAGAGAGAAGGGCTTTGATGCAGCAAAGAAACTACAGATTTGATATTGACTGAATGGCAAATGAGCAAACTGGAAGGGCTGATTACACACTAAAAATCATTGGCCCTGATAGGCAATATTTGAACAATATCATAAAAATGACACAGTATTAAAAGATTCATCTAACTTCAGCATAAATATGGAAGTGATAAGCAAAAAAAAAAAAAATTAAGAGTAGGAAAATGTGAGTCAACCAGGACATTTGAAGTAATATAAAAAAAAGTTATGATAAAGCACTAACAACAGTGGCAGTACAGAATATTTCTCTTGCCCTGAAACTAATATTGAGTTTATTACTGTAAGCACAACATGATGAAGAAAATCTATCCTGAAATCATCAGAGGCACAGAAATGCATCTCTACTTCTAACAGAAGTAAAATAAAACTCCCTGGCAAGAATGAGAAGCTTGTGAAAAGTCTCACCACAAACTATATTTGAAAATAAAACTATTTTAGTTTGTATTTCTCCTGATAGTATTTAACAAAATATTTTTTTTTTATTTAAACAGCACCTACAGCAAAGAAGAAACACTGTTGTAACTGTGACAAGAAATATTAAGTAAAAGAATGGAGAGTTCTGCATTTCACTGGTACAGAGTAAGACAGCAAGAGTGGCAGGACCATGAGACAAGTTGCCATAAACTGACAAAAAATTTTGGTAATGAAAGTTTGCCACTGGATTTTGACATTGCTTTTAAAAATTAATACCAACATTTCACCAAAAATTACTCTTCTGCACAACATGCAATTTTATGATATTATGTAGTCACAGAGCTTCAAATCATCTGGCATGGAAATGAAATACAAAGGCATATGAAAAATCTGTTTCAATGAATTCACTTATGTGCCACACAAAACTTGAAATGAGATTAAAAAGAAGTCCCCCACATAAGGTATATCTTATAATTTCTTTTTTTCCTCCTTTCTTCATGGAGCACAAACTATACTTTCCAGCTTTAAAATGTCATGCTTTTGCCTGAGAAGTAAAACAATACACCAAACAAGTTCTTCTCCAAATGCTTCTCTAAATTCTCTGACATAAGGATGTCGTGGTGCACACAGGAAGGAAGCAGAATGTACTACACATAATAGAAAGCAAGATACAAAGAGTTGGGAAATGCAATGATAGGAGGATTTCTTTATGGTCCAGAATAGAAACAGAACAGGCCAATCTAGAAAGCAGACTGTAAATATGAACACACTTTCTTCTAATATGATATAAAACCAGACACCAGTGCTCAGCAGACTGAAACACCTCCAGCTGAGGAAAACAGAAGTCCAAAGTGCTTCTCCAAGGGTGAAGTGGGGCAGCCCACAGAGTGCAGAACAGAAAATCTCAGGGCTCTCCTCAGCTCAGTTTGTTTGCTTTTGTTATCCCTAACAACTGCCAGGTACCAGCCACATTTCTCCTTCCTATGCTGAGAAAGCCCCAGGGACAGGTGCTGCAGACATTCCCTGGAAGATGAAACCTCTTCCCCAAAGCAGAAAGAACAACACCTCATTTGAGTTATCCCACAGTCTGCTCCCACAGCCTGCAATGCATGCTCCTAAAAACCCTTCTATTTTATTTGTAACATTTTCAGCATGGTTAAGAATTGAAAAGAACTGTATCATATGGCAAGAGTACAGCCAAAGTTAGTTAAAAAAAAATTTTAAAAAATCACATTTCTGTCTGAAAATCTAATTAGACAGAAATAATTATAGTCATTATTAAAAGTGTTAAAAGTTTTTCTTCCATTTATATACTGCAAATCTGGCAGCAATGGAACAACAACTGCATTATTAATGAAAATCTGTATTTTTGCCTGTTGTTTTATGCATCCAAAGAAGAAAAATGTGCTTTAAGTGAAAGGAATATGAACTGAATAACATTTAATTTTATTTATATGTGGAAAGCCACTTAAGCAGTCTGGTTTCAAACTGATAACGTGTTTTTCAAATGGAATTTCCACAGACTTATTTCTTAACCACTACAGGGCAATACAGGGGCTCTGAACAGAAACTGAAATGCAATAATGCTGATAAAAGAACCTAAGAGATGCATTTCTCATTTCACCATATCTGTGAAAGCAGAATGACAGATGTTTAAAATATCACATCTGCATTACTCAGTTACATAATTCACAGCCAAATCACGAGCACCAGAAATGTGTTTGTGATTTCCTTCACCATGCTCAGAACAACAGCACCAGCTCTGAGCTAATCACCAGTGAAGGTTTGATGGCTGCTACCAACAGTGAAGCTCCTGGGATTTCCACACTAACATTTAATGGTAATTATAACAATTTTCTGACACACAGCCATCCCTGAATGATGTGACACAATTTGCACCCAGCAGAACAGAGCCATGAATATTTAACATCTGAATATTTGCAATAAGTTCACAGCTCCAATGGATGACCTGCTGTTTTAGCATAGATGGGTTCCAAAGATAATTTTTTACCTTGCTAAGCACAAATCTCCCCAGTCCTTTGCAAGCCAGCAGAATGAAAGGAAACAGCAGATTTTATGGCTCACAACCACATTCAGCTGTGGCCCTCTACAAAAACATTTATTCCACAGCTGAGCTGGGGACCAGTGTAATGACAAACTCCTGATTGTCCTGCTATTATTGTGCTCAGTGACTCCCAGTCCCTGAGAACAGCATGACTGACACCAGCTCAAAGACCAGCAGAAGCCTTGGTCTATGACTGAACTAAAAGATAATTAATATATGTGACCATAAATAATAGTAATCATGAGCTAAGCTCATGTTCAAATGATTACTTGTCTCATCAGCATCCTAAAATTAATATTCTGATTTGATTTAAAAGATATTTCCTACCAAATTTAAGATACTAGTTATTCCTCTTTTTCTCATGCTAACAACTTGGGTGAGAAGACTGGAGTTGGTGATGAGAGAGGGGTTTGAGACCAGGCAAGATTAACAAGAAAAGAAGGAAGTGCTAAGACATGGAAGTTGGGATAAAGGAGATGAAAAAACCATGGGCAGAAGAGACAGAACTGAGGTAACAAACATTGCTGGGAACAAGATGTGACACGAACACAGGGAGGAACCTGTGTAGAACATAATCACCTCCAGAACACCCAAACACAGAACCAAAGATCTGATCAAACCATCACCTCTGCCCTCAGACATTTGTACAACTTGGAAGTACAGATCCCACCCCACAAACAGGTTCCAGGGAATGACAAACTCCTGCTCTCTTGCTGGCTCACCTCAGGGAAATGTAAAGGTTTGAACTGTCCTGAGGAGTCACACAGATTCCAGCTTTATTCCACTTGACTGTTCTAGAGAATTCAGACTGCATCTCTGACTAAAACCCACCCTGAATTTAGAATTCAGCATCAGGAAAGCAACCTGGAAAACACACTGATATTTTGTAAAGAGAACACTCAGTTAAAAACATAGGTAACATGGCCAAATCAAGCACAAGGATGATGAAGTTATCATCAGAGATACCCACAGAACTTTAATTGCTCCTTTCCTGTGCATATCTACTGTCCCCACGTCTTTAATTAAAAACCACATACCACTTTTCATTCTTCTTCCAATTTTTTCTGTTCTAATAGACCTTTTGAATCAGGACTGATCACAGTCAAAGTCTTATAGGAGTGTTGTTGAAAAACCATGAATTCCCTGGGAAAAAAACCAGGGAATTACACAGAGAAAAAGGAATGGTTAATCTGAAAGTAGGGAAGGCTGCTCTGGAAAAATAGATTGCATACTATCAGTGCCACATATTTCCTTCATAGTACTAAGCAAATTTTCTAAACTCATCTTTCAAAAATACCTCAATTAATCACATTTTCTCTAGTTGCTGGGCTTAATTCCCAGTATTTCTAAGGAGTCACCAAGGCACCTGAACTTATTAAAAGCTACATTTAAAAATAATGCCTGTAAGTTCAGGCACTAAGTATTTTAAATTGTGGTACTCCAAATCAACAGATGCTTTCAAACTTTGTACCATTCCAAGCTTCATACATAAAAAATGCAGTAACATTACCATGCTTCACTGCACAGAGATTACATGAAAAATAGTGTTTGAAAACTTTTCAATAGTCTGGAGCACTACCCAAAAGCCCAAGGCAACAATAACACATTTCTGTATTCAAAGCTAAGTTTCAACAATAAGCTGAATAAAGAGACTAAAATTCACATGGGTCACTGAGCAATGTGGGGGTGGTGGCTGGAACTGAATAGATGCTCCCTCATCCTCCTGCCCTCTGCACAGAGCACACTATGGTCACAAACCCTATGTTCCAGCACCAACACCTGGGCTGCACAGCAAACTGGGGGGTTTCAGTGTGTTCTCCTTTTGGAGTGCCTGAAGCTCACTGGGAGAAGGCTATGAGTGTAAATGCTTTAACTTTCAAATCAGGAACATTATCAGCTAGAAGAGAACAAAGACACTGTGAGCTGCCAGTGGAAGCAGCAGTTTGTAGTGCAGGATTGAGGCTGAAGCCAAGGACTACTGGGACAGTTTTGGGGACTTAAGTGAAAAGACAAGACCACAATGTTGTACCCTCTGCATCCTCTCTAAGTATCTGTAATTCAGGGAATTATGGCAATACTTTTAACTCTGATGCTCTGATAAATCAAACCACAAGACATTTCTAACATGAATGGATTTCCACCCCTCCACTTTGGAGAGGGGGCCACAGGAGATGAAGAAGAAAGCAGCCTGCACAGCCCATGGCTTCAGATGAATACACAACTGCAATTCATTCAAGCTGTTTGGCCAGCATCAGAAACCATGAGATCCAAGCCTGATTAGTTATTACAGAGAGAACCCTTGAATTGAGTTACAGCCTTTTTGTTAGCTACCATGTAATTTTATTTTTAACACATGCTACATAATTTGTAGTGTTTGTTGTAGCTAATTCTTTACTGCTGGTTCTTCTGCTGACAAAACTAATTACATCTACTGCATTCTAAACCTGAACCATCAGTTTAAAACTACTTACATAAAACAATGTATTTTGCCAAATGGAGGCACGAGAGCCAAACCTATCAGGAGTAAAGTTTCACTGAATGAAATTCAACTCTATAAGCCATATTGTAGAATAAAAATTTCTTATGCTCATTGAGTGAAAGATTGCTTGGAAGAAAATGATTAGCAAATTTACAGCAGGTCAGTGATAAAAGGTTACAAAACAGAGTCAAGGTGTAATTTCACAGTTGGTGAGAGTCAGTTTAAACTTACACATCTGCCAAAACAGATCCTCTCACTCCCACCATCCATGCAGGGCTTCCATCCTTTCCATTTGCTGGCATTCACATGCACGTGAAACCCAGTGAGCTGACAAGGATTTGATGCACAGAGTTACTGGCTGGATTTTCAGCCAGGTCAGTATGAAACAGCTTGCTGGAAGGCACCAGGATTGCTGCTGTTGACTGTGTAGCAGGAGATGAAGACAGAACTTCCTCCCCTTTTGGCATCAGCACAGAACTTGGATCACATTAGGCTGTGTATTTATGACAGTCTTCAGGGAGTATTTACCCAGCATAAATTTCCTACCTCCAAGCACAGGTATAACCACAGGAGAACACAGCTGGAAACATCATGAAAGAAACATAGACATTTTATTTTTTTCCCTAAATTCTAATTTGTCCTTCATGTGACTACAGGCCTCAATATATTCAAGTATTAATCCCTACCCTCTTTATGTAGGTACAGTTATCTCCAAAAATATAACCACAAGGGCATATGCAGTCAGGACAGTATTAAAAAAATTAAATTTGATCATGGTGGAGTCAAGGAAGGGGAAGACAGGGGAAGTAACTAGAAACACATGTAATACTACTGAGCACCACTTACAAGAATTCACTGGCAGTAAAATTTGATGGTAGGACTTTATTGTTTGTTTTAAAAGATAAACTCACTAAACAAAGGCATTCTGCATGTCACGTATTGCTTTTATTGCCACAAGGATTAGAAGCCACAAGCTCAGATTGCATTTTCCCAGTTGCCATAAAACGTGAGGCAAAAAGATTTCCTGTGGGCAAAGAGCAGCTGAGCATTCCTGCAGTCCTCAGGTCTCCATCCAATCCCAACACATCCAACAAAAATGAACCCTAAACTACCACAGCCTACTGATCTCTGGGTTTTCATGGTAACAAAAAAAAAGCCAAAAGCCAGAGAACTGACCTCAATTTAGCAATTGACCAAAGCACCACTCTCAGACAACTCCATTAGGCCAAAAATTGCCAGGATTTATACACAGACCACATGAGATCAAAACTTCCTAATACCAGACACACAACAAGAACAAAACCAAAAGGGAGCAATAATCAAATTAAATAAGGACTGACAGAAGTAGGAGTTAAGATCAAAACTGCAGCTGAATGGAAAAAGCTGGATTACTGTCCAAAGTCAAGGGAAGGGTTGTGATCCTCTCTCCTTCCCACTCCTACAGCTACTAGAACCTCTGCACAGGGCATTTCTCTTTGGGTTTTGGTAAGGGTAGAGACAAACACACAAATGCAATCCCAAGAATCTGAATGACCCTACTGACATAGTAGGTTTTGGGTTTTAATACTGAAACTTTAGATGATCTAAGTATTAAAATGGTACACTCTGCTAGCAAATAGTCTGAGATTTGAACAAACAATAATCCCAATTCCTTCCCAGTTACCTTAAGGATCACAATAAATTTACATTCAAAATACAGTAACCCAAAAAAATTACTTTTAGGCTGGTTTTGACTGTGCTGTTGCAGCTTTAAGAACAAATGTTTGGCTAACAGGGCCAGTGCTATCTGAGCCATTTTACATTTCATTAGGCACTACCAACTGAACTTGCAGCAGGAATGAAACCACCAGTGAGACCCTTTAGTGCAGAACCCTCACACACTCACTGCAATCCTTCCAGATGCAAGCAAGCACTTGGCATAGAAAATTTACTGACACTATGGACAGGTTTTACCATTTCTGTGGAGAACTAGTAAGAATAAAACTACAGGGATGGCTTATTGGCAAAGTCATTGAAAAGGCACAGCAGAGCATTTTATTCTCCCTGTTCAGAGTCCTTCTATCCTTCTTTACTACTAATATATTCCAGAAATGAGACATAGTGAGCTGCATGTAATTATCTTACTCAATTTCCATACAACAGACATTTCTTTTATTGCATAAACCCACATTTTCCCATCTTCTCCTTTACAAATGGAGACAGTGAGTGGTTTAAGCAATTACAGCTGTCATGGAGGGTTTGACAAATAACTTTTCTGCTCAATCTATGCTTTAGGCCACTGGGAAAGCTGTCAAATAATGACATCACAATCTACATTAGTGCTGGCAAAATGCAACTGTGCTTTCTTTCACATTTAACTCAGGTGGTTTATGGCCCTTCTTTTTCCTAATCTGTGGTCAAGAACATGAGTGGGATGAACAAATGGGTTGTAACTCAGATAAAATGGGGAGAGATAATGAATGTTCAATGAAAGCATGAAAGAAAACAAAAAGTATGAAAGCATATCCTTCATTTGATAATGAAGAAGCTTGCTCATTCTTCACCATCAATGAGCTTTGTAAACCTGCTCACTTTCTAAAAGTCCAATTAAGCTGTTAGGGAGGAACAGAAAGGAATGAGATACTCTTTCAATATCTAAGTTATTAATTATTACTGCACTGCATTTCTTGCACATCCCTCACATAGGAGAGCACAAGATGTGTGACTGCAGAGTCACCTTCCTGCTAATCCATGCCAAAGCTCTCCAGACTATCCCATCTTCAGTTTGATTCTATAGGGGATCTGAATTCCTGTCAAAGAACAAAACAACTAGAAACCCACTCGTGCTTTACTGCCTGCTGAAGTTACATGCTCAGTTCTGAGAGTACCCTGAGCACTGATCTCAGTTGGAAAAGTCCCATGTGGGTTTCCATCATCTGAAGACAGCAGCGCCAGAAGCAGCCAAGGCTCTGACATGACCAGAGAATCCGCTTCCCAGTGAAAAGTTTATGCACTGAAGGAAATGATTAATGACAAACTTAACTTTTCCACCTAAAAGAAATACTGTATTATAAAGTTCAAAAATAAAATGCACAAACCTGACCTGGTTTTGCTGCTCTGGTGACAGTTTAGTGAGTGGTTAAGAATGGTACCTAGAAGCTGTTACAGCTTGAGCACCGGGGTTACTATTAGTCAAATGTGAACCCATACAGGGTCCAAAAAAATGTGATCTTCCCGTTGATTTAACATGTGGAAATGCATGTTATGGCTGACATCACCCACCATCAACCTCAAAATCCGCACAGAGCACCCAGCTAGACCTGATCAAACCTCTGATCTCCAACACCCTGCTCCTGCTGACCCCTGTGCTGCTTCACCTGCGTTCAGAGCAGCTGCCAGGGGCTGTGCCAGGGCTTGGGCAGGGAGATCCTGGTTTATGGCAGGGCAGTTACATTACCAAGGGATGTGATTCATTCCCATCCATGTGCTCACACTGACATGCAGTTACTTTTATTGCTCCAAGAATGGGAATGAGCTGTATCAGTACATGATTCACACCAGAGAGGTGTCTGCTCAGGCACATGAGGAGGAAGGTTTGCACATCGTTGTTTTGTCTGCAGTTTTGTAACTGAATTTGTAATTTGGGAGCAATTCCAGCCATTTTCATGAAACACAGACACGCAGCACCTCATGTGCTTGGAGTCTGTGGCACAGCATATAGGAAGGCTCTTGGGAGTCTACAGTGTGGGGTGTTGTTTAAAGTGTTTACTTTAGGTGTTTATAACACCTAACACACAAATACATTGTATCGTGTTCTAGTCCCGTATAAAAGAATTTTAAGCCTCCCATGAACAAATCTCTGCCCAGCATTATTCCAAACAAAAATGAAAAAGTCAACAGACCACGCTAAAAAAAAAGACAGAAGATGAAGTTATTCATAGCAGCCTTCAAAACAGAGAATTTAAACATAATGTGCGTCCCCACACACACTCAATAAGCTTTGCTTTTTACAACTTAAGAACAGCTTCTAGCTTTTTTCTGAGGTTCATTGTGATGATAAAAGCACGAAAGTGTATGGCATGCACTGCTGCTTATTAGCATTTAATGCTTCTTGAACAACTACAATGCAAATATTCTTCACAATAGATGGGAACCTTGGTGGGAACAAGAATTCCCACAAATTGTTTAAGAGTACAGTAAATGAATAGTGTTATAAACAAAAAGCCCAAACCCCTCACAAATGTGTATGCTGTGTTGGCTTACAGATTAGTCCACTACACATGCACTGTGCAACTGCACTTGTACAAAAGAAACAAAAAACACCTCAAAAATTTATATCCCAACAAGAAGTGTTTTCTATGTATAGCTGTGTTCAAGACAAGCAAACCAGTGCTGTCTCAAGGTTTGAGTTTTCATGAGTGTTTCTTTTGTTAGTGACAGATTTTTCCATAAGTAGCATGTGACAGGACAGAGTATGAAGTCAAGAGAATTTTAAAGAAGGTTCCACTTTGAATCATTTAACAACAGTGTAAGCAGCACTTACAAACACAATAACTTGAAAAAAGTGATGTTGGAAGCTTATTTCTAAGCTTTCCAGCTACAACAATACTAAAAAGTCTACATTCCAAAGCTTCAAACAGATGGCATGCTGACACCTTTTAAAGTTACTTTGACTTCACTTATACAAACACAATCAAAATAAACTAAATCTAATCTACATCATGTATTAAGAAGATTTCTACATCTGCACAAACTCTCATTTCCCAATTCTCAGCTCTCTGGCTCGTACAGTAATATGCAAACACAGATGTGTTTTCACTTGTGATCAAGGTACTTACAGTCAAAGTATAGTTTTTTAGTCTATTCTTATGAATACATTTAAGGAATAGAGAGAACAAAAGCCCTAATGCTTACTGTACCTTGTAAAGTAATTAACAATCTTTAATATCCTTAAGTCCATGCTATACAGGGGATAAAAAGCAAAGGCTGTGATTATATTCATGGTATCTTTCATATCTTCTTATGGCTGTTTGAAATTGCAATAAGAGAAGCATAAGAGCTTATAGAGTTTATAAAGAACAGTTTCTTTAGCATACACACCTGACAGCCCTTCTTGGGAAGCTGGTTTCCCGTGTCAGCAGGACAAGATGAGAGATTGTGAGGGGGCACACAAATGTGTATATACACACATTCACACACAGACGTATCAGAGCAAGAACAAGACTAGCTAAAATCGCAGCAGCGAGCAGCAATACTGAGAAAAACCTCACAACGCTCTTTAAAACAGTTCCCCATAAAGGGAAACATTTTACAGCAGAGATGATAAAGTAAAAAAACCCCTGCAATGAGAGAGATCTCATCATACGGGCAAAGGAAGAACCCTGCCAGAGCTCCTCCAACATGCCTCGAGAGCCGAGGAGAGGAAGGGCGGAGAGCGAAGGGAGGAGGCGAAACCAGCTTCAATTTAACGAATAGACAGCAAATTGGTCACCTCAGACTCAGGCCCGAGCGAGGGGCTGGTACGGCAGCCAGGCCGGCCAGAGCCCCCGAGAGCCCCCGCTCCCATTCCCCCCTGACGCCCTGTCCCTCACCAGCCTGGGTGGTGTCGCTGAGATCGTGGTTGGCGGCGCTGGCCCGCGGATAGTCCCGGAGCTTCCTGCCGCTCAAACTGAGGGTCCCGCTGATCGCCGCTTCTTCCAGGGCTCGGTCCAAGGAGCGGCTCCATGAGCCGGGAGCCGAGGGACCGGGCGGAGCGGGACAAGCCGCGGGCATCGCGGCAGAGCCGCCCTCCGGCGCCGCCATTTCCCCGCCACAGCCCGGCCGGACAGCGCATGCCAGAGCGCGCGGCAGGGGCGCATGCGCGGCCGCCGCCCGGCGGCTCCGGGACCGCGCGGGCACCGCGTCCGTCCGAGCCGCCTCAGCCGGGCCGGGCTGGGCTGAGCCGAACCGGGCCAGCCGCTGCTCGGGGCCGCGTCTTCCCGCCCGCGTGCAAGGGGATCGACTCCCCGGACACGCCTGGACACCTGCTGGAACTGTTAAAAATTATAGCTTTCCCGCCAATGTGGGATGTCACGGGATGGTTTCTGGGTGAGCATCGCTCACAGCTGCTGGGTGTCGGGCCCGTGCCAGCAGCAAAACAAGGGCAGAGCGCACAGATCTCCGGCAAGGGGGAAATGCAAAACTGCTTCACGTTTTTTAACTTAAGGATTGATTACATTAAAAGACCACACCCTTTGCTACATCTTAATAAATTCCATTTTCCCCTGCTGCTTCCTTCCACTGAACCCACCTGATGCTGCAGCCAACACACGCGAGCTGATAATGAAGAACAAAGGCTGTCAATAATCAAGTAGCAAGACAACCACAATATTTAACACCTTACCAGATTTATTTGCAGGCAGTATTTAGTCCTGCACTGACAATTGATAGCAGCATTGCCAGTGCTTTGTGCCTCCTGCTGGCACAGCACTCGCACACAGCCGGGAAGGGCTCGGCTGCTCCTGCAGCACAAGGTGTTGATGACAGCGATTCTCGCTATCAGACATGTCACAGCAGCAATCGCTGACACATCTGGCACTCTCACCACAGCAAATCACTGAGTTAGGAAGTGCTACTGAAACATTAATTAGTAGCTGACACATTCAAATGGAAGTGAGCCTCCACAGCGCCGCTCCAGTAAGCTCTCCCTTGTCAGAGTATTAAGGTGGGCAAGGAGTGTGAACCCTCTTTCTGCTGTTTTTTTCAGAATATTTACTAAGAATTTGATTAATAAGAACCCCTTGCAAACTATCAGAAAATTCATATAACCAGTATATTGCCCAGGTGGTTATAACAGGAACAAGACAATATAAAACCTGTAACTTTTTATTAAAAAAAAAAATTAACAGCTTCAGAATAGATCAAATGTAATAACTTCTCCAAAAAATACCAAAAGGTACAGTGTAAAGCATCTTCTCATTAAATACAAACTAGCACTTTTGATGCACTGCATCAATGTTTTGCATCTAGGCTGATGCAAAAGAATTTTTTTGTTGCATCCTGGCACATGAAAAATGTATACACTGAAACAGGATGACTGACTACTCTTTACCTAGTCAAATTCTAACAGTGGGAAATCTATTAAACAAAAAATCTTACTAGTAGTTGAGAAAGAAACCTTAACACCATTACATTTAGTTTGCCTCTGCTAAGGTATATTTTCCAACATTAAAAACAAGGGTTTAAGTCCTATTTAGCATCAGAGTGCACTCTGACTTCAAAACGATACCAAAAAAAAAAGCCCTTCTGCTGTCAAGTGCTCTTCAAGGTTGAAGTTGCCAGTATATGCTAGTTAACTTGGAATTTGAGATAAAAATGCAAGGAAACCAACTTTGTCAAATATAAATTCTTCAAGAATGTGAAAAGGAGTTAAACCTGCTTCAAACCCCATAAACACTCCTGGATGCAGCAAGCCAGCCCCTCCTGTACCTGACTGTACCTCCTCACCAAAAAGCAGTGCCAAGATCATCAATGCCTGGTCTGGAAGCAATTCTGAAGAGGTGCCTCAGTTTTAGGGATTATATAAATACAGACTGAGGATGCCCCACTTGTTACTATCCTGCAGATTCTGATGCACAGAGCTATGCTTAAAGCAGGTGGCTATATGCTCCTGCCTAATGCCTTACACATGCTGGCAAAGTGAGGGCTTTCCTCCAGGAACGTTCCTCAGTTTCAGACAATTTCCAGATGTCTGACCACTTTGGATCAGCTTCACATCTTACCTCTCTTTGGTATAAACAAACAAGTGCCACAAAATTGCTTGCCTCTAGCTATTTTTAAGTTAGAGAAAACCCTCTGGGGCAAAATATGCAGGATGAGAATCCTGTATCTGGGAGGGCAAGAAACTCTACCATACTGCTGACTTCCTTGTGAAGGAAGGCTGTATTTTTCCTATCAAATTATTAAAAAACATGAAGTTATTGCATTTAGTTTGTGAAAAACATTTCAAAAAGAAATAAAAATCAGAAATATAAGAAGAAAAGGAGATGGATAAACTCCATTTACAGAGGAGAATGATGAAGTTGAGCTATTTGGAATACAAAGGACACTCACACTTCCTCTGCAGTAATCCAATATGTATATGATCTGGACCACTTTTAAGGATAAGAGTAGAATAGTCTCCATCCCAGTTACAAATTTTGGGTCTCAGCTAACAGCTTTATTTGTGAATGTGAGGATGCAAAACAGTTTTCAAGAAAGGAAAAAAATGGAACTTTAAAAGCACAAAGAAGTACAGAACCAATGCTCCCATGAAAAATGCCGCTACATCGCTACCAAAGTATCCACGGACTGAGGCTCTGTGCTAAACTGGTCTCTGAAAGAGCTCAAAGGCAGTCCCTAAAAAACCCTAAAATGGGGTTTGTAATTAAACACTTAAACAATCTTTACCATAACAGAGGGGTCAAAGAACTCAGCTGGGCAACAGAATCTTTTCCAACCAGGTGATGGTGCCACTATGTCGGATCAGTTTCTTTCCACTTTTCTCCCTCAGGGCATTAAAGTCTTTTACCATTCCAAGTAAAAGTAATAAAGAGAGATAGCTCTGCCACCATCTTAGCAAGATGTCTGGAGAATTCTAGTGACATATGCTGTATTCTTCTGCCCACTTCTATTTCAGGGGCTTAGGTAGGTGGGCTCAGTGCCCAAGTCCATCTGCCAGGTTAGCCCACTGTTACAAAACGGCTTCCTTTGTTCTGAGACAGCGCTGTCCTCTGCTCCTTCAGGATCCCAAATCGCTCGTTCAACGTCATCCCTGTCTGAAAAACAAAGTAATTTAACCAAAACTTTAAAGGTGTTGGGTTAATTTAATCAAAGTAATGGAGACAGAACAGTTTCTTCTTCAGTCTGTATCATCACTCGACTCCTTAGTTGCCTCACTTGGATTTTTTGTCACTTCCCACAACATTTAAAAATCAGATTGGACTACAGATCAAGAGCTTGCGTTTTCAAAATTCATTAAGAATACTTGGTATGTAATGTCAATACTCAAAGCCTACTCAAAATGTTGTAAGTTAAACTGAGGACAAACAGACTGAAAAATGGAACTTCTAGTACACACTTCCCCACATAGATTCTCTGCAATTTCAACAAGTGCAACATTTTCACCATTTTAATGCAGGTTGCTTTCAGTTCACTCAGCTAAGGATGGAAGCTGGAGTCTAATCCAGAAGTTTGATTAATTTTACACTACCTTAGTAGACTTTCTGACATATTCTTATTCCTGGATGGAACAAATGCAGATCAATGCCTTGACTCCATGCAGATTTCTACAGCTGGCACTCGGGAGCTGATTAAAAGAACAGTGTCTAACTTTGTCACCCTGGAAGAATCCCTTCAATGACAGCATTAGGATTGCTACACCAAATCACCTGTCTTCATGGAAGTTGTGAAAAACTGCTCATCTTTCAAGCCCTTAAATGCTCACATTTAGTTTTTTTTCTTTTTTTCCCTAGATGGACAGCAAAAGTTGCCTTATAAATTTGGCTGCCAGGGTTCCAGGCAGGTCACACAGCTGAAAGCAGCTCATCCCTGAATTATTCACAGTTGCTGATGCAAGCAGAGCAGAAAAACCTTTTAGAAATATTCAACATTTTAAATCCCATTTAAATCATGTGGGCATGCAAGGCATGAACTAGAAGAACAGGAACAGTGAGTTTAGCTACTTGCTTGAAGTTACACAGTGAGTTAGCGGAAAGCCTGGAAGTGGAAACAAGAAGCAGTCACCAGTTCTCTCTTTCAGTCACTTGGCAGTCTAGGAGCAAAGTGCCTCACTGGCTTTTACTGGTCTTGAAACAACTTTCAGAGTTATGAGAGGAAAATTGCATTTACCTGTTTTCCAACACTGTTTATATCAAACTGCAATGGAACCCCTTTTGGAATCTTCTTCTCTTCAGATTGGTCCCTCTTCATCAGAAACGATGGCACAGGACTACGAGTTAATCGTAATTTCTGGGACCTGTGAAAGAAGAACGTTACAAAGGCCATGATGAACATGTGTTTTATGCAAGAAAGCCTTAATGCTGATAGAGGTATGAATTTTTCATCAAACCATTTGACCAGGCTGGCTAAAAAGCTGGAGGGCACAAATTCAAGAAGGTAAGTCAGGCAGAACTAAAAAAGGGACCATTTGTTATTGTTACCAGACACAAAGAGTCCCAGCAGGAAACCATCTTATTTTTTATCAGCAATTCTACTGACAAATGTGTAATTTGTGGTTAATTAATCCTATAAATACAAAAAATAAATATTGGTACAGTCTTCCTTACTGATAAAACACTACCAAGGAAATGCTAATCAAGATATTTTTAAAATGTAACACTTTAACAACAGTACCATCAGCTTCCCAAACACAAATACAGCAATGCTGTCTTTAAGCACCAGTCCAGCAGTATTTTTATGAATCAGGAAGTAACTGTTACCATTACATATCAAGTAGGTGCTCATTTATTTCCACTACGAGGTGGAAAACAGCTGTGACGTGGCCTGATTTGGAAAGGACAGACAAAGTGAAAATCTACCAGCCCACCACTCTTCCACTCTATACACCACATCAAGCTCCTAACTGGGAGCTGACATGTGAGATCCGGCTGTGATATTATTCAAACACTGCTCAGAAACACTCAGAAAGGGGCCAGGCTTATTAAAAGCCTTCACAAGAAGCTATGACTTTGAGGTCATCTGAAACAATACCTGCAAGGAATGCACTAAATGGTTCAAAGCAGCAATTTCATTTATGTTCAGAACATTTCACAACTTCATTGAGAACTCACACTGGGCTTATGATTGCTCCTGGGTTGTCAATAGACACAGTCAGGATCCCTCCACTTGTGGTAGAAGTTCGCCATCTAGTTTGAAAAGACAAAAATCATTTACAAAAATGGTGCAGAGAATTCAGTCAGGGTATCTTTAAAGGTATGTTCAAAATATTGGCCAGCAAGAATGTGCAAGATTTCAGAATGTTGACCAGTACAAAGATCATATGCTATTGACACTTGGCTATTGATTCTTGCACATTTTACATTACCCACAGCTATTCAGGAGAACACTAAATCACAGGCTGTTGAGGTACACCAGAACTACAGCCCTGACCCAAGAGTTTACTTTTGTAAAACATTCAGTTTCTTTGCCACAGATGGGGCCAAAATGGCCCACATAGCAAATTCAAGAGGTGACAGACTCCACTCTGTGGCATCTGCTGCTTTCCTCAGCCTTTTGTGTTCCCAAGAAACACCCTGCAAAGAGCCCAGCAAGCACAGATTATCAGTATGGGAAGAGTATATGGGGGAAGAGCCAAGTGGCCTCATTGGGCTCTGCCTTTTTCATTTCTAAACTGCTTCACAGGCTGATATGGATATTAAATAAAAGGAAAATTACAACAAGAGCTCAGGATAACATTGACATTTGAATTTTTCTTCTAGTCTATGCAGTATTCATGAGTACTAGAGATTAGCCTGATCCTCTTACCACGTTCCCCCTCATTCCTGCAAATGTCTTATGCAAACCAACTCCTCCCGGTTAAATTAGAAGATAATTTAGGAAATAACTGAGAATAGGGGGAGGATCACTGTCACTCTGGTTGATGTGCCTAGAGGGGAAAAAAATCCACCCCCCTTCTATTATCATATCTGGGAAGTCTGAGCTAAAATGAGACTCTTATGTGCTACAAAGCTGAAGATTTCCAAATTAGATACTTACTGACGAGTTCTCTTTACTGTCTGATTATCAAGATCATCTGTTGACTGCACTTGGGCCTGCACCTGAAAACACATCAGTACAGACACCAGATTTGAATATTGTTTCAATTCCTATTGTAGCAGCTGGAAATAGAGAAGTTCAAAAAGAGAAGTTTAAAGTTGTTAGTACACGCTGCACAAACAGGGTTGTACTTTCAGAGGGACTTCAAAGATAAGAGTCCTATTAAGTTCATAAGACCTTGAAAAGAAATTACTTTAAGAACACAAAATGATTTAAACAAAACTGCCCATAAAGCAATGGCAACATTTTGGAGGACTATGTCAGCCTAAGATCAAAATGTTACTACAGTAGCAAGAAAAGTCTGTCTAGTTCCTGATCTTGTCTGTAATTTTGCAAACCATCTGGAAGGAAGACAACAGCTACTTACAGTCACAACAATGGCAGATGTAGAATGAAGGCACAAATAAAAACCAAACCCACCACTTTGTGCAATGTCTAATCTCTCCATCCGACTAAAAATATCTAAAAAATCCTTAAGTAACTAAAATAAATGAAATAAATAACCCCAAAATAACTAAAAAAGCAAACCAAACCATAATCAGATTCTAAAATGTGTTTCTGCTTTATTATTCACCTGAAGATGACTTTTAAAAGCTGGACAGATCTTTCTAACATTAACTTTTGAAAGGAAAAATTAATACCTTCATACTACCCTCAAACACTGACAAGTTCCATGCCCCTCAGAATTGCTCAATTACACTGGAATGTGAGGCAAGACTCAGTAGATTAACTAGAGAACGAGTGCACTTCCCTAGAACCTGTGGCTATTTCCCAATGCACCTGAAGTTTCTACTCAGATCTGATATTTGAAGTTGATTCATTAAAATCAGTGTTACAGGTTAGCTTAGAATCTATAGCCCAGCTGCCTTGTTCTTTTAAAAATTTGTACTTACCTTCAGGCCCCTTCTAAACAGGAAAGTTGCTTGACGAGTATCTTTCTGTTGATTCAGTTTGTTTCCAATTCTGACAAACGTAGATGTCATGTTATTCCTGTAATATTTATTAAAAAATATAGTTATAAGAAGCTCCACAGGAAACACCCTAGAGACACTACTATGGAAGTCAAAAAAGTGCCCAAAACATCCATAAGGACATCTTTAGTGCTGCCTCTTTGAGGCTGAATGCTTCAGCTGGGATAAGCTCCTCATTCACTAGGAATGAAACATGTTACTCATAAATGGAGAAATCACTGCTGGCACATAGAAGCCTAATGTTCATACATCACAGAACAATATGGTCATTAATTCTGCTTTTCACTTTGCTCAGCATCCTCCAGCACTTTAAACATTGCTGGTTAGAAGAAAAAAAAATTTAAAAATTGAAATTAAAATTTTCTTTTAAAAATAAAGAAAGTTTGTTTACAGTTTTCACAATATAGTCACAGAGTGAACCCTTTTATCATGGAGACCATTTCCATTGCAGTTTATAACACATGGTAATTCCATCACAAATAAAACATGCAATGGCCTCCCTGAAGCTGCAGATGGCACCAGCTTCCACAAAGGCATTTAGAAAGTTCACTAAACCATGGCTAACACTTCTGAGCTATCAAAATCCACAGCACCCATTTCCAAACAGAATCATGAAACACAGAATGGTTTGGGCTGGAAGGAACCTTAAAGATTCAACCCCCATGTCACAGGCAGGGGCACCTTCCACAAGATCAGGTTGCTCAAATATAGGCTGCCTGTGATTGAACTGAAGGCAGAATACCAGGGGCTCACACATAGAGGCACTTCCTGAGTGCTCTACATCATACAAACATCTGGCTTTGTATCCAGCCCATGTTTGGCACATTCTTGGCTTTCAGATTTGTAGAACTTCACACACAAGGTCTTGACCATATTGCTACTCCAGTACCTACTGTCTACTCTTAGCCTCAGTCCTGTCAAACAAGATTCACTATGGGAAGTTGCCAAGTGGTGTTCAGAAACCAGGCTTGGTAATTTACCTCCTGTTTAGCAGGGCAGACCTCCTGAGGGCAGGAGCTTGTTTTCTCTGCATTTCAGATTGTCTCTGCAGGTTTGTTTTCCTTTTCAAGACTGGGTAATTCCGCTGTGCATTCTTAAAAAACAATAAATACATTCAGCATAATGAATGCGATACACACAAACATTTTTCTTTCAGCTTCCATTTACAAACTGTGATTAGAATACACTTGGCTTTGCCTACCTTTCACAATCTAGTATAGTTTGAAAACACCTTCTACAATTTCATGAATTCTATATTCTCCACATCCTCAGGAGAAAACAAAAAGCAACATACCTTAGCAATTATTTTTTCATTACCATATCTCCCTAAACTGACAAAAATCCATGCTGTATCTTAAAATTAGTCTTTGTCAGAAATCCAAAGGCAATACCAATTCTACAATACTGAATGAGACGAAGCAGGCAACAATGCACTGGAGCAGTGCAGAGAAGGGAGCCTATTGGTGGAGTTTAGTATTCTGCAAAAACCTGCATTTTTGTAACAGCACAAGTTTAGCACCTGCAGATTGGCTGAATTATTGGTCTGTAAAAAAACCAATTTTCCTTGTAAAAATACAAGTAACTCCTTCGTTACGTGCACAGAATATACTTCTGTACTTCAGCTCTCATGACTTGCAACTCAATTAGGTGTTAGAAACTATTTTCACACCTAGTCATTATCCAGCCCACTCAAAACAAACAAGACCAAAGCTAACACATTCCCAATTTGATAAAAGCTTGTCTCCATTTTATATTTCAGTAGCACTTTTCTGAAGCACTCGTGTTTCATTTTTTAACCTGTTCTGACACGAATCACCAGGGTTGCATTGATGAATTACCTTTTCACTCAGTGGCTGTCTGTTCAGAGGACTGATTCCTTTGTGTGAACCCAGAGCTTTCTTGGCTGCCAGGCCAGTTATAACTCCATAAGAACGCTTCTTCCCTGCTATCTTCTTTCTGCGCCCCAAACGATTCTTTCCATAACCTGCAACAAGCACAGAAAGCTCAACAATTCTTCCTGAAAGGAAAAGGTTCATGCTTTAAGATGCCTTGCAGGCAGTTATTTGCTGCACACTTCAAGCCTTAGAGCAGAGGCCACCACTACACTTGAAGACAATTTGGTCACTCAGTTGTTTGGCAGGCCTGGCCCAAGCCCCAGCACAGCAATGATCAGTTTCTCACACAGAGCACAGTTTTACTGTAGTTCATTGCATTGATTTCTGCTGAAAATTTCTTATTCCACATGTTTGCAGGGAGAACTTAAAAAGTCTTCTAGCTCAGAAAAATAGCAAAATACTCTGAAATGGAACTTCACCAAGTACTGAACAATATAAAACCAAACCAGAGTCCCTCAGCTTCCTACCCATTCAGCAAACTTCAAATTACTAGTTTAATTTAAAAGGAAAAAAAAAAGCCAAAACAGCTTCAAAGATTATTTATTTAAATCAGTGGTTCCCAAGACATGACTTAGAAGGAAAGAACATTAAACAGCACATGAATTATATCACATTTGAAGTGTTTTCAATTAGAAGTCTGCACGGCAGAGCAGCCAAACTGAGGGCTGAAAGCAGCTTTTGAATATAAAAGGCTTGCAAGTCTGAGGTCTGTAGTTCCTCCAATGACCAGGGTTTGATTAACCCAGTCTGCAGTCATTTAGCTTCATGCTGTGAATACAGACCATGCTCCAATTTTGTTCTCAATTTTGCCTCTAGAACCTCAGACTGCAAAACAAATTTCAGACTGAGGAGTCAGCTCTCTAGCAACAGACACATTTAGTTTTAACATATCTGATTTATCAGCATTGATAATAAATCTGTGCTTTCTCACAAGACAGGAGCCATGACATGAGGCAAACCACTGGTCAGAATCCAGCCCAGATCAATTTGCCATGGAGAACTGCTGTGTACACACATTTTGTGTCTGGTTACCAAGTGCTCTTCTTTTCCAAGAGAAAAGCTGAGAAACAGGGTTGCCTAGGCTGAAAGGGACCTCACAAGCTCTAGAAACCAACCTCTGCTCAAATAAATGAAAACCTCAGAGTTAGCTCAGGCTGCACAGGGCTTTGTGCAGTTGCATTCTGTGTATCATCAAGGACAACTTTTATTTAAATGAACAATGCTCATCTCTCTGCTTTTAACCCCAAAAGCTGAACAGAATCCAGCTCAAATTCCTCACTTCTTTCCAGAAAGTTTGGCAGCCACTTCTAAAACCACAAGAACTGAACACTGTTGATCATTTGTGGTTTCTGCAGTTGTCCACAGAGGCTTTGCTACTTATTAGGGGGGTAACTTCAATAGCATCAGAGTAGCAATAAATCTACTGCTAAGCTACTAATAACTAGAATGCTCACAAGAACTATTTAATGACACCTTCTGCTTAAAAACAATACAAGAGATTTGTTTTCACTGGGAGAAAATGTGCCCAGCTGTATAGGAGGGAGCAGTTGAAACTATTCACAATGTTTCAAGATGTTATGAATCTGGCAATTTTGCAAAGAAATTGTTTGCTTTTTTCCTAGAACACAGGCAGAGAAGCTGGTAAGGTTCCAGTAGAGAAAAGTAACTGCCTAAGACAGTAGTATTTAGAGTTTCAAGTTCATAGATCAAGTTTCTCCTAAAATTCTAAATCCTAATACTTGTTTCTTTTGTGGTCTTTTGATGATAAACAATTGCACTCGACAACTGCAGTTATAAACTGCAGTTGTCAAGTGCAATTGAGCCTACATGTTTGATAATCTACAACTTAAATTAAGCCTACATGTTTGATAATCTACAACTTAAATTCACTTACTCTTCACCCACACAAATATCCTCACACCTGGGCTGAGAGATGTAAACTTTTCTTCAGTCCTGTCACCAATTTATTAGAGATGTACAAGTGACACAGTTGTGTGGGTCTGCATAGAAACCAAAACTCCTCTGAGCCCTGAGTAACACAAATTCCACTGATCCCTAAAGACATTTGTGTCTAAGACACAAAGGAGGAGCTGCTGCTACAACAAACACTAAGCAAGACAAAGATAACACAGGGATCATTGTGAGTACACCAGACAGATGTGTCTTTGTTTTAAAGGAATGCTACTAAACAAGAAATTGCATGTATTAACTTAAATATCTAATTAGCTCATGGTGGTAAGCTTTCTTATCAGACAGTATTCTCCCATATTTTGATCATCCTGTACTAAATAGATACTTTTCAAAACTAACTGCAAGCAAAACCAGCCTGCACTTCAAGCAGGAGCTCTCCATGTACTGAGCTAAAGCCTGGGAATAATTTTCAAACTTGTCCTGTTTATCAAAAAAAAGTGAGTTACTCAGGGGAACCTACAGCAAAGGTGTTATTGTGCACTTTTCCTCTCCTCACTCCCTGCCTATCTGACTTTTTCCCATTTTTGTATTCCACTGTAAGAACTCTGGCTTAAGAAGGCTGACACAGGTCTTCCTTTGCATCTCAAGCTCTTACAAGAAAAGCCAACTCACACTGTGCACTCTCCATTTAAATATTCCCAAGCCAGAATCACAGTCTATAGTGACAGATAATTTGGGGAGGCCTGTAAAGAGAATTCTACCCAGTAAATATGAATTTGCTTTTCTTTGGCACAAAGCTCCAGCAAGGCCTCCACATCTCCCAGCACAAAGGCTTTGGCATAAGCACTTGTTCTGTCCATCTCTGAGAAGGGGCAAGGCATCATCATAATTTCCAAAATTAAAATTAAATTGAAGAATCAGAAAGCAAGCCAATTCTTCCTTGAGTCAAAGACAGTCCTTCAAGCATCCAAGCTCCCTGGTGGCCAAACATGTCAATTACTTTCTCACACTGAATCAGAAACAAAACCAAGTATAAATAGATTAAAAATACCCCTGAATTACAATCAAAAGACATTATTTGAAAGACAAGTGAAATGACCATGTCAATCCACACACTTCATTATTCTATCTTTCAGCTCAAGAAAGATAATTTGGAATCTGTGTTCTGTTTGGCACACACACCTTTCTGCTGTTGCATTCCCCACTTGGAGCCTTGTGAACTGAACTGCTGAGCTCGATTCTGCTGAAGCCCTCTTTTTATTTTGGGAGAATATTGCTTTCTCTCTTCTTTCTTGTTCAGCTTGATGATATCATCTACAAAAAGAAAAGAGAAAAATTGACATACTGTATAAAATACTGAATAAAAACCCCAAAGAGCCTGGAGTCACAGGAGACAGACCAGTCAATCCTGCAAAGGCAGCACATACAAGTTAAGGTTCCAGAAACATCAGCACTCTAAACATGCAGTCCCTGTTATGTCTTACAGAAGTTACTTTATAATCCAATGCCCCAGCAGAAGGGAAGCAGTTGCATACATCCAGAAAATGTGAGACACATGTAAGATCAATGTAAGATCATGGCATTCAGCCCAGCATTAAATTTTAATTTGAGTGACTCCATTAGTTTTTGTACGTGGTGAAAGAAAATGAAATTCCAATCTCATGCCCAGACTTTGCAGAGATCAGATAAAATGTCAATTCCAGCCTTAGTTCTTTCATCCTAAGCTACTTAAGAAAGATCACACAGACACAACTCAAGCCATCAGTTATCTTCAGGTGTTCACCAGGATTGAAATGATGGGGAAAAAGGCAAGGAAGACATCTCTCCCCAGGAATCTACAATCCAAAATTATCTATTGTCCAGGGAAACAATCCCAGACAAGCTAATAATCAGTTCAAAAATATGTGTAAGAAACAAGCTGCTGAAAAGCCAACAGCAGGTCTGTCCAGTGCAAATTATGCTACACCAGCTTGATTTCCTTCACTGACCTGGTAGCCAGCTCAGGAGAGAAGAGTAAAGAGGTGTGGCAGCTTTTATATGACTGCCAGCTTGTTTACAAGAACACCTTAAAGGAAATTGCCAAACTGCATTTACTGCATCTTTATCATGAGAGCACAACTGATAAAAATGTCATGTCTCAACAGGGAGCCTCCCCAAATAGCTGGACAGTCTTTTTTTCAGTCAGGGAAAGATGGAAATGGGGTTATTGTGTTTGTGGCTGAGTTCAAATGGACTCATAAGGGGCAGAACAGAGAAAACAGTGTAAAAAACATAACAAAAATCACAACACTATTATCCAATGGTTTGCATGGTGTCAAAAGAAAGCTAAGAGAACATGAATTCACTTTGCTGCAAAAATCTACCAGGACAAGAATACTGATACAGGTCACTCAGGGATTGATACCTACACAAATTCTTTACCAAATGGGGTGTCCCTGGAACAAGGATTCCAAACTATCCTTTTATACACAAAGAAAACCAAAGCCACTTCAAACATGGATTCATGCTTCACAGCTCATCTGCTTCATCTTGAATAAATTTTTTTCAAGTTGCTGCACACAAGGTTACAACTTTTTAGACTTAAGATTCAGCTATTCTCTTCTTTGGGTAAATGAAGGACATTTGGGACTTCATGCCTTTGTTACAGGAGCCACACTGAAGCAGTCTCCTATCCTGCATGAGATGAGAGACCACAACTACAGCTAGAACAGAGTTATCTGGGAGCACTATCAAACTGGAAGCTCAGCTGCACATAACACAAGCAAAACATGTTTAATCTTTATCACTATATGAGAATTTACTCAACATCATGATCTCAATCTTAAGACTTCCTAGATTATGGTCATGTCAGTTTCTCTGATATCACCCTAGATGTGTGACTGCATCTTCTCTGTGGCTACACCTGACACAGAGCTTTCACTTGGGGACAGCAGCTGGGGTGACAATGTTCTCACACACCCAAAGAAGCACCCACTTCCCAACAACACCACTTTAAACAACATCCTCATGACACTGCAACAGCCCTTTGCAGTCTGCTAGGACAGGACATGTAGCAATGACTGCCTGAAAGGTTAACTCAGCCAGGAAAGAGTAGAATATGTGAAAATACAAGCCACAATCAACAACTCTATTAGCAACCCTGAAAACAAAGATTGTGTGCAATGGGTAAAAACAGATTTAGTTTTCTATGCATGCTGTAGCACTACTCTACCTTTAGACAAACTCTAAACATCATTTCACAAGTTATCTCCACTGCCCAAAGAACTCCACTGAATTATTTACAGAGGGAAAAACTGTACATATCTTCTTATTTTATGGTGGCCCACAAAGAGACCAAGTCCACCATTAATAATTTCAGTTCACACTATGAATCTGCTTTTTGAAGGAAGTCTCCTGGTAGCACTAATCTATCATGCTCTGGTAGTATCACAAAGCAGTATTGGAGTGTAGAAAATCAATTAAATTTTCTTTTTTTTCCTGATAAAAGTAAACTGGAAGATGCAGCCCACGAACACACCAAACTGCCCCTGAGTGTTAAGGGGACTCAGTACACAGCACCAGAACAGAACTTCTCTGAAGTACCTCACCAAGTATCTACAGTGTGGGTGTCAGTTTCTCGGACACAGCTCGGCAGGTCTGTAACGAGTCTGTGCAAGTTCCTAACACACACACACACCCTGCAATGGGAGGGCAGGGGACAGCGGGGCACATTGTCACAGCAAACTACGCGGTACAGGCGACGTCATGCTCGGTCTCATCCTGCAAAGAGGTTACACGGGAGACTCGCCACTGCTGATTTCCAAACCTGAGAATAAAAAGGCCAGGCCAGCTGAGAGACCACCAAACCTCACCCATCCCTGTGATGCGAGCGCCAGGCGAGGCCCTGGGACGCTCCCCGAGCCCGCCCAGCCTAAGGCCCGAGTACTGCGGGCCTCACCGGGCCAAAAGCGGGCAGAGCCCCGCTCTGCGGCCCGCTCACACCGCCAAGCGACACAAAGGGGCCCCGGCTCTTCCCCGCCAAGGATCGCGCCCCCGGGTCCCCGCTGCTCCCGGTGGCACGCCCGGGACTCGCCGCCGTGCCCAGCCCCGGCGCCACCCTCGCCCCCCCTGCGCTCCCGCTGTGGGAGGGTCCCGTCCTTTCCCCTCCCCACCCCCCGCCCTCGTTGGTTCCGCCCGAGCCGGTGCCCGGCACAGCCCCGTTGGTTCGTTCCGCCCCTCCCCGTCCCCAGCACTTGGTTCAGCCCGAGCCCCCCGCCCTGTCGCCTACAGCGGCCGCCCCGGCCCCGCTCCTGACCCAGGGACATGTCGATCTTCTCCACGCTCTCGCCGCCGCCGTGCCGGGCCCCCGCCGCGGCCGAGGAGCCCGGGAGCGGTGCCGCAGCCCCGAACGCGTTCATGGCCGCCTCCCTCACACCGGACCGCCCCCAGCCGGGCCCGCGCATGCGCAGCAGCTTCGCCCAGCCCAGAGCACAGCCGCCCGCGCCGGGGAGCGGCGCAGCGCCCCTCTGGCAGCGCGCCTCCTGGCGGCCGGGAGGAGCAGGTACAGCGCCGGGGGGCGATGGCGGGGGGCGATGGCGGGGGGCGATGGCGGGGGGCGATGGCGGGGGGCGATGGCGGGGGGCGATGGCGGGGGGCGATGGCGGGGGGCGATGGCGGGGGGCGATGGCGGGGGGCGATGGCGGGGGGCGATGGCGGGGATACGGGTCCCGCTGTGCGCTGGCTTCCAGAAGCGGCGTCTCCAGGGACAGTGTCCTTGGGAGGAGTGAGTGGCACACCGGCCCGGCCCGGGGGGTGGCGGGGGAAGCGGAGCTGCCGGCAGGGTGAAGGGGGTGGAGGACAGGACAGTTCTGCAGTAGGACACGGCGTCCTGGGCGGGCTGCAGACTGCTGGCGGCTGAGGGGGTCACGGAGGTGGCTGGATGCATGGAGCACCTCTCTACGAAGACAGGCTGAAAGATTTGGGGGTTTTCAGCCTGGAGAAGAGAAGGCTCCGGGAGATGTCATTAAAGGCTTTCTGTACTTGAAGGGGCCTCTAGGAAAGATGGGGACAGATTTTTGTGCAGGGTTTGTTGCGATATGACAAGGGGTGATGGCTTTAACCCAAAAGAAGGTCGATTTAGACTGGATATAAAGAAGAATAGTTTTACAATGAGAGGGGTAGAACAGTGGCACAGATTTCCAGGGAGGTGGTGGATGCCCTACCTCTGGAAACAATCAAGGTCAGGTTGGATGGGGCTCTGAGCAGCCTGATCGATTTGAAAATGTCAGACCACATGACCTCTAAATGTCCCCTCCAATCCAACCATTCTGTGTTGCAGGGCAGGGAAGGGTGTTCAGCTGAGAAGTTGACTATGAGATGCCTTTGCCTGTGACCCCCCATGCAGTTGAGAGAAATAATCTGTTCTGTGAACAACAAAACCAATGCAGGGTGGTTTTGAGTACAATTATGTTTTCAAATGTCAAACAGCAGAGTTCAAACTAAGTTCTTATTTCAAAATACCATGTGAAGCTTAAAATTACTACTTAAACCCAGAACAGTGTGTCCATAGTTTGTTCTCTTTGGGTTCTTTTCAGAGTTGTTATCTTTGCTAGTTTTTGGTCAGAATCATGTGATTGAGAAATTCAGAAGAGAAATTGTTTTTTTTTTAACAAGGAATCTAGCAAAACCTTTCCCTGCTGCCTATACATTTGCATTCCTTGGAGCTGTGGTATTGGTGGGTCAGCAGTACACATGTGCCTAGTGGCTAAACAAGTTACATATAAAAGGGCTTTTTTACACAACAGCACCTCCTTCATTTGACATTCTATTACAATTAAGGGATAGTAATTATCTCTGGAATCTCTACATCTTGCTCGTGGTTGGTTGAAATTGGTCACTGAGTTCCAGAGACAGAAAAGGAAGGAGCAGATGGACTGACAGGGTGATCTCAGAGGACGAACTTCCTGCAGAAGCTAGGAAGTAAATGCTGAAAAGAAAACCCACATCTATTTCCTCTGATCACAATGGTCACCTGGCATTACTGTCCACACCTCCCTGAGTTTTCTGCGGGAGCTGAGCTGAGGCTGCTGTCCTAAAGGTGGCATGCCCAAAGGACAGCTTGTTTCAGGGTCTGCCTGCTTGCCTCCAGAGGGGGAGCTCCATACCAGACTGCAGGGACTGTATTCCAAATGCCCTTGGGTCGGGATAATTCCATACATGACCTTGGACACACCTCCTTGCAGCAGGAACACTCCCACATTTCTTTCATTGCCCACATATTCCATTTGTGCATTTGCTAAAATAAACACTCTGTGGGGAGGGCAATATCCTGAGTACCAGACACACAACGAGCTCCCGTGCCTGTAATCCCTGTCACAGCTCTGTGCTGCTGTGCTGGCAGCTACCTGCACTCAAATACTCTGCAGGACTTCAGGATGGGAGATCTTTCCAGAAGTGTTACCGTGAAAGGCAAGAACCAGAGCAGTGAGTTAAGGCTTCCTGTCCTCAGCTGTGTCCTGTTCTACAGACTGGTGACAAGGCTTTGCTCTCTCCATTTACACTCTTTATCCATCTCTTTTTAATTAAGCCCAAAAATGTGTTTCTGAATGTTCCTCTTGCTGCTTCCTATTGTCTACAAGAGAATGGCTCAGATACTGTCACAGGACACCTCCAGCTGGTGTAAGATTTTCCCTTCAGGCAGGAGAAACTCGTGACCACAGGGCTGGAGGCTGACAGTTCCACCCTGTTTTCTTCTCTGGGTTCTCCATGGGGTGCAGAAGTTCAGACACGGAGTTTTGGACCCACAGATTTAAAAACTTTTGATAACATTTTCCCCCAGGTGAGATTGGATGACAAGTGATTGATGATGAGTAGGAGGTTCTTACAATCAGGCTATATTTCTAAAGCAAATATGCTATTGCTAGATTAGCACAAACTACTAAAAATAGAGGTGCCAAAAGATGAATTTTTGAAAAAGCATTAAGTCAAATTCCCATGAGGCTGTAGGGTCCAGCTCCATCTGGGCACTGTGTCACGCCAATAAACAAATGCTCTGTTTACCCCAAACACACACATGAACTGCAAAGGTGGCAGATGCTACCTGTCCTCGTGACAAGTGGAAATCAGACAAAATCCGGATTTTACCATATCCACAAGTTGTGTTTGTTATACAAACAGGATGCCAGCTGTCTGCTGCTCAGCACAACAGAGAACCAGGCACAAGTTGTGATCCTGAAGAGTATTTTCTTTCTGTGTTCAGAATGACTGGGGATCACGAAGGCAACCATGCCAACATCAGCTCTTGGTTTGCTGTGTGGATCTCAGGAGTGTGTCAGCATCCAGCCAAATGACAAAGCTTCCACGTGGCACTGAGAGCTACAAAGAACTAAATTAGATCTGTTAGTTTTATCTGCATGCTCTATTTCACCAGGCATGATCATCTAACAATCACAGTAGTCCGGATGACTTGATTTCCTCCAATATGTTTACTGTGGGAGTCAGCACAGTCTGATGCCCTGAGACCTAACATGCCAGGCAGTGGTTTCAATCCGTGCAGTGGGCTCCAAGAGAGGAATTTCTGCCTGACAAATGGACTCGAGTTGTTGTTCCACATTTCTATGCAATTATGATGCATGAGGAGTCCCGGTCTCATTATTAAGCACCTTCTGAAAAATACTTTATTGTTGTTAGTATCAAGAACAGCAGTACAGAACCTTGTATCCCTATGTACTGTAGAAGTACTGTACTGGTAAAATAAACCACATGGAAAATGTCAAGGGGTGCTTTTTCATGTATGCAGCATATAGTTATAATTCCAAGTAACAGTTATAGGGAATTTCCATTTTACAATGCCTGGCTTTGGTTTCTGAGGCATCAGACAACTCCAGAGACATATCTAGGTTTTATCTCTGGTGCTAATTTGTCATTGACTGTTCTCAGTCGAAAGACAGCAGCATCACTTTTTCCTTTTTGAAGCTTCATTTCACAGCATTTCGGTGGAAGGCACATCTCACTGGGCTGTATTTTTCACATCCTCCTCACAGTGGGCGGCAGAGCAGAGCCCTCTGTCTCTGCAGGTGTCATCAGCGATGAGCTGTCCCTATGGGATACGTTGTTTGTTTTTGTCCCCTTGCCATCGCATTTTCTCATCATGTCCAAGGCAGGATTTGGTGAGGGTTATTTCAGCAATCATTGTGCTTTTTCCCAGCGCTTTGAACACGGGGGACACCGAAAGCTCCGGGGCAGAGGAGGCTGCAGCGAACCGCCCGTCATGGCGCCCGAGCGCCGCGGTGCACGCTGGGAGCTGTAGTCCGCGCGGCGCTGGCTGCGCCGCGGAGGCGCGGTGCGCGCCGGGAGCTGTAGTCCGTGGGTGCGGCGGGGCGTGGCGGGCGCTCGCCCCTCCCGCGCGACGGTGTCGCGGTGGCGGCGGCGGGGCCGCGCGCGCACGGGATGGACGTCGGGCCCCACGCGGGGCACGCGGAGAGCCGGTGGGGCCGCGCGCGGCGGGACACGCGCGGCGGGGGGGGCGGGCGCGGGTGTCGCGGGGGCCCGGCCCGCGGGGGCGCCCGTGGGAGGCGGGACACGGGGCGCGGGTGTGGGGGGCGGCGGCAGCGCCGGGCGGCGTGGGTGCGCCTGGGGGCGGCCCGGTGCTGCGTGTGCACGCCTGGGGGGGCCGCACTCCCGCGTGTGTGTGAGTGTGTATGTGGGATGCGGCGCGGAATGTGCGGTGGCAGCAGTGCCAGCAGTAGGGATGGATGCGCGGGGGATGCTCCTGGAGAGCTCGCGTCCTGCGTGGGCGTGTGGGGGTACCTGCGGGCGAGCAGGCAATGAATAAACCTCTCGCGAGTGGGATCGCTGCTTGCAGAGCGTGACGCTGCCCTCGGCTCGGTGCCTCGTGGGAGGGAGCGCACAGCGGGCCGGGCTGTCAGAGCCGTCACCCACCCGCGGCCGCACATCTCTGCTCACTGCCGTGGGAAGGAGCCTTGGCCGCTGGAGGGGCGGTGATGGCCGCGGATGTGACACCTCAGTACCGGTGCTCTGTCCCCACTGTGTCCCCCGTCAGTCGTGGCCAGCACAGCAGCTGCCAGGTCTCTGCTTCACACCCTTGAGCTTAAGGGTGAAACCACCCCGCCTGACGCCGTGCTGCCACCCTTCAGGTGGCTCTGCAGCTCGCTGCTCGGGGATCCTGTCTCCTGTCCTTCCTGGCTGCATCCCCTGTTCTAAGTGCTGAACAGAAATTCCTTTATTTATCTCTTTATTCCTGAAGGCGAGGCCCTGTGCCTGCACATGGCTGGTGGTGAGCACGGTGACCTCGGCTGTGTGGTCTCTTATGTGCTTCAGGCCTGTTTTTTTGTTGGCATTTATGAGCAGCAGAGGCTGTTCCCTGGAGGTGTTTTGGTGGCAAGTCCTATTTACTTCGCATTTTTACAGGTGCATTGGTTTTGCCCTGGCACTCACAAGCACAGGGTGAATGTTGGATGGAAATTAGAGGTGTTGGCTGGGGAGGAAGGAGCAGCTGAAACTTGATATGGGAGAGAAGCATTCCTTATCTGAGAGGCTCAGCCAGTCACTCTATTCCTGCTTGCCATATCAGCTCGGAAATGCTACCAGTGCTTTTAAAGCTATAGCACAGGTTTGGGGTGCCTTCTGATCTGCACAGTTCAAGCTGTTCTCCCTCTTTACTAGTGCTTCAAACTCAGCAGGTTCCAAAAGGTAAAAGGAATTGACTGCATTCACTGCTTTGTCTTTCCAGGCTCATCTTTGTGCATTTTCTTGCCTTTGCAAGCACAAGTGCTGCACTACCAGACTCTGCCATCGTGTGACTAATAGGGCTGGGGTGGTGCCACCCCCAGCACTCCCCCAGGGACAAGGAGGGCATCATCCCCCGCTGGTGCTGGCACAGGCAGGAGCCTGCTTGTTCTCCTGGCTGGCACTGATCCCTGGGGAGGATCCAGCATGGGCCTTACACTGCCTTGTCCTTTGTGTGATGTGGTTAGCATTTTTATTGCCAGTGAGGTGCCATTTCACACTGGATTGTGGCTGTTAGGAGATCACTGGATCCATCTTCTTGTGCATTACAGAAACTGCAGAGGCAAAAGTTATTTTGCTGAAGTCCATCCTTGAGCCAGCACAGGAGAGGACAATGAGGATCCTGTGCTGGATTTTTCCTCCTAGGAGCAGGTCTGAAATGCATCAAGTGGTAGGGCTGTAATGCTGATATCCAGGGGGCACATTGTCCTTGGAGGCAGGAGGGCCAGTGCTGTCCTGCTGGGCAGAGAGCAGGGCTCTGGGGTGGTGCAGAGGACACAGCAGTCCAGGGGGAGCAGATGGGCCAGTGGTCAGCTGGGCAGGTTAGCAAAGAGCTGCCACCTTTGTCTCTGGCACCAGCAATACCATCAGGGACAGCAGGGCTAGAGGAGAGGGTTCCTGAAGGGAACCTGTGCTGTGAGCAGTGGAGGGATGTGAGCAGCTGCTCTCAGAGTGTTGGGCTGCTGTGGGGATCTCTGCTCAGAGAGGGTTCCTGAAGGGAACCTGTGCTGTGAGCAGTGGAGGGATGTGAGCAGCTGCTCTCAAGGGGGTGGGCTGCTGTGGGGATCTGCTCTGCCTGTCACTGCCTCTGGCTGCCTGCATGCTCATCACAGGCAGGTTCTGTGCAGATTGAAGCCCAATGGACAGTACCCTGTGTCCATAGGTTGTGGTGATCTGCTTGTGAGAGACTTAGCCAGATGGTCAGGTAAAGCTATCTGCCATGGGAAGGTTAAAAAACACCTTGAATCCCTATTTTCTTTCCTCATCCTTTGCCAGTGCAGAGCAGGAATGCATCAGCCAGCAGCTCCTCTGGGCTGTGTTTGCTGGGGGCACCTTTTGTGGCCGTGCCCCCGTTTTCCATCAGTGCCAGCTTTCAGCATGGATGCGAGTTCCCCTGCGTGTCCCTTTTCCAGGCAGCCCGCTCAGCTATTCCTGCCCATCCTTGCCGGGCTGGCAGAGCTCTCCTGGCTTCCTCTGCCTGTCAGCCACTCCCGCCGCTGCAGATGGGTTGCACGGAGCCTGCCTTCCTTCAATCCCCGTTCCCAGCAGCGCCGAGCCCCGAGGAGCGGGCGGGGGAGCGCAGGGAAGGGGCTGCTGGTTGTCTGGGAGATCCGGGGGCAGCGAGGCGGAGCAGGCTCTGCGCAGGGCGGCTTGGTGGAGCCTTGCAGGAGGAGCTGACAGCCAGCACGACAGGGAATGAGTGTCCTTGGAGATTTGTCAGAAGTCCCTCCATAACCTCAGCATCCCTAGCACAACCTCTTTAGTGTGCTAAGAAGGATCAAGAGAGTCTTCCAGGCGGAGGTCAGGATTCAAGCAGGCATTGCTGGATGCTTCCTGCAGAGCACAGGAGATACACAGCAGATGATGGTTGCAAGAAAGATGAGTTTCATTGTGATTTTTCAGTTTTGACCACTGGCTACCTGTGTGATTCTGTTTTGGAAATTAATCAAGGTTTGGTTTTATTTTAAGCTAAGAAGTCAGCAGCATGGCTCCCTGCCTCTGCTGTGAGTCACGTTTGCTGACTTGGACCAAGACAAGTTCCTACCCTTGCTGGCATGGAGGGGCTGAGGAAGCCTTGGAAGAGCAAGCAGCATTTCCTGTTGGCAGCAGTGACAGCATTAAGCCATTTTTTGCTACAAGGCTAGCAAAAAATATTCTGTGTTTATTTATATTCTGTATTCTGTGTTTTATCACTCCAGTGCAAGAGGTTCAGTTATGTTTGGGACAGTTCCCACTGACAGGTTGATGTTGCTGTACTTGAAGATGGAGTTTGTTGTGGTAAAGAAAGGAGACCCAGTGCCAAGTTTGTGGAGCTGGTGGTTGAAATTGGAGGCAGGATCAGAGGTTGTCTTTAAGGGAGAAGAGGGATGCAGCTGAGATCTCTCTGCTGCTCCATGGCCCCTGCAAGTACCCTTGGCCCTTCTGGCTGGGGGAACCAAGCTCTGCTGGATCAGGAGAGCAGAACCGTGTGTGGTTCTTGCAGGGGAAGCTCTGGGCTTGTTCTGTGACCCTCTGGGGTATTGCTCACTTTGCCCTTATTGTAAGGGCAATGATGTAATATGAATTGTTATGATGTAATATGAATTGGCCTTACCCCATGCCAGGCTTTCTATAGCACTAGCAAAGGAGAGTCCTCCTCGTTCAGGAAAAAAAAGCAGATTTCTTAGTAATGCTCTGAATACCGGCAGAAAAGGGAACTTGGCTTTCTCCATCCCTCCTGGCATCTGAAACCAAGGCTCTGTCAGTGGGAGGGGAGAAACCCTGCTGCTAATTCAGGGTTGCCCCAGAGTCCAGTCAAAGCTGAAATGTGATTAACTGTGCTCTCTCAGTTTCCCTGCCACCTGCAGCCAACTATATGGGTCCTCATGTCTTTAGCCTTGTGTCCCTGTGTGCTTTTCAGTGTTCCAGCCCAGAAACAGCTGGGGTTTGGGTATCAGAAAGGTCTTGTGTGTCTAACTTGTGAACTGCTTTGGGCCAACAAGTCCCATAGGATACTTACTGTCCTACCAGGACTTAATTCACTTTTGGTGGATTCAAGATCACCTCTGAAAGGGTGCTTTAATTATGTGGCTTATTCTCTATGTGCTTCTGTGTTCAATGTTTTAACATCCTGAGATTATTTTGTTCAAGGATTACTTACCCTTAGTTTCCCCATGCTAGAAAAGAGCCATGGATCCTGGTTTCTACCTCTTGAGATGCACAAGTCTTTTAATGAGAGCAACCATTTGGAAAGGCACATCCCTGTGTGTGCTACCCTCACATCCTTGTGTGCATCACCTGTTTTTTATAGCCTGAAATAACATGGGAGGGAGTTCCCCTGACTCACTGACTGCAATATCAGTGGCGTGGCTGAGCTTTCACTTGCATTTCCTAACTCTGAGTGTTGGAAATACCTTAGGGAGGAGCTGCTGGTGCTCTGAGCTCAGTGGCTGCAGGTGCTCTTTGACCAGGGACTGCTGATTCCTCTCTGGGCATCCACAGCCAAAGAACATTTGCATTGCTTGGGGCAGGGATGGGAAAAGCACATAAATTCAGCAGAGCTGGATCATTTTTGGTGTCCTCCCAAGCTGTATCTCCTTCAGGAACCTGCCTGTGATTTACATCTGTGCATTTTTCTTCAGTCTCTTCTGAGATAAGCCCCATGCCTGTTAGTTTAAGTACAACATGAACATACACATGCTGCTACAGGCACTGCAGGTCTGCTTTAGGGCTGTGGTGCTGTCAGGGTGACAGGCTTTGCTGCTAGGATGGGTTGGCTCCTGTCTGGTTTAAGCTTAGGTGGGCACTGGAAGTGGTGATGTTTCCCTCATGAGGAAGTGAAGTGAATGGGTAGCTTGAACTAGAGCCAATAGTTAATGATTAATTAATCTGCTTGTTCAACTAATCAGTTTGGCAGTAGTGAACAAGTCTCAAAAAGAATATTGGTGAGAAAAACTTTGTTTTAATTACCAGGAGTATGTGGCCCACACTTTGATCCCCAAGGGATGAAAATGAGAGCAGTTTAAAATAACGTTATTTATTTGTTTTCCTTCTATTTCCCTTTGTGTTTTGGAAATCCAGTTCAGTTTTGGCTGTGGGAAGGACTAACTTCTGAAACACCGTCTTGTTTCTTGCCAGTTGAAAACTTGAACTTTCATGCTAGGGTGTCAGTTAGGGTGCTTTTGTTACAAAACTTGCAGAGACCTCTGGTTTTTTTGGTTATTTACCCTCCTAACTGTACTTTTCAACATTCCTGTTCTTCTGAGAGAGTGTCTCCTATTTGAATATGTGTTTTTGACAGCTGCTGTTCATCTGGCAACATGGTCAGGCAGCTTGAGTGGGAACCTCAGTCACCCAAAGCTTCCTTCCCCAAAGCTGCTTTTCTATAGTCAAATGATGTTACCTCTCTACTCCATTGCTCCTGCTTTGTGGTAGAAAATGGTGATTTCTTGCTGTGTGCAGGGCAGCCAAGGGGGATGATACTGATGAGCTGTTGTGCATACTCTAGAGCTCACCAGCAGTTTGCTAATCTCTGTCCATAAGGTGATAATGTTTTTGCAGGTTGTGCCTACAGCAGGTGAGGGCCAAGAGAGCAGCTGTACAGCTGGAGGTGCAGATGAAGTGTCCCCTCCCTGGGAGAGGAGCACCTCTGCATCCTGACAGGACTGGAGCTCTCAATGTGATGTGCATTGCTCAGGAGTGCTGCTCTGTAAGCACAGGGCCTGCTTGGTGTGGTGGCCCTCACACCCTTCCATGCAGCTGCTGTGCTCCTGAGGGGCTGCTGCTCTCTTAGGGAGAACATGTCACTGGAGCAAGAGCCTGCTGGAAAGTTAATCCCCAGGTTTTTTTGGCCCAGACTGGGCATGTGGTACATTGCAGGAGCCATCAGTCTGTTCTGTGTATCTCCTGGAGGTGGCTACCACTCATCAGAAGAATCATTACACTGTGGCCTGTTGTCCACAAACCATGTATGGGACACCACAGGGATGCACCAAGTGCTTCAGCTCACCTTTGCTGGTTTCTGGATCACCAAAGGTTTCAGCCTGAGCAGAGTTTCCTTTGAGAGAGTGCAATACCGTGTTCCTGTTGTGAAGTTCCTCTTGGTGTAGCTCTGATATATCTTGCTGTGTTCCTGTGCAGGAAAGAGCACTGGAAGCTCCTTGGCAACTTGAAGACCACAGTGGAAGGTTTGGTGTCCATCAGCAACCCAAATGTCTGGTCCAAGTATGGTGGCTTGGAACGGCTCTGCAGAGACATGCACAGCATCCTCTACCATGGGCTCATCCATGACAAGGTATGGCTCTGTCCTGACACCACGACTGTCTGTCTGTCTGTCTGTCTGTCACAGCTTCAGAGCCTGTCATAAGCAGGTGCTGCAGCTCACTTCTGTGCTCATAGCAGAGCGGGCACAGTGCTTGTAACAGGCTGGGAAGTGATCCAAGCAGGGGCTGAGCTTGCCTGGTAAATGCTGTGGCTGTCAGAGGGACCTGAGTGCACGTTCTTTCTATCTCATCTACTCCCAATATGGTTTTTCTAAGTACTTGTGCCCCCTGTGCTGAGGCCAGCCCCTCTCTCCTTTCTTTCTGCTGCAGCCAAGTGATTAAATTGCATTTGCAGTGAGTCAGCCCCATATCATCTGCACTTGGACAAGTCCCCAGCGAGGGCTGGCAGGAGAAACTTGCATCTTCCCTGTTTCTGCTTAGCTGTGTCAGTAACAGGAGCTGGCAGCCAGCCCTGCGCTCTGCGTGAATGGGATCACTCTTTCCAGGCTCTTGTTGTGCCTGCAGTTGCTCACCCAGCCTTCCCCCTTCCATGGCTGCCTGGAAGAATTTCTCTTTCCCACTTGTGTGCAGAGGCTTAAAGATCTCCCCTTCAGCTTGCAATTACCAGCACAATTTATTTGCAGTGGAAGGCTGAACAAGGCTGTAGGGCTTGCCTGGGGACAGGCATCCCATCAGTGGCTCTGCCACCCAGAGAGAAGAGAACAGCACAGAGGAGCTCCAGGCAGCTTGCATGGGCCAGCTGGGTGCCAGATCAGGAAACTGCACCTTTGCAGTGCTGAACCCAAGCTTAAAAGCCTCCAGGAAGAGCCAGACTGGCAGGTTGTCTGAGCAGGGACCTTGGCTCTCTGGATTTATTAAGTTTGCAGACAGCATTAGTTGAGGTGCTGCTCTGTTGCTGTTGGTCCCCAGCTACTTGGACAGGGACCTGCCCTGGAAGATGGACAGAGAGGGAAGCTGCCTTGTCCATGTGAGGAGTGCAGTGCTCCCTTCTGACAGACCTGCTATTCACAGGCTTCAGGGAGTGAGGTTTAAATGATTTATGCTGGTCTGTCTGTTGGTAGCAGTTCATGCCGGACATGCAAAGCAGGGTGGTGTGTTACCTTCCTCAGTGCTTTTACTGTAGGCAAAGACAGCTCTTCCTCTCAGGAATGTCTCCTCTGATCAGGCATGTGTGACACCAATCAAGCTATAGGAGTTGCAAAAGGAGGCCCATAAAAATCCATCTTTCTAACAGCAGTTGGCTCATAGTTGCTCCAGCAAAACATTTCTGTTTACTTTTTATTTTCTTGGCAAGCTTTTTGCCTACAGTTGGGAATTGAAAAAAAAAAAAAAAAAAGTAAAAAATCCATATGTACACATTAAGAATACTAGGGTAAGAGGTTTTTAAACTTCTGAGTTAATTTTAATTAATTTGTTTGTCCAGAAAACCAAATTCAGTCTAGAAAACTAAAATTGCCGTGTTATGTTTTTAGTCTTATAAAACAAACTACTCCCCCACCAAACCAAATAAACCACCAAAACAGAAGCCATTCCTCTGTCACTTGTGAAAGAGGAAATAGGGATGGAAGTAAAAAGTAAAAATAATTAGCTTTTTGGTGAAGAGACACTTTTTTGGTCTGTGCGTACAACCAATAGGGTGGAGAGGAAAACAGAAACTCTGTTGCAGTTCCTCTCTAAGAGGAAGAATAACTAAGAGAACCCCTCATTGTCTGAATAAAGCTGAGGCAAACAGCATGGCCTGTGTCAGCAAGGGGCTGACGGGGCTGTGCTCACTGAACTGGCACCTGGGAGGTGGCACCTGACTGTGCTGTCCTGGCAGGTGTGCTGCAGACAGAAGGATTACTGGCACTTTGTGAAGGACATTCGCTGGCTGAGCCCGGGCTCTGCTCATCACCTGGAGAAGGTGGGTTCTGGGGGTGGCCTTGTGTGCCCACTGGGAGGGGACAGGGCAGCTGGGCTGGAGCCTCACCCGTGGGACAGTGCTGCCTGGGCTGTTGTGGGTAAAGCTGCTCCATGGCTTGTGGAGGCTGACACAGCCGTGGCTTTGGGTACAAACTGTGTCCTGGGAACTCAGTGTGGCTTGGGCTGAGACAATTGGCTGCTTATGCAGCTGGGCTGGGTGCAGCAGGCATCACCAAGGGAACTGGCACAAGCAGTGCTTGTGTGTGCACAGGGGTAATTCATGTTTCTGTGCAGATCTCTAAGGGTCTGGACTGTCCCATTTCTGGATTTTGGCTTCACCATGCATTTATTCTCCCATTCCTGACTTGTGCCAGCCACTGGCATGTGGCAGCTTCTGGTCCTCAGCTGCCCCGTGCTGACATCCATGGTTCCCACCATGGATGGGCACCAAGGGCTGGCCATTTATGCCAGCCCCTTTGGACACAGCAGTGGCCAGCCGGCTGCTGGGGGAATGGGGGTGTACCTTCAGTCCAGCTCTGCAAGCTGCAGCAGCTCAGGCATTGCCACAGCCTTTTCCAGTTAATGTGTCAGCAGGAAAATGACCCTCACCAGCGGGGTCAGATTGGATTTGGAAGCGTGGGGTTGCTCCAGGTCAGGGACAACGGTCATGGGTGGGAGAGTGTGCAAGAGAAATTCATTGTGCTGGTGGCTGTCAGAGGACTTTGGTCACTGGCTGACCTTTGAAGCATTGTTCCTGCCTGGTGCTTTTGTCTCCCTGGTGGCTGAGGAGCTGCTGGGACATGCCCTCTTTCCTGCTGACAGTGACTGGCATGTGAAAGCTGCTGTTATCCAGGGGACCAAAGCCATGCGGTGGAACAAGCTCTGTTCCCCTTCTTGTCTCTCTTGTCTCTGCCTGCCTTAACCTGTGCTTGACGTCCCTTTCCAGTTCATCAGCCTGCAGGAGAGTGGCCAGCGTGACCCTGAGGGCCCAGGGGACCAGGCCATTGCCCAGCTGTGGCTGCAGCACAGCCTGCAGTGCCACTGCCTGTCAGCTCAGCTCAGGCCGCTCCTGGGGAACAGGCAGTACATTAGGAAGTTCTACACAGGTAAGGAGAAATGGGCCTTTTCCTTCTTACTAGGAAAATATCTAGCTGGTGGCATTTCTAAGCTGTGTGGGAGTGAGGGAGGACAGCAGAAAAATTGATTTGCATGTGAGCAACTGGTGTGTCAAACTGTGTGGGTGAGAGGGACTCCCCTGAGCAGCATTTTTTCTCCCCAGATACTGCCTTCCTGCTCAGTGACGCCCACGTCACGGCCATGCTGCAGTGCCTGGAAGCTGTTGAGCAGAACAACCCCAGGCTTCTGGCTCAGATCGACACCTCCATGGTGAGTTGGGGTCCCAGATTTTACATCTGGCTCTCCCCAGATGCCAACTGGCTGTGGCTGCTCCCTCAAGGTCACCTTCAGAGTATATGGAGCCCTTGGATAAGGAGCTGGACTTGGAACTAGTAAAAGTTGCTCCAAGAGGGGAGGAGAGTGGGGAACTGGTCCTTGTTCTGCCTGTGTGACCTGTAAGGGGTCAGGGTGGGGGAGATGGCTGTGTGGAGCCTGTAGTGGAGCACCTTGGTTCAGGCTCACACTAAGGATTTGAGTAGAGGACCTGAGGACCAGTTCCTTGTAAGAGGCATCTTTAAAGCCCTCTCCAATAGTCCTAGGCTTCAGGGCCAGCATGCAGAGCTGCTTGGTCATGAGGGACAGTCATGCTCTTGAGGGGATGGGCAACGCCCCAGGACACCTGGGTGCCAACTCCCACTCATGCCAGTGACCCCTGTGCAGCCCTGCACCAGCTGCCCCTCTGCAGAGAACAGAAACAGCAGCTGCCTTCTTTGCACAGAGTCCCCAAAAGAGAGCAATTAGTGAGGCTTTGTTAAATGGGGGCTGTGTTCTTTCAGCTGGCTGGCACGTCACTGCCATCCCTGTGCGCGTCAGAGCCTTCTGCTGGGACAAGGGACATGTGTGAGCACAGTGCTGAGGGACACCAGAGCCGTCTGCCAGGAGCACTGGGCTGCCTGGATCATTTCACTGAGAGCCTGGTAATTTCCCAGTGGGAATCTGTCCTGCAGCTGTGAGCAAAGAGCTGCTTCCCTTCTGTGCTGCCGTGTTTTTCCCTCCCCACCCTCGTGTTCGCATCATTTGTGGTTGGTGACCTGGCATTTGCAGGTTGATCCCTTTCTGTTGCTGCTACATGTAGCCCAATAGATGCTGATTTATTGATGATGCCACCTCTCTTCAGCTTACCAGGAAAAGTGACAATCCATCTCCAGTGACCAAGAGTCAGAGCCTGACTGCCCTCCCTGCATCCCCGTGCGTCCCTGCTGCCCCCTGCACTCAGCAGCGCTGCTTTGGGTCCTTCTCCAGCCTCCAGCATCCAGCCTCCTCTGGCCTCTCAGGTAGGGTAGGCTGGGGAGCTCAGGGTAGACCCAGGAAAGACTATCTTTTTTATCTGCCTACATGGGTGGATGATTATGGAAGATTTCTGCCCATGATGGGAGGGAGGGATATGCCTGTGGTGGGTGGGCGTGTTGGTGTGAAGCCACAAGCTTATAGCATAGGATATAGGGGACATCCTTGTGCCAGTGTGTGAAATCATTCTCCTGCTTCTGTCCAGACAGGAGACCAGTGAGTTCCTGTGGCAGCTCCAACTCCAGCCAGCCCCAGGAGCGCTGCCCGTCCACCCGCTCCTCCTCCTTCAGCGAGGGCAGGTCCCCTCTGGAACAGCCCAGCTCTGTCTCTCGCTTCCACGTCCCCTCACACAAAGACCCCTTCTCTCCAGCCAGCGAGATGAGCTCCAGCACCACCAGCCAGAGCGAGGATACTTGGACAGGGAGTCAGGATGATCCACAGAGTGACGTCAATGACGGGCCAGAGTACCTGGCCATTGGCAACCTGGGCCACCGGGGCCGGGCGTGCAGCAGCAGCAGCAGCAGCAGCACCAAGAGCAGCAGCAGCTCTAAACTCTTCTCCTCCAGCAGCTCCCAGAAGCTGGACTCGGTCTCGTCCCTGGGGGAGCAGGGGGCGAGCGGAGGTGGCAGCAGGAGCCTGAGCCTCTTGCGCCGGTCCAGCTTCTCGGAGGGACAGTCCTCAGCTCCACAGGGCATCCTCAAGAAGAGCCACGTGCGCTCACACTCTGACACCAACGTGACTTCTGGGAAGTTGCACGGTAATGGGACACCTTTTCTGGGATGGCTTCTGGGTGTGGGAGTCCCTGGTACCAGAAGGCTGGTGCTGGCCACCCCCTTGATTCCATGGATCATGTTGGAGAGAGGGACAGTGGGCAAGTGGTTGGTCTTTTCCCTTAGCTTTTCAACTCTGCACTGGAATGATGGGATGACATCTTGCCTCCCAGAATGCCCTGGGCTGGAACTGTTACTGGTGTTGCCAGCTTTTACTAAAATCTTAGAAAATGTCAGCAATGCTGTAGCATCAGCTGTTCTTCTCCACTGGGCTAGCTTGGCTGGGATATGGGACTGGGGCCTGGGCTCATCCTGCTGGTAGGATGTCATCCCACTGGTAACCTGCTGGGTTCTCCTGTGGTCTTGAATGAGTGAGTACATGGGGATGGAGAGAGTGGGGTGTGAGGGGACAACCAGTTTGTGAGAGTTTGTCCTGATGCTGCCTTCATCGGAGGAGTGGAGGACCTTGCTGAGTAGTAACCAGTCTGTCTCTGTTTTCTCTCCCTTAACGCTGCCCTTCTCCTCCTGTGTCTGCCCAGGAGGCCTCAGGGATATCACCATTATAATAGAAGATCCAGTGGCAGGTTTGGGAGCCAGTATAACAGCCCTTCATTAGTGATCATTGCATCAAGTTCAGGACTGCCATCAATCCATTAGTGTTCATTTAGAAAACAAAACAAAAAAAATCTTTCTTTGCTGTGTCCCAGCTGATGCTTCGAAGTGTGGTCTGGTTTATGCATGTGGCCTGACTGAAGCTCCCAGCTTGGTTTGTGGAAGCAGTGGCCCAGACCCAGAAGTGTTTCCAGCTGCCCTGCATGGCGTTAAGGAGTGCTGGCCACCAAGTCTCTGAGCTGCATCCCCTGCTCTTCCCTCCACCCACTGCCTCAGAAGCCAGGAGAGGTTTCCTCTCTTACCTAGTGAATAAGGGCTGTCAGCTAACCAGACATAGGCTTGGACATCTAATTTCTCCTTTTATTTCATGGATCTGTGGCAAAGGGAGGTTTGATGTTGACTGGTTTCCAGTGTATGTACCCACAGCTGAGACTCTGGATGATCTTTTGGGCTCAGGGCAGGTTTTACCCCAAGCAGAAATGATGGGGTGTTGCCATCCCTTTGGCCCATGTGCAGAAAAAGTCAGCAGCTCAACAAGAGAATGGGCTGTTTTGTTTTGCATCCAATGAACAGTGCCACTGGGTTTGACCAGCTCACATCTGGGTGCTGAGGGTTCTGTGTCTGGCAAGGCTCCTCCCTGGGGCTGTTGGGTGTTCAGAAAGATGTGTCCAGCCCTGTGTCCTGCTGCAACAGATGATGCTGAGCACTGCCTCACTTTACCTTTCAGCAGTAGGCTCTGTTGTATGTGACATCCCCAGGCATCAACCCCATGAGGTGGTTTCTGTGTTGAGGTGGCTGCAGGGCACCCTGTCAGGCTGCAGTGAGTAGCTGTGAGAGTATCCTACCCTGACAAGTCTCTTCTCTCCCAACCTGTGGGGTAGGTTGATGCCAGGCTCCATCCTGGTGACTGCTGCTTCATGGCCTTGACAGGGAGAGGCTGATTTTGGTGGGCTCAGAGACCTCCAGCCACAGCAGTCATGGCACAAAGCTGGGAGCAAAAGTGAGTGGGAGGTTGAAGGGACATGGTTGCCCTTCTGTTATGCTCAGGATTGTCAGCTGGCACCTGCCCTGTATGCAGAGCTGTGTGCTCCTCCCTCTCTGGCAGGGTGTTTCAGTCTCCTTCAGCAGTCCTCTGTCACCCAGGCACTCTGTCCAGGTGCTCCCTGGGGCCATGGCTCTCTGTAGAGCACCACCTGTCCTTGGGCTGTGCTCAGGCCAGCTCCTGGCGGTCTGCACTGGCTCAGTCTGGCAGGAGCTGCACCACAGAGTGTGTGAGGGGCAGAGCCCTGCCCACAGCCCATGGAGGTCACCTTGAGCACTGCTCCCAGGCTCCAGCGCTGTGTGGGGAGGCTGGGTACAGTGGAGCAGGAGCATGTCCTTCAAATGCCTCCTTACACTGGTGTCCAGGCTGCTTTGAAGGGCAGGGGCCCCCACAGATCCTTTGGTGGTTTCCCTGTGTCTCCTGTTCTCTGTTCTGGGGATAACTCTGCCCTCAGAATGCTCCCTCAGGAAGAAAGGGCTGGCAAGAGGTACTTGCTGGAGCCTGTTATGTCCCCCAACTCAGCTCTGGGGTAAACAGAGGAAGGCTCAGGATGTGACTGTTCCGTGTCTCTCATGATCTTCTCTCCTTCATTCCCCTTCTCCTGCCTGAAATGCCTTTCTGGTTTTGTCTCCTCCTGGGCTTGCCCTCAGCTGTGGCATGGAGCAGGAAGATGTCTCTATTTCCATCCATTGTGCCTGTGTGTGTGATGCCAAGCCCCTTTCATTTCACCCTGTGCAGTGGCAGGGCACCTCTGAGGTACTGACGTGTGCCTGGTGTCATCTTCCCTTGCAGAGTCCCACGGTGATCCCAGTGGAGGGAGAGGGCCGGTCTGTGCTTCCACGCAGAGCAGTGAACTGAGCACACCCAGCTCCCTCTACATGGAGTATGGTGAGTACAGCCAGCCCCAGGGGGGACACTCAGTCCTGGTCAGCTTCCTCCATGGGCTGCAGTGTCCTCAAGTGCTGGCACCTGCTTGTGGGATGCTGGCAGGGTGCTGGCAGGACTTGGTGGCACGGAGATAGCAGATCCTTCCCTCATACCTGTGTCTCTTGCATTTCTAGACTCTGGGCAGTACCTGAGCTCGGGGGAAGGGATGTTCAGGAGACCTTCTGAAGGGCAGTCCCTCATCAGCTACCTCTCTGAGCAGGACTTTGGCAGCTGTGCAGACCTGGAGAAGGTGAGGGAAGCAGCAGCAGCCTGTGTGAATTGGGGTGTGTATCTTACTGCAGGTTCAGGGATACTTCCTGCCATGGGGAGGATAATGCCATGGTATTGCCTGTTGTAGAGCTGTGCACAAAACTGCAGGGCTGAGCTCCTCGTTGGGTCTAGTGGCTGGGATCTGTCCATCTGTCATATACATGACATCTTTGCATGTTAGGGCCCCTCAGGGCTGTGTGCTGAACCCTCAGAGTGGATGTGTCGCACATCCTCTTTGTAGGATGCCCCTTGTATTTTGCTTCTTGTATTTTATGACTATTCTATCAGTACCTAGAAAAATAAAGCCAAGAAGACTTTGTTTTCTAGGTACTGACAGAAGAGTCATATTTTGACAGAGATTAACATCTTTCTGCCACCATCCATGAGTAATAAGCTCTTTCCTGGCATAGGTGGGGAACAAAATTTTACCAAGTCTTCCTAGTTTGTCCAAGGCATAGCCTTGAATGCTTTTTCTCTTGCAGGAGAACGCCCACTTCAGCATCTCAGAGTCCCTGATTGCTGCCATTGAGCTGATGAAATGCAACATGATGAGCCGGCAGCTGGAGGAGGAGGAGGAGGAAGACAGTGACAAGGAGATCCAGGAGCTTAAACAAAAGATTCGCATTCGGCGCCAGCAGATCCGCACCAGGCACCTGTTCCCTGCCTGCCAGGAGCTGGGCTCAGACAGTGGGTGATGTGTTTTGGGCTCATCAGCTAGTGGGATGTGGGTTTTCTGTCCATTACCTATCCTAGAGCTGCCTGCCTTCCTGCCCATTCCTTGGAAGCAGTTCAGTTGCTACCAAGGTGGTGCCAAGATGTGTGAAACTGCTGCTATTAAAGACCATAATGTGATAGATACCATCCATTGATAACACTGCTGGCACTGAGTGATGGAATGTCATTTCATTCTGAACCCGTAGTGTTTTCCATCCTTGAGCTCCATCCCTCCTTTCCTGGCCATACCTGGCTATCCCCATCTCCCACAGCTGTCAGTGCCCCTTTGGAGTGCTTCCACTGGTGACCTGGCTGTGATGCCTTCCTCACAGGTCTCATGGCAACAGACAGTGGGTCCCAGTTCAGCTCCCACGGCTCCATGCGCCTCTCTGACTCTGGCTCTGCCGAGGATGTGGAAGAGTATGAGATCCGAGGTAGGAGGGAAGGGCTGTCTTGGCTTCTTCCATAGAAACAGACTTCTAGTGTGGTTGTGCTGGGGTCAATCTTGCTGAAAAAGGCTCTGTCCCTCTGGCCTTCAAGATGGCTTTTCCCAAACAAATGTATAAGCAGAGCACACAGAGCAATCTGTTTCCCTCATGTGGTGGCATGACTTTCCTTCAAAATCTTCTGTAACCTTGTAACATTCTGTGCCTCTGGCTGGTAGGTGGTTTCCATTTCATTGCCTGGTACACATAACTGTGGTCACAGCTAGAGAGGTGGGAGAGCTGCCATCCTCTCTTCTCCTCCCCAGGCAGAAGGAACCATAGTTCTGACCAGTTACCTCTGGGATGGTGGGTATTGGTCACATCCCGACCTGCATTACCTGTAATCTCTGCTCCTGGCAGCTTGGGTGGCTGAGCTTATCACCCACAGGAGACCAGCCCAAGTCCCTGGCCTTCAGAGCCTTGTTCATCCTCTGAAGTGGATGACTTCTCAGCAGTACCTCCATCTCTCTTACTTTAAAAAGAAGATGGAGTTGTCCAGTCTTCAGCTTTAAACTTCTTGTCTCCTCACTATTGACAGCAACCTCTCCTTTCAGTCCATGAGGGTGAGGTTTTGAGCTCAGTTTTGTAACCCAGGGAGGAGTGTGTGAATTCAGTTCTGGGCTCTCCTCGTGTGAGTGCTGCTCTTGTTTTATGCCCTTTCTCTGTGGCCTGGCTGAAGCACTGAAGTCAACTGTTTTGTCATCACCATGTCATACAGATGGTAACGATGGATCTAACCTGATTCAAATGTCCAAGAACGGCCTCTCAGTGTCAATGGCTTCCTTGTTCTCAGGTACCCTGCAGTGCTCCTGGCACGCGCGCGTGTGTGCGAGGTGTGTGTGTGTGTGCAGGGCACACTTCTTCCAAACCTGCCTGGTTCACAACTGGGAATTACTTACGGTATCATCCAGATGTCAGCAAGAAAATCTGTGGAGGATTGAATAGAGTGGACTCAGAGGAGTTCTGCTGTGGGCTCCATCCCCCAGGGCATTTTGCCATGCAGTGTTTTGGATTTGTCAAAATGCCTGCTCTGTGAAGACCTCTCTTGCCTGGGGTAGAACTTCACAGGACAGTGAAGTTCTGTAGATTTTGAAGGCTGAGCCTGGGCTGAATGAGAGCAGAGCCTGGGCTGAATGAGAGCAGAGTCCTCTTCAATGGGGGACCAGGTCTCCATCCCAAGTGCCTTGGACAGGATTATCCTGCTGTACTTGGCGGAGCTGGAATGCCATAGCTTTGATCTGAAGCACAGCCTTCCTGTTCTGCTCAGACTTGACTTGAAGTGGAATCCTTCTAGAAAGGAGTTCTGGAGGGAGAAGAAGTGAGATCAGACAGGGCACAGGCAGTTTGTTCATGCTGGAGGTTTTGGTCACTGGGATCACATGCAGCTTAGTGTTTCTGTTGTTTACAGTAGTACTAGGTCTGGTCTGCTGGCGGTGTTTAAATAACCTTCATGTGCTCCCTGTTTGCTTTAGCAAGGGAACAGTCTGCTAGGCTGCTGCTGGTCTCCACTGTCAGGTGTTCAGCACCAGCACATTGCTCCTGCTGGGTTTGCTGCTGCTCAGATCTTTCCTGTCAGCCCTGTTGTGTTCACAGACCAGGCTGTGATCCTGGCTGAAGCTGGCACAAAGGTGTGGGGTGATGTCCTTAGATTTGGGGGCTGTTCACAAACTTCCTGGGGACTATCCCACTTGATAGCATTGGCAGCAGAGGTGTTTTGGGTAGCTAATGAGGATTTGGGGAGTGTTTACAGTTAATGTTGGGAAGCAAGCAGTGTCAGGATCCCAGTGTTAGTTACCCTGGAAGCCTAGAGTCAGATCTGGCTCCCTCTGCCCTTTCTGAGACCATGTCAATGCCTGAGTGTGCTGGCTCTGCCTCCCCATAGCACCTGGCCCACTCTGTGCTGTGTGTACCCCCATGTGCTCTATCGTGGTCTAGGACCATGCAGAACCTTTCTGTGCAGAGCAGAGGGCACCAGAGCATGGCAGGTGTGTCTGGCTGGTGCCCTACAAGGTTGTGAGGCTGTTTGCCTGAGTTTCCTGTTTTCTGCAGCTAGAATTCAGTTTGCATGATGTAGATATGTGGAATCCTTAACATTAGGATGCTTTCCTTTGCCTGTTTTAGCAATGGATGTCAAACAATGAAGGTCAAATGTCCAAGCTAAATTCCAGTAGTGTGACTCTGTAAATTAGCAGGACTTGTCCCTTTGTTGCTAGGGCAGTTCTGCTCTCTGTAGAGAAGCTTGGGGCAGGGGGACACTCTGCTCAGGCTGTGATTCCCTTGCATCACAGGCTCTGATTCCCTTGGCCTCGGTGTGCAGGCCTGGGGCCTGGCTGGGATCCTGTGGGCTCTCTGCAGATTTGTGTGAGTCAGCCTGCCTGGGGTACAGGAGCAGGGACCCTGAGGTGTGCTTCCCCATGCCAGGCACTGGGGAAGCTACAGACTTTTGTTTGGGGGTGGTGTGGTCACTGCAGACCATTCCTGGAGCTCCCCAGAGGTACAAACCAGCACACCTATTGGGATGAAGGTTGTGGCTTTGGCCTTGGCCTGTAGTACTTTCCCCTTACATACCTTCTTCCCTTTTCTGGGAACCTTATCTGCAATGAAGCAGGTTTCTACCTGCTTCTCTCTGTATTGTACGACTGGAATTGTCCTGACATAGGGATTTTCTACCATTGAGATGGATTCCCTGTTAGGGTTTAACCTGCTGGAGTGAGAGAATGATGAGTGGTGAAGGTTCCACTAGTTACTGCCTGGTACCCGAGCTATGGGGCAGCCCAGGGCTCTTTGGGAGTTGATTGAAGGGTCCTGCACCTTACCTTGGACCCTCCCTCCTCAGGAGATGAGTCTGTGACCTGTGCAGAGGGCTGGCCACATGGCTGCTGGCCCTTTCTCTGCAGGGTGCTGCTGTGTCGGGACAGTGCTGGGCACAGGCTGCCAGCCCTGGCCATGCAGTCACTGACAAACTGTGCCATGGCCAATGTCTGATCTCACAGGTTACAGTCAAATAGAGAGAAGGGCTCTACAACCCATTGCTAATCCCTTCCAGCATCTATACTGTGTGTAGAGAGCTACTAAACCTTCTTGCTAACCCTGCAGTCCTGCTCTCCAGGCTCCTGTGTTCTGTGTGTGTTCTATTTCAGGCCGTGTTACTGCTAGGACTTGCTGTGTGACCTGTACCAGCAGCCACTTGTCTCCCCCAAACTTCAGGCTGCTCACAGCACCCCACCATGCCTTTCCCTGATAGTTCTGACAGCTGATTAGACTGCACCCCTCCTTGCTGCTCTGTGCCACTGGTAGAAGTTGATGCTGTAGTTCTTATGCTTTTGAACAGCTTGATGAGTTTTACCTTGAAGCTTTGGTTTGAAGTGAGTGCATCCCTGGCCCTGTCCCATCTGTTCCACCTTGTCTGTTTGTGATTCAGATGCAGACATCAAGAGGAACCCAGACTCCAGCAGGAAGTCCTTTCTCTCCTCGGACTCCATGTATGTCTTCAGCCTCATGGTGACACATCTTGGTACCATGCTCTCTTTCCTGCCTAGCTCTGCTCTTCCATGTGCATCAGTTTCTGTTTTGCACTGGAGTACATATCCCTCCCTCCCTCCCTCTGTGGGGACCCCTTTGCTTTCTGTGGTGAAGTACAAAGCTGTGTCCATGGTTGGCAGCTGCTTGGGTAGGTACATACTGGGAGAGCAGTTGTTTATGGCTTACACAGGCACTGGCTGTCACTTTGCTGCTACCCCTGTGAACAGGAGTAGGTTTTGCCAAGTGAGTTAAGTTTTGCTTGCTCTTCTGAACAGTTGTGGTGCCATTAGCCAGCTTTGCTTGGGCACATTTGCAAAGACAGAAATCAATTGTGTGTATTAATTTTAAACCTGTGTAGCAGTGCAGAATTAAGGTACCAGAGTGGAAGGGAGGATCTTTGACTTGGGACTGGCATGGGTCTGCAAGGAGGGCACAGCTTGACATCCAGTACTAACAATTCCTTTGCTGTCTAGATCCCACTCCTTCCTCAATTCAAACTCGGCAGAGGCGGTGGCCATGGGCTTGCTGAAGCAGTTTGAGGGCATGCAGCTCCCAGCTGCCTCTGAATTGGAGTGGCTGGTCCCTGAGCATGATGCCCCACAGAAGGTAAGGCTGTGAGTTCCTGTCACTGCTTGCATTTGATCTTCCCTGAACCCCTGGCTTCAGGGCATTGCTGAGGGGTCTTTGCTTGTCCCAGTGCTCTCTTTGTGGAGCTCGAGGAAGGGGTTTATCTGGGCTTTGGAGATGGATGCAGGCTCCTACAGCAGTGTCCAGGACCCTGGGGGACAGCCCTTCTTCAGCCCCCAATTCAGCTGAGGGGCAGCTTGGTGCCTGGCAGTTTTCCGGAGGGCTGCGGTTGCAGGTTTCTGGCAGTCCAGCCAGGTGCACTGCCTACAAGATGGGGATCTGACCCTCTTGCCTGCCTCTCCCAGCTGCTGCCCATCCCTGACTCTCTGCCTATCTCTCCTGACGATGGAGAGCACGCTGACATCTACAAGCTGAGGATTCGGGTGCGTGGAAACCTGGAGTGGGCCCCGCCGCGGCCGCAGATCATCTTCAATGTTCACCTGGCCCCAGCGTAAGGACCCGTGTGCCTGGGGGCTCTCAGGGGACCTGCCCTTCCCATCCCTTCCCCATCCACACCAAGGGTGTTTATCCTCTGGTTGTTGGGGTTTCCCTGCTCTGAGCCTGGTAAATCCACGGTGGTCACCACTGTGAGATGGAGGCAGTGCCTGGGGTTAGAGCCTTTGGGACATAGTGGGGCTTTTTCCCCTGTGTGTTGTCCATATAAACCTCCCAGGCCTGTGCTGGTACCCATCTTCTGGTGCCAGGTACCACCAGGGCTGGGTCATGCATGTTGTCTTCTGTGTCTGGGCAGGAGGAAGGTGGCTGTGGCCAAGCAGAATTACCGGTGTGCAGGCTGTGGCATCCGGACTGATCCTGGTGAGTGCTGGGAGCCTGACCTGAGCTGGAGAGTGGTGGGGAACTGCAAACAAGTGGGAAGATGCTGAGTGAGTGGGTGATGGTAGAGCACAATATAAGGTCCCTGGAACAGTGCCATATTGCCTTTGCCAGCTCTGCCAGAACATTGGTGTGCACCATGCACATAGGAGCCTTCTCTTCTAGGAGGTCACAGAGCTGGTGGAGGCAAAGAGCAGTCAGTTTGTCCTTCAGAGGGCATTTCAGATATTGACACTTGTAAGAGTGTAAGATGTTGGGTCCTCAAGCTCCCAGCTAGTTCTGCAGCTGCAGAGCTCTTCCCTGAATAAGTAGGTAGATGTGGTTGCACGAGACTGGACTATTGGTCCCAAAGGCTTTTGCAGTCAGAGGGTGCTTGCAGACCCCAGTACTGAGCACTCTGGTACACTTTCCTTGCTTGTGGGAAATGCTGAGCAGTGTTGGGAGTGCAGCAGAGGCCGTGCCTGGGCTGACCCTGCCTGTCTGCCTGCGTTTGGCCAGATTACATCAAGCGGCTGCGGTACTGCGAGTACCTGGGCAAGTACTTCTGCCAGTGCTGCCACGAGAACGCCCAGACCGTCATCCCCAGCCGCATCCTGCGCAAGTGGGACTTCAGCAAGTACTACGTGAGCAACTTCTCCAAAGACCTGCTGAGCAAGATCTGGAGTGACCCACTCTTCAACGTGCAAGCTATCAACCCTGCCCTGTACCAGAAAGTGAAGGCTCTCAACCAAGTGAGGGTAAGACCCTTTCTGTGCCTTCCTGAGTGGAGTTTGGGTGAGGTGGATGGCAGCCAACTGTAAACTGTATTTCAGGGAAGCTGGGGAAAAGCAGATATTTCAGTTTTAGAGGCTTAAAATCTCATCACTGTGTCTTTCTATTCACGTTTTCTGATTTCTTCAGTGGCATAGGAATGTCAAATTCATAGGAAAATCAAATAGGAATTTCTGGCTGGTATCCAGCTGGGCTTCAGTTTATCTCCTGGAGCACATGATGGTGGTTGTGCTCGCCTTGCCCTGTGTGATGTAAACACTTTGGAAACAGGAGAGCAGCAGCTGAGGAGCAGCACAAGGAATGGGACAGACCTACCTGGGCGAGGGCCATGCTCTGTTTACTGATTCTTTGTGCCCCTTCCTCTCCAGCTGCTGCGAATCCAGCTTTTCCACATGAAGAACATGTTCAAGACCTGCCGGCTGGCTAAAGAGTGAGTGCTGGGCTGCTCTGCTGTCCTGGTTCTGTCCCAGGGAATGTGCACTGGGAATCTGTGCAGCTTATGCATTGAGCTCTGGGGAGAGAAAGCATAAGGAGTGAAGGGAGAACCTTACTGGAGTCACTGAGCTCTGGTTTCTCTGTCCTTGCAGCCTCCTGGACTCCTTTGACGCAGTGCCTGGCCACTTGACAGAGGATTTGCACCTCTACTCGCTGAGTGACTTCAGTGCCATCAAGAAAGGGGACCTGATGCCTCGCCTGACAGAGCTCCTGAAGGCAGGCAGCCTGCACATTGACAAGTGCATGGTAAGGCCTCCTCTCCTGCCTCCTGCATGGCTCTGGACCCTTGGGAGCAGGCTTTGCTGCAAAGATAACTGATGGGGAGGCTTTGGTGTGCAGAGCAGCCACCAAATTAACTGATTCAATGCTAACTGTTCCTGCCTGCTTTACAGAGCTCCTACCCAGCACAAATGGGATATTTGCTACCCTGTTTTGGTTCTCCCTCACCCCTGACACAGGTTGATTCAGCCTTCTTGTGCTCCATGCTGGGGAAGGGCTGTCCCACATGGTTAGAGCAGGGCACTGTGGCCTGCTGTCCTGCTCTACTCTGCCTTCTGTCCTACTTGCCAGGGAGATGAGCATTTAGCTGCTTTTTCTTTGTTGTTTTTCCTTCCAGCTGTGCCAAGCCAAAGGCTTCATCTGTGAGTTCTGCCAGAATGAGGACGACATCATCTTTCCCTTTGAGCTCAACAAATGCAAGACGTGTGAAGGTGAGATACTGGGGAAAAACAGGGAGGGGACAGACCCTGGGGCCACCAAGGTCTTCTTCCAGTTAGAGTGGAATTTGTGTTCGCAAGAGGTACAGAGCTGTAGCCAGCCAGACCAGAGTGCCCCTATGCATGGCCTGTGTCCGCAATGTTACAACAGCAGCAGATAATCCTTGTCACAGTTATTGATGGCATGGTAAAGCATGTAGGTCCCCTCCTGACCACGCTCTGTGCTGCCTGCCCTGGCAGCTGTGGGCAGTTGGGCTGTCACTGCAGGGAGTGGGTGTCTGGGAGTCCTGGCTTCCCTCCTGCTGCAGTTACAGGACAGGCTGCAGCCTGCTTGGATGGCTGGAGCTGAGCTTGCAGAGCAGAGAGAGCCTGAAGGCTTTATCTCTGTGCCCTTCCTGCCTGCTGAGAAATCCCTAGGCCCCTTCAGGGGACATCCTTGATAATGCCCAGTATTAATGGCTGAGTAGAGCATGGCCCTACATCTTGGGATCAGCCTCTGAACTGGCATAAAATGGCTCCTGACAACATGCAAGCCCTGGTTTTAGGTGCAGTGCCAGAGAAAACTTGGGACCAAGTCACTGTTTCCGTGGAGTATCAGGAAGGCTTGGGGAGGGACCTTGTGCAGAGCAGAAATCCTCCCTCCTGTGCTTCCAAAGCTCATGAGCTAGTGAGGGACCCGGGGTGTGGAGTGTCAGGCAGTCTGTCAGCCTGTCCAGCACTCAGCCACGCTCTCCCTCACAGAGTGCAAGGCCTGCTACCACAAGTGGTGCTTCAAGAGCAGCCGCTGTCCGCGGTGCGCGCGGCTCCAGGCGCGCAGGGAGCGGCTGGACAGGCAGCGCACGGAGCCCGACAGCTCGGACTGCGAGGGGGAGCAGCTGCCAGAGCCAGGGCCAGCCACGTGAGCACGAGCAGCCAAGGAGCAGATCATGGCTTTGTTATGTGCATGGCCTTCATCACCAGAGAGTGAGCCACACGGACTGGGGATGAGGACTGCTGGGAGGCCTGGAGCACTGTCCTGAAGGGATTTCTTTTCACAGTTCTGCTGGGAAAGGAGCATATTCCACCAAGTGGATCTGCTCCAGGTACTGCTCCCACTCCCTGATGCCTTTGCTTGCTCCTGCCTGTCCTGCAGGCAGAACAGGGACCTTTTCCTAGCAGTTGTTCATGCTGGACCCAGCAGGGCTGTGCTGTCCATCCCTGCGGGTCCCCTGAAGGGTCAGCACTCGCTGCTCATCAGCTGTATACTAGGAAGCTCTGGTCACATCTGCTCCTTGGAGGAGGGAATCAGGTCTCAGTCCTGTGATCCTCCATTCTGCTGCTGGGGGTTGTGTGCATGGAGGGAGGGTGGGGTTTGGGGTTGGTTGTGTATTTAACAGCTCCTTTTCTCAAATGTGCTGTGGGACACTGCTGGAGAGCAGTTGCTCTCACTCCAGAATCAGAGCAGAGGACGTGGCAATGATGAAAATGCCAGATTTCCCTGTGCTGCAGAGGGACATTGCCCCTGGAGCAGCTGCACAAGTGAATGTGCTGATGGACTTTTGGCAGGCAGATCCCCATGGCTCCACAGAAATCTGCCTCCATGGGACATGGTGAGGCTTCTGACCCTACTTCCTCCTCATGCTGCCAGTTCGTCCTACCAGGGAGATACGTCCTCCTTTAAGGATGACATGGGACCTCACTCTGGTGGCACCAGAACCTGCCTTGTGTGGAGCTGCCTCTCTGCCTTTGACCTGTCAGGATGCAGGTGAAGGCTCATCCCTCCAGCTGCATCCCCAAGCCTCTGTTTAGCTGTGTGTTTTTCTTTTTTTAATCTGCTGGACTTGGTTTTATTTTTTTAATGTGGTTGTTTGTATTTTTAACTGTGTGTTCCCCTCAAGGAGGTGCTGCTTGAAATGCCTTCTTAGGGGGCATGTGATCTCCTTGGGACTGACCAGCGCTCTCCTGCTCCTGGTTCTTCACTCCTGGATGGAGCTGGTCCTCTCACCCAGCAGGATCTCCTGCTTTCCTTGGGGCAGGAAGGGTCCCTGAGCCAGGCAAAGCTTTGAAGCTTCCCAGCTGTGCTGTGGTGGGATGGTCAGGCAGCCTGATTGCAGTGGGGAGACCCAGGGGAGAGGGGTTTGGCACTGGGGTGCTGCCAAGGACTGGTTCCTCACTGATGCACTTGTGTCACCTGGCACAAGTGACAGCTCTGCAGAGTCAGGGTCAGACCCAGTGGGACAAGGTGAGCTCTGTGCCCAGCTGAGGAGGTGCCTCTGCATCGTGGGGGGATGCTTTGGCCATGGCATGTGCAGCACCACCCGAGCACAGGTGGGATGTGGGGTGTTAGGAAGGATGGTGTGGCCTGTGTACGTGCAAGGAGGGTGTTGAGGGACCAGAGAGCAATGCACTGGCAGGAGGCCTCAGGGGGCAGTGGCTCTTTCAGCACATGCCCTGATTCGAGGCTGGGATGTGGCTTACAGGCTCTCCCTGTGGGGGTGGCAGGGTTGGGGAGAGGGGAAGAGGCTGGGTCCAGGAGATGTGGCTGCAGCCTTGCTGCTGAGGGCTGGGCTGCTGCATCTCTCCCCTGCCTGCAGCATCCTGACCAAGTCCTAAAAGCAGGGTTCATCTCCCCACTGGCTCCCCTGCCTTGTGTCTTGCTTCTGCTTTTTTTCCCCAGAAGAGCAGCTGCTCTTCTCACTCTGTCTCTGCAAGCCCTGGGGCTGCCAGATGCTGGTCTGCCTTGGTCTTGCCTGTCCCCAAGCCCAAGCCAAGCCCTCCTGCTGCTGCTTGGATCTCAGACCCCCTTCCCTGGAATTGCCTCAGCAGCACACCTCCACCTTTTTTTGTTTGAAGCACTTTAACGTCATGGGACAGCAGCTGAGAGGCTGCCCAGATCCCTTTCTAAAAGCACTGAGTACTTTTTGAGAAGAGGGAAGGAATTCTGGCTTAGTTATGGTTTCCACCCCCCACCATGGACTGTGTGGAAGCAGCAGGACCCCCAAACCTGGCACAGGTCTCCAGGGCAAGCCTGTGCCCAGCACTGACACTGCTGCCCAGCACTGACCACTACAGCTAACACTGGAACTGGCCACGACAGGGAGCTCTGGGAGGGAGAGCTGGGGGCTGCCCTGGCCCTCACCTGGAGCCCTCACAACGGGATTGTTATTGCACAGCACAGCAATTAAATGCCGTCCTTAATAAACGACGTTAATAAGGAGTCTGGTTGTGTTGTGATGTTGTTTCAGGTGGGGTAATGGTGTGTATCCCACCTGGAGGTGATGGGGCAGGCAGGGAGTGCTGCTGAGCAGCGGAAGGGACAGCTCATGTAGCTGGTGATGCAGTCACTGGGAGGGGGTTATTGTCACTACCCCTTGACTGATTAATTTGGTTTGTGGCCTGCCCCTGCAAACTGCCCACTGGATTCAGGGCAGGAGGTGCAAGGCACTGAGTGAGGGGCTCTCTGTAATGTCTGTCCCCTTCCAGAGCCTGCTTTTGCTGCTGGCAGAGGGGCCTGGCTTTGGCTGCCCTGTCCATGCTTGCATCCCTATTCCAGGCCACCCAGCTCTCCCTTCACAGCAGTGTTGTGCACCTCCCCATAAACACCATCAACACAGGTGATAAAAACTGTAAACTTTAAAACTGTTAAAAAATGAGAGACCAGCACTGGCTCCATAAAGAGCCTCTTCCTGGGGGCTTTTCCCTAGAAACACCCTGCTCAGCCCAAATCTCAGCTGTGGTTACCAGCAGCAATGGTGACCTGGGCTACTCCTGAGGCCTTGGTTGTAGAAAGGTTTCTGGCAGGCACAGGCATGCTGAGGATGGGCTCTCACAGCTGCCAGCAACCTTGTGCCAGTGGAAGGGCTCCAGCAGCTGCCCTAGTGTGGCAATTCAAGCAGTGGGTGATGGCAAAGACCTGCAAAACCCTGGAGCGTGCTGCTGCTACAGGGAGCCCTTCGATATCCCAGGGTGATCCCTGCAAGCTGGCAGCTGGGCCAAGGCACATCTGCCCAGCCCAGAGGGTGTCACTGGGAGTGTGTGGGGCTGTAGCGACGCTCAAACTGCTCCACGTCGAACTTGCGCTTGCAGCCGGCGTAGTTCATGTAGCGAATCTTGCCAAAGATCGGCCGCTCCGCCCAGCCCTGGTCGTGAATGCCACAGATGGACCACAGGCAGCCTGCCGGGCACAGGGACACCGGTGTTAGCTCTCCCCCTTGCTCAGGGGCACCCAGAGAGCAAGGGGGATCTGAGTGCAAGGCAGGATGGGCTGGAGTTGCCTGCAGAGAGCCCCCACTGCAGCCCTGGCCACCCGAGCTACGGCCTCCCAGCCTGTGCCCCCAGCCTGCAGCTTGCCTACGTATCCATTGGGGTCCCTCCCGTCCAGCTCGTAGCGGTCGTTGAGGTAGATGGCAAACTGCAGGGCCTCCTCAGGGCAGCGCGTCCACTCCAGGATCTTCTTGGCCCAGTACATCCGCAGGAAGCCGTGCATCTTGCCCTCCCGGACCATCTGCAGCTGCAGGGATGGAGACGGCCATGAGGGTCAGGCCATGGCAGGTCACCTCCATGCCTCAGAAAAAAGCTCAGCATTTTGTGGGGAAGATGTAGGGCAGTACCTGGGCAGCGTTCCAGAGTGGGTCATGTGTGGTCCCCTGCTCCAGCTCCTGCAGACTGTATAGATAAGGCCTCTTGTCTTTGGCATGGACCTTCAGGGTGGTTTGTGCCCAGTCATAGGCACCTGTGAGCAAGAGATGAAGGGCAGCACTGAGCAACCTGTTCTGCAGGGTGCTGAGAACCAGTCTACTGAGGCCACTGTGCCCTGGAGGCACCAGTCTTGAAGAGGGCACTCGTCAGCTTCTGTCCTACCTCCAGAAGAGACCAAATGATGGGACATTAGTGCCCCCACAGCCCTTCTCCTAGCAGAACTAGGATTGCCAAGTTGCAGTGAGCAGCTGGGCACCCAGCATGGCCCGCGTGACCCAGGATGTTACCCTGCACACTGTCGTAGTTCTCATTGTAGTAGCAGAAGTTTTCAGCCAGCTCCCGCCGCACCACAGCCTCCTCCACAAACGCATCCACCGAGTCCTTGTAACTGCGCCGCTGCTTCTGCACCTCCAGGATGGCTCTTTGGGTGGAAACCTGGCCTGGGGACATGGGGAAGCACCAAGTCAGGCTGCTGGACCCAGCCACATTGCTCAGTCCTGCTGCAGAGTGGGAAGCCTGGGACACTCACCGAAGTGAAGCCATGGGGAGAGGTTGCTGAGAGCCGCCTTGTTGGGATCATTCCTGTGGCTGCTGAAGGATTTCAGCCGCTCTGCAATGAAGGACTTGAGCACAGCCATCCCTGCAGCTGTGCCAGGGGTTGCCCACTCCACCTCCTTCACGGTGTGGTCCACCTGCAAGCTGGAATAACAGGCCTCCCAAGCGATGGGCTGGGCGGCAACCAAGCAGTGAGTGCATCTGCAGAATCTCTTCAGTGAGGCTGCCCTGAATGTTATGTCCCCAACCAGCAAAGTCCCCAGTCCATGCCAGCCTCTTCCTTTTAACTAGCCCTCTGCATGGCAGAGATGTGGGAACTGAATGAATGAGGTGGGAACCTCCCTTTCCCCAGGGCATCCTCATCTCCACACCATCTGTGTGTGACCTCAGGCAGGCCACTGTCCTCATTCCCTGCCAACCCCTCCCAGGATCACAAAGGACTTATGAAACACTCTGAGACCTGCCCATGAATGGGTTTGAGTGTCTCCTACTGGTACCTCTGCTGGGCAGGAGGGCGGATGTGGGTGACGAACAACAGGGGGAAACTCGGTGAGGAACTCGGGGAGCTGAGCGTGGATCTTGCCCCGGATGGTCCTGGCGCTGTACTCCTGCTTGGGGGAGGCAACCCAGCAGGGCACAATGTTGTGGGCATCAACCTGGCAGCAAAGCAGAGGAGAAGGGTGTGAGAAGCAAACAATCCTGGCAACATGACACACATGCTCTCTGCTCAAGTCAGACACAGGAGACAAGTTTGTCCCACATCTCACCAGCCAGTTTTCCATTCCCAGAGTGCTGGCACCCACCTGTGCAAATGGCACATCCTCTGGCAAGCGTTCCCTGACGTCCTCTACCCACTGCCGGGGGAGGCGGAGGGGGCTGAAGTCTGTCACCAGCCCACCCACGCCATGCTCCGTCACAAACGTGGGCAGCACATCCTTGGCATAGCCCAGCAGCAAGTGGAAGGAGATGTTCAGCTCTGCACACTCCTGCAGCGACACGGAAATGGCTGTGGGACAGTTCATGGCTCTGCAAACTCCACCCAAGCAGCATCTGCTGAAGGGACGGATCTGCTGAAGGGATGGATCTGCCTCCCCTTTCCCCATTTGCCCTGTCCCACCCAGCACGGACATCCCGTGGCTGTACCTCTGCTACCTCCTGCAGACCCCTCAGCATGAACCTGTAGTGGCGGATGGTGGCCTCCAGAAATTTGGGCACCAAGCAGAAGCAGACGTGCAGAGGCAGCTCCTGTTTGAGGGCCAGGCGCTGGGCGTAGAGGAAAGCCCAATTATCTGGGGAAAATACACAGGGCAGCGTCAGGATGAGGATGGGGCCTTCATAGGAAGTTTCCCCCCAGATTCCCCTATAGAGAGTGGGGCCAGCACCAAAGTTATCGAAGGAGGGACCAGCGCTTTTACTACCCCTGGGAGCCCCTTCCACCAGCCGGTTCTCACCTTGCACTCGCTGATCCCGGCACATCCAGTAAAGGATGCACCGAGCATCATCCTTCAGGTCCGAGCCCTGCGAGACAAGGCGAACCCGCTTTTTGTTGTACTTGAACTCTCGAACGGACGGGGCCGCCCTCCGACGGGCCTCCTGTATCGCCTCCTCTCCCTCCGTCCTCCTCCGATTCACGCACGGCACCTCCGTGGCCTCGGCCTTCCGCTTCCCCCGTGCCCGCCGCATCCTCAGCGCCGCCCGGAGCAGCGTGGCTGCGCTGCCAGAGGAACACAGGCCGGACTGATTCCTGCGCTTCCCGGGAATCCCGGGCCCGGCCCGCCCCCAGAGCCCGGGGGATGCCGGTCCCCAGCCCGTGCTGCTCCTCGGGAACCGGGTAATAACGGTGTTACGGTCCCCGGCCCGATCCGCTCCTGGTGTCCCTGCCTGGGCTCCGGGTGCCGGTGCCGATGCCGAAGCCTGCTGGCAGCCACGCGGCCCGAGTGTTACACAAGCCGGGGCGGGCGCTGAGGGCGTGCCCACAGGCGAGGCCATCCCGAGGGGCGCGGCTCCGCCACCGGCGCCGCCCCCACGCAGGGGCGCAGGTGCTGCTCCCATGGCCCCGGCGCGCCCAGGGCGCTGCACCTGCCCCGGGAGGGGTGTCCGTGCCCGCTGGTGCCTCCCCTCCGTCCGCCCGGGAACAAGGAAGCAGCTCCAGCTACCTATAGCCATCACTCGGCAGCGTAGTTCCCTGCTGGCGCCTTCCCCACGCCCTGTGCCCTCGGGTCCCTCACCTTGCAAGGCCTTGGGGCGCTGCCTTTGGACATGACTCGGGGCACGGCAGGGCTGCCCCTGCTGCTGCTGAGCCTCGCTGTGCTGGATCTCTCACTGGGTAAGGGCTCAGCGGTGTGTGGAGATATCCATGGGGTGGAGGGGTGAAGGAGGAGCGTCGTACTCCAGGGTGGTGGGTGGCCCTGGGGTGACTTTGCCCACTGAGGTGAAACACTTTGGATGCTGTTTGCTCTCCGACATCCCTGTCCTAGCGAGCAAACAGGGCAGTGCTTTATAGAACACAAGCAACAAGCTCTATTTCTTTGCTTCTGATGTGGGTCTCCATCTGGGAAGAGAAGACCTTAGGCTCAGCTGGACCCCTTGCTGAGCCTTGGTCCTTGCTGGGCTCATTGCTTCTGCTACAATCTGCCCAGTAGGCCCTGCCCAAATGGCAACCTCACTGGGAGGTACTAGGCCTGGAGACCTTCAAATGCCATCCCAACATTTGCACTTGATGCAAAGTAAGAGCAGTGTTGAGTGGAGCACTGGGAATAAACCTGCAGCTTGTACCTCCTGAGAGCCTTGACCTGCAGCTATAGATCCCCTCCTGCTGCACCCCTCAACCCCCTCCCAGAGCTTTTGTGGGTTGCAACAGGTCCCTCATGGACATGTCCTGAGCTGCAAGCTGGGGTTTGTTCCTTTGTGGGGCTAGTTCCACAAAGCACTTCCCCATTGCCATTATTTACACCCACTGCTATCAGTTCCTGACTATCTGCAGCACAGAGGGTTTGTTTAAACTGCTGCTGCTGCACTTCCAGACTGTCTCAGGTCACCAGTTCCTGCTTGGCTCTTCCTGCCAGACGGGTTTGTCTGACTTCCTCCAGGGATGGGTGAAGATGGGGGAATGGGTCTGAGGACTGGTTCCCAGAGGAGTTTCTGCCCTGAAACCAGCAATGGCCATGGCTTGTTCCTGCTTTGTCAGGCTGGGGATTTATGTGGTCAGCCTGGCTGATTGTCACGTTGCTGTTCAGGGAATCCACGTGCTTGGTCCATGCAGGACAGGGAATCCCCACTCCTGATGATCCATGGCTGATGCAAGACTTGGGCAGTTCATGGTGATGGTAATATTGCACCATTCCCAGCACAGCCATGGTCCCAGGCTTTCACTGCCAGCCCTTGTGTGCTGTCTCCCACCTCTTTGCAGGGACCACTGTCAAAGATATGACAAACCCTACATCTCTGACTCTCCCAACCTCCTTGACACCCACAGAGACCACGGCACCACTGTCCAACAGCAGCTCAAGCACTGCAGCCACCTTCCCTTCCTCTCATCCTGCAACCTCCACCCCAGAGATGCCAATGGATGCCTTCACACCCAGTGCTTCTACAGCTCAGCAGAGCAGCCTGGCAGCCTCCAACATCACCACACCACAGGCAAGGGGCAGCAGAGCTGACAGCACTCCTGGGTCACCTGGGCTGGCACCCAGCACCAGCAGTACCCCAGCAGGGCTGGAAACCACCACCAGCAGTACCCCAGCAGGGCTGGCACCCACCACCAGCAGTACCCCAGCAGTGCTGGCACCCACCACCAGCAGTACCCCAGCAGGGCTGACACCCACCAGCACCAGCAATACCCCAGCAGGGCTGGCACCCACCACCAGCAGTACCCCAGCAGGGCTGGCACCCACCAGCACCAGCAATACCCCAGCAGGGCTGGCACCCACCAGCACCAGCAGTACCCCAGCAGGGCTGGAACCTAGCACCAGCACCACCCCAGCAGGGCTGGGGCTCACCACCACCAGCAATACCCCAGTAGGGCTGGCACCCACCACCAGCACCACCCCTGCAGGGCTGGAACTCAGCGCCACCACCACCCCAGCAGGGCTGGGGCTCACCACCACCAGCAAGCCACCTCCAACCTCCACGGCCATGACACCCAGCTATGACAAGAGTACCACTGTCACATCTGTGGGATCTGTGGGGACCAGCACAGCCCTGGCTGCCAGCTCATTTGGAGTTGAAACGAGCATGCTGCCTCCCTCCACCTCTGCTCTTCTCTCCTCCACTGGGCTGGGCACCACGCTTGCCACCAGCCCCCACCAAGAGCCAGCCATGACCACACTGCTTGGCAGCCCATCCCCAGGGACCAGCACCACCTCTGCTTCCACCACCCCAGAAGTGACAGACACTTCAGATGGGCCCTTGACGACCCCATCAGACACCATGACCTCCCTTGGTACCACCACAGACGTCCCTGGGACCGCCCCTGGTACTTCCACCCCAACAGAGCCAGAGACCCCCAGTGACACTGCAGGTGAGTGCAGCCTCAGGGCACCCGGAGAGTAGGATCAGGGTGGTAAATCCCCACAGGATCTCCCATCTTGCTCAGCCAAGCACTTGGCTTCTTCCCCCAGGGGCCACCTGGTCTTCAGGCTCTTCAGGGCAGTGGCTGGGTGCCAGGCTGGGGACCTGTGCTGTGGTGTGACAGTACTGCCGTGTGGCCGTGCCCCCAGCACTGAGCCTGTGTGTACACACCCCCATGTGAACAATCTGTGTACCCTGTACCCCGACAAGTGTGATGTACCCCTGAAGTCCCCCAGGGAGCTGTGCCCTGGCAGTGCAGCTTTCTGGGCGCCTGTGTCCTGTCACTGTGGCTGTGTCCTGGTGGCTGTTGCAGGAGCCTTTATCCTGGCACTGCAGATGTACCCTGGTGACAGCTCACCCCGTGCACCTCAGCCAGGACAGGGACACTGTACCCTGCCCCAGTACCCCTTGCCATGCACATATTCCTGGTGTCCCTGTACCCCAGCAGAGCCCCTGTATCCTCACAGAGTACCTGCAGCACCCTGGCCCTGTGCCTGTGCAGTGAGAGCGCCTCATCAGAGTGCCAGCACCCTGGTGGTGGGCTCTGTGTGCCTGTGCCCTGGCAGTGCCCCCATGCAGCTGCTCAGCAGCAGGGTGGCCATGCCCTGACAGTCCTCCAGCATGCCTGCCTGCCTGTGGAATGCCATACCTGGCCCAGGGCCTGCTCTTGTCCCTGAGCCCAGAAGGAGGAAGCAGCCCCAGCAGTGCTCCTGGGCCGTGCTGTGACACGGGGAAGTGATGCCTGCACAGACAGCCCAGGGGACAAACCCTCAGCCTGGGGCACGCCCTTCCTGAGCTGTGTGCCTGTTCCCTGGCCGGCTCCTCGGCTCACACAGAGCTGGCTGTTATCTCCTGAGGGCGTTGGTGCCGGGAGCCAGCACCAAACATCACCCCCGCGGCGGAGCGCGGGGTTCCGGGCAGCCTGGAGCATTCCTGGGCTCTTCCCCGTTGTCACCCTCCCCTCAGCAGGCAGAGGACGGCCACAGGAGCCAGGTCTGTAGTAGTGGTGGCCTTGGTGGCCTGTCCTGCCCACTTTTTGTGGCTGTTCTGGGTCCAGCCGTGCAGTTGATGTTTGCTGGGCACTGCAGCAGTCCCTGGGAGTGTTCGTGCCGGGTGGAAGCCGCTGCCTCGCTGCCAGCACCTGGAGGGTGAAAGGACCCAGCTGGATGCTCCTGCTCTGCTGGGTGAAGGAGACTTGGAAAACCCAGTGCTGGGGCTGTGGGGAGCACTCAGAGCAGTGCCCGTGGGGGTTTGTCAGCTCCTGCTCACCTGGACATGGCTGGGCAGAGAGGAGGGCTGGCCCTGCCCCTGCTCTGGCCCCTGCTGCTGCTGCTGCTGCTGAGCCTCACCTGCCTCTCCGTGCTGCACCTGGCTCTGGGTAAGGGCTCAGTGGGCTGCAGTGCTCTCTGCTGGGTGGGTGGTGAGTGGGGAGCATCATGCCCAGCGTGGAGGGGTGGCACCTCTGGGGTGCAGGGGGCTGGGATGCTGTGGGGCTGTTTCCTGCTTCTTAAATGGGAAGCAGAGGAGGACTTGCTGCTTCTCCCTTTGTGAGGATGAGGCCCTTCTGTGCAGATGCTCACCTGGCGTGGGCTAGGGTCAGACCTTTGCCCTTCTCTGTATTTTTATTTACCCAGCTGCTGTGTGCAGAGAGGGCCTGGCTGCCAGGGGCTTTGGAAGTTTCTGGCTGGCTTGGCTGAAAGCAAATGGTAGCTTGTGTTTCGGTTTCGCATTCTCATGCAAGCAGAGCCCCAGACTCACTGGGTTTGTACTGGGATCACTGGGGAATCCAGTCTGGTATCCCAAAGCCACCACCTGACAGACACCCCTGGACAAAGGTCCAGGTAGCCAGGCTGTCCTGCCTGTCCTGTGGAGAGGGTTACAGATCCCTGGGCTTTTCTGGGGACAGCACATTGCTCTGGTACAGTCCACAGTGGAAGAGAGGACATTCCTCCTGTGCCCTACCCCCTCCCTCCCTCCCAGAGCTTTTGTGGGTCACAGCACGTCTGCTCATCCTGAGCTGCAGGCTGGGATCTGTTCCTTTGTGGGGCTGCTTCCCCCCTGCCATTATTTACACCCACTGCTATCAGTTCCTGACTATCTGCAGCACAGAGGGTTTGTTTAAACTGCTGCTGCTGCACTTCCAGACTGTCTCAGGTCACCAGTTCCTGCTTGGCTCTTCCTGCCAGACGGGTTTGTCTGACTTCCTCCAGGGATGGGTGAAGATGGGGGAATGGGTCTGAGGACTGGTTCCCAGAGGAGTTTCTGCCCTGAAACCAGCAATGGCCATGGCTTGTTCCTGCTTTGTCAGGTTGGGGATTTATGTGGTCAGCCTGGCTGATACCCATTGAAGAGATCTGTGTGTTTGATCCATGCAGGACAGTGAGCTCCCCCTCCCAGTGCTCCCTGGCTGATGCAGCTCTGAGTTCCTGGGGGAGCTCACTGTGCTGGTGATGCTGCACCATGCCCAGCACAGCCATGGACCCAGCCCTTCACCACAAACCCCTGTGCATCTCATTGTCCCCACTCTTTGCAGAGACCACTGCCCTGGGTGTGACAGCAACTGTGTCCTCAGCTCTCCCTACCTCCTCAGCACCCATGGAGAGCTCAACACTGCTGCCTACCACTGACTCCAGCACCACAGCCACCCTCCTTTCCTCCAGCCCTGAAACAGAAGCCTCCACCCCAGAGGAGTCCAGCACATCCACAGAGACTGAAAACACCTCACCTCCCACTGTGCTTCCTCCCACCACAACTACAGAAGATTCATCTGAATCTACAGAAGAGACCTTGGCAACCCTGGCAGACACCACAGCCAGCCCTGTTATCAGCACATCAGACCCCATGGGCACTCCCTCTTCCAGCTACCCAGACAGGACCACTCCTGACATCTTCCCCTCAACTGTGGAGTCAACTCCAGGTACCCTGACAGTGTCTGGGACCCCCAGTGCAGCTGGGTGGGTTCAGCTGGGGGGCACCTGAAGGCAGGGAGGTGGTCAGGGTGACAAATCCCCATAGGAATTTCATGTACTTGGGTGGCTTCACACAGGTGGCTTCACCCAGGCCTGTGCCCAGCTGCAGGAGCATCCTGTACCCCTGCACCCCTAACCTATCATTGCTTTGCCCAGGCACTGAGCCCTCTTCCCCTGCCTCCAGCTCAGCCCAGACCTCAGAGGCTGCTGCCCTCAGCACACCTACAGCCCTGCCAACGCTGCTGCCAACCTGCCCCTCTGCCTCACCCAACACCAGTAAGTGCAGTGCCCGTGGGCATCACCACCCTTGGGCAGCATCAGTGCTTGGGGCCATGCAGGGGGCCCTGGAGCCCCACTGTTCTTGCTGTGCTCTCAGTGTGGGGGTGCTGGTGCTTTGGGGTACATGGGGTTGCTCTACAGTGAGAGGCTTGTTCTGGCAGTGCAGTGTGTCCATGACACAATTCACCTGGGAGGAAGTTCCATGTCTGTGCCAGCAACCCTGGGGAGAGACCCCCAGGTCCTCTGGCCCAGCCCAGAGTTCAAGGGCAATAACCAGGGTCCTGTTTTTAACTCCCAGGTGCATCTCACCTGTTTCTGTCCCTGAGGCTCACCACCCCTCTGGACCTGGGGAACACCACGGTGCAGGAGCTGCTGTTGTCCAAGGTGAGGTGTGCAGGAGGAGATCCTGCATCTGCCAGCTGTGGTTCCCCCAGTCAGGGAGGGGAATGGCTGCATCTTGCATGGAATGTCAGCCAGAGCCCTTTCCTGCTCTGGAGAGACCCTCCTTTGGCTGCCACAGTCCAGGATCAGGCCCTTTGTCTGTGGGGACAGGGGGAGGGAGATGTCTGGCACAGTCTGATGGCTGTTCCTTCCCCCCAGCTCCGTGAGGACCTGCAGACAGCATTCCCATGTGCTGGCCTGTCACTGGCATGGCGAGGGAAGAGGAGGACTTGACTGCTGCCTCTCACCTGGACTGCCACGCACCTGCTGCCAGCTCCTCACTCCATGGTGGTGCAGGCCCCTGGGGAATCCCATACAGCTCCTCTTGAACCTGGGGCTTCCTGTCCTTCACTCTGTACCCCCAGTCCCCTCCTGACCCTTCCCACAGCCTGTCTGAAGAGCCTGAGCCCTCCCACCACCCTGCTCCAGACCTGATTCCTCCTCCAGCTCTGCTGGGGGCTGGGAGAAGGGGACCCTATGGAACTGGGCTTTTACATCTGGGACTGAGCTGCCTCAGCCATCAAAGCCACCCTGGGGACAGAGGAATGAGAGGAAGGAGACCTGAAGCCCCCAGTACTGCTGTGCCCAAGGCTCACCTGTGGCATTGCTGACAGAGGATGACTCCCATGCCGGGCAGTAAATAGAAATTCCTGTTTTCTGTGTTGAAGTGATGACTTCTTTATTTTCCAAGTTGTCTTTCCCAATTTTCAGCTTTGCCATCTATTGGAGGTACCGGTGATGAAAACTGAGTCCCCAGAGCTTTGTGTGGAGAGACGGGCTCAGTGCTGTCCCGTCCCACCAGGGGATGCTGCAGACATTCCCAAGGATGGCTCGGCACCCTGGCAGACTGGTGGTCTCTGCTCTGGAGCTCTCTGCCCCAAAACACCCCACAGCTGCAGGGGCAGCACTGTGGGGCTGTGGAAATCCCGTGGGCTGTGCTCCTTCCCTGTTTTTTCCAGTCCCCAACTAAGGAGACACTGTAACATCTGACCCCCTGCAGCAAAGTCATTTATTAACTGATTAATTACCCAGATAAAATCCAACTGAAGCAATTATTAGCCTTAGCAAGCCACCTCTCCTGGAGATGGAAAACTGAAATAATTAGCAAAATAGCCTCGTTGCGTGTCAGGGGTTGTTTTTGGCTGATCCCTGCTCCTCCCTGGCAGCCCTCACTGCTCAGGGAGGGCTGGGAGGGGGCGTCTGGGGCTGTGAGATTCCTAACCTGGGGACTTCTCTCAGGCTGCCTGGATGGTCAGCTGGCTGGGAAGGAGCCAGCAGCTGGACAGGATGGGGAGAGACACCGTGGGGTCACCCAGCTGCCTGCCAGTTCACAGGGCCTGGGAGAGGCTGTGCCCAGGCAGCTTGTCAGGATGCTCCCATTTGGGGTGCCCCTTGCGTCCCAGGGTGGCCCCTTTGCTCTTTAGGATGCTGCCTGGCTTTTGTGGGCTCCTTGGACCTTTTGAGGCTGAGAGGGGTCCCTTGGCAGCTGGGCAAGGAGCTGGGGAGCAGGGCAAAGCCTGCTGGAAGGAGTCCCCGTGCTGGCTGCCTGGTGGGGTGCTGGGAAAGAAATCCTTGTGGTCTGCCTACGCCTTGGAGCCGGGCCAGGAGTCCTCCCACGGCGCGTCCCACTGGGCTGTTTGCTCCGGCTGCTGAATCCATAACTTCAGACCCCAGGACATGGCCGGGTGCCAGGGCCGGGGTAATGGAGCCAAACTGCGTCACAAAGGGAGGAAAAGGTCCTGAAGTGCTGGGATGAAAAGGTGACCAGGGTACTCACTGTTCCCTGCTGGCACAGCCGCCTTCCACCACAGTCGTGGGGGGAGGAGATGCTCTGGACCCCCTGTCACCAGCCTGGGAGGGAGGAGAGGGGCACAGAGGGAAGATGTGGCTCCCTTGGAGGGGTGTCCCTGCCCTGGCAGTGGTGGCACAGAGCTCTGACAAGCCCCTGACACTGCCCTTACTCTCTGTGCCTGCTGTCCTTGAGGTGCCACCCTCACCCCATGGCTGCTGGCCTGGCACAGACTGCTGCCCAGAGGGGCTTGGGAGGCTGGATCCAAGTCCTGCTGCTTTCCCAGTCCACAACGGAGTTCTCAGCCTCTTTACATTGCAATCTCTCAGCATTGTCCAAAGGAACAAATCTTGTGCCCAACATGATGTCACCTTTAGAGGACCTGGCAGAATCATGGGGCATGTCTCAGGACCCTTGTGACTCAGGTGTCCCTTCCAGTGTCCCCCTTCCCTTCACCCCTGCTGATGGCTGTAGCCCAGCTCCCACTCTTTGGCAGGAGGGTGTTGCAACACACCCAGCATGCCAAGTCATCCAGAACCTGTGGGGTTGATGGATAACCTGGTTTCCCCCATTGCCACCCCTGAGCCCTCTCCCAGTGCCCTTGCCAGGAGGCTGGAGGGGAGCCAGTGGGAGATGCTGTGTTCTCCACAGGACTGGAACAACCAGCCCATTAATTCCAGGAAAGCTGATAAGGCACTGTGCTGGGCCATGCTCTGCCATGCTGCATGGGGCAGAGCCCCTGGCTGCTGGGATTCATGGAATTGCCCCCTGGCCACAGGCTCCTGAAGGGCTCCAGTGCCCACATGACGCTTTGTCTTTGGTAACAGGGGATTAATGACTTTTACAGGAACCAGCACTTTTCCAGGACCTTGGTTTCAGATACAGCAAAAGGATCAATAAGAAGCCCCTTCCCAGAGTGGTAACAGGGTACTGTCCTCAAGATGAGACATCCCTTGGTGGCTCTGGGCTTTCTTGGGAGGGTGTGCCAATGCCTGAGCAGAGGGATGAGTTTTGTTTGTCAGCCCTGTCACTCTGCTGGGAGATGGACATTTCTGGGGCACAGCTTGGGCAGCAGTAGCAGGCACAAGGGTCTCCAGACAGTGCTGGCCTCTGTGGAGCACAGAGGGAGCTTGCAGGCACAAGGGTCTCCAGACAGGGCTGGCCTCTTTGGAGCACAGAGGGAGCTTGCAGGCACAAGGGTCTCCAGGCAGTGCTGGCCTCTGTGGAGCACAGAGGGAGCTTGCAGGCACAAGGGTCTCCAGACAGTGCTGGACTCTGTGGAGCACAGAGAGGAGCTTGCAGGCACAAGGGTCTCCAGGCAGGGCTGGACTCTGTGGAGCACGGACAGGAACTTGCGGGCAGGCTGGGGCCAGCCCTTGCTTCAGCTGAGTTGTTTTCCTCTATGCTGAGCAGCATGTTTGCAACAATCCCTGTGGTTCCCACCACATTTTGCACCTCAAACACCATCTGCAGCAACACTCCCCAGCGTCAGCATGTATTCCCCGTTGGGGTTGCTCTCCAAAGTGATCCAGCATCGTCAGCACGGGCAGGAGCCACTCTCCCACGGCAGGTTTACACCTCTCAAATCCTCCATCAGCCCTGGTGTGCTCATTGCTCAGGTGGTCCCGGATGGGTCAGTCACCCCCAGGCCTGCAGGGCTGGTTGTCACACCCCAGTGCAGTGTTGCCCCGGTGCACCCCCGCGGTGGCATTTGGGTGGGCGGGTGTTCGGTTCCAGGTGAGCGAGTTGCCGGTTTATGGTCAGTGCGCGGTTCCCCTGCCGGGGGTGCTGCGGGGGTTTCACAGGACGGGTTTGCTCAGCCGTGACCCGGCCTCCCCCGGCGTTTCCCCATCCGCAGTGCCCGCTGCTGGCTCCGGGTGTCACTTGAGTGCTGCCGGCCCGGCTCCAGCGGGACACCGTGTACCGCCTAACACCCCTCATAACACTTTGCAGGAGCTGCCCGGGGGCATTTCTGGTTAAGAAGTGTTTAATTGACTACAAAACCATGCAGTGGTGGGAGTTTGCATAATGCTGTTCACAGGGGAGCTGGCAGCAGTGTTCAAGGGGGCGTGCAGGAATTGCTGCTCCAGGAGGACGAGGGGGGTGAGACAGAGGGGTGAATGACTCAGAGGATCCCCACAGCAGGGAAGGGGGTCTGGGTCTGCTCCTTTTCTGCTCAATCCCCTGAGGATGCTGGTCCAACCTTGCAGAGAAACTTCCCTGAACCATTTACCCCCTCCCAGCACCCCAGCACTGCTGTGCCCAGCCTGAGGTGCAGGTTTCAAACCCCACTGGGGTGTGCTGGGGCTCTGAAGAGGGATCCCCAGGGCTCCCAGTTGCAGCTGAGCACTGTGGAGCTCAACTGACACCCCAGGGCCTCGCCCCAGCCATGCTTTTCCCTGCTTCATAACCTGCCTCTGCCCTGGGGGAGCCAGGTGGAGACCTGTGTCCTGCCTTGTTCTGGGCTGAGACATGGCTCAGCTGGTGATTTTGGTGTCCATGGTGTCCTCACAGACATGGTGACACCAGCTGGCACTGCCCTGTCACCACCACACACTGCTCTGTGGCACCATACCCTGCATGTGAAGCAGGGTCTGCGGGGTCTGTGGAGTGACTGCCATGGGGAACAGGCTGTGTGGGGTCTGTGGGGTGACTGCCATGGGAACAGGCTGTGTGGGATCAGTGGGGTGACTGCCATGGGAACAGGCTGTGTGGGATCAGTGGGGTGACTGCCATGCCCCTGTTGGCAGTGCCACACACAGCTCTGGGCTCAGCTTCACCTCCTGGTGCTGGCAGCCCAGGGAGCTGCACCAGGCTGAGCCCAGGTCCCTGGGGAGATGTGGGTCCCTGCAGAGTGGGCTTTGGGTACCCCCCGCCCATGCCCAGCTGAGCAGGGCATCCAGCCCCTGGGCAGGGGAGGGCTCCACCGGAAGGGAAGGGTGACAGGGACATTGGAGGGAAGGGACCGGGGGCGGGAGAGGACGTCCCCAACCTGCCTCCTCCTGCCATCCCTATAAATGGGAGGGAGCAGGAGCGGGAGCACCTGTGGGACTCCAGCTCTGCAGGAGAGGCAGGCAGGGAGGGACGGAGGGAGCTGCTCCCTGCTGCTCTCTCCTCCCTTTGAGCTTCCTGGTGCTCTGCCTGTGTGGAGGCCTGAGGCATGGGGACCAGGGCATGGACGCTCTCCACGCTGCTGGGATGCTGCGCATGGATTCTGCACGGTATGTCCTGTATTCTTCTGCTAGCCCATGTGCTCCCTGAGCCCTGCCACGGTGCAGCAGGTACTCTGTGAGATGCTTTTCTCTCCTGGCTGTACTGGAAACTCCTCTTAGGACCAGTCCTTGCAAGGCATTGCAGCCAAAGAGCTGGAAAAGCATTTTACAGGGCAGGCATCACCCCGAGGTGATGCCCGATGGGGCCGTGGGAGAGATGAGAGCCCAGCCCCGAAGCCTGCAGGCAGCTCTGTGCCCCTCCAGCAAAGGAGCCAAGGGAAGGCAGCTGGCAGAGCAGGACCCAGGGATGCTCCCATCCCTCCCACGTCCCAGGGAAGAGCAAATGCTGGTGCTCCATGCTGGGGCCCCCTCTTGCACAAACTTCCCATGAATGGGTGTGTGGGGTAGATGGCATTTCCTGCTCCATATTAAAGAATTAATATAAAACAATGATTTACCAGGGCGAGTGGGCCGAACTAAACTGGGGTGACTTGACTGATGTACTTTGTTTTCCCTGAGATGGGGAGGGAAGCTGCTGAGCTCCTTTGGCTGAGGGGGCTGCTACAAAGAGCCTTTTCCAGCCAGGGAAGATGACACTGAAGCAGCCTGCCAGGAAAGGGAATGTGGGTCTAGCAGAGGATGGAACCCTGGAGGACTGCTCTGGCACAGGAGCTGTGCTCATTAATGACCCTGCACAAGCTATCTGGGAGCTAACGAGCTGAGCCTGCGGTGAGGCTGGAGGCACCTCTGCTGCAGGGAGATCTGGTTGCCTGTCAGGGGGAACCTGATGAACTGGAGCACCGGGATTGGGAACAGGCTGGGGCTGTCAGGCTGTGGCAGAGCCCTGCTGGATCTTGCCATCGGGGTGCCCTTGGTCTCCCCTAATTGGAGCTCCCTAAAGCCAAGCGTCAGCAGATCCAGCCGGCTCCTCAGGGAGCCAGCGGCAGCACCTTGGTCACCCCAGAGCCTGTGTCCCTGTCCTGAAAATGAGACCGTGTGAAACATCACCCATGGGTGCCCGCAGGTTCTGGGAGACACGTCTGGGATGTGGGCAGGTGTTTCTTCCTTTCTGCAGAGCTCCTGGATGTGGGCTAGGATTTTGGCAGCAGGAGGAGAGAACTGTAAGAAGGGCTTGGTCCTGGGAGCTTGCAAATATTCCTCCTTGGGTGGGGAACCCCTGGTGCCTTCACTCAGCTGGAGGCAAGAGGGATGGGGGCAGGAGCAGGCAGGCGCCCAGCCCAGGAGAGTTTTATTGAACCTACTTGAAGTGCAGCAGATCAGAATCCATCTGCAGTCAGGGAAGGCGTCCCTAAGCCTTGGCTTTCCTGTCTGACAAAGGGCTTTGTGTAAAGTCATTTAAATGTCCCTCAGACACTCAAAAGGTGAAAAAACACAGAACGCCCCAGGCTCTGCAGAAGCCACTGTGCGCAGAGCTGTCCCTGCAGTGATGGAAAGAGGGCTGAGGGCTGCCCTGGGGTGGCAGAGCTCCACAGACACCCCCAGGGCTATCAACCAGCCTTACTGGGCTCCAGCTCTAGCCAGTGGCCAGGCATCCCAGTACTACCCCCAGCACAACTGGACTGGGTTTCAGCAGCTGCTTTTCCTCCAGGCTTGCACCAGTGTCTCCCTCTGAGCTGCCATGAGTTGTGTCCGGCCTCAGCTGCCAGCTGCTGATGCTGAGGATGCAATGTGCAGGGCTGTGCCCAAGGCAGCCCAGACTGCACTCCTTGGCTTTTAAATCAGGGCCTTGTGAGGCTGTGGGATGAGACAGAAGAGGTTTAAGAAATGGTGGAACCTTCGAGATTCTCACGGAGAGGTGTCTGAGCTGGCAGGCTGCCAGCTCCCACTGTAACACTCCCCTTTGTGCTTCTCTGCAGGGCTTGGGGCTGTTACTGCTGTCCCCGTCACCACCGATGGGTCCTTCACTGTGGGGACAGCCTTCCCCATGACAACAGAGGACGAGTGGCCCCAAACCACAGAGAGGAGTGCCACAGCAGCTGATGCTGAGACCTTCCCTCCCTGGACTGAGATGGACCCGGTGATGGCAACGAGCGAGTACAGCCCTTCAGTGCCAGCTTTAGGGAATGAGACCAAGGCTCTGAACATGACTCAGAGTAATGAGGGAAGATCTGCTGCTCCCAATATGGCCACAACTGCTGCTGCCATCACTGCACAGCACCCCGCTGTCACCCCAGAAGTAGTGCAAGATGAACCAGAGGTCCCTCCTGATGTCCCTCTCGGGACCACCCCTGTCCTTGAGGATGTGAAGGAGGGCATCACTACAGACCCCAGTCCTGGCACTGCATCCCTGCACAGCACCCCTCCCCTGGCAGTCACCTGGGCGCCACAGCCAACTGCTGGTGTCACTGTGCTGCCCGGCCAAGGGATGAGCACTGCCCAGGGAGCAGTGCAGGAAGGTGAGATCCTGCCTGAAGGTATCCAAAGTGAAGCCAGTGCCAGCTCCTTGGACTCCAGTCCTGGCGTGGGGGAGCTGCTTCCAGCCCAGCAGGATGGAGCAGTTGGTGGGGATGAGGGCATTAACCCAGAGCCAGCAGGAGAAACGGCCCCAGCTGGTGAGGAAAGTCCCTTGCCTTCAGAATCCGGAGATCCAGGAGATGCAATAAAGGGTGAACTCAGCACAGCCAGCTCATCCCACCTACCTGCAGAGAGCCCAGTGCTGTCAGGAGCAGTGGAAAGCCCTGGGAAGTCCTCCCTCCTCCCCGGCCCGGTCACTTCGCTGGCACCATCCGATGGTGGGGATGGGGATGGGCAGGGAGTTCCCGGGATGCCATCAGACGCTCCTGGTTCAGCCTCGCCGCCTGCAGCCAGCAGGGCACCAGCGGCGCCCGAGGAAACAGAGGACGCTGCCACCTCCGTGCCGGCACCAGGGGCTCCCACTGAGGCACAGAGCGACACCAATCTCCCGGTCTCGGCCGCTGCCCTGCCCGCAGGGGATGTGGGAGCTGTGGATCTGCCCAGTCCATCCCTCCAGCCTGCCCCATGGCAGACCCCCACTGGAGAGCAGGCACTGCTGCTTCCTGATGCTCTGACACCCCCCACAGACACCCCCAGTGCTCCTGGGGATGCTCACCCAGCCCCAGAGGCTGGAGCCAGCACCCTGCCTGACGCTGATGCTGCAGCACAGACACCAGCAAGTCCTGACCTCGCTGTTGCCCCAGAAGTAGCCGTGTCTCCATCTCCTGGGGAGTCACAGCCAGCTGGAGCTCCCCAGGATGCTGATGGACTTGGCACTGGCTTGAGTTCAGATTCAGGTACCCCCAGCTCAGCACCTTCTGTACCTGATGGACTGGCCTGGCCCAGTGCTGGGATCCAGGGCCAGGGAGCTGAGGGGACGGGGGACATGGCACTGGCAGAAGGGTCAGGGGATGCCAGTCCCTATGAAGATACCCAGAGTGACACGAGTCCTCCAGCCCTTCAGCCCTCAGGATCGCCTGCTGATAATGGAGAGCTGCTGACCGGAGGATCAGAAGACTTGGCAAATGCTGAACTTTCCCCTCCATCAGCACTTGGGGATGGAACAGAAACAGCAACAGGAGGAGCCCCGGCTCTGGGACAAGTGTCCTCATCTAGTTCTGCACCTCCCAGCAATGCTGGAATGGAGTCTGATCTCTCAGGGCCTGAAGGACCAGGGGACCTGCCCAGTGAATCTGCCAGTGCTCCTGGGGCTGTGTCCCCAGCCCTGGGGTCTGTCGCTGGCCCTGTGTCTGAGGCAGAGACACCAGTGAGCCCTGACCTCAGTGCTGCCCAGGGAGCACCTGGGTCTCCATCCTTTGGAGGGTCAGAGCCACGGGGAGCAGCAGCTGGTGCTCCTGGGGCAGCAGGACTCCCTGGGGTCCAAGGGCCAGACACCGACTCCACTTCAGCGTGGGGTACCCCCAGCTCAGCAGCTCATGAACCAGTGGGAGCCCCCTCACCTGGCCTTGGGGACCAGCCTGGCACAGATGTGGAGCTGCCAGCAGCAGAAGGGCAAGGAGCCAGCGTGGCAGAGCCAGCAGTGGAAGGAGCAGGCAGCGGGATGGAGTCTGAGCCATCCCTGAGCTCCACTGCAGGGAGTGGAGCAGCAGCAGCTGGGATGGATCAAGTGCCCAGTGCTGGTTCCCCAACTGGTATTACCTCTCCCAATGATGTGGCAGCACCTTCTGTGTCAAGGGGTGATGAAGCAGAACCCATCTCATCTGCAGCCCCTGGCCCTGACAGTCTGTCCCCAGCCCCTCCAGAAGGTGAAACTGGCCCAGGGCTTGGTCTGGTGCAGGGGGCTGAGAGTGCAGGGGATGTAGCACAGGCAGGAAACCCAGAGAGTGAAAATCCCAACATGGAGACAAGTCCTTCAGCTGTCGGCCCTCAGCAGGACCTCACTAACACTGGAGAGCTGCCAGCAGAAGAAACCGGGAATGTCGTGCCTGCTGAACTTTCCCCTCCATCAGCACTTGGGGATGGAACAGAAACAGCAACAGGAGGAGCCCCGGCTCTGGGACAAGTGTCCTCATCTAGTTCTGCACCTCCCAGCAATGCTGGAATGGAGTCTGATCTCTCAGGGCCTGAAGGACCAGGGGACCTGCCCAGTGAATCTGCCAGTGCTCCTGGGGCTGTGTCCCCAGCCCTGGGGTCTGTCGCTGGCCCCGTGTCTGAGGCAGAGACACCAGTGAGCCCTGACCTCAGTGCTGCCCAGGGAGCACCTGGGTCTCCATCCTTTGGAGGGTCAGAGCCACGGGGAGCAGCAGCTGGTGCTCCTGGGGCAGCAGGACTCCCTGGGGTCCAAGGGCCAGACACCGACTCCACTTCAGCGTGGGGTACCCCCAGCTCAGCAGCTCATGAACCAGTGGGAGCCCCCTCACCTGGCCTTGGGGACCAGCCTGGCACAGATGTGGAGCTGCCAGCAGCAGAAGGGCAAGGAGCCAGCGTGGCAGAGCCAGCAGTGGAAGGAGCAGGCAGTGGGATTGAGTCTGAGCCATCCCTGAGCTCCACTGCAGGGAGTGGAGCAGCAGCAGCTGGGATGGATCAAGTGCCCAGTGCTGGTTCCCCAACTGGTATTACCTCTCCCAATGATGTGGCAGCACCTTCTGTGTCAAGGGGTGATGAAGCAGAACCCATCTCATCTGCAGCCCCTGGCCCTGACAGTCTGTCCCCAGCCTCTCCAGAAGGTGAAACTGGCCCAGGGCTTGGTCTGGTGCAGGGGGCTGAGAGTGCAGGGGATGTAGCACAGGCAGGAAACCCAGAGAGTGGAAATCCCAACATGGAGACAAGTCCTTCAGCTGTCGGCCCTCAGCAGGGTGAAGTGCCTGGTGCAGATTCCTCACCTGGTTCAGCCTCTCCCAGTGGTGATGTCGCAGCATCCTCTGTTTCAGATCCCTCCAGCCTGGGTGCACTGGGAGACGCAGACAGTGCTGCTGGAGGTGTTCAGCCTGCCCTGGGTGCTGGCACTGGGGTCCTTCCTGCTGCAGGAGAAGGGGCAAGTGAAGGGGCTGGTGTTGTAGGATCCACAGGGCAGTCCCAGGCTCCTCCTGGAATGGGACCAGCTGGTTCAGAGAGCCTTGATGGAGAAACGGGAGGTGTGTTGCAGTCTGCATCTTCTTCCTCATCTACAGAGGGGTCTTCATCACCTGGGAGGATGGGCGAGGCTGCTGATGAAAAAGGCCTTCCTGGAGCTACTGCAGCTGGTGCTGGCTTGAACACAGGCCTGGGGGCTGCTGGCCCTCAGGAAGCCTCTGTGTCTGCCCCTGGATCCCAAAGTGGTGCCAATACTGAACTTTCCAATGGAAAACTGAGCGAGGTCGATGTGGTGGAGGTGCCTGGAGGAGCCTCGGTGAATGGGGGACCTTCCCCTGGTGCCAGCCTGGTCCCAGCGGCTCCAGACAACAGCGGTGCTTCCAGTGGCATGATCACCTCGGTGCCTGGCTCTGTGCCTCTCCCTGGACAGGGGCTGAGCTCGGGGCTGGCACCCAACTCTGCCCCAAGCACCCAGAGTGGGAGCAGCCCCCTGCTGCCAGGGTCACCAGGGGGGCTGCCAGAAGCAGCTGGTGGTGCTCAGTCGTGGTCTCTTGAAGATGACGTGGCCTCAGGCATGCCGGCACCTTTGGGAGAAGCGTCCCCTCATGCTCCCACATTCCCCAACGCTGCCCCAGCACCGCCTTCTGCTCCACAGAGAGGGAATTCTGCAGAGGAGGTGTCTGCCAGCCCTGGGCCTCTGGCACGTGAGTCCATAGTGGGGTCCTCTGCAGGGGGAGAGGGAGAGCTGGGGGCTGCTGTGCCAGGGGGAGCTGCCTTGCTCCTGCCTCCCCAGCAGCTGGGAAGCCCTGGAGCTCCCTCTGGGGATGCTGACAGCCCTGCTCCTGGAGAAGGGAGTGCTGTGCTCCAGGGAACCGGGACAGGACAGGGGGATGTAACCCATCTCCTTCCCGGGGCACAGATGGAGGCTCACTCCCCACCTGGGCTCCCTGGCCTTCCTCCCTCTGGGATCACTGCTGGCAGTCCTGGAGCACAAACCCTGGGGCCAGGACCTGCTGGTGGCTCATCACCCACTGCCCTGCAGCCACCCCTGGCCAGGGAGCTGACCACCAGCCTGGCAAACAGAGCCCCTGCTGCCACCCCTGGGTCAAGCTTTGCTGGAGCCTCCCCAGGCTGGGGGGGATCCCAGGGCGGGTCCCCAGGCACATCCTGCAGCCCGGCCCCAGCCCCAGCAGCCCCCCTGCCCAGGGGCAAGGAGGTGCTTCCCAGGCCAGGAGCAGCCACTGCCACCTCCCGTGCATCGTCCCCTGTGGTTCCAGCTCCACCAGGAGTGCCAGCAGCTGCCCCAACCCTGCTGCCCAGTCCCGCAGGTACGTGATGGTCACAGAGCAGCCTGGGTGGGACTAACTAATGTCCCCATCCTCAGGGACATTCAGTGCCCAGAAAATAGGGGATCTATTTGAAGGCAGGATCCTGGGGGAGACACGGCCTGAGGAGCCCCTGCACATGAGCTTGCAATGTTGGCAAGCTGAGCCTGCTTTCAATACAGTCCCATCAGCTGGAAAACCCATCCCCTCCAAATGTTTTTTTTTTCAGACATAAATAGGGAGCTGGAGGCTGTAGAAGTCTCTAGAAAGAGCTGTGGGTGTTTAATTCTGTGCTGTCCCCTGCCACAGTCCTTGTACAATGTCCTTCCCCTCCTAATGGCATTCATTCAGTGTCCCAACAGGGCTGGTTGGAGCAGGGGACAGTGACCACAAAGGCCATCACAGGAGGTTTAGGGCAGCTGTGTTTGTGTAAGGCCGTGAAAGGAGGGGGAACAAGCTCCTGCAAGGGAAGGTGACATGCAGAGTGTCCCTGGAGGATTTAAGCAGTGTCCCCCCCCTTCTGCTGCCCAGGTTCTGTCCCAGTAGAAGCAAGATAATTTCAGCCCTTTCAAATTTTTGATACAAACCAAAAGCTTTGCTGTAAATGTGGTTTGGTTTTATTGTTTGCTTTCTTTCCCAGTTCCAGCTGTGCCCCTTTATGCATATGGAGCAAGGGAAAATGATCAGGAGTACGTGGAAAGGAAAGTGGATTTTAATTCTCCACTTTTCAAGCCCGAGACTGGATTCCCATTTGGGAGAACTCTGCGCAGCTCTCTCTACGTGAGTCCACTTGGGCTTGACTCATTGGGCAATTGGCCATCACCTAAACCCCTGGGAGAGGCACCAGGGACCAGGTGCCTGGGATGGGACTGTTGTGGGGCTGCAGCTGTTGGGATGCTGCTGGGCTCTGTTTGCAGCAGAAGGTGACTTTGTGGCCATTTCAGCAGTGGCAGGTGGTGGCTTTCCTTGGGCATTCTCAAAATGGACTTGGAAATGGGAGGGCTGCCACCCCGATGCCTGGGAGTGCTGCTGGTCCTGACCTCACCTGATGGAGGGATCCCTCTGCTCAGTTCACAGACAATGGACAGATCATTTTCCCAGCCTCGGACAACAATGTCCTCACGTACCCCAACCCTCCTGCCAGTGGCTTCAATGGCCACGAAGAGGTCCCCATGATCGCTGTGTTTTGGGACAACGCTGACTTCTCCAGAGGTGTTGGCACCACCTTTTACCAGGTGAGTGGAGCCACCTGGGAGCGTGATTGCACAAACACCTTTGGATTATAAGCTCATCACTTCTTTTGTGGATGCCTCTTGAGATGTGTAATTAATGGACCTTAATGTTTTTTCCCTTTTCTGAGCCAAACCTAAGAGCTGTTGGTGCTATGTCACCTCTTGAGCCATCCAAATCCCATCCAGCACTTTGGCTACAGGGCTCTGAGTGTGACCCCAGCCTAGGCCCACTGGGAGCTGTGACCCCAGCCTTTTGTCCCCCTGGGAGCTGACACAGACGTTGGTGTTCCCAACACCAGGAGTTCTCCACCCTCAACACGGCCAAGCCGCCCTTTGTCCGTGATGTGGAAGCGAAGGTCCGGCGCTACCTGAGGTCCTCCTACTCTGCAGCCTGGACCCTGAAAATCACCTGGGAGAAGGCACCTGTGCACGCAGCACGGACTGACACCCGGAAGGTAAGGGCTGATGGAACACAGGCGCTGTTAAATTGTCAAAAAACACCAAGACCCGCAGGCAATGACCTTCTCTGTGCCTGAATATAAGGAGCAGTTTTGTGACAAAGGCCAGTCTTCAAGAATTTTGCCCAAAAGGACTGGGCTGTGCCATTTTTTGGTGGTTTTCAGGGTTTTTGAGGGACACCTTTAGTTGAACTTCCCCCATTCCATAAAACCTATCTCTTTAAGGTGGTGGGAGTTTATTATGCACCAGAAATGCTGTTTTTCGGAGGCATAAAATTGGGTGAATTTGAAGCTTGTCATGGAACAGTTTCAAAGTAAAGCCATCACATTTTCCATGTGAAATGTGAACCAGGCCTAGCTGTGTTTGCCTTGTTTCCCTCCAGACCTCAGTCTGGCCATTCCCCAGCAAGCACTGCCCCACACCCTGAATTTTAAACCCCACATCTTCACTCACTTTCTTACCTGTCTGCAACCCTTCTCCCCAGACTATCACGTACCAGGCTGTCCTGACCACTGATGGCTTCAGGTCCTACATCCTGATGCTGTACCAGGACAGAGGCATGCAGTGGGATTACACCAGGCTCCCTTCCACCAATGTGCTCATCGGCTACACCAGGTACAGCAGCTCAGCACCCCATCCCTGCCTCCTCTGGCACTGGGATGCATCCCTCCCACAGCTCCCACTGGTCAAATCCTTCCCCCATATCCCAGGGAGTGCCCTACAAGGATGAGGGCAGCCCACATGTGTTCTGCATGCCTATACATTCTAACATATAGGGGCCTCACAAACAAATTCACCCCATTAGGGACTGGATCATGCTGCAGCACGCTGTCTTGCTGGGCTGTGCTTGCTGTAAGATCCACAAATCCCTCTGGAGTGCTGGGCCCCCAGCATCCTGGTGGTTTGGGTGGAAGGAGTGGGAAACAGGGGATGTTTGCTGAACTTTGCACCAGCCGAGGGAAGGGATTTCCGTGCTTGGCCGGAGCAGTTGCTTCCTGCCTCCTCGCATTACGTCTCTCCCTGTTCACGCTGTCTCCAGGGCTTTCTCATTAGCTGCCTGCTGCAGCTGGGTAAGGAAAAGGTGGCCCGGATGGGAAGCACAGGCAGCACAGGCAATGTGTGTGTGTGTGTGTGTGTGAGTGTGTGTGTGTGTGCCTGTGTGTGAGTGATCACTCGTGGGTTTCTCCTCCAAATCGCCTGGCAAAATGCTGGAAACCATGGAAGCTGCTCGTGGGGGTCTCCAGATGCCTGTGGGCTCGGCTCCTGCTGCAGCAGGAGTGTTTGCAGCACCCAAAAAGAACTGTACCCCACAGAGAGGAGGAAGCAGGCTGGGGCAGCTCATGCCTTTGCCCTCCTGTCCCAAGAGCTGTCATGTGGGTGCTGCAATTCCACTGGCACGGGGTCAGGATGGCTGGAGGGCAGGCTGGGGCTGGGATAATCCCACCCAGGAAGAGCAACCCTTGATTTTTCCTTTTTTTCTCTTCACTCAGTGGGGATGGCTTTTACCACAATGATGACCTGACTAAGAGACCTCCAGCTGCCAAATATCGCCCTGACCAGTTCAGGGGCTACAACACAGGTAGTGCCACACAGCTGGGGTGGGTTCACGAGGAGGGGAATATTCCCAGGCAATGAAATCTAGCCTGCCACTGTGGCAAGGCCCTCACTGAGTTCTCAAGGCCAGGCTTTCCCCCTGAAGCACATTTCCCCTGGGTACCTGCTATGCCCTAAGGCTGAAACATCCCTGCTGTGCCCATGGTCACTTTCTGTGCCAATGGCTCTGTCCCAAGGCTTTCTTTTTGACAAGAGCCTCTCCCCCTGTTTCCCTTCTGTTGAGTGGCTGTTCAACATACAGAGGAGGTCAATGTGGGTTTAGCTTCCAGCATCAGCACCGCATGACTCTCACCTTGAGACAGAACAGCCCCTGTGGTCCCCTTGGCCAGAGGTGACAGCTCGTGCTTTCTCTCCCTGCTCAGACCTCCGTGGGTTGTGGATTTACAAACTGGAGAGCCGCGTGGGCACCAACTACCGGCTGAAGTGCCTGGCATGGACGGGGCAGCAGCAGGAGCCCCAGGCATGGAGCCAGGGCCTGCCCACCTGCCCCTGCTCCCTGCAGCAAGGGCAGCAGGACCCACGCTTCAAGAGCAGCCGTGGAGGCAAGTGGACATGCTGCTACCTCACCCTCCCCAGCCCCAGGCTGTCCTTCCCCACCTTTCCTGCAGGGGTGGCTGGGGTCCCACCTTGCAGGGTGGGCAGGTGACCCTAAGGAAAAGGAGAGAGGGACTGGCCTACCCTTCAGAGACAGGAGAAGCGAGGAGGATTGAGAGCTGACCTCTTCTTGTCTTATTAGACTGGCCAGAGTTGGTCTGACCTGCATGGGGATGCTGGGGACCAGGGTCTCCCCCTGGGGACCACTCGGATGGTCTCCATCAGTTCCCCCAAACCCCTGTAGCACTGTGGGTGATGTGGTGGCAGTGCTGGATAACGAGGAGCCAGCTCTGGCCCAGCCCTTGCCCTGAGGCAGGTGTGCTGGCTGGGCAGAGCTGTCTGAGGCTCCCTGGTGCCCCTTTCAGGCAGGTGGGGTGCCCGTGTCTCCATGCTGCACTCGGCCTCCCCCAACCAGCACGGCGCCGGCGTGCGCTGCCTGTACGACAGCCAGGACCAGCTCATCGAGGGCAGGCAGGAGAGGTACTGGAGGAACTCCAGGCAGGCGTCACCCTACCGTGGTAAGCACAGCCAGCCTTGGCACCCCCTGCCCGAGGCTGGCATCGTTTAGCCTGTAAATAATTTTAATCTCTGTGCCAACCTGTTTCCTGACATGCTGTTTCCCTTGGAGGGAGTGTGGAGCTGCCAAAAGCCTCACCTGGAACCAGCCCATCTCCCTCCCCTTCCCTTCAGCCCCTCACTGTCCTTTTTGTCCCAGACCAGGAGCTGAAGCTGTATGACTGGTGCTGTAATCGGGCGGGCAGTGCCCACCTCTGCGCCCGCTACAGCGAGAAGAGGCCGAAGATTGGCTGTGATGGATACCAGTCCCCCAGCACGGGTGGGTCTGCAGCTCATGTGCACTGGGGTGGTGCTGTCTTGGTGCCCAGGGCTGGGAGGGGAGTGGGAATGTCCCAGCCTCCCTGCGGTTAAGGCAGCAAGAGCCCTGAGCAGATGGGGAAGGGTTTTGGGGTGCTCATATGCAGGCTGTAACATGCCCTGGGCTGTGGGGGGTGTGGAGGCATCTCCCTCAGCACAGAGCCACCAGCACGGTCTGGAGGTAATGGCACTGGGAGGTGAGGAGGGCCACAGCAAATGTGGTTATGGTGCAAGCTGACGTGGGGCTTTCTTGCAATCCTTAACAGATTCCTCTGAGGAGGCAGAGAATGACTCAGATGAGCAGATAGGTGAGCAGGACTGTGGGGTCTCCTTTCCCTCTCTCCCTGTGCCCCTGCAAGAAAATGTCCTGGGGCTCCCAGCTTGCCCCTCAGGGAGAAGGTGGCTGAGCAAATCTCATTTCTTCTTTGCAGATGGAGAGGACAAGTAACTGGGAGGTTTTTGCACACCTGCAGCACGTTCTGGGCCATGGCTGATCCTCAAGCCCTTTGATCTGCTCTTCCCCCGTGTCCCCCACAGAACCCATCACCCCTGCCCACCACGCAGGGCAGCTCACTTGGCAGTGCCTGCAGTTGCCTGCCCTGGCACAAGCTCACATTTCTAACCCAGACTTGTCCCAGGGATTCAGTTGCTTTACTTGTCCTTTCCCAGATGCAGCTGGGGGGGCAGAACTGGTGGGGAGGTGGGCAGGTACCCCCTGCTGCACACACCACCTTGTCCTTCCCACATCCCACGGTGCTCCCATGCTGCAGGGTGAGGCTGGACCCCTGGGAAAGGGTTAAACACCACACATGGGTTGACTGTGGCCAAGCCCTTAAATGCCAGGGTGCACCAGGCTTGTCCTGTGAGCCTGTCCTGTCTTGTCCCCCACTTCTGTTTCCCAGCCATCCCTCCCTGAGTGGTCCCTGGGCCCTGTCTCTTCTTCAGGAGAAGGGACTATCCTCCAGATCAAGCCAGAATCAGATTAATGCATCTGCTGGGTGTGTGAGGGCAAAATGCAACCCCATGATCAGAAATGTTGGCAGAAAAATCTTTTTTTTTTTTGTGTAATAGAGCATCTTCCTTTCTTAAAAAAAATTAAATCATTGTCAAATCTTGTTTGTTCAATAAGACCTTGGAAGGGTTTGGGCATCAGTGATCCTGCAGCAGCCATGTCCTCTCCAAACTGGGGTGGGAAGCAGTCCTCTCCAAACTGGGGCAGGCTTGGAGCAGCAGGATTACAGGATATTTCTGTTCCTGGCTTTGGTACTGGAGATGCAGCTCAGCCAGGGTCTAGGGCAGTGAATGGGGTGAGAGCTGGGGATCTGATGGGGTCTGATAGTCCCTCCTTGGGTCAGCATCTCCCACTCACCAGGGCTGAAGGGCTGTGGGATGTTTGTAGGGGCCAAAGCCTGCCCAGAGTGATCTGAGCCACTGCAAGCAGGGTCAGGAGACTTGCAGGTGTGTAGGGAAAATGAGGGGATGAAGCCACCAAAAATTTACATCCATTTTCACTTTGGCTCTGTGGAACAAGCAGAAAGCAAGGACTTGAGGGCTCAATGATAGTGAAGCAGAGACCCTTGAGGTGCAGACAATTTAACAGCAAGCCAACATTTTTGGTTTATTCTATTTGGTTCCTAAGGGATTACAATCACTGCATTGCCCCACCTGACCCTGATCTCAGGGGATCTGCAGGGTCTGTTATATTGCACTAGCACATTCCCCTGGTGCAGGCACATTCAAGGATGATCCCAGGTGTCTCTGCAGGTCCTCAGGAAAGGTGAAATCCTCCTGCTCTGGTCACCCAACATAAACACACATTCAAAAAAGCACCTCCTCCAGAATCCTCCCAGAACTCAAAAGGCAGCTGTCTGTCCCTGCTTCCATGTGTTGCTGCTGCTGGAGACCTCGAGAGCGAGCAGCGGAGCAGGCAGCAGTGTCTGGCTCCCCTGTGAGCCTGGAGGTGCCAGGAAAGGACTGGTGCCAGGCTAGGGCTGCTGGGGGGGCTGGCTGGGAGGCACAACGTGGGGTCTCTGGATTCTGATCTGTAAAGGAGGAGCAGGCCATGCTGTCAGCGTGGCCCTGGCTCTGTGCTTTGTGACACTGGTGTGGATCCCAGTGCTGGCCAAAGCACCGGTGATGCTTCAGGGTGAGGCACAGCTCCTGAGCTCCCTTGAGGCACAGGGCCAGGATTCAGAGCCCAGCCCAAAGTTCCCAGCCCCAACACCCCATGGAAACAATAACCTGAGGACAGACCTGGACTGAGGGGTCAATGGCTTGGAGCTGCAGTTTCCAATGCCTTCCCAGGGACTGGGTGGGCTCTGCTTGTTCTCCTGCCATCATTAAAGCTGGAGAAGGGAAGATGAGAGGAGCTTGAGGACTGGGGTGAAGCAGAGCCTTAGTGGGGGGAGTTTTATAGGCATGTACTCACAGGAGAAGGGCCGTGTCCTCCACAAGGTCTCCTTGGCCCTGAGAGGGGGGAACAGAATAGGGAGAACATGTCAGCAGAGAGAGAACCCCTGCCTGCTGCTGGTGTCTGGGTCAGATGGCAGAGGGGAGCAGTGACTGACTGATGGGGCTGTAAGAGGAGGAAAAACCCCAGTTGTGCACACACAATTTCTTGCCTTGCCACAAATGCAAATGAACCAAGGAACTCCCCAGAAACCCTGGCTTCAGGGCTGGCAGGGAGCTGGGAGCAGGGGCAGGACACAGCTCCAACCAGAGCCAGGGAGATCCCCTGGGTGCGGATGCCTCTGCAGGACCAAGGGCTGGGGAGTGGGGAAGGAGATGCTGGTTCTTCTACCCCAGCCTTGCACTTTGCCATTGTTCTGTTAACTCCCTGCTCTTCAGAAGAGCAAGGTCCAATTCTCAAACCACTTCTCCCTGCTCCAGACCAGCTCTTTCCAGACCCATGTGAATTGAAGTGGAAATCATTTGGCTGGTATGCAAATTAAAATTAAATAGAAAGCCCATCTGTAACCAAGTATTGGGTGGGATGAGGAAGAAATACAAACACTCCCTAACGTGGGGAAAAAGGAAAGCTAACATTCAACCCACTGATGCTATTGCACCCCTGAGCAAGAGATGTCTGGAAAAGGGGTTGGAAGATATAAAAAGGTCACCCAACCACTCTCCCAGGGCAGCGTCCCCCTGCCCAAACCAGATGAGTTCTACCAGTGGTGGATCTTTCAAAGGAGGATTTTGGATCAGTTTTTCCCTCTTACACTCAGCCCCAGCCCTGTGCAGGCCCAGCCCATGGCTCACCCCTGGTGCCGGCGGTGCCGGCGGTGCTGGCGGCAGAGGCGCAGGGCCAGGCAGGCCATGGCAAACAGGAGGCAGAGCAGGGCCAGGGCTCCCAGCAGGATGCCGAGGAAGGCAGCCAGGCTGATGGCCAGCCACTCACACCGGGGGCCGGCCGGAGAGTAGATGGAGAAGGGCAGGCAGCTGTGGGTGGGGAGGGAGGAGCTGTGATGCTGCAGGAGAAGCGGCTGAGCAGGGCGGCCTTGTCCAGCCCAGGGTGCTGCTACCTGCACATGGGCCCCTCGGGCAGGTGCTGGCATTGGCCACCGTGCTGGCAGTAGCCCATCTTGCAGGGGGAGATGCAGATGAAGCCGATGGTCCCCATGTAGTGGAGCTGGTAGCCTTTGTAGCCATACAGAGAGCAGGGGAAGTAGTCCCTCAGCTCATCCACTGTCACTGGGGAGGGAAAGCAGCAACACCTCTGGGTGCTGTGGGGCCATGGCGTTCGGCCTTGCAGCCGCACCCCTCGATGCTTCCCCGAGCCTCCCCCAAGTGGATCCATGCCTGAGGTTGGGAGGCTGCCCACCCATCTCCCCATGGGTGTGAGCCAATCCCGGGGCACTCAGGGTTATGGGGACAATGGGGACAGGGGTACTCCCCAGCTGAGAGCCAGGAGCACTCACGCTTCACCAGGTCGGTGATGTTGTCGCGGTGCAGGCGCTGGAAGAGCAGCCCCGGGCCCGCCTCCCGCCGCCGCCGCTGCCCGTTGAAGGCGCCGGTGATGGCCGCGGGCAGCTCCTCGTTCAGGAAGCGGATGACGGTGCCCCGGCTGTCATAGGCGAACTCGGACACCACCACGAAGGTGAAGCCATCGCTGTCTGTCCTGCAGGGAAAAGAGGGCGGCTGGTGGAGCTGCTGCTGCCTCTCAGAGTGACTGAGCCTCACCGTGCCTCAGCGTTCCCATTTGGGCGATGGCAAGGAAGGGATGAGACAGGAGGGGAAGGTGCCAACAGACTTGTGCCTCCAAGGGTTTGCCAGCATCAGGGCTGGAAATAGACTCTGAGCTGGGGGGAAATGCTCTTGGTGCACCAAACCCTCTGGCCCTACGCTCAGCCCTGCCCCACCTGATCCTTGGAGTGGTCACAGGCTGCTTCACATCTGACTCACATCTGGGTGATGTTGGTGTTGCTCTGGAAAGCCTTTACCTCCAGGGAATCCAGGATGGCTGAGACCTGCAGCAGGGGGAGCAGGAAGGGATTAGGGGAAGGCAGAATGGCACCAGCATGGGGAAAGGTTGAAGGGTGATGCAGGCATTGTGGCCAAGCCCCAGGGGCTGCTCTGGCCTTTAGTTCATTTGCTGGGGATTTGGTACAGGGCCACAGCTGCAGCCATCATCATGCGATTGGTGCTTCCTCCCTCTGGGCTTGTGGATCTGCCGGAGCCCCAGAAATCCCATGGGAGGGCACACAGAGGCATGCCCACCCCCAGGTGCCATGCTGCCAGTGTGCCAGTGTGTGCCCTGCTCTGAGCCCACCCCTCCAGTGACATACGGTGCTGTTCACTTCCTCAGCAGTGGCGTTTTGCAGTGTCCTGATCCTCATCTGGATGCTTCTCCGAGGGAGACCTGCTGGGGGAGAGGCACAGTGGTGGCTCTGGCACCCCAGGAGCAGGGTGAGTGGGGCTGGGTTTCACCCCATGCTGGGCACAGGTACCCACCTGAGCTGGGCAGGGGCTGAAAATCCCCCCCTGCCACCAGGCAGCGCTGGTCGGTGAAAGCCGGAGGGCAGGAGCAGGTAGGGGCACAAGTGACGGGGTGAAGGTGGCAGTGTCCCCCGTTGCTGCAGTAGCCCTCAGGGCAGGAGTGGTAGCCACAGGCTGAGCCACAACCTGGCCTCTCACCTGCGGGATGGAGAGCATGGCAGAGGCATGAACCTGGCTGCAGAGCAGAGCCCCAGTCTCTGAGCCATCCTCAGCTGCTCCATAAGGCCTTTCTCCCAAGTTTTGTTTTGTTTTTCTTTTATGTGTTAGGAATTTTAGTAATAATTTAAGGAAAAGCCCCACTCCCCCTCCTTCCAGCTGGAGCCATTTACCCTTCTTAAATCTCAGCATTAGAACAAGAGCAAAAGCCATCAACTCAACCCCACCAAAGCACTCTGAAAATAGGGCTTGATTTAGCCCCCAACCTCCGCATGTGCATTTGAACTTTGCTGGGATGAGAATTTTTTTCTCAAGGAGAAAAATTGCATGGGAAAAATTTCTCTTCCCAGAGGATTAGTGAGATCAACAGCCTGGGAACACGAGTGGTGGCTGGACTCTGGTCCCTTCTGTGAATGACACCAAGGGCTTGGGCACAGAGCTTGAGCAGCTCCCCCTTCTCTCCTCTCTGGCTCAGGAATTCTCTTCCACAGAGCCTGGGGTGATGGGGACAAGGACCATGCCTGCCAGGGACTCCGTACTCACTCTGCTCACTGGCCAGGCAGGAGCAGATGTAGCTGCCCACAGTGTTGGTGCAGGTGCTGTTCCCTGGGCACTCCGTCCCCTGCGTGCACTCATCGATATCTGCTGAGACACCTCACCATGGCACCGGGACAAACAGCCTGGCTGGGGCCCCAGGGCCACGCTGTGAGCCCTTGTCACCTGAGCAGTGCTCTCCATCCCCTGTCAGGCCAGCTGGGCAGGGGCCACAGCCACTGGAAGGGTCACATCCCACGCCAGGGAAGCATCCCTGGGAACAGCGGTCCGGAGGGGTCTGGCAGAGGGCACCTGAGTAGCCGCTCTCGCATCTGCAGGCGGCCAGCTGGGAAGGGGATAGTGACACTGGCTGAGGGACCGTGAGGAGGATGGGGGGACAGAGAAGACAGCCAGCACAGCTGGCATGGGGACAGGCTCAGTGTCCATACCACCAAGGAGCTTTCTGGTACACTACCTGCAGGGAAGATTCCCCGAGAGTGACAGTGTTGCTGTAGTCACAGTCCTGGCTCCTGCTGCATCTGCAAAGGGTGAAGCGGAGCTGGAGGAGTGCAGAGACGTTGTTGGAGCCAACAGCCTCCAGGTTGATGGTGAATGGGGCTGTCCTACGGGGCTCCCATACGAGGGTGCCATTCTCTGCCAGGAGGAGAGGTAGCAGTTAGAGGTGGCAGAGGAATTCTGTCCCATTCCTTCCCATCCCAGCTGCTCCATCTCCCCTTCCTTACCCGATATGTTGAGCTCTGGTGAGAGATGGGGAATGAAGCGTGCACCCTCCCCCACGGCACGGTACTGCCTTGTGACCTTCTGTGTCCTGAAGGCTGTGATGGATGCGTCACCGGTGATGACAGGAGGGAAGGCATCTGAGGAAAAAGCAGCCCAGCACACATGTGGCCTTGTCACCCCTTGGCTCTGACTCCCTCCTGGTGAGGATGGGACCCCAGGCAGATGCTGTCATGGCTGCCCACCAACAAGGCCCTTATGTTGCACAGCATGGTGGCATCTCCCAGGTTTGGAGAGAAGCCAGAAATGCAGTTCCAGGAAATGCAATTCCAAAACCTTGATGGCAACTGTCCTGCTGGTGGCATCTCCCAGGACTGGAGACAAGCCAGCTGGGCAGTGCAAATCCAAGACCTTGGTGACTTCTCTTCTGTCTCATATGAAGCAAGAGAGCCCAGGAAAGGAGCAGGGCACTGCCCAGTCACATCCAAGCCATGCCCTCTCAGAGGTGAGGATGTGCTCCACTTACTGAGTGCTGTCTTCCTCTGCTGGAAGTCGGCTGCAAGGCTCTGGGTGGCCAGGCCCAGGGCCAGGTTCCCTGTGCTCAGTGAATCAAAGATGCACTCCTTGCTGCCATGACACTGAGAGGCCACCAGCTCGTACTGGCTTTCGTTCTCCTGCCGCAGCCGAGACAAGAAGAAGGGTGTGAAGTTCAGTGCTGGTGAGTCCAGAGGCTGAGTGAACAGGCTGTGCTCCCCAACAGCCCCTGCAAGAGAGCACGCCATGGGTACAGGCCATTTTAAGGCTTGTTGTATTTTAGAGCTCCTTTTCACAGAGCAATGAGGACACCAAACACCTTCCCTTGACATTGCTTTTGCTCAGGCAAATGTTTAAATATCTCAAGCCAAAGCACGGCCAGAAGGTGCAGGAAGCAGAGGATCATCAAGAGGGACCCTAATCCTGGACTTACAGGTCATCCCATAGCTGTAGATCTCCTCCTCACTGCTGTTCACAGGGATGCTGGTACCATTTGGCATCTGGAAGTCATCTGCAGGGTCATGGTCCCACACACCTGGTGGAGCATCACCAGAGTGCTGGAGTCCCCCATGCCAGGGCTGACCTCCTCTCTGGTGCTGGCCAGTGTTTAGTTTATACCCAGGTGTCCCTGCCCTCACAAGCACAATGCCCCAGTTTTCCACTTTAGAGTGGGAGGAGAATTTGCACCCCAGCTCTGGCAGAGCCCTCACCCAGGAGGCCGCTGGTGCTGTTGCGGTACCAGTCGGGCAGGCTGCACACCACACTGAGGATCCCAGAGGTGGCAGACACAGAGACAGCCACGCTCCCATCAAGGACAGCCGTGACAGAGGAGGAGTTGACCAGCAGGACACCAGGGCTGTAGTACACCTCGTCACCCAGGTCTGCAGGAGAAAGAGAAAGAGAAAGAGGGATAGTCCGTGTAAGGCTGGCACCTGAAATGGCAGCCATGGATTCCTGGAGGGGAGTGCTGCCCATCTACCCCACCCAGACCAGAGACAGGCGCAGGTGAGAGACATTTAATGGACCTCAGGATGGCTGCCCTAGCACTGGGCAGGGCTGGTCCCAGGGGATGGGGACATCTCTGGTTCCCCCCACATATATTTAGCGTTTAACAATAGATCCTGCTCACCTTGGGAATAGGAAAACTGGATGGTTTCGTTGTTCAGGAGGACATGGATGTCATCCTGGCTCCCCAAGGTCCACTCAACCTGAAAATCATGGTGGATGTCCCAGTCAGCTGCTCTGCTTGTCCCTTCCTGCTGTCCCTCCATGCTGGGAACAATTCTTAACTCTGTCCTCCTCCAGCCCAGGAAGAGAGGCCCAGCCCTGGGGCCTGTGTTGGTGTGCTCTCCACCCCAGCAGACACACAGTACAGCAGCTTTGATGTTTGCACAGAAGAGGACAGAGAGCTGCCTGTCACCTTGGCAAGGGGCACACCCAGGCCGCCACCACTGCTCAGCTGGCCTTGGCAGCATGGAGAGCTGTGCTGGGGGGCTCCCAGCTCTGAGCCTCCTCCTCATGCTGTTCAATGCCTGTTCCTGGTGACACCAGGACATTCTGATTAGTGAAGCTAAATGAGTGTAGGGAGCAATGTTGCAAAGTCAGGAGAGTAGTCACTTGTGCTAAAGTGTCAGGACAAAGAGTGTGCAATGGAAAAGGTGAAGCAGACCATGTTCCTCCAGAGTCTCCAGCCCTTGCTGGCCTGTTTGCAGGAGGTGTTAGACCTCTGCCTGGTGAATATTAGTCCATTTCCCCATAACAGTACTTTGTTGGAATGGTGGGAGGTGGCAGGAGAAGGAGAGAGGTTGCCTCTTGGGTCCCACCCACTTGTAGGTGATGTAGAGGTTATTCCCAACTTGCCAGAGAGGTCTCCCCCATTAGAGGATCAAACTCATCCCAGGGCACTCCTACTCACTGTTGTGGTGGTCTTGGAGATGTACTGGGCAGCAAAGGCCACAAAGTTGGTGGCCTGGGCCATGCCAGTCTGTGCTGTGCGCCCGTGCAAAACGAAGCTGGTCCGGGCATCACTGGCCAGCAGCAGGACAAAGTCCCCAAGCCCGTTGAAGGTGTAGGTGAGTCCATCCAGGGTGGTGATGTGAGGGTCCCCAAAGGCACTAGCTGGGGTCCAAAGGAGATGGAGACGTTTTGGGCAGAGGAAGAAGAGCAAATGCTGGTGTCATTTCAGGGAGGAGAGCAGCCCCAGAGCTGCTCAGTGGTGGCTCAGCTGTCCCCACTGGCATGGTGCAAAGTGTGGCTAAAGCATGGGGTCCATGCCCAGCTCAGTGCCCTGGCACAGCAGAGGCAGAGCCCGGGCACTCACCAGGGGTGGGTGGCACATATCCTTCACAGTCAACCCTCGGTCTCTTCTCAGCAAACCTGGCACAGAACAGGGGCTTCCCCACACGCCGGCAGCACCAGTCGAACGCTTCCAGCTCCGTGTCTGGGGAGGAATGTGATGGGGTGTGTCAGGGCTCTTGCTCTGCCTATGCTTGATTCTTGGGGTATTTTAGGGTGAGGGAATGCCAGTTCCCACTCACCAGTGGCAGCGTGGAAGGGGGGGCTCCATGCTCTCTCCTGCCAGCCTTCAAGCAAGCTCCCACCTTGGTACAGACACCGTACCCCAGCTCCAGCTGGGCTGGGGGCCGCAGTGCGCAGCATCCTCACGGAGGTGTCTGCTGGGCCTGAAATAGTGGGGGGGGGTCACAGCTGCCCCCAGAGCAGGAGGGGACCATCCCCCCACCCTGCAGCTGGCCCTGGGGGCTGTCCTTGGCACCTCTGCTCCAGCGGTAGCGGCGATCCAGCTCTGCCTGGGGCCGGGAGCAGGGGCAGGGTGGCAGCTGGCTGTTCCAGGTGGCCGGCGCTGGCTCCGTGTCCAGCCACGCCAAGCACTGCAGCCTGTAATTCACCCGGGAGCGACTGTCCAGCCTGTAAATCCACAGCCCACGCACATCTGGGGGAGCAACCACAGAGCAACACTGCTCAGCCAGGGTGTCTGCCTGTGCTGAGGGATCCCGTGGGACAGCTGTCCCTGGCCACTGACCTCACACGAGGTCTCCAGGCTCCCTCTAGAGCCAGCGGGGCTGTGGCCAGCCACAGGAGGATATGGGACACTAACAGTCTGCTCTGGGTGGCCAGCTCTTGCCCAGTGGCTTTGCTGGCCCAGGGATGGGTGTGGGGACATGCTCCTGGCACAGACCACACAGCTCCTTCCATCCCCGCCCGCCCCAAGGACCCCTGGTGCCGTACCAGAGCCGCTGCTGCTGTGCTGGTCTGGTCGGTACTTGACAGCTGGTGGCTCCTTAGTCAGCTCGTTGTTTTGGGCATAGCCATTGCCACTGTGTGGAGAGAGGAGGTTTGAGGTCATCCTTCAACACAACCTTCCTCCCCTCCCCACAGAGCAGCTGGGGTGGGAACTGCTGCATTTAAATGGGGCAGGATTGCTCCAGGAGTGGGAGCTGGGCTCTCCTGGGAGCAATGCCTCCGACAGCCTTAACACAGTGCTGGGACAAATCTCTGCTGTCCCCGAAGGCAGTGAGAGGCGTGCAGCACCTGGAGAAGCCGATGAGCACGTTGGCTGCAGCCAGCCTGCTGTAGTCCCAGCGCATCCCCCCGTCCTGGTAGAGCAGCAGGGCGAAGGAGAGGCTCCCATCGGTGCTGAGCACTGCCTGGTAGGTGCTCGTCTGGAGAAACCCAGGGCACCCCCTCAGTGCTCCCAGAGCTTCCTCTGCTCTCCCTGCAGAGCAGACTGAGGCTTGAAACAGCCACCAGCACTCCCCTCTGTCACCTGGTGTGTGACTGCTCACCTGAGTGTCATCCCTCTGGGATGGGTACGCTGGAGCTTTCTCCCACGTCACCTTCAAGGTCCATTTTGCTACATAGGGGATTTTTAGGTATTTCTCAATCTTTGCTTCCACATCTCGGACAACGGGGTCTTGGGTAGAGCTGAGCGTAGAGTACTCCTGCCACATGGCAAGAGAGAGAATTAAATGAGTGAGCTGGGAACTGGATTCTGCCAGAACACCTCTGGTGGCCCTCACCTGGTACCAAGTGGTGCCAACACCCTTGGAGAAGTCTGCATCATCCCAAAAGGCAGCCACCATTGGCAAGCTCTCCCGGCCAGTGAAGCCCCGGGGCGGGGGGTTGGGGTTGGTTGGGACATAGTTGTCCGTGGATGGAAAAATGATCTGTCCGTTATCTGTAAACTAACCAAAAGAACTTGTTATTTGCTGACTGGGATAGCTTTTAGCCTCCATGGGTGAGCAGAAACCAGCCATTTTAAATGTTAAAAAAATATAGATTCCAATGAAATTTGGTTTCTGTTCCATTTCAATGTTAAGGTTTTTTTACCAAAAAGGCAGCACATCCATTATGTGCTCACCAAAGGGGGCACTCACATAGAAAACATCTCGCAGTGACTTCCCAAAGGGAAATCCAATTTCTGGCTTGAACAGGGGTGAGTTAAAATCCACCATCCTCCGGACGTACTCTTGATCCCCTGCTTCCACGCCAAAGGGGTAGAGTGAAGTCGCTGGCTCTGCCACAGGCAGGAGATCAATGAAAAAAGTGTGAAATCATGATTGTCTGCTTTATCCATCCTGCACCCAGGACAAACCCACCTGCTTGCCAGGATGCTGTGCCTGTGCTCTGATGGATTGTAACCCAATTTTCAACCCACTTTTGGGATGCTCTCAAATGTCCTACTTTGCCTTTTTCTATTAATCTGGCAGCCCAATGTGCAATGAAGATGAGACACCCCAGACCAGGCCGTACCCTCATCCATCCCAATGCTTGACTGGCTGAAAACCCCTTTCCTACTCCTGTCCTTGGGAAAAAGAAAATGTACTTACTGATAAGCTCATGGGTGGGTTTGGGCTCAGGTGCAGGAGTTCTGTGCCCAGTGGTGGTGTGGGCAGATGTGCTCAGTTCGGTGGATGGTCCTCTCTGTGTCCCAAAGGCTTGGGACAGGGTGGTGGCAGGGCTGGTGGTGGCTGGTGGTGTCACTGGTGCCGTGGTGCCTGGGAGACTCCCTGCCTCCTTGGCTGGGCTCACTGGGGCTGTGGATGCAATAGCTGTGGTGCCTCCTGCAGTGGTGGCAGTGGTGGCTGTGGTGGCAGAGATGTTCCCTGTAGTGATGGCCATGGTGCTGCCTGCAGTCAAGACAGTGGTGGCAATGGTGTTCCCTGCAGTGGTGGCAGTGGTGGCAGTGCTGTGTCCTGCAGTGGTAGCAGTGCTGTTCCCTGCAGGGGTGGCAGTGTTGGCAGTGCTGTGTCCTGCAGTGGTGGCAGTGCTGTGTCCTGCAGTGGTGGCAGTGGTGGCAGTGCTGTGTCCTGCAGTGGTGGCAGTGCTGTGTCCTTCAGTGGTAGCAGTGCTGTTCCCTGCAGGGGTGGCAGTGTTGGCAGTGCTGTGTCCTGCAGTGGTGGCAGTGCTGTGTCCTGCAGTGGTGGCAGTGCTGTGTCCTGCAGTGGTAGCAGCGCTGTTCCCTGCAGGGGTGGCAGTGTTGGCAGTGCTGTGTCCTGCAGTGGTGGCAGTGCTGCTGCCTGTGGTGCTGGCCATGGTGCTCCCTGCAGCAGTGGCTGTGGTGCTGCCTGTGCTGTTGGCTGTTTTCTCCTTCCAGGCAGGTGCCCCTGGAGATGTCTGGAAGGCAGGAGGTGACGTGCTCACTGCTTGTCCCATGTCCTGGTAGCCGATGGATGCAGGGGAAGTGGTGTCTGTAGCTGACTCGGTGGCAGTCTGTCCAGGGGCTGCCACCCCAGTTGCACCAACACCTAGCAGGGACAAGGGGGCTGTCGTGGTTCGTGCTGCTGGGGATGGGACAGGCTGCCCACCTCCGCTTGCCTCGCTGTGTGTCACAGCAAGGGATGGGGCACTGCTGGTGCTGGTGGCCCGTGCTGTGGCAGATGGCATGGCTGTGGCGACACTGGTCACAAAGGTGTCCCAGCCTGTGGAGGTGGTTGGCAGGTTAGCATTGCTGGTGAACGTACTGGTGGATGGTGTGGTGGCTGGCGTGGTGGCCAGGCTTGTGCCACTGGCGTTGGAGTCAGGGACAGAGGTGCTGCTGCTGCTGGCCGAGGGTGCTGCAGCCTCGGTGCCGCTCTCAGAGTTGGTGGTGTCCACATGGGCAGTGGTGCCTGTGGCACCTGTCTGGGGTGCAGCTGTAGCCTCCCACACATTTGTGTGGCCAGCAGCCAGCGAGGTGATCCCAGCGGTGGGCTTGTTCTCAGTGTCAGGTGGCTCTGGTGATGGCCTGGCAGTGACAATCGCGTGGCTGGGAGCTGGCCCTGCTGCACTGACACCTGGGCTCTCCTCCGTGCTCACCTCCAGGAACCCCATGCCTGTTGCTTGCCCTGTGGTGCTGCCATTGGGCTGGGGGGCACCTGAAGCCCCCATTGCTTGCAGTGGGGCAGTCAGGGACAGTGGAGACGTGACTGCTGCCATCTCTTGGGGGATGCTGGTTGGGGACATCTCCAGAGCCATCCCTACATTGGCTCTGCCTTCCAGGAGAGGGGAGACGTCCGCTTGTGATGCCATGGGGACAGTGACTGCTCTGGGTCCCCCAGGGGTATCTGATACAGCTCTGCCGGTGCCTGGTGCAGTGTTGGGTGATGGCATCTCTGTCCCTGGAGCTTCCACAATCTGGGACCCAGCCCAGAGCACTGGGGTTAGTGCAGATCTGGGTGTGACACCAGTTCCTGGGGTTGTTGAGCCTGCTGTGGGCCCTGGCTGGCTGTGGCTGGGGTGTGCATCAGGCACAGGCAGGGTGGCTTCGGTGTCCCCCAGCATTGTGGTGGCACTGCCACTGGCCAGTGATGCTGATCCCATCCCTGCTTCACTACTTGGAGAGTTGCTAACAGAGGAGGATGGATGGGTGGCTGGCACAGTCCCGATGCCAAACGCAGCGATGGAAGGTGGTGGTGCAGCAGCAGCTCGAGGGGCCCTGTCTGGCTTTGCTCCAGTGGTGCCCGTGAGGGACGAAGGCATGGCCGTGCTGGGAGTGGCTGAAGGAGATCTGCCTGCAGCTGCCTCTGCTGTGGTGGTCCCAAGGCCTGCTGAGAGGGACTGAGGGAGCAGAGAGCCCATGGACTGTGGAAAGGGCCTTGGAGAGGGACCATCAGGGTCTCTGAGAGCTGCATGGGGGGACACACTCATGCTGAGCCCCCCTGGTGTGTCCTGGGTTTCTGGGATGGCAGTGCCTGTTGTGGCTTTGGTACTGGCCTCATTCCTGATGGACACCAGCTCAGTAGTGGTGCTTCCCAGAGGTGGGATGTGCTCTCCAGCTGTGACATCCATCACTGTGGCCGGTGTGCCCACAGCTTGTGTGGTGGTCTGAGCCTGGTGGGCAGCGTTGTCTGCAGGCGGCCCATGTCCAGCAGTGCCCAGGGTGGTGCTGAGGCTGGGGGGAAGCGTCTCCCCTGTGCCCAGCACAGCCTTACCAGGAAGCTGGGGCAAAAGGACTGCAGGCAGCTGAGTGGGGATCCCAGGAAGGTCCTGTGAGACACTGTGGCCAGCATTGGGTAAGGCACGTGTCCCTGGCTCTGCAGCCTTGCTGGTGCCAGTGGTAGTAGAAGAAAAGGCTTCTTCTGTGGCTGTGTCAGGGGGACTGGCTGTGGCTGCTGCCATCTTCATGGGGCTGGCCCTGTCCTGAGAGATGCTGGCAGGTGTGGCCAGAGGTGAGGTGGCCTCATCCAGCCCTGGTATGACCTCCTGGGACAGCAGCATGGCAGTACTACATGGCTCAGCAGAGCTCCTGCTCGTGCTGGGGGATGATGTCGCTGTGCTGTGCTCATCCTGGGGCAGCAATGGCTCTGTGGTCCCTGCTGTCACTGGTGTCTGCTCCACGGTGACAGCACCCAGGGCATGACCCACTGTGTGCCCCGCTGGCTTGAAGGACAGAGGCTGCGTGTCCCAACTGGTGGTGGGAGCTGGAGGGACGCTGGTTGGGGCAGCACCTGCAGAGGAGAGCCCAGCCCCTGACCCTGCCTGGGGGCTGCCTTGCGTTGCTGGGCCCCCAGAGAGGGTTGCCGGGCCGGGAGGTCCCTCCTGCTCAGCACTACTCCCAGCTGGGAGCAGCCCTGTCTCCGTTGCCGGTGGCACCGCGATGCCTGTGGAGCGAGACAAAGCAGCTCCAGCTGGATCGGCCGCGGCGCCAGCAGGCACGAACCTGCCCGCGGCCAGCCCTGCCGGCCTCACCTGAGCTCGGGCTGCCCGCGGGGGCGGCGGGGCCGGCGGGCCAGGGCAGCTCTGCCCGCGCGGCTGCGGCTCCGGGGAGCTCCCGGCTCCTGCCCGGCTCTGAGGGCAGCTCGGCGCTGCTGCTGGTGCTCTCGGCCACATGGGAGATGCTGCCCGACTCGCATGGGTCCAGCGTGGGGACAAGGAGTTGCCCCTTCATCTCCCCGGCTTGTGCAGAAGGCAGGTGAGGGCAGGTGAGGAAAAAGCCAGCCCGGAGTCGCCATCACCCCCACCCCTCCTCCCTTCTGCGGGAGGACCAACACCAAAACCAGGACAGGGACATTCCCCGAGTGTGCGTCTCTCCATTTGATCCACAATTCCCGCCACCTTCCCCTGCTGCAGCTGGGGACCGTGACAAAGCGTTGGCACCCGCGGAAACAGGGCAAACCCCGGCCGGGCACTCGGGCTCGACCTTGCAGGGTTGTTTGCAGCCCATCACCCGCATGGTGTCAGACACCTGGTCAGCCCGGCAGCATGCGAGGGACCCTGGCACTTACCTGGCAGCAGCCAGCACCCCCACAGCACCCAGCTCCAGAGCGGCCACGGGCCCCGGCACCCCATAGTGCCCCTTCGGTGTCAGGGAGGAAGGCGACGCGGCTGCAGCTCTCACTCTCTCAAGGGAGCGTGCCAAGGGTGACTCCAGCGGCGAGCACTCCTCCAGGTGGGGGGGACAGGGACACCACGTGCCCTGCCTGGGGCACTGACGTCTCCGTGTCCTCGCAGCCCGCGCTGAGGTGGCAGCGTCCCAGTTCTGGGCACCCACTGATGCTGGGGGTCACACCCATTGTGCCATGGGAAGCTTTAAGGTCCTTCCCAGGCCGACCCCACTGTTGGCAGCCCGTGGATGGGGTCCCCAACCGCTGGGGAGCCACCCCGGGGGGTTCAAAGTCACTTGGCCTGAAGACACTGGGACGGCAGGTGGGGACAGGGTCCCAAACATCTCTGGGAGGGGTGGGTCAGCCCTGGGCTCTGCACCCCCATCCACCCTCCTGGTTGCTGTCAGGTCCCTCCACACTTGGCTGCATGGCCGATAACCCCTGGCAGGGCTTGGCTTGTCACCAAGGAGGAAGAAGGAAGGAGCAGGCTAGTGCTGATGCCTTGGGGTCCCACGTCTTGACCCTGCCCTGTCCCCCCCTTGGGCACTGCCGGTGCCAGGCGTTATCTGCACATCGCGGCAAACGCCCACACACACCCGGATGGAGGGGAGGGAAGGTTGTTCCTGCATAGGTGGCGGGGCCAGGCATTGCCCTGGGTTGCAGGTCACCTTCCACCAGCAACAGAGGCTGGATGGACCTTGCTGCATGAACAGATCCACTGCAGCAAATGTGTTTGCTTCTTCACAAGGTCTCACGCATCTCCAGGATCACTTAAGGAGAGGGAAGGAAGGCAGTGATGGTGTTTTGCCTTCCTCGCTTCACTGACACCCTGCCATGGCGGCTGCACCTCACACAGGAACACAGAAGCACAGAGTCCCAAGCAGCAAGGCGTGACTGTGCTCACAGCAGCACCAGCTCCCTGTCCCCAAGCTGAGGGAGGGCCAGGGGACCTGAGCAGAGGGAGCTGTGGGTGCACAGGATGTGGCCAGGTCCCATCTGCCACAGGGGTGGATCCATGGTCACGCCAAGGCAGCCCTTCCTCACCGTGTAGAACAGGGTCTCTCCTCTGGAGCCACCAGCTCTGGAGCAGAGTATCCTGGGGAGCAGGGACCACCACTAAATGGACCTGGCAGGTTTGGGCACCAAGATCTCTTCCTGATGCTGCTACAAGGCAGCACTGCAGGAAACCCAGCTAAGGGGCTCTGATACCCACCTGGAGGGGGAAGTGAGCACCGACACCGGCTCTGGGACCCCGCAGGAGCCACTGCTCCACTCCCTCACCTGCTCCCGGCTCAGTCTGCAGCAGAGGCACGCGGTTGCACAACAGCCACACGTGGGTGGGGGCGACGCTGCTCCCTGCCCGGGCATGAGTCAGGTGGGAGCCTCGGGCAAGGGGGCCCGGCTGCAGGGGCTCCCCTGCAGGCAAACACTGCCCACTCAGAGCAGGCACAACCATGCCCAGCCCTCCAGCGTTGGGCCTGGGGCTGGGATATACTGTGACTAACTCCAGCAGCTGTGGATGGGGAGAATTTTGCACCCTAAAGCAGCCTGGGAGGACTCAGCAGGAGGTTTATAGGTGCACATAGTCACTCAGCTTCCTGCGGATCCCCAAGAGTCTGTGCATCCCTTCCCAAGCTTCATCCCACAGTCACAGCCTTGTGGGGATTCCACATCCCACCTTTGGGGATCCCAAGGGTCACAGTCCCAGCTGCCTGCAGGGAAGAACCAGCACCCATGGATGTGTGGCCTGTCCCTGTGTATTGGTAGGGATAAACCTGGGAGACGGCCATAGGTACCCTCAGCCTCTCCATAGAATATTTTTATATATATACATTATATATATATTAAAATTACATTTCTCTTTACAAAAACAATTCAACAAGGGGCCAGGGGATGGAGCCCATTGCCAAGGCCAGGGCACAAACATCCTGGAAAGTTTGTGGCACTAGGCAGGGTCCCTTTTGGGGTGTCTCCACCCTCAAGTGGGGGCTCAGTCCAGAGTCCTGCAGCAGGTTGTATGGGTGGAGGCGGTGGGACTGGCCCCATGGCGAGATGCCTGCTCTGGATCCAACACAGCTCGCCCTGTCCCCGCTGTCACCACCTGTAAGGAGAAGACAGGACATGAACTCAGGGGGGGCGATAGTGCCAGTCTGCCCAGAGCAGTGTGGCACAGAGAACTGCCCCCCCAAAAACATGGATGTCCCTACTTCTGGCGGGTGGCGCTGTAGGGACCGAGGAGGTGGGAGCTGGCCTGTGCCAGGTTCCAGTTGAACTTCTCCAGCACCTGCTGGCACTCACCACGGGACTTCAGCCCCAGGCAGAAGAGCTGCTCCACCTGCAAGGGGACAGGGCATGGCCAGAGGGGTGACAGGGGTGCCACCACTCTTGATGGAGCTGGGACAAGGGAACAGGGGTGTGCTGTACCTTCAGGTACTGGATAGCCCGTTGGACGTTCCAGCCATGGCTCTGAAGGGCTGCCTGGCATTCCTCGGTGGTCACACCATGCACCATGTCCTGCACCTGGGGGGGAGCTCGTGGTCACTGTCTGCTGCCACCCCTGGGCAGCAAGAAGCCTGTGACTGAAACAGGAGACCACTGGGGCTGCCCCCGTCCCTGGTTCTGTCTTCAGGGAGTACTATCAGCCTGGAGCTGGGATCAGGCTCATCTCTGGGATCTTAAACTTCCCTGGGTCTGGGTGGGCCACAATATCCCCATCCCTAAGGAGACCATAGCAGCAGCCACCTTCCTCCTCCCCAGGGCCTTCAATTCCCATTTTGGCATTGCAGTGACATTTACGTCCTCCTGAATATCTGGGGCTTTCTTGTAGCCAATCCCCTGGGGCTGGACTTGTGGAAACCGAGGCACAGGGTGGGCAAAGCTCTTGCCCGTGTAAGCCCACTTCTCATGGATGCTGGGAGATGACACTTACCAGCCGGATCTTGTCAGCAGGACGGCAAACATCCGGCCCATCGTACACGATCTTCTGGAGGCTGCAGGAGGCTTTCACCAGGCACTTGGGCCCAGGGTTGCTGTTGTTGGAGGAAAAGTTGCCCTTGCAGTCTGACAGTGGCTGCTGCACCATGGGACGGACGGTGGCTGTGGTGACCTGGCGGGACGCTGCCACCTCCTCAGGGCTTTTAGCCTCCTTGAAAAACTTCTCATACTTGTCCAGGTAGGCTGGGCGCTCGGGCAGCAGGTAGTAGTGGGTGCTGCTGACCTTCTGCCCATCCTTCACAATGGGCAGGATGCAGGGCCCCTTGGAGCAGTCCTTGCCCTGCGCCTGGATGACCTTGGGGGTGGCATACTTAGGGTCGAGGGCGAAGCTCTGTGTGGTGGGCATGGGCTTCCCTGGTGAGGTGGAGAGGCAGGAGCAGAGGGCAGCACGCTGCTGGGGGGAGCCCACCTGCAGAGCCATGGGGCTGGGTGTCCGGGAGGTGGGCCGGGACAGCGGGTCCCGCGGGGGGATCTGGGGCGGCCGGTCCTCCTCGCCACCAGAAGCTGGGGAGAGGTCCCCTGACCAGCGCCCAGGCTCATTGCGGCGAAGGGGCCGGGGCGGGATTGGGACGCGGGGAGGGATCTGGGGCTTGTCGTCAGCTGGTGCAGCCGGTCCCAGAGGGACGTTGAGCCTCTTCATGCACTCCTGCTGCAGCTCCTCGAAGAGCTCGGTGGTCTGTGTCATGCTGGGCTGCTTGGTCTCCTTGGGGGGCAGGAAGAGGTTGTCCTCCAGTGCCGGTCCCCGCTCACCCTCATCCACAAAGCCATAGTTGGTCTTTCCCCGCCGGCTCGGGGGGCTGGTGATGGAGCAGACCTCAATATCGTCCTCATCCTGTGCCACATCATCATAGGCAGGCGGTGGGGGCAAGGGCCGGGCATCCCAGTCCACCACCGGCGTGGGGTGCAGAGGCCGAGGCAGAGCCCGCGTGGGGCTCTGTGGTGGGGTCTTGTCCAGCAAAGAGAAGGCCTCCATGGCCAGCTCGGCTAATGATAGGGCTGTCAGCTCTCCCACTGGAGAGGGGCTACCCTGGGGAACTTCCTCCCCAAAGTCAATGAGAGTCACCTCGCTGCTTGCTGTCCCCTCGCTTGCCAGCCGTCTGGGTTGCCGCTCGCCCACCTTGGTGCCCGGGACTCGTGCTGATGGCTTGACTGGTCGCAGACCCTTCCCTGTGCCTGGCTTCTTCAGGCAGAGCTTCCGGAGACCCCCTGGCACACCCTCCTCCTCCTCACTAACTGGGTCGTAGCAAGGCTCTAGAAGGGGGCAAAGAGAGATGGTGAGGGTCCCAGCACCCATCCCTAGGGTGCAAGAAGGGGCATCTACATCTCCAAGCCCCCAAACCACCCCTTAATTTCAGCCCTCTTTGCTCCCAAGCCATATTAGGGCACCTGCCCCAGACCACCCAGGTAAGAGAGAAAAGAAAGGGGACATTAAGAAGGGAAAGCAGCACTCAAAGAAGCCCAACTTACTGGTGAGCAGGACGGTAGGCTGAGGTGGGCGCGGAGGAGGTTGCCCTGCAGAAGACAGAACCCAAGAGAAGGGGAAGCATAGGGTGAACACAGAAGCGGCAGCCAGGGTGCTTGTTAATGGGGTGCATGCTTTGTTGTGTTGCCCTTCACTGGTGGGGCACGGGGAGGATGCTGGTGGGAAGCCCCCCCAAGGAAAAGCTGTAGGTTTAGGATTGGGGCATACGCACAGCATCTGAGTTCCTTCCTCGTGGCAGCTCCGCTGAGATCCCCCGTGCTGGGGAGCCCAGCTGTGGGAGGCCAGGAGGGAACAAGGGACTCGGACAAAGGGCAGCAGGGCAGAGTCCAGCCAGGCAGAGCCACCAGCTGCCCATGCTGCTGACAGTGGTGTATGGCCAGGTGACAACATGCCCCATCACCCCAGCTCCCCCTGCTCTGCAAAAAGCAAGTGCCAGCACAGAGACAGAAAGGAGAGGGTCCAGCCCATCACCCTGGCAGCAGGGTACAGGGATGGAGGCTTCGCGCAGCTGATGGGCAGGAGGAAGGAGAAAAGCTACTCACTTTTAGCCCTCCCTGGAAGCTGTGTAGGCCTGGCAGCAGTTTGGTCCACACCTAAAATATCAGGAGGGTCCAAGGGATTTCCCAGGTACAGCCTGTGGGGAGAGAGGAGATTGCCTGGGAGTCAGCAGGGGCCATGTGGGACCCCTCGCTCACCAGGCTTGTGCCTTGGGACACCCCACAGCTCCTCCACTACACAACCACACCTGGCGAGTACCTGTGAGTGCCGGGCAACACACCCCAGAGGCTTCCAGCGCTACAGCACAGAGCCTGGTACCATCCCAGTGCCACCCCAGTGCCATCCCACCTATCTCCGGCTCCACGTGCATCCGTGGCTGCCTGCGCTGGGCCCAGGGGGCTGCAAGCAGGGCACTGCGTGCAGGGTACCTGTGCAGTGTGCGGTGCCCAGGACACCCCTGCAGCCCCGGGGCGATGCTGTGCCCCAGGCAGGGTGCCCCGGTCCCGCGTGCCGGTGGGTGCTGGGAGGCCCGGGCGAGCCGTCGCAAGCCAGGGAGCCGGCGGGAGCCGGCGCAGCCCCAAGGCTTGGGCGTGTGCCCAGCTCGGTGCGTTCTCTCTCGCAGCCCGGGCAGCACGTACCCAGCGCCCGTGCCCACGCAGTGGGGCGCGGGGAGGCCTGCCGGGGCACGAGCCCGATCCGCGCGCACGGCGCCGCGGCTCAGCCCTCCCGGGGCCGCCGGGACAGCCCGTGACACGGGGAGCTGCCGAGGGTCAGGCTGGGACTGAGGGAACCGGCAGAGCTGTCCCAGGCCTGGGATAACAAACAGCAGTCGGGATATCCCAGGGGATGGACTGAGCCTAGCGTAGGAGCCGGCCCTACACACCAGGAGCTCTCCAGTTTTTGAAATCCTATCCTGTCCCCCACCACAGTGAACTCCCACATCCCTCCAGCCCAGTGCTGGGAGAGACCCCCACATGCTCCTTGCCAAGGTGCTCCTGGTCACTGTCGCACAACCAGTCCCACCTGGCAGAGAGCACGTGGAACACTGGAGCACAAGCACCCAGCCCCCCTTCCCCACATCACACTCCAGCCAGGTGTTTTCTGATAGAGCAGGGTGGAGAAAAAAATCATTTCAGTGGATTTTTTTCATGTTTTGCTTTTCAAAAAGAATCATGCTGTTAGAAGCGTGGGGACAGGCTGCAAGCCACGCACATTTAGCAGCCCTGGGACACCCCAAAAGCGTTTTGGGATAATGTGGCCACCTCTGGGGTGGTGCTTACTGATGTCTCCCTGCCCCAGGACAGCCACAAAAGTCTTCCCCCCTAGGACAGCCACAAGCACAGCAGCCCCCCATGTCCCCTAAACCCATTAGTAGGAAGAGGCAAGGAAGTTAGTCCAGCTGCAGGGACCCTACCCAGAGGCACCATTCCCAACACAGCAGGGGCAGAAAGAGATGCTTCACGGGCAAAAGGGGGGCAGTAGCCAAGCCGCGTCTTGCTCCCAAGCCCAGTGGGCAGCGGGGAAGGGAGGGAGCAGGCAGAGGATGCAGAGAAGACAAAAAGTTTCTTACTCATCAATTTTATCAGGAAACCCCCAGCAGTGCTGCGGGTTGGTGTCTCCATGGCCTGTGTGGATGAAGCTGTTTTTAAGTGGCTGGCTGATGTCGTGGGCTGACAGCCCTGCCACCGAGGTCACCGTGTTTCGGGGAAATTGGCCCACTTTTAGGGTCCGTTTATTCTGACCCCGCCACCAGTAATTCTCGGCCCTAAGGAATAAAAAGGACCTCGTTACTGATGAGGGGATGGGAGGGTGACACGCACCTGCCCCAGTGATGGGGAGGAGGGAAGATGACTTCTCCAAGTGCATGAAGGCATGAGGAGACACAAGGGGGAAGGGACTCTGGGTGCCCAGGATCCCAACCCTACACGGCACTACGCTTTGGCTCCCACCCCACGTGGACCCTGCACCTGGTGGTGCAGTAGTGCAGAATGCAAGTAGTGGGGAGCAAAGCTCCATGCTTGTGTCCCAGAAGATATGCCCCTTCCTCCTCCTTGCTGCCTCAAGGTACACAGGAGCCTTGGGGCGATGCCTGCACCAAGCTCTTTGTCACCAATCCCTCTGCACCCCACATACTAAAGGATAGCACATGGAACACGCTTGGCATCTGATGGGGGGCCCATTTGGGTGACTGTGTGGTCCCATATAAGGAACTATGGGGTCTTCCTCCCCCCCATAGGGAGAGGGGAACGCACAGCTCTCCATTCCTACTTTACCAATGAGCCTTGTGCAGGCTCGTGCAGGCAGGGGGAGATGGGCAAAAGGCAGGCTTAGGCTGTCAGTCTTCCTGAAGCCACCTGAGTGGCCCAGGCCACCCTGGGGTACTGATCCCCAGTGTGTCCCCAAGAAGTTGTCCAGGACACAGCCACTTCTGGGGAGAATGAGGTGGTCATCTAACCCAGAGGGACTGGTGGGGGGAACAGGGATGGGGCAGGGGAAGGCATCCCAAGTGGTGTACCCCACCCAGCACCATGCCAAATAAAATGTGGGGGTGCTCCGACCCTAAGCTACGCCCCTGCCTGTCACAGTCCTCCACTCCCCATGGGCAGGGTGTGTGCCGTGGGCAGGGGGCAGTGGCAGTGTGGGTGCCAGCCTGGTGAGGCTGGCACAGGCCCCACAGTTTCCTGGAGTCACCTGTGAGTCACCCTCGGCCACCAGCTCAGCCCTTTTCCTGTTTACCTTCCCGCTGCCGCCAGCCAGCCGCCTTACTCAGCGTGGGGACCCCTCAGCAGAGCTCCGGCAGAGCCCAGCCGGTACCGGGCATCCTCCCTCGCCGCGGCAGGCTGGGGGAGCCGGGGGAACAGCTCCCCTCCCTGGGAGCTCCCCTCCACCCGCCCTCCCTGCGCCCCTCGCTGCCACATCCCGACCAAAGGATGCTACAGCCGGGCCATCCCTCCGCTCTCCCCGCTCCCAGCCTCGGTCCCACCGACCCCGAGCTCGGACCCCCGGCACAAACCCGCTCCGGTGCTGCCCTGGCTCCTCTCCCCGCGACAGCCCCCTCCCACGAGCGGCTGGGTCCCCGGGGGGCTTTCAGGGAGGTCCCTGCCCCTGCCCACACACACGTACGCACAGCCGGCGCCCGCCGAACGACAGGCAGGGGCTTGAAAAGGGGTGGGGGGTGTTTACGGTGCCCCGGGCGGCTTCGGCAGGGCCGGATGCAGCCCCCGGCAGGAGGCCGCCCCCCTTCCCCCCGCCACCTCTGCCCGAGCATCCCCACAAGCAGCGCGGTGGGGGTGCCTGCTGCCGGGGAAACTGAGGCACGGAGAGGGGGCTCCCCTCCGGGAGTACCGGCAGTCGGCGCGGCTTCTGCGAGCCCTCGGCTGCTGAACCCACCGCGTGTGCCCTGAGTCCGCACCCCCAAAACCTACCCACGGGGGTCACCAAGGACCGGCGTCCCTCGGGGAAACTGAGGCAAGGGAAGCTGCGCCCCGGCTGTACTCCACTCCCGGCAATTCCCGCCCGACGGGGAACCTCCGGCCCCTCTTCCCGCTCTACCCTTCCCTGCGCGGCTCACCTGGGGCCGGCGGCGGGGCGGGGGGCGCGGAGCCGCAGCCCGGCCGCGATGCGGCGGCAGGGACGATGTAGGCGCTCTGGCACGGCCGCACCGCCCTCCGCCGCTCCTTCCCTCCCTCCGCCGACGCTGCTTCCCCTCCCCTTCCCTCCCTTCAATTAAGCCGCCAGACCCTGGGCAGGAGTCATCCCCGCGGCGGCGGACCGGGAGCAGCCGGTCCCTGCAGACACACAAACCAAGCCTGATTCACCCCGGGTTGTGACTAAAGCGCGGGGAGCCGGCCCGGGGCGGGGGACAGGGAGGGACGGGGACAGAGCCCTCCTCCTCCTCCCCTCGGGGTTGGGAGGCCGCCTCTAGTGCGGGCGCACAGAACTCCTCTGTGAGGTCCCCACTCTCGCCCAGCTGGAAGGTGACAGGCACATCCTGGCATGGGGATGCAGGGACAAAAGAGTCCCCTACTCCAGTCCGAGGTCCCTGGGGCGGTGGAGAGGTAGCTGTGCCCTGGCATGGTCAGCAGGGACCAAGGAGCCCACAGCGGGTTCTGCCAGCATCTACCCAGCCCGATGACAGTAGCAGTGTCCGGGTGCTGGCGGCACGGTCCCCATCACTATCAGCAGGGAGGGGCCCTGGGCTGTGCAGTTTCCCTGGGCAAACCCACGGGCACTGTGGGCTGAGTCAGCAGGGGTGGTGTGGGCAGGACTGTGGGCAGTGTGGGCAGGGCTGTGCCCCCCACACCGGGGTGGCCCCACCATGCTGTGCTGCCTGGGGAACCACAAACATACCAGCTCTGCCCACCCGTGGGGTACACGGCCAGGGGTGCTGGGGACAGAGCCCATCCCTTCCCCTCCCGGCTTCCCACAGCTCTGCCAGTGCTCACAGTGTCCCCATTCCCTATCCCGATGCAGGCTGGCAGGCAGTGCATCCCGCTCTCCAACAGCTGCCACCCTCCCATGCAGTACCTGCCCTCAATGACCGTGATGATGTCGTTCATCTGAATGTGCAGCTTGTCCGGCTCCTCAAAGTCCTGCAGCGCTCTCATGTCGGTGGGCTGAGCCTGGGGAAGAAGCGGGTGACAATAGGGGATGCAGCCCCTCATGTCCAGCCTCTTCTGAGGCCAGGCCCAGCCCCAAGGAGGGCAGGGAGGCCCCAAAAATAGACCAGAGACAGCATCACCACTAGCCCCTCCTCAGCTGTCACATCCCTGGGGTGTGTGATGGCAAGGCAGAAACCAGGAGCTTCCTGCTGTGACCATGTCACCACCCTCCACCTCCCAGCCTGCAGGGCTGCCTGGCCTGAGCTCCCCATGTCACCTCCCACCTTGGCAATACTCTTAGCTCTATCCATGCTTGAACAGAGCTGGCAGCATAAGGTGTTCGGGCTCTGTCCCCCTCCCTGCTCACCCACCTCCACCAAGAAGTCTCGCAAGGCCACGAAGGTGGGTCGGTCCTCGGGTTTGTGTGCCCAGCACTGCAACATGACGTTGTAGATGTCCTGGGGACAGTCCTCAGGCCGTGGCAGCCGCTCACCCTCCTTGTCTATCTTGTGCAGGATCTGTGGGACAGGGTGTGCTGTCAGGATGTCCCAGATCACCCTCAGCACAAGCAAGGTGAGGTGAGGGGGCAGGTCCCTGCTGTACACCTACCTGGCTGCCATTGAGGCCAATCCAAGGCTCCTGGCCATAGGTGAACATTTCCCAGAGGGTCACTCCGAACATCCAGGTGTCACTGGCGTGGGAGAAGGTGCGTGTCTTCAGGCTCTCAGGAGCACACCTACAGGGGGAAGGACATGAGCATCAGAAGGCCATGTGTGCTGCCCCTCCAGGTCTCCCCCTCCCCAAGGCTCACCAGGCAAAGGGAACCTTGCGGTGCTCCTGCATCACATAGTGATCGTCATTTTTGGGCAGTGCCCGCATCAGACCGAAGTCCCCGATCTTGACGAGCTCATTGGAGGCCAGCAGGATATTGCGGGCAGCGAGGTCGCGGTGGATGAAGCGCTTGGACTCCAGGTAGGCCATGCCCTTGGCCACCTGGATGGCATACTGGCACAGGGTGGAGATGAGGAAATGGCCCTGGTTCTTCCGCAGGCGGTCCAGCAGGGAGCCCAGTGGGGCCAGCTCTGTCACCTGGGCCATGGGATGAGGACAGCAAGTAAGTCCAAGGCCACCCTGGCTGGGCTAGTTTCCAGCCTTCTTATGCCCCACTGGGAATGCCAGCAGAGAGCTTGGGGTACAGACCCAGCCTGGCTTGGCTCATGCCATCATGTGGGACCTCGTCCCCATAGGGGTGTCACTGGGGTGGGCCCCATTCCCCCCACTCACCATCTTCATGGGGTGGGAGAGCACCACGCCATAGAGGCGGATGAGGTTCCTGTGGTCCAGGGAGTGCATGGCATTCACCTCCCGGATGAAGTCGTCCAGTGCCTCTGGCTGGCTCAGCACATCTGTCTTGAGGCACTTCACTGCCACATTCAGCTATGGCCAAAGCAGGGATGAGTTCTGAAGTGTCTTCCCCTGTGCGTGGTCCCACTGCCTGGCTCCCCACCCCCCAGAGCAGCCCCTCACCGTCTTGCCAGCGGGTGTGCACCACTCGCCACGACGTACGACCCCAAAGGAGCCATCACCCAGCTTCTCAAAGATTGAGAGGTCCCGCTCCCGCACGAGGCAGGTGAGGGAGTGCTGGCCCCCAGCTTCGGGGGGTGGTGGTGTGGGAGGCTTGCGGAAGGTGCTCTGGGGCTGGGGCGGCAGCTCCGACTCTGGGCGCTTCCCACTGAACACCTGTAGAACATGGAGGAGGGTGAAACGTGGGCATGGAAACACCCCAAGCCCTTGGGTCTGTAAGTGAGAAGTTCTGGCGCAACTCCTTGCCTCAGCTGTACACACTGGAACCTAGTGATGACCCATATCTGGACCCATAACCCAGAGAAGGCTGGTTGTGGGAGAGGGCTCTGTTCCTCCTGCTGCCACTGAGCTTTGATTCCCGTGGAGGGAAGAGCTTGTTTCTCTTGCAGCAGTTCCCCAGCTGCCACAGCAAAACAGGCCAGTAGCCAGAGAGCCCTGGGCACTCCTTGGCCAGGCTGAGGCCACACAATGTGCCTGGGCACAAAGCCAAGGGAAACCTCCAGCTTGGGCTGAGCCTGGTGACACATCCCTGCAGCGATGTGGGCTTTGCAATGCGTGCTGGCTACCCCCACTCAGAAAGGGTGGGCCCTCCTTCCAGCTCCTTCAGCTGGGATGGATGATGTGCCCCATGAACAGGGTCCATCCCAGTCTTGAGGCAAAGTGCACGGGGGCTGGGCCCAGCATGTGTCTGGGGTGGGAGGTGGCATTTCTGCTATTTGTTCTTTAATAGAAGTAGCCTTCTATTAAAAGCCTATCCTCATCATGTCCCAGCACAGACAAATCACGCAGGGGAGAGGCCATGGCCCAGTGCCCAGCTGGCAAACTGGGCTCTGCCAAACTCTGCTTCTGGGTGCCAGGTGCCATAGGGTGCCAGCAGTACCAGCTTCGGGTGGGATGGTATCAGGGCATATGTGAGCATCCCAAGGTCCCCTGTCACAGTGTGCCCCAGCCTGCAGGTACAAGGCTTTGCCCCCTCACTGTCCTGGGCACCACTGCTGCCCATAGAGCTCTCTGGAGCAAGGCTCTCTGGCTCACTTGCTGCAAACAAGTTTCCTGACAAAGAGGCAAATAACACAAGGGGAATGAATTTTCCAAGTGCTGCGGTAGCAGGGCTATCCTTTGATGGGAAGTGACCCAGGAGCCTGAGGGGGATTGGGAGGCACACTGGCAGGGTCACACACAGGCAGGGAATGGATGGCAGCAGCTTCTGCCCATTTCCCTGTCAGCCTCCAGGGATGTGGGGGAGCCAGGCACCCTGAATGGATACAGGGAGGGATCCAGATCTTCCTGTCTGCCTCAGTTTCTCTGCCACACCTGTCCCTCTCCTATCCCTACCTTGCTCATCCAGGATTTCCGCTTGCACATGGCTTTCCTCCGCTTCACTGCCTCCCACAGCCGCCGCTGGCCTGCAGGACACAGGGACACAGTGACTGTCACAGGCCAGTTGGGGTAGGGGTCCCCTCCAGCCCCATATGCTCCTGTGGGCTTCTCAAAAGATGCTGCACATGCAGCCAGGGGTAAGGGGAGAGGTTTGGGGGCGATGTACACACCGGGGCGTCCCATGCCAATCTTCTCCAGATCCTCATTTTTGACGTACTCAAAGTGGGAGAGGCGTGTGACGTTGAGCTCGTCCCGGATGCGCAGGAAGTACTGCTGCAGCTGCAGCTCGGTGAGCAGCTCCAGCAGCCAGTCCGTGCCCTCCTCCGCCTGCATGCTACAGCTCAGCCTCTGTTGGGACACAACAGCGGGTTAGGGGCACCCCGCTCCACTCCCCTGTGCCCTAACCCCACTGGGGAGTCACCCAGAGGAGCTCAGGACCAAGGCTGGGGTGCTGCTGTGAGGGATATGAGTGGAGTCATCTCCTGAGCCTGTCACCACCTCTCTGGGTGAGGCCAGCACAGGCACCCCAATCAGCAGGACCCCCAGAGATAGGAGGGTGACCCAGTCTGCCCTGTCCTGCCCACAGAAATACCAGCCCACCCCTCCATTCCAGCACAGGCTATCCCTTGGTCAGGAGTGCCAAGGACACAGGAGGAGGCAGAATCTCAGGACAGATGTGCCTTCCCAATTCTCTCTGCTCAGCTGGGAGGGCTGAGCAGGGAGGTGACAGCTGTCCCCAGCAGGGACAGCCACCCTGGCCCCCTGGCATGCCGGCACACTTGGCTGAGCTGTAGTACAGACTCACAGTGGGTCTCCTCTGCTATGGGTGGTGGTGGCACCTCACTGGGCAGACACAGGGAGGGGGCAGACAGGAACACCTGGCCTCTGGAGGGTCCTGTTGCTCCACTGCTGAGGTACAGGACACCCCAGTGCTGCTGGCATCAGCCCCCAGCTGTGCCAGGACACAGAGAGGAAGGGCTGGAGCCCCATCCTCCCCTCCCAACTCCCCATCCTTGCCTGTTGTCCTGGCTCTTCCCCACGTTAACCACCATCGTTCTGCAAAGAGATACGGCTCTGCCTCCTCCTGCTGAGGGCGGGAGGGAGGCTGGGACTCGCCATCGCAGCTCCACAGCGCGGCAGCCCCCTCCATCCTCTCCTCTACCCTGGGAGACGACATGGCCCCTGGCGTCTTCACCCGCTGTGCTCGGCTCCCTCGGCCGCGTCAGCGCAATTACAACCCTCGGCACCGGGCTAAAAATACGGCGGGCGCGGCGAGCAGCTGGGCACGGGGGCGCATGGGGGCGTGCAGGGCCACACGGGGCCAAGGGAGCTGCGGCTCCCCTGCCCGGGGGGACGGGGACAGAGCCGGGTGCGTCCAGCGCAGGGTCCGCACGGGGCGAGGGTCGGCACTTACTCGGTAAAGGCGGAAGCGGGTGAGGAAGGGGAAGGATCGGTGCAAAGCCTGGAAGCGTCGCATCCTGCCTGGCTCCAGCCCCTGGCACCGCTGATGTCCCTTCCCGGAGCCGGCGTCCCACGGCGGAGCCCGCTCACTGCAGCCGGGGCACCCGCGGCCCCTTCATGTGCGCTACAGAGATGTCCCCTGGGCTCGACCGCCCACAGACCCCCCCAGGAGCGGGCAGGGGGTTCGGGCTGTCCGTCGGCCGGACGCGGGCTGTGGCTCTGCCCCTCCTTCCATCCGGCTCCCGATCCTCTGGCCGGCCGGCCCTCCCCTTCCCCAACGCAACGGGGCCGGGGCGGGGGGTGGCGGCGACAGGGCTGGGGGTCACTCCCCTGGCTGGAGCCGCTTCCTGGGGACCCCTCGCTGGCACCGGGGTTCGGTCCCGGCCGCCTGCCCGCAGCGCTGCCCAGGAGGGTTATTTTCAGCCGGGCTGGGACGCGCGCCCAAGGGGCCGGGCTCCCATCAATGTCCCGCTTTCTCCCTTGTTCGGCGGTTGCCGGCAGCTGGGAGCCCGGACCCCCGCTCCCATTGCCATGGAAACTCGCCCCGGCCTTGGGAAACGCTCCCAGGCCTCAGTTTCCCCCCTAGGAAGCAGGGAGGGAGGGAGACAGAAGAGACATCCGGCTCTCTGCTCCCCAACCGAGGCCACAGGCATGATGCCAGGGCGATGGGCACTGCGGGGGGAGTTTCTGGCTCGGCAAACATATCCGCTGCCCAGCTGCCAGCCCCCACGGGGCTCTGCCGTGGGGCGCCACCAGCACCCCGGGGCTCGCTCCCCATCCCTGGTGGGGCTGGCATCCAACCCCAGCAGCGCTGTCCGCCCCGGGCTCCCGAGGGAGAACAGCTGGCCACGCCGGCAGCCGCAGCGTGAGAGAGGAAGGACCCACAGCAACCTCTTGCCACAGCCCCCGCCTGCCTGGCCCCCCAAACCGCGGCCATTGCTGTTCCACGGGGGCAGCTGAGAGGGAATTAAGTGCATCCCCAGGAGGAGTCTCCACTGGGGCTTCCACTGCTGCTGGGATCCCAGCTGGCACCCAGCAGCAGAAGCACCGGGCACAACAAGCCCATTGACTGGGGACAACTGGGCACAGTGCCCTCGGCACCAACCTCTGCCACGCGCCAGCTTCCCCCGTCCCAGCTCGGGGCACACCGGGGATGGGGGGTGTCCTGCCTTGACAGAGCATCCCCCTCATCACGCAGAAATGGCACCCACCGGGACTGGCACCGAGTGCACTGCCTCCTGCACCCCCAAATCCCAGGTGAGGCTGCCCAGTTCAGTGCTCACATCGGGAGTACAGGTTCCCAAAAGGGAAAGGGGAACCCAGCTTTGCCCACCATGCCAGGGGAAGTTCCCTGCCTCAACTTCCCCCTCTGCAATAGACCCGCACGTACAGAGAGTGATCCTGCAACCTCCACTCTGAGCGGGGCAAGGCATCCTGCCAGCAAACTCCCACCCTGAGCTGGGGAAGTCACAAATCCCCTCGCCCCGCCGCACAGGTGCTGCTCGGCCCTCGGTGCCCTGCACGCCCCTGCCACGCACACCCATCCCTGCAGCGCCAGGGATGCACCCACCCTACGTGCGCCCAGGCTCATGCACGGTGCAGGACCACACAGGAGCAATCCCCCCGCGTGCCTCCCGCCACCTGCACAACCGCAGCCGCCCCCCACGCACGTCCCCTGCGCGCAGCCCCGGCCGCCGCCCTGCCCGGCCGCACGTGCGCAAACACCGCGGCACCGCCGCCGGCACCGGCCCGCTCCCGCCTCCGCCCGCCGCGCACCTGGCGCCGCCGGCCCCCTGCGCCCCCACGGTGCCCACCCCCGATGGGGCGCGTTCGTCGCCTCCGTGCTCGCCTGGCAGCGCACACACCCGTGCGAGCCGGCACGCGGGGGGTCAGTCCTCCCCCATCACACCTATCCCAAATGACACCACAACACCTGTCCTACACCTCAAGCCCCTGCACCTACACATTCCCCACATCCATGCAACGCCTGACATCCCCCAGGGACGCTCCATTGCGGGGATGGCAGCCTGCAGGGCCACCGTCTGGTTGCAGCGCTGCAGCTGGGGGATGGCATCCTGTGCTGGGCACCGTGCTCCCCCCTCCACGAGCTGTGCCAGGCTTAGCTGAGCCTCACTGCCTCAACACCATTCCCCCATGCCTCAGTTTCCCCAGCAAGAAGCAGCAGGCAGCCCCCCTCTGGTGGGTCAGGATGCCAGCACAGCCGAGCAAGGGGGGAGGATGTCATGCTGCCCCGGATGCTGCGGGGTACAGCACATTGCAGAGGGGAGATGCCATGCAGAGACCCTCTGTCAGCTGCCAACCCATGCCCATCCTGGGGCCATCAAGCTCAGCCAGGTGCCCCCGCTGCTCCCCTCTACCGATTCCCCCCACTGACCCGCCGGCACGGCATGCCCGGGGCGGTGTCCTGCCGGGAGGGCGGCGTGGGGCGCCTGCTGCCCAGCCGCAGGGCCCGCTGCCCGGTGCTGTCCGAGAAGCTGTGGGGCAGGGGCCCGTGCACTTCCTCCTCCTCCTCGGCGCTGCTCAAGCGCTGGTAGTCGCATCTCTCGCCCATGGCTGAGGCGGCGGCTGCGGCGCAGCGGCGAGCGGGGGGCTCTGTGGAGACGCCCGCGTCTGCTTGGGGGCGGCGAGGGCTGGAGCCGGGTTTGGGATCACATGGCAGAAAGTTGCTGCAGTTCCGGAAAACAGCGAGAGGGTGAAGGTGACCGCGACAGCAATGGTGGGGGTTGGGGGGGTGGAGGATGGATGGAGGGATGCAGACGAAAAGGGAAAAGGGAGGCAGCCCCTGGAGCGCTTGCCCTCAGCCCAATCCCATCCTGACACCACTGTGCTCCTCCCGGCGCAGCAGCCCAACCGCCCACCTTCTGTCCCTGCTCCGGCTCCTGAGTGCAGAGGTGGTGGCATCGCCGCCCGCGCCGCGCTCGCAGCCCCGTTCTCCCCGCACCCCGGCACGGTGCACCAGGCAGGCAGGCGGAGGAGGAGGATGAGGGGGGACCATCGTCAAGCAGCCGGGGCTCTACAGCAGGCAGGATGGGTAGGGAAGCACCTGCAGAGGGACGGGGGGGCTCTGGCGCTGGCAGTATCCCCAGCATCCCGCCCGCTTCCCTGCGCAGGCAGAGGGGGATGGGATGCACCGGGAAGATGGCTGCTCCGCAGCGACCGGCAGCGCCGGCGCAAGCACGGCAGGGCTGGCACGGCAGCCAGGCCCCGGGGGTGCCGCTGGGATGGGGGGCCGAAGGCCACGCCAGGATCAATCCCTTCCCTCCGCCCCCTCGGAGGGGGCTGGGGGTCTCCTGGACCTCTGCCACACGCTGCCGCAGCTGGCACAGCCCCCAGCAGGAAGCCACCTCCCTGGATGGGGAACCCCCACACCTGCGCATGGGGACCGGCCTGTACCCGAACCCCCACACCTGCGCCTGGGGACCGGCCTGTACCCCAGCGCTGCCCAGCCACAGTCCCTCACACAGCCCCGGACCACAGCCACAAGCAGGTTGAAATCGGGGGGTGGGGGGTGTGGGCCTGCAGCCCCCTCAAAGTCCCCTGTAACCTGCCTGTCTTTTGGGGCACAGTAGAGGCCCCAGGGACCAGTTTGCCCCTCATGCCAATGCCACAGGGAATGATGCCCCATGGATCTGACCCCCAGGACCCATCACTGTTCTCCCACAGAGCCCTGACAACCCGGTGTAGCCAAAGCAGTGACACCAGGCTGTCACCGTGCCAAGGCAGGGGGCAAGAGCGTGTCCTGCCCCCCCGCTTCCCCTCTCTCCGCTCCGGAGAAACAAACACCCGCAACCCCGGGGGGATCTGCCCTGGCTGAGGGGCCGGGCGGAGCAGCCCCTTGGCGGCTCCTCCTGCCATACCACGGAGGTGAGCTCAGCTGCGGAGCCGAGGCGGGCCGGGCCTGCGGCGTGGGAGCAGCGAGCCGCCCCCGCGCACGGCCCGCCGGCGTCACCGCGCTGGCACGCCGCGGCACGGTGACTGATGCACGTGCTATGCCACCTTCCCTCCCGGGACAGCCGCCCTGTGCCACCCCAAAACCCTCACCAGCCTGCCCGGGGAAAGCGATGCTGTGCGGGATGAGCAGGGACAGCCCCTGTCCCCACAGCCTTGGGCATGGATTTGGGTCACACCCCCTCCACTCGTCGGCGTCCTGGCTTGCCCAGGCTTAACTGACACCAAAATGATTAGGTACCGTACAAGGGGACAAATGGCATTGTGCCCTGCCAGCCTTGACTCACCTCCCTGTAATTCCCACCCTCAGGGGGGTCCCACCACAATGATAACCACTGGATAGGCAGCACTGTCTTCTACCCTCCAGGGTGTGACAGCAATACTGAACACAAGGTGTCCCTCCCCTTTGTGGGGACACTGGCGTTCCTCAGCCCTATGGGACACCACACTTGGCCCCACATCCCTGGGACCAGTACCACAGCCTCCCTTACGCCCACTACCCCATACTGAGGGTCCCAGAAAGTGGTGGGTCCCCGAAACAAGCTTCCAGAGGGGGACAGGCTCCCCCACTCACCTCCATCACATCACCCCGCTCACTGTCACAGCCCGCCTGCCACCTTCCTGCCGCCTTCCTGGCAGCTGTGTCGCCTGGAAGTGATCTCACTGACTGCGGCGGCAGCAGGGCAGCCGCACCGTCACCCCGGGCTGGCTTGTTCAGCCCTGGCAGGGCCCCGAGGGCGGCCCCAAATTGTGGTGACACACTCCCCAGCCCGGTTGCCACGGCGCAGGTGTGCACACACACACACACACACACACACACACACACACACATCCACGCGTACAAACACAGCCCGCTCCCACCGCAGGCAGGGTTGCCGCCGGCACCCTGCCCACCTGAGGGATGCTGCTGCCACCCAGCTCCCTGGGACCGCCCCCAGCCCCTCACTGCACCGTGCCACCCCACGTACCCCCGTATCAGCGGGTGCTTTACCTCCCTCGGTGCAGGCACCTGATGCTGCTTGGTTGGCTGGATGGAGCAAGCAGGAGGTCTCGGGGGGCCAGCACGGAGGGCTGGTGACCCCTGTGGCAGGGGGGGCCGGGGAGGCCGAGGTGCCAGGTTCCTCCTCGCTGCCATCTCTGGGCTCCCAGAGCCTGGCCCCATGGCCTGACCCTGTCCCCCAGCACAGAGCATCCCCTGCTTGCTCCGAGCCCCTGCCTGCAGCAGTGGATGTGTGGGAAGGAAAGACACAGGCACGTGGGGGGCCCCCCCAGCCCGGCACAGCCCCAATCCCCTCCCTAAGCCTCTTTCCTCAGCTAAATCCTCTGCAGGTCGAGCTGGGGCGGGCTTAGCTTCCCTTGCACCTCCCAGCTCGCTGGCATGGGCAGCAATTGCTGACCCCATAACTGATCCTCACCTCAGCCCCAGCTCTCCCACCAAGGCAGGGTCACAGTGGTGTTTTGGGGGACAAACACGCAAAGCAAGAGTCCCTGGCACCCTCATTGCTGGGGAGGTGGAGAGGCAGCAGGCTTGGCACCACTGAGCCCTGGTGTCACTCACTGTAGGGACACTGTCACCCTGCCCTGATGCAAGGCTGGTTGGTGCCTGCCAGCCCCCCACACTGACCTCACCTGGGCCACAGGACAGCACAGGGGGATCCCTTAGCAGTGCCAGCCGGTGTCACAGAGAACTGGGCAGTGTGAGAGGCAGCAAAACGTCAGGGCTCAGGTGACACCGGTCACAGGGTCCCCCTGGGGCAAAGTGGGAGAACTCAGAATGGGCATCCCTGCCTGGCACCCCCATCTGTCCACCCCAGACACTCCAGACTTCCTGGAGGTTAAAGTATGGGGAGTGTCTCTGCATCCAGAGTCATGACCCGCTCTGCCAAGGCAGCTGGAAGAGCCTTTGTGGACCTGCCCCCCAGGAGAGCTTTGCCCCAGTCCTGCCAGGGAAGGGGGGCACCAGGATGCACCCTGAGCCCTGGTGCAACCTGCTCCTCCACGCCGGGGGTGCTGCCAGCAGTACCCCCATCTCCACCCCAGCACAGGATGTGTCCTTGGGCCAGGCTGCAGCTGGCACAAAACAAGTTTGTCAGGTCTCAGGCCAGATTGGCACAAAGCCACATCCACACTGCAGCATCTTCCCTTCGGGCTGAGAGCAGGCGAGCTGGGACCCCTAGAGCTCGAAGAGGGGAATGAAGGCTCAGTCCCTGCAGTTCCCCAGCACCAGAGCAGCGCAGCTTCCTAGCCAGAGCATTCAGTATTTGCCAGTCATTAGCACTAACTGACAGCACCCGAATTAGCCAGGCTGCAGTGGGAGCAGCGGCCCTCCCCCAGGGCTGCTCAGCAAAGGGATGGAACAAGACTTTCTCCTAAGTCTTCCTATCCTGGCACGGTCTGTGTATGAAGCAGAGCCTCCTCCTGTCCCCAAAACCCATACAAGTGGGCAATGCCCCCCAGGATGCTTTGCCCCTGACAGCTATCATCCCTCATGGACACAATTGAAGTCAAAACCCAGGTGGCTCCATGGGCAGGATGGGACTTCTCAGGGGGAAACTGAGGCATGGTGTAAAGTCTAGCCTGCAGTTGGTTAGGACAGGGCTCGGCTACAAACTCACAGTAGTTCATGGTCCTGTGGGGGCTGCTCCTCTGCTTATGAGGAGCCCCCCTTGCCCCGGGGAGGCTGAGTCACAGTGGGACAGCAGGCTGGCAGCTGCCTGAGGAGGAGGAAGGCATTGCTAGCCCCCCCAGCCATACCCACCACACCCCACCCTGCTCTAACAAATACCTGGCCGAGGAGGCTCCGGTAGCTCCAGGGGCTGGTAACAGGTTGCACAGCTCCCATCCTGCACCCCCAGGCCTCGGCGCGCCCGGCGGGGGATGCGGAAGCTGCTTCAACCCCCCACTCCCTGCAGCACCTGTGGGCTCAGGGCTGGAAGTGGGAGCAGGGCTGCAGCTGAGCCTGGGCGTGCAGCACCCAGGGTCTGTCCTGGGCCCTCTCCCTAAAGAGGTGCCTGGTAGCACAGACCTGCTCAAAGACACTTCATGAGGCAGGTCCTGTTTTTAGGAGACTTTTGCAAAGCCCATAACCCAGAAATTTTGTTTACAGCTTTTCCCTGAGCCAGCTCAATGAACAGCTGAGTAAGAGGGGGAATGCACAACCTCCAGAGCCCAGAGCACCTGGCAGAGGGACACCCTTTGCAAGGTGTTGAGCCGGTGCCGGAGCCCAGCAGCACCGGGACACCCCGGTGTAGCCGCTGCACCCAGCGGCCCCAGGGAGCTGAGGGTGTGGGGAAGTGCCAGCGCCAGGCTCTGCCCCAGCCTGTCCTGCCCAGACAGCCCAGCCCCAGTACTGCTGCCAGAGACACTGTCCCTGCCCAGGCTCCTCTGGCCACTCCAAATCTCCTTCCCAGCTGCTGCTCAGAGTGGGCAAGGGGTCTAATCATGCTGTGAGAAGCTGAGCAGGATTTGCCCGGCATGGTGGGATCCTTGTCTGGACTGTCAGCACCACCTTACCAAGTTTAACTTAAAACTTTTATTTACAAAAGCAAAACAACAAAGACCAAAGTACCAAGCACTCCTGAACTGTTTAGAGAAAAATTGCCACAACACGGCTGGACACAGCCACAATGCTGCATGCTGGGCCAGAGGTCAGAGGCTCTCAGCACCTCACTGCTGCCCGGGGTTTCGGCCGCAGTACAACAGCTCGAGGAGCAGGGCTGGCCCCGGAGGACAAGGATCCTCTGTTCAGTGCCACAGCTCCCACGAGCCCAGGGAAGAGGAAGAGCAAAGCTGCCTTTTCTCCAGGAAAAAAAAAAAAAAAAAAAAAAACAAAAAACTTCCCCCAGCTTCCGCTGTGGTTTAGGAGAGTTCAAGGGCACCAGGCACCCACTCACAGCAGACCCTGCTGCCTGCTCTGCCCTGGCAGCTGGAGCAGGAGCTGGGGCCTGCTGCCGGCCGGGACTGAGCAGTCCCGCAGTGCTCGGGCACGAGGGGAGCACCGCAGCTCGCAGTGCTGCGGGGCACGGTGCCAACACACCGGCACACTCAGCTGTCAACCGGGCAGCAGCACAGTGCCAAGCCCTGAACCCCCAGCCCCTCGCAGCACCCCCAGCCACGGGGTCGCGCCTCGTTCCTTACCTGTGCGCTCACCGCCACTGCATCCTGCGCCGAGTCTGCAGCGTCACCGGAGGGCGAGGACGGGCACGGCGGCACTCCAGACAGCCGGCATGCCAGGCGAGACGAGCCCGCACACCTGCCGGGGCGGGGTGCGACGATCGACGCCGGGGACGTCCGGGACGCGGCTGGGATCAGCCCCGGGGCAGCGGGCACCGGGCACGGGCCGCGGCCTCACACCCGGGCGGACCTCCTGCGGCTCAGGCGGTGCGCCGGGGTCCGGGTGCCGGGGTTGCCGCCGGGGTGCTCCTGCTCCCCCGGGTAGAGCTCGCCCTCCTCCTGCACTCCGCCCCGGGCCTCTCCCTCCTCCTGCCGGCCCCGCCGCACCCACCAGCGGGCGCGGGCCGGGGGGCTCGCCGTGTCCCGCCGCCCCCCGCCGCGCTCCTGCTGCGCCCGCCGGGCCAGGCCCTGCTCCTGCCGGACCTTGGGGCCGTGCTCCTGTACGCCCCGCACCGCGCCCCGCGCCCGCCGCGCCCCGGGGCTGCCGCCCGCCGCCGCCTCCTCCGCGCCCCGCGCCCGCCGCCGCGCCCGCGCCGCCCCCCGCTCCCGGGGCCGCCGCGGCTCCGCGCCCGGCTTGGGGCTGCCGAGGGCGGTGACGGGCCCGGGCCGCTCGCCCCACTCCTGCAGGCTCGTCCGCTCGCCCAGCGGCACCCAGTGCCACCGGCCCGGCCCCCCGCCGCCCCTCGGCTCCCCGCCGCCGGCCACCAGCTCCTGGCCGCGGGGCAGCGCCCCCAGCCCCGCCTCCTGCACGCCGCGAGTGAAGCCGCCCTGCTCCTGCACCCCCGGGGCCACCCCGCCGCCCTCCGGCACCGCCGGGCTCAACCCGCCGCCCTCCGGCACCCCCGGCGCCCCGCTCGCCCCCTGCCCCCGGATGGTGCACGCGGTGCGGGCCCCACCCCGGCCCCGCACGCTGGGGAAGCCCCCCCGCGCCGCGCCCCTGGAGCTCCGGCTCCGCCACCCCTTCCTCCCCTCCTGCCCCCCCGCCTCCTCCTGCCGCCGCCGGGAGCCCGGACGGCCCCCGACCCGCCCCCGGCCCTGCTCTTAAAGGCGCCGCCCCGCCGCTTTACGTAACGGCGGGGGTGAGGACGGACAGACGGACAGATGAATGGATGGGCACGGGGATGGACGCGCGGACAGACAGACTCACCGCGGGGCAGCGCCAGGCCCCGGGACCGATCCGCTGCACCGGGGACGCGGGCTGCCCTGCGCTGCCAAAATCCCTGCTCCCAGGTGAGTTGGAAGGGGCTGCTCCCCGTTCCCTCTGCCCCGGCGGGGCTGGCGCTGCCCGGCCGCAGGAGCCTCTCCGGACACTTTGCAGAGTTACCGCAGGGAGAGAGCTCTGCCAGGCGCGGGCAGGAGCTGCGGGAAACGACGTCCTTCCAACAAGTAAATCATCCCCGGGGGAAGAGGAGGGACCAGAGCTACGCCGGGACAGCCCATAAAGCGCGAGCTGGGATCCTGGAGAAGCTGCCGCTCACCCAAATAGTGGGACTTCTAGAGATGCGGTGCTTGTAAAGCAGAAGGTGAGACCCGCATGAGGGATTGGGGAAGACAGCAGAGAGAAACTGAACTTATTTAAATGCAGAGCCCCAAACCCATGCAGTCTCACCTGAGCAGGCCTCTGGTGCTGAGGAGGCTGCTCCTGCCCTCCCAGAGCTGCCCTGGGCTCTAAGCAGTAACCACACTTGCATATCTACTTTGCCCCATGGGACTTCCAGGATGATGAAGGGCAGGAACAAGGCAGGAGCAAGTGCTGGGTTTCTGGGACACAGCCACCCACAGGCTCCTCCAGACACCTTCTCCTGCAAGGCCATGGCCAGGGCAAACCTGACATTTCATCCTCCTCCCATCATTCACCCATACAGCACAGGCTTTTCAGAGTCAATGTTGTGATGGAGAGGCAGGAGGTAGGACATAAAAGGAGGGGGAAGGTCTGGGGGTTTGCGTACAGTTGTGCTCCTGCACCTCATTGCAGTTGTCTGTGACAAGGGAGGACTCAGCTGAGCAGCACCATGAAGTTCAGATTTGCTACTGCACATCAACCAAGTGATACTGGAGCTGCTGCACAGCAGCCCTGATGGAACAGGACAACAGCCTCCCTGCAGCTGCCCAAGCTCAGCCATGGCCACAATGCCACAACAGCACCATGGCTTTGCAAGAAGTCACAAGAGAAGGTGAGTGTTCAAGCTTCAACATCTTTATTAAAGCAGACAGCAGGTAATCCAGAACCCCACAAGAGAAACTGAGTGTTCAAGCTTCAAAAACACTTTATTCAAGCAAACAGCAGGTAAATCCAGAAACAGTTTAGCACCCCACAGCAGTCAGATGCCAGCAGTGAGCAAGGCATCCCAACATCCCAGTAGTCACAGCTGTGCTGCCTAGCCAGGAGACAAGCTTTGTCTTTTGTCTCTCTCTGCTGGCTATAAAGCCCAAGATTAAGTTTGACATCAAGATGCATGCAAACACCACAGTGAGGACTCCCAGACAGCAGCTCTTAGATGCCATCCAGAGAAACGTCACTAGAAACTAGAATGTCAGAGAAAACATTAACACAGACAGGGCTGTAGGAAGTTAGAGAGTTAAGAGAAGTTAAGGAAGAACAACAAGTTCCACAAGCCTGGGCATCAGGTTTCTAGAGACCGATGAAAATACAGCCCTCCAAGCTGGTGAGCACTGAGCTCAGTAACTAGGCTGGGGGCCAGTCCCTGCCCTTTCCTTGCAGAGCTCCAGCTGAACAGTGTTCCTTCCCTCAAGGACTACTGCCGGGCCTCAGGTTACTCGCTCAGGTTAGGTTTAAATGCCAGATCAAACTGCAGAGTTTAGGTTAAAACTAAGCTGTGGGTTAGATTTAAATGCCAAATCAAACTGAAAAGAACAACCAACAGGCCCTGGGAACAGGCAGTGCAGTTTAGCAGATGTGTTAGCAGGTGTCACACATCAGCAGTGCTCAGCTTCAGGTCACACAGCAGAGTGGCACCATTAGAGAGCTGACACTGATTTTCCTCCCTCCACTCAACACCTAAGGGAGCAAGACTGGAATTTCCAGCCACAACTGGAGAGTGAGCAGCCCATGCCCACACACCAGCACCCTCCCAGTGCCACAACAGGCCAGCCTCTCTAAGTGCTACATGTACCCATCCAGAGCAGTGACCAAAGCCCTCCAGACAGCTATCAGCCCCAAGCCCTGCATTCACCTTTAATTCCTCAGGTCTTTGTAACTAATTTGAAGGAAATTTACAACACCACAGAGCACACAATCTAACTTGACTAGTTTCCACTAAACACTCAAGCACCACTCTTGTGACTGAAGGCAGGAAGCCAGTTCAAGACAGCACAGCTATTTGAAACGGTTCAGCCTATGGAGGAGAAAGTGTCTAAGGATGTACATAACAGACTGAAGATTGTATCTGCATCACCACAGGAGAGTGAAAAAATAGGACTGCAGGAAATTAATCCATGTTAGATACTAACCATCAAGCTTCGCAGATGACATTGCGTGATAAGCATAGAACAATTATGGGAAACACTGTCCCCGATAATTAAGTACACCCATAGTGCAACATATGGAGGTCACTGCCTCCGATATAACACTGTGGTAGGCAAAAACTACCTTGTTCTTTACACATTATGGGAGACACTGCCCCCGATAATGTCAGTTAGGTTTCATGATACATAAGGTACTGGAAGTTTGCAGGAAGCTGCCTTTTGAAAATTGTGCCAATGCCTAATCTGACGTACAGGGAGTTTCTGTGTGTTGCCACAGGTGGAACTAGGGCTACACAGCAAGGCCCTCTGCTGGGACCAGGGCCAGGAAGGAAGCTGTGCTCCCTGTGAGAGCACACAGCATCCAGAAAGGGGAGCAGGGAGAAGTCTGAAGCCCACAGAGGGGCACAGACCCTGCAAGGAAGACAAATTTCTGGTATTGGGATTTCCACCCAGATTATCAGCATTTCAAGGATTACTTTGGAGTGCAACCTGGATACTCGCTACCAGGTTTGCACCTTCAAGTTTCTTCCAGAGGGGTGTTTTCGCCACAGAAAGCTTAATCGCTAGTTTTCCAAAACTTTTTGAGGGTCTTGTTTTGATTATTTTAAATGCAAAGTTCCAGTATCATGTTTGATTGTAATAGCAGATGCTGCTTTATTCAAAAACGACAGTATAACTGTCATAATTATGGAAGGCACTGCTTCCGATAATTATCTTCTATAAAAAAAACACACCATTTATAGTGAACACTGTCACTGATAAATAAATAAAGAAATAAATATCTCAGTGCCAAACAAGAGCCAACCTGCAAAATGACATCAGTCAAACAGAGTTTGGCCAGCAAGAGACTCGATTTCACACAAGGCCCCTGAAGCAGCAAGGTCTGAAGTGCCAGTCTAAAGACATTTCTGCTGCAGGACTTGCTGAGGTGCCAGCCGAGGATATCAAGGGGACATTGAATAATCTTTGGGTCATTTTCCCTGGGTATTGATACCTGCCTTGGCAGAAGCTAGCCTGCAAGATGTCACTGGGACCTTGCTGTTGAGTAAAGGCAGGCAGGCACTTCAGAGCTTGCTGATAATCCAGCACTTGCGGGCAATTACTACAACATTGTTTAATTTTTGAACTGCAGCTCCCTGCTAGAGAAGGGACCCTTGTTAACAAATGTTCAGAGGAATCCATTCCCTGTTTTGTCACTAGGTTTAGGTGGCCAACAATTACAAGCCTGAATAGATGAGGTACCTCCCCACTCAAGGTACCAGTTCAGGAAACACCTGAGTTCTTAGTTTTAAGTACACTGGAGCAGCTGTACATAACCAGTTTGGACTGAGGTTAGGTGGGAGCCTGGTGAGAGACTTCATGGTAATCTTACTACTGCTTTAAAACTGCCTCCTGTGAATTTGTCAAGGTGAGATTTAAATTTTATGCTCAACTTTGGTCAAAAATGTTTTGCTGCCAGAACATGGCATTACTCCAGGAAAGTAATGCCATGTTAGGGAGTGGGTTTCACTTACGTTTCAGGGGGTTTGGTTAGGTTTTACGATATATAAGGTACTGGAAATCTGCAAGAAGCTGCCATTTAAAAATCATGCCAATGCCTAATCTGAGGTACAGGGAGTTTGTGTGTGTTGCTATAGGTGGAACTAGATCTACACAGCAAGGCCCTCTGCTGGGACCAGGGCCAGGAAGGAAGCTGTGCTCCCTGTGAGAGCACACAGCTCTCCTGTACCTTACACGGGTAATCCAGGTGTTTGCTGTGTCTAGATTTCGTTGTCTGTATTCCAGATATCACCCACCAAAGCATTGGCAGCCCCTTTAATGGTCCAGGTCGCCAGGGCCATCTGCTCTTTCAGCTCATTCACATCCACGCTGGTCTGGTTGGCTGCCAGCTGCTCCAGGTTCTCCAGCAGACTCTTCAAGGTGTGGCTGCCTCTGCCGAAGAAGATGTGGCGGAAGGGAGCATCTTTTGGCGAGAGGTATGGAGAGAGGAAGTCGTATTCCACCTGAGTAGAGGTGCAAATAGAGGGTTATATTCTCACCTCCTAAGCTTTTCTTTCCTGATCTGCCCATCTCTGATCCCCACTCAGCCCTTTCCCACAGCAGCTCTGCAAGGGCCAGACCCTCTCTCATGAGCAAGCCATCACGTTGCCACTAAGCAAGTGGAAGAGACACCAGTCTGCACAGTGTCCATTAGGGAAAGGCCCATCCCAGCCAGCACTCTCTTCCTTTGTGAAGGAAGAAAAACCAGTTGAAGATACCCACCTTCATCATCCTGTCATTCAGGGCTCTGCGGACAATCCTGTTTTCCCTGTCGCTGTTTTCAATGTCTCTTCTCAGTGCAAGTGCAGCTCGCTGGAAGTCTCCACGAGCAAAATACAGCCAGTTCAAGGTCAGCCCCAGTTCCTGCAAGGGAGGAGCTGTTAGCAAACCTGATTTTCTTCTTTTGCTGCTCTCTTACCAAAAGAAAGTGTTGGGATTTTTTTTTTTTCTTGGCAGTTTAGCCAAGTAGCAGAACAAGTTCCTGGCAGGCTCTTCTGAGGTCACTCCCTACCCACAGTTTTTTGTAGATTTTCAGCAAAGGTGCAAATGAGATGGAAAGCTGCACTATGCTGTGAATGATAACCAGAGAAGAAACTGTTCACATCCATTTCCTCAAGAGCTCAGGACATCCAGATCAGCTAAATCTGTCTGCCACAGCTACTCTGCCTGCACAGCTCTATAAGGAACATCTATTCTGGCCACACTTCACTACCCTTTTATGTCTACAGGGGAAAGGTGTCCATCCTGCTGTATCCACTGGCACAGGGCCTTATTAGCACATGGGCCCCATAATCACCAGGGATTTGGTGAACTCAGAGTCCTTCTCACCTTCACATCATCTTTGAAATGCCAAAGCTTCTCCTGGAATGACAGCAATTCGTCACTGTATCTATCCAAGTCCAGGAAGAGCTCATGGTCATGGGTCATCCTGAGAGCTATTTGTCCAGCAACTTCTGCAGCAGTAAGCATGAGAGGATACAAGTTGACAGTCCTCCTTTTCAGGTTAGCCACAGTGTCCTCAGTAGTGCCCAAAAAGGCATACTCGTCACCTTCCTGCAAGAAAGAAGGTATTGAAGTTAGCCAAGAATGCTTTTCCAGTTAGACTTTTTTCATCCCCCACCAAAGGTTGCTTGTTACCTCCCCTCCATCCCATCTCCCTGCGCTGCTAAGGAGCAAAGACTCAAGTGGCAAAACTCCAAAGCACTGGGAAGGGCATGGAGTTCTTGTATCTCATCCCTGACAGCTTTCAGTGACCAGCAGGATGTTCTGCTCAGTACTTGCTCAGGGCAATGATATCACTTCCACAATGCCCTCTGCTTGCTGACCAGCAGGCTGTAGAACAGTTTTTCACTGATGCAGCAACAGATTGACATCTTTCTATTGCTTTCAGCTTCCAATTCATTGACATCTGAACCTCCAGAAAAGCAAGTGACCCCTCTCCCCAAAAACCTGCAAGTATTCAGTACTTTGGAACAGAGGCTGTAAGGCCAGCCTTGTCCCAGGAGCAGTCTTGACAGCAAGTACTGCCACAGCCACCAGGTCCAGAGGCTGCACCTCTTCCCTCTGAGAGGCTCTTGCAAGGACATTGAGCATGGACAGCACCTTTTGCCCTGCCACCAACTTTTGCTCTAAGATATCCTTACAGCACTCTGCATGGAATGAGCACACCAGGCAAGCACAAATTACTTACATCATAGAAACCAAAGGAAACCACTGGGATTCCTGAGTAGGCCAGAAAAGGGAACGCTGCATTATCCAGATCAAGGGGAACGCTGCAGAAAATAAGCACTGAGCAGTTACCAACTGGTTTGGGCACCCCAGGAGAAAAGCTACAAGCTCTACAATTGAAGCTCTGAGACAAGAGAACTCTAGACAAGACTGAAGGAGTCCCAACCAAATCCATGGTCCTTCCTGTCCATTCCCTGCCACTGGACTTGGTACAAGGCTGTTCTTGTCCTGCAGGAAGGTGGCTGGGCTGCCTCAGGCAGCTTGGGGCAGCACAGTTAGTGCTGTACTATTAACACTTGCCTAACCCCATGTCAGAAGGTAGAGCCCACCCAGACAACAGTATGGCACTCCAGCAGAATCCATACTGTTTGCTCCTTTATGGACATCTGCTTTCTCCAGATGAAAGAGATGAATGACAGTACTTACACTTTCTTTATCCAGTCACTGCCAAATCTGCTATCCAGGAAACGCGCCTTGTTTGCAGGGTCCTTTACCTGCACAGAGATGAGAATCACTGCACTTGTTCTGACATCTGCCTGGGCTTCTAGCTCCATCCTGGAGCTCACACTGATGTGCAGATGCCAGAGTAAGGTGTGCTCCCCTGACCTTTCTCCACACTGGCACATCTGCCACTGAACTGTGGCATTTGCTGATTTTAGATTCTGCATGTGTCAACTGCAATTCCCAGAGTCCAGTTGATTTCAGACAGGGCCCCTTCAGAATCACAGGTTTTTCTCCTAAATGGGTCTTTCTCCTGTCAGGTGGGCAAAGTGACCCAGCACAGCTCTGTCTGCTTTCAGTTCCCCATTAAAACCACAGTCACCTTGATCAGATCAATGCCCTTTAACTCACCCTCTTCATAGTTGTCTCCAGCAAAGAGTACAGCAATGGGCTAGCAGAAATCTTGATGTCTGAGGAGCCTGCAAAAAATGAAAGGGTATTTGACATACTGCCACCATCAACCACTACTGCTAGAGCTGCCCACCTCTGATCTGCAGCTACAGTTGCCAAAGGACCTTCAACAGACACAGGACAGTCTACTGGGATTTAGCAGAGTTGACTCCTCATGGCTTAGGCTGTACCAGCCTCCCAGCTTCAATGACAGCAGGAGAATAAATGGAGTCATGCCAATCTTCAGCCAAACACCCACCAGCCACCTCGTGGCACAGCCCCCATTCCTAGAGGTTAAAGGATGTCTGTTCAAGCAATTCTAGTCTCACCCAATTTTAAGAAGTACTTGAAATAGTAGCAGGTTACCCAGGACTGCAGTATCCAAGTTGATATAAGTGAAGGCTTTGGCATGCAGCGTGGTAGAGTACCCCTAGAACAAAACAAGTATTTTAATAATGAGAAGTAGCAGTCCAACACCAGAATGTTTAATCCACAGGAACAACTGCACAGCCATCCTGCAGAACTCTATTGAACAACCAATACCTCCAGCCACTCGGTAGCACCCACGGCTCCGTACTCTCCCGCACTCCAGCTAGCAAAGATAATGCTGCGCCGTGGCTTGTAGTCCTCTGTAAAGAGAGAGAGACTCAGAGGTCTGCCCTTTCCCCATGGAGATGCAGATTAGCACTGCAGGCCTGGGATGATGAATTGCCTGCTCCTCAGACAGCGCTGCTGCAGAGAAATGTGCCTGTCGCACGGACACTGCACCCTGCCCCCACATGCTGCAGGACTGCGCAGGAGAACAATGCTGTCTGCATTTCCACTCTGTTTTCTTTAGCTGCCTGAGCCCAAAATTAACCCTGGAGACAAGTGTGCTCACACTAGCTGCCACCATGCAGTCCCCACTGTTACCAGCTGGTTAGACACTTCAGAGTTTTCCCACTTTGGGCCTGGCTGTCCAAGAGACAGCTCAAGTTTAAGGCTTGCATCCTGTGTTATCCAAAGACACACTGGTAATTGAGACATGCCAGATACAGGCAGGCAGACCCTTGGAAGTGAATGCTCATTGCAGACAAGTTGTATTGGACAAGAAACAGCTCATCAGGAAGCTTTGTCAGAGTCCCTACGCCTTCTAAAGGACTGCTTTGCAACTGGGCTCTCCAGTGTTAACACAGAGAGCTAGACCTGCATCACCACCCACCCTCGTGCTTTTGTTCACAAATATTTACCACTTTTCACCACGTCTGAGATCACATAGGCAAGTTCCAACAAGATGGCAGTGCCAACTCCAGCCTTGGCTGCTCCTGGCCCCCAGGAGTCTCTCTGTGCTCCGAGCACAACGTACCGGTCTGTGAAGGAGACAAGATCAAGACCTGAGCTGCAAGCTTCAGACTGCAAGTACCATTTATGAGAAGAGCAGCTTTCAGCTTCTGTTTTAGGAAAAGAGTCTGCAGTCTGATCCCTGAATCTGGCACACAGAGTGCTCTCATTAGCCTTTCCCTGGCAGCATGGTTCAGATTTCTCCCTGATGCTCAGGGGGAGGCCTTGGTTCTGCTGACAAAGAACTGTCATCTGTCTGGGAGCAGCTGTCCCATTCCAATGGCCACAGAAGGGTTCCTCTCAAGACTGATCCACAATGCAGCTGCTGTTACCTGGTTCTTCAAATCCCTTGATAACACCAAAGATGTTCAGAATCTTCCTATCCACCATGACGTTGTTCACAGTCAGTTTCACTGTCATCTTGCTGCTGCTGCTCACTGTCACCTTACATCCCATGATGTCAACTCTCCACTCCTCAAGGCATTTCTCTCCATCCATTTTTCTGAGAGAAAAAGAAGATCCTTTGAACTCATTATCCAGCTCTAACCTTGTTTAGCTCTTGTGTGAAAAATGCACACCTGCAACTGCAGGTGCAACCTTGTTCAGGGCCTGCCTCTGAGAGAGTTTGCAGTTCTGTGTCACTAATTATGCAGGGAGGGGTAGAATGCAGAGACCAAGAGGAATCCAACACTAGATTAAGTTCAACCTTTAAGGCATGAGACTCTTCTCCAGCCAGTTCCAGAACATGCTCCCTGCCACACACAGCAGAGAGCAGCAGAGAGCTCTGTCTCACAGCACCTCACACCACCCTCAGTCCTGGCAAGAGGCAGCACCTCAGCCAGCATGACAGCAGAAACACTTACCCAAACAGTCTGGCTGCTGCTCCTCTAGAGATAGTTTGGACAGGAATTTGAGGTAGTCCAGAAGATTCCACTGGTGGGAACTGGGTGTGGTTGAAAGAAGGGAAGCCTGGGGTGAAAGGGTCTCCAGTTCCAAGGTGGGCCTGTGAAAAGCAAGAGGAGTCCTCAAGTCTCACCAGAGTCCAACAGTTTTCCTCTACACAAGGGCACTGCTGGACTGCTCAGGCTGCAGCCCCCAGCCAGAGAGGTTCTCAAGAACAACCAGGGGAACCAGTTACATACTCACATGTGCAAAGGGGACATAGGAATCTGCCTTCTTGTCATTTGAGGGGCCCGGGTACATCAGGACACCAACTGCTCCTTCCTTTCTGGCATTTGCAACCTGCAGCAAAGAGAAACATTGAGTGTACATCTGCACTGCAAGCCAGGGGAGTGCAGGCAAGAACATGGAGTGAAGGTTGTGCTTCTCAGTGCCCAACTCCACAGCAGATTTTAACAGCTACCTGACAGATACACAAGGCAACTGAATCCTAGCAGCTCAGCCCTACTTCCAGGTAAACTGTGTCTAACATCCTTTTGAACTGTCAGGACACATCACAGTGTCTCAGTCTATGATTCTTTCAGCTCATACTTGCTCCTTGGAGCAGCTTAAAATGTAATGTTATTTAATTTTGATTATGCTCCATCCATTTTCCCAAGATGAGATTAGTCTCAAGACAAGCAGCCACTGGAGGCTCATCTTCACACAGAAAATGGTGGCAGAGTGTATTAGCCAGGTCCCTGTTTAACACACCTACAACCCAGCTCCGGTATGCCACTGGTACAAACACTCTTGTACAGCTAGACACCAGCTTGGAAAGTGGGAATGGGATTGGAGAACCAGTAACCACATTTTTTAGAAGCACTTTCTGGCTCTGTCTGTCTCAGATACCTGCAGACAAGGCTGAGTCCAACTGCAAAGGGTCCTGTGCCCCAGCCCCCCCAGGAGCACCCCATCTGAGGGGCAGCAGGCAGCTCTGGGTCAGATATGGAACAGGCTTGCATATTGAAACACCTGGATCCTTTAGCCTGCTTGGCTATTTGGTTCTGTTCTCTACAGAGGGAACACCACAGCAGCATGCATGGCCACCAGCTGGACACAGTACCAGCACTGCCATGTGGTCCAGGGAACAGTCAGCAAGGGCCCAAGTGACACACTGCAGCCAAACTTTGAAAGTATCTGGCTACAGCAGCAAGAGGTGTCCTGGAGGCAAGGCTGTCCTGCTTCTGGCAGCCTTATGGCTGTGTCTAGAGTGATATTAGCCAGCTCTGCTCCCAGGCTGGCTCCCAGCCCCACTGCTCCAGAGGTCTGGTTGCTCCAGCAAACTGCCTGAGGCCAAGAAGAATTGCACCATGAACAGTAACAAACTCTGCTCAGCCTCAGTGTCCAGACCTGCACGTGGACTTTAGTGCAAACAAGCAAGACCAGGCCTGCAGAACAATCCTACATACAGGAGTTCTACAGACCTAAAACAGACATACCTCTGCACCTCAAAGAGTAGGAAGCATAACTTCCTGCTGCCGAGTCTAGCCAGGCTTTGGGGCAGACACTGCTTACCTTCTCAGCAAGGGTTATTTCTCCAGCTCTGAAGATGATTATAGCTCCATTCATTGAAACACCCAAATTTCGTATCTTCTGAAAATCTTCTTTCCGTCCATAGTTCGCATAGACGGGTTTGCCCTGCAACAGGAACACTGGTTATGAATGCAGCAGTCCTAAGTCAGTAAGATACCTGAAACAGCTACAGAGTCACTGTAACAGTGACTCCTGTTAAAGCAGGGAGCTGAAGCTGATCCAGTGCAAGATGCCTGTTGGAGCAGCACTTCTGCCAAGGCTCCTGTCTGGATTCCAGCAGAGAAGTTTAAAGTTACTCCTGCATCTTGCTGCAGTAAGAATACCATGTGGGCCCATTCCTCTCTCCCCACTCTGACCACCCCACCCAGCTCTCTTAACTCAAGAGGGGTTCATACACTCCCTATCTTAAAGGGATTTATTTTTTAAGTGTACAGACATTTCCAGGATTTTTCTGGAGTCACTTACAGTAACTGTGCCACTCTTGCTGTAAGCCACATATGCATCAGGACTCTCCAACTCTTCTTGACCATCTTCTACAATGAACACTTGGTTCCTGCTGCTGTTAAAGGTAGAGACAGTGTTAAACTTTTTCACACAAGAATTTAATTAGCTCAGTAGTCTGAGTTAGTATACTGACTGTATTCAGTCTGTGCTCTAACAATTCTGATCAAGTCAATGGAGCCTGAAACAGGCAGACTCATCCCACCAAATATCTTCCATGCAAAAATCTCTGGAGTTGGTCAGAGACATTAATGAAGGCTGATTTCTAAGACTAGTACCAGAAAGAATATCTGCTTCCAAGTCTCTCAGTCACCTCCTAAGAGAAGCTGAGCAAACTAATTTCCCCTGATAAAAAGGGCAAGTAAGACACAAGGGTGTGAGCTGTCAGACAACACAATGCCTCTTGACACCCTCCTGGGCTACAGGAGGAGCCACTGCCAGGTGTGCAGCCCTGTCTGGGTGACAAGACAGAGTCACCTGTGCCAGCAGTTTTAGACACAGGGAATCTGCCTTTCAGCTGAATTTTCACTCAAGTTTGTTTTCTGTCCACTTCCTAAGCATACTTGGAGGAAACAGCTCCCCCAGGAAACATCCAGAGTGCTGCTTCCAGACCCTTTGGATTTAGAAAGCCTGAGAAGAGGCAGGAGCAGTTATTGCTTTGCTAGATTGAGGCTGACTTGGCAGAGTGGCAACTGGCTCACAATTTTCACATCATTTTAAGCAGAAATCACACGTTTGCTCAAGACTACAGGTATCCATGTACATGTATCCATCCAGGTGCTATTATTGACAAGATGTGCACTTATTCTTTAACATACCTGCCTTTATCCTGCAGCCTAACATAGTGCTCATCGTTCCACACGTCATCCATGCGGAAGCTGGTGAACTGGTCGTGAATGTAGCTGGCAGTGCTCTCATCTTCAGTTTTGCCAGCTTCAAAAGAATTCTTACCTTCTCTTTGCCTGTAGATAACAGATATACATATAGCTTAGGCTACAGCACCAGGCTGCACTGCAGCCTGCAAAGCCATTTAAGCCTGAGTTTAAAACACACCACCTTGCATAAGGCCCTTGTTCTCCAAATGAGCTCAAGTTCTGCTCACAGGCTGTGCCTCTCTCAAAGCTCTAGGTAAACCTCCTGGAACCCTTACCTCAGGTTGGTCTCAAGACGTCCAATTGACAGTTTAGATGACAACATGTTTCTTAATTCAGGCCAGTATAAGATACGTGGTCCAGGAACCACTTCTTCCTCCATTCCATCATCTGAGAAGTAAGATGCAGTAGGAGTCATCTCACAGTTGCCACTTCCATCCAGACACCTGTTAACCCTCTGCATGCGTCCACGATAACTCAGGTAGCCGATGAGAAACCCTGTGGAAAGAACAGGAATTTCTTTGTGCTGCAGAAAAATGACTGAACCTCACCACACAGCTTCAGAGTTGAGATACATCTCTGCTCTCAACATTTTTGATGAGCTGGCTTACCCAAGGACAGACAAATATGCAGCCTGACATTTTGTCTGAGCTGGCATGTTTAAAGGGGCACTGTAAATCTGATCTTACACTTGGCAGAGTCCCTCCAGCACCACTTGGAAAGGAAAATATTCTCTTTAGGCCAATGGCATTGTTAAAACCTTAAGAGACAAGTACCAAAGGCTTTACTCATCTGTTGACTTTTATCTCTACAGAGGTGTTAGGAGTTAATGGAGGAAAAACCAAAACTTTGACATGGATCAGTCTTCTCTTCAGTTAAGTCACAGCTCTCCACATCAAACTGCACAATTCTTTCTGCCAGTGATGTACCATAAATCTGATCTAGACATAGTTAGTGACAAGAGGCTGTGGCCTGGATCCCAGTTGTTGAATTATCTCCAAAAACAATACAGATTGGAATTTAATAACCTCAGATTACATTCAATACTGGAGTCCACTTCATGCAGTTGCCTCCCACCCTTCCTTACCAATCAAAAGGAGCAGGGCAGCTGCCATGATTATGAAGCAGAGGTTCTTGCCATTCCTCCGTGGAGGAGGCATGCTGGCATGCAGGTGCTCTGGTCTCCCAATTTCCCCTCCTTCCTCCTCATCAGCAGCCAGGTTCATCTCCACGTGGCTGTTGTCTCCGTCCGTTTGCCGGGCAATGCTGAAGCGCGTGTACGATGTTGGCTCGCCACTGAACTGTGAGGAAAGGCAGTCAGGAGATGGAAGAGTTGGCCACACCTGCTACAGTTCTTGCAGTCAGCTGCACCTGTGCTCCACCCCAAACACTGCTGGTCCATCTGCAGCTGCTCCAGTGCAGCGAGCATTTGGGCTGTCAGTAAGTCAAGATGGATGCTTTAAACACAGATAAGACTCAAAGACACTCAGGGTCTCCAGAGTCTATTTAGATTCCATTTACCCTGCACAAGTTTGCAGCCACACTGATCAGTCTAGCCTGGAGTCTTACAGATATGAAGCAGCCAATGGCATCAGCATTTTCCACGTGACCCCATGGCTGAGGCTGATTCATGCAGAAACTCCTGGTTTTAATCAGCAGAGCACAGATCAGTCTTGACTGTGTACAATATACACTTTGATGAACACAGAGGAAACAGAAAGCAACTGTTCATGGGCCTTTGAGCCACATCCACTTTGATGTAAATACTCTCATCCAGCACCTGGATAATTTTGTATTAAACTGCCCTATGGCTACCCTTAAATTACACTATTACACATATGCTAGTATTACAAAGCAGCTAGGCTGAAGAGAGATGACCCCTGGGCATTACGCTAGCTAACATGAAAGCTGAGCCTACACCTCTTGCACCCACCAACAATTGGCACTGTTTGACAGGTTTTTACCAGTGCCCAAGCAGAGCTCTTAGGCTGGAGCCCACTTTTCTAAACAGGTGCAAGGCACAGCCCAGCCTCCCACAGAACAGCAGCCCATGCACAAGGCAGCTGCTCAGATTAACTCAATTCCAGGCTTAGCCAGGCACTGGCAGAACCACTCCTCTTCCATTAGAGATGCTGAAATTGCCTGCAGCCATGGTTCTGCTGGGGAGTAGAGTGAGACTGGCAAAAAGGAATAGCTCTGGGAGCAGCACTCTCCTTTGTACTGGAGAAGCACCTTGTAACAAGCATCCAAGCTCTGTTACAACCTCAGCAGCTCATCCACAGTTCTCAGCTCCCTCTCAAACTGTACGTTAGAGCTGGAAGTGAAGACACCAGATTTCTGCTTGCTTGGGCAAAAGAAACCAGTGTCATTTCAGATTTGCAGTTCCACTCTGACCCACACTAACCACAATGAAGTGGCTGCCTGCTCATATTTTGGAAAAGGGCAACACTGCAATCTGTCCTAACACTCCCCCTGCTTAGCTGCTCCACAGCTTGGCTTCCCTCACACCTGAGGCATGTCCTCACACAGAGGACATGCCCCAACCCTACATATCCTCCATTCTTGTTCAGAGACCAAACCACCACACTCAGTTCTAGCCTTGGGTCATTTCACAATCCAAGCTCTCTAGGACCAGCAGGCTTGGCTGAACAAGTTCCTGCATATTTGTTTCAAGCACAGGTTGCTTTCAAAAGCTGGACTTGTGGTTGAATTCCCAGCCCCCAAGTAACAATAGAACACATGTTGATTGTCCCAGTAGGCATTTGAACGGCTTCCTCAGCAGCACTTCCTTCTGCAACCTTATTCAAGGCCCTCCCCCCCTTCCTTAGCCCTCAGAGACCCAAAACACGATAGCAGCTAACGATAAACCCACCAGCATGAGCTGCTTGAGCCACTTCCTTATCATGGCCAGCTACTTGCAGTGACATTTGGCTCACCACCCATACATCAGCTCCTAATGCTGCTTTGGATTTATCATATTCTCCAATACTGATAAGTAGTGATATTTTAAAAATAAATATAGCTCCCTACTCATGTAGGAAATATCTTTCATGCAGTTCCATCAACACAGCCACCTGTTGCACAGTTTAGCAATACTCAATTCTACAACTCATGTATGTCCAAATAGACAACAAACTACATGGAAAAATATAAAAATAATAATACACATATTATTATCATTACATATTATATGTATATACATATAATCTCATACACAGATGTTGTTGAACCTGTCTTCTGAAGTATCATCAGCCCACCAAGAGACACACAGCACTGGGGTACCATGTCTTACCAAGTTAGAGATTGCTGCTCTGGCATGATCCATTGCCTTCTGGACAAATGCAAACCAACTTCACCAAAGCCCTAGAAGTTCAGAATACAACATGGTTAGGCTGTTCCCTTGCCACTGCATTACACACCTGAAATCAGTTACTGCCACTAGTGCACTGCTTGCCCATGGATTTTCTGTGCATACTTCCACCCAAGTCACTACATTAGTGAACCTGCATGAACCTTGAATGCAACCTAGAAGTTCCCATGGCAATGATCAGCTCAAATCAACTCTTTCTGTTGAACTTTGGGCATACTGACAGGCATACAAACAAGGAATAGTCTCCAATGGCTAAGTTCAGCCAAGGGTCTTATTAATGGTGGGGACACCTCCATTTAGGGAGTGCTGGCAAGAGGCATTTACTCAACTGCCACCACGGACCCCAGATATCTACATATCCTGGGCTCTGTCTCAATGACAGGAAGAGTCCAGCTGGAAAAGAGAAGTCACATAAGGCAAAGCAGCACAAACTCCAACCCCGACAAAACACTTCTAATACAAACATCCCTTCTAGACAGCTATGTTCTCTACAACTTTATGAAGGCAATTTCTGTCTTGAAAAATCTCTGAAAATCAATAGGAGCATATTTCCAAAATAATTTCAGCAACTTTTAAAATTCTAAGTTCTCTGCAAACAGCAAACATATCTGAAAGGTAAACTAAAACTGATTTACTTCTCCATTTCTTCCTGAAGAAGGTTTGCAATTTAGCGAGTGACCAGACAGGTGCTGAGGTTGGGAACAAGCAACCTGAGTATGCCCTCAAGCGCCGCTGCTAATAGGTGCTCTGGTCCTCAGGTGCACGTGGATTAGCTCCACACCTGGGAGCTCTGCAAGGTTTTATTTGGAGATCAAAGGTTAACAGTGGCCATTGCTTATTTCACCTCTTATTTAGGGCAAGAACACGTGGAGGTGAAACCCCGACATATTAGAGAAGCCTTCCCCATGCGACAGCCTGAGGCCGCAGGCTCCTATTAAGGCAAAGTGGACTGAGCATGTGGAGGGTCTGCTAAATGGAAACCCGGGAAGAAGCAGGGAAGCACAAAGGGCCTGCGGGCATCGCACCTGGCAGGGATGCTGGCCGGGTGCGCGATGCCTCCCCGAGCCCCTCCAGCCAGGCCCCGATGTTCCACAAATACGGCAACGAGAAGAAAAAGAGCGAAAAGCGAGCACGTTTGAGCAGCCACGCCGCGGGGCTGGGCGGCTCCGGTGTGGCGAGCAGGGCCCAGCTGCGGGCTGCCCGATAAGCGGCGGGGCGATAGGCGGGCGGCCGCGGGCACGTCTGCCCCGTGCCCGCCGAGCGGGCTCGTCAAGGTCGCGGGCTCTGCCGCATGCGGCGCGGCCCCCGGCGCCAACAGGGCCCCTGCGCCGCCGCCGCGGCTCCCGCGCCGCCTCCCTTCCTCCCCTTCTCCCTCTGTCCACCCGTCCGTCCCCGCCTCCTGCCCCGCTCCCTGGCCTTCCACTCCCGCCGCGCCGCGCCTCCGCGCCCGCTCACCCGCAGCAGCTCCAGCGCCGCGCCGGGCTCCTCTGCGGCGCCCGTAGTGCAGTTAACGCGGGCCGGGATTGGCCCAGGCGCGGGCCGGATTCGGAACGCCCCTACCGGGCAGGGCGGGCTCCGCCTCCCCGCTGCCCTCAGCACGTCCCTTCATGCGGCTCATGCTGCTGGTGCGGGGCCGCGTCCCGCCCAAGGGTCGGGCTGCTGTGTGCCCCCCCGGCCTTGCTGCGCACAGGGAACGTAAGGAAGCACAGAACTATAGAGCCGAGCTGCAAGATCATCCAGTCCAACCATGAACCCAGCATCACCCCTGTAACCACTAAACCGTGTGACCCGGCACCTTTTAAGCACTCCAGGGGTCACGATTCTATGGCCTCTCTAGAAACCTATTCCAGTGCCTGAAACGGTGAAAAATAAATTTCTAATACCTAATCTGAATCTCCCATCTCACCTAAAGGCCATTTCCTCTAATCCTCTCACTGCAGCCATACTAGAAGAGACTTGTCCCCTCCTCACTACGACCTACTTCCTTTGTAAAGAATGAAGCTGCTTGCTTTATAAATTGCCTTTAGGTGTCCTTGGTACGGTGGAGGAGCCACTGACCAAGGGGCATGTGTTTCACTGGCTGCACACCAAGTCCCAGCTTCCCCCACAGGAAGGGCTGGAAGCGGGGCAGGGAGATGAGGTTAATAACTCTTTGTGGGAAGGCATGCAGTAGAAGAAGGAGTGGGTCACAGATTTAGCATTCACATCCTCTGAGCATTTTGAGGAATGAGGGCAGGAGAAATATTTTCCTCCCTGGGTGGTGCAAACAATACACAGGACTTGCTTTGGCTTGGGAGGCTCTCAGCACCCTCAGGTCCCAGCAAGTCTCACATGCTCAGGGCTGCCTTTTTAGATCTGAATGGGCAGGGACACCCGAGGTGCCTTTCCTTTGTGTTGGGCTGCACAGATTGCTATTTTATTTGTACAACGGGAAGCGTGGCAGGTATTATGACTTCCAGCTCCTAAACACAAGAAGTATGGACAGCCTGCATCAGGACACAGGCTGTGGCCCAGCGTGAGAGAAGGTCACTGCTTCCAGCCTCAGTCCTTCAGCTCAGGGCATCCCTCAAAAGCATGTCACAGTTACAGAACACTTCAAGGTTCCTGTGTGCATGTTCTGCAGTGCTGTGCTCATTTGTCCTTTGCTCATTAGAAAAATAAATCAGTAGGCCTGGATTATTGCCTCAAATCCTCTCCCAAGAAAGAAGGACGGGAGCTGAAAGTTTGTAGTTTGGCAGAACACATGATTTGCAAAGAGGATTACGTTTGGTGAAAAGCAATACATTCCTGCGCTGATAAAAGGGGGATTAACTAGACCTGAAATTCGGCACGGAGGACTGGAGACGAGTCTGTAAAGAGTCTCTCAGGCAAAATGTGCTGGCAGATCTGCCAGTTCTGTTTTCCAGAGGAGGTCTGAGCTGGGCTCCAGTGCCCAGGCTCTCTCTGCTCTAGATTCATCCCTCACCAGCTGTGATGATGGCAGTCATGGGAGGGAGAACCATTGTCACTCGGCATGTGACTGACACGTGGGATGTGGTGCTGGCTGGTGCCTTGGTGGAAGCCAGAGGTTTAAAAGGGTTCAGAAAGAGTTCAGATCAGTCCTGCAGGCTGGATGCTCCGCTCATTTCTCACCACACCAGCCTGGATGCAGCTGCTGCTCAGGAAAACTCATCCCGGGGAGAGCAGCCGCAGCCCTGCCCTGGTTTTTATGTTCCTCTGGGCTCCCCCCACCAAGCCCTCGGCTTCCTTTACCTGTGCACAGCGTGCCAGGCGCAGGGCAGCGCTGGATTCCACGCCGAGCTCCCGCCACAGGAGGGACAACTGCAGCGCGCTCAGGGCCCGGCCGCTCCCCGCAGCAAGGTCGCAGCGCACAAGGAAGGCGGCAATGGGATTTATTCCGCCCCGCGGCCCCGGCTCGCCGCGCCTCCCTTCCGGCACGGCAGGGGAGGTGCCAGCCCGGCCCGCCCTGCACGCCCTCGCTGCAGGTGTTTTCCGTGCACCATCGCAGCGTGCGTGTGCTCAGCAGTCAGTTCCCCATTTCTACACGTGCAGGAAAAAGAGAAGAAAGTTGACATTCTAGAAACTCAGGCGTTTTTGCACCTCAGCTGGTTTTGGTGGTAAAATACCTTAAAATGAGGTTTCTTCAAAAGCAGTGTTGTGTACCCCTGAGCAGTGGAGCGCCCTTCACCTTGCAAGGGACTAGGAGCTGGCTGGCCATGGGTGCTTGGTGCTGGTGCCACCTCTCTCAGGGACACCTGCTGTTCACACAGTGATGCCTGTGCTGCTGCCAATACTGAGCCCAGATGCTCAGGCTGCCCAGAACAACCCAAAATCTTTACGAGGAACAGAGAGCAAAAACTGGGAAATAGATGAAGAAGAAAGAGGATGTAGGATTGATTACTGCTGACTTCTGATCTGTCTTCCCAGCATCAGGGTGTTCCCCCTTGTTGTGGTTTGGCAAGCCAACCTATTTGGCTATTTTAGATGTCCATGTGTCCTCTGAACTCACAAACTGGAGGGTATGTGAGTCCTCTGACACGACTCAAATGACTCCACATGCTTTTTGTACAATATCTCATGATGGGTCAGTGTCCTTCCTCTGGGATGCTGAGAACATGTGATCAAAATATAGTTTCACTTCAGTTTTGCAGCAGGATTTGGTGATCCTTGTTGGTCCCTTCCAACTCAGAATACTCTGTGAAAAGCTGGTTTTCCAGCAGCTTATCACGAACAATGTTGTGAGGTGACTTGAACACTTCTATGGCAAGAAATACTGCAACTAACATGGAAGGGATGGAAAAGCCGAGAACCAAGTTCTGGAGTGTGGTGCTGGATTGGATCTGCTGTTGGGCTGAGGCCAAGGGTTGTGGGACATGCAGTGGTCTGTGGGGTGGGAGGTGGTTATAGGGCTCCCATTGGCTGTGCACTCCATGGAACAGGGGCTGTGTGGCACTCCAGACACCCCGGGGTGCAGGGCCAGAGAGGCAACAGGCTTCTGGAGACAAAAGAAAGATTTTGATCTTCTGCCCTGAATGGTAACTGCTTCCTGGGGATCCCAGCCACTCAGAGGAGTGGCAGTGCCAGCTCCAGCCTTGCTGGGTTTAAGGGGTAGACTGGCTGTGCTCCCATGTCACCTCATGAGCTGCACCTCATGGGTGCAGTCAGTTATTATAGGTCCCAGGAAGCTGAGAAATCTAGTTTTTTTCAGTGTCAGAATCATACTGCTCCCCCTCTACTACCCCAACCTTCCAGGTCAGGTCTGGCAGGCGGGGCTCCCACGAGAGCCTGCCCTCTCTGCTCCTGTCTCACCAAGCCAAGAGAGCAATAGCCAAGAATTTCACAACACCACGAGTATCCCCATCCTCCAGAAGACCACATATTTTGGCTTTTGCTGCTGCGTTTCTCAATTGTGCTGGCAAAAAGTGGGTAAAGTAGTTGGGTATGATCCTCTTAGGAAAGGCCGTCATACTGTCTTGGAGAATGTCATTCCATCCTGCTCTCTCCCAGCCATCCAGGCACCCACAGCCATGCTTGGGAGCTGTTGTTCCTTGGCCCTGACACGTGCTGCCATGCAGGCTGAGGAAGGAGAGGGACTGTGAGAAGGAAGGAGAGGCACTGGCATGTGGGAGAGGATCTGCTGCCTTTTCTTGTCCTGTAGCAAAGAGGCTGTGGAGGAGGTGAGGGAAAAGGCACTTGGGAGAATAAAAGTGCAGCGGATAAAGCTACAGCTGGCCACAGCATTGTTGTCCCTTCAAAAGAACTCTTGTCTTTGCATCCTTCCTGGGGAAGCACCTGGGGCTGGCCTGGCTCTCCAGATTTTCCACAGCTGTCCTGGACAGCGGACAGAGCACCAAGCACCTGGAGGGGAGATGTGGGGCTGAGGACAGTGTGGGCTCTTGCTCCTATAAAGATGCTGACCTGGGATATCCCATGGACCACCCTCTCAAAATCCTCTGGGATTTCTCTTTTTTTTTGCCTTCCTGCAATGTGGAGGCTCATCTCCCCATCTGTCCTGTCACACAAGGAGGGATGTGGGTGCAGTGATGCTCATTACTGCTGCTCTGCTTGCCAGGGGCTGGCATGGTGGCCCAGCAGAAAGGCTCATGCTTGGACACTGTCCCAGTGGTACTAAAACAGTCTGGCTCTTTTAACTGGGCTTCCTTGCTTGCAAAGACTGGGTTTCACTGGGATTTTAACCACCAAGTCGTGGGGAACGCTCCCTTACCTACAGGGAGAAGGGTGGCCTGTTACCCGCTCTGTGCCTGCCCAGAGGGCACAGAGAGATGAACGACGATCAAAGAGCTTCAGCAGCTTGAGTGTTCTCGCTGCCTGGCAGTTACCTCTGCTGGCAAGCTGCTGGCCCTCCCAAGGGCAGCTGAGGGGGAGAGCAGCAGTGCCAGGACATCCCTTGGCTGCACTGATACCGCTGCTGCCAAGAGCCCGAGCGCCCCGGCTGCAGCCAGGGCCGGTGCAGCTCTGTGGGGCTCGTGTTGACCTGGAGCCCTCACCCTGCAGGGTCGGCCTGGCACAGTTCTGCCTATCTTGGCAGCTGCACCTCGGCCCTGCCGTGTGTCCTTGCTCTGATAGCAGCCCTGCCCCGGCAGCCCCTGCTTTTATCTGCGGGTCAGGGCGGCTGTGGCTGCCTCTGGGGCAGGGGGGCTGCGGGGCCGGGCCCTCCAGCAGTGTACAAACAAGCTCAGGATGTGAACACAATAGCCAAGGACTGGCCTTTGAAAAGCAGGGGGATGCAGCGTGGCCACCCTGGGGCACATCAAAGTCTGTCTCCCTGTGCACTGCCGAAAAAGCCCGTGTGTTTGATGGCTACCCATGGACCGGCCCCGGCACAAGGGACCAAGGGTTTGAGTGAGGGGAAGTGGAAAGGGAAAAGAAATCAGCAGGGAGAGAGCACAGGAGCTGGGACACAGTCATATGGCTCTCTTCCTTGAAAACATGGGCCTGTCATGAATTCCCTTGGTCCACTTTGTTGTGGCTCTTGCTGATCTGGAGTGCTGTATCTGGACTGTAGCCCACAGCCCCTCTTTCTCCTTTTTCAGTGCATCTCCAGGCAGGTCATTTTTCCAAAGTGCTTCATGTGCAATTTTGTAAGCCTTTCTCCTGAATCAGCATTTGCCACAGCTTCTCAGCTGTTGGGGTTTTTCCCTTCCAGACTTGATGGTTAGAATCCTAGAAAACCAGACATGCAATGTGGTATTTTGCTCAAGAAGGCCAGCAGGAAAGTTACTGTTACTGAGCAGCCTTGGGAACAGCTCTGTGCAATGGCTGGACAGAGCCATGGAAGGACATGAAGATAGGGTGGGAGTGATTTGTTTGATATGCGGGACATGTGCCTGCCCAGGGGTCCTGCAGTGCCTGCTGTACCTCTCTGGCAGGACCTGGTCCTGCAAGAATCCCTGGCTGCTCACTCCTGTGCTCCCAAAGGGCCTGGAAAGCCCAGGAAAGTTTTGCCTCCGATTTGCTCTGCAGCGTGTGCACACGTTGCTGCTTTTGGATAAAAGACAGCCTGAGCCTGCTCAGTGGGAACCACCCTCTATGATAAGGGCACATGTTGACTTAGAGATTAGAACTGTCCACTGCTTTGTTTTTTTATTATGTGCATTTATTGGTGTAAGAGCGGTGCAAAGGACACAGGAAAAGCACGACATGAAAAAGCCAGTACCGTGTGCAGCATTGCAGGCTCTGAGGGAGAAAAGGTGTCCCTAAGAGGGCTGGGTGATGGTTCTGCTCTTGGGGAGAGGCTGCAGCCTGCAGGTGCTGGCCCCAGGCATGTGGGAGCAGCAGGCAAAGCTGGTGCCTCGTCTGTGGATTTGTGATTGAAGGGGTCTCGTGGCCCTTCTTCTCCTGATGCCATTGTCAGGGCAATTAAACGCTCCCAGGCAGGTGCTAGAGCCTTTTGCAAACTGAGAGTTGGCTTTGCCTTGTTGACCTGCTGGGAATACTTTGTTTTATGGTGGATTAATCTTTCATAGCAATATCTGAAAGCAGAGAGGGGGCTTTAATTGGGGTGGGATTAGCACAATTGGGCTGGACAGGGGGAGCAGGAGCTTTCTCACTACCTGCTAATTGCCTCCTCTCTGCATTGGTGGCAGCTGCAACAGGCATCCTTTGGGGTGCAGACATGGCAGGGCTGGGCTCTTGCTCGGTGGGAAAAAAAATAAATCAGTTTGTATTTTTGTCTTGATGTGGCTTGAGAGTCAAAGTCTCTCCTGCAGCTAGAAAAACTCTTAGGTCAAACTAATGGAAACAACTTCCCCTGCCCACTTCCCCACTCCTCCAGTGAATAGTGGGCTGTATTTGGTTTTAGCTCCTGACTTTTAGTCATCTGTGGTCTGTAAAGGCATGGTCAGCAGGGTCTGTTTCTAACACCAGCCTCTCCTTTAGCTCCGCTTGGCTCAGTATCTCCACGAGAACTGCCCTGGAGGCTGCTGAGCCCCCGGTGCCAGTGCAGGCTCCCTCCTCAGCCTCATGCCATCACAGAGTTTGCTCACTGCCATTACCCCTCCCTGGAGAAAGCACCTTTCTTTGCCTGTGCTCATCCTGGTGGCTTTCATGGCAGATGTGAATTTGGAGATTTTATTTATTACTCAGTGATGCAAACATGGCAAAGGGGCCCAGGGTGATGTGCACCTCTCCTAGTGCTGCTCTAGCCCTCCCTTCTCTTCCTCATCATTGGAGACTGGGGCTGAAAGGCCTTGTCCCTGTGCTTTATCCCACAGCAGGGACTTGGGGAAGAAGTGACACCCAGGAGAGAGGCTTGTCCAGGGCTGAGTGTTGCTTGGCTGTCAGCAAGAACTGGTGATGCTGGGCCCCCACCACCTCTGCTTCAGCTCCCTGTGCCCCACAGGGTGCTGTGCTCACAGGTGTGGATACCAGCCAGGTGGACAAACCCATGTCCTACACATGTACATCACAAGTTGGGGCACACACATGTGTGCATGCACATGTACACCCCTACCCACACATGCCCCCAACATGAGTGTGCCCACACCTCTCCAGGCATGTCCATCCCCTCCCATCCCTCTGCCCCCTTGCCTGCCAAAGCAGGAGGGAGCAGGCAGCAGGTGGCAGGGCTTGCCCAGCACCTTGGTGTGGATGTGGCACTGGTAGAGGTGACAGGAAAGGAGGGGAAGCTGTTTTTCTTTTTTCCCATTGAGCTGTACTCGGGATGCTTTCCCACCTGCGTTGGGAGGCAGAATCACTCAGGGACAGCTAAGAAGTCCCACCAAGGGCTGAAGGCTTTCCCCAAGCAGGTGGGACTACTCCCTATGCCTGACTCAGGTGTTTGTGGGTGACCCCATGGGGTGGCCGAGGCTGGTGGGTGAGTGTCACAGAGCTGGGAAGGCTCAGGGTCATCAGGGGAGCAGCACCTCCCTTCCACAAACACAGTGTCTCTACTGTCCATCCGACTTTTTAAAACAGCATTTTCCCCTGTGAGCTTCTTGCAAGACAGACGAGTATGAAAATAAAGCTCCTGACCAAAGAAAACGTTCACAGCCCACTCAGAGGGTGTGTTAAGCTCGTCATTCACCAAAAGCAAACATCAGGAGTGACGTGGTTACTTTAGGTAGCTGTAGCAGAAAAAGGCCCCTCTGTTTTTCAAACAAGGTGCCTTTTCATTCAGAGGTTGGGGGCGGCTCTCAGAAGCCAGTGGCATGTCACTGGGACACCCACTGGAAATGCAGATGTTACCTTGCGGCTTGGATCAGGCAGGAAGCAGCTCCCAGTGCTGACCGTGGTATTTCCGCAGGGTCCCCAGCCAGGCTGGGAGCGCTGGCTGTTTGTTCATCCCCTTTGAAGGACACAAAGCCCTCATCACGCTGAGCCCCACAGCTTGGTCACTTCCCTCCTGGCCCAGGGCAGCGCCATCGGACATGGAACTGCTGGGAGGAAAAGCAAACAGAAAGGGGGCCAGAAGGGCTGGACAGAAGACGGGGGTGTTATCAGGTGCCCCATCTGTGAGGCTCTGTTGAAACGGGAGAGGAAGGCTGGGGCCATCAAAGCTGCTCTGATGGCCTCGATCCAGATCATAGAAAGGTTTCATCCAGCTTTGGTTGGACTTCTTTCTTCTCATGGGCTCCTCTTCCTTCCAAACCAGGGACAGGCCCCACCATCCTCTTCCTCTTCTCTGTTTGGAGGATGACCTGTGGAATGTTGGCCATTGCAAAGGGCAGCCCCCTGCCCTGGAGAGCCCCTTTGGTCATCTGTGGGGTCAGGGGACCCTTGGGTGGGCCAGTTACCCCAGGAATGGTTGGATTCATGATTGAGGCTATGGCATGGGCAATAAGCCAGCCTGTGGGGAAGAGTTCCCCACTTGGGGCCACACCCATCTCAGCTGATTTCAGTTTATGTGCACTGTACAAGATCCCAGATAGAATAGAAGGTCACACACACATTTATGGGTGTGTGTGTGTACATTGTGTGTGGCTTTTCTGTGAACATATGCACACGGTCAAATGATCTCAGCAGTTTGGGAAGACGTGTCTTGCTGACCTGAGCTGCAGCTGGGCTGCTGAGGGTTCCCAAGGCAGTTCCCTGTGGGGTGACCCCTTTATGTGCTCTGGGACAGACACAGTGACATCCTGGTTGTGCCAATGTCTCACTTCTCTTCCCAGCCGGGCAGCATGGGAGCCTAGTCAGGCTGGCAGCGTCTGTGGTGGCACCCAGACCTGTATGGGAAGGGACAGGAGGGTCCCTTGAGGGTTTCACCAGGGCTGTGCACAGGAGCTGGTCCCCCAGCTGTGGCAGAGCAGTGTTTCTGAGGGCTGGAGCATGGGGAGATTTTGCCCACACACCCTCTGCAGCACTTCTGTTTCCCAAGAAGGTTAGACATCCGGGACTGGCTTTTTGGTGAAACAGTGAGCTGTTCTGGTTAGCAAAACCCAGCTCTGCCCTGTGCCTCCCTGTGTGCTGCCCTCTGCCACTCTCAAGCCACCATTGCTGCCCCACAGCACCTCCTGGGAGTGTCCCATCATCCATGGCCAGGCAGGAGATGTGGGGGCTGTGGTCTCTGACAGGAATGATTCTGATTGCCTCGTGCTGGGAAAAGGGGATTTTCCCTGCCTAGAAAGGGAAGCTGCAGCTGGAAGGACTCCCACCCCAAACCTCTCCAAGGCCAGCATCTTTCCTGGTGACTTTGAGGCAGAGACTGAAGGCAGCCAGCTGGCTTCCATGACAGTATCCCCCTCTTCTAAAATGCCAGCTTGGTCTCTAAATAACACCTGGCATGGATGTGTCCCCAGGCACCACAGCAATAAGAGACAGAGCCCTCTATACTCTCATGCTGCAGGACTCATTTTACAGCTGGGGAAACTGAGGTACAGTGTGGTCCCTGACTCTGCCTTGCAGCAAACTCGTGGTGCAGCCCTGTGGGTTTGCAGGGCACTGGGAAGTGTTTTCCAGTGGCAGAGGGCCGGTCCCCCCTGCAAAGGGGAGGATTTGTGGAGGGCTGTTGCCCTGCCAGGGGGTTCACACTTTCTCCCAGCCCAGCTGTGCTGTCAGGGCAGCCCAGGAACCTTCACCTGCCCGGAGGAGGGATCCAGAGGGGCCCAGTGTCTCACAGCCCTGCAGCAGCCCCCCTGCCCCCATCCCCCAGGGCCCCTCCTGGCCATATCTCCCAGGAATGGTGGAGCTGCCTCTTGGGGCAATCAGTGGAGAACACATGGGCCTTATCTACAGGCCAGCTGTGGGAAGGGCTCCCTGCCATCCCTATCAGTGGGACAGCTCCAGACCTGGGGCAGAGGGGACCCAGCTCCACTCCTGCTGTGCTGGGGCCAGGGCTGGGGGCATTGTCACTGCCCACACTGACCATTGCAGGGGATGCTCAGAGTCCTGGGACCCCTCTCCAGTCTCCAGCCTGGTGGCCACTGTTGCTGTGACGCTGACAGATTTGCAGGGGTCCAGCCAAGGCCATTGAGCTGGGCAGTTGTGGATTGTGTTGGAATGTTGAAGGCAGATGGTGGCAGCAGTCTTATTATTGCCAGCAAAATCCACATCCCTCATCCACTTCCACCAAACTCTCAGCAGCAATTTCCTCACCGGGGAGATGCTTGCAGGGCTGAGGGGGGCTCAAAAGGACCAGCACCATGGAAAAGGCTTTCCTGCCCTTTCACAAATCCGATAGACCTTTATGTTTTATTTATTTCTGTGGTTGTGTCACCCTCCTGTTCCCAGTGGCTCAGCAGAATGCTGCTGGAAAACTGCTGGGGTGGGGATGCTGACTCTCTGCTAAACCCCAGGAGTGTGGGAAACAGTGTCACCTCTGGCCATGCAAAGCATGGGCATCCCTTTGAGGAGGTGCCTGTGGAGTGTGGTTTTCCCCAGAGGTGGGTGCCAGCCATCCCCCCACACTGTGAGGTGCCAATGCTCTCAGGGGGCTGGTCCTGCCTGGCACAGGGACTGGGCACAGCATGGAAGGTCCCTTGGGAGAGGGAGCATCCTGGCTGCTCTGTGCACTGAGCAGGGTCTGTCCCTCTGTGTCCTGTGACAGCAGTGACCATGGACCACCAAAAGCTCAGGGTGCAGATCTGGCTATGCTAGAGCTGGGCATGCGTTTCTCACTCCCCAGCATCCCAATCATCCACCGTGGCCTCAGGCTCTGGGTGGGAGAGGACAGTATGAGCAGGAATGTGTTTTGGTCTCCTACCAGCTCCTACCAAGGATATAAATGAGTTTTCTTCCCTGCCATGTCTGCTGAGATGGTCAGCCTGGGAGCCTGTGCCACCAAGGTCAGCCCCTCTGGCCATAACCACAGGGAATTAGAGATGGCTGGAAAACTCTATACAAATATTTGCATTTTAAGGGCTTTTCCAAGTATTTTGGGGAGTGCTGACATAGCAGCAGTGTGGGAGAGCTGGCATACTGGGAGGGTCTGCTTGGCTTTTTTTTGAGGGGAGGGGAGAAGCAGGATTCCCATGGTCAAAGAGTTTTGTTTAAAATAAGCAAAAAAAAAAAGAAAAAAAGAAGAAAAAAAAAAAGCTAAATGAGCAAATGGGGAGAATTTCCAGCACTGCTGCAGGTTTCTCTGCCAGCTCCTTGAGGCTAAACAGCCACCCTGATGCTGAGTGGACCACAAACCTTCAAACCACCCCTTGCCCTGGGTTGGTGGGTGTATGGTTCTCATCTCTGTGTTCTTTTTTCCTTCTCTGATGAAAGGGGTTTTGGCAGGAAAGGGAGTCCCTGTGGCTGCTCTGCCCTGGAGCATCCTGAAGGTCTGGGGCTGAGGTAGAACTGGTGGGAGCCTGACCCATGTGTTGCCCCCCATGCCCATGCCAGGGGATGCTTTTGGCTATGGTAGCAGCCTGTGTGGAGAATCCTGACTGGGGAACAAGGGTGGCCATGGCCCTGGTGGCTTCAGGATCATACATCCCAGGCACAGACAGGGGCTGGAATAAGGGAGCAGTTGGAGGGACTCTGGGCTCTCCCATCCCACTGCATTCCCCCTCTCCACACCCATTTCCGCCAGCTCCTGGGGCAGGTTGAAGCAAGCAGGGAGCTGGCACGTCCTGTCCTGCTGGTGCAGGGGGGGCTCAGCACCTTGGGCTGCAGGGTGAGAGCCCTCCATGTGCCCAGGGGACAGCTCTGGGGTGGTGGCACCCAGACCCCCAATGACTGTCCACAGCAGGACAGTGTGTGTGTGTGTCCTGGCCCCATGCAGGTGTCTTGGGCATGGTGATGGGGCTGGGGGTCAGTGCAGGTGGGTCAGTGCTGTGGGTGTCACTGCTGGGTATGCAGAGGGGAGTGTGTGCAGCAATGGAGCCCTCCTTGCACACTCATGCCGAGCATCAAGGTGTGGGGCTGCCCTCTGCCCTGGGCTTGGGGCCCAGCCGTGTTCTGCATCCCCTCACGGGTTGGAAGGTTGCTCCATGCCCCACAGCTGTACTGGCACCTCGGGGTGTGCTGTGCTTGGGGAACGCAGGGGACCAGGGCTCAGTCAGGCTCAGGTACCACCTGAGAGGCCAGATGCATCATCATGGTGCTACAGCAGTGAGTCAGGGACAGCCAGACACAGGTGTGGAGGGCAAGGGGACCGGCATGTGCCCCTGTGCAGCGGGCACCCGTGGGTGGTGCTGGCCCTGGGCTATGCCAGGCAGGGGAAGAGGCTCCTGCACGTGTCCGGGCAGTGCAGGACGTGTGGCTGCCTGCTGGGGCTGGGCTCTGCTTCCCTGGGGCCAGGGATACGTGCAGATCATCCCAGTGCTGATGGACCCCGGGGGATGGGCACCAGGTGGATGAGCAGGACAGCAGGACTGCCCTGACAGCCTGCAGGGACTGTCACATAAAGGCCAGCGCAGCAGATGTCACAGGAGCTGACGTGTTTCTTCAGCCATAGGCAATGCTGGTGATACAGGGGGGCTGGGTGGGGGCCCCTATTGGTGCCATGCACGCTGTGGGGCCAGGAGCAGCCATGGTGAGGGGTCTGCTGGTGCAAGGTGTGGGTAATTGTGTGTGTGAATGTGAGTGCAGAGGGCTGGGTGTGCAGCACCAGTGTGTCAGGTTAGGTTACTGCATATAGGGCAGGAAAGAGTATGTACAGTGTGTAGGGACAGGGATACGGGGCTTGGTTAATGGGGCTGAGAGGAGGGGAGGGCCAGGTGTGCACAGAGTCCCCACAGGACTCCCTCCTCCTTCATCCCACTCCCTCCCACTGAAGCATCCACATCCACTCCCTCCTCCCGGCCCCTCCCCACCATCCCATTCCCATGACAACAGCAGCATCCTGCTCCTAGAGCAAGGTGCAGAGCACTCATCTGGGGCCCTGGTGCCACTCTGGTGGCAGCAGAAGCCCCCTGCCAGAGGGGCAAAGGGTGGCGGTTCCAAGGGAACCCAGTATAAACCAGAACTCATTTTTCTTGGTGCACTGGGAGAACGCCTGGAGCTGTGGACACCCCTGGAGCCCATGATGATTCTGGGATCCATCTAAAACCAGGGAACGCTGCTTCCCTGCCTGAGCCCCCAGCATCCACTCAGACTGTCCCCTCCAGCCCCATGGTCCTCTCCCCAGGCCGGGGCTCTGCTGCTGTCCGCAGGCCGGGGCTCTGAGCGCTGGCCAGCCCTGCCCTCTAGTGCCCCTGAGCTGCTCCGTGCAGGGCTCAGCCCCGGCTGCCTGGAGCGGGGACCCCCGGAGCCCTCGCAGGGCCCACGGAGCAGAGCAGGGGCTGGCACCGCCCCGCACCCCGACACTGCTGCTGAGGGGACATGAGGACACCCATGAGGGGACATGAGCCCACGTCCCGGAGCCTCCAGAGCACCACCAGCCCATGTCCGCGCTGCCGAGGGCGCAGCGGTGTCACCCCAGCACAGGCGCCCTGCGCCCCGGGCCTTGGCACACGCGGGCGTGCCCGCTCGGGTGACAATTGCCTTCCCGGGTCGATAACCTGGTGGCCAAAGCCCTCGGAGGGCCGGGATGGCGAGAGGCCACGCCAATGGGTGCCCGCGGCTGCGGGAGAGGGAGGGAGGCTCTGCAGGCTCCGGTTGAACTGGAGGGAGGCGCGGCATCGTCCCGCGGTCCCTGCCCCGGGGACTCTGACCCCGTGGGCCGGCCGGGGCAGCCGAGGCAGGCGGTGCCGAACAGCCCCACAGGCACCGGGACGGAGACAGCGAGGAGCCGAACAGGATGGAGCCCACTTGGGAGCTGGCAGATGACCCCAGGTGAGTGCTGGAGACTCCCGTGCCGCTTTGCAGCCGGGCAAATCCAACTTTTTGGATCGGAACTTTGGATGATTCATTCCCTCTGTAAAGGAAGGGAGGCCTTAGTGGTGAGGCAAACCAGCCAGGGGACTGCTCAGACCCTGCGGGGCCGGGTGTCCCCGTGTCCCTGTGCAGCACTCTCCCGGTTCTACTCCGCAGGTTCTCCCGCCCTTTGGTGGAGATGCTGATCAGGAACTTCAGCGTGCCGGCCGCCTGCTTCTCCCTGCCGCCCACCTCCCAGCATCTGCTGCACCGTACGTGTGGGGACAGGGTGGGCAGGACCCTCCTGTTGTCGCTGGCAGGAGCAGGACAGGGATAAAGGTGGTAGGGTGGCCGAGGCAAGAGCAGGTATGGAGCAGCCTCACAAGTCAGAAACTGGTGCCAGGGTCTTAGCCTCCCATCCCATAGTCCTGCCTGTAGAGATGGGGACAGCCCAGGAAGGGCCAGCACAGGGGCAGGTGTCATGGGACGGGGAACAGTGGCACAGAAGGGCCAGCTCCGGCATAGACAGGCATGTCCAGGGCATGGCACAGAGCTTCCTAAACCTGGGCAGTGGTGGGTCGAGGGGCAGCTCCCCAGGGGGGACTGGACAGGATGAAGACAGCTTCTCACCCCTCCCTGGCAGAGCTGGACATAGCCCAACTCATCATCCTGGGCCTCTGCACCATCATGACGCTGCTGTCAGTTGTGATCTATGTGGAAGAGGTTTCGTACCTCTTCCGCAAGATCCGCTGCCCTATCAAGATGAAGACCCTCTGCTGGAGCAGCTCAGCCCCTACGGTGAGCTGGGCTCTGGGGGTGCTGGGGGGCCAGGGCCACCCAAGGGGTGCCAGCCCGCAGGAGGGGGGAGTGCCAGTGTGCCAAGCTCACATGTCCCCCAGGTTGTGTCAGTGATCAGCTGCTTTGGCCTGTGGTTCCCGCGCTCCATGATGGTGGTGGAGATGGCAACCACGGCGTGAGTATCACCCACCCTGGGACAGGGCACCACAGAGCCCACAGCGCTTGACCTGCCTTCCTCCTCTTCCCCAGGTACTTTGCTGTCTGCTTCTACCTGCTGATGATGGTCATGGTGGAGGGCTTTGGGGGGAAGGAAGCACTGCTCAGCACCCTGAAGGATGTGCCCATGGTGGTCAGCACTGGGCCCTGCTGCTGCTGCTGTCCCTGCCTGCCCAAAATCACCATGAGCAGGTGAGGGGGAGCTGGGATAAACCTCTGCCCCTGGAGAGCTTTCACCCCGTGCTTCTGCTGGGCTGGAAGAGAATTCCCTGGGCAGAGACCTGGGGACTTTAGAGTGCTACCTGTCTCTCTCACCATGCCAGGAAAAAGCTTAAATTGATGATCCTGGGGACTTTCCAGTACGCTTTCTTCAAGGCAGTCGCTGTCTTCCTGGGGCTGGTCCTGGCCACCGATGGGAATTACAACCCTGCTGACGTGAGTGCCAAAGCACAGGGATGGGCAGGTTGATGACCTAGACAGGAAGCCTCCACCTGAACTTTGTCAGCCCAGTAATGTTTTCTGTGTGTCCCCCTCAGATTTCAGGGGAGAGCGTGGCCCTCTGGATCAACACCTTGATTGGTGCCTCTGCCCTCTTTGGGCTGTGGGGCCTGGGCATCCTCTTCCGGCAGGCCCGGCTGCACCTGGCTGAGCAGAACATGCAGGCCAAGTTCACCTGTTTCCAGGTGAGCCCCTGTCCTGCCCAGCTCCCTCCTAGGTGAGGGGTTCTGCAGCACTGATGGGGTGAGGCAGCATGAGGGAAGATGGTGGGGCAGGAGCCACTGCTGGGTGAGAGCCCCGCTGGCTGCAGGACGGGGCGAAGGTGAAGGCTGAGAGCTGGGCAGCAGCACAGCCCTCACAGCAGGGTGTTGGTGGTTGCAGATCCTGCTCCTCCTGACGGCACTGCAGCCTGCCATCTTCAGCATCCTGGCCAACAACGGCAGCATTGCCTGCTCGCCGCCCTTCTCCTCCAAGGCCAGGTCCCAGCGTAAGTAGGGAGATGAGAGAGCAGCACTCCCAGCCAGGCCCCTCCATCATGGAGATGGCATGGGGGGTGGGCATGGTGGCTGAGGGCAGCTTCAAATGGCCCCTCTCCTGTTCCAGAGATGAACGTGCAGCTGCTGATCCCACAGACCTTCATCCTGGCGGTGCTGACACGGATGTACTACCGCAAGCAGGACGACAAACCGGGCTACCAGCCCGTGAGCTTCGCACCCGCAGGCTCCGACGCCAAGGCGTGAGCAGGAGGGAGACTGGAGTGCCAAGGGCAGAGTGGGGTGAGGGGTTGGTCTACCCTGCACAACCTTCTCCTCCTCCACTGGCCATGGGGAGCTGCTGGCAGCAGCAGAGGCAGGAGGGGAAAGAGCATCTTGGGACAGAATGAAAGGTCTGAAACCTGAAAGCCATAAGCCAAGGGGGTCCATGGAGCCACCTCCAGCCCAGGGGCTCTTGTCTAGCACTGAGTAAAGATAAATATTTACAAGAGTCTCGCATTGGTGACTGGCTTCATATTATCTCTGCCTAGGCTGGGTGGGCGATGACTCCATGCAGGGGGAGGAGGATGGAGCCCAGACTAACACAGCCATGGCGTGGGACTGTCATGGGATGCCCAACATCCAGCTGTGACACTGAGCTCTGGGTGCTGCTGGCTGGGGTCCCAGAGCCAAGGCAAAGCCCAGGACAATGGTGATTTCTACCAGGATATCAGGATGGATCTGGCCCGTCCCTGGGGCCTGCCCTCTGTGGGACTAGCTGCTCCTGAAAGCACACAGGGAGCATCCACACCTGCCAGTTAGGTGCCAGGTAAAGGAAGGAGCCTTGAAGCACCTTCATAACACTGGGAATTAGTCAATGCTGCCTTAACCAGCCTCAGTCCAGTACCAGTATCTGCTCTAGACACGGGGATGGACATCAGGAGCAGTAACAATTTGCAGAAACCACTGGGTAATCTTTTGACCCCAAGTGTTCATTACAGACACCAGAAGCACAACTTAGCCCATGGTTTCAAATGAGCAGATCACATGTTAAGAAAAGTTGCAGCATTCTCCAATGCTCTTGCTTCTACCACCATCCCTGGTCCTTCTCAATTCTGTCTGTTGCTGTTGTTCTTTGCCATCAGAAAATCCTTTCCCGGGGCTCACACCCCAGATCTACAGAGGAAGTGAAATGGGGCTGTTTCACATGAATAGATGCCTCTAGATTTGGCAGCATCAAACTCCACAGGGCTCTTCACTGCATGCTAGTAAACTTTTGTTTTTCTGCACTTTTTGCTTCATATCTCTTCTGGATGCTTCTTTTGAAGAGGAAGGGATGGCTTAGAGTTGTGCAGAACAGCCCTGAAGCAGCAGCACTGGGTGTATCTGTGGGAATGAGATGAGCCTGGGGAACTTGGCTCATGTTTTGCTGAAAGATCAAGCTTTACCTATCCCCGATAAAATATGACAGTGCTGGAGAAGACTGGTCCAGCAATCCAGGAGAAAACAAAACAAAGGAAAAATAAAGGACTAGACTGGGATTTCAGTGTCCAATTTAATTTCAGTGCAAGGAGGAAGCAGAGATTATTGGTTACAAGAAACAGCTCTGTTATTCCAAGCTACATGTAAAACCATGGCTGGCTTGCCAAGCACCCCAGAATTTGCAAAGAGACCAAGCTTGTTAAGGTCTCTGCAGAACAAGCCACAATCCAGAACATCATGGATACCCAAACTTACAGAACACTGTTGCATAACTTGTGTTTAAAACAGTAGTAAGGCTCTAAAGCAGCCTGGCCTTTGTGATCTGGCTCAGGGAAGCAACCGCAACATCCACGCTGAGGGAAGGGTGAGGAAGGGAAGATGAGGGAAGAGACAACGTGAGTGATACAAAGGAAGTGTTCTACCACTCATAAACCAGAGGATTAACAACTGGCTTCTACCACGTGACTGTTATTTGCTCCTTAGAGTTTAAAATCTACGGCAGCCAGCCATGCTCCCACAGCTGTGCACATCCCTGCTGAAAGAGGTCCAAGTGGCAGATTAGTGATCCCCAAAATACCCTTTCCCATACTGGTTCTGACTTCAAGAGAAGCACATAACCTCTGTCAAGCCCTTTGGGCAGCGTGACAAAAGACCATCAAGACAGAAGTTGGAAAGAAGCTGCAGCCTGTTCCTACCCCAGGGCCACCACGTGCTCTGGAAGCATCACAGTGTGCAGAGCTTGTTGCAGCACTTGATGAGTTTCTTCCTTTCATGTGCTGCTCCCCAAGCCTCACATCCTGCTCTGGAGACCTCCCAGCAGCACTGCTGACAGGGCTCTGAGCTGTCCTCTCTTCCCAGCACCACAGGATACAGGCAACTCAGCCCAGCAGCTCCACCCAGAGACAGTGGTTATCAGAGGCAAACCCTGGCAGAAAAGCTCCACAGCTACGTGACAGCAAGGCCAGTTTCTCCAGTGCTGGCTGCAGGACAGGGTGCTGGACCTGCTCTGCTCAGCCAGGAGGAGGGCAAGTCCCCTTGGGGAGCCACAGGCCACAAAGCTCAGTGTGTATCACAGACACAACAGCAGGCACAACTTGGACCATGGACTCACACGAGCACTATGCATTTAAATACCCTTAAAAAGCTGCAGCACTCTCTGATGCTCCTTCCATCGTGCCTCATGGAGCAGAGTGAGCAGGCATGGATTTGTGCATGTACTGCACAAGCCAGGTAACTGTCACACAGAACTGGGGCCCTTCATCTGTCCAGCTGCACACACTGACAGCAGCAGCACACTGGCTGCTTTGCCCTTAGAGCAGCGACTTCATGGCACCAGTGTGAAGGATTCCTGCAGCCCCTACAGCACAGCAACTGAAACACAGACAAACACACACAGAGCACAGTGCTGAGGGACTGTTTGGACAGACACTAAAATGTGTAACACACCACAGACTGGAACAAGGAACTTCTCAAAAGACTAGACACATTCATTTCCTACCTGGGCTCTCACACCCAAGGAAATGTACAACAGCAAATGCCCTGAAGCAAAGATTCATTCTCTTCTCTCCAACAGCAACTGAGGGCTCAATTTTAGCTCAGGATTTAGCAGTCTTGTTAAGATTAGCTGGAAAGGCCTTTCCCCTGCAGCCCCTCTACAGTTTGGAGCTTGAATGCTGTGCACTTTACGGGGTGTGCCACTCTACAGTGCTGCAAGTCCTCCCCAGGTGTAGCTCCTGCGTGCCAAGCTGGTACCCCTGCCCAGCACGTCCTCACTGCAACACGCTGGGAAGCTCAGTTAAGAGGCATGTGAGCACTACAGGGTCTGCTGGACAGATTCCTATCAGCTCCAGCCCAGCAGGGATGTCTCTATTTCCTAGAAGCCTCATTACACCACTGCTTTGTGCATGCTCTCGAGGTCATGCTGGTTGAGGAACTGAGGGGTCTTTCGTTTGGCAGTGGCACAGATACTGCCTGGGGATGGGGGGGATAGGACAGAGGAGCTGAAGGAAAGAAGAGACAGATGGGTCTTCCCACTCTCTCTCTTGCCTGGAGGTTTAACAAGGGAAAAGAAACCAAAACAAAAGCCACGCTTGAGTGCTATTCCTTGCCCTTTTAACAAATATTTTCTTAAAATATAAAAACCATCTTCACCCTGGAAACCGCTAGAACGTAAACAATAAAAAGGGGATTGGGGGAGAAGGGAGAGGAGGTTTGAATGTGCTTCCAGGCAGCAGCCCTTGCTATGAGCAACGGGTGCCTCCAAGGCCCTGTGCTCAGCCATCAGCCCTGTTCCTATGGCTCTCTTGCTCATTTAGAGTTCCCCAGTGGGTCTGGACTTAGGATTCAGCGATTAGCGGTCCGCAGCAAATCCTGGCAGGTAGGTTAATCCTCTTCATCCTCACTGATGTCATAGGTGACTGCAGACTCGTTCCTGGAGCGGTTGGCAGGGGAGGAAGGAGGAGTCTTGGTGGAAAAGGGCCAGCGGAAGGAGGGAGATGGGGAGCGGTCGTGTGTGGGGCTGCTGCTGGGACTCTGCTTTGGGCTGATGGCCTGCAGCATCCGGCCCTTGCCCTCCTTCAGCATGTGTTTCTGGTGAGGGAAGCAGGAGGACTGTTAGCATGGGTTGCACACTCATGGAAATGGACATTACTTACACCCTGTGCAGCATTTTGAGTTGTGCCCCTTCAGAACTTCATGCTATTTAAGAGCAGAAAAAGCCCCAGCATCACTCTGGGCTTTGGAAACTGCACACAGTGTAATCACCACTCCTTTTCAAGCACTTCTAACATGAAATACCTGTGATATTCACCCAACAGTGCAGGAAAGCCTAGCATAAACAATTTGCTTCAGACTCATCTTAGGCCAATGACAAAGTGACCACCATCCCCTTGGCACCTCAGTGGTCAGCAGGGCACAAATTGGAGTTTACAGGTCAGCTCTGGGACAGGGGAGTTTTTCACTCTACAATGTACCTGGCATTATCTCGTTGGCAATGGTGGGTACTCCCTGAAAACAGGCTGCCCAAACCTGGGACAGCTTGTCTGGAGACTGGCAGCACACTGAGCACTGCAACAAATGCCAGACCTTTCCTCTGCAGACCCTGTAGAAGCCCTACAATGTCTGTTAATGTCTCCAAAATTCCCTTTCCCATTTTCCCATAGCAGCTCCTTACCAGTGCACCTTCTGGGCCAAACATCTCCAGGAAATTGCCGATGAACTCCCGGGACTTCTCTTCCCATTTCTGAATGAGATCAATACTCTTCTCTTCCACTTTCTGGACAAATTCCTTTGACTTCTCCTCTACATCCTTCACTCTCTTTTTCACCTTATCCACACGTTCCTGGAGGTGATATTTTTTCTCCTGCACAGAGAGTGGTGGATCAGAATACAGCTCACCAGATTTGAGTGGAGACCATCTCTGCTCTGTGTAACTACACTGAACTGCTGCTTGAGACTCAGCATCTCCATTAGTCTGGTGACATTCCTCCCTCACTTCTATGACACTTCTTTCCTAGACTACATGGCAGACACAGTGGGGCTGTGAGACACTCTGTGGCAGGCACTGGCACAGTACACAAAGCAAGACTAAAGCCAGAGATAAGCACTATCTAATAGGAGTGCACTGAAGAGGGAAATATTTATACAGCACACAGATTAGATTCGAGTGACTTGCTGTAGGTCTCTGCATATCACAACAGCACCAGTCTTTCTGCTGGGTGTTTTTAAACAGAGGCAGAGTTATGTGCCAAGGAGAGGCCAAGCAGCCGTTACCTCTCCTGTTTCACTGCTGTTCACAGGCACAGTATCTGAGTGATAAAAAAAAATGTTTATGACTTTACTTCCAACATCAAAAATGTCTTCTGCCATGTACTCTTTCTGAGGGCTAGAGCTGCACAGCACAGGATCAGGGCATATCCTTCTGTCCTACCCAAGCACTGCTGCTCCTGCAGCTCCAGGAAAGGAACAGTACAGTGGAAACAGCATCAGATTTTATCCTAACAAATGACTCTACCCTAGGGAGGTGGCTAGGGGAAGAGGAGAGAGATGAGAAAGCAGCTCCTGTCAAGAACAACTCACTCTTCATTCAAGAAAAACATATATTTTGCCACACACCCTCTCTCCGGCTCTTTCAATAGTTAAGACACCATCAAGACATCTCTAACAAGACAGCAGCATTAGCAGCCCCCCAGTTCCTCTGAGTGGGTCCCTGAGGTGATTTCAGGGGTGGAAGTCTATTTTTCAGTCCAAGGAAACACTGGTTTGGTGCCAACGCTTAGCTCTGCAGACAGGCCTTTCACTGGCACATGGCAGGACTGTGCTATCACTAGACAAGACTCCCTTCACACTCAGCAAGGTTCTGGCTCCTGCAGCGTGGGGTGAGACCCACTTCCACTCACGTTTATGAAGCTGACATTCAGCTCCTTGGCCGTGTAGCCCCGCTGCAGGTTCCGCCGGGCGTAGACGTCGTAGTCCCGCACGATGCGCGTGATGATGTCGGATGTGGAGATGCCCTCGGTCCTCTGGGTCGGTGCAAACATGCCTAAAGTTGGAGAAAAGGACCCAGGACAGCTTGAGCAAGACACAAGGCAAAAAGCTGCTGCCACCTCTGTCACGAAACAACTTCTCTTGTCAACATTTGCTAACTGCTCTCACATCTTTGTCCTTAAATGTACAATACCAGAGCCATCCTTTCTGGGATGCCTAAGTAAGACCAAAACATGCCAAAACCCTGTCAAAATAGCAGGTATTCTAATGAACAGGTCTTCACTTTAGCTGGCTTAAATATTGACTGCATACAGAGTAGTGTGGGGACAAGGACAGGACAAGGGGTCCTGCATTTTAATGGATGGAAATATAACATTCTGATGGCTGAGTTTGGATAGATATAAAAAAGCTGCATCCCCAGTGAATTTAACAGCTAGAGATGTCCCTCTGCTAAGTTCATCAGATTTCCCATTTGTGAGAATCTCTAAGCTAAACTGTAGTATGTTTTCAAGAGATTGCTGTTAATTCAATCAAAATAACTAGACTGAAATTAGGAATTAATACTGGGCCATGGAACAGTCCTAGTGTTATGAAGTAGGGCCCAGAGCTTCTCCTTCCTGTCACCACAGGCTCCTGGGCAGATCAGAGGGGCATAATCTCGCATTACAGAGGTACAAGAGAAACTACAGAAGATTTTTGATAAGAAGCCCTGGAGAATTTGAGGGGGACCCACCTGCTTCTTTTATATGCTTATAGACATCATCACTGCCAGCAGAAGAGTAGGGGATGTCATCATGTGCAACAAAGTCGATCTGAAAATTAGAAAAGCAAGTCAACATTTTATCTGGAACGTGCAGATCTCCTGCTGCTGTCGAAAGATGGTAACTTTCGGCTCAACACCTCCACTCAGGGGTATGAGAGAGAACAGCAGGACGTTCCCTCTGTAACAACACAACACAGAGCAGTCCCAAGTGCTCAGTGGCAATTGCCTGTGAATTGTAAGCACATGACAGAGGGGAAAGAAAAGGCTGGAAATAGGTACACAGCTGCTTTAAGCTCCACAGAGAAATGGCTTGTTAACGACAACAACGGTAAACTAAGCAAGCTTCCCTAGAGACTCCTTCACCTCCCAAAGCTGTTCAACAGATGTTAAGAGATTCCTTTCACTTTATCTCACCAGCTGATAAAAGGCTTTCAAGACAGCTTGTCTGGTCTCCTGTGGCAAGGAGGCTGATGTATATCTAAGCTGCTCCTGCTGTAAGCAGGGAATTGGACCAGACACCACCCAGAAATCACTTCAAACACACCTATTCCTCTCTCTACTGCATTTCACACCTATCTGTAACCAGCACCAATCTCTACTGAAATAGCAAGAACCTTTCTCATTATGTCACAATCTCTACATTATTTTAACATTACATACCAGCTCAGCAAATGCTTCTACACTCCCAAGAAACCCACTCAATTCCCATAACCCAGTTCATTCTATATTTAAGGCGCTTCAACAGAAACAGCTTGCTCAGGCAGAGGTCACTCCCAAAGATGAATTCTTGCTATAAACAGAGAGAGGCTAATCGAAATTCCAAGGAGATCAGATGTCACAGATTACCCTGTGCTCTGCCAGGAACTCGGGTGTGAGGGTCCAGGGTGCATTTCTCACCACCTCGTCCACATAGCGACAGTGCTGCACAGCATCGTAGCGCTCGTTTTCGTTCATTACCGTGAAACCCTTGAAGTTGTGGGTCAGCTCATCACTGCACACTGCAGAAACAGGCAGAGAACACAGTCTGAGGCACTTACCCCCATGACTTACAATAAAAGGACCTGGCCCACACTGTGCTGGACCTGACAATGCCAGCAGCTGACAGAGGCTGGTGTTTCAAACCCAGCTCTTCCAGCCACAATACACCAGGAACAGGGAGTGCTACAGGGCACTAAACTCCTGAGCAATTCTGGGCAGGCTGCTTGGAGAATTTCTGCCCAAGCTGGGGACCCACACACCCCAAGCCTTTAAAGTCTCCAGAGCTTTCAACACTTGTCAAGAAAACCAGCTAACACAGAAGACCATTCTTCTGTAAGAAATGGCACCTGGGGGGCCTGCTGCTCAGAAATGCACCTTTAAAGCAATGGATGTCTCAGGCTTGGAATCTGAAAAAACTTATTGCCTGAACTTCTGATTTCATAAAATGCCATACCACAGTCTAGCTCTTGGAAAGTTTATGTTAAAACAAAGGGGGAGTTCACAGGAAATCAAGCTTAATTATTATGTTCTATGAGAAAGTAAATTAACAACTCTTCATAATCTGCACTGTAAGATACTGAAGAAGGAGTTCTATTTGATTATCAGACTCAAAAGTAAACAAGACACTACCAGTCTCACTGGTATTGGATTTATTTATATGTTCTAGACAAACAGATGATAAAGACTGGGGGAGACTGTTCCCTGCTTGGAGCTAATGTTCTTCTGGGATGTGGCCTCTTGTCTCAGTCCTGGTGCAAGTTCATTGCCCTTCTCCTCACCAGTCTCCCAGAGGCACAGAATGTCATTACACTCCTTGCTACTTTAACATGTCAATAGTTTGACCTGAAGTTATTTTCCTGTCTGTTGTAGTGTTCATGTAAATGGGGATGTCTTTCAGCCTTTAAGATTTCTAAGCTCAGGGCAGTTTGTAGGTTGGAGCAACTGTTTCAGCTCTCCTCCCTCCCTTCCCCTTCCAGACACTACTGTAGCACACAAGAAGTGCAGGCACATCACTATTAGAATGCTCTCAGCAATGACTGGAACTGTGATAAGGAAACAAACACTCAAGGATGTTATAATCATTCTATGGCAGGGTCAGAATTTCATTTTCTTCATGAAGACAACAGGAGTTGAGAAAACTAGTTAAAGGTATTTTCAGTTCTCATACTTCAGCATCGTTGTGCAGCCTGAGTAGGGGTCAGCTCCTGATGGACAACATGCACAGCCTGATGTGCCCTCAGTGTGGGTGGAGGGGTGAGCAGAGGCACTGCCTGGGCAGAGGCCCATGCACTGCAGCAGCCAGAGAAGGGGTATCTTTTTTCCTGTTACATGCTTGAAGGAGCCTGGCTGAAACACCTCTGCTAGATCCCTTCAGGCATTCAGCAGGATATTCCTGGCACCATCTAAAGACTTATGACCTAACAGACAAAATGGGAACTTCTATTTTGAGAAGGAAGGTCTAACTGACTTCCAGGTGTCCAGGCACATGCCCAAGAAACCACTGTGATCTCCATGCTCCCACTGGGATCTGTTTGACACTAAGCAGTCTCTAGCAGGAAACTGGAGCTGGGGAGTAACTTGCAGGGCAATACAGGTGAGCAAAGCAGCCATGGGAGGGGCTCATACTTTAGCTGTCTCATTTATGAGTCAAAAGTAGATGCTCAACGATCCCTAATATATTTTGATACTCAGATGTGCAACTCACCTGTACCTGTCACAAAATAGAAGGGTCAAATTAAAACAGCACAATCAAAAATCTTTTCCTTAAGTACTCATTTGGTGCAGGATATCTTTCTGCAGACATATCCAGCCCTCAAAGTTTTGCAATAAGACTCCAGCAACATTTGGGACAAGTGTCTCAGTGAGAGTCACTGAGGCCACAAAGACAAAACCCCAGTATGCACAACCAGAGACAGAGCTCAACTGTACTCCTGCAACAGCCAAAGTCAACAAGGTCACTCCTTACCTCCAACAATGAGGTATGTGTTTGGGAAGAGGTTCTTTGCTTGCATCAAGGCCCGGGCATGTCCAGAGTGGAACAAGTCAAATATTCCATCAGCATAAACTCTGACAGGGCGATCCACTGTGCCAAAGGAACAGAGACACAGCTGTGAATATGCCTGCCTGGAGAAGCAGCTGCTGCTCATACTCACGTTTGAGGACCTTCTGAAAGTCACGGAGGTGTTACAGAATGCAGCACCATAATCAGGACAGAACTATGAAGAAAAATGCCTGGCTCTCTGCCTTCCCATGTGGAAACAAATGCATCTGAGCACAGAGCTGAAATACAGCCACATATAAAGGCAGACTGAAAGCCTACCATGTATCACCCAAACAAGGTGAAGGAGAGACCAAGGGAAAAGCAAACCCTGAACATTTCCCTTCTATGGAAATCCAAATGCAGAATTAACTTTTTGCACACCAGAGGGGAACTGGCCCAAATGTTTCACAGGTGCCTGATTTCCTCCTGCCTGCTAGGATGGCATCTCAAGGCCTTTACAGCATCCCTCTCTGCAGCCTGCTGCCACAGTCTGGTGGAGGGACCAGCAGCATCAGCTCCCCTAGGAACAAGCAGTGTATAGCCTTATTCAAAACCACAGCTGAACTACTCAAAGAAAAGCAGACACAATTCTGCTGAATCACTGGCATTATCAACTAAAATAATAATAATAATAATAATAATAATAATAATAATAATAATAATAATAATAATAATAATAATAATAATAATAATAATAATAATAATAATAATAATAATAATCATCATCATCATCATCATCATCATCATCATCATCATCATCATCATCATCATCATCAAAACTTCCCTCAGGCCACCTCTGCCAGGAGAAACTGTAGCTCAGTTCTTTGAGGGCAGCACAGAGGTAAAGTGAGATAGTCTAGCACTGCCATGTAACAGTGGGAGGTTTCTGATCTTGGGACCACACAGGACCACAGTCCTCTTGCTGCTGATAATCAAAAGCCACACTCTTTGTATGTGACACACTTGGGAACAGCCTGCTGCTCTCTTGGCTCAGTTCAGACAGACAGACTCAGAGGAGTGGTGAGCACAGGGACAGCAAAGCTGCAGTGAAGAAGGGCAGAGAGAACAGGACCTAACAGGAAGCTGAGACCCCACAGGTCTGGGGAGAGCCCTGGAGGTACCCAGAGACAGAGACTGGGAGGCAGCAAGACGAGGAGTTGATGCAAAGGTCAGGGATCTTAAGTTCAAGCTGAGCAGAGGAATCAGTTTGAGGACAGCCTCTTACAATAATTTTTTAGTGGTTCTAAGACCGCAATCTGAGGATGCCAGAAGGCTCTGAAGAGCTAAGGAGATCTGTGACTGCAAAAGCTTTCTGTATGCCAGAAGAGGACTGGTCCTAGCAGACCTTTATGAATATTCATTCACATTCTGGAAAGTGGCTGGGACATCCTTATCTTTCCTCTGTACCTGCAGCAGCTGCAGTTCCTGAGCACAGACACAAACAGCAACAAGGAAGTGTGCACTGTGTTTTAGTCTCAGCAGGCAGGAGAGCCACCACTGCTGAATCAGAGACCTTTGTGCAGACTCTGGAGATTTTCAGCTGGGAAATAAAAGCAGACTGTGAAATACACTGGATTTTCAGAACCCCAGCAGGAAACCACAGCCAGGTCTCAGTCTGAGCTGGTTCATCTCTCAGCAGTCAAGCAGATAGAAGTGCAGCACTATTACTGCCTCTGTAGCCACAACAGAGAGCCCAGGTAAGACAGCACTGTCTGCACACTCTGTTTGGCAGGAGAGAGCCTTCAGGAGTCAGCTGTGCCTCTGCCTCCCCTGTGGACTTGCAAAGAGAACAGTGTTTTTCCCAGCCTGGTTTAGAGAATAAAAGGACAGCTTTTTGTTGAGGGGCTGGCCTGTGGTGTTTAATGACACTGACTTTAACTCAAGTCAAGGCTAGAATGGGACAGTCTGACAAGGATATAAATTGGTTTTACTTGCCTGTTTCAAGTTTCAGAAAATATGACTTTTAAAAAATATGACTTTTAAAGGGCTTAAGGCTTAACTTTAAGCTGCCTCAGACATAGTAGTACAGAAAGTGTGGAGTTCTATGGCTGTCAGTGGCTCAGCTAGAGTTTAAAAGAAATATCTGTAATCTCCTCACACATACAAACTTGAATTTCAGGTGTACTGACAGCCAAATTTCCCATGGAAACAGTTATCTAATCACCAAAGCACTCACTTTGTCATTGGCTGTAAACCTGGTCAAACACACAAGGTTGGCTTGGTCTCAGAGATATCCCAATCATACCCACATCCCCCAAACCCAACATTCCAAACAGCAGAACAGTCTGTGTTCTTACTTACAGGGGGTCCCTCTCATGGCTTCTTCATAGGTCACTCTGATGTATGGTTTGCTGTAGTCGATCTCCACCTCATCTGAGAACGGGGCTGGCTCCCGCAGGCCCTAAAGAGCCAGGAGAGTTTCACTGAGAGACTGCAAAAGTGAGGGCAGTTTGTAGTGGCAGCACTGCCATCACAGTGTCCCAGCCACCGGGTGACTCACTGCCTCTGCATAATTCAGACACGTGTACCAAAAGAATAATTAGTGTAAAACCTCAAAACAGCCTTGCAGGCTGATTAGCCTGAGTTTAGAGAGGGAGAGAGAGAGAAAAGCAGATTTCAGAAGACAGTATTTCTACTGGAGCAAGAAAATCAGAAGGTCAGAGCTGCAGCTGCTAAACTCAGACTTTTGACAAAGAGCAGTTCACAGCAGCACAGGCCAAGCTCAAACCTCACTGTCACAGCTCCAGCTGTGACCACTCTGGCAAGACCATCACTCTGCTGTGCCTGAGTGTTTGTGCTGTGATGTACAAACTGTAACAGCTCCTTGATCTATGAACAAGCAGAAGAGCAATACCAATGCAGCACTAACTCTGAGAGCATGTGTGTGCTGTCACCATTTTTGAGCCATACAAGTGGCAGACTCATCTTGATCTGTGTCAGAATAACTCCAACTGCTGCAAGAAAACCCCTCCAGCCTGCTAGCTTGACAATAGCAGTACATTTAATCAACAGCTGAAGTGCAGCCATCATTTCTGGTCTGCTCTGAATGGAAATGAAACATTTGCCCTTCCCATTACAAAACAAAGAGCTGAATTTCCTTCTAGCTGGAAGGTGTAGGGCTGCAATGGACATCTTGTTCCCGAGTCAGAACACTAGGAAACAAGCTTGCAAATCATTACAATAATACCTTCAAGCTGAAAGGGCTAATCTGCAGTTTCCTCTCTGGCTTCCTGTCCCACTGCAGAATGCTGGCAGCATCCAGCACCACTGCAACCAGAAAAACCACTGCTATTCTGGCCAGTGTCAATCCTTATCAGAGTGCTTTTAGTGAAATGCACAGGAAAACAACCACTGACCACGACAGTCAAACAAGCTGCTCCTGCTGAACATCTCCTTTAAGTTACCAAGGGCTCCACACAGCACCTCCTCTACCAGGATCCTTACTGTCAGATAAGGCCTGCAGGTCTCTCCTCTCATCACTGCCAGTAAGTCTAGGACTTCCCTATAAAACTAGATTCTTGGCAGTTTAGTTGAAGTTAGGAATAGAAGCACAAAAAGCCCTATTAAAATTATCTGAGGAACACAGAGACATGTCCTCAAAAGGTCCTGCCTGAACCTTGCCCTTCCCCTGCAGGGCCACTGAGGGTCAAAACTCAACCTGATGTGCGCAATACAACAGGCTTATGTGTCAGCAGGTTTGTTACCACCATCTGCTGCTGAGCCCTGCTGCTTCAGGGGAACATTCTGCCAACAGCTGCTTAGCTGGGAGTGGAAAAGGCTTCAAGGTAATCTCACAGTTAGGCAACACTATTACTCTTGCTATAATAAATAAAACTTTTGCAAAAAGAAGAAAAAAAAATCTTTCACCAGGAGAACTGTATTTGCCCTGTGGCTAAAAACAGGCAGGAAGCTTAGAAAGTGGATGGATATTACTTGTCTTGTGCTGTTTGCCAATGCTTCATTTCTAACAGAGGACAGATAGCAACTTGAAGAGCAAGTGACTCCCACAGAATAATAAATAACCTGCACACTTCTCTTTCCTTACTGAAATACATGAGATCTTTAAGAGGGACAGGGTGGGTTTTGGCAACAGTGAAGGACATAAATGTTCTGTGGGATAAGTCACGCAACAGCTCAAGCCTCCATTCCTAATGCCTGCCTCCCCAGTTCTCACTGCTGGTGCTGCTCTTACTTCACCACCACTGTCAATGCCCTGTGACAGGGCTGAAGCCCTCCTGAAGAGCAAAATGTTGTCATCGAGGAGGAAGATTGCAACACATCACCACATTCTGCCAAGGACCATGACCCTGGTACGACATGGCAGGGATGGTAGCTGGCTTTTGACAGAGATAAGAAAAGAACAACTAGAGCACACGTGATGCACAGGACAGCTCCAGGAAGAGGGCAGAGAAGAACTATAAAAAGCCAATTGTCGCAATCTTGTGGCAAGGACAAGTTAAAGACAGCCCTTGTCAGTAGCATTAACTGGATCATACCCCCTTCAGAAAAGATCCCGCTAGCATTAGCTAGTTAAAGCCATCCCAAGGTTGACCTAGAAAAGAAATCCTTTTGGTTGTTTGTTGTGTTTGTTTTTTTTTTTCTGGGCACTCCCAAAGTACCAGCAACATAAATGTGGTCCCTCTCCAGACCAAGAAAATCAAATGAACAGTGATCTTCCCTGTGTGTCAGAGCATGGATTCAACAGATCCCTTCTGCAGGTGCTCACAGGCTTCAGACCCTCCTGCAGCTGTCATGTGCTTCTCCTGAGTATTTCTCCCTCCCAGTGGGTCACTTAAAACCCACCTGGGAGAAAGGCCTGCTTCTCTGTGGCTATCTAAATGCATGCCTCTTTGGCTCAGCTTAAGCGACAAGCTGGACACACCACAAAAGCAGCTTAGCAATGCTTGCCTCAGACCTAATTTAAGCCCACGTTGTAAGTATGTTATTAGTATGAACAAAGGAAGATTCCAAACTGGATTTGCAAGAAGGAGAGCTACTATCATTTGCTTCTTATCCCCTGCCCCCTGCCTTGTTTTCTCTGTCCACAGATAAACCACCACCTGTATCTTCCTGCTGTTACAGCTCAGTGTCCTCATCTCACAGGCTCCCAAAATTCTTATCTCTGCTTACTTACGAGTGAGCGTCGGGACATTTTTGGAGGGATTCCGTCCAGCTCTGTTGCCCCATTAGGGCCTGATCCATCTTTTCTTCTCTTTCGGGAATTCAGTCTGGATGAGGTCGGCAGCTCCATCTTGCCAAGCACGTCCAGAAAGAACTGGAACAAAATGAAGGAGAGGGGAAAAAAGGAAAAAAAAAGAAAAGAGATATTTCTCAGTTCTTCCAAAACAGAATCAGTCAACAGCAGGCACAGTGCACAGAAGGTCAGTGCAAAGACACAGCCACCTCACAAGGGGCTTAGCCAGTTGTATTTGGCATCAGCTGCCAAGGCTTGACAAACAGTGCCTGGTGGGAATACTGAATCATTTAATGCAACTCAGAGCTGTTCTGCACAGAGAAGCATGCAGCAGTCAGCTGGCTGAAGAGACACTGAAACAAGAGTTGCAATGCAAATTATAAATCATTACTATGAGGTTAATAATGCTATTTTTGCATCTTAAAGGCAAGCTAAGGATATGGCATGCCCACATCACATTCAGCCCTCATCCAGCTCTCATTTGGATTCTTTACCCTTTACACCCCCAAGGGCAGCTGGTGGGTGTGCATGTACAATCCTTCTTCCTTCTCTTCCCTGTACAGTCTTGAAGAGAGGAAGGAGGGTCTATGCAGAAGGATAAAGGCAAAGGAAGGGCTCGTAACTTAAATGACTTTAAACAGGCTTGCTGTTTGCTTTGCTGTTTGTGTAAGACAAAGTTGCAGCTCCCCAGCGGGGACAGCCCACCTTGGGACAGCTGCCACCGTGTTCCCCTCTTGTCCCTTGTCCCCACCGCAGTGGTGACTCAGCAGATGGTGAAGCAGCTGCTGACACCACATTAGGCCACACTTCTGGCACTTTATGTACTAGCTTGCAATTAGTGGTGGCTCAGCTGAACTGCTTCTCTGATGAACAGACAGACATACCACCAATTTGGGACAGAAATGGTGACAGTTATAAAGAGGGAAGTTATCTGTGCTTTGGGCTGGAGTCACTGTACCTTTGCAGAGGGGCCTGGAGTATTAGTAACTCCTGCTTCACACAGCTGAAGCAAAAATAGGGATTTATAGGAAGGCATGGCAGTGAATATTCCCTTTCCAGCTGCTGCAGGAGTTAGAAATGGGTGCTAGATTTGCAAAAACTAGAAAACAGCATTATGTCTCTTGTTGACTTGAAGTGCGCACCTCTCCAGGGCAGCACGTGGCACTTGTGGCCTGGAGAGCAGCACGGCCCCTCCACCCAGCAACGATCCTTAACGAGGCTAAGGTGCTGCTTCAACTCCCTAATAACAAGAGTGGGGTGGAATTTAAAACGCCTCCCCACCCACATGCAGTGGGTGTGCTGGAATGTTAGGTGGGGCAAGTGCAAGGTGTGACAAAGAGCAGATGCCCCTCTGAATCCCATCCTTTTCAGCAGTAGAGGGGCTCTGCTGAGTGTTCTGTTTGGGATGAGCTACGTGAGGAGCTGTGACTGCCCTCAAATGGCCACTGGCAAAGCTCTGCTGTTTGGCAGCCAAGAAGGGTGTGTTTTGTGAAAGAGCTGCTAAATAGCAGATTTAGTGATCGGACTTACTCAAGCACACATGACTCAAGGTTAAGGAATGCTCCAAAGTAACAAGACAAATGCAGTTTAACGAGATGCAAATATCTCTCCCACCCCACTGAGCATCAGCATGATGATACCTTATGGGCAGTTTTAGGGTCAGACACAGCTGAACTGGTTTGGGGCTACATACATAAAAGTACCCTCGGCTGCTCTGCTAGGCCTACCACTATGTACTAAGAACAAGGAAAGAAATCTTAGGTCAGTAGGGAGCCAAAAAAATATTGTTGAGAAGATAAAAGTGACAGTGAAGAGCAGCCACAAGGACATTCCAGAACTGTGTGAGCCATCCAGTACTCACTGTGAGTCAAGCTTGCCGTTTCCCCCATTCCTGTAATTAAATTACTATTTCCTGAGAACAAACATATGGGAGAGTGCAAACATAACCTCAGGCAAAAAAGTCTGGAACCCTCAGGTACAAGTCTTTAAACATTTAACCAAGCATTTGACTTTCAGGTGAGATCCGTGCTATAAATGCAGCAACTTCCAGAGTGCCTCTGTAAAAACACAGGGTATGACACCAGTCATTCTTACATTTTGCAAGGTGTCATCTTGCAAGCACACTCTGCGTCAGTCATTCACCACCCTGGTCCCAGCAGAAACCATGAAGTTCAAAAAAAAGCAGCAAATGTCTGTCTCTGTTTCAAGTAACCCCAGAATTCATGGAAACACTGGGGGCAAACAGCAGTCGATTTTTTTGTTATTTGGTTAAAATAATTTCACTGCGCTTCAAGTCACCTGTTGGTCTCTGACCACTTTCTTTCCTTCCCTTGGGAGAGAATTAAAAGGTCTGTTAATGTGTGCTGAATGCAGACATTCTGAACCACTGCCCAGCTAAACATCAAAAGCAGAGGCTTTGGTGCTGAAGCACAGACACAGCAGCCCCACACACAACCAGGTGAAGCTCTTCCCCCATCAGAGCAACCAGACTTCACCGCACACAAGTACAGTCTCTGCTGAATTATCAGCAGCCCCTTGCTGCTGGGTGCAGATCCCATGGCCAGGCAAAGAACTGCAGGTTACAGTACAGGGCAGCACTGTCCCAGCTCAGGAGAAAACTCCAACAGCTTCTTCCAGCTCCTCCCACACCCAACCATCCACCCTAACTTTTCCATTTCTCAGGGTATACACAGTCAGTTAAACGATGGCAAAAAAACAACTTAAGTGAATGGATTCCAGCTTCAGAGATTCTATTATTCACTGTGCATTAAATCAGCAGCAGTGGTGAGACAGCATCAGCCACACAGCAGCAGCTCTCCCCAGGGTACCAAGTGAGAAGCCAGCTTCAAGGGTGGGATAAATATGCTCTGTCTGCTCTGGCCTGACAGGTGAGATGTTGCTGAACTGGCCTCTGCAGTGTCCGGACATCTCATGAGTGACACAGCTCTGTTAATTACTCAAATTAATGCAGAAATGAAACAATAATTTTACCACTATTCAGAACTTTAAAACCTCTGTCCTGTGGATGGTGCATTTCTGGGAAGTCCTCCCATCACCAGGCTTGGCTTCACAAAAAACAGGGAATACACCACACCTTACTGTAATAAGCCTACTCATCTTAGAATGCTTCATTTTGACCTAAGTGACTAAAATAGCATCTCAAGCAATTATTTACCAACAGTGGGATCCAGCACCTGAAGCTGAGTTTAACACATGAGGACATGGCTTTGCTTCTCCAAATGCATAAAACACTGCCTGCTCTAAAATTAATTACATTTGCAGCAGATGGGGAAGAGGAAAGAGAAGATAACTCTCAAAGCTCATTCTGAACACGCCAAGATAGAAACCAAGCATAACCAGAAGAAAGAGCCTTGCTGTAAAATATTAATATTGTTCTATTTTAAGGTGTCACCCTCCTGCATTATTGAGTTCATGGCTGAATACGAGATACTGCTCCAAAGGAGCAAAGCTGCAAGTGCCCCGTTTGGAAAAGCCTTGGGCACATCACAATCCCTGCACCACTTTATAAAACACTCAGGGCTTTTCTTCTTAAATATTTCTTTGGTGTATCCTGTATCAAAGAAGGGCCTTGCATCACCTGCCAGCTAACTCATCGAGAGAGAGACCCCTGCACAGGCTCTGCAAGGAGCAGCTGACTGCCAGATGGGAAAAGAGTTGCTTTTCCTGTCAGGGAATCACTGAATCCTACTGAAACACTTCTGGGAGGGGAAAGAGGACAAGCATTGATTACTAGAAAGGAAAGCAGAATACAGGCCGGGAAGGATTTTAAAACTTCTCCCTTGGTGTCAGTTAACTACACCATCATCAGAACTGGAATTTAACCACAACACCAAAGCTGACCCCTCTGGCATGTGGAAGAGGTGAGAATAGGTCCAGCAAATCTTCCTGCTTAGCCAAAGCTTTACCTCACTGTCTGCATCTTTATGGACAGTGCTGCCATTTTCCAGTCTTGGTGGTGTCAGAGAACTCCAGCATCACACTGCACTGGAGAAGCAGGTCAGATCTTTCTACACCCTAGGCACACTGATGGCATGAGGACCTGGCCCATCTGCCTTTTTTTTTTTTATGTCCTGAAGAACTTCTTGGAGAATATTAACTGCAAACCTACATCAGCAGCAGGATTTCTTCTGCCACTTCTGCTGCTTTTCACTTGCAGATTTACCTGTGAAGCAAAATAAATGCTGCTACTTAAACTGAAAACGAGCTTGCTGCACCAACTCAGTAAATGCTCCAGCCCAAAGCTGCTGTAATTCCCACCAGGGACCCAAAGCACAAGACTGGCAGCTGCACCAGGGAGGCCCCGGGACACCCGCAGCTCCCTGGGTGGCACCGCCTGCTCCAAGGCTGTCCTATCGTCCCTCTGAACCTGGGAGGCGTTGGCACAGTCAGATGTGACTGTCATTTGCTGCTTTGCCTACAAGATCATTGCACTTTACAGGAACAAGATATTTCTCTTGTGCTGACTCATCTGCAGTCAACACTACTAAACTTTGCACTCTGCCAGCTGTCTGCAGAGAATTGCCTTGACACACGGACAGCATGTAAGCAAGAGCCTCAGGGAAAAGGCAGAAGTCCAGTCACTTCAGATAGGTCCCTTGCCAGGCTATAAAGTACCAAAGCAACTCTATATTCCTCTGCATTCCTTGACCATAGAGTGAAGAGAATTCTTTTCCCCCTGTTCTCCCTCATGTGCAACACCCAGTCTCCAATTAACCTTACTGGTTGGTGTGTATCCCCATGGAGATCTGCGGAGACACAGAGACCTGGGAGAGGTTAATGACAGAACACTCATCATGGATCTCTTCTATCAGCGCTTAAAAAACTTGCCCAATCTCCAAGGCAACTTCATGCCCAGCCCAGGCTTGCCAGGCCCAGCTGTGTCCCAGTCTCCAGACTCAGAGCTCCTGCCTGGGAGCAGAGTGCTGATAGATATGACCCAGCCTGCTCACCTCCAGACAGATGGCACCACTCCCCACAGTCAGCATCTGCTCATGGTCAAGCCCTTGAGCCCCTTAAAAAGGTTACTGCAGGATCTGGCACAGTCCTGTCCACTTGTAAAACACAGGCTGCTTCAGCTACTTTGGATCAAGATCAACAAAAGCAGCTGTCCCACAGTGTGTTAAAAGCCACAGGAACATATAAAAGGAATTCCTGTCCAGCCAGTGCCACACATCAGTCCAACAGCATCCTCACCTTTGCTACACCTGCTAAAACAACCCCCTAGGCCTTGCATCCCCTACTGGTCCAGGCAGGCTGATATTCTCTCAAGCAGAAGCTCTGGTACTCATGTCCTGCAATTGATGAAAAGATGCTGCTTTTCTCCAACAAAGTCCCAAATGGCTGAAGATAACTGTCTAACCACAACTGAAAACAGTTCAGTGCAGTCACCTAGATAGTGCTGCTAAGTAATACACATAAAAAAGAGAAACTGCTGTCAGGACCTCTGTGAATTCACAGCCCTTCTGGGTATACCATGACCTCCAGGCACTGAGTGTCTTGACATGTGACAGCCCCTGCTGGGTGAGTGAAGCAGCAGAAATAGGGTTTACTTATTACAGAATACCAGAAAAAATACTGTCAGGGACAATAAAGTGTGAGAATAGGTGGCTATTCTGACCCGACTTCTGCACTGTTTTGTTTCTAGGGATTAGCAACAGAGCTTCTTGAGACTGGAGGTGTAACCCTCCTTTAGCAGGTTTACACATCAACACCAATTCCCTACTGGAACGGTATTGTTTGTAGTTCTTGGAAAAGTGATTTAAAGAGTGTTACAACCCAGATTTCACAGGAAAAAAATTCAAAATCAGGAAATTCCTTAATTGTGTATATCCGGAAAACTTCTTTGGGAAATAATGCATGGGTATTTGTCACCTATATTTCAAAACCAAATACAGTGGCTGTCCTCAGACCCTGGGGTTCTGCAGATGGAAACGCAGCATTACCTGTTTCTGACCACCCCAACCTTTGCCAGGGTCCTGGTGCAGCAGCATCACAGGGTGGGGACAGAGCGAAGGCCACCTGCAGCATCCTGCACCGCCCTCCACAGCGAGTGAGGACTCCAGAGGAGCATCTCAGCTCTCGGAATTCCTGAGGACTTTAAGTCCCATTACAAAACCATTAATCAGTGCAGCCAGGACTCCGGTGGACACAAAAAGAGGGTGAGAGAGGATGTGTGCCTACGCAGCAGCTGGGTCACACCTTGCTCCGCCGCAGCCAGGGCCACCTCGTCACTGTCCTCCCTAGGCCCTGGCTGTGTCCCCTGGCTGGGGCATGTCCCCCGGAGCCCCCGGGACATCCAGGCGCTGCGGCTGCACTACAGAAGTTTCCCAATGAGCCGCCAGTGCTGCTCTCGGCTGCCAGTGCTGCCATCCCAGAGGATCACGCCCGAGCCCCGGCCTCTGCCCAAGCCCCCACAAAGGGGACGCAGCGCATCACGACCACCCCAGCCGACACTGCCCTCTCGCCCAAAGCCACGTCCCGACCGGCCAGCACGGCCCGGAGCCCCCAGCCCGTGCCCCGAGCACCCCGCCGGGAGAGGGGCCCGGGCGGGACCCCCGAGCGGCTCGGCAGGGGGAGCGAGCGGTGCCCTCAAGTGCCGCCGGTCTAACCGCACTCCGCAGCCTCCGCTCCGGTGCCAGGCTCCGCTCCGCTCCCCGTGCCCTGCACCCCCCGCCCCGTCGGTGACAGCCCCCCGCTCCCGCCGGACGCCGCCGTACCAGCCACCGCCGCCGCTCCGCAGCCCAGCGCGGCGAGTCCGGCCCCGCCGCCGCTCCCGGCCCCGCCCCGCTCCCGCCGACGCCAGCGGGGCGCGGGCGGAGCCGCTGCGTGTCCGCCCGGAACCACGGAAGGGACCGGCCCGCCGCGGGGAAGCCGCGTCCCGGGAATCCGCGCCTGGAACCTCCGTTCCGGCTCGCGACGGTCCTGCCCCGCGGCTCTGCGCGTCACAGAATATCCCGAGATGGAGGGGACCCGCAAGGATCACCGAGTCCAGCTCATGGCCCCGCTCAGCACCATCCCCAAGAGTCACACCAGGTGCCTGAGAGCCTTATCCGAACGCTTCTTGAGCTCTGCCAGGCTTGGTGCCATAACCACTTCCCTGGGGAGGCTGGTCAGTGCCCAGCCACTGTGGGCAGAACCTTTTCCTGATACCCAACCTAAACCCCAGCGCACAGCTTCAGGCCATTCCCTTTGGTCGCGTCACTGGTCACCACAGAGAAGAGATCAGTACCTGCCCCTCTGCTTCCCATCGTGAGGAGGGGAGACTGATGAAGTCTTTTCTCCGTTCATCCAGTGTATGGGTGTATCTGGTGTAAATTCCGGAGGCTCTGGAAGGAGGGAGCTGCCCTGCTTGCCCACACCGGTGTGCAGTGCTTCAGCAGTGGCTCAATCTCTCTCCAGGGGAAATACACCATCCCTTACTTGTTCCACACCACAGCCAAGGGTGGTGAGGCTGAGCAATTACAGACTGAAATCTGCTCACCTGCGTTGTAAACATCTTTGTGAAGAAGCCATTAAACACCTCCAAAATGGAGCAAGTGCAAGGTTAAACATTCTGATTGAACAGCCATGGCTTTATAAAAGCTTCAAAACGAGTCTGAGGTCATATGTACCAGCTCCTGGAAAATGTTGTGTGGAGGGTTTTGCTGTTCCCCAAAAGTCACGCTCCCAGGTTGTGCACAAACAGAGCATCGCTGTCACATCTCTCTGCAGGTCCGTTAGTGGGTGACAGCCACAGACAGCAACGAAGCAGTCAGTGAATCTACCCTTCATTTCCCACCAGAGGAAAAGGAGAGGAAGACTCATAACCAAAATATTTCAAACTAATACAATAGAGAAGCAGCAGTGTGCTGCCTCCAGCACACTGAAAGGATTCCAGAAGATGCGTTGTTATTTTTTACATCCCCGGCTTCCAAGAGCTGCATGGGGAGGGTGTGTTCTGCTGTAACAGTTGGTGAGGGTGGGATTCAGAGCTCACCTCACCCCACTTTGGCACTCTGAAAGCTGTTCATCCCATGGTTCAGCTCTGCTTGCCCTGTCAGCAGAGAGAGTACAGGCATCACCACAGAGCATCCCATCTTCCAATGGGCACACTAAGATGTACTCTCTTGGCACCCACTGTCTCAGCAACCCACTTGGTCTTCCAACTTTTGGGGAGACGAGAAGATTTAGCATTCTTCTGCAGATCTACTGCAGCCTTTCTGAGGCTGGAGTCCTAGCAAAGCTGGTCTCCAAACATCCACCCTCATATTCCAAAACGATTATAGAGAGATTGGGAAATCACTGCAGTATCTGCTGAAGAGCCTGAGGAGCAGTGATCATTCACAGCATCCAGGGGTGCCAAATTGCACCAAACCAAGGAGCACTTACTGCAGGGAGGAGTTCTGGCAGTCACGGGGTGTGTGGGCTGCTGGCCTGACCTAATGTCCTAAATACCTCGACTTTCCATCAATTAATACCATCTCATGTGACACAGCTGAGATTCATAGCCCAATTGTTGTGGGAGTCATAGGAACAAATCTGGATAACCAGAATCAGAGATCAGCTTTGTGGATTAATTTACAAAGAATTGTCAAAATGCTCACCTAAGAAATGCAGACAAGCTATCCAGGATAGTGCATCTTGTAGAGTGGAAGAAAATACCACAAGAGAAGAAATATTAAATACATAGATTTATTATTTTTTTTTCTTATAAATATTGCATTAATTTCATAAAAAATAAAAGTAACAGAACCCTTTCGAGACAAAAGTTGAGTTTGCCTTAGAAGCAATGGCTATTGGCAATACACTTTTAGGGCAAAACCAACACTATATCAAAAACAAAGGGCCATTTAAATAAAGGACATCATAATAATAATAGTAATATTAATATTGTGCTTAAAGCTATATAAATATCCACAAGGAAGAGGGAATGTTGTAGTGTGTAGCACAGGTGTAGGACGTGCTTTGTAGAGCAGTTAATTGTGTTATGTACTCAAGGAAGAGTATGATGCTTTTGTACACTTAAATAAAAAATACTCCAAAGCATTCTCCCCATTGTCCATCCTTCTGTGCAATGTTTGTCACCATCAGTAGTAGAAGCAGCCGAATGCAGCCACCACACAAAACAGACTGTCCTGGGGAAAACAGAGAAAAGCTCTGTGTTAGTCAAGGCAAGCCTTTTGCTAGTCTAGTGGAACAGGCAAACATCGGGGAACATTTAGACCAGATCATAACTGTATGGTAAAATATAGCAATTTTCTGTCTTTTATTTAAGTTTCTTATTCACCTCACTTGTGGTGTAACCCAGGTGAGTGCATCTGAATGCCAGAATTGCCTCAATTTCCTCCATCCACACACCCACAGGTATCTAGGTGTCAGTTTAAAATAAAATAATAATAAAGTAAAACCTTGACTTTGGCACAGTCCTGGATTTCAGCCATGCTCCACGACTGCAGTTCAGCAAAGTATGTAAGAAAATTCTTAATTTCTTGTGCTTTCTCTCCCCACCAGTAAATGGTGTGACTACAATGACTTTTGTACTGTGTCACCTACTCAGGGGAGAACTTTAACTATGTTGGCTGTTAAAGTTAAGTATGTTTTGTGAACAAGCATGTAAATCAGGCTGTTTCAATAATCTTGATTCCTTCCTTCTAGCAGTTGTTTCTTTTCTGCTTCGTATTTAAGGTCACTCTGCCTCTCATACAAAAGCAAGTAGCCTTGCACTTGCCATGAGAATCCAGCCCATACTTACGTTCATGAACACGTCGTGAGCACAGCTGTCAGTGTCAGCGTCCCAGAAACATCGTGCAGCCATGCTAGACAAAGGAGCCAGACAGGGACATTACCCAGAGTTCATGTGTATTGACCTAAGTGATCACAGATACTTCCCTTGAAAACAAAACTGAGCTTGCTTTAAAGGTAATGGGATTGGGAAGTATGCTCCTGAATCCCAAGCCTGGTTTTCTACTGCTGAATTCTACCACATGCTGTAATCCCCTCTGTATGTGCTCCACCTTCAAACTCATCAGCTCTCAACCTTGCCACTTCCACTGTGCTGCAGGACTTGAAATCTCATTGCTGTGGTGCTTAAGAATCTTTGACTTCTGGCCGATGCATATCAGTGGCTAATTTAGCTTATTTGTTCTTGTCCTTCACCTCCTGCACCCTCATGGCACATACTCCCAATTTATTTATAGGGAGCTATCGTATTCCTTGGCAGATGCCATGCTACGAGACCACGACCTCTTCAAGTCTTTTCATATCTATACCCTCTGCTCCCTGACTATCCTGATGGACTTCTACACCCAAGCCCTATCCTGAGCACAAACAACCAGACCATAACAGGATATTGCATGGGAGATCTTGCGGCTGCCTTGTCTAGTGACACTGACATTCCCTTGTCTCTGCTTCAAGGCTCCCACTCCCTGCCTGCCCCAGTGAGCCTCAGCTGACAGGATTCCTTTAGGGGCACAGTCCCATCATGTATGAGTGACTGCACTAAGGTGTATTTTGCATTAAGGATGTCAGTGATTGTGTTTCAATCTTGCTTCCTGTCTGTCACAAACTGGAAAATTTCCCCAACTGCTCTGTCAGCCTGTGTGGCTGGAGTTCACATTTCTGATCAGACCACCTGAACACTGAACTGTTCACCCTGGCACAGTGCTTGTGGAGCAGCCTGCCTGCAGACAGACATTCCTGACAAAAGCCAGAACAGCAGGTACAGATATTCCTCTCTGACCTCCAGAACAGGAAGGCAGCAGCTCTGATTACAGCTCTGCTGCACTTATTTTCTGCTGGAGTATCAGGCACAATAATAAAGATAAGCCCAGCAGATAAAGCACATAAACCTTGTGCGCTGTTCCCTTTTGTTTTCTCCCTACCCATGAGTAATGGAAAGCTACAGCCCACTATTGCAGCCAAGAGGAATTCTTTCATCTGACTGCAGGCATCTGGAGCTGACTGCAAGTGCTCAGCACCCACATGGGAATCTAGGCTTGGTTCCCATGGCAGTATTGCAGTGGGATTATAGAAACTGAAACTTCTGAAAAATGTAAATGAAGTGCTTATGGAAGCTTTCTGGCTTTAGACAGAAGTGAGTTACCATGGCTTTTGTGCTCCAGCAGGGCCTTAGGAATGGATGGGGGATGTACCCTAATTCATCATGAATACAACACAAAAGGCTTCTACCACACTCCTCAAAAATGATTTTCAGCATTTCAGCTTGCTAAGAACCACTATAGAGCCAATTATCACTGGCTAATTCAACCAGTCACAACCTAAGCACTCAAGTTGCCACTAAAAGAGAAAAGAAAGTGATTTACACTTTATCATCTGCAGACAGATCTTTGTAGCAAGGGAAATTGGAAGCAGCTTCCAAAGGAAAAAACTACACCTAAACCCAGAAAACATGCTAGAAATACAATTAGAAGATGCAAAACTTACTTCACTCCTTCTCCTCTCTGCTCTCCAATGACAACCTGCACCACCATCTTGTACCTGTCAAATCCCTCCTCTGGAGAGAGAAAAAAATAATAGTGAGAGCAATAACTTTTTAAAAATATGAGCCCAAGACACGACCCTGAAAGCTAAAGATTTCTGGCTACAAAGCAAGTGGCTGTACAAGCCTATGCAAGCAGCCAAGTGGACAGACTGCCTTGCAAAGCTTCATTTTCCTAGTATGGAGTACCATGGTTTTGCTGGAGTTGAAGGGTGAACAGAGTAGTTGGCATCCATCAGAAGCTGCATCTTAAGGCACTGGACACCCCTGAGCAGATACACTGTGGGTCAGCATTCTGCTTTGACAACTTTCAAGAACTGGCCACATGGAAAGAACATAAATAAGGCTGCTGGCGGACAAAATGCAATTTGAAAAAAACTGCCTTATTTTAAAACTGTTTGATGCAAAGGTATTGTGAGATTCTTCTGCCACACAGGTGTTTCCTTTGCTCCCGAGTGGTATAAAAGGCCACATAATAGCTGTGTTATTTTTGCGCCTTCAGAGATGTGCTATTGTTTCACAACAGTAAAAAGTACCTCTGGGGCACAGGCCAGATCTAATCAGGCCATGGCAATGTTCCAGAAGCCAAATCAGAACAGGCATGTTTGAAATCAAATATAGATCCCAATGCCTGTCTTCAACAAAGCAGTGTCCCGGGACGACTCCAGCACCGTTTCCACTGGAGGACTGAATGCAGCATGCTGGCTCTGCTAACATCCAACAGTCAATGCTTATCAGAGATGCCAGCTGATAAGAGTGGCCACCCCGGGCCAGCCTAGCTTCAGGCTGCTGCCACTGTGGTTGCACATGACTGAAGCCAAGCCCCGTGCAGAGGAGCTCAGCGTGAACGCGTGCAGGGAGTACAGCTGCTGCTGCTGCTGCTGGCTCTGAAGCAGATGTGTAGTTCTGGGAGAAGCACAAATGCACGGCTCCTGCCACCACGGCAGGCCAGCCCAGCAGGTGGAGCACCAGCGTGTCCCCAGGAAGAACGGGACAAAAGTGTCCATGCCAGCACACACATCCACATATTTATTCCGGCACAAAACTCAGGAAACACCTGCTGGTGCCTGCACTTTTCTTCTTGAACTCGAAAATGCTGGAGGGCATCCTGTGCAGCAGCACAACCTTTTTCCAGAGCTGTGAGGCTGTAGTCACACCCCTCCTTGGCTGACTGCTCCTCCCTCCCACCTTCCCTGTGCCCCCTGAGCCTTGTTCTGATCTCCACTGCTATTCCAGCTCTGATCTAACTCACAGCAGAAAAAGAGCAGGAATGGTTCTGTTTATGGAATCAAAAGGCAGTGAAACATCACTTCTTTCTTCTCTCTAATGCAGCTTCTTTTCCCCTGCAGACCCTCCAAGTCTGACATCACACACCTGCCAAGTTATACGAAAACAAATCTTGTCTGCTTGAATTAGATCTCCAGTTCTGCAGGCAAGGAATGCATATATATAGGACAGACTGCTTCATACCAGCAGACTCGAGTCAGTCAACGGGGAAGGAATACATTTCAAGAATAAAAGAAGAAAGTGAGATCTTGTCAAAATGGAGAGGACATGGCAAGAAAAGAAATTACAGCCCCAGCAGACCTCCTTACCTTTCAGTCTGTCTTTTATTGTGTCTGATAACGACTTTGTAAGTTCAGCCATTTCTTCTGGTTTGTACTGTACATCGGCCAGCCTCTCCTTCAGTATCGCACGGATGCATTCTTTTACTGTGGAGGACTTAAATCTATCATGGCAACAAAAAGTAAAAAAAAAAAAAAAGAAAAAAAAAAAGAAGTGGAAAAGTTCGCACACAATGTGTAGAAACACACACAGTGCCACTCCTCGGAAAATATAGCTTTCATGTATTAGAGAAAAATTATAGATGAAAAAAAAAGCTCCACTAAAACGGAGATATTGCCAAAAGCCAAACACCTATCGGCAGGGGTGAAACCAGCCGCACTGGACGTTGCCCCTCCAGCAGCACCCCCCACTCCAGTGGGTGTAACGCTGGTGTGGGAGCCCGGTGCCCGCCAAGCCCTCGGTGCTCCCCGTTCCCCACACCCGCACCGCCTCACGCCCAGGGACGCCCCCCCGCCATTCCCACCGCAGCTCCACATTCCCCTGGGGCCCACCCGCCCCAGTCCAAAGCTCCCCATCGTGCTGGCCCCTCTTTCCCCGGCGGCCTCACCGGTGCTGGAGGTCGGGCCGCAGGCTGTACGTGTTCTCGGCCCCCTCGGCCCCCTCGTCCGGGCCCAGCTCGCCCATGGCCCCGCAGGCCCCGGCGTTGGTTACCGGGACAACCGCGGCGCTTCCGCCGCTGCCGCCGCTTCCGCCGCCCGCCCCGCGCGGCGCCGCCCGGGCACGGCTGCGGGGCTGCGGGGCTGGGCTGTGTGCGTGTACCTGCAGCGCGGGGTATCATTTGTATTGGAAAAGGAAAAGGAAAAGGAAAAGGAAAAGGAAAAGGAAAAGGAAAAGGAAAAGGAAAAGGAAAAGGAAAAGGAAAAGGAAAAGGAAAAGGAAAAGAAGAAAAAGAAAAGAAAAAAAGAGAGAAAGAAAAAAAGAGAGAAAGAAAAAAAGAGAGAAAGAAAGAAAGAAAGAAAGAGAGAGAGAGAAAGAAAGAAAGAAAGAAAGAAAGAAAGAAAGAAAGAAAGAAAGAAAGAAAGAAAGAAAGAAAGAAAGAAAGAAAGAAAGAAAGAAAGAAAGAAAGAAAGAAAGAAAGAAAGAAAGAAAGAAAGAAAGAAAGAAAGAAAGAAAGAAAGAAAGAAAGAAAGAAAGAAAGAAAGAAAGAAAGAAAGAAAGAAAGAAAGAAAGAAAGAAAGAAAGAAAGAAAGAAAGAAAGAAAGAAAGAAAAAGAGAAAAGTTTTTGGTTTTTTTGATAAAATGAAGTAGTTGGTAAATAAGTGTTAAATAATTGCAGGCTATTTTAATAAATGTAATAATTGTAAAATTTTGAAATGGCTTGTAGAAGATGCTGAGGTGCTGGAGCAAGTCCAGAGAAGGGCGGTGGAGCTGGGGAAGGGTCTGGAGCACAAATCCTGTGAGGAGCAGCTGAGGGAGCTGAGAGTGTTTAGTCTGGAGAAAAGGAGGCTCAGGAGGGACCTTATCCCTCCCTACAATTCCCTGAAAGGAGGGTGCAGCCAGGCGAGGGTCAGCCCCTTCTCCCAAACAACCAGCAACAGGATGAGATGGCACAGCTGTTCCCGGGGAGGTTTAGGTTGGACATTAGAAGGAATTTCTTCATCGTAGAAAGGGTGATTAATATTGGAATGGACAGCCTAGGGAGGTGGTGGAGTCACTGTCCCTGGAGGTGTTTAAGGAAAGACTGGATGTGACACTTAATGCCAGGCTGTAGTTGTCATGGTGGTGTTGAGTCATAGGTTGGATGTGACGATCTCAGAGGTCTTCCCTAGCCTGATTCATTCTGTGATTCTGTAAGTAAAGGGTTTGAAGAAGTTGCTGCCTGGGCTGTGGCTGGAGGTATGATGGGGAGAGAGTGGGGTAAGACATCCTGGCCTCACTGGGTGCTTCCCTGGTGACCCCTTCTGTCCCAAACCAGCCAGCAGCCACAGCCCCTGCTCTGAGCCTTGCCAAGGGCTTGAAGGGCTCCCTTCCTGCCTCTGTACAACACGTCCCAGACATCAGGGAGGAGATCCCAGCCTTGCTCCTTTCCTCCAGCAACTTCTTAAATCCTCCAAAAAGGCCTAAAATTCTTGCTCCCCGGAATCCTTGTGCCCTTTTCCCTGCCCATAGCAGCTGTGTGTCACGGGGAAGGCGGCATGTGCTGCAGCCCCTGCTGAGAAGCTGACATTCTGTTTCCTCTGCAGGTTATCTCGAAGCAGCGATCTCTGCGATTGATTGTGCTTCCCACGTGCAGCGGATGACACGGCTGAGAAAGGTCCCTGTGTGCCTCACCCAGCTCCGAATGGAAACACTGTGAGGGCACAGCCAGTGCTGCTGTGGAGTGATGCTGCTGACACAGATGAGAGGCTGGAGGGGGCCATGAGCTGTGACAGGGCTAGGTGTGCCTGGAGGTGCCCCTCGGGTACAGGAGGTGTGAGGTTGCCCCAGGAGGAAAAACTGCCAGAGTTTTGCTTGGGTTGCACAGGCATATCCCAACTGGTGCCAGATCCTGCCCCAGCCTCCTCTGAGCGTGGATGGATTGCTGAGACCCTGAGCAGCAGCAGCTCCTAATTTCCACAGACTTTGCCAGCACCTCTTGCTAGAGATGGACTGGCAGAATCCTTACTACCACTGGGCTGGGTGTCAGCTCTGCCTGCCAGCAGGAACACTCACTGCCATGCTGGAGGTGACATTGGTCCTTTGCCATACCCATGTGGCACCTTCCCATCACAGTTACCAGTGCTCTGCCCAGGCCCTGCAGGTTTCTGCTTGTTAAAGGAAGAGTTTTGTGTCTCTGTTCCATCCCTGTACTTACTCACTGCTTACCGCTGCTTACTCACAACCACAGCACGCTGCCTGTCCCCACAGGGTCAGATGTTGCTGCTCATGCAAATCTTTTGCAGAGACCTTCATAATTTCTGATAAGTATCTGAAAGACCTCATTATTCTGTATTTATTTGCAAACACTATCAACCGTTTCCTCCTCTCACCCCAGCCACTCGGCTCCCGCCTGGGTCAGAGCCACAGATGTGAATTCAGTTAAACCGTTGGGGGAAGGATCTTTGGAACGTGTGGGCTTCTCTTCCTCAGCACCTTTTTGTGGTAGTTTGTGTTTCCTCTTTCACCTGGGAAGCTATGGTTTCCCTGGACTTCAAGGTCATGCACCTCTTGGCTTCAGTTAGCTCCATCAGAGATGTTTGATCACAACTTTCTTTTTCTTCCAGTTTTTCAGTGCTCCTTAAATAACCCAGATGCTTTTAAACATTTTGGGGCTCTACCCTCTAAACATTTTGACTCTCTACCCTCTGAGGTGAGTGCTCAGGTGACAGCTGTGTGCCCCAACAGTGATGGCTGCAGAAGACCAGGTCCTCCTCTGGGTCTCAGATGGAACTCACCAGCTTCTGGCTGGAGAAAAACTATGACATTTGTGCTCCAATGAACTGGTGTGACATGTGTTTGCTGCAGTTGCTGTTCCTTAGTTTTAAATAACTGTCTTCTCACTTATTTCTGCTTGTCCTTACTTTTTAGACTTAATTTTCATCTTTTGGTGGACAAATAGAAAAGGACTGTCCTATGCAATTTGCCATGCTCCAACTCACAGAAAGAATTTATATTTTTTTAAGCACCAAAGGACCTTTTTATGACCTTGTCAGCAAACTCCAAGGTGTACCATCTACCCCACTGGGCTGGAGCAGATTTACCAGCACGAGCAGGGAGCTGCATCATGGTTGGAGCCAGGCTGTTTTCCTTCATGCTGGAGAACTTGGAGGAGCCAGGGTGAGCTGTTCTGGTCTGGCCGGCTGCAGGCAGGGTTCAAAGGCTGCCTGAAGCCCCAGGGCTGCTGTGGGGCTGGGGCTGTGCTCCTCTGCAATGCTGACACCTGAGACTGCTGCTCACTTCACTTTCCTCCACAGCAGCTTCCTAGCAGCTTGATCTTTTCTTTTATTCTTTTCATCACCATGGGTTGGCTTTTTGTTTCAGAGAAAAGACATCTTGCCATTGTTAGTTTCTCATGGACACGGCAGCCTCCCCACCGTGGGTACCAGTTATACCTATTGCAAGTGTGCATTGGAAAGTTTGAGCAATTTGTGCTATGATTCTAATCAGCTCCGCTGCTGCCACACGAGGTGGGGAGGATGAGCCAGTTTTTCCTGCCTATCCCCCTGGCTTGCTGAGTTGTGATGTTGGTGGTGATACCCATCACATCTTCCACCTCTAGAAACCAAAACATGTGGCAAGTGCCAAACGAGCCTCCCCACCCCTGGCTCAAGTGCTTGGTGTCACTATTTGGGGACATAAAGCCTCAAGGTGGAAAAGTGTCCTTGCTGTCAGTTTCCTTTTTTCCTGGAGTTCAGTTCAGTTTAGTTTAGTTTAGTCAGGGTTTTTTTTAGTGGGAATCTAGGAAATTTTGAAGGAACAGGTGATGTCCAAGTCAAAACCCACGTGCACCCTTGTACATGATGGAGAGCACTTCCTGTTGCCACCCACCTAGGCAGCATGATGGGCTCTGGCCAGATGGCATAGAGAGGTGACAAGGTGGTCACAGCACCCAGCCTGGCTCTGCAGCTCAAGTAGTGCCAGCAGTCCATGAGAAAGGAGTGTTGCTGCAAATGTCAGGAGGAGACTGGAAATGAGGACCAAGACAGGCTGGACTGAGCCCCCTTCCCAGGGTGAGCCCTGTCTGTCCCAGCTCAGAACCCCCTCCTTGGCCATCCTTGTGGTATGGTGTTTTTGGCTGAACCTGATGGTCCTAGAGGTCTTTTCCAATTTTAATGATTCTATGATTTCATGATTCTATGAAATTAGGGGTGGCTGCCCCAGCCCACTTGCCTGCCAGGGACATGTTTGAAAGTGAGAGGTGAGCAAGCCCCAGCCCCACAGCTTGTTTGTGGAAGCTTGGAAAAATAGTGAAGTCATCATTAGAATTACATCCTTCTTATTAATTTTCAGTCACTAATTTTCCCCTGACATTTTCCAAAATTGTGGGGCACCGAGGCTGTGTTTTAGAGAAATGGAAGAGCGTGCTTTCACCGCTGGTTATTTCCTATGCCAGTATTAGTCAGTGTAGTGAGAGGGGAGCATGGATGGCAAAAAATTACAGAAGTTTTCTGCCCCAATAACAGCACCCTGGGTACCTGCCCTTGCTCTCGTCAAATCTGAGAAGAAAAACACCTAAGGAGGCAAAACTCTTCCTCCTCCCCCTCCTCATCTCCCATCCCATTCCATCCTGGTGGGAGCAGCCTACAATAGGTGTCCCATGGTTTTCAGACCCTGTCCACCCAATGCCACATGTCCCACAACCCCACTGCCTTGGACATCCAGTGGGAGCACCTGTGGATGCCTGGGAACCCAAGATGACTTTTACTTATGGGCCAGGCTCAGAGCTGAGGACATGTCCCTTGTGGTCCCTGCCTCCTCCAACCCTGGAAGCTTTCCCCAAAAAGGGTGCAGGCTCAGAAGAGCTGTTCTGTTAAGCTGTCCCCACTGCTTGGCAGCTGGGTAACTGCATGGGCACATGCCAGGAGCGCGCAGGGAGGGGAAGGGGCCAGGTCTGGCTCAGCTGATCCCTGGTTCTGTGAGGAGGAAGCTGGGGGCGGGAGGCAGCCCGGGTTTCCCTCTGGGGCAGAGATGGGTACGTTTCATTTCCACCCAGCCCTCGCTGTGTACGACAGAGAACAAGCTGCTGCCTCTGCGGGGAAGGAAGCACGGAGAGAGCCGGGAGCGGCACAGCGCACACGGCACAGCACCTCCCGCCTGCCTGGGCAGGGGACACGGCGGCTCAGCATGGCTCCAGGGGCCTCTAAGAAGTCGTGGGGCAGCGTGGAGGTGGCCCTGGTTGACCTCTGTGCCATCCTGCTCTGCTGTGGGCCGATGCTGACCTGCTGCCGCCGGGGTAGGTACAGGAGTGTGGCGGGCTCGCTGGCATGGCCATGTCGTTTGATGCTGGTGGAAGATGTCTAAGGGCTGGGAGCTTTGTAGTTAAAAACTAGCTCTGGCATCAAGAAGGCAGAAACCTCAAAGCTTTTGGGTATATGCAGCTGAAGCAAAGGACTTGGGGATTCTTGGGGCAGAAATAAGATTAAAGGATGGAGAAGGGGACAGGACACCAGAGCTGTATTGTGACACAGTGACAGTGGTTGGAACTTGGTGTTGAGCTTATGGATTTGCCAGGGGGGTGTGGGGTTTTTTTTTTCTAGCTCTTGTGGCTTCAGTCTGTGCCCTTGGGCTGCAACTCCTGGTTTGGACTTGATCCTGAGTGAACTTTGTGGCAGAAGGAGAGGTTGAAGGGAAGGTGTGAGTCTGGGCAGGGTGAGTGAGAGCTCTGATAAAGCTGATGAAGCCCTTTCCTTCCAGCCCGCTGTTTCTTTGGTGGATTCATGTCCTTTTTCCTTGAGGGTGGGCAGAGCCTGGGTGTCCCTTGGAGCAGATATTACCTCTGGGAAGATACAGGAAAACATGTAAACCCAACATCCACTTTCAGAAGTCATCTGAACGCTTCATTCATTGTTGGCAGCGGCACTAGTAGGAAATAAAGACCTGAACCTGCCAAATATTTCCTGTTAAACACAAGAAATCCAAAACATGGCAGAAATCCCATCTCTTGGTGTGGACACTGCCACAGCCAGTGCCGCCTGTGGGAATTGGGGCACTTCTCTCCTTCCTTCCTCCTGTTTGGTCTCGACCCTCATTTCTCAGCTCAGTTTTCTATCTGGTCTTGTATTTATTCACAGAATTTCCAGGTTCCTTTTCTGGTTGGTGATGCTGAGGTTATGGTGCAACTGGCCTCAGGGCAGAGCTGGGGGGACAGGAGGGACTTTCTGACTCTGCGTGCGAGCCCTGGGGCTGCTTTCGGTGGTGATTTCTGAAAGGGGAAGGCAAATTTCCTTTGACAGAGACTTTTCAAGCCATGGTGGTTTGAATAGCTTGGTTGGGTGACCCTTGTGAAAAATGCTTCTTCCCACTTTTCATTGTTCTGAACAGAAATAATTACAACAGCTGTTCTGCTGTGTGGGACTGGCAGAAGCAGGACACTGTGTGCCTGGCCCACATTCACAGCATTCCCACCAGGCAGGATGGATGAACCCACCCGGATAATGGGCAGGGAAATGAGGTGAAGCAGCAGGGCTGCTGCTAAAGCAGAGGAGCCTGTGCCTGTGGCTGGCTGGATTCTGTGTTGGGAGCAGCCCGGCAAGCCCAGCTGGAACCCTGGGACCTGGCTGCCCACTCACACACAGGGAGAGGACAGGCCCCTGGAAAAGGATGGCACTGTAAGCTCCAGGTTGTTCTTCCCTGTCAGGTGGTCTCAGGCTGGAGATGACAAATACTGTGCCAGGGGCAGCCCCTGCCTGGTCTGAGCTCCCAGCATTGTGTAGTGGAAAGAGCCAGAGGATCCCAGCAGGCAGCCAGGCATGTGATGGGCTGAACCACAGGACACTGCCCCAGCCTGGGACTCTGTCCTCCTGCTCACTTTCAGAGTCAACCTCAACTTGAGAGAGGATGACTCAGACATGAACATACAGCATATATTTAAAAATAATACAACCCCCAAAGTCTGTTTTCCCTGGTACAGGTGTTCAGTGCTAATTTTAGGTAGCCCAGAGCACAATTTGGTCTGCTGAAACCATTTCACAGTACAGTTGCTACCTCTGAGAGTCCCTCTCCAGCCAGCAGGCATACGTTTGGAATGGCAGAGACATGGAATGATGTACCTGCCCATGTCCCAGAGTGATGATGTGAACTGGGCTTGCATCCCTGGCTCCCACACAGGGTATGGCTGTTTCTGAGACCTGTGCCTGCTGTAACCATGTCTGCTCCTTGTATCCTCTCTCCCAAACAGTGACCATCTCCCCAGCAGTGTTAACTCGCCCTGAAGGTGACAAAGCCACTTTCTACTGCAATATCTCCAGGGAGAATGACTCTGGTTCAGAGTACAGCCTTAATTGGTACAAGGAGACCAACCACAGCCAAGCCCAGAAAACTGCTGAGATCAGCCGATACAAGCCCACGACAGAGACAGAGAAGTACCGGCTCATCAACAACACTCCTTTCTTTGAGATTGAGATCCTGAACCTCCACCAGAATGACTCAGGCTTCTACTACTGTGGACTGATCACCTTCTATGAGCCCAATAAAGTGATGGAGAGCAAGAGGGCCCAGCTGATAGTCACAGGTCAGCCTGGGGGCTGAGCTGATGGGGATGGGTCCCAAGCCTGTTGTAGCACCAGGGGTTAAGGCAGGCAGTAGGTTAAGGCAGGCAGTAACCTGCTGGCAGAGGATCTGACATGGGTCAGGAGAGCACAGCCCTGCCCTGTCCTTTCTCCTTTGCACCCTGGAGGACAAATGAGACCATGACAGCCTACATGGCACTGAGCCCTTTCTGAGGACGGCCCTGTGTTCCCCTGCTGCCTTTCACAAGGACTGTAGAGGCCACGTTATACTCCTGACTTGCTGTTTTGTTCCCCCTTTTTTGAATGCCTATTGCAGCAGCCCCCCAGGTGAATGCTACTGACGAGCCGGAGATGGAGGAAGGCAGCCCCTCAGAGCACATCAAGGCCATGCTCCTGGGCATCCTCCTGCTGGCTGGAGTGGTTGTGCTGCTGATCTTCGGCTACCTCACCTTCACATACAGGAGACGAGGTATGTTTCCCCTGGAGGCCACACAAACCCAGTTTGGGACCTGGGGTCAGCCAGGTGTCTGCAGCTGCCTGGGGTACCTGGACTGGTTCAATGTGCTAAACCCAGCTGTGGCATGCCCCTGTGGGACAGATATTTCCAAGCTGGGAGGAGAGGGGTGCTTTGAGCTCTGCTTGCCCTTTGTAGAGCCCCCAGACCATGTGCTGTAGCTCTACACCACTCGTTAGTGTTGTGCCTTAGTGGTGCACTTGAATCCCTCCCATGCACCTTGCCCAGGTGCCTTTGGAGCACCTCACCCTGCTGCAGCACAGGGCATCACCTCAGACACACCACAGGCACCCAAGGACTCACAAAGAGTTCTGCTGCACTCCACTAATCCCAATTAAACCCTAGACTCTGGGCTGATGTCTCACTTGTCCTTGTAATGCTCAGGGTGTTAGGCCCTGTGGACAAGGAGTGTGTGTGGTGAAAAGATTGTGGTGTCCAGTGCTCTTGGGTGGGGCACACAAAACTCCTCACTCTAACCAAGTGTGTTACTTTGCAGATGTGCAGAAACCACCGAGTGAAAACATGCCAGTGGTGAGTTTTCCGCCTCTGCCACCCTGCTTGTGCTGCAGGAGAGCACTGTGGCATAACCGGGGCAAGGAGGGTGCTGGGCCTTCCTTTATCAGCTCTTCACTAGCATCTCACTTCTTCTGTCTGCTGCTGCTTGATCTTTTCTGCATGGCTACAACTGCTTTTCTGCACCTGCAGCAGCACAGCCCCATCACAAAATCAAAATAAAACTACCCAAGATAGGATATGACTCTCTAATCCAATTCTTCTTCAAAGCAGGCTTCTCTTTGACAGTGGATTGTGCTGCTGTAGAGAATGGGAGGATGTTACCCTCCAATATATCAAGCTAAAATTTATTCTGTTGCAGCTGGTGCCTGTTTTCCTCTCTTTGGGCAGGCACCTGTAGGAGGGATCTGTTTCCTTTTTCTCTCCAACCCCATTCAGTAGGTGGCTGAAGGCAGTGAGTAGGTTGCTCTTTACTCTCTCCTTTCTGGGCTGAGCAAACTCAGCCCTAGGCTCTTCTCCTGCACACCATCCACCTTGGAGCCCAGTGGAGAGGTGGAAAGGGGCTCCTAGCACAGCCCTGCCTTCCATGGCCAGGCGGGCAGAGTCCAGCCTGCCTGCAGAGGCAGAGAGCTGAGACCCCAAGGCTCATGGTGCAGTTCCTCTGTGCATGTTCTGCCCCAGGTCTGTGCATCTTTCTGCTGCGTATCACTCTCACTCTCCCATGATGCTTCAGAGCTGATTTTGGCACTTGCTGTAAGAACGGGTTTATGCTGGGGATGGTGGGTACCTCTGGAGGCTGAACCACCACGATGGGGTTACCTTGCAGAAGGAAGAGAAGCCCCCCGTGGTGTTTGTATCCACTGTGGACTATGGTGTGCTGGAGTTTCAGCGGGACCAGCACAGCCCAGTGCCCTCCAAGACTCAGCCAGTTGAGCAGACTGAATATGCCACCATCATCTTCCCTGAGGAGAAACCTGTCACACCAGAGCATGGCAAGAAACACCGGGAGGAGAGGACTCGACAGCTGCCATCACTGCCCTGCTGAGGGTCAGCGTCCCTCCTCACCAGGGTGTGGGCATGAAGAGGCTGCCCCAGCCCCTCACTCTGGGAAAATCCAGCATATCAGGACTAAAGCAACAGAGATGCTGCTGCTTCTGGAGTTAGTATTGAACAGTTCTCACCACAGTGTTGTTGTGGCCATGGGGTGGGTACCACAGGATCAGGAAGGTCCCTGCTGTGCTCCATGTGCTGCCTCTTCACTCAAGGCAGGGAAAAAAGGCTGAGGCAGAGCAGTGATGCCAACAGGTCTGTCCCAAAGGTGACTTACAGTATTCTACCTTCACCCAGTGCTCTCTGGAGTAGCCATGCTGCTTCCCTGCCCTAGGTCTGAGCCAACTATCAAAGCATGACTTGAAGAAAGGGCTGGAGGTCAGAACTGGAGTGAATCCTGTGAGATGCTGCTCACAGGAGCCAAAGCTTCTTGCAAGCTTCTTGCTCGGAGCAGAGGCTGCCCTATGTACTGCTATTCAGAAACCCCTGGGAAGCAGGCAGCTGGTCTTCTGCCTGTCTCCAGGCATTTTCCTCCTCTACATGAGGGGTAATCTACCCCTGTGTCCCTCCCTCCCCAGGTGGGAGTCAGATATGGCCATGGGGGTGAATAAAGAGTTTTGCATCCAGGAGTTTGTTGACTCGTGATGGCAAGTGCGTGGGCAGGCAAATAACGGCTCTTGCAGTGCAGGGCAGAGCTGGGAGGTGGCAGCATCTGTTGTGGTTCCTGGGCCTCTCCGTGACATATGCAAGCTGCTCTTCCACAAAGCTGCTCTTAAGAATTTAGAGAGGTCAATGCTCATTTTCTCCTTGCCCCTGTCTGAGCTGGTCACCCAGGCATGGCTGAAAGCCAACACTCTCCCTTAATCAGGCTTGTCTTGGGGCACTCACCCACTCCATGGGGATGAGCATCCCTGCTGTGCCAGGGGTCTGGCTGCCATTAGCCAGGGCAAAGCTCATATCGTGGTGCTCAGTGCAGCTTTTTTGGCCTCAAACTTCCACTTTCTCTCTTCCTCTTTCACTTCCTCTTTCTCTCTCTACGTGCCAGAAACCAGAGCGGAAAGAAATGACAGCTGCTTGAGAGAGGAGAAACCCCAGTAAGGAGTGGCTTTGGAGGCAGCAGAGGCTTGCCAGGAGAGTGTGAAACTCAGTGAAAACTGAGAAGAGTCACTTGCATCTTACACTTTGGCAGCACTGTCAGCAGGTTTCTTTCTCCCTTACCCCCCAGTAAAACCAGTGCAGCCTTGTGGGAGCAAACCTGGGCACTGGGGGAAGGGGTGAGGCAAGCCAGGCACCTCATCTTGTACTCTGTGGGGACTGGAAAGTCCATGAGAAACTTCCAGAGGGGACTAGATGGTATAAATATCCATTTGGGATAGCTTTCACCTTTCTTCAGGGTAAGACAGTGGATGGGGTGTCCCCTTTGGTCCCCAGTGCTGCTGAAGGCTCCCAGTAGCTTCCACGGGCAGTGCCATAACTGCCCATAACTCATGGCAGTTCATGGTTCAGCCCATCGGGGCTGTTTGCCAGCAGCAGCCCTGCTCTTTGCCCCAGCAGCTCTGACAGAGACCTGCTGTGGCCAGCAGGCCCCAGCAAACGAGGCAGGAAGCAGCTGCAGCGGGAAAGTGGGAGCTCAGTCAGCACTTCTGCGTTTTGCTTTCCCGTCAGACACGACACTGACATAGCTGAGAGGGTGGACCCTGCTTCATATTTTCCATCCTACCTCTCAGGCAGCAGAGGTGCCAGATCTTCAGCACTTCCTGCGCTCCCTGGCTGCAGCTATGACTCCTCCAGGTGTAGTTGCGGCTGAGTCCTTTCCTCTCTGGTTGGATGGTGGTCTGCAGCTGACCAGAGGCTCCCAAGCCATCCAGTGGGGTTGGAGGTGTAGCAAAAGCATCTCCCACTGCCTTTTGGGATGGGAGAGCATCCAGCCTGCTGCAGTGCCTGTGTCACTCCAATCCCCATCAGCCTGGCTACAGCCCTGCCCATTGCAGGGAGGAAGGCTGGGGCCTCAAGATGCATGGGTTGAGTGCTGGGGATGCTCCAGGCTGCCAGACACCATCTCCCATCCCTGCTTGGAGCACAGGATGCCCAGCACTGACAGACATGAGCTGTACTCCCCTGAACCTGGCCTGGCACTGGCTGTGCTGCCTGAGCTTCCCCAGACCAAGCAGTGCCCTGAGATGGGTGTCAGGCCCTACACCCCACTATTCTTCTTGGGAATGGGGAATCAAGTGTGCACACAAGTGCAAGCACACACAAATGCTCATGACGCAGAGACGTGCAAACAAGTCACCAGACAAATTTGTGTGCACACCCTCAGATTTGCACAGCTACTGTACCAAATACCACCCTCCTGCAGACACACATGCCCTCAGGCCCCCATCCCTGTGCCACAGCTTCTGCTGAGCTGGGAGCCAGGACCAGCCAGGGGAGGCTGTGTGTGCTGGAGCTGCTGCATTTCCTGTGCAGTCTGGTCTGGCAGTTAGAGCAGCCGCTTCCGACCGCGGGCACCCCCGAGGAGAGGCTGCCACCACCTCAGTGCCAAAATGCTTCGTCAGCCCTCTGAGGCCACACACCCTCTGAGACCTCTGGGGAGCCTCAGCCTGGTCCTACACTAGGGTCCTGATGATGAGCAATGGCCAGAGCCCTCTGGGAGATCTCAGAGAGCTGGGACTGGTCCCTGTCAGCATCTGCAGGAAGCTGGATGTGTGGCAACGTGCCTGGGCTATACCTAAGCAAGCAAAAACCTCCTACATGATGCTTGAGAGCCAGCCTGGCTCCTTATACATCCCAACCTTGATTAAAGGTGGTTGGAAACAACATTTGAGCAAGCTTCTCTTCAAGAAACCTGAACTCATAAACCATGTCTTGGGAAAACTGGACAGGTGGATGAAGATGGAATGGAAATCCTCTCCTGCACTTTGCAGCTGTGTCTTTGAGGAGACCCATGCCATGAATCAGCAAATCACTGTTCCTGAGCACCAGGGCATTGCAGGTGTTGAGGGAAGAAGGGGTGGTCAGGCTATAGGACAGCAGGGTCAGTTTCAAGTGAGCACTGTCCTGGTCACTGGGATGTCTCAGAAGTTTTTGATTAGGACAGGTTGGACTGGAGGTGATGCATGAGGTATGTGGGTTATTTGTCCACTGGGTTCATGAGATGGCTTGTGGGTGGGACTGGTCTGTCAGGAACTGTTGTGTGGGAGCATTGCCATAGCCTTGGCTATCTGGGAAAGAGACTGTTGTTCCTGGAAGAGAAAGGCTGGAGGGAGTTGGTGGGTGCTGTGCTTGGTGGTGGGAGGGGTGGGCTGCTGTGCAGGCTGCCTGGACCCCTAACCATGGTCAGGCTGCACAGCTCTGGTGTATCCTGAGGGGTCTGGGTCCACAACATCTCCTCCATCCTGTCCCACCGAGAGGCTCACCCTACCTGTCACTGAGCTGTTGTAGCTTGCAGAGTATCTGTGTTTCCTCCTCCCACCCTCATTCTGCTTTCTCTAGTTTTGCTTTGAGTTGCCTCCAGAGTTTCTTCTCCTCTCTCTTCTTCCCTTTGGTAGGATGTGATGCTCAATGAGGAGCTGACAGTCCAGATCCTGGTGCATGGGGCTTGGAGGGCCAGGCAGGAGCCCTGTGCCTGCCTGCTCCTCTGTCCCAAGGCCAAACTCTCTGCCCATGATGCTGGCACAGAGCCTTGTTGGAGGGGGTCGAGCTCGCCCCTTATGCCTGGAAGGATCATCACAGAACAAGGAGCCTAATGTGGAGTGATACCTGCCCATATCTTCACATCCATTTGCCCCCTTAAATCTCTCTCCATTGCTCAGCATCCCTCTCTTTCCCAGAAATCCAGGATGACGGGGCAATGTGCCCTCTCTACAGCCCAGCTTGGGCATAGCCCTATTTCCTGAGGAACTGATCCTCCTTTCCTCAAATCCACCCTTAGACAGGTGGGCCCTTCTGCTCCAAGGGTTCAGCTGTGCAGACAGTCCAGCATGGAAGGGAACCTGTAGCCACTGCTTGTCCCTAGAGCTGGTGGGTTTCACCATGACGAGGGATGACAACCTTTCGTTGTCAAATGCATCAAGGTTGGAGGGGGACTGAGGCACAGAGGGCTGTCATGGAGCCATGTCCCAGGAGGATATGAATGCCCAAAATTCACTGTCTGCTTCATGGAAGCAGAAAAAAGAGGATCCGGGAAATTCTAGATGAGCCAACCTGCCTCAATATCCAGAAACCTGCTGGAACAAATTACCACCAAGTGGCAAACACTGACAGGGAAGTGCTGGGGCTGAGAACACAGATTTAGCTGGAACGTGTGTCAAACCATCCTCATTTTCTCTTCATTAGGGTGGCAGACTGGGTACCACAGGGAAAGCGGGAGTGATGCTATCTTTGTGCTGCCTTACATGACATTCTCATAACCAAATGAGGAAATGGGAAATTCTGCCACTGTGGGTGGACGGATTCTCAAGAAGCTCTATCCCATGAGCAGTTATCAATAGCTTGTGCAGCAGACACATCCAACAGAGATTTTCTGGGGAAGCTAGGCTCATATGAAAGCAAGATGCTATTGAAAGAGGGTGTAAAGGCTGTTTGGATGGGGGATTAGAAACTGAATTAACCCTGACGACCTAGAGAAACAAGCAAAGATTTCCTGAAAGAATGACTGATGTAAAAGAATTGGATGTGTTCAGGAAAAAATGAGGGAAGTCTTCAGAATGGGAAAAAGCCTCAGTATGAAGCAAGCAGTGAGAAGTGTTTAGGGTTCTGCCCTGTTGCTTAGATGTCAGTTCATCTGTCCTGTAAACCTTGATGTGCCCATGGACGCAGCATCCCCACTGCTGAGGGGATGCTCCTTTCTGCAGTCCTGCATGGGGTCTGGGATTGAATGCCCCTTTCTACCCTTTCCAGGGACTGCTGGCAGGATGGAGCCACCAGGGTATGGGGTGACCCATGCCAAAGGAAGGCATGGATGTCCCAGCAGGAAAGGGGTGCATGTGGGCCAAGGAGAGTCCTTATGGGCGATGTGGGCACTTTGTCCCTTGGCTGGAAGAGTGGGGAATGTGGAGGCTGACACATAGTGAGAGATGAAGAGGAGGAGAAAGAACTTCGGGAAACCTTCCTGTGCACACAGAGGCGGCTCACCCAGGGGTGGGAGATCAAGTCAAAAATAATTTTGTGCTGTGCAAAAACAGCAGGGAAATTACCACTGAGGCTGCACCTTGTGTGCTTCCTTCACGCATCCCACGGAGCAGCCATGGCCAGTGTGCTGGAGTGAAGAGGATTGGCAGGGTCTGGCCCTGGCAAGGGCTGCCAGCCCAATGAGGTCACACTGTGTGCAGGACAGAGCATGTCCCCACTCCCTGCTGAGGCCAGGCTGTGGGGAGATCCTGTAGGAACAGCTTTTGTTTCCAGGCAGGTACTGATAAGCAGCAGGGTGCTTGGGCAGAGCTGGGAGGTGTGTGTGAAATGGAACAGGATGTCGAAGCAATTTCGTCTCTGTGGGCTGTTCTAGGAAAGTCCCTTTAGTAGAGGCAAGTCAAAAGCTCTAATAGAGGGACCAGCACTCGGCTGTGTCAGAGATGACTGTGAGGGCTCAGCACACTGTGGGTCGTGATTTGAGTTGTGTTGCCATGACGTAGCAGGCACTGGTTTCCATCACAGCCAGGTTTTGAAGGCAGGGACCTGTTCCCACACCAGGAACCAGGTATGCCACTGTATCCCCACTGAGCAGTGTGCCAGAGGGGCAGTGTTTTAGCCCCTGGGGTGGGGAGTGTGGGGAGTGGTGCCTGTCCTGTGGGGAGGATGCCTTGTGTCAGCAGGCTCGAGGAGGAAGAGCTGGGCTGAAACCCAGATCCTTGTTTGGGTGAATATGAGAGTGTCTCCAGGGGGCTTCTCCTCCTCAAAATAGCTGGAGATGTTTAGCACAGGCATGCCCTAGATGTAAATGGAAGGTGTCAAAACCTTTAGGTCTTTCCTGCATTCAGCCCCCACAGGGTAAATCTTGGACAATAACACAGAAGAGGTGAAGTGGACAGGCAGATGCTGCAGGGTGGGGGCTCCATCCTTGTCACCGTGTGTTGGCTGGGTCCCCATGCCATGCTTGGCCATGGTGCCAGCCGTGAGGCCAGCCCTTTCCCTTCTTAGTTCCACCTTCTGCACCATGAGATTTGCAGCCCTGAAGACCCCTCTGTGGCAGGATACATGAAGGGGTTTTCTATAATGAACCTATAGACATGGGAGCCCCAGGGAAAGGAATGATAGGAGGCTGTAAAGATCTGCTGCTTTGTCTCTTCCTCCTCATGCACCAGCCCTGAGCCAGGGATGTCCCCCAGCTCCTTTCTGTGAACATTGAAAACACTGGTGGGATGATCCCTCCTTCACTGCCCTGTTTGTAGTTCACTGCCCCAGCCCAAGCAGGACCCAATGAACCCATGACAAGGGTCTTGGCAAGGGGGTGACTCAGGGTCTATCCATAGGTGAGGGCTTTCTTCATAAGCCTCCTGAAGACCTTGTCTTGGCTTCTCTGCTTCCAAGCACTTTCTGTCCTTCCAGTCCTGCTCCAGATGATGATATCAAGGTGTAATTGAGAGTGGAAGGAACCACAAAGAAGGAAAATGTGGAAGCTGAAGGTTTGCTCTGCCCTGGGATCTCCTGGGGTCTCCTGCCTCTGCTGTCACAGGAGGGGCAGGGCACGTTGTGAAGGTGTTACAGGGCTCTTGGTACAAAGGACTTGCTGACTTTTCCCTTCCAGCAGCAAACATCAGAGCCTCCCTGCCAGGCTGTAGTTCCTGGGATTTACCTACATGGACAGCCTGGAGTTAAACCTGCCTTATCAAGATCTTTCTCAAACTCAAGTCCTGTTGTCATTTGGCATCTTATCTAACCTGCTTTCCATCCTGCAATGCTCTCCATGGGATTTCCTGGGGGACCTGCACTCCAAGAGGGGTGAGCTGGGAGGCAGAGGGCAGCAGGCAGCCCCAGCCCTGCTGTTTATACCTTGCCTGGGTGCTCTCAGCTCGGAGCACACCTCATCTCTTTTGGTTTTATGCACTATGCTGTCCTCCCCAACTTTCCACCCTGAAGTTTCATGTTAGGCCTTTTTCTGCTCAAATTGGCTGAAAATAGGTAAAAATAGCCCATGGTTGGTGGCAGCTACTGAGATAGATAAGGTTATCTGGAGCTTTATCAGCTGCTGAGTCCTGCATTTTCGATGGGTTTCACTTTCATTATTCCTAAGCCGGGCAAATCTCTCTTAAATTCTCCGCACTGCCATGAATGTGATGGGCGTGGGCAGCCTGGCAGGAGGTTTTGTTTCCAGTCTTTCTGCCTATGGACAGAGCAGCATTGTGGCTTTCCAAGGTCAGGGGTTCATGTGCATATATTGAAGAAATCTGCTTTGTCCTTACTTTAGGAGGGATTTCACCTGGCCAAGACCTGGTGCAGTGTCAGCAGAGACTGTTGACCCAGAGATTTGCATGGGGTGGTGCTGCTCATGCAGGAGCAAAGGTTCCCCTCTCCAAGCACAAAAACATTGTTGTACAAGGAGGAAAAGTATAGGGAAAAGGCAGTTGCACATGTGCATTCAGAAGCTGCAAGCTTGACTTGCAAGCTTGGTCACTACCCCTTCCCCAGCTTCAAGTGGAACTATGAGCATGTGGCAGAACATTTTTGCAGTGAAGATTGAAGAAATGCACGTAACAGATCCGTGGACACTTCTGGGGGATGATACCCTGCAGGTGCAGGCCTGCAAGCCTGGCTGGAAGGAGTTTATGCCGCGCCGTGCTCTTGGGAGGTAGGGGGCTGCTGATGGACCCTGTTGGAGGGGGATCAGGATTGATGGGTTGATATGGGGACCTTTTCCTTTTTCAAAATTTGCTTGTGGGAAATGGGGTTTTGAGCAAAAAGGGGGAGTTTGGAGGTGGATGAGTCTGTGAAGGGTTTCTTAATTTTTGTTTGAATCTCGGTGGGTTATTGCCAAACTGGAAAACATGGTATTTGGAGGGGAGAATAGTTCAGCAGGTCCAAAGGGCAGCTGCTATTTGGCCAGAATTTCTCCATGTCATTGTTAAGATGAAAAGAGCTCCTTCAGCAAGAAGGGGGAGTTATATCTCACTAGAACCAAATCTTCTGGGTTTGCACGCAGGGGGTGAGGAGAGGGAGAACCACTGTGTTCTGGGACATGGGGTGATGCCTCAGCAGCCCCTGCACCTGCACCAGGCTGCAGGGCCTTGGGCAGAGGGAGTCTGTGGCTCTGCTTTGCTCATGGGAAGCCCCATCGCAAACATTTCCACCCTGGGCATTGCTCAGACACCTTGCGTGAGTGGCAGCAAATGAAGACCTTGGTTGCCAGCCCCAATACAAATTGTGCAAGATGAAGACCTGTGGCTGCACACCTTTTGGCTCCTCAAGATATCTTTGCGCCTGCCCTGCACCCTCCACCCACACTTTCCTTCTGTTTTGCTTTTTATTGTCTTACCCAGTCTTGGGCTTGATGCTGGCTTTCTGCTGAGCTGTGATGAGCCAGCACGGGCGAGAGGATGGAGTGTCACAAATAGGGACCTGATGCTACCCATCCCAAGGGCCCCTGCTTTTGGCAGTGGGGAGAGGATCCCAAAAGACAGCCTGGCTTCTGAAATCTTTAATGCTGGGGCCAGCCCTCAGCTCACATCTATGGTGAATTTCCCAGACAGGCATCATGCTGTCAGGGGGAGGACAGTTTGGTGTAAAGCTTGCATGAGTGAAGTTAGTCCATAGTCTGTGTTAACCCTTGTCCCTACTGACTGTGCTGAAAGCCTCTAGCTCAGCATGGGGCACCTGGGATGAGCTGGTCTCCTCTTTGCCCTGACAGGTTTCAGTGCTCCCAGTGCTTTTATAACTGGTCTTCTGCCAAAGTGCACATTGTGTTCCACATGTACCACGGCCCAGGCTGGGGCACGGTGTGGATGCGGATCTTTCGCCAGAAGTGCAGGCGCTGCCCTAACTCCCGGCTGGAGGATCCTCAGTTCAGCCCGGACACTGTGGAGACAATTCTGCACAACCTGGTGATAAAGATCCTCCAGTATTTCTACAAGAAACCTGTCCACCCCTCTGACCTCCTGGAAGTCGTGGTGGATAGACCAGTGACGGGGCCACACGACTGTGCCCACTGCGAGGCCTGCGAGCTCGGCATTTGCAACAGGTCACAGAGGGCCCCGGCACTGGATGCCTGGAAGCCCTTGATGGGTGAGGACAAGGCCAGGATGCACAGCAGCAAGCCATGGGTGGCCTGGCCTTCAGATGTCTGGAAGTCCTTAACAAATATGGGGGAGGCTGGAACCCATCACACGGAGCCATGGTCATCCCTGGGATCAGATGACTGCAAGCCCTTGGTTGGTGTGGACAAGGCCAGCACCCATCACACTACGTTGAAGTCAGCCCCAACACAAGTTGCCCGGAGTAAAACAAAAACCACGACATCTCAGACCCTGAAACACCAGGGCTTAAGGCCCCATGAAGCCTCGGCCCACCACCCCTCACCCTCCAACAGGAACTTCTCCTGGAAATGGTGCTGCTGCATTGGCAGTTCTTTGCTTGGTGTTTTGGCACTGATCATCTTCGTTGTGCTTTATTTGACCATCATGTAGAGGGACCTGGAGATCACAGAGAGGAGCTGGGGTGATGGATAGGGAAACTGATGAACTGCTGGAAAATTGGATACCCAAGGTCAGCCCTTGCTCTTGGCTCAGCAAGCTCCCCAGCTCCCGGTGGCATGGGATGCCTCAGCCAGGCACCTTACCCAACAACCTCTGGAAGACTGATGGGTCTGGTGGATTCTTATGAGACATATTCTGTATGAGGATGAATCTCCCAGCTACCCTCATTCTACCAGCACAGGATGAGGTTTATTACTTGCAGGAACAAAACAACCTCCTTCTCCTCAGCCCAGGAATGCATTTGTGCTTTTTAATGTCTCAAAAGCCTTTTCTAGCTGTGTGTGGGCATCTTGAAGGGAAGCTTGGGGCTGTTTTTATCTCCCAGGGTGCTCTGCTTCCAGAGAGGCACATGCCCAGTCTGCCCTGCCTTTGGCCAGCTGTCTGGGTACCTTGCAGAGGGAGCAAAGGGTGCCAAACTTGGCAAGTGCAAGAAGGCTGTGGCAGCAAGTCCAAAGTCTAGGCCCCAGTTATGCAGAAATTGCAAATATTGGGCTACAACGGGGAAGATGCAGACTCTTGCCTTCTGCTACTTCACCCTTCAGGGCTTTAGGGACCTGGTGGGTGACTTAAGGCTGGGAGGAAACGTGCTGTCCTCATGCAGCCTAACACCCTGACTCTCACCTTCCCAGCAGGGCAGCTGGGCTCCTGCAGAACTTGCCCGTGGGCACAGCATGTCCTGTGGCCACAACTGATTTCAGCTGGGATGAGCTGGGATGGAGAAAATTTTCTTCTTTGTAGCTGTTACTGCACTGTACTTTAGATTTAATATGGCAGTAATAATGTTGCTAGCACACTGATGTTTTAGTAATTGCAAGTAGTGTTTACTCTAAGTCCAGGACTTTTCTGTTTCCTGTGCTCTGCCAGTGGAGCAGGTGCACAGGGAGCTGGGAGGGAGCAGGGCCAGGACAGCTGACCAGAACTGGCCCAAGGGACTTTGCACACCATAGATCATGCTGCTCAGTGGATAAACTGGAGGAGTTGGCTGGAATGGGCTGTTTGCTCTGGGGGATGGGCTGGACATCAGTCAGAGGGTGATGAACAACTGTAGTGTGCATTTCTTGTCTTTATTATGTCTCTCTCTATCTCTCTGTTCATGATTGTTATTATTATTAATATTTATTTTATTTCAATTATCAATTGAAATATTGTTCTTATCTCAATTCACAGACTTTACCCTTTTCCAATTCTCCTCCCCGTCCTGCTGGGGCAGGGTGGTTTGACTGAGTGAGAGGTTGTGCTGTACTTAGTTACTGGCTGAGCTCAAACCACAGCAACATGAATAAACTTTTGAAATAGCCTGTAACCTGTACATCACAAGCCCCAAACACAACCATGGTTACCAAGATCTGTTTTCTCCGGGACCCTGGGTTGAGCAAGTGGTGTTGGGGGGCCAAGGTGTGCCCTGTGAGAGAGAGCATTGTGAGGGCTGTCACCTGGGAGTGCACTGGTGACACCAGGGATGGGAAATACATCTCCATGGGGTCACAGGAGAATCCAGGAGATGCAACCATGCTGCTTACCTGAGTAGCAGAGTTGAATTGACAACCTCCAAACAACTTTGGGTACTGAAATAGATTTTAAATCTGTCAAATTAGTCCAACAAGAAGCAGGCCTGCAGAACCACTGAGGCAGCTGTATCCGTTCTCTCCTTGCTTTGCAAATGATTTGATGCTGAAGATGGGTATGATATTAAAGATTTTGTGACTGAATTAGTGGAAGAATGATGGACCAAAGGAAAAAAAAATAACCAAACTCAGTGTGGCTCACATAGCACCAATCCCTGGCTGTGCAGCTTCCCATGTGCTGTCCTCTCCTCCCTGCTGTACCTTGAAGGGCCCTTTATGCTGCTTTTTCTGCTACTGTAAAGTTCGTCTTTATTCTCAGCTAGGCAACCTGCAGGCTATTGGTTAAAAAATAAATATAACAAGAAATTGGTTAAAAAAAAATATAACAAGAAAAGACTGTGTATTCTAGACGCCGTGTGAATTTGGTTTCTTAAGTGCTCTAACCTGCTTCTATCCCACCGACCATTCTCTTCAGCAGCGCCTTCTCTGCAGCCTCAGCAGCCCTGGCCATGGAGCCACCAGATGGAGCTGCAGGTCTCCGGCACTGCTCCGGGAACCACTGGGACCAGTGACCCGCCAGCACTGGGAGGGGACAGCATTCCCCTCCCTCCTGTTTCTGTGGCCAGCTGCTGCCCTGTAGCACGGTCCCCCCAGAGCCCACCCCACGTGTGTCCGGGGCTGGTCTGTGGCTGAGTGGCTCTGATGAGTGCTCTGCTGTGATCAGACGAGGCTGATCCTGCAGCCCGGACCAGCTTCCTTCCCTCCTGTGCTGCGAGCAGCCCGCCCCTCCCCGACAGCAAAGATACGGCCGAGTTTCCTGCTGCCACTGCCCACAGCCCTCTCTTTCCATGCTGAGGATTTCCCAGCCCCAGGGACCGTGTCCGGGCTGTCTGTGCCTCCCCAGCCACCCAGATGCCGAGGGGGAACTCCCTCGCCTCTGCCCGAGATGCCAGCTCTGGCGGAGACTACATCCCTGCAGGGGTCCCTGTTTTCCTGCTTGAGCCTCTCTGCTCTTTTACAAGGGCAGACCCACTTCTTGCTCCCCTGCAAGTCTTTTACACACCCCCTGTGCTCCCACTTCCATGGCCCAGTGTGAATATTCTCCTTCTCCCCTGGTTCCCTCCTCGCTGCTGCCTTCTTGCCTGCCTGTGTCCTCATTCTGTGCAAGCATGTCCCCTCCCTCATGCAGCCCCCTCATCTCCTCCCCAGTCCTCAGAGCCACATGTGCATGAATGGGCTTCTCAGCCATGGCCTCGTTTTTGGGGTTCTTTCCAGGATACCCCTTTCCAACATGCAGTTGTGACCATTTCTAGTTTCTGAGCAAACTGCCTTAAAATTCTTTCTGGGGCTCCTGGCACTTTTGGGTTCAGAGCAAGCACTCCTGGCCTGGCTGTCATGAGAGCAGTGAGCCCATCCCAGAGGATGAAGGAAGAAGGATGCTCAGTCTGTGGGTTTTGTGCAGGTCCTGTCCCCCCCCCAGTCTGTCTGAGATTGGGCTCTGCTACAGCCAGCTCTCAGCTCATGCCTGGCACTCGCAGCCAGGGACAGCAAAACTTCACCCAGGGATGTTTTGCTGGCTTTTCACCACAGCCAGACTGATAAATAGCTGTCTCCACGCCTGTCTCCCTGGAGAGAAGCTCTCACCACTCCGGCAGGTTGTGAGGTGCCAGAAATGCAGAACCAATTGTTAGTCTCACTTTTGTCCTCGGCTGTCTGTCCCCAGCCCCCTGCAGCCACCACAGTGCCCGTGGGTCACTCGGGGCTGGCACAGCTTGGTGAGCAGGGGGCGAGGGCTGGGCTGGGTCGGGATTTCCCGGCAGAGCTATTGACGGGAGGCGGGGAGAGTCTGTATTCACCAGCGGTCTGTTAAAGGGCAGCAATATTTTATAATGTGCCCCAGGGCTGTCTAGGCTCAGATCTCATAGATGATGGTTTAATGCTCAGGGGACCAGGCCTTCATTTTGCTTTTTCTCTGTCCTCTCTTCTACTCCCCTGATGTCTCTGGAAGTGTTGGCAGACCTGTGAGCCAGCCAGACCCACCATCCTCCTCCCTGCCGTCAGTGCAGAGGAGCCTGTTTTTCAGTTCTGTGTCATAGGAAAATAGGGATCAATAACCCAGCTCCCAGCCCTGGATGCAGGCACATGGGAGGAAACAGCCCCCATTATTTTAAGCTCCCTCCAGAGTGGAGATTTTCACAGTCTCTGATGCAGAGATGTCTGGCAGAGTTTTGTCCCTGTCTCAGCTCACATGCAGATCCTCTGCTGTGAGGACATTCTCCTTCAGTCCAACAATGAGTGGGAATGGGCTGATTTTTCACACCTTTTAAACAAACCTCATATTGTTTCCCTCATGTCAGTTGAACCCAGACTTAATTGCTATTCTCAGCAAACAGGTTGCTGCCCTCTGCTCCTGCCACCACCCCCATCTTCAGTGATGTGCTAAGGCTATAAATAATTGAAGGCAGGATCTCCTCTGTCGCCCTTTTTTTGTGATTTGTATTCAGGGGCTGCTCAGGGTCTGTCTCAGCCCTAGAAGCTGCATAGGCCAAGGCTGAGCAGCTGTCAGAGTGAGGGATGGTGTGAAGATTCTCCTGGGAGTGCAGGCGTGCATGGCAGATATCAGCAACCAGCCTTAACCATGTTCCTCTTGGAATAAAAGCCACAGGGCACAAGCTCAATACATACAAAAGTTTTATTTTGTTCTCAGGAGGAAGTCTAAGAGAACCATCCTTACCTGACATCAGGTATTTTACAGAATGTAATATATATAAAAAAAGAAATACATATATATTAAAAAATACCTTGCAATTACATGACATAGCCAAGAGTACAGTTCATAGTGTATCTGCAAGTTCAACCTTCCTTAGGCCTTCTGCTCCTCTACAAGTTCTACAAATGGCTTTTTGGGTGATAGCAAAATGTCAGAGTGGCTCATCCACTCATCCAGAGTGCCTTCTTCCTTTCATGGAAAAACCAAAGGAGGAGGAGAAAGAGAGGCCTGAAGGAGGCTACAGGCACGCAGAGAGCACAGCAAGCAGTTTTTGCATGTTGCTTACAGCTATGTTGGCAAATGAAGGAGAAAGTCCTGCTGAAGGAAGGACAGCTCACCTGACATTGTTCCTTTTTGGGACTTGTCTGCACGGGCTATGGAGGGGAGCTGGGGAGATATGAATACTCCTCGTGTGGTAGGTGGATTTGAGTCAGTCTAGAAGGACTCGGACACCTGCAGTAGGCCACAGGAGCCATGAACAAACACTGAACACCAATGGTAACCTGTAAATCAGCTAAATCAGTGGCCTCAAAAGCAGTGAAAAGGGACTAGGTTCTTGCAAGAATGAATAAACTGTCATGCAGGACTAACCAGCCCCTGAGAAAGAGATGAAAGACAAGAAAGGGTGTTTTATATGAAACGATTCTGCTGAAAATAAGTATTGCTTAGATACAGCTGATGTGAAGCTGTCTTGTAATGGAAAACTTTCCTTGGGAGGTCTGCTGTGGCTGGAAACCACAGAGCTAATCTCGGGGTGGGACTGGAGAGGGCTTCAGGTGATAGAAGATTGGAGAAATTTTTGTGGCAGGAGGTCAGGGTGGTGCTGAGTTCAAACCCTGCTCTGTGTCCTCATGTTCTCTGTGGGTCTCTCATCCCACATGGTGGGATACAGGTATCCATTTGGGCTGGTGCTGTCTTGGCAGCTATGGCTGAAGTTTAGGGCTAAATGTGGATGCATCCTCACATCTTTGGGGCCAGGTGGATATCACCTGAGACGCTACCAAGAAGAGATGTTTATTTGCCTATGAAAATAATGGCAAACTCCCAGGACTCTCTCACTACTCCTTGTACAGAAAATGGGGTTCACCAGCGTTGCGAACCTGTGAGGTCCAGGCCTGCCCACATGGATTTCCTGCACTGTCCATAGGCTCTGAAGCTCTGTAGCTGCATCTTCTGACAGAGAGATCTGGCCAGAGAGTCCTGGGGGTGGGGACAATTGCCTGTACACAGCACAAAGCTTTGGTGTCAGGGAAACGCTGCCTCAATCGCTGTGCCTTTTTCCTGCCTCGGAGGGAAGTTCCCTGGAGTGTGGGTGAGGTTTGCAGATGGGCAGCACATGCAGAGGACACCAGCTGAGATCTTGTCCTTCGCCCCCTCCTTCCAGCTCCCTAGCAAGCATTTCCTAAGAATGCGAGCGAAGGGATGCGGGACCAAGCGAAACAAATGACCTGGCAAGGGCTTGGCATACGTGGAGTATCGTGGCTATTGCTTGCGAAAGACCCGAGTCTGGAGCACATTAAACAATAACAACAAGAAGAAAGGGAGCCGCGGTGGCAGCAGGCAGCTTAGTCACTCATCTCTCCAGCTCTGGGTCCAGAAATGTCCATCTCTCTGAGGAGCCTGTTTTCTGCTCCACCCAGTCCACGTAGTTGGAGACCTTGGTGTACACACCGTACACCTGCTTGCTGCCGCACTCCTCCGGGCCACCCCACGAGACCAGGCCTTGGGCCACCCACCTCCGTGTTCCCGGGTCCTGGATGACGAAGGCTCCCCCACTGTCCCCCAGACAAGTGTCCTTGCCCCCCTCGTAGTAGCCAGCACAGAACATGTTCTCGGTCACGCTGTAGTTGCCCGAGCGCGACTCGTAGCTGGTCTTGCACTCGGCGTGCAGCACCACGGGCAGTTTGACGTACTGCAGGATGTCAGACAGGGTCCTCATGCCTGAGCTGATGATCTCGTCCACTGTGATGTTGGGGTTGGAGATCCCCCAGCCAGCCACCAGCCCCAGCGTGTTGGGGTGAGGCCCCTCCAGCTCGTGCTCAAACTGGGGCAGGCAGACAGGCATGACGTACTTCCCCATGGTCACCTTCTCCTTCAGCTTCACCAGCGCGATGTCGTGGTTGTAGTTCTGGATGTCAAACTCTTCGTGGAGGATGATCCTCTCCACCGTCCTGTTGACAGCTTCCATCTTGTTCCTCACGTCGTGAAGGGCCAGGTAGACGGTGACGTGCTCCTTGGAGACGGGGATGACGGTCTTGTCCCGCCGCTGGGACCGCAGCACGTGGGCGGCCGTCAGCACCCAGGACTCTGAGAGCAGCGCCCCGCTGCCGAACCATTTGTCGTTGGGCACCCGGGACATGTCCTCCACCACAATCAGGGCCTGCCAGGGGAAGAAGCCGGGCTCCGCGTTCCGCCCGCCGATGATGCGCTTGATGATGCCGGGCAGAGGACGAGCCGGCCGGCCACACACTGGGGACAGAAGGGACAGCACAGTTACCTCCAGCTTATTTATCTAGGGAACAAATGAAAGGGGCCGTGTGGCTGGTTATCTCCAAACCAAACACTCTCTTTTGTCCTTTTTGGTTTTGTTTTTCTTTCCATTTTCAGTTTCTTGAGGGATTTGGCTAGATCCACACCACTTCAGATGCAGAAAGGCCAAATGAGTAATCTTACAGCCTCACTGTGACCTGTGAGCTCAACCAGCCCTTCACAGACCTTTCAGGCACTTGCTTGGCTCCTGCTCAGTGTGCCAAGAGACCCAGGGGAATGATGGTGGGAGGACTGGAGCTTGACATCAACCCAGTCTCACCCCTCACTGAGACCTGTCATGAGGTCTGTGCTCTCACAGCCATGGCATTTGCCCTCCTGGAGCTGCTGTGGCTGGAGAAGGCTCAGCCATGGGATGTTGCCTAGCACCATGGGCTTTACTCCTGCGTCTCATCAGCCACAATTCTGGCAGCCAAACCAGAAGCTCTCTGCTCAGCTCTTCAACAGACCAGAATTAATGCCTGAAGAACCCTGACATGGTGCCTGCTTTGCTCCCAGAAGCTTTATCTAGGCACGGTGTTAGGAAGGTGAGGGAATCAGGATGTTGAAGGTGGCTCTGAAAGGTTGGACAGGGTAGGGAGGGACAATCCTGTCCCTAGGGAATTTAAGCCTTGGGATATGGCTGTTGGTGGTAGGGCTGATTCCTGCCTGTGGCAGCACTGTGGAACAGGACTCAGGTGGCTTGGCAATGCTAATATCACTGGGAGGTTGTGGGAGCCTATTTGGGCATGTCCTACATCTGAAAGAGTCCTGAATCACAGCAACTCAGGTGCAGGTCTCATCCCTCTCAGTCTGCAAAAAAACCCCAGATCCTCCATGGAAAGTGCTGAGACTCTGCCTCAATGCCACCTGAGCTGTGAGGATGCAAAGCCCCACAACCAGAGGCTCTGACCCCTCAGGGTGGTGGGGTCAGGGTGAGAATCAGTCTTGGGACCAGGGCAGGAGCACTGGAAGCTGCTACTGCAGATTTGTTGAGGCTGGGGTCTGTATCTTGGAAAAATGTAACTCTAGCAGGGAGGGAACATGGTGAATGTGTCTCTGCATGTGCTCCACACCCCTGCCTTTCCCAGTGCTGAAAGGAATAAAAAACATGCTCAGGAAAAGAATTCCTGTGTCCCAGCCCAGCTGCTCTGCTGCACCGAAGCCGATGGCTGTCCCAGGGAGATGCTTTTAGAGGAAGTGCATCCAGCCAAATATTTATTAAATTACATATCAAAAATGCTGACCAGGCGGCAAATGCTCCCACTAATGGCAGAGGCAGGCATGGAGCAGAGGTTCCTGGAAGAGAGGTTCCTATTGATGGGGAGGTGCGTGAGACACGGGAAGATCTGAAGAGCAGCTGGCCAGCTGCTGCCGGCAGATGCGGATCTCAGGAGAGTGTGACCCTCTCTCTGGGATTTTCCATTTTCCTGAAGTCTCTCTGACTCCTGTCACTAATCACAAGGCCTGGAAATGGCCCATGAAAGCGGCTATGGCCCCAAAGCTGTCCCCGTATGCTCCCAGCTCAAATTAGTTCAGGCTGAAACATCAAGCAGAGATGCAGAGAGCAGCTGCCACAACAAGAGCAGCCACAGCCCTGGTCTTGGAGTTTTGTGGGATGCAGGGAATCTTAGGAGTCCTTTCTCTAGCCTTGCAGTGTCTCAGCATGGCTGGAGAGCAGATACCCTCCATGGGGTTGGGCCAGTGTCTGAACCCAGGCTGGTTGCAGCTGCAGCTGCTGCATGGCATGGATGCCTGTACCTCTCTGGAGAGCCATCCCTGCACATCCCACTACAGCCCACACCCAAACTGCCTCCAGGCCCCTGACGTGCTAGCCAGTCTGGCCCCATGCTTGGCCATGGCCACAAACTCCCAGAGACTTTTGTTTAATCCCAAGCAGGTGCCTGGCCTGGAAACTTGCTGGCTGCAAACATTTCTGCCACTGCTCAAAGACTTGGGACATTTCCTTCCCTGTAAAGCAGTTTGTTTTTTTCTGGAAGGCTTGAAGAGGTGATAATTGCTACTGGATGAGTACACACTGCCAACAGGAGCTGGCAGCCAGGTAATGCTCTGCTCTTGGCTAAAACCATCTCCAGGGATGCTGGCAGCTGAGCATGGCCAGGGGGCTGCTTGAGTGGGGAGCTTGGGGAGCCCTGACAGCTGGGATGGCTGTGACCCCAGTGCCACCACTGCACCCTGACCCCCTAGGCCTGCTGGGGTAGCAGGAAGCCTCTGTCCCCACCACCCTGCTGGCCATGCACTGTGGCACTTGGGTATGTCCAGCTGGCACTGTCACCAGGAGCAGGGTTCTTGCATGGCAGCATGCCCTCCCTGTGTCCCTGCTCTGCACCCCTGGCTGTGTGAAGCCACCCCAGCACAGTACCTGGTCTGCAGGATGGCAGCTTGGTCCCCAGCTCCTCACTCCTCCACTGCCCCAGTGCATCGCACGTGTAGGTGGCTGCAAGAGAGCAAAGTGTTAGCTGGGCTCTGGTCCTGGCATGAGGGATTGTCCTTTCCAGTGAGGAGACCTTGCCCGGCTGTCAGGGCCCTTTGAACCCTTTTTCAGAGCAGGAAGTGACCTCCCTTTTAATGCCCTTGGCCATGGTAGCCCTGCCCCCATGCAGGGACATGTCTCCATCCTCAGTTTCATTGCCTGGAGCTGTCTGGAGGGCTGTGCTATGGCCTCAGCCTCTGCTGGCAGCTGCCTCCATACAAAAATGCTGCCAATGCCCATTCTGATAATTCATATGTGATGCTGGGATCATATGCAGGGAGAGAAAAGCAGGAAGACAAGAATGTGAAGAATTCTTTTGGCTTTGGCTGCTGAGGGAGGAGAAGGGAGAAGGGCTGGGCTGTGTATGCACCCTTTCTACTGTCCAGAACTGGGTCTGGAGGGTACAGAGAATTGTGATAATGATAAACCAACTTGTGGTTTTTCTTGGTTGCGGACCAAGGGGGATGGCAGGAAAAACTCAGTCTGATATGATCCCACCACTATCTGTTCAGCTTGTTCTGTGCTGAACACTTGGGTGCTGGAATGAGAAGCCTTGCAGAGTCCTTCCAGAGTCTGCTCAACCTGGTACTCTCTCTAGCAGCAGCTCCTTTCACAGACACACAGAAAATTTTGTAGTCTGCAGGGAGCAGATGGCAGGGCGAGAAGGCAGAATGCAAAACAGACACTCACACCGCTCTGCTGAGGCTGTGAAACACCCAGGCAAAGCAGCCAGCAGGGCCAGCTCCATCCTACCTCATTTGTCCAGTCTGACAGTCCAGGCAGGGCAGACACAGGGCTTGGTATGTGCAGGCTACATCCACAGCCTGCTGTTTGCAGAACACCCTGGAGCTGCCATCCCAGCTCCCCCTCTTGCATCCCACGTGCCCACCCTGGCTGTGCCGTGGGGACGTGGCCTGGCCCCACTGCTCACCGGTGCTGTTGGGGGCCATGTGGTAGTAGGGGTGCTGGCAGTGGTACTGGATGGATGCCTGGTAGGTGGTCAGGTTGTTCCTGGTGGAGAAGGTGACAAAGCCATGCTCCAGCTCCGGCGGCATCTTGCAGTCAGCAACTGAAAGCCAACACAGAAGGGGGGGTTGGACCCTGTGCTGTGGTTTGGGGTGTTCAGCCAGCCAGCAGGCAGGTAGTGCTGGGCTCTGGCCTGGGATGGTGCTCTTGGGGGGCAGACCAAGGGCCTGTATGGTGCTGTGTCCCTTTTCTCTGTGGCACTGCAGGGGGCTCTGGCCTGGCAGGGCAGGCTGGCCCTGTGAAACCCTGCCATGGCCACCCTGCACAGACAGAGCACACGAGTGGCACCAGGAACACCAGCAGCCTGTCCCACCCATAGGCTGTGTGACCAACACTCACACTGGTGGAGACCCCAGGCCCAGGAGCCCCTTCATGAGGGGTCAAGATCTCTCTGCTGCTCCACTGGGAGGGGAAGAAGCCTGTCCTGGCAGGTGAGATGGTCCCAGAGTGTGTCTTTGCACTGCTGAAGTGTGCAGGGAGAGGCAGGCAGTGATTCACCAGCTGTGCATCAGGGGTGCTCCTCTATGTACAAGGCTTTGCTGAGAGCACAGCCCTGTCCTTCCTGCTCTGGTTTTGCTCACCAAGAGCTGATGAGCATTTATAGATGATCATTTATAGATCAGCCCTGGGTCCTGGCTGTCCTGTGACAGCAGGAGATGAAGGACATGGACAGTGTGGCTTGGCTGGTCTGCAGGCAAGGGAGAGGCCAGTACATGTGGGTGAGACCAAACTCCTCCATCCCCCAAGACATCAGCAGGGTTGGCTCTGCTTTACCAGTCCCTGGTGTTGACTCAGGGTGGGATTGAGGGAGAAGAATTTTGCCCTTCCCCATGGCCTGTCCATGGTTCCCTTTCTCCCCATGACCTCCCAGAGTGCTCTGCCCTCTCCCCATGGCTTGTCCCCTGTATTAGGTTAGTGCCAAACACTCCAGGGAGGGCCCCAGGCTGTGGGAGGGTTCATCTGCCAAGTCCAGGAGTCACCTCCTTGGAGCTGAGCCTCCCTCCCACGTGGGCTGCTCACAGCACATTCAGGTGATGCTGTGCAGCCTTCCCCTCCCCATCCTGGGTGAGCTGCCCCAGGGGAGGGCAGGAACCAGGGTCTGATAGTGCCAGGAAATGCAGCGCTGTGCAGCTGGGTTCTGCTGTGTTTAGGATGAGGGGCTGAGTAGGGAAACAGTGACTTTGCAGTAAGCAGTTCCTGTGGGTCAGGGATGATGTGAGGTCTGTTGGTTCCCATGTGCTCTAGGATGTGAAGGGAACGAGGAGAGTACTCTTAACTGATCCAGGCTAACAAAGAGAGAATTCACTGGACACAGTAGCTGGAACCAGGGATATGGACCACTGCTCAAGATTGCCTAATTCCTTGGGTGAAAAAAGCCTGATTTATGGCAAAATACTGCAGCTCACCATTCCCCAGGGTCCCCTTCACTGTCTGTAGAGACAGCAAGTGATGGGATGAGTGTGTAGGTGCAGGCAGGCTGGGTGGAGACTCTGGGTTTTCTTGCAGGAAAGAGGGAATGAATGTCAGGGGACCACCCTGACCATCTCTGCTCTGGGACTGTTTATGGCTGCAGGGCAGCATTCACAGGCCTGCACAGCCCATCTCATCCCTGTGTGTCCCTCAGACCTGGGCAGGCCTGATCCCTGGAGAATGGGCTCTTGCAGAGAGGTGTTGCTGCACCAGTGTCCCAGGTCCTGCTGAAAGCGTGAGGGGAGGGCATTCCTTCTGTGAGCCTTTCTAGAGTTTTTCCTCAGGAAAGGGGCCATTTAGCATCTCTGTCTTTGTAGGACCAGAAGTGGACTGATGTCCCCAACACACATCTCCTCCTCCTCTCCCTCTCGTCCACATCCCTGCACCCTCTTAGAGGAGCCTCCAATGCCTCAGGGAGAACAGTGTGCGTGCCCATGGTTCCTGGGGATGTGAATGGGGCCAGATACCAGGTCTGGCCTCCTTGAGCTCCTTGGGCAGTCAGCCTGAGGCCAGGCTGTCCTCATCTCTGCCAGGCCAGCCACGGGGAGCCAAGGGGAAGTGAAGGAACATCATCCCCCTGTCTTGGTGCCTGCAGGACAGGGCTGGTGATGCCAACCCATCCTCCAGGCCTTCTTGTCCAGAGGGTCTGAAAGGCACCAGGACTCTTGGAGAGAGGAGGGGAAGGAGTGTTTCTTATTTGCAACACTGGGCCAGTGAGGAAGGACAGTGGGAGACTGAATCCAACCCACCAACCCAGCAACCGGGTGGCCGTGCCACAGTCCTTGCACAGCTGCCTTGGAGGGGGAGCCAGGGCGGCCCAGGAGTCCGAGCGCAGAGGGAGGGATGCAGAAATGCTGGGAGCCAGCAGCAGCAGCACGTGGTGCCCAGGCAGTGGTGCTGGGGCAGGTGGGCCCCCTTCCCTGGGGCAGTGTGTCAGTGGCAAAGGGGGGCTCGGCGTCCCTCTCCTTCACCCTTCTCGAGACGGAGTTAAGAAAGCACCAGGCGCGAGGGTTAAGAGTGCCATGCCGGTTAGACAAGCCACAGAGATGGATTTGGCAGCCAGGCCAGTGGAAAGGGAACCTGCCCTGGGTACGGGACAGATCAGAGGGGCATCGAGGCAGGCTGCCCATCGGGGCGGCACGGCCGGCGCCAGCCTCACGCAGCCACTCGCTCCGAGCCGGCTCTTCCCTCTGTCTGGTTGTCGGCTCTATCTGCAGCTGCACCGAAAGCACAGGGGAAGGAGGAGAGCAGAGAGAGAAAGCCCAATTAGTAGATGAGCGGAGAGACATGCAGGAAACCCAGCCCCCAAAACACCAGAAATCGTTAATGAGCTCCCAGCGAGCTGTGCCAGGGTGCTGTGGATGCCAGTGGAGCCACGGCCCTGCTGGGGACCCCCTCACTCTGCTCAGCCAGGGCAGCCTGGGAGTGATGGCTGGGAGAAGCTGTCACTGGTTTCTGTTTAGCCTCTGCAGGCTATGGAGCGGGATTTTATCCACTTTGCTGAGAAGTTTTCTATTTTCTGCATTGTTTGTGCCCTGCCTCGCACAGACATCCCAGGGAGGTGGAAGTCTGTAGCCTAGAGGCTTAAATTGCCCATTTAGGGGCTTCTTGGCTTTCCAAAGATGTCTTAGAAATTTAGTGTAATGAGTCATATTACACAAGAAGGGATTAGTTCCAGCCCAGCTGGAACAAAGCAGGTAATAATTTCCATTTTCTCAAAAAATTAGTAATTTTTGGTGCTAAAAATATTTACCTAGATTTTGTTCTAAGTTTTAGACAATGCAAAATTTTCTCCGATCACTGTTCAAGCCAGATGAAATCAATGGGAATTTGTGGTAGTGTGAGTGTAGGAGTGAGGAGTTCCTCAGTAGGGCAGAGGCATCACTGACCCCACAGCTTTTAAGGAGCCCTTTCAGTTATTAATCTATTTAGAAAGTCTGAGAGGCTCCCAGTTTCCATTTGGCCTGAGAAAACATGAATTAGAACTCCAGAAATACTCTTTGTTCCAAGGTAAGATGCACAATTATTGAAAGCGTCTGCCCAGATGAGAAGAACCTGGATCCCAAAACATACCCCCCTGCCTCTCCTGGAAGGACCTGGGACAATGTCTGACCATGTTTGCTGCTTTTCTCCTCTGGACCGGCCTTACAGCACTGAGCAGCAGTGAGAGCCTCCCTGAGCTCTGAGAGGTTTGGGGGAAAAGGAAAAGGTGTGATCAGATACATATCTCACACCTGAGCTGAGGGAAGAGCTGGATTAGATGAAGGAGGAGATTATTCAAATTATCACCTGTCCTTTCAAATGACATTTCTTTTCTCCTCTCATTTTCTCCCATTTAAAGGTTTGTAAATATTTGGACATTTTTCCCTCCTCTCTCACTTACCTGAGCAGTGCTCAGTTTAGGTTCATACCAGGGACCTCTCTAATGCCCTGCATTCTAATAGCCTCCATTTGGAAGGAAATTTGGACCAGGAACTAGATTATCCCACATTGTCCCAGGCTTACCTGACAGAGCCAGTTCTGAAGAGCCAGGCTTGCTCTTTCTTTGACAGGGAGACAGCAAAGTGGCTCACAAATCAAGTTCTATGAGTAATCTGAATGAAAGCACCAATCTCCTGCTTGTGGCATTTGGCCTGAGCCCCGTTATGTTATCCAAGAACAAGCCAAAAGAGCTTTGCAGGGTTACGTAGCCTCTCTGGCTGGGTTTGTGTCTCTGAGTAAGGAACTCCACTCTGGCAGGGCAGCTCCCATTAGCATGAAATGATTTTAGCAGGAAAAGGACATTGGCAGGGTAGGGAAAGGGTGTCCTTACTTTTGCAGATAGGGATCTTGTTACTCCACGTGCCATCCTTCAGACACTCGATCTGGAAGGAGTCGCTTTCCACGTTATCCTGTGCAGAAGGTACCAACAAAACAAAAAACAAACCACATTCTATCAATGTTCAAAGCAAAGAAATAAATCTCTCAATAAAAAGGGAATTTCTTGGTGATTTAGTCAGGTTATATCTAGCATGCCCTGGAAGAGGACTTTTTTAGTTAAGAATTGCAATAAAATTGTAATGAAAAACTTGAGGTGTTTTCTTGCTGCCAGCAACTTGGTGGCACACTGAAAGCCAAAGAACTGGAGTCACTTATTCCTGTTGTGAATGATGGGATGGGTAAGGAGGCAGCTCTGCACAAAGGATGGGACTGGGAGGAGATCAGAGAAATACCCAGGTCCATGTTGGAAGTCAAAGTGGGCTACTGGCTTGGAGGGAAGACAGCCACGCCATGAGTCAGCCATGCTCTCTGTGGTTCTCAGCTGCTTCCCAGAGAGAGCCTGCCAAAGTCCTGCCCTCCTGACTCACTAATGCTGTCCCCAAGTCCCTGAGGACCTCCCAGTCAGTGGAGACTGGCCTCTGCAGGGCTGCTGAGACAGTGCCCACTGAGGTGGGGGGCAGGCAGAGCCCTGGCAGCTGCCTCAGAGTTTCTGCTGATTTTTTTCTCTGGCAGGGGACCCAGGCCTGACATTCTGTGAAGTTGCTGCCTCTGGAGAGATGCTGAGAGGATGGCTCAGGGAAGTGCTATCTCCTCTTTTCCTCTGCATCTTTGGAAAGGAAAGGTGTTGGCTCTCAGAGGAGGTGTTTTCCTTGCCCCTGGGAAGGGGATGAGTATGATGTGTGATTGTGTTCACTCTCCCAGAGATGCAGTGGCTCTGAGAGGAAGTATCCTCTTCTTCATACCTGTATTCCCATCTCCATGTTGTCAACCCATACCTTCAGCACTTTGTATCCAGTGTTGCAGCTGATGACAACCTGGTCTTTGAAGGTGTACTTGGCTTGAGAAGGCTCAATTTTCCCATTGATTGGTGGTTGCACCAGTGGGCACGGGTTTCCTTTGAATAGAAAGCAAATGAGGCTAAACAGGGGAATAAATAGAGCAAATGTAAAGTCCCAGCTCTTCCACCCAGCCCATGTAGCAGAATTTGAGCATCTCTGCCTTGCTTTTACCCTTAGTCTACACTGGCATGGCACAGCCAGGCATGGAGGCTCCATGTCTTTCCTTCAGTCTGTAATTCTCTGTCTTTGAGCATTACAAATCTGGGAGCTAATAACAGTAGCTTGTGCCATTATCCTGCCCAAAATTGCTCTGCTCTGCAATATGGTCTTGTTTCAGAGCCCAGTTGTTGTAGGGAAAAAAAGAATCATTTGGAGGGAGGGCTCCATGTTACTTTAAGCCTCTCCTATTGTGATTTTTGGAACAGATCCTTTCTGGAGACAGGATCACAGACTACCAAATTCATGCTGTCCACCTTTATAAAGCCCTTCCCATTCCCAAGCCCAGCAAACACGAAAGCAGCAGGAGTTACCAACTGCTGTGTATGACAGCTTCCAGCCCCTGTTGTCTCCAGAGTTGTCACTGTGGAAGTGGATCTGCACGCTGTTGGTTTGGGTTTCAATGCGTCCTGGGGACTTTTCTCCACAGAAAGGTCCAAACTCCTTTTGGCCTGCTTGGATCTGCCGAGGGAAAGATGACGGAGGGATTTGAGGGGGCTCTCTGATCCCTGAGGCCAATGGGTGGGGCTGGAGTGGGGCTTAAGCACCATGTGTTGGGAGAATGTGAACAGAAAGAGGGTCTCTGTTGGTTGGGGGGGGTCACAAGCAGATGTGGTAAGAGACATGGGGTGAATAGAGCACAAGGCTCCTGTTGATTCTATCAACCCTGTTTAGACTGGGGCGATTCTGATCCCATCACCAGAGCACTGGGCACACAAAACGTGAGTGTGAGAGGAGGAGAGTGCAGAGCCCAGCTCACCTTGATGTGGTCATATGGACAGGTCACCTCGGGGTGGTCTTCCACATCAAAGCTGTCCTCAAAGTTGAGGGTGATGAAGAAGCCCTCCTCCAGCTCGATGCGGTACAGGCAGTCCGAGCTCTTGGGGTAGGGGCTGGGGAAGTCAGCACTGGTGATCACCCCGCTCCTCTGGGTGTAGAGGTTGTCACTGCACTCCACTGAAACACAGCCATGGCTCCATCAGGGCCCTGACAGCCGTGACCCAGCTCTGACCAACCCAGGAATCCTCCCAGTGGAGTGGGGTCTGTTGGGTGGATCATGAATTCCGAATATGGGTACATGGATCCCAAATATGTGTCCATGCAAGGAGAATCTCACACAGCCAACTTCCAAATATGCCCATGGCACAGGAGCCCTGGGCTGAGAGCTAGTCCCAGCTAATCTACATGATGCAGATGCAGAGCAGGGACTAAAGCTTTTCATTTTTCTGACTTGAGGAGATCTATAGAGCTTAGCTGAGGAGCATAGCCCCTGGGAGAAGGAGTCCCACACTACTGGTTTGTAGGGGAATAGGCTGCTCATCCCTGCTAACAGCCAAAAAAGGGCTGTTTTGCCTGTGCTTGGAAGGTGTGATGCCTACTCAGGGACCCTCTGTGTGCCCATGCCTGGGTGTGGGCTGTGCCTGTGGTACCTTTACAGGTCCTGTTGTCGGAGTGCAGGATGTAGCCAAACCTGCAGGAGCAGTAGTACCCGCCAATGTAGTTGTGGCAGTAATGGTCACAAGCCAGCTCCTCATCACTCTTCTCCTGGCACTCATCCACATCTAGAATGGAGTTAACAAGGAAGGGAGGTCACCCTGAAGCTCTCCACATGTCACTCTTTGTGGGGACATTTGTCACAACACCGAGAAATCTTGTATTATCTCATGTGGTGGGTCACATGAGCACCCAGTGAGTCCCACATGGCCCAAGGGCTGCGCACGAGTTCTTCTCTAACCCAGGAACCCAAGGCTGACCTGAGATGTGGTTCCTGCAAATCTGGTTCCCTGTCCTAGGGCAATCTGGCCCTGCAGCTCCAATGCTCTTACCCACAGCGGTGTAATGGGCATCGAAGCCAGTGAAGCGTTCCTCGTTGGAGAAGTCAGACCTGAAAGTGAGCCCCATGTAGGGCCCTGGGGACAGGATCACTTGCTGTCCTGGAGCCTGCTCTGTGTCCGTTGTCTCCCTGCCACAGAAGGTTGCCAGCTCCTGGTCCTCAGTTTCAATCTGTTGGCAGAAAGAAGGGGTGAGCCTGGAGAGCCTGCTGTGTGTTCCCTGGGGAGATCAGGCTGGAATTGGAATAATCCTCCCTACCCGGGAGCTCACACCTCTGCCTGTGCTCGCCCAGGCTGCTCCCTGCCAGGACTCACCAGTGTCACCATAGAGCACAGGGACTCAGTCTGCCTGTTCTGCCTGGAGGGGCCTCTGAGGCAGATGCCAAGAGCCTTTGGCATCCAGGATGTAGTGAGGAGCTGGGGGATGTAAGGGGAGGACGCAGGGTGGGAGCTCATTTGGGAGATGGGATGAGATCATGGGGTGGCAGTGCAGAAGAAGGGATGTGAAAATCAGCCCTGGGCTGTGTCATTCCCACTCAGAGCTGGTGGCACCTGAGATGCTTCCCCTCACCTCTTCCCATGGCTCAAACACTGATCCATCTGTGAGAGGGGCCTAGAGCAGTCCCTGCCTATTGGTTTTGCATCAACTCAAAGCAGCAGCTGTAATTTCTGTCCCTTGGGCTGCCTTGGACAAGCTTGGTCCTGTCCCTCCTACCCAGGCTCTCTGTCTGGCTCCAGAGCTGTGGCTCCAGGCACTGCTGGGACTCTGACCGTGCACCCAGAGGGCTGAGGAAGGGGAGTGATGAGCCAGGGTGCCCTGTTGTCATACCAGCACATTCAGTAGTCTCTGTGTGCATCCCTTTAAAACAGAGCCTTATCTGTGCCTTAAAGCACTGTAATCCCTGCAGAAAACCCTTCAGTTTTCCATGGAAACCCTCTCCTTTCCTTTTTCCCCTGCTGTTTTCTCCAGCATTGGTCCACCTCCTTCTCCTACACATCCCATCCCCAGCCCCTGTCTCAAGCACCAAGCACAACCTCTCCCAGGCAGTTCCCAGCACCCTGCCTGCTTTCCCCCGGGGATTTGAATATGAATAAGCCTCGGCAGAGGAATGTGATGAGCACCACCAGGCAGCCACCACTGCTCGAGCCAAGCCACCGCTATTGAGGCTGTGATGAAGTCTGCAGCCCCCCAGCACATGCCTGGGGAAATCAGTCATCTGCTGGGGGCCCATGGGGTCCCGGAGGTGCTGGAATGCTGTCCCTGGCTTGCTTGGCCTCAGCAAGAAGAGACCCTTCTCTGACTTCGTCCCTGCCACCAAGAGACCCCCAGGATGTGCCTGCTGGGGAGGGTCTGGGCTGAAAGGGAAATTTCCCAGAGCTGAACAAACAAGAGGAAACTCGTTCACACCAGGGAAAGCCAACATGGAAATGGCAACTCAGCATGCCTTGACATTGCCTCCAGATATTTTCCATCCTCTCATACAAGCTGGAGCTGGCCAGAAAAGAGAGACACTTTCCGATGATAAATTTTGGGAATTTCGAGAAAAACACACGCACCCTGCTTTGGGGACAAAAACCCAATTGAATTTTTTTTTTTTTTTTTTTTTTTTTTTTGTGTAACAGCATTCTGGGGCAAAAAAAGAAAACAAGTAATTTGGGCTCCATCTGGTTTCAATCCCTTTGAAATATACTGTGGTGCTTTAGAATTGCTTTTAAATCTGAAAGATTGTTTTGAAATGAAAAAGTGTTTCAGACTGAAAAACAGGAGTGCCATCACCAGCAGCAAAGGAAAAAGGCATTTCAGCCCTGATGCACAGAGTGGGCAGTGCCAGCACGTGGAACACAGCCTCTTCCACAGAAAATGCTTTTTCTTAAGGAAATCTGTGGGAAGGAGGAATTTCCAGCCAGCTGCTCTGTGTGGGGCTGGTGGCTGTCACCCCTGTCAGAGTTCAGAGCCACCGCGTGAGCTCCCATTCCTTGCCTTCAGCCCCAGGGAGTGCAGGACCTGCAGTGCAGCATTCCCAAAGTGCAGGAAAACCTTCCCAATGCCCTGTGCCTCTGCTCTAGGATGCTGCAGCCATGGGGCCAGCCCCAAGCATCCCTGGATCCCTGGATCCAGCCCTGGAGCAGCAGGATGGGCCCCGGGAGAGCTGTGCTCTCCTCACTGGAGGCATCACAGCCCCTTATCTGAGACGGGTCCCATGCCCCGAGCCACAGGGAGCAGAGGCAGCCCTGCAGCAGTAAACTAAACACAGAGGTCATCATCCCTGGTTAATATTTGCTGCTTCTGCTGGGGACTGTATACTTTACTTTTGTAGATCATTTACATCCAGCGAGCAGGCTGGTAATTAAATCCTGGTTGTTTGTTTGGAGTTTCTCCCTCTCGGGTCACGATGTCGACGTTTTCACTAGAGAAGATGTGTCCCTGAGGGAAATATCAATTGCCACAGAGAAATTCCCTATAAAAATACGCTGAAAGAATCTTCCTTTGAAAAATAAAATATAGCAACACCCTTGTGCATTAAATTTACCCGTGCCAATGCCTCCTGCCGTCTTCCCTGTTTTTTCTTGTATCCTCAGTCCCTCATTAAGACTTCTGCCCTTCTGGATGGAGGCAGATTGGAGTCCCTCTCTGGTTGTGGATCCATCCCTCTGCATTTTGCTGGTGCTGTGGCTAATGGGTGTCCCAAGCTGTGGGGCCCCTCTCTGCCCCACAGTAATTCCTCCCTTGGGCAAAGGAGCTGGGATGCCCTGGCTGGCAGGAAAAAATGCTATCCCAGGGCATGGGCTGTTGGGGATGCCTGGGAGCACTGATGCTCTGAAGGTGCCTCCTGCAGCCAGGGGGTTAATAAAATGCCAGAAACACCGAGGGGAATTTGGCCAGGCAGTTTGGTGTCTGCTGCCCGAGAGGAGCAGGCAATACAGAAACACAGCCGCCACCCGCCCCCCTCTGCAGCCCTCCAGGAATGCACTAATTGGACTGATGAAGGCCAAACATACCACTTGTAATATATATAAATGGCTCATTAGGCAGAGAAATCGCAGTGCTGGGCTGAAGACACTGGGAACATGACATGGGGAGGAGATGCTCAGAGCCAGGGCAGGGCGCGCAGCGGCCCCCGCAGAGCAGCCCTGCAGAGTGTGGCAAGAAGGCAACACCCAGAGCAACAACGGGGCTTTTTCCACAATGCTGCTGCTGCTGACTGCTGGGAATGAAGCAGGGACAGCCCCTGCAAAAGCCTCCATCTAAGTCTGCTGGAGATCTTCTCCCCAGGATACATCTAGGGTCCTTTCATAAGCTGCAAACATGAAATTGCCCTGAATTTCCATGGGAGCATAGGTGGCAGCCCTGCTATGGGTGATGAAGAAGGATAGCTGGTTTCCTGGGCTGTGGATTTGGCTTGGCTCCAGAGACTGTCCCTTCCTGCACAGCAGCTGCACCCACGTGCCCTATGTACGGGCAAGGTTTGTTCCCTGGAGGGGCTGGGGGTGAAAAGAGACCCAGGCAGGAGGCTGGGGTCCTGCAAGAGAGGATGACTTGCTCCCATGCCTGGTCTCCCTCCTCCCCCTGCACTGTCCCCAGTGGCACAGGGGAATGGACTCTGCAGAGAGGTGGCACTTTCCTATCAGGATAGGAGGGACAAGCAGCAAAGCCCTGGGCTCTCCCAGCTGCCTCCTGGGGTTCACAGTGCTCCTTTTGGGACCCCACACTCCCAGGGAATGAATGAGCCCCAGCTAGGGCTGGCTGACAGGACCAAAAGAGGATGCTCTCCTCCTGAACCCTCAATTCATGCCAAACCTTGATTTGTGCTTTTTCTCCCTGGTTTGAATAGAGGAAGGTGTACATGGGCCCTGTGCATCCTTGTTGCAGCCCCAGGCTGGGCGTGCACTGCCCTGAATGAAAAACCAAGCCTGTTCCCTGGTCCTGCATGTGCCCCACCAGTGCCTCATCAGTCACTGATGGGGCGTCCCCCCATATTCATTCCAATCAAGGAGCTGGCTGCCAAGCTCTTGGGGGCTGATTTCATTCCAGGGCATGACTGAGCAATGTGCAAAACCCCACTGACAGCTCCTCAGGCTCAGATCTCTATAACAACCTTGGGGATTTACTCATGATGGCCCTTTAGAAGCCAGGATGCCCATCTCCCTGTCACTGTGCTCCTCGGTGACACTGTTCAAGTCATTTATCCTGATTTTATAGTCAGAGCTGTGGATTTTTGGGTGCCCTGGGCCAGGGCTGCAGGCTTGCCAACCACGGTGAAACCCCCTGCAAATGAGGAACCCCCAGACTGGCTGGCTGTGGATGGTGAGGAGCTGGGCAGAGCCTGCTGAGCAGCACAGCAAAGGGAAGGAGCAGGAAGAGGGTGGGTGGCTGCTCCATCCCTGTCCACATGCACCTGGCAGGAGGCTGACAGCAGCCACCCAAAGGTGAGAGGCTGTATGCAGTGTGCTGAGCCCCAGAGCTTGGCTCTCCAGCAAACTGGAGTTTTCTGCCTGCATGGGGGGCTTCTCCTGGTGGGTATTTTGGGGATGGCTGTTCCTCCCATTCCTCCTGGCTCACTTCCTTACTGAAGTGCAACTCCCCTTCTCTGCCATGCCCATTTGCACAAACAAGGCTCCCACGCTGTGAGCATTTCTTCAGGAGCCACGTTCATTTTTTACATATACACACAGGGGCACGCGTGCATGTGCATATATATAAATAAACAGCTATTGTTTTAATTAGCCATTGTTTCAGAGCTCTGGAAACTGTTCCCTCCTGCAGACCACCCCGAAGGCAGAGGTCTGTGAGGGTTTACAGCTCACATCACCCTGAGCTTGCCACTTGGGATGAGCTTCTACACCACTTAAGAGCTTGGGTGTGTGGGCAGCCAGGGGGTGAGGGAAGCAGGACACAGGAGCTTTCTGCCTGTCCTGAATTGAGTCCCCACCTGCTCAGCCCCTTTTAAACTCCTTCTTACAGCAGTCAAGATGAGGAAGACCCTGAACAAACAAGAAGGTGTTTCTTCATACACACAGAGACACATAACCATGTATTTAACCTGTCCAACTCTCTGGCATGTGGTGCTGCAGAGATCACAGTTACCCAGGAGCTCAGAAAGCAATGGTACAAGTTCATAGATGGGGAATCCATTGAGCACCATGGAACATAGAGCTCTGCCTGTGTTTCTGAGCTTCCTCACCGTCACCAGCAGAATATTACAGAGAAGCACCTGCATGTGCTAGGTCTATAGTTGTGTTCTATAGCCATGCACTGTGGCCTCTGTCAAAGAGAGGGGTGATTGATGCTGGTTTTATAGCTTGCACTGGTGGGGACAGAGCTGGACACACAAACCCAAGGAGGAAAACAGCCACGGACTCATTCACTGCTCTCCTTAATGTTTCCTAAGCCAGTGGTTTAGCAGCATCAAGAGTGCACCCTTACCCAGCAGAGTAACCTCTGGATCTCCTGGAATCCATCCATTTTCATCACTTTCCAAATGTAATTCTGTGGTGGAGGCTCCGCAAGCTGAGTTATAGCCCCGAGCAAATTTATACAGCTGAGATCTAAATCCCTGTGAAAAATACCTCCTTCTTATGGAAATCCAGCAGCAGGGAGAGCTGTGGTGCCAAGTTGGCACCATGGCCAAATAACAGGGAGCCTTATGAAAAAGGAAAAAAGAGCAGGGGGTGAAGGGCAGGAGGAGGGGTAAAGATTGGAATGGGGAAAGTTTCCAAGAAATCTGTTCCTTGAGCTTACTGGGGTTTTAAAGCAATATATCTCTATATATGTCCCTGGGCCCTTGTGCTTGGAGAAGATCCAGGAGAAGCAGAAAGAGCTAATCAAACCTCAATGAGAGCTGTTAGTAGCAGGGTGAGTGCCAGCACAAAGGGGAAATTAAAGCAGGGAGCAATAGACCCTAGAGGGAAAAATGCACAAATGTTTGCTTTGTTTTCTTAGGGCAAGAATAAAACAATAATTTCAATTATCTGGCAAATAGCACCAGGGTCAAGTTCTGTGGTTCCAGACCTGGGAGCAAGCTCCACCTGCCTCTGTGTGAAGGAGCAGGGTGGAGCTTGTCCTGGTGATGATGTAAGGTGTGTTCAGCCAGGCAACCTAGAAAGCACCTGCTTGCTACTGCTTGATCTGCCAGAAGCTCCACACTTGAACATCTTCAGAGATCTGGAGAGCCACCCTTATCCTGGATGTGAAGGAAAGCCCTGCTTGGAGAAACCTGTGGTGTACAGACATGGTTGCTCTGGGGCACTGCAGTGTGTGGCCACCCCCGTTTTGGGTGGGTTACCACCCAGCAGAGAAGCAGACTGAAATATTTGGAGGTTTTGGCCATGACAGCTCCCTGGAAACCTCCATAGCATTCTCAAGCTCAGGTCTAACCTCTCCCTTTTGCTTCCTGTGGGGATGGACAGGGTGTCCTGAGAGCCTGCAAGGTGTGGCCAGGGGTCCAGGCTGGCTGCAAGACGCATCCACAGCCATGGCCTGACAAGTGTGCCCAGCTCAGGGCATCTCCTGGCTGGCATCAGAGTGGCACAAACTGGTGCTTAGCCACAGGTGTTTTATCAGCCCAGAGGTGTGAAAATCCCATTGGGTGCAGTAAGAATTAGATGCCCAAATACTTTCAGAAATTTGTTTGTCTCTGGGTAAGCTCTGACTCTGGTGTCCCACTCCCTGTTGGTCCAGTGGATGCTGCCAGCTTACCTGTGCTCTCCCTGTGGTCCACTGAACTAAAAACTCCTGAGCCCAATAAAATGGGGAAAACTGTCCTGTTCCCAGCTTTTCCAGCACTACCCTTTCTCAGCTGCCCAAGCAACCCTGCTGTCCATCCCACCACCTGTCACGGCTCACCTTCACATAGTCGTATTCACAGAGGTAGGACGACTCCAAGTCAAAATGCATGAAGTACAGCTTGATTTTAAACCCATCAGGCACAGAGATGTTCCAGGTCATTTCCGAGTCGCTGGGATAGGAGTCGGGGAAGTTGGGAGACTGGATCTCCCCAAACATGTCTGTCAGCTCCACAGCATCTGCCACACAGAGCAGCAAGGCACAGAGGGGCCAGGCCAGGGGGTACCTGGAACACACATGAGGGGATGAAATGGAACTCTGGCAGTGACAGTGGCTGTGCAAGGCTCATCTCTTTTCCCAGGTGGATCGTGCAAGAGGAGGTGCAGCACCATGGCACCATGAGCAACCCCTGGGAGGAGCAGATGGGATCTGCATGTGGCTCCCATGAGGGGAAAGCCCCTTTGGAAGGTGGGTGCCACAGGTGCTGCAAGTGATGCAAAGGCAGCTCCACAGCTCCCAGCCAGCCTGAAGTGCCATCAGGAGCTCGGTGTTTCCTGTGCTGCTGGAGCAGGAGCCATTGGCAACACATCCTAATGTGTTGGCATTATCCTAACTAATGGAGCTCTGGTGGGCAAATCTTCATTTAATGGAAGAATGAACATAAGCATGCTTAATAAAATAATGATGTTCTCTAAATCGATTTAGTGAAAGCATCCTGGCAATAACTGCTAAGTATCATTATTATTATTATTATCATTATTGCTGCTGAGCCTCATCCTGCCAAATTGGGATCATTAACTCTCAGTAAATAGCACACATCTTTGCAGCTGGGCAAAGATGGAACCAGGCCTCAGCTTTGCAACCATGCATGTTACACTCTTCTCTTCTCTTCTCTTCTCTTCTCTTCTCTTCTCTTCTCTTCTCTTCTCTTCTCTTCTCTTCTCTTCTCTTCTCTTCTCTTCTCTTCTCTTCTCTTCTCTTCTCTTCTCTTCTCAGAGGCTGAGATTAATAAAGATGTTTTGTCATCAAACCCATCTTTTAAAAAATCTCAGTCTGAAGACTTTGTCCCAACTCGTTCCCAATTTATTTATCCCAGAGGAGGGTAGAGAGAACAGGTGAATCTGTGGTGGTCCAGCTGACTTCACACCAGCCTTGAGCTTCATTTGTCATGAAAGGGAGCATGAGCTGAGCATTCCTCTGCACAAGGAGAGAACACCACCCATGCTGGAGGTGTGAACACAAAAGCCTGTGCTATTGCATAGGACCCAGAAAGAAGAAAGACCTCAGGCTCTTTACACATAGTTGGAGCATACAAAGGAAAAGAAACATGCAGGAAATAAGAGCCATTAAACATTAAAATTTCTAAAATAGGCACTAAGGCCTGGCAAAGGTTTGTAGGTGTATACAACAGACATTGGAACTACTTACATGTACACCTGGTTTCAAAATCAGGGCTTGATTTAGGTATGCTGGTAAGGAAATTGAAGCTGCATTAGTGGATTATTTTTAACCTGTCTGTGTTCTTTCAAAACCAGGGCAGCAAATTTCTGGGGTTCATTTGTGCAGTGCCATCACTTTTCTCAGCTCTTCTTTACAAAGAAAAGTAAATGGGAGCTGAGAAATTTGGATTGATTTTTCTTTCAAGTGGAGTGAGGTTGAACATGCCCTTTTCTGACAGCTGTTCTGAAACCACAAAAATGTGTGAAGGGAAAAACTGTTATTCCTCTGCTCAGAGTACATGCACGGGGCTGGATGCTGAGCTGGTGTAGTGGGCATCACCTCCTCCATTTCAACAGGCTGTTTTCTTGAGCAGTTCTGCTTCCTCTGAAGCAGGGGAGGCAAAACAGCATCAAACTTCATCCTCACGACCGGAAAGTCTTAACCTCATGTGAAAGTGATAAATGACCGTGGTGTGCACAGAAACCTGAAGCCCACTCAGCAGGTCCCACCTCGCTGTGCCTCGGCCGTGGCAGAGCGGTGCCCATGCCGGGATGTCCCTTTGGCTTTGCAGGGATGTCCCTGTGGCTGTGCCGGGATGTCCCTGTGGCTGTGCCGGGATGTCCCTTTGGCTTTGCAGGGATGTCCCTTTGGCTGTGCCGGGATGTCCCTCTGGCAGTGCCGGGTTATCCCTCTGGCTGTACCGGGATGTCCCTTTGGCTGTGCCGGGTTATCCCTCTGGCTGTACCGGGATAACCCTTTGGCTTTGCCGCGATGCCGGCGTGCAAGCCGGGCTGCGGCACGAAGCTGGGCCGTGAGCACTGCCCTGTTCGCTCAGGACAGAGGAACTGGAACCGATCCTGGAGAATCCCTCCTGAGCAGGACACCCCCCTGCCCGGCCGTGCCCGGGCTCAGCCCGTGCGGGGTACTCACCTCATTTCGCTGCTGGGGGAGTTTCCCGGCGGCTTTGGTGCGGAGGATCGATGGCTCGATCCTTGCGGGGGACGGCTCTGCCTCCTTCCCGGCGCTCCGCTGTCCGCCTTATCTCTGTCCGGAGATTTGCGAGCGTGTGTGCGCCTATGTGTGTGTGTGCGTCTGGAGCTGTCTGGCATTTTCCATGCAGGTCACGCCTTCCCGTGCCTGCAGCGTTCCCCACATCCAGGCAGGCAGGCAGGCAGACCTGCCCGCAGCCGAGCCCTCCTCCCCGCCCGCCGCTCCCTCCTCTCCGCCGCGGGGCTGCCCTGCGCTCCAGCATTCAGCGCCGTTTTTGTCTTCCCTAATCTCCAGAGTTTTGTGTATGTGTGTGTGCCCATGCACATTGTGTTTTCTCTCTCTCTCTCTCTCTCTCTCTTTTTTTTTCTCCCCCCTCACAGCCTGCTTTGCCAGATGGCTAAAATTTGCCTCTCAATAGGGTCTCAGGCTCCAGCAAAAACAGAAGGCAAGAATGTGTGAAAAAAAAAAAACTGTGCCGGGATAAATAGCTTTAGTGGTGGTGCTGCCGCTGGGATCGGCGCTCGGGAATTGTTTTCAGCATCTCTGCTTAGTGCCGAGCAGCGTTTGGGATGGAGATCTGGCTTCCAAGAAACTTTGGAGCTGTGACAGTCTGAATAAAATCAAGCCCTAATTTGCATCCTCCTGTAGAACTGAGGAATTGCCAGATTCAGTATTTTGTCCCAGGGCAAAAGAGCAGCTTTAGAAGTGGACTCTGCTCAGGAGTGAAAACTTTAAACACTAAAGTTGCACAGTGTTTTGAGCCTGACTCCCTCCTGTTCAGGAAACAGGTAAAAACATGAACACTCCCCGCCAAGCCACGGGAGACTGATCTCTCCTCCCTGTGCCAGGCACAAACCAACCCAAACTCCCCTGTCTGCATAGCTAAGAGGGAAGAAGATCTATCCGGGCTGCAAATAAGGGAATGGCACGTAGGACGTCAAAGGATGCGAGCGACTCCCTCATTCAGAAATCTCCTTGGACGCACAAGGAGCAAAACTTTAATAGGTGTTTACCAACTTCAGCTTGAGCTGGTTAATGTGAAGCCCGCAGATATCCACTGGCAGGCACGGATACACATGCGGCACGCTGAAAGGCACACAAAAACAAGGGAGGGAAGAGGCAGGGAAGCAGGGATGTGTTGGCACCACTCGGGGCAGCAGCTCCCGGCCCTCCCGGGCTCGCTGGTGTCAGGCTGTGGCGCTCCCGTTAAAGGGGCGATGGTGCCTCCAGCCTCTGCACAGGCTTTGCCCCTCCAGCAATCCTAGAGAAGCTGGGAGGGAAGTGGATAGAGTGAAAAAAGTAAAATTGTCTTTTTCCATTTCTTGTCTTTGTATTTTGGGAGGTTATGGTTTCTTGGTTTCCCATGAAGAAGCTGCTTTCTCATTCCCGCAAGTCTCTGGTTCTGCACCGAGAAAGAAATGGTACCTAAGAGACACAGTGAAAGAAAATAGAAAAATATGGGTGGAAAAGCACTATAAAAAGAGGAGAAAGGCCCTGAGTAAAGGGAAGATCTCAGTCTGCCATAATTTCTAGCTCTATTTGGAAAGTTTTAACAGCTTATCACTAAACAGACATGAGCTCTCACTCATGCTAACACACCCAGGCAAGCTGATCAAACTAATTAATATGTAAGCAATGTGTCAAATGCAAGGATTTATTTTTGCAGGCAAGTGTGGTCCTGTCTGAGCCCTGAATACACTGTGATCTATTTTTTCCCTGCCTCTTCTGCAGGGTGGGTCCTTTATGCATTAATTTTTCCATCACGGCACTCTTCTATAGCTTTTCGGAATGGCTTCTCTAATTCAGGGGAAGTATTAATTCTGAAGTCAGATTTTCTTTGCCTGATTCTTTCAAGACCACCTTGGGTCAAAGTCAATATTTACACTTCAAGGCTGGACTGGGAAGTGTAAAGTGGTACCAGAAGCTCTGCAGGATTTTGCACCATGCTGGTGGCTGGACCATGGGCTTACAGCATCCATGCTGACTGAGTAGGCTCTGGAAGGCAGGAGAGGATGCCCAAGCAGCAGCACACTGCAGAACCCATCAGCAGCCCTCTGAGCTGGTTTCCCTGCTAGGCTGCTGAATCCTAGGGGTTTTCCTTGATCCAGTGCTTGTCCCTGTCCCCCAACCCCCTTGGTGCGCAGAATCACATCTCCCTGAAAGCTCATGCTGACCAGCTCAGGACTCAGTTTTTTTCCAGCCAAATCTTACCTGAGACATTGTGGGCTGTTAAAGAAAGTTGACGGGTGGTGGCTGCATGGCCACCACTTCAATTCTGCTGTACCCAAGTGCTTAAAATTACCTGCAGCCTTCTGCTCCAAACTCCAGCCCCAACAGCTACACTGCTGAATCCTCTGGGAAGGGACTCTGATCTCCAAATGCGTCCTCTTGGAGCCCTGATGAGCTGGCCTGGCTAATTGCACTGAGTTACAGAAGGTCAGCCCTGGTTGCCCTCTGTAGCAACATAAACCCTGTGCTGCAGTGTCTGCTGGTGGGGAGGCAGATGGGGATCTGCAAAGGGAAGGTGGTGCAGAAGCTGTTCTGGCTGCAATGCCTTCTCCTGTGTTATTCCCATCTGACAGAGAGGAGGGCTCATCATAGCCAGGCCTGGCCACTGACACAGCTGCGTGAAGTGTCCATGAAGGGTAAAGGCAATAAAGGCCACCAGGAGAGGATCTGGTGCTGTCCAGGCAAGGTCTCATGTGTGCTGTTACCTGCTCTCTACCTGAGCTGGCTCACAGCTACCAGGGATGCCAGGGCTGTGGAGACATGTCCCACCTCACTGGGGCACTTGGAAAAATATTACCTGAGGTGTCACCATGCAGTGACCAGAGTGGGGATGCTGAGTTTTTGGGAAGGAGTGTTTTTTTCCCCAGGTGCTGGTGGAACAGGGGAGTTAGACTGTGACAGGTCAGCAAACAGGCCTGGACCTGCTTTCTCACTGATGTGTCCCATATTGGAGAGATCATTTTTGGAATTACTTCTGCATGTCCATGATGCTCATCAAGGACTGAGCTCAGCAGTGTTGCCCAAAGCATTTCTTTAATGCTGGGGTCAAATTCACCTCCTTGAAATAATACCAGTATTATCTAATTCCCTGAGTGGAATTAGACAGGAATAAAACAGATGCGAGGGATAAGCATGGACCCACAGGAATATGACTGTGGGGTGAATCTGTGACTGGAATAAATGGTCATACACTGAAAACCAGTATCTTGCAAATGTTTGAGACCCTGCTGCTCTCTGGGTGAGGCCAGCACAGCCCACACCACAGCCTGGGCACACTGCAACGTGTGCACTGCTGCTTGTCATGGTGTGTGTGATAGGGACCAAAGTGCTGGCAGATCTCCTGCTCCTGGTCTCCCCTGCTGTCTTTCACCTGGGATGCTGGAGAAGATTAATTCTCCAGGAAATGTGAGCTCTGTTTTTAACATCTTTCGTGAGTCCTGCAGGAGATGCAGGCTCTGCTCCTGGCAGTTCTCCCCCATCTCTGATGGGCTCCTGGAGCCCCCTCGTGGCTCCTGCCACTGACACGGTCCCACCGACGCCACCTTGGGGAGCTGCTGGGGGACGAACAGCGCTTCTGCTGCAGCTCCTGTGCAGCCCCAGTGCTGGGGAGTCACCTCGGGGGTGTCACAGGGGGGACAGGGCATGGGGGTGACAACAGAGACACGCAGGGGTGTGAACAGGGCGGACAATCCCACTCCAAAGCCATTTCCCTGCTTTGTGAGCCTGGCAGGAGATGAGTCCTTCCGTGGCTTTGCAGTGCCAGCCCCTGGAGCCTGCTGCTCGATGTGACAGCCCCGGGAGAGGCGGCCAGAGCCCGGAGCCGGCGTGGAGGAACGGGAGGATGGATGGGGAACGGGGGGATGTGAGACAACGGGAGAAAGAAGGAAGGTGGAGATCGGGGAGGAGGCACACAAAGGTGGGGAAGGGGCTGTGGGGGTGGCAAAGGGTCTCTCTGTGCAGGAGAGGGGAGAGCGGCTGGGAAGGGGCGTGCGGGGCGGTGGGCAGGGCAGGGCTCGCTGCCCGGGGCTGGGGACGCTCCTCTGTCCCTCGGGCCCCGGTGCCACTAGATGGCACTTGAGCCTCTGCGCGGAGCGACACGGGGGTCCCGGGATGCGCTGGGATCCGCGGGCTCCCGAAATGCTCCTGGCAGCCGTTCCCGTGGGTGATTCTGTACCGGGGACTGGAAATGGAGAAAGCATTTGGGGACGGGTACTTCCCTCCTGTCCCTGGGCTGTGCTGGCTCTCCTGGGGCACTTGCCATGCAGAGAGGCTCATGCCACAGGCCCTTGCACAGGTGACCTGCTGAGGTACCACACAGCTTCCACTGGAAGGTACCTCAGAAATATCTAGTGCACTCTCAGCACAGCCCAGAGGTTATTCTGTAAATCGATGCTTTGTTCGGCTGTGAGAGAAAATCAGATCCATAACGCTGTGGATGGAAATATTGAGTCCCTTTTGCCATTTTCTGTCCCATCCTCTGCCTCTACATGCACACTGTGAGGTCACGGGAGGCGCCCTGACTGTCACAGCATGCTCATGACTGGCACGAGATGATTGGGATTGTTTCAGCAGCCAGACATTCCCCTCTCTGCTGAAACTGAGGGATGCATCCAAAAGGATGCACAGAAGAAAACAAAAGCATATAACATTGAAATAAAACCAGAGAAATCAGGATGTTGTGCCATATATTGGCCAAGTCAAACGCATCTCCTCTCCTCTGGATCCCAGCCACTGCATCGCTGGCTCCTGACAGCTGCCAGATCTGAGACTTTGTGCTGCTGTGTAACTGTGTGTGCTGGGCCCGACTTTGATGGATGTTTTGTCATTGCTCCCCTTTGTATTCTGCTGGAAGGGAAGCCCATGAGTGCTTTTGAGAGTGTGAGGCCTGAGGTGCTGAAGCATCTGACAGGACACAGGCTTGGCTGGGCCTGCACCACTGCTGAAGGACAGGTGCAGGACTTGCGAAGGGCTGAGGCACTTAGCACTCACAGAGGGAAGCAGCAGAGCATCTCTTGCACACCTTTGAGAGAAAAAGACCTTTGAAATTTATTTTGAGCAATCCAGGGAAAACCTGGGGTAGGGACAGACTTTGAAACCTGGTCCTGCCTCATAACCTGTTGCCCCACACCCTCCCCAGTTCAGGGGAGCACTTGGCATGAGAAGGGCTCAGTTTTCTACCCCCAGGTGCCCAGACTCAACATCCTTTGTTTGTCCAAGCCCTTTTCTTGCTGACAAGTGAGTCACTGGGGAGCTCTGCAGGCTGTAAGGGTCAGACCACAACCAATCCCTCTGTGCAAACCAGTGTCCTCTTTAGAGGCAGAGTGCAGTTGTAATGCTTTCAGACAAGCCCAAATTGCTGTGATTTCCCCCTGACAGAGAAGCTGTGAAATTGCAGTGGGACAGAGCGTGGTGTGACAGATTATGTGGTGGCAGGGGATGATAGCAAATCCATGGCACTGGAGGGGGCACAGATAAACGTGAGCTGGCCGAGCTCACTCAACAGTTTGTTTGCAGGACCTTGCTTTGCTGGAAAATAAAAAGACCCAGAAAAATCACAGAGCATTGTTTCTTTCTCTTTTTTTCATTTCCAAAAGCTTGGCCCTGCTGAAGCTGGTGGGTGTTGGACCATGATGTGAGTCATTGCTGGTCCTGATAGCAGCAGCCCCTGCTCACATGCCCAGGGCTCAGTGCAGGTTCCTGTAGCTCATAGCTGCCAGCATCATTCAGGTCTGCAGCCCCTGCTCCAGGTGTGTCACTCTCTGCCCTAAATGCAGCTTCTTTCTCCTCTTGGGAAGCCTGGGAATAAATACCCTGGGAACCCAAAGCTTCCTGCTTTGGAATGTGCATTTTTCCTCAGGACCAGTAGACCCTCTGAAGCTCCCCACAGGGGAAGCCCTCTGCCCTGGGTGGCTGGAGTTACTTCTAGACAAGGTGGTGAGGATGTGATGGATGTGGAAGCTGCAGGTGTTTGTTAGCTGCAGCAATGAACAATCCCCTCCCTGAGTGTGGTGTTGGGTCCACCTGCTCCATGGGGCCTCAGTTACAATGGCACCAAGTAGAATGGTGGCTGGGAAGCAATTTGTCATGAGTGGTGGCTCCTGGGGGTGCCATTTGGTCCTTGGTGGAGCAGGGGTCGGCAGGCAATTTGCTGTGTGCAGGGGACACTGCCCATGTGTGCCATGAACAATGCAAATTTATGCTTGAGGCCCCTTTCTGTGCCTGTGGTAGGAAGCATTTTTAAGGCTGGTGATGTCCTCACACTGCTGGCCATTTCAAGCAACACAGCCTGGAAAGAAAATAAACCAAAGAGGGTCTGATGTACAGAGAAATGTCATGGTGACATCCACTGCCTCTTGGTGAGGCCAAAACTGTTGGGAGAGCCCTTGGTGCTGGGGCTGCTTCAGTGGTGAGGCAGCTGGTGCAGACATCTGTGCCAAGTGACTCATTTCCTCCTGGCCACGAGGGGAAACTGCTGCTGCCAGCATGGAAACCCACATGTTTTAGGGCCTTTCAGTCACTCCAGGGATCATCCCTCTTGCTTCCCATTTCTGGGGTGGGACATGGGCTGCTGAGGAGCTGCTAAGGCTGGAAGGCGAGGCACAGGTATGGGGGTGTTGCAAGAAGGAGATGTCAGACACATCCTTTGGCACTGTGCACACTGAGGAGATCCCCAGACCCCACAGTCACATCTGCCTTGCACCTTTCACACAGGGCAACGCCCATGGCAGAGGCATGATGTCCCCTGCCTCAATTTCTCACGGTGCCATTGGACTCAGTGACGATACAAATGTCAGAGCCATCATGCCACTAACTGGCAAATGTCCTTCCCAAACTGCTGCCCAAGGAAGGTTTGGATATTTAACCCTTCCACTGGCCATCCCTTGGAGCAGCAAGACTGGGAACTCGTGGCTATGGGCAGACAGGGGAGCAGAAGAGGACCCAGGGATTGAGGGATGCTGGAGAGGACTGTGAGCTGTTTGCCTGCCTCTGTGCACTGCTCTGAACCAGCTCGGGAGCTGTTGTGAGTGTGCTGTGGAGGATTATCGACAAGCAGCAGCTCTGCCCTCATTACAGCCCGTTAATCACCCACCGGCTGGCTGGGGGCTGTGCAGAACGGCAGGAAATGCAGAATCTGTTCTGTGGGCTGGAGGTGAGCACAGCTTAGAGATCACATAGCTGGAGACAGAGTATGGGGGGTGAGGGGCTGATTTCAACAGCTCACCTAGATATATGAGACCCAGCAATGGGCCCTTAGTTATCTTCAACATCTGCTGTGCCTTGTGCTTTTTGGGACAACCACATTTACAATCTCTTTCAAATCACATCTTAGCTCTTACTCATGCTCCAACCGACCCCTCCAAGACATAAAAATTCAGCTGATGATGAGCTATAGGTTTGGGAAAAGCAGAAGATTGTTAGTCCTGAGGGCAGCATTGGGCAGAGAGGGATGGTGCCCTGGGCTGAATTTGTGAAGAGCAATTTCTGCATTATTCATTCATGAGTGAGCTCTTTGGGAGTGTATTTGAGCGCAGAAAAATGATATTGAACATTTGTAGCATCACAAATTGACTGCACACAGGTGATTTCAGTTGCTGCCAGGATGTGGCCACTTGTGGGGCAGAGTACAGGTACCTGAGCTACCTGAGCAGATCACCAGTGCAGGGGAGGGTGGGGGCAGACTGGGCAAGGGGAGAAGTTTGTAGCCAGTGTCTGCCTGAGCCACTGTCAGGCAGTGACCCACACACTCTGTGCCCTTGCTTACAGACTGAAGAAATTTAAACATCAGTTTTACACCTCAGGGAAAGCCCCACATGGGGCATGGCTCTGGGCTGTGCTCCCATCTCAGAGCTGGTGAGAATGGCTGGAACATGGGGGTTAATGGTGCTTCTGGTCTGACACAGCTGCACTGGTTTTGCCTTCAGATCAGGTAGAAACTGCAGAAATAGCTACAGAGAAGCTAAGAGTTGTTTTGTTATCCTAGACTTTAGGAAGACTCCCCATGATTCCTTTGCTCTGTCTCCCTCCTCTGCTGTTTCCATCAGGCTTGGGGCACACAGGGGTGTGAGATATGGCTCAGAAAGCTGAGGGATGCAGTTTGGGTGAGGTGGGGTGTGCCTGGTCCTTAGGAAAGCTTGCTGATTTGGGTGGGGGCACCTGCAGAAGAAGGATGCAGGCTTGGCTTGCCCAGGAGGACTTCCCTGCAAGCCAGCTATGTCCCATTTCTCCTTAGTGGTGTCTTTCAGTACTCGTGGGGGCTGAGCTGGGGCTCACAGACCTTTTCTCAGCTCTCAGTCTGGGCTCCCTGGGGAAAGCCAGTCTGTGATGAGGCCAGAGGGCACAATGTGCAGGGGATAAGCTGTCGATAGCTAGTGTGGGTGGGTGCAGATTCTGGTGCTACCATGCTATAAACAGCAATAAAGATACCAAACCCACGCAGACAGGTTGCTGATGAGGCAGCAGCAGCCTCAACAAGAGGCTGAGGAACCATCCAGCTGCCTCCAGCAGGTGCTGGGGGTGAGATATGCTTCATGTCTCATCAGTGCTGGGGAAGCGCTGACAAGAGAAACAAAAGGTGTGAGCAGGGATGGAGAAGGAGAAGCTGGATGGAAAATGTGACTTTAGATCCGTTTCCAAGTGAGAAAAGTCTTTAACATGTTAGAAGACTGCAAAAGGAGGGGTTCCTCACTCAGCAGGGTTTGGATCACCCCACAGCAGCACTGGGGCACGATGGGCTCCTGCTGAAGTCAATGAGAGCACCCAGTTGGGACTGTGCACCCGTGGAGTGACTCCAGCAAACACTTGTGCACCAGAGCTGTGAGCAAAGCTGAGCTGAACCCCAGCTCCAGGGCCACTGACTGCTGGAACTGTCAGCCTGGAATGTCCTGTACCTTCCTCTGGAGCAACTCACTTTGGGAACTGCGTGATAAAGGAGGGCACAGCATGGAGCGGCTGTCACTTCCAGCCTGTCCCATCTGCTTGGTGCCAAGGTCAGAAATGCTTTGTGGGGTTTTTTTTTGGTTGGTTTTTGGAGTCTTTTTCTCATCCCTAGCTGCGTAATTTCATCTATAAAATGCTGAAGTGTCAGCTGGGATCAAGTCCTGCCTTTCATTTTCTGTTTCTGCTTAAATTAATATTGATGTAGTGTTTATCTTTATTTAATATTCATGATGATAAAAGACTTGGAGCCATTCACTTTTAATTACATCCTTCTTATAGAAGTGGTCTAGTGCAATTAGAGACCTTCCAGTGCATGAAGGAAAAACAAACAAAGTTTTTGCCTCCCCTTCCAGAAGTGCAAGTGGGGTTTCCAAGGGCATCCCTGCTATGGTGGCCTGTGAGCAGAAGTTTCTGTGTAGGACTCTGGGCTGTGCTCTCAGGGAATCCACAACACTTGGTGACCATGTGCAGGCCTCTGATGTGGGGCAGTGTCTGGGAGAGGTGGGAAAGGGGCAAATGTGTGATGGTGTTCACAGGGGTCCGAGGATGAGGGAAGAGACAAGGATCTGACTCCATGTTTCAGAAGGCTGATTTATTATTTTATAATATATATTATATTAAAAATATACCAAAAGAATAGAAGAAATTATTTCATCAGAAGGCTAGCTAAGAATAGAAAAAGAAAGAATGATAACAAAGGCTTGTGTCTTGGACAGAGTCTGAGCCAGCTGACTGTGATTGGCCATTAATTAGTAACAACTGCATGAGACCAATCACAGATCCACCTGTTGCATTCCACAGCAGCAGATAATCATTGTTTATATTTTGTTCCTGAGGCCTCTCAGCTTCTCAGGAGGAAAAATCCTAAGGAAAGGATTTTTCACAAAAGATGTCTGTGACACAAATGTGCAGCTCCATTGGGTGGGGGTGGGTGGCTTTGAATGCAAGGAAAAGCAGCTGGGGTGTTGTGATGTGGGAGTTCCATTCCTGTCCTTGCAGCAGCCCCTCTGTGGGGGTGATGGGAGCCCTTGGGCCTGGATGGGGGAATTGGAGCCCCTGTGCTCTCCCTTCTGGCTCTGGGCCTGTGTCCTTGTGCAGCTCAGAGTCTGCCTCTTCTCCCCCAGCAATAACAGACACTTCAATAAAATCTGGGAAAATGACCGTGGAGCGGTGCCTTGATGGCAAGGCAATGAGCAGCTCTCCTCTTCAGCACTCAGACAGCATTGCTCCTCTCTCCCATTACCTTATCCACGAGCAAATTATTATATTGAGCTGTGCAAATTGCCCAGGAGCTTCTGCTGGGAGCCTGAGCCTCTTCTGACACATGAAGCCAATCTGTCTGAGCGTGCCAATGTTCAAACATGGTCTGCTGATCAGCATCTCTTCTGGCAGCTGGGGCAGTGGTGGCTTCTGCTCTTGGTGTGGCTGCTGACAGGAGGCAGCAAGCCTGAGGAATTCCTGTGGACTGGAACAACTCTCCTGCTGTCACAGGGCTGGGTTTTCACAAGTCTTTGAAAATTTGAGCCCTTTAAGCGTTAAATGTCAACACCCTAGGTGGAAACATCCCATGTCACAGCTCTGTTTGACCCCTGTGCCAAACAACTTTCTGTTCTTGGGATGCCTTTTGGTGAGGAATCAGACATTGTTGGTCACATCCTGCTCACAACCAGGGGATTGCTACCTGGGGCTTTCTCATGTTCAGTGTCCTTTGGCTGAGAGAACACCTTAATGAGGAGCTCCTTTAAAGTCTCTGCTCTGTTCAGGCAGGGCTCAGTGCAACAGGCTGATCATTTCCACCCTGTAAAATGTACATAATTCCATTTTACATGGGGCATAATCACTGCAGAACTGACTCTTATTTTCATCCTTTTCCTGCTGTAATTACTATCCCCCTGCTGGATGTCTGTGCATGATGAGTGAAAATTTAAAGTGCCCCGGGTGATGGGACATAGACCTTGCTGAAAAATTTAAATGTCTTGTATCCAGAGAAGGCTGGCCCATAAATAAAGGATGAAGTCTCCACTGCAGGAGGGGGAGAGCTGGTGCAGCTCCTGATTTAACACCTTCCTGCCCACTCCATCCGTACTTGGAGCTCTGTTTCTTCTCCTTGCTGAAATCTGGGAACTTGTAGCAGCCCCAGGGTGTCACAGGCTGGAGACCCAGAGCTGGGAGGCCAGGCTGAGTCACTGTGTGTGTTTTAAGGAAGCCTTGGATTTAGGAGCAAACTGAAAACAACCATCCAGAGTTTAGGTGGGCATGTTGATCCATTTAGCCTAAGAGCTAAAGCTGCTGGTACCTGTGGAGCAGAGTGGCTTAGCTAGAACAGAAGTAATAGGCCAGTTTTCTTCATTGAAAAATGAGGAATACAAGTAATTAATCTCCTTGTGCCATGGAGGGGATGCTGGGGGAAAGTGATTATAACATGCTATGAGCACTGGCATGAATAACTCACTATCCCTTCAAAGGCCAGAGATTTTTTTAGTTTCACTGTAGAGAACTGTTTCTATTCCCACATCTCTTCAGAGGTATTTTACACTCATAATTTGCAGATCAGCCCAGACAGTCACATATGAAATGACAGTTTGGTGAAAAATCTCTCCCAGTAGTAAGTTGCTATTTCTGTGCATTACTGACTGTGCTGCTCGAGTTCACTGTAAAGAACGGGAGTTGGAGACCTGTGGCATCATCAGGTCTGACTCCCTTCTGTCACATGTCAAATCTGCACACAGACTTCAGGGATCCCTCCCCCACTTCTGCTGCTGGCAAGGGCTCATCCAGCACAGAAATAAAGGGGTCAGTCTCCCCCAGGATGTCTGTCCTCAGTCCGCACTGATTTAAGCAGCTGCACCGAGGAGGAAATTGTGTGGGATGGAGCAATGTTTCAGGAGGAGGCAGTGACTCTTCTTGCCTCCCAGGTGGTAATTTGCTCTGAATGTGAAATCTCTCATTTCCAGCTTCATGTCCCAGCAATGAGCTAAGGAGCTTGGCCCTCTGTCTCTCACCCCAGCACCAGGCACCTTCAGCCAACTGGTAGTCTCAAAGATGTTAAATTCCTCCTCAGTTCCATGAAAGGTGGAAGACACAAACTGGTGTCTTCCAAGGGGTGAACTCGACAGTCTCAGAGGTGAGAATCCACTTGGGAGAGTCCCTGAAAAGCCACCCTCATGTGTCTGCTGTCTGTGGAAGGCTGGGTGTGAGGAGTGGGATGCAGAGGCAGAGGAGATAAAAGCTGTGCTTAGGTGGCTCTGTGGCACCTTCTGCCATCAGCCCTCGGGGATGGGGACAGGGACTAAGGCAGGATGGAATATTTGCTGCCATTAACATGGGTAATTACTTTGTCATTCCCTTTTCAGAGCTGGGTGCAGTGAGCTGTGCAGAGAGGATGGAAATTGCATTGGCACAATTTGGGGATGATGTAGAAATGAGCTGAACTGCCAGGGCATCCTTCACTGGGGTCCCATGGAGGTGGGTGAGAGCACTGTAGTGGGTGTGCTAAAAAGCCATCTCATGGGGTGGTATGGGGTCACAGGGATGGGGGGCTCATTCCTGGGAATTGCTTCTTAGGGAGGTTTGTGTGGGTTCTTCCAATTGAACCATTACACTTAATTAGGAGGAGCTCCCTGTGGAGGCTGACAGGTAACAAACTTGAGGGTTGGTCCTTATTAACTCTGGGTTGGGACATTGTTGGGAAGTGCAGGTTGCTCTGGAATTTGCTGCCTGAATCCTGGAGAAACTCTGCTCCCATCTCCTGAGTGTCCCTGTCCCCAAGGCAGGCAGTGTCACACAGTCCCTGTTACCATTGTGTTCTCTGCAAGATGTTTCCATGAGGGGGCTCTTCCCCTTCCCAGGACTGAAGGGGCTCTGGATTTTGCAGGACCACCTCAAGGGCCACAGATTTTTTTTGTTTGCAGGCCTTCTTTAGGGGGAAACTCCAAGAACTGGAGTGTTACCTCCAGAGTGCAGCCAGGAAAGATCATGTTGGTGGCTTGCGGGCTCTGCAACAATCCGGTGGAGGTAACCAGGGATGCCCATCTGTTCCATCTTCCTGCATTCCAGCTATTTTTTTATGCTGGAGACATTGAATGGAGGTTTTCTAAAGGCCAGAGCAGTCTATCCAGCTCTATTCCAGCTGTGTTCTGCCTGCAGCAAGTAGTTTGTGACAGTTCTTTTTTCTTGCCCTGTGCTGCCTGTTCACACCTCTCTGGTGTGGCCCACCCTCCCCCAAGCACAGTGAGGAAGCCCTTTCATTTTGCAGCTGCACTGTGGAGAAACAAGGGACTCTGGGTCTGTATTAATTTTGAAGAAATAGATATTTTGATTGTCAAGTCAATCCCAGGTTATTTTGGGCAAATGCAGTTCGACAGACCATTATTTTGAAGGGACATGGATCATTTAACTAAGCCTAATTGCATCTGTGTGACAATTAGTCACTCAGGCTGAGAAGGAATTGGTGTCACCATCATTTTGTACTTGGAAGCCAGTGACTAAATCTAATGGAAGTGTGTGAATCAGAACGTCTATGTATGTACATTCATTTTAATGCAAAATTGACCACATATCATGGGACTGGGCAAGATTGTGAGTGTGTGGTTGTGCTGCAAGGGTGAAAAGAAGGGCTGAGGATTTGGGAGAGGAGAATGAGGTTTCCAAGTGCCTCTTTGGCTGGAGATATGGGGGGTATGGGAAGGGGTGCTCAGTGCCAGTTTTGGCTCTCAGATACAATTACCCTCTTGGCAAGGGTGATAGGCTCCTGTTTGCAGTACAAACCCAGTGGAGGGAGGAAAACAGCCAAAGGTCTGGAGAAGGGAAAGGTTCCACAGTCCTTGGACTGCTCCATCACCTGGTGGAGTCACCTTGAAAAGCAAGTCAAGAAGCTTGAGACCAAGGGCAAGGCTGTTCCTCAGGGTGAGGTGGAAGACTCTGTCCTCTTTAATTTCCAGGAGGTAAATGATGCTCTGTGTTGTGTCCTGGCAGTGGTCAGGGTTACACTGCAGGAGTAAGGGCTTGCAAGCTTCCACTGCCACCCCATAGCACACCACGTGATGCTGATGTGGTTTATTTGGTTTATTTAAAGGTGTCAGGTAAATCTTGCCAGACTTCGAGGCTCTCAGTTGTCTTTGGTGTTGAGTTCAGTGGTGGGAATGTTTTGGGAAGGAAAGGTGGGAGGGCAGTGCTCCTTTGCCTCAGGTACCACAGACCTGGAATGGCACTGCAGAACTGGGGGGTGGTGAGTGGCTCCTGGGAACTGCCCTTCCTGTCCCACAGAGCCCAAAGTTTCCAAAGTCTTTCAGTTTTTCAGAGAACTGCAGACCGTCAGCTGAACGTCGCAAGTGAGCAAAGGAGCCAGGAAATGAACTCCTCCATGAAACAAAAATCAAACTGACTCATTTGTTTTCAAGGTTCTTTACCCCAGCAAAATGAAAGCCATAATCACACAGGGGAAATAGGAAGATAAATTGGGTGTTATTTCAAGTATTGCTTGCTCACATAATTTTATTGTGATGTTTGCAAGAATGGGCATTTGTTCCAAAGCTTTGGAATCTGGATTCAGACATTCTTGTTACTCTCAGATTTTAGTTAAAAAAAAAGATGTTTTATGCCTCATAATCATAGAACACAGCTTGAAAATTGTGGCTGAGTTTGACTTCAGAAGCTCAGCAACCAGAAAATGAGTAAGGAGAGCTCAGAGGACACTTTGTCAGATTCAGGCCAGGAGGCCTTGCCTTTGCACACCTCTGCCACAGTGCAGTGCAGATAATGAATGTGTCTCAGTGTCTGGGGACACCGAGGTGTTGGCTGTGTGAGCTGGCTGTGACCAAACAGCCTCCTGGGGAGCTCATTTGTCTGAGCATCTCTGCAGCTTGAACTTACAGGGAACAGAGGAGCAGGGTACATGGCTTATTTGTCTCACTGAATGGGGGAAGGACTTGGTGCTGATGTCAGGGAAGATGTTGTGGGAGCTGCCAGACGCTCTGAACACCGAATTTCTGATTTTATTGTGCCCCAGTGCTGTTGTCAGATGAATGGGGTGAGATGGATGCAGCTCCTGCTCCTCTGAACAGCTTTGACAGCTGCTCTGATGGAAACAAAACTGCATTGGCCCCTCTCCTGTTTTGATCAAGACAAATGTTTCTGTGCTTTCAAACAGCCAAACACAGTCTCAGAAGGACGGTAAATTTTAGGGACATATCAGGTAATCTGTGTGTGAGATGGAAAGCAACATCAGGGAAGATTTGGATCTAACACAATCTTTCCTTGCTCTTGAGAAACCAAATACCTCAACGCACTAAGGCTTTAAGGGAAGGGAGCGAAGGGGAGACAGGATCAGTGTGGTACAGTTGAGGTAAGATCATGCCAGGCTCCCTCACATCTCCATCCCACTCCCAACAGATGGATGCCCATCACAAGAGGACCCTGGTGTTGCACACAGCATTTTGTACCTGTCTGAGCCAAGTAAAGCCCTGGATGGCTGCTAATGTGCCTTGCAGAGCTGTCCCCCTCTTCATTATTGATGTTTAAGTCCCTTTCAGAGGCACAGCCATTAATTTTGCCATTGCCTTGGTGTTGAGGAGCCAGCACAGACAGTGTTGTGTTCCTGGAGGCAAAAGTCTGGCTGAAAACACCTCCCACTCCACTCAGCTGCTGTCCTCATCCACACCATCCAGAGGAGCTGGACTCAGGTCCTGGGGTGCAGGTGCTGCTGCGATCTGCTTCAATGAAGAAGGGACAAATGTCCTGGTGAATGCAGGAGATGAAGTGTTCTATCTTGTCCCTGTCCTGCTTTCATCTCCTCCCCTGTAACTTCTTCAGTGCTGTTTTGGGCATTGTCCTGCCTTGGCTTGCCTCTGATGCATTTTCTGAGGTGGGTGGCTGTCACCTGTCACTCCAAGGTGTCACACCTTTGAGAGCAGAGATTATTTCAGAACAGAATCGTTATGAAGTATCAACAAGAAGGAGCTGGGGTTTTAAGAAATAATCCCAGTGTTTTGGGGGGAAATTCTAGCTATTCGTTTGGTAGACAAAGTTTTGTTGGCAGAGGGAGTTCAAGGCAGCACAGGAGGCATTTGTGATCCTGGACATGATGCAATGTTGGGGATAGGACTGGAGAGAAGAATTCCCGGGGAAAACTTCCCCATGCACTGCAGGCCCTGGGCATCCCCTGGAGCCAGAGCATCCTGCAGTGGAGAAGGCCAGGCTTCTCCAGATGGAGCAGGAATTAATTTGGATGGATTCATTGTCACAGCCAGCTCCAGCACTTGGACAGCTGCAGATCCAGCAGCCACCCACAATCAGCTGCATGGCCAAATCTGTGCTGGGGATGGAGCTGCAGGTGCTGCGGACATGAGTGGCACATCCCTGAGGTCTGGGATGTGTATTTTGGTACCTCTGGGCGGAGCAGGGGGTCAGAGGAGTCTGGAGGAGCAGGAGGTGGCACCTGAGAGGTGGCTGCAGCAGCAGGGAGGCAGGGATGTAAAAGAGGCAGGGGGAGTCCAAGGACCCACATTTCTGGGCTATGGGGCAGTCCAGCAGCACAGGCTGTGGCTTGTTCAGGTGGATGCTGTGGGGAGCAAACATCCCTCTGCACGGGTTTGGGGAGCACATTTCCTGGCTTGCAGCCACTAGAGGCTGCCCTGCTCCAGCTCCTGAGCTCCCGTTCCTTGGGATAACTGCGGCTCTGCTGCCTGTGCTGGAGGAATCAGGAGATTTGAAGGTTTTTTTTCCTCCTTTTGTCTACTGGCAGCTTGTTACAGTAAACGTGCGACCTCAGGGATGCACCTTGTGTCCCTGCTCACATGAAGAGGAACTGAGGTACCCGAAGCTGCATGGGGGCTGTTATCACACACAGAGCCCGGTGCCTGTCTGGGGCTGCTGCCAGAAAGGGGGCAGGAGCACACCCTGTGTGTGTGTGTCTGTCTGTCTCTGTGTGTGTAATAACAGCAAAATCCTCAGACCTGCTGGGAGAGCCTGGGGGGGACCCGATTCTGGGAACAGCTGGGCAAATCTGATGGCTGGGCCCTGAAGCACCAGAGCTTCTCTGGGAGAACTGTAGTGTCTCCAGCTGCAGCTGCACCCTCAATCCTGCACTCATACACCTGTGCAAGCCCAGCACCCCTTTGCTAAGCCACTGTGCTGGGGGAAGCTCAGTTCTTAACTTCATTGTCAGCACACCCACTGCAATGTCCTATTCAACAAAAATCCTGCCTGTATGGCCCAGGCATTGCTGCCCTGCATGGTGGCAGATGCAGAGATGCAGCTGTAGAAGGGTAAGACCAGAGCTGTGCTGGGTGGGTTGGAAATATCCCTGAGACAGTCCTGCTGCCCTGAGAGAAAGCCATGGTGGTGGAGATGTGAATTCCAGGCAGGGTGCATGAGATGATCCTATGGGGTGCTGCACAGATTATCCTGATGGTCCCTCATGGCTTTCAGATGGCTCAGAAGCTTCTGGGCTGATACCACCAAAGACTCAGCTCCAAACCTTCCTCTCTGCTCCCTTCCATTTGAGGGGTGTGTGTGGGTCCCAGCCCGGGTTTGCAAGGTGCCACAGGTGACACTGGGCTGGCTCACGGCCAGGTCTGGTGTCACTGGATCTGGCACAATTCCTCCATGTCCCAGCCATCCCAGGGACAGCTGTGCTCCACCGTGTGGCAGCAGGCAGGCCTGGGGAGAGCTGGTTCCAGGCAGTCAGGCAGGCTTGGGGTGCTCGTGGGTCAGAGCCACCACTCCCCTGTTTCTCCTTTGATCTCATTCATTGCTGCTCTTCTCCTTTCTCCTGTGCCCCGCAGAGGTTGGCACAAATCTCTGTTTCTGCCCAGCTGCTGATGGGCTGTGCTGTCCAGAGCCAGAGGATCCTCAGGTGGTGTAAATTGATGTGGCTGCCCTGTGATGAGGGTTCTGGCACTGAATTAGGCCAGGTGAGGATCTGCTCCATAGTCTCTATTTCGTTGTTATCAAAGTCCAAGCATGGTTTCCAGTGCCTGAAAGTCTCTGCCTTCTATCACATCTGTTCTTTGGCAGACCAACGTGTTGACAAAGACACCTTCGTTTATCTTCCCTGTGCATCTGCTGCAGCCGGATGCTTCTCTGACCCTCATGTTTTCAATAATCTTTTTCCTCCTTCCCTCCAGCATTACAGAGCCTCTTATTCATTTGAGAGATAAGTATTTATGTATGTGTTGGTGAGGAAAACTTAATCAATAATGCCTGTGAATAACATTTCTTTGTGTGTTAGACCCATCAGCTCTCTCCCCCACCCCCACCTTCCTTTGTTTTGTTGAGGGTTGTTTGGAGAGGGTTTTTTTGTTTATTTTTATCCTTTCCCTGCAGGATTCACATTCTGCTCTGGCCTCTTTTTTTTTTTTTTTTCTTCTTCCCAAGGTTCAATTGTCAGAGGGAGAAAGTGTACTCCAAGTAAAAGCTGTTGTTTTGGAGAGACACCAATCTCATCAGTTCCCTCCACCCACCCCATGCCTGTCCAGGGGGCTACTCCCAGCCTTCCCATGAGGGACAGGGAAGCCTCTCCCTGAAAATTCAGTCTCACATCTTCTGAGTATAGAATTCACTGTTGGCAAGTGGTTCCCCAAATCTGCACATTTCGGAACTGAGCAGTGATATGCAGCTGCAAAATCCTCAAACAGAGGTTTGTTTTGCTGTTTTTTTTTCCCTCCAGGTGATTGAAAAACAAGAGACATGAAGTTGTGTCTTCCAGAGCAAGTCTTAATGAGGCTTCAGCTGCTCTCTTTGCAAGGGCAGGGTGCTGTGGGCACTGGACCTGTTGCCTTCTCAGGGTGAGCTGGGGCAGCCCAGAGGTTGCTCTGGCCAGGGATTGTGATGGGGTGCTCCAGCTCCTGCTGTAGCTGAAGGGCTGGATGGTAGGAAAAACCCCTCTAATCCTTCTCCCTGCTGTATTTTCTATGCAGTGGGTGTCAGATGGGTCTCATGTAAACCACACTGTGCTGGACAGTCTCACCCAGTGGTTCAGCTCAGTGTTTCCTCACCTCCCTGCAGCATGTGCTGCCTGTTCTGGCCATCAGCATCCCTGGGGATCCTGCTCTGGACAAAGCTGAGCTGCTCTTCCTGTGCCCTGAGCAGGTGTGGCAGCTACCTGTGCATCCTGCCCAGTGCCTGTGGCAGTGACAGGGAAGCTCATACACCATGGTGATGCCTGTGTGCTTGTGGGAAGCGGCTCCAGGAAAGTAATGGACCATGAAATTATCCAAGGAAAGAAAAAAGAAGGAGAGAGTTAGAGCAAACTGCACTGCATCCACAACCTGCTCCACTCTCAGCCAGCTTAATGCACTGGCAAATAAGACATAGTAGTTTTATGCTGAAGACAGGAGGGGCTGGCAAAATAGCTCTTTCCAGCTTATTTGGGTGACCTAGTATGAAGCTACACTGGAAAGATCGATTTCCTGGGGGAAGCTACAAGGAAGTGTCACTGCATTAAAAGAAAAGGAAAAAAGAAAAGCAAACAAACAAACAAAAAAAGGCTTTCAGGGGAAAATGGATAGTCATCATCATCCTTGTGATAGTAAAGTGGACCAATCTTGCAATCTTTATCCTAAGGGATCCCAAAATGTGTTGTCAAATTGTGTGTACAGAAATTCCTTGCCATTTTTTCTGGAGCTCCAACTCCAGTGGGGGAAGGACACATGGGGGAAAAATGTGCTTGAAAACAGAGACTGCAGGGAGAAATTGAGACACATGGAATAGCTACTTAGAGCAGAATTCAGCAATAGGGCAGCATCCCTGGGTGAGAGGGATGGAGGTTGCTAATGGCTCTGGATGGGTACAAGGAGAGCAGCAGCAGCTTTTCATCACCAGGCTCCCTATCTAACCTAATCTGGTCTAATCAATTCTGCTTTTTACATTCCTGCCACAGCAGTGTCTGAGATGGGAAATGAAGTTGTCTGCAATAACTAGAGCTGTTTGGGAAAAGTGTTATTTTTTTCCCATCAAAAACGTCTGGTGAGAACATATGTTTTTGTTGAAGCAAGAGAAAAGCCCTCTGATTTTTATTTAGTCTATTCAAAATCTAAAGCTCAGGGTTTCAGGTTGCTGGAGTGTCTGTTGGAATTACTGCACTTCTCAAGTCACAGAGAGGAATTGTCTGGGGAAATGTTAAGTGTCCATTTGATCAAAAAGCTGTTTTATTGCTGTGCTGCTCCAGGAGTAGAACACAACGGGTGTGACTCTGCCAGAGAATCAGTCAGAGATGATTTCTCCATCCTGCTGCAAGCTCACCAGGTGATGACAGCCTGTTATGCTGCACCTTTCTCCATGCCTTCCTATACAGAATCACAGAATACCAGGTTGGGAGGGACCTCAGGGACTATCTGGTCAAACATTCTTGGCAAAAGCACGGTCCAGACAAGATGGCCTGGAACTGTCTCCAGCCAATTCCAATGGCTAATTATTATCATAGTGAAAAAATTTCCTTTTGTGTTCAGTAATCTTATTTATCCTCAGGTTTTGCATCCCTCAAAACAGAATCTGTCACTGGAACCCAACCCAGGCCTCAGCAACAACTTAAATTCCCTGTTGCCAGGTCTGAGAGGGACTTCAGAGTGCACCTGCTCAGGGCTCTCTTTTTATCCTGCTAGAAACATCTGGAGAGGGAATTTCATCTGATAAGAGGAAGATCAAGAGGAAGTTTCGGGGCTGTTTTGTGCTGCTTGAACCTGTGCAGTAATTCAATTTCTCCAGTGCCATGTTCATCCTACACCAGCTGAGGATCTGAAATCTGCTTGCCAGGTTAATTTGCTTGCAAACAACAGACAATTGACACCAGTGCTGCAGCTTAAATGCTACGTGAGAGAATGTAAGCTGATATGAAAGAGCAAACACCCCCCAAAATAATGGATGGTGGCCACGTGCTCTGCTAAATACAGCTCCAGCTGGGATGTAGAAAGTAGAAAACATGTAAATAAAAAAGAGGTGGGATTGTCTGATGTGACTGCTTTGAGTCATGCACAAAGGCAGCTACAGGAGGTGGATGGGAGACCAGAACACGTGGGTTTTCCTCCACCTCTTCTCTTTTTTCCTTTGCAAAATCCTTTGTGGAAAGAATAGAAAGAAGTCCCTGGCAAGTGAAGCTGTGCTGGGGGTCTGTGGTCCTGTTGTGGGATGAAGCTCCTGCAGGGCTCTCCTAACTGAGACCCTCTCCTCTCACCTGGCTGAGGGCCAGCTCTCCTCTGCTCCCATGTGCCAGCAGGACAGGTGGCCCAAATGATGTCCTGGGTGATCATCTCCATCCCGTCCACACCCCAGTCCAACCCAGGCGGTCCCAGCTGGTTGGTCTCAGGGTGATGGGCTGCCAGAGCCAACCCAGCTCATGCTGTGGCCATGTCCCTCGGGTACAGAGAGCTCTCTTCCCATCATGGCTCTGCCCAAGATGAGTCCTCCTGCATTCCAATGAGCAGTGGTCCCACAGTGTCTCCAGGGTGGGAGCAGCCCGGAGCCATGCCGGGCTCCAGCAGTCCGTCACCGCTCAGCCCGGCTCTCTGCTGATGAAAAGAAAGTTACATTAGAAAGGCCTTTTACCCAGATACTTAATTAAAATAATATTGAAACAAGCAAGACACACTGTGTGCTAAGCACACGGTCACAGCTTCCCACAGCTCATTTGCAAGAGTGCTCAATAATGGCTGTGGGTAATTATTTTTTAATCAGCCAGTGTAAAGAACGATTGGCATGTTAACAAATGGTACTTATTTTCTCTTGCTCCAGCAGGGCGAGATCAGAGGGATGTGGTGCCAGCCAAAGAGTATTCCCTGGCACAGCAAAATCCTTCAGCTTGCCATGGCTGGGTCTTGTGTTTGGAGATGCAAAGAAGTGGATGGGATTAGGAATAGCTGGGGGCAGGCAGGAGAAGGCTGCAGGCATGGGGCAGCCCAAAAGCACTGAGGTGCTTGGGAATGAGGCTCTGGGTGCAAAAACAGGAGGAGGAAAGCTAGACAGAGATGCCTTTGCAGCTACAAGGCTCCCATCCTCCCTCCCTGGTGAGCCGGGAGATAATTCAGGACGGTTTTGGGGTACTGATTTACATCTGTCCAGGACCAATTCTTCAATCAGGGGGACTTGGGCTGGCTTTCTCGTTAATTAGCTGACATGTCACTGAAGCCCAGATGTGATTTTGAGGGCAAGAGCAGTGTTGCCAGCCAGTGGTGTGCTCTACCCCTTGTGAATATTTTGCCCTTCCTAATTGCCTGCTGTCCCACTCCCTGAAAGTTGGGACTGGCTCAGAAGCAGAGCAGCTCTGAATTTGTGCAATTAGACAATTTTCTCTCCTTTTAAAAGCTAAGTGTCTGTTATATGTTATTCCTTCCAAATAGCAGAGCCATCAAGAGGCACAAGACCTTTTCTCCAAGGTTCCTGCTGTTCTCCCTCTGCCTGCCTCCAAGGACAAGCCTGGCTGAACCCTGAAGAATGCACTTTCTCAATTCTGGATTTTTCTCCCTCAGTTTGTCAGCCCTGCTTTGACTCTCAGAGGGCCTTGTGCTCCCGACAGTGCTTGGGTAACTTTGAACATTAATAATTCTCCTTGTTCTAAAACCACATTCTGGGTGCCATGAAAATTAATGAGGGAGCCTCTGGAAATCAATTTGCTGCTCTAAAGTCTCCTTTCTGCAGAGCTGGGTGCTGTGGGCCTTTGGGGTTTATTTTAGGATGGCAGTGTTCTGTATCCTTGGCCAAAGGATGTTCTGTCTTGGGCTTCTGCTGTGGAAAGATGCTCCTTATTTAACTGCCATGCATTTTCTGCCTCCTTCCAGTGACAAGGGTTTGTCAAGTCTTGCTCTGACTCTTCAGGTCTGGGTTTGCTCATTGACTTGGGCTCAGGAGGGTGCCAGCAGTGTCTCCTCTGCTTTGCAGGGTTAAGCTGTGCCATTTCTCACAACCTTTCTGCATGGCTCTGGCTCTTCCTGCTGCTGCTCCCTGCTCATCCTACAAATTTCAGCCTCCTAGGTTTTCAGGTTTTGCTCCTCTTGGAGACATCCTGGCGGGTGAGGAGGAGCAGGACTCTGTCTACAGTCCCCTGATATCACTGCTCAGCTGAGCCAGCACTTGGCCTCTTGTGGCAGAGTGACCAAATGTTCCTGAAACCTCAGCCCCAGTGGCTGGAGAAAGTTCAGAGATGCTTCCTCACGTGGGGAATTCATTGTCATCACCACAAAGGGGGCTCCCAGGTCTTCCAGACAAGCTCTTGGTTTCCCAGCAGCTGGCTTCATGTGGCCTTTGTGTTCCCACGAGACTGTGTGGGCTCATCTTCATCTCGTCTTTCCATCTGGTTGATTTATTTCATTAAGTTGCAAAATTACAACTGACACATTCCTCCCACAATTGAGTTGTTTTTCAGGGTGCAAAAAAAAAAAAAAAAAAAAAAGACTTATCATACCACCCAAGTGCTGTAACTTCTGATTTTCCCATCTGGGCAGATGCGCTTGGTGCCTCTGGGATTTCAATATCCACGTTGCACCAGAGAGTTTTAAATCAGCCACTGTCTCCAACCTCTCCATTGTGAAGTGCTGTTCAGGGGGCAGAGCTGGGCAGTGGGGATTTCCCGTTCCTTTGGTGCATGTTTAATTTATTTTCTATTGTGGTTTTGCTAATTATTTTGTTTGGTTGCCCCCAGGTGCAATGAGTTCTCATGGCTGTCTTTCCTTGCAGAGCCTCCAACACAAATAAACCCAAGAGTGGAGTAAAATCATGGCAGGGAGCTGTCCAAGAGGATGCTGATGCTGGTCCCACTGGGGATGACCCCAGTGGGTCCCATTTAGAACCTTGAGGTGGGTTTGAATCCAGCACCACCAGCCAGCAGATGATCTGTTTGTCCTCTTCCCTCATTTACTTTCCACTCCCAAGGTGAGACTCCATCTATTCCCACCCTATTTTATTTCCCCTGAGCCAGTGTATAATACATTTTGTGCCCTCATCTTTGAGGTGCCCAAAGGTCAAATTTGTCAGAGAGCTTTTCCCTTTCTGCTTTTTAAAAGCAATTTGATTAAAACAGGTCTCTAAACCGTGCCCCTGTCCAGGCTCAGGGGACCCAGCCAGGACTCTTCTTCTTGCAAGTCAATTTTCCCTCCCAGTCAGTCCATTAAAATGCTTTTCCCTGCTAGAGCTCTTCTGGGTGAGAGCACTTTGCTTTATTAATATGGACATGTTTGCTTGGGAATTGGAAATGGGGATTTCTGAGTGAATTTTATCCTTTGAAACAATGCAGTGGTTCTGGCTGTCTGTGGTTTATTTTCCTAGAGTAAGGATGAGATGGTTTTGCTGGGGAACTGACCCGTTAGGGTTCAGCTCAGCTGGCTGGGGGGACATGCTCAGGTTGGTAAAATACCAGCAGTCACTGTTTAGGTGCTGCTGCATCCCTGGTCAAAACTACATTGTTGGGAAAGGGTAATCTGGGTCTTGACCCACTCCAAGCATGGGGACAGGACAAGGTGAGGGATGCTGTGTGCTCACCTGGCTCCTGGGGCAGTTGCTAGAGCTGAGGTTCTCTGTACAACACATTGCAATGTTTGCATTGCAATGTAAGCAGTGTTTGCATGCATCAGCTAGACAAACAGCTTGCTCTCAGATCTGAGATAAACCACCTTTCCAATCTCAGAAGGCTCTCCATATCCATTACAGTTCCTATTTAGGCTCTCTCTTAGCTGGAAAATGAGCACACATCTCTGCTGGTGGAGACGTTCAAGGTACACCCACATCTACATTTGGAGTTAATCTTGTAGTCACTCTCTGCCAGTTCCAATAAAATGAGCTCCCCTTTCTTCATCAAATCTCAGGTGGAAGTTGAGATTAAAGTGTGAAATTGATGTTGTGCAGCAAAAGGCTTTCTGGAATGGCCACTGAATGCAGGGACCAAGCACAATCCTCCCACATGTGGGTGCTTGCAGGGGTGTGTGTGTACAGACAGACATCCTGTCCTTGCTTTTGAGATCACACACATTGACAGAGTCAGTCCCTGCTCCCCAGCCAGCACTCAGGCTCTCAGCAATATCTAATCTCTTCCTGTTGTTAGTGATGATTGCCATAAATACCCACAACACGAATGTGACTTCAGCCAGGCAGTTAAATTCCATTTGTTTTCCTATGATTTAAATCCCACTGTGTTAAAAAGTGTAATTTCTCTGCCTTTCCCCACTGCCCTCTGCTCTCCTCCATATGGAGATTATGAGCTGGGGGAAAGTAAATGTCTTATTTGAAGTAAAAAAAGATAAAGATATTGTTGAAATAACTGCTGTTGGAGGAAGATACATTTTTCAAACACATCCTCTGTGCTCAGCGTGAGGCAGCAGCTGCCTGTGTTTCAGAGCATTATGGTACATTAGCCTCCACATGCAGTGTTGCTTGCTTTGTTTATTATTTTAATTTCAACATCTCTGGCAGGCGTAGATGGTGCCAGGGTGATGGCATGGGAGGAGTGAAGGGCTCTCCTTTGCCATGCAGTGGGGCTGGGGCCACAGGTATCAATCCCCTGGCAGCCACCCAAGGGAGCAGGGCAGGGGCAGGACACTGCCAACCCAGCAATGAACATGACAATTCCTTCTCTTTGCCTGAAAAAAGAGGTGATCTGGAACCTCCAAACTCAGCCTGTATGGACCCCTGGAGCCTTAGCTACAGGAGTCTTTGACAGGATATTTATTGTCCCAGCTACTCCATCCTTACCTGCTCCAGGGGAGGAGCTGTCTCACTAACAGCAAGGAAAAGTCAGGGTCTGTCTGTGGAGAATGATCTGGGTGAGATAAAAGGGGTTATTTTTCTTCTTTACGACAGCAGCCCTTTCTCACTGTGCCCTCTGTGCTCCCCATGTGAAATCAAAGATAGGAAAATGTGGGTTCCAGTCAGCCCCATCTTCACTCTATCCTGCGCAGATGGATTTGTCTGCGTTTTGTTTTGGTGTGTCCAGAAAATTAGGGCAATTTTTGAAGAACAAAAAATTACTTTGTAATGGGGGGAGAAAGACAGAGAATATGTTTTGGCATTCTGTCTCAAAACACCATCCTTTTGTCTCCACCAAGACTCTGCTGCATTTGACCTGAATTCTCAAATAGCTCTGGCCCTCCAGGTCTGGTTTTCATCAAAAACACCCCTCTTGATTCACCAGATAAAATTGCCCAGGTTCACTCAGGAGGCTGCCCACAGAGTGCTCTGGAGTGCCAAGACCTCACTGGGCTTCTAAATTCCCCATCAGCTGGGGGATTTAAGCAGAATATCTGTGATTCTGTCTCTGACCTCATCCCTGGGCTGTGCTGATGACTTCATCTGTCCCACTCCATTGCCTGGAGAACCCCAGAGGATGGGAGGCTTGGGAAATACCTTGCTCCTCTGAGAAGCTATTTGCAAATATTAACATAAAGCCTATTGGTATGCATTAAAGGCCAAAGTCAGGCTGAGTTCCTCTTATCTCTAAAGCCCTGATGAGATGGGAGGGAGCAGACAGTATCTGATGGTGGGTGCATGGGAATGAGAGGTTGGATTCATTAATGACACTTTTCCCTTTCTGCCTGGTTCTGGTACCAGCACAGATTTGCAAGGGAATGCAGTCAGTTGGTAGCAGAAATGCTTGGAAAACTATGTCTGGCTTGGCAAATATGGAAAGGAAGTATAAATCAAAGTAAAGTAACACTGACAGCTCTAGAAATGGACTTAACTTCTGATAACAAAATGACACTGGAATAAAATATTGCCTTGAGAGCCAAATGATTTGACAGAAAAGGGCTGAACAGCTCTGGCAGCCAGGCAAGCACCACTGACACATTGACCAGTGCTGAGTGCCCAAATGGCTTTGGAGAGCTGGTGTGGCCATTCCCTGTGAGCATCCCAGGGCACGGCTGTGGTCACCCAGCCTGAGCTCCAGTGTCACAGTGACTGTGTGGTTTCACTCAATTGTGCCTTCTCAAAACCAAGTGGATCCTGGTCCAGGATCCAGCTCTCTGGATGAGGAGTCTGCTCTGAGCTGGTGCTGCAGGAGAGGACAAGAGAAGGTGGTGTCCTGCCACATCATCACCCCATCTTCCTTGAAACCCCTTCCTGGAGTGGAGCAAGGCATCCTCTGGAAGTGCCCATCTCCCCTCTGGCTGCAGGGAGAGCAGGGCATGGCCATTCCAAGGCAGCCAGATTGCAGGGAATGGAGTCTTTTCCTGCATTTAGTAGCTTTTCACACCCCAGTGGAACAGATGGGAAAGGCACCTAGGGGCCCCAGTGGGAAAGGTGCAAATCCATCCTGCAGCCCTGCAGACCGGCATGGCCAAATGCTCAGCCACTGCAGCCACTGCAGGCGAAGAGATAAGGAGAAGGAGCAAGACTTTGATTGCTGTGAATACTCAGCACATGGAGGGAACAAAGAGAGGCATTGATCTCCTTTACTGCTCAGTGCTGTCATAGGAATGGAGCAAACAGCTGCTCAGTCCCACTTCGTCAGAAAATCCTGCCCTGAGTATTAGTTTCAGCTCATCCACAAGAGCCTGACACTAAACATAAATCACAGTCAGAGATGAAATTATACATGTGTATGTGTCCTTACTCTGGTATTATTGTACAGCCCAAAGCTGGGACTTCAGAGCCAAATGCTTCAAGTTCAGACAAAAAATTCTGGTCTAACCTCCCCATAGTGCCTGTGAATCAGGCCAGCATGTCCAAGCCAGAAGGGGCGGCTCTGTCCAGCCTTTATTTTAGGTAGGACTGAAATTTGGAAAGATGAAATGAAATCACATGGCTTTGCCAGACAGCTGACAGTCAAAAATAAATGTGTTTCCATGGGAAAAGGGGAGAATTTTTAGCAAATGTATTAAGGCTTGCTAATCTCAAACCTCTGTTTCACTTTCTTTACAAAGCCAGTAATTGCAGAGAGGATCTGGAGGAGCTGGAGCCACTTGAGATGAGTGACTTGTAAGTAGAAACTAGTTTGAATTTCACTTTTTGGAAGGGGCAGGGTTGGCTGGTTTCTAATGCAGTGTTTTCCAGGTATGTTGTATAACTTTTTTTTTCCAAATCTCTTGAGTGGTCCATAATGAGCAATTATAAAAGGCTAATCTCATTAAAAGGAAAATCTCCTTATTCATTTAATTCTTAAATCTCTTTCTGTTGGGAGGGGAGTATTTAAATGAGCTTCCTCCCATTATAAAGTTACTCCATGGTCTGTTTTTCATCACAGTTAAATCAGAACAGGGGCATGAGGTGCTTTTACTTTAATCTGTTTTTAATTTGATTTTCCTTAAATGAAGTTGGATCATTTCTGGTGCAGAGTCCTAGAAACCAGGGAGATGATGACTAGCAAGAGGTCATTTATTCTGCTCCATGGTCCCCACAGGGACCCTGAAGTTTCATTAATGATCATTGCAGCCATAAAGAAACCCACTCATTTTACTCATTGGCCAATAAATACTTTATAGTATTTAATGGGACTCTTCTTTAAGGATGGGAGGGACAAGAGCCCTTTGTAGAAGCAGAATCTCATGGGGAGAGCTGCCAGCAGGGAGGAACGTTGTCTACACATCACGGGGGGCTGGAGAGAGGGACCCAGAGCTGGGGCAGCAGCTGGACCTCATGGAGCCCTGTCTGGGGCTGGGGACACTAGGCAGTGACAGAGGGGACAGCAGCACCCTGGCATGGAGGCGGGGTGGTCACAGGCTCTGCACCAGGACAGTGCTTTGTTATCTGGGCTGTGCACTGCAGCACTGCCAGCCTGCATGCCTGGACAGCACTTCTGCCTGTGCCAAATCCGTCACCGGGCCTTTCTTCTGCTCCCCTTCTGTCCCTTATCAGCCACCCCCGTGCCTCAGCAGCCACCAGTGCTGTCAGCACACGAGGCTGTGCCTGCACCACAGCCCCCTCCTCTCCCCAGGGCAGCACTTGGCCTCTCTGGCCACTCAGTGGGGGAAGGCAGAGCTCAACTGGACAAAAGTCAATCTCAAAAATAAAGTAACAGACTGCTCCAGGAGAAGGAGAGAACCTGGAATTACTTTTCATTCAGAAGTCAGCCCAAGATAAGGCGTCAGCCCAAATGCCAATATGCTAATGTTGATCCTTTAGCAGTGTGCTCTGCCAGCGTCTCTACCTTGCTTGTTCCACATCCGTGACAACCTGTCTCTCCTCAGCACCAGAGATACATATTTTGCATAGAAATTAGGACAAATCGTGCCAATGTTTCAATGTGAGTGATTAAAAAGGCCAACACCCTTATGCCATCCTCTTAAGTGTCCTTTTTCTTTCTACCCATCATCCCCACCCCGCTGAGCTTCCCACCACATTGTCTCTGGAAGCGACTCCATGGTTTTGAGTTTGATCCCTGCCTTCCATTTGCTCCACTCTCCAACTTTCCAAAGGCAAATATCCAGAGTTTGATGTGGAAGGATGGAAAATATTTTGCTAAGGGGAGGAGAAGAAGAAGGGAGGGTTTGTTCAAAGAGAGAAACTTAGCATGATGAAGGACATTGTTTGAAATGGTCCAAAGCAAAACCTGGGGTTGAGACATTGTCAGAAAATGGCCAGCAGTAAAGCTGGGACCTGGACCAGAGTGTCACAAATGGCTGTTTTGGCAAGAAGCTGGAGTTCTTTCTTGGAAGAGAGATTTATCCTGGCTGCCTTGTCCTTTCTCTGTGTTGTTTCATGTTTTAGGCTACTCTTCCTTTTTCCAGTGAGGCAGTCCATGGACGTTCTGTGCTCATCCCTGTAGGAACAGAGGAGCTGCACAAAGGCAAGGTTCAATTGTTAACTTGTCTAAAAGCATTCACAGACAGTCAATCCTGTCTCTCAATAAATGAAGTATTTCCTCTCCAGTTTATCTCCCTGGACTCCAGCAGCCCAGATTGCTAATAGGCAGCAGCCTCTTCCCTCAGCAGAACAATTCTTTCTCATTCATGGATTGTTCTCCTCAAATTCAGTCATGACAGAAGTGGAAATCCATTTTTACACCTCTTGGGCTTTTTGTCTGGAAGAAAACCCTTTCCTGTTCTTGAAATGAGTCCAACATTTAAAGTGTTTTTTAAACCTGCAGACAGATTGCTTTTTCTCTTGGTCTTGGTTAATTTAAATGTAAAATTTAGGTGAGTAGTTCTTGACTGTAGGAGAAGGCCGGCTGTGGAGTTTTGTTTTCTAGGAGTCATCATCCAGAGCATAGTAAATAAGCACAAAATTAAATAAAACTAAGGAACTATTATGAAACAGTGTGTTCTTATTAGGAGATCTGCAAGTGATATTTTCATTTTGGAATCAATGGCTAGCGATTATTATGGAAACAGTAACCTTAATAAAAAATGACTGTGGTAAAATGATCTGTGGAAGGAAAAGGTCTAAATCCCTGCATATAATTTGGAATCCAAAATGCTGACTTTAAAGGAAAAAAGGTTGAAAATGGTTTTGTTTCTTTTCCTCTGAAAATGCTGACTTTAATGCCCCCCCACCCCAAAAAAAAATTCCATTGAAAAATGCAGAAAATATTTCAAGTGAAAATTATCCAATACTATAAATATCACTTCCATTTTTGAATGTAAAGATGCGATTTATTTGTGAGGAATACTGCAACTTTCTAAAAAAGTCTACCAGTACTTCATCAAGCTGCCTGACTCCCAGCAAAGTGTTCCTGCTTGGAAAAACCAAAGCCCAGCAGGCTGGCCCAGCCTGACTCCCACTGGCACAGACAGCAGTGAAAGGAGCCTGGGCAAACCCTTCACCAGTGCTCCAAATAAAGATGGGGATTGCAGTTCAACCTTAAAACCTGCAGGGATGGATGGATGGATGGATGGATGGATGGATGGATGGATGGATGGATGGATGGATGGATGGATGGATGGATGGATGGATGGATAGATATGGATGGATGGATATGGATGGATAGATGGATGATGGATGGATGGATGGATATGGATGGATAGATGGATGATGGATGGATGATGGATGGATGGATGGATGGATGATGGATGGATGATGGATGGATGATGGATGGATGGATGGATGGATGGATATGGATGGATGGATGGATGGATGGATGGATGGATGGATGGATGGATGGATGGATGGATGATGGATGGATGATGGATGGATGGATGGATGGATGGATGGATGGATGGATGGATATGGATGGATGGATGGATGGATGGATGGATGGATGGATGGATGGATGGATGGATGGATATGGATGGATGGATGGATGGATGGATGGATGGATGCTCATCATTCCCCACCAGTAACTCTTTTCCCTGCTTGGCTGGTGATGTTCCAGCTGTGTGTTGGCATAGAATCTACAGGACAATTTCTCATTTTCAGACACTACGAGTGCCCAGATACCAGAGGGGAAAACAACTGTAGCCTTGCCCTGAAGTCAGAGCCTGGTAAAACCCCAGCCCAAGCATCTCCATCTGGATGAGGGCTATGCTTGAGGAGAAACCTTTGCTCCTTTTTCCCTCAGGGCCCCAGGAAACCTGTGAGAACGTGGGAGATATGCTGGTAACACAGGACTGGAGAAGCAAGACCAGCATGACAGAGCTATTCCTGCCTGACAGTTCTTTCTAATCCCGAGGCTGCAGAAACAGCTGGAGCTGCTGCTTTCACTGCTTTCTTCAGAGAGCCAGAGTGCTCACAAAGACGTGTATTTTTTCCATGTGCACAGCTTTCTGGCTGCTATTTTTGCTGCGCTGTTTGAGCTGCTCCCGTGGCATGATGATATTTCTGTTCTATCCTTTACAGCATCTTCCCTGACAGGGTACACAGCGCCTTCCAAACATCCACACTTTCGAGCCTGCCTTCTCCCTTTGGACAGAGAGGGAAACTGAGGCAGGGGGAAGAGCTGTCACACAGCCACGGTTACTCAGGGAAGTAGGAGACCTCAGGAGCTTAGCTCTGGGTTCAGTGTTTTAGCAGCAAAGCCGTCCTTCCCCTCTGAACTGGGCTACTTTAAGTTGCCTCCGCGTTTTATTATGTACAGGATTTTCGTCAGACGTGCAAAGTAAATTAGCACCGTATTCACAGCCATAATCACCTACCAATGATCTCATACATGTGGCACAAAGGGAAAGGATCTGCATGGGATTCTGTTCTGCAAGTATAATCCGCCCATAGCCTCCTTGTTAATTAGCTCCTCTCAAGCATCCAATCTGTGGCAATTATAGCAATCAAAAATGCATTCATCCCCCCACCCCTCCTGCTCCCCATCAGCACCTGACAAGCCGCAGGCACATTATCCCAAACCATGGCAAGTGCTCGCTGATAGGACAGAAACCTCCCCGCCGCCTGACTCAGGATTCATCACCCACAATACCAGCCCTGGCACAAGCCCTTGCATACCAGGAATTATTACAAAAAAAGGAAGAAAAGGAGACAGAAAGAGACAGATTTCAATTTTCTCCCATAGTTTTGGGAGCCCATAGAAAACCGAGTGAAAGATGTTATTTAGCCCATTGGGTTGAATTGGTGTCATCTTCTTCTTCTTCTTTATTTTTTTTTTTTTTTTTGCTGATGTCAATGAAAAAATGAATCTCTCTCATTTTAATGTTGCCTGATTGAAAGTGCTGCTCGCCACATTGCGCCAGGAGGCCCAGGTGGGATGAATGGCTGGGGGATGCATGCATGGTGCTGTGCTCCTCGAGGCACACTTTGAGAGAGCAGTGGTGGGATTGCACTGGGGCAGCTGGGAGTGCAATCCCACTACAAAGCTCTGCCAGTTAAATGCAGCTCCTTCCTCCTCCTGCTGCTTCCCCGTGCTTCTTAGTCCAAGATCAATGGGGCATGTGTGCCAGAGCAGCTACTGGTGGGAACCTCAGTTGAAAATTTGAAAATTGCACTATAGGCCCTGCTTGCTCCCATTGGGATCAATATTACTGTATTTCTTGGGCAAACCCCTTTGATTTTGCACTAGTACCTGCTATCTCAGTACTCCTGGAGGTAAATTTGCTCCTTAGCTTCCTGACTGGATTTTTGCTTTGCTGTCCAAGTATACAGATAAGGAATACCTTTCTCAGCCCAGATCCTGTCACTGACCTGCATGCACTCAGTCCTAGTAGCCTTCCACAGATAGCCATTGCTGTGTCTCAGGGCTGGCACACAGGACAATCCATGTGAGTGCTCCTAGGTCAGTCCTAGGCAAAATCATTGCCATTTTTGTCTCTCCCCTGCAACCTTCTGCACCTTGCTTGGCATCTCCTTCTCTTGCCTCTCTGCTTTCAATCTCATTTCTCTTTAACGTGGACTCGCCACAAAACCACCCTCACTGCAGGTCCTGCTGGCCCTGAACTTTGCCTGTCCTCAGCACCAGGCAGAGAATTAAGCCCCAGGTACCAGCTCTGGCCATCTGCCATCCACAGTGCTGCTTCCCTTTGCTTGCCCAATAAATAAGACCCTGAAGAAGTAGCTCCATCACTTGAAGTGATACATGTGGCAGCTGAATAACATGTGCAGCATTTTTCAGACATGAAATGACTTTCCAGAGCACTGTGGTGGCCTCAGATCTCCTGCTTATGTCCATTTGTTTAGAGGTTCAATGGTGGGGTTTCTTTCCTTTGAGCACAAAGCCTGTTTGCTACCTCTCCTCCTTCCACTTATTTCTGGTGAGGGAGAGAGCTGAGTTGCATCCTGGGATGTGAATGCTTGAGGGATGAGGGCTGGTAGTAAGAAATCCCAATTGCCAGCATCCTCCATGGGGGGATGCTGGGCTGGGGTCAGGGTGTTGGAACCTCTGCAGAGGATCCGAGCCTTTGCATCGGAATGGAAATGGCTGGAGAATGGGAACTAATCAGTAGATACGGAAATAGTGGGAATATGAGCTGAATTAGCTAAGCTGTCATTCAGTTTCCCTTTTCCCTTCCTGCTTTCTTTCCTTCCCAAGCCAAAAGAGCTGGTTTACATTCTAATGGCTTTAATTACCTCACGGAGATGTGAGCGGATGGGGAAGCGCTGCCACCAACAACGCTTTCATGGTCGGCTGCACGCAGTTGGAATTCATTTGGCTGGGCTGGCTATTAGCACCAACACTCCAGGGCTTGCCTCGCTGCTGGGGCTTTAACTTCCCCTGCCCCTGACCGAGTGCAGGCTTCCAGGCACTTGCTCAGCTGCCCACCCGCTGAGGCACCTCAAGGACAGCTGGAAAGTGCTCCCTCTCCTCATCATCTCTCTCACTCTTGGCTTTATTCCACTTATTTGTGTTCTTAGTTTGGAAATTACTTAGAGCTGTCTTTGAGCCCGTATCAAGCCATCTTTCCTGTGCCTCCATCTCTCAAAACTGCACTCTCTGGCATCCAGAAGGTGTGAAAGTGCATCCCAGCTTGGCTCTGTGCCTGTGTGCTTGTCTCTGTGGGTATATGTGTATTTTCTCTGTTGTGGACCGAGGGGCTGAGCTCCAGCTGCTCTGCCTTGGTGGAAAAAACAGCAGGAGCCCCTCCTTAGCTTAGTCACATCTGCTAGCTCACAACATTTGTGGGGACATCACTTCTCCAGGATGTCTTCCTCTCTGGAAATGGCCTGAAGGTTTTAAAGCATCAGTGGGGGCACTGGCAGCCCTTTGGCAGCATGGTGCTCCAAGGTTCAGCTGGTCCATGTGAGCCTCATCTCTCCAGGAAGCCAAGGGAGAAGCAGCAGCCCTGGCAGCATTGGGGCAGCGGCTCTGTACCTGAGGGCTGAAACTGGCTGCTTTCTTTACTGTTTTCTTTGCTGTTTTCTTTACAAGATCCCCCTTTCTACAGCCTCAGGATGGACTTTAACCCCAGAACCAGCCAGAGCTTCTGTGGGCTTTCTCCTCCCTCCCTGCCTGTGTGTCCTGCTCAGGATCAGGCCATGAGTGCCACCTTGCAGGCAAGCCTTGGAGGCAAGTGGCTGCTGGGCTGGCACAGCTGTGCTGGCAGTAGGTGATGTGCAGGCTTGAGCAGGTGTGGACTGGCCAGGAAATTACATCCTCACATATTAGCACCTCTCAGAGTTGTGTTTGCAGCAGGTCACTTGGATTGGTCACGAAAAGCAGAAGCTTGTCACTGGTCCTTTATTGCCATGTCCCCTCCAGCCCCATCTGATCTCAGAGCTGCTGAGAGAGGAGCAGGATGTGTAGATGCTTTGCACCCCCTGCCATCACATTTAGCCTGGCCCCTGCCACTGCTGCAACAGCCAGGGAGAGAGATCTGGCTGGGTGTTAATAAAGAGCCTGAAGGAGAAGGAAATTAAAGTAATCTTCTGCATTGTGTCCTTTCCTTTACCCCCACTGTGCTCCCTCCTCCCTGTCTCACACACACACTCTGCTTCTCGTTGCAAATGTTCTCTCCTGGGATGGATTTTCTTTGATCTGTCTGCAACCAAATCCGCACAAGCACCACCAGCTTCACTGACTTACAAATCTGTTGTGCTTGAGTGGCTAAGAAGCCTGACACTGCTTTGGATTTCATGTCCCTTTCAAACATCAGCTGGAAAGAGCCAGTGCTGGGACCACCGTAGCCATTGCTGGAGATTGGTATTCTGGTATTCCATGACGTCTCCTGCATTATCTGAAGTGCCTGTTTTCTGTGTCACATGGGCTGGAGGTGGGACTAGCAGTGTTGAGGGTGAAGGTGCTGGTGAGTGCTGAGTGGGACCAGGGTTACTCCTTTGGGAACATTTGCTCTTGGTCATATCTTCAAGCAAAGCTTTCCCAGACTCTTGGGCCACCTGGCTCCACTCTCTTCCTCTCCATCTGCTGAATTGATATGGGCTCTTTACAGCATAATGGATCAAAACTTTGATATACCCTAGTGCTTAGGAGGGCAGTAGGTCCATGTCAAGGTCTTTGGATGCTCCAGAGCTTGATGTGAGATGCCTCACTGGACTCCAGCCAAAACCTGAGGCCAGGCAGGTTGCAGGCTGCAGGGGAAATCAGTCTGGTTCCAGCCCTGCAACTGGACGTTCCAGGATACAAAGAGAACAATCAAATATTAATATTCATCCTTGAGCACTGGTGATGGACTGATTGCTGTCTGCAAGGGAGATATCAGACTGCTCACGGCAGGGACAGCTTTCTGAGGTATCAAAGAAATTATTGTATACTTTAAATACAGACTTTGAGAAATGTTTTCTTGGCTCCAAAAAGAAAAGCTTCTTTATTTGTGGAGTTAATTTGCATTTACTGTAGCCTGCATTAAAGTTACCCGTTTCCTTTCATTCAAGGGACTTCTCCTTTGTTCACATGAAAGCAGGCAGATTAACCATCTGCAATGCACGTGTTCCTCCTGCTAATTGCTTACGGGATTCTTCCCTTTACACTCCCCAGAACGACTTCCCAAAGAGTAAGCCAAAGTCACCACAACTTCCCCAGAAGATTACCTAGGAGGGGAGACTCTGTCACAGCAGCAGGAGAACACTGAGCATGGACAAACAGTGAGGGATGGACTCAGCACCCAGTTCTGCTGATGCACTCTGGGTTACGACAGCAATCAGTGACTGTGTCTGTCAGACATTGCCTCCCTGCTGGCCCTGTTAGCATCCTGCAAGCAGATCACAGGGGGACGTCAGGCAGCTTTGAAAGAGCTCTTGACTTCTTGGGTGCATATGCAGCGTGTCACCAAGTGTGGCAGTTCCTCCAGCATTCCCTGCCTGGCTTGCTAATGAGAGCTCCTTTGATTCAGCATCCCTCTTTGCCCTTGCTGGTATGTAGCAGGCTTTTGATGGCATCATCAAGTGGGCTCTGCGGTGCTAGGTGCTGTACATAACAAAAGAGACTTCCTGCTCTGAAACATTTACAGTCTGAAAGGGCTACACAAAGGAGAGAGGCTGGAAACCCAGAGAAATGAAGACCCAACTTCAAAAAGGTATCTAAGAACCTCAAATGCTCACCAACGCTAAGAAAATCCCTGGAGACCAAGGCAAAACTGGCACACCTCCCAGATGGGTATCCCACCAACAAAAGGGGCTTTTTTTCTTCTTTTGAGCAATGCTTGGGAAAAACCGGCTGAGGAAGTGATTCACAAGAGTACCTGCTCTGCAGGAATGGGGCTTTGTGCCTTGTTCCTGGGTCTGTGTGTTTCTCTGTAGAGGTCCTGCTCCCCCATACCACACCTGTAGTTTTGCTCGTTGCTGACAATTTTACCAATGCAAATCCTTATCTACCTTTCCATCCAGAACACTCAGTCCTTGTCTCTTACATGATTCAAGGAGGCATGAGATATGGATGTGTATCATGGCTATGCCCTGCTCCTTGGACAGAACACATGAGTGAAACTGGGTGCTTTCTAAAGCCCTTGGTCTGGGAGGGAACCACCTCCCACATTTATCCTTTCTTGTTGAGGATAAAATTGGCCAGCCAATGTCACTGCTGCCCATTTTCAGCAGGCCTGTATGTCTGAACCAGTGAGCAAATATCCTTCAGGTCCCTCTCAGGGGGACCAGATCAGACTTTCGCCAGAGATGTTTAGCTTGCAGGGATTCAACACTAAGATTTATACATGTTTTAGCTAAGTGATTTAATGACTGCAAATCACTAAGACAAGTTGAAATAAGAGCAAGTGATGCAGCTAAGAAAAGGCTTTCAGAGGAGACAGGTTTGTAAGTTGTCAGAGGGAACTCTCTTCCTGTCCTCCATTTAACATGAAAATTTGCCTATTTTTATGCTTCTAGCACCAAAAATGAGGATTTCTGACTCATTCTGCGGGGTTGAAGTAACAGAGCTTCTTAGGCTCTAAGGAAGAAAGCAGCAATCATAGGGACTAGAGCATCACACACCACCCCCCCAGCAATGTTGTACCAGTTTTCAGCATCCAATGTCACTAAATCCTTGGTGGGAAAGCACTGCATCTCTCATCTGAGCAGCCCGGAATGAAGATTTCATCTAAAGCGCCACCTTGCCTTTGCACAGGGGAATTTGTAAAGAACAAAAGCTTCAAATAATCCTCCTCATCTTAATAAAAGGATAAGACACAGTTACAAGCAGTCTGGGGAAAATCTAGCCAGGTTTCAAATTTGGACAGGCAGCTTAAGCCAGGGAGATTAAACAGTTTGACAGACATGAGTACTTGTGTCCTCCTGAATTGTTGTGTGAGCAGAAGACAGCAGCGCAGCTTCTTAGATGATCCTGGCAGTCCGCTGGGAAGAGCTGTCCAAATTCCTGGATTTCCTTCCTGTGAGGGAATACTGGTTCAGACTGTTGGCTGGCACAGGCTGGCTTTTCCCCTCTGACGGCAGGGAACCCAGCCAATTCCATCCTGCTGAGCTCCTGGCTGGCTTTCCGAGCTGCAGGGCGGAGGGCGAGCGTGCCGCGAGAGCCTCCGGTGAACGAGCTCACAGAGACCATCTGCTTTCACTGCAAGCACTGCACATTAAAGGTCTCCTAATGGTATTTAATTTAGATTCCACAAGACCTCCAGTGGATAGCTAACAAAGGATCAAAAATGTATTTCTTGAAACATCTCCGCTGAGAGATAGCAAAGCTGCTGAGGCTTAGTGGATGTAAGTGTGTAAACACTGCTCAGAAAGCTCCTCAGCACAGGCTTGGCTCATGCAGAACAGCAAGAAAAAGCAGTCAGCTCTTAAGTTTTTCTCTCATCTCAAGGCTTTCCAGAGGGTTATGATGGTGAAATGGGTGCTGGAGCTTGGTGAAAGGGCTGCATACTGCTGGCAGGCTTTCTACAGCTGGATATAGGAATATTCTTGACATAATATTGGTGAATTTGGACCAGACAGATGGGAAATGTGAAGGGTTTTTTAGGGAGAAACTGAGTACCTCTTCATGGATGCTCAACATCTTTCAGATGCAGCCTTAGACTGGTGATGAGTGGGTTTGAAATGCATTCTTGGGGATCATCTCCACATTTAGGGATTGTGTCTGTGGACCTTTGACCCTGCTGGATCTCATCCACATCCACAAGAAGATTGCAGCTGATTGTTTCATGCATCCTTCACCTGACCTCTCACGTTCCTTCTGAGCAAAGTCCCCACTTCTTCCATTTGCTGCCATCAAGGAGCATTTGCTGGGATGCCAGGAGTGGTGCTGGACCATCAGGCTGTGTGACTCTGTTTTTCACCACAGTCAAACCTTATGGCAGGAACTCTGCCACAGGGCAGGAACTTAGTAGAACACTTTGCTGCTGTTTCTCCAGCCCATGCCAGCAGGGAGATTTCCTGCTGTAGCAGTGCAGCACAGTACAACCTGAGCTGAGACTTCTACCACAAAGGTACCATAAATCCTCACTCCAATGCTCCAATTATCCCTCTCAGTGCACATCTGACTTCAGAATCCCATCAGACAACTTCACTTAAATTCTACGACAGAGTCATTAAGTGCAGTCTGGTCACCCTAATTCCTTAATAATTTGACATAGGCATTTTTTCACCTTTTTTATGTCCATACAGGGAGGTGATTATAATCAGGGAAGTGACTTGGTTCAAATGACATAATTGGTTTTTATATTTATTCCCCCTCACTGATCTCAGTTCAAATGTGCTCAGCTCACAAGTCAAAAAGATGATTTCTTCTAATTACCAGTTCTGCAGAGCTCATCTTTGGCTCTGCAAAGCCAACTGTATTCTTTGTGCCTCTGCCATGCTGTCACCAAGAATAAAGTGTTTGCAATCAGGATGCAGTCAGTCATATTTTGTTGCTAAGGTGCAAGGCAGAACGGAAGCTTATTTGCTCCTTCACCCTGCTACTGGCTATGTTGAGTCAAGAGCAGAAAAATGCATGTTTTCAGCTGGGGCATGACTGCAGGAGGGAGATGCAGGGGTCTGTGTAGGGGGAGTAACACGAGAGGGATGTTCCAGGCTGCAGGAACAGCAGATGAGGTGAGGCTGAGAATGTCGTGGGGGATGAAGTCACTCATGAGTCAGTCTCCTTGCACAAAGGGTGAGTGAAAGGGCCGTGTCCCCTTGCTTGAAAGCTTCCTGTTCTGTGGGCTGGGATTTTACAGCAGGCTCCTGCAGCCTTTGTGACTATTCCTGTAGTCAGGAGTTTGGATCACACAGCTGTATTTATAGGTCTGTGACACAGTCCCAGAGCTGAGGCCATACTGGTATTGACTGATGCCTAAACAATCACTGATATTGATGCCACGGATCCTCTTCACTGAAGGAGGATCTGTCTCTGCTAATCAAGCTCCTCCTGAACTTTCAAGCCTTGCATTTGCAGGCTAAGACCAAATCATGGCTGTTGATGACAAAGTGGGGTTGGGCTACCCTTGCCATGGGAGTGGGAAGGGAGGTACAAAGGAAAGAGCCAGGACACCAAAACTATTCCTCCCTGCAGCTGCTGCACAAAGCCACTTCTGTGGATGAAGCCACCACAGGCTCCACACTCTGACCCATCTCCTGGCAGCAGTCACAGTCAATCTGACTCTGTGAAGTGTCAAATTCTGCTCTTGCCAGAGGAAGAAGTGGGTCCATAGCCCCTGTATCATTCTCATCACTGTGCTGGCTTACCAATTACTTAATTTTGTGCACAGAGCTGGTGCTGCTAATGGGTTTGATAGACAGCCCATCAAAATCCAGGGCTCAAATGGGCCTTTGCTAAGGACCTCTATTTAGCATGTCCATCTGTTGTGTGGATGGCACAGATGGCAAAAGCCATATTTCGGCAGGACCTCTGCACATCTCCTCACCTGGCAGCCTGGGGGGCGAGCTGATGGCAGGGCAAAGGGGAGCAGCACCAAGTGCTGGAAAGCTTTGTGGCCAGGTGGAGAGGAGCAACTGAGGATGGAGCAGCTGAGGGCTGAAGGCAGATTGTTCCATGAGTCATGCATTTTTAACAAAATGGCTTCTACCTGGAAGAGGAGCATGCTGCCTGCTCCATCCACCAGCGCTTCCTGCCCCAGGTCCTGCTGCAGCACAACCCCTGCCACACACAGATGGGCTCAGCACAGAGCAAAGACCTGGGCTGTGATGGCTGAGGGTACAGAGCTCCAGTGTCTTATCTCCTGAGCCGTGCATCTCTGAACTTCCCCAAGCAAACCCACTGCATTTTCAGACATCTGGTGACACATTTGCTACTCTTGTTCCCTCTCCCTGTTCCACCTGAGAGCTGTGGGTTTGTTTTCTGTCAGAGCCCCGGCATCTCAAGGGGATGTTGACGTGCTGTGTACACGGGATGTGGATGAGATGCTCTGGGGACTCTCCTGCATCACGAGGCTGCCCTGGGGCTGCAATTGCTGGGGATGTGGCTTGAAGTCCCTTTTCTTCCTTTCCAGTCTTGTGTGCCTAATTCCTCTGAAACAATCCCAAAAGGGTAGTCAAACATTTCCATAATAAGGAGCATTCTAAATAAGCAGTTTCTGTCTCTGCCTCATCTGTAGGCTTTTCTTAAGACAGCAAGTAGTTACTTTTGAAAGTAAGAACAAAAACCCAAAGAAACCAAACTGAATTTATTTCCTTTAAACTGTTGTAGAAAATGTTAATTATGACGATGAGCTTGTCATGCTCTGTGGGTTTTTTTCAGTGCTTCTACTTGGAGGGAATGAGTAAATTCTACCTACGTTTAAAGTATGGACAATTTTATACACTTACACATTTTTATATATATATGTACATATATATACCTAAGCTTTCCTGATCTTGCCTACAGCTTTTTTGGAGAAAGCTTGTGTTAGTATTGCAGATATGGATACTAAACTTGATGCATGATGCAGTAGTTCTGTACCTGAAATAAAGATAAGGTGAACAATTCCCACAGCTCTATTAATAATTTTCCCAGCAGGAAGAATAATATTCATCCTCCACTTCAGATTGGTCACTTTCTGCAGTGTTATAAAATATCTCTCATACATCGAAAATCACTCCAAAATGAAGGACTGCTTTTCTCTGACTTAAGAAAAAAAGGATTAACACAGAGTACAAATGCAAAGCTGATAGATAATGGCATTTCTTTCTAAAGCTTCTATTACTTTCAGATTTCCAGTCACCTGATGGACAAGTTCACCCCAACTTACAGGAGCAGGCAATCCTTTTTGTTTACCCCTTTGGCACATGAAGGAGATTTGTAAAAGCTTTTCCCATTTCTCTGAATTTGAGACTGACAAAGCAGACAGTCACAGTGAGTTCACAGCAGACATTACCAAGACTTTTCAAATATCTTGTTTCTGAGGATCTGCATTATTTTGCTATTTAGTGGATCCATCCATCCATGCATCCATCCATCTGCAGTGAACCCCACAGTTATCTATGCACTGAAGTACAACCATTATTTTTGCACAAACACACCAGCCCACCCATCCACCCTCACATTGTACTGGGGCTGCTAATGCAGCAGGAGCTCCCAGACTGGCACCTTGTGGTGTTTGTCAAGGAAAACCATCTTTTCTTCAGCAAATTTTACACTGGTCCTCCCAAGGTCATCTTTCTGATAAATCAAACTCTAAAGGGTCGCCTTGGGTGATATCTCACAGCCTCTCAACAGGCTCCTGTGTGCCAGCATGGCAAGAGCTGTCACTCTGTGAATGAAAGAAGCTCCCTGGGAATTTTCCCATCCAGGCATGGCATCCAGCTTCCAGAAGAGTGTTTGGGAGCACAGGTGTAGCAGGCAGGGCATGGCAGAGCCAGGATCTTCTGCCCTGCATTTGTTGTCTACCCCTGCACATCTCACTTGTCCTGCTCCCATCTCATCTCAGCACTGCTCTTGTCTCTGTTCCCTGGATGGGGAATGATGTTATCCCCATCCTCACTGTCTCTCACTGGGGAGGAGGAACAGCAAGGTGTGGGATGAGGGGAAGGGACAGCACTTAAGAGAGGAGAAAGATGCTGGGACAGCTGACCCAGGGCTCACAAAGGGGAGAGATGGGAATCTACACCCCTGCAGAGGCACCAGCCCAGGAGGAAAGATGCTGAGCAAGCAAGCAGCTTTTGTAGCTGTCCATGAGAGATGTCTCCCCTGTGACACTGCCACACTGTCACCCCTGCAAGAGCTCCCCTTCTCCTTCCTGGGTGTTTAGAGAATGCACAGGGCAGCCCCAGCCTTGCATGCCCAAGGCTTGGCTCCATCACCTGTGTCTGGTCCCTCAGTCCTGCCCCTGCCATGCACAGCAGCTCCCATCAGCCACACAGGGAGGGCTCTGCAGGATAAACACTGGATTTTTCCTTCTGTGAGTGGCAGCAGCCAAAGCAGCTCTCCTGGCAGCTTCTGGGGGAGCAAACATGCTGAGAGCACCCTCTGAAGAGCAAGGCTCCATTTTCCATGGGTGCCTGGAGCGGATGCTTTGCCATGTGGGAGAATAGAGAGTTCAGGGCAATGGAGAGCCCAAGCCCCTGCCAGGTGCCCCGGAGAGTCCTGCTGCCCAAGGTGGCTGCAAACCACTCTGTGTGCTCTCTGAGGTCACCCAGTGTCCACCCCAGCCGTGGCAGAGGCCGATGTGCAGAGCCTCCCGTCTGCCTCCAGCGCCAAGAGAGGAGCAGCACCCTGGAGAGCCTCCCCGGGCTGCTGTGCACCTCCAGGAGCCCTCAGACTCCCAGGCCAATTAAAATCCTCTGAAAACCATGTGCCTCATCTCTAGATCCCTCTGGGGAGCTTGCTCGTCATTAGTGTAATTGGGAGATGTTTCCACTCTAGCAGAGCCCACCCAGCCACTGAACCACCAGACTGTTGAGGGAGCGAGTCCTGTAACCTGACACACAGCAGGGTGAAGGGACCATCAGCTCTGACACCTCACAGCACCTTCTGCACTCGCTCCTTGCAGGGCTCAGCAAACATTGCAGCAGCACTTTTAAAATAACATTTGTTATTTCTGTGATGCCTGTGTTGCAACCCCTCTGCCCCTGGAGCTCTATCAACTTCATAAACACTTGCCACTGTATCTAGGTACCCACAGGTTGTCTACGGTTATGAAAAGCTCCCAATTTATCCTCAGGGATTGCGAGGTACTTATCCAACCCCCGTGTCACAGACTGGGAAACTGAGGCAGAGGGCTATGAATTAGAACATGAACAGTGCTGTCTCCTCTCTGCCCCTGGAGGACTGTGGAGCTAGAAAAGGTGGGTGTGAGGAGTTCTCCCTCAAAAAACCTCCTTCCAAAGCTGTTTCCAAAGAGCCAGGGGAAGGGAGCAGCAGTTTCATGGTGTGGGCTCTCCAAGGTGTCCTTTCTTCCAGCACCATGGATCCACGTGTGAATGGGGCAGTCCCAAACACCCAGAGTGGAGGCACAGACCCTACAAACCCTGAAAGGTGAGCAGGCTGTGAACTGAGCCTGTTGCACCAACATCTGTGTACTGGCATGGACAGAGAATCTGCAAAATTCAAGGCTTAGCCATGATTGTATACCCTGGATTGTATACTCTGGATATGGCTGTCTACCTTCTAACAGATTCTGCCACATCAACTGTGCTGTGGGGGCAGAACTGGTTTAATGGAGCTGGCACTGGAGGGAAAGGCTGGGGGAGGCAGGGGGTGAGGTGAGCTGGCAAAGCTGCCTGTGCTCTATCCTCCTTTCATGCGCAGGGAATTTAACATGCCAAAGGTTTCCTGGATGAGAGTTGGCTGCTGACCCTGAAAGAAACGAGACAGCAGCATGGGGAGGTGTGAGACAGCAGCACGGGGAGGCTGTGGGGCGGGGAGGGGACAGCTCTGCCTCCGCACTGACACACGGCAGGGCTGGGGACACTGAGCCCGGAGTGCCTGATCCCCGGGGAGCTGCTGTGCTGCACGCTGCTTCACCACCAAAGAGGGTTCAGGTGGCACCATTGCCACCCTGCTCCCCGCTGATCGAGCCAAACACCTCACTGGAGGAGAAGCAGCAGCACTAAACTGCCTCCTGCTCAGCACAGCAGTAAGTCCTCCCCGATTCCCACCTTGGTGAAGCAGCTGTAACCGTATACAATTGCCATTTTCCTGAATATTTTTTCCGCCTGCAAGGATCATGTTTGCCGCCCCATGCAATAGACACAGACTGGGACAAAGTAAATTCAGTGACAGCGTAAAGACAGAAGGATTTGATAGAACCTGGCTCAATGAGAAACAAATTTGCATGCCATTTAAGAGGTCTTCTGCTTCCTCTAAGCATTGCCTCCAAAACGGATATAGAGCAGGACTTGTATGGCAGGATTCTCCCCTTCCTGTCTTAAAAGTATTATGAAAGATTAGTGCCTGCTGTCATCATGGTTTGCAGGCATGTTATTGTTATTAATTACGGTCATTACTGCAGCGCAGAGCTACGCAGCATCTGGCCGCGGGCTGCCTGCAGAGCCGGCACGGCGAGCAGAGCAGAGCAGAGCAGAGCAGAGCGGCTCCTCCTGCCCGGACAGCTCGGGAGCCAAACCCGGCAGCTGCCCGAGCAGCAGGGGCTCGGCCGAGCCGTGCCCAGCTGGCCTGGCAGCCAGCACGCCGTGCCAGCCAGCCCGGCTGCGAGCGGCAGCTCTGCTGCCTCCGAACACCGCCCGCCGGGAAAGGTGGGGATCGAGGGGGCACGGAAAGGGACACAGCCCTTTGGAGAACACCTGGGTGTAAAACAGGAGCGACAGTTCTCGAGAGATGGGTTTAGCTCTGGAAGTTTTGCAGACCTTCTCTTTCATCAGCTTGGGAATGCTGGGGGGTTTTTATGTGGCGTTTTTTGGAGGTGTGGGAGGACTTTGGTGGTTTTAGAGGCTCTCCTTCATCTCCCTTCTGTTGTCTCTTTGCTTTCTTTCTTTGAAGAAAAGTGAAGAGAGGAAAGGAAAAAGGAAATGCTCCTAATTGAAACTGGGAGGGCTTGAAGCTTTGCTGAAAAGCAAAGGAGAAGAAACCTCCCCTGGTGGCCTTTCCCTGGGGGCAGAATGAAAGGAAATGTGGTGAAATCAAAGTACTTGTGGAAATGTAAATTCCTAGTAAACACCATGGGGAAGGAGTCTGTGAATATTTAAGTAACTCTACTTAGTTGTATCAACGGCAGGGCGGAGGAAGGGGGGGGACCGCCACCTCTCCGAGCCCTGCGACATGGGACCCCCAATGCCCCACGGCAAGCCATTCATCTCCGGGAACTAATCAGCCCTGCCAGCCAGAGATGCTCCCTGCTCCATGGGAGGTTCTATTTCTGCCGTGACTTACAGTCATCTCTGCCCTAATGGGAATGGCCCGGTGTTAACGAGCATCCCTGGATGGGTGTCTTGGCTGGCAGGATTCGGGAGCCCCATCCAGCCCTGTCACCCCCAGAAGTGGCTGGTGGGCCTCAGCTGGACCTTGTGTGTCAGACAGGAGAATTAACAAGGAGAACTCTTTGTCCAGAAGAGTTTTTTGCTGAAAAAACTGCTGCTAAGAGGAGCAAGGAGTGGCTCTTTGTAGGAAAGGGTACTTGCCTTTTGTAGGAAGGGTCCATGAAGGTCCTTGCCTGAGAATCTGAGGTCCTGGGAGTGAGGGCTCAGCAGGCACAGGGCTTTTGGCAGCACAACTCCAGCAGGTTAGTTAGTTGCTCAGTTAGTGGCTTGTTTGAATTTCTTATATGAACGGACATCTTAGTAGTGAGCATCACAGATCCACGTGTGAATGGGGCAGTCCCAAACACCCAGAGTGGAGAGACAGACCCTACAAACCCTGAAAGGTGAGCAGGCTGTGAACTGAGCCTGTTGCACCAACATTTATGTACTGGCATGGACAGAGAATCTGCAAAATTCAAGGCTCAGCCATGATTCTACACCCAAGGTAATTCCCGCAAATTCAGGGATGTCTGCTGCTACTTAAACCCAGAGAAGGTAGAGCCTTTGATTTGGTTTTGCATCTCTGTGTCTAGATGGCCTCTTCCCATCGAGTCTTTGGGCAGGAAAAATGAAAGAAGGCAAACTCATGGGATAAAAAGGACAAGACCATTTATTTTATGCATCCTGATGATTTCCTTCTTTAGGTCCTGGCCTTGCTGTGACTGTGGGAGTCCTGGAGCCAGGAGGTCCCAAAGGTGCCCAAAATCCTCCGTGTGATTTCTCCTCCTGCCTGATGATAGGGAACGCTGGTCCAGGTCCCTCCAAAGGCAGGGATGGGGAGCTCTGAGCAGGGAGGAAGAAGTGATGAGGAGCTCCTCAAACTTGCCAGATTAGTCTGGAGCTGGTAGATGGCAGAGGCAGAGTTGCTCAGTGCTCAGCAGCATGGAAGTGTGGCTGCAGTTCAAGAGCCTGTTGCAGAGCTGAGACATACACAGACTTCATTAGCCACATGTCAGAAAGCACTTTTTACAGTAAATCCTGCTTAATAGCCATATGCTAGGAGAGAATTAAATGCTTTTTAGCTCTCAGACAGTTATGTAAACTTCAGAGAGGAGAAAAAAAAAGATAACAAGTACCAGCAGAGGAGTCTTCAGTACATACCAGTTATTAATGTATTTATCTAGGCCGTTTATTTATTGAAGATATATTTTTTTTCTGGGACAGGCCTATTAAGTCTGACAGCTTAATCGACACCCAATGGGAAAAATGTCATTTTAAAAAGTAGTTAGACTCCCATTGATTTCAATATAAACTCCATTTTTTATTTTGTATTTTTCCCCAGCCATCACAGTCAGTTTGACAGACTCATTAACAAGATACTAAACTGCCCCACTCTTTTTTTGAGGACAATAAATTACTATGGAGAAAGCTGCTGTTGTCTTAACAGATGCTTTTCACAGTGTAAACATCCCTTGACTGATAAGCAGAGAGGGAAGAAGCGTGCAAACTAGCCTTTTCATGCTAAATAAATAACAGGGCTGGAGAGCTGGCACTGAAATCAATTCTGTTTGGCTTTGCAAAGAATGCTGCACTGGAGGACAGGATGGTTTAGGAGATGGATAATGGGATATGGAGCGTTTGCTTGGTTGTGGTTTGCCATGTTAATCCATCTGACTGTGGGGGAGAGGGGCTCTGTGGGGGTCTGGGATGTGGCTGATGGGGGCTCTGGTGTGGGGCTGCATGGCCCCACCTTGCTCTGGCATGGTCAGAGTGGGGCTGTCCCCTGCCAGGTGCCTTCATCCAGGTGATGGGCACGGTGAGGCTTGCAGCAGGAGCTGGTTAACCTGAAGCTCAGGCCAAACTGGCCCATGCTGCCAGCCACAGCACTGTCTGGATCCAGGCATTTGCCAGGATTCAGGGATAGCTGATGGCAATTCTCTACTGGTATGTGGGTGAGAAACCCACACCTGTGCACCAGGGAAGAGACTGGGGGCCACAGAGTTCCTCAGCAAGGGCCCGAGCCAATTTGCCAGCCTGGACTTTCTACTCTAGAAGAGATGGGGAGGACAGATCTGCAGGTGCCTCTGCATGAATACCAGGGCAGGGACACAGGGAAATGGCCAAGCACACGGGGCTGCAGGTGGTGGCTCAGCATCACGTGTCTTCCTTCAACTCCTCTCTGAGGTCTCTCCATGACAGGCATTTAAAGCTGAGTTCCCCCTTTGGCAGCAGCAGCTCCACCCAAGGTGGTGTCATGAGACATCATTCCCCAGGATGGCAGCACCTGCTTTCCCAAAGAGCAGATTCCTGCAGACAGCCACCCTGGCTTGGGCGATCTCTCAGGACTGGCCTGTGATCACTGACCAAGGCTTGCAGGGCAGCTTCAGCTTTACACTGAGTGCTCCTGGCAGTATTGGTTGGGTCTTCGTGTTCAAACACAAATAAAGGGGCAGAGGTTTTGTTTTAAAACATTTTTGCCAGGCAAGGCAGTCTGAGAGGGGCAGTTCTGGGTTATCTCTGCCTAACAAGATGGTCCTGGCTGTTGTCACACCCACAGTGTTTGATGCTGGGGTAGCACCAGAATGTCACAGCTCCCACTGTCCTCCAGTGCCTGACACTCAGGAATACACACTGGTCATGCTCAAAGCCCCTCAAAGACTGTCACAATGGGCAGCAAGCAGGAAATGAGAGTTAAGTTTTTCTGTAATTCTACTTAATGCTTCTATTTGACCCTGCTCAGGATCCTTTTCTTACAACCACCACATGGGTGCTTCCTCAAAATCCTTACTAACTGCAGCATTGAGTCAGAAAGTTCCTGGTTTTCCTGGCATCCCCTTTCTTCCTCCCCCTCAAACCAGCCCTCCCCATCTCCACATTCCCAGCTCAGAGCCCTGCATTAATGCTCGATTTTATTGCATGCTCTTAATGACGCATCTGCAGATACTTCCCCTCTCTAACTGAGCAAATTCTTGCTGGGATGGAAATTTTAAAATGAGAGTCAGATTGTTTCCACATCACAAGGCACAGCCAGGCTTTAAATACAACAAAATTCCTGAAATCCGTTATCCTGTCACCTAAGTATTTAAATAATTAACTACAGAAACATCCCACAGGCTTGGCTGAGAAGGCGAGAGTGTTTGCATACTAATTGATCACTAAATGCAAAGCAAACAGCTCATGGATCTGTCAATAATTACTTTAGAAGAGGCAGCCTGGTCACTAAAATGAACTTAATCTACTCAAAGACTCAGCAGCACTTACAGGTGTAAGCACCAGCTCTGGCTGTTCACTTTAATGACTTTATTATTTCAATGTCATTAGCCCTGTTCCTCTCCAAGTTTTGCTAATGGGCACACACATAACCAGCCTTTGCTACTGAATCATTCTCCCACTTCTTTATTTATTCCTTTCACTCTGTGGGGGCTGCAATTGCTTTCTATATCTATGCACACACATACATTGATCTTCTCCTTTTTTTTTTCTTAATTTAAATTAGAACTGAAAGGACAATTTTCTTGCTGAAGGTGGCAATCAGAGGAAAGCACGGTTCATTTCCGAGGGGCTCCCACCTCCAGATCCCCAGCACATGCTGTGCATCCTGGGCTCCCTTACATAAAGACACATCAGAGCGAGGAAATGAGCCTGGCTGCTGTTTAACCATTGGGATGCTATTGCAGATCTTTTCCAGCAGCCTGGGATGCTGAAACAAAGCCAGAGCATCCTCCGAGCATGTTCCTTCCTGAATCCATCATTCACTGGCTCCTGGTCCCCCCTGCATGTCTCTCCAGGACCTTGTCTGAGCCATCCCCAATGACACTTGTTCTCTGTCCAGCTTCTCTCTTCTATCCCCTTCTTTCCCTGCTGCCCCAAAGCCCCTGCACCATTTTGTCTTTAAAATGCTGCCCTGCCTGTACCAAACCCTTGGATTTGCACAAGGGAGGCATCTGCTTTGGCTTCCCTGGGTCCCCCTGCCTCGGCTTCCCTGGCGCTGCAGCCTCCGTTAATGAGGACTGGTGCAGGGGACTCTGAAGCTCCCCTAGTAAAAATCTCCCTGGGACTGACCCAAATCCATCTCAGAACTCCAGGGGCGGGTGTTTTTCAGGATTTTCTGTGAAATGACATGTCAGCAGCCGCATTCACACTGTTCCCAGGTGGGAGATGGATGCGCTGGGGCAGTGACGGAAGGGAGACAGAGAATTTTACACTTTCTGGATATTACTTGAGTAAAAGGAGGCTGGAGGTGAACAGAATGAGGTCTTGGTCTGCAGGGAGCTTTACAGTCTCCCTGAGCTCTGCTGAGCACTAGCAGTGCCCTTCAGTGTGCACATTACAGGTGAGCAGTGCCCAGACTCCCCCTGCTGCCCCCAGCCCGGTGTCTCTGCACCCCATGGCCAGTGCACATGAACCCTTTCCTTTTTTCTTGCTGGGGCAGGGGATCTTTCAAGCAGCCACCACTACATTTATGCAGCACTTAAGACTCCCCAGGCCATGCTGGGCAGAAATGAGAATTTCACATCATGATCCCTTTAAAAGCATTAGTAGTTCTGCATGAAGTGATGACCCCTCAGTGCCTTGGCTCAAACCTCTTGTTTAGTCCAAATTCTAGCAGGATGGAAGACCAGACTCAATCTTTTCAAAGTCAGTCAGCTATAAGATGGGAGGAAAGTTTCCCTGCAGGCATCTCAGCATTGCCTGGAGGTGGTGGTGGTGTTTCTTTGAAGCACTTGAAGTCACACATCCCCCAGCGCGGGACAGGCATGGCAGCCAGCTCTGACTCTGCCATCCCCAGCCCTCTCGAGGATGAGGTTGTGGTGGGGGTTGCTTCTTTTAACCCAGAGTACAGAGCTTCTTGCTAGGAGTGTGAAAAAGTGCCTCGTAGGAGGATTATTTGCCTTGGCATTAAGCTTGAATAAACAGGCAGAGGACACCGGGTGAGGGATGGAGGGCGCTGAGCTCAGACGCAGGCTAATGAATGTGGCATCCTTGAGTGTGTGAAGGAAGGGAAGGCAGACAGAGCTGTCTGTGTGGGAGGCCTCAGCACTGGCAGTACACTAATCAGCACAGCCTCTGCCTCAGCCCTGCTATTGCTCAACCCATTAGCTGAGCTCTTATCACAAAGCTTTCTCATAGCCCACCCCTTTGGCGGCTCTGGCTCACAACAAAAGGCAACCTTTGGTCTTCTTCAGAGCATCCCACTTACAAGATCACCTCTGGCCAAGGGGGGCTGCTTCCACATCCACCAGATGCATCCTACATCCCACTGTCCAAATTGCAGCCTCATTAAGCCAGTCTCTTTTTTCCGAGTGATGTGGTGCAAATATTTATTGAGCCACTTTGCTCGAAGCATCTTTCTTTGTTAGAGACTGAAATAATTTTAAAAATCATGTCCTCTTTCTTTATTTTGTAGGTGGGAGGGATGATTTGTGTTGCTGTCATAAGTCCCTCTGTTGTGTGTTTTCAGCTAAGTCCCAGCCCCTCTGTCCCTTGTGCCCATGTGCTGTATGTGCTGGTTTGCAGCCTTTTCCTCCTTTGTTGCAGTAATCAGTGAGGTAGGAATGAGAAGGCTGGAAACAGCTTTTTTAACAATCCCTGCCACCACTCCACCACCAGCCTCTTTGACTTCGTGATTTATTTCTTTTCAGGAGTGAGCTAGACTGTGAAATCACTTTGAAGTTTTGCTCCTGAGAGGAAACATCAGGAAAGTATTAATACAACCAATTTTTTTTTTTCGGTGCTAGAGGTAAAAAAGAAAACCAAAGCAGAAATAAGAAGAGCTCCTGCAGAGTTGTTTACTCTAGATTAAACTGTCCTAGACTCTCCAGATCTTAACAGCTTTAGCTGAGGTACAGGCTGAAAGTGATTAATTTATAAGGTGACAAATATAACTTGCAGGCAAGAGGCAATTTGACTGTTTGGCTGGGAGCGAAGAGGCTGTAAACAGGTTGTTTCACCCTGTGAACAATATATTTGCTTTCATGCTGGGGATAAAATTCAGTGCTCTGGATACCTTGGGTTTTCACATCTGACCCAGAGCTTTTTGCCGTAGCTTTACTGATCTTGTTGGCAGTCTTTTAGCAGCTGATGGACATTCACAGCTCTGTGTGGCCTGAAGGTCACAGCACCCCCTGGGAACTGCTGGCACGAGTGGTTCAGCCAAAGCTCTGCTGGGTTGTTGTGCTCAGCTGGGCAGGGGAACATCAGAGGGAAGGCACACCCAGGGGATGCAGCCACGTCCCTGTTGCACCCATTGCCCCAGGGGCTGACCAGGGGCTGGGGCTGCATTCTGGGTGCAGGCACAGTTACCTGTCTCACAAATTCTCTGCAGAAAAGCCAGATGATCTCTCAGGACTAATGACATTAATTGTGCCTGGATGAAAGCAGACGCACGCTGCTTAATTTATTCTTCCTGTATTGCTGTTGATTGCTTGTTATTCTATTACCCCCCCACTGGATAGATCTTGTACTCAATTATTACACTGATGACCCGCCTTTGCTGCTAATGTGACACTCTTGTTTCCTCTTCACTACAACAGCCTCTGGAATAACATAATGCACATAATTCAGCAGCTCAGTGCAGCAGCACACGGGCTGGGCGCTCTGTGGCGATCCCTGCAGCAAGAGGCCCCATCCTCCTGTGGTACCAGCTTCAGGAAACATTCTGTGAGCTCAGGATGTCTCTGCTGCTGTCCCCAGGCACCAGAGGCTTGAGAATTATTGATCTGTGTAAGTCAGGGAGTTGTGAATAAGGTTGTTCCCTCCACCAGAAGGAGGATCTCAAGGAGATATATGAAGGCATTGGCTCTCTCCTTGTAGCTACTGCAGCTTTCCCATATGTCTTCCTGTTGCAATGTGCTCTGGCTTAACTAAGACAAGAATTAGAGGAAGGCTGAGGGCTGCAGGAAACAAAAATCTGGCAACTCACAATCAGGATGTGGGATGCCTTTGTAGCCCAGCACATCGGGCAATGGGGTGCAACACAGATTTGTGTTCTTCCTGCTCATAGCTTGGGAGATCACCCCTTCCCACCCACAGCTGTGACACAGTGCCTTTAGTGCAGCAAGACAGGAGTACAGGTCTGCCTCTCAGAGCCCCTGTTTTACCCTTCTGCATGGTATGGACAGGCTCAGCAGTGAAGAGAGTCACAACCACACAGGCTGAATGGGACTTGAGGAGCCATGTCTGCAGAGCTGAACGTGCTCATCCTGCCACTGTGATTTGCCTGTCTTGAGCTGTCCACTGAGCACCTTGGGTCCAGGGTGCTCTCATTCCTTTCTGAGCTCTCTCTGGAGCTTTGTCTCTGATGCCTGTGAGTGTCTGGCAGCTCCCCTGTACCCTCTGTGTAGCTGTGCCCATTCTGCACAAGGAGCATGCTGGAAATGCCTTGCTTGCCCCAAAACTGTGCCTGGGGCTGTCTGGAACAGACAGAGATGGAAGAGTGAGAGGCTGGTCCTCTGCAGAAGGGTTCAGAGTCACTCTGGCCCTGCTCCAAGCAGACCCACAGTGCCCCCCACTCAGCCTGAGTGAAGACCTGTTACTCCCTGTGCAAGAAGGGTCTCCCTTCCTCACAGCCTCCTTCATCACTGATGTATTTCAAAACAAGAATTTTTGCAGTTAATTTTTGCCAGTTTCAGAGAAAAAACCCTTCCTCGAGGCAGCAGTTCTCTGACTCAACAGCTTTGTTTATATCACTGCCTGCAAACGGGCTTCCAGAAGCCAGGCTCCAGCTTGTCTCCTAATAAAAAAGTTTCAATGAAACTGGTTTGAGGGACGTTCCTGAAAGCTACTACATACCCAGGTCTTAGCAATGTTGCTCTCTGATAAAGCCAGTGCTCAGGATGGTTTTTGTGAGCTCTGAGTATTGCAGGGCCATTGGAGAGACCCCATGCAGGTGTGGGGAATGTCTTCTTCCCTGAACTGCAAAACATAAAAGCAAATTATTCACAAAACTCAGCCCCTGAATGGCAGTTAAAGTCTGTGCTGGGACAGATCCTTCCAAACCATGGCCAAACCCCATTAAATGAGCCTCCTTCTGCTGCCAGCAGTGTTTTATCAGCTCCATGAATTCACGATCCAGGGCTCGCTCCTGGCCCTTGGCTATGACTGCTCAGCCCCTGGGGCATCCCTACTGCTCTTCCAAAGTTTCTCCCATGGACCAACAAATAAAACATCCCTGGTGCTAACAACGGATCTTGGAGATGTTTTATTCCCCCTTCACGTAATGTCCTGGTTTCTCATAAGCACAGGAGAGTGCAGCCTCCAGTTGTGCGTGGTACACAAGTGCCATTAGGGCAGCCTGAGCAGCAGGCAATTTAGGATGATAGTGTGCTAAAACAGTTGAACAACCCACAGTCAATTCAAAAGCTTTCTGGCAGCTCTCCCTTCATTTTGGAGATTTCTATCTTACAGACCTATATAAGAGCAGATTAGTAGAGATAAATTGGATAGCAGCTCTGCCTAATGTGTCAGCAAGGCTAGATTACAGCTCTCAGATGCTTTGTAATGCTTGGTGCTGTCAGAGGGGCCTCCTAGGTCCTGAAGGAGGCTTTTGTGAGACTTTGCCCAGAGCACGGGGGCCAGAGGGGAGCAGCCAGTTCCAGTGCTGAGTTTCATGGTGCTGGTTTCAGGCTGTTCTGTACCCAGATGCTGCCTTGTCCTTGTCTGCCTGTACAAGCTGTCTGCTCCCCTAATTACTCCATGGCCACTGGAAAGAGAAAGGGGTCTGTCAGAGCAGGAGGAGGACTTCAGGCGTGGTGCCATCTCCACATTGCTCCCTGGAGACGTTGTTCCTCCTCCTCTGCTGCCTGCAAAGCAAAGGAAGGACCCCCTGTGAATTTCTCCTGTTTGAAGTCCTGAGAGGCAGCGAGCTGCCTCCAGTGTGGGCGAGCCTGCTGTGGTGCTTCTGCAATTCCCTGTGATCCTCACCCTACCCTCTGATCTTGTCCAGATGCCATCACCACTTGTTAACTACAGCATCTTTGCATCCAGCTGCTCAGCATCACCCAGCTCTGATATGCAGAGATTCACAGCAGAGGGTAGCTGTGAGCACGTTCCTTTCTGCCCATAAATACTGATATTTTTCCTTTTAAATCGTGACTATCTGAACTCCATTCTATTTACTCCATTACCCACAGGCAAATTGTAAAATGATAGCCCTGTACTTCAGCTGGAAGGCTGTGCTTTGAGCAGCTTCTGCAGCTTGGAAACTCTTATTAATGCTGTGCTGTGAAGGGAAGGGCTGGGGACCAGGGAACGTGTGATTATTCAAGATAAAAATAATGGGAAACACTCCAAGAGGAATGTACTAAAAAGGCCCCCTAGTCTATCAACCACTGAGACTGGAGGGTGTACTGAAGCTGCTCAGTTTAAACCTTATTTGCCACTCCAGGGGATTTTGCTCACTTTCCTGATTTAATCCACTTACTTTTACAGGCAGACAGGCAGATGGACAGGGACTGACCCCTCTCTTACTCCTCACCCCATTATCTGCTGACTTTCGTCTGTCTGACACCATCGTTTTGTGGCTTCTGCCTGCATTTTTTAAAGGTGTTCAAAGTTATTCTTTGAGAGATAAATCCTCCTGCAGTTCAACTGAAAAATCTGAAATAGTCCTGGCTGGAGCAGGGATTAAGCAGCAAACCCTCATTTATTTTCTCCTCAATGCTCAAATCAGACTTTTCCTGCTGTTCCTGTGAGGTGTAGCTCATCCTGCCCCTGCAGACCCATCCTCTGCTGAAGGGCACTTCTGGCATCAGCCTGCCCTGGGAATTGAGGAGAATCCCCTGACTGAGCAGGGGATGCTCTGGGGGATGTCTGGGGACCACAGGGGACCCAGGAAGCAAAACAGCCCCATCTGCCCACAGAATTTCCCATCATTATGCATTTCATCTGCTTGTCCTAAAAGCACTCACATATCTGGAAGGAAACATCCTTGTGCACATTTACTTTGTTAATATGCTTGTTTTTATCAAAATGCACTAACTCTGAACATTAAATTGTGTTTACTGCCCCTCTGGAGACGTTTTGGAAACTGCCTAGCAGTAATCTGGCCTCTAGCTGTAATCAAAATGGGAATCCCCAGAAAAATCTATGAAAGATGATATTTGGGGTCTGAACCGACAGGTAATGGAGCCTTCAGAGCTAATAACTTCATGCCCTTTTGTTGACTGGCAGCTTCAAAATTGAATGTCTCTGGTTGTTGCTCTTGGGAGCAGAGCTTCCTGTGGCTGTTCCTCGGCAAACAGTGATTAAACTGCTTTATGCTGCCAGGAAAAAAAAGAAAAAAGATGGAGAAAAGTAGCTTTGTAAACAAGCTCTCAGGACAAACCCTCCAGCATGCCCTGATCACCTTGTACTTTCTCAAAGTGAACATAATCTTCCATCTTCAAAGTTCTGGGGTTTACTTAAAAATTGCTAGACTAATAAAAAAAAAAAATTATTGTTTTTATTACAGTCAATGTTGGGAAACTAATTTGTCTTTTTTGTTTTGCCATTGTTCAGGTTCTTGTTTTTTCAGCTTGACTCTAAGCTGCATGGGCAGAGGAGAGAAAGACAGGGACCTTGAGCCCTGGCTGCACAGGATGAAGATGTGGGGATCACTCCTTGTCCAGGCAGAGCTCAGTCCTGCTCTCTTGGCTGCTCAGACACTCTGTACCCCAAATGGGAGCTGCCTTGGACAGGCCTAATAAGGGGCTAAGGAATAGCAGGGCTGTGTGGTTATCCTTCCTGGCACATGGAATTACAGCCTGGACACAGCCAATCCCTGTATTCACCTGCTGAGCAAATTTCTGACAGAACATTTGAAAATTAGACACTCCTAAATGTCATAAATGAGCAATCACTTTTTTCCCCCCCTGTCCTTTGGCTGGTTTTTCCTCTTCATTTTCACTTGTTGGTACTTGGGGTCAGACATGACTGCAGTGGGAGCAGCACAGGAGCCACCTCCCACTGCCCCTTTGCTGTGCCAGGGCTCTGGAGCAGACACTGGCTGTGAGACTGAAGCAGATGCTGATAACAAAAAATACTGAGATTAAACCCAGAAAAATCCATCATTTTCCTTATGCCCTTCAAATAAAACTCTCCTCCTGTTGAACAGGGACTTATTATTGCAGCATCTTGAGAGGAGGGATGTTGCCATATAGCTAATGTGATGATTTCAGGTACAGTTGCTGCTGCCTGATTAAACATCTCTGGGATCAAGCAGACTGCTTGGATTGAACAGGCCATTATTCTATCCTGCTAACAGCAGACTTACAGAAGCAAGTTATAATTAAAATCAGGATAAATGTCATCACTAAATTTTGATGAAAAGAGCTTCTGGCTTTGTGCACATCCAGGCATATTGGGTGAAATGCAGAGGACAGATTCTGCAGCTTCTTCCAATTCCTTTCCCTTCAGCACAAGGGAGCACGTTGTAGTGGTGGATTAGGGATTTTAGGGTATAAAACACAAGATAATTCAGAACTTGAAGGACTAGACTAGATCTGTACCTACTGCCAGCACCAATAACACCTGCCGTGCCCCAGGTTCAAAGGAGCTGTCTCAGGAGTTGGGGGCTGAGACCCTGAGTCCCAGCCCTGCTGTGGGTTTGGGGATGCCCTTGAGCACTGTGGACAGACTTGGTCTTGGGGCTGATGTGGAATATTTAGAGGAGCTACAGAGAAGACTGAAGTAGTGGAGGAGAGGAGAGAGCTGCCACGGGAAGAGACAATAACAAAGCTGGGATTCTTAGCAGGGAGAGGAGAAGGCTTGAGAATGATGTAATCATGAAGGTTTTAGGCAAGGTGACTTGTTAACTGCACCCCCCAGCATCCTCACTGAAACTAGCAGGACACCAGTCCAGAGCAGGTAGAAGGTGGCAAGGACTTGCACAGAGGCAGAACATGTCCTGACCATGCTGCCTGGAGATTGTGGGCTCTGGCAGTGCCAGCAGGGCTGGTGCAGTTGAGGTGTTATTGAGGCTGTCCTTCAATCCACAGCGCGGCGCAGGAGCAGCAAGGAGCACAGCACCATCCCACTGCTCAGAGCTCAGCAAACTCTCTTGTTTCCCAGTGTAAGATATTCGAGTAAAGCCTGTACAATTCCTGAGGTTGCTTTGCACGTGGGATGTTTGTCATGATCAGCGTGGGGTGTCACTTAAAACCTGATTCATCCAGATCCCCCTGGAATGACATGTTTAATACGAATTATCTTTTTTCCTCCAGCAATTTTCTGACTGCTCCTCTCTATAGATCTGTGAGATATAGAGAATGCCATATAGCTCCTTTCAGGCAGCCAGTGTGGAAATTAAACATCTTACCTCCTCAAGGGACAGATTTTCCCCGAGCAGGAGCCCAGGTAGCAGAGCTGGCAGGCTGCTTTGGTTTCAGAGACACAGCCTTGGTCACAGCCCCTTGGGGACACACGCTGTTTGTGCCCCACAGCCCAGGGAGCACCCCTGCACCAGTGCAACTGGCTTCCACCTCTCTTTCCTGCAGGAAAAGACAGGAAAGAGATAAAAGCCTGCCAGGAAAGCTCCAGTGCAGTTCTCGCATCATGAGATGCTTTTTGTAAATGTGAATGTTAGAGAAACATTAGAAAGTCTCTTTTCCCAGCCTGGCACTCGAAGAAGGAGTCAGAGCTCTTCAGTTCTTGGTCTCAAGGTTTTTATTTTATCTTATCTATAAAATTTTTTTCTCCTGTCCAGCTGAGGTCCGTTCAGCAAGACAGACAGAGGCACTCTGGCTGTCCCTGGGGCGGTGTTATCTTTATATACTAAAAACTACGTGTTCAATATTTACAATTACTTTCCAATACCTATCATCTATGTTAGACAGTGAGCTTCTACTCTAAACCAACCTGAAAGTGCCAACATCACCCAGAAGATGGAGGCTAAGAAGGAGAAGGAGAAAGGCTGGACATGCCCAGATTCCTCCATCTTGCCTCCTGAAACCCTATTCTAAAAACCCCCAAAAATTCTATTTTTCACCCTGTGATAAATTCACTATCATTCTACTTAAACTTTTGTGGCTTGTAATTCTTCATCTGAAGGTTGGTAATTGTTTTTTCCAAGGGCTAAATCAAAGGCACAGGGATCTTGGGCTCTGTACCAAGGTCTCTGAGCCCCCTGGCCATGGGCTCAAGTCCTCCAGGGCAGCCAGAGGAATTTCCTGGGTTCTGACAATGGGCCACTCCACTCCAGCAGTGACAGGAGTGTGTGACAAGTGTCTGTGTGTCTCTGCACGCATCCGCTCCTTGTCCTTGCCTCTGCAGGTACATGTGCCTGCAAGCACACGTGTGAGCCCGCATGTCCAGACTCCTAACCCCATTTCTCTGGGAAGGAGCCACTCAAGAGCTCTTTCCAAGTAACAATTCCAATGAGGAAACCTGCGCAAATGGTGCGTAAAGCTTTCATGAATCAAGGCCTTAATCAGGACGTCGGGTTTCCGAGCACATCCTTGAGGCCTTACAGCCCTTTAATGCATTCATCACATTAAGAGTTAATTTACGACACGCGGTTCGAGGCGAGCTCTCGGCCCTTCGCTGAGATCTGCCTCAAGTGTGAGCCCTGCATTAACAACCCAAATGTATTCCTCTCTCAGGGAAAAAAAAAATTACCCCGGATATTTTTGCCCTTCAAGGGAGACTCTGGGCCGTGGAACAACATGGCAATGGCGCGACAGGACCACCACTGCGTTCATGAATTTCAGATGCCTGAGAGAAATTATCTATTTTTCTGGACCCTTGCTGGGCTCAATCAGTTCCTCCGTGGTTGGTGACAATTAAAGAACCAATATGATGCAAGGAGGATATTTTAGACACTGCTTGACACCAAGGGTCCCATCTCACAGGCTTTGGCCTCTTCCCTACCTCCCAGGACATGTCCCTTCTATCTCTTGCCCCAAAAAGGATCAGCACATTTAATGTGCTCCTAGGAAAGCTCCAGGAAATGGGCTTTCATCTCCAAAGGTTGTGTATCTCTAGGAAGAAATGACAATTATGTTAGAAGAGGAATTCATTGCCTAATGCCCTCTGCCCATGCAGGATGCTGTGAAGTCTTGGGGCTGAACTGTGGAGCATTGTGCTCCATGCAGTGTGGATATCAGAAAAGCACATCTTCCCCTCCTTCTCTCTTTTCTTCTTCTCTCTGTTTTGAAAGTAGATGACAAATTTCAGGCCATTTTTCTCATTTGAGACAGTGCTATTCTGGAACAAACCACAAATCTGCTGGTGAAATAAAAAAGCCATGCAGGGGCTTTGTTAAGCAGCATGTTTCCTGGGGAGATCTTGCAGAGCTTTGCAAAGCTCTGCAGTTCCAGAAGGTCACAGTAGTTAACAGTGTACTGTTACTGGTACATAGAAACTGCTCAAAAACTGAGACACAGGGGGCATGAAAGGAGATTACAAAGCCACACTGCTGGCACTGGGACACTTTCCCCCCTCCTCAATCCCACTGTCCCCCTCTGCTTTACACCAGCATTGCTGAAAGGCACAGCTCCCTGTCACATCCCAGCTGCAGGTGTGGGTTCCACTGTGTTCAGTAAAGTCATACCCAGAGAAGGGAGATGATAATCAGCTGTGCCCCTAATAGAGATGGCCAGAAAAGCTTTACAGTTTTGGATGAAAAAAAGTCTATTTTGATTTAAATTAAAATCTTTTTCAAAACATATCAATTTCAGCATAATATTGTCTAGGGAAAAGAGGCTCAAATTATCCTGTATTCATATGCTGGCATTGGATGATTTTCATTTTTCATCTGTTTTGAATCAAAAACAAATTCACAGTTTATAATGTGTATACTTCTCATATAGCTTTAAAGGTCAAACGAAAAAGCAGCTTGAATTTAGTAAAACTAGACACTACAATTAAAACAGTTTTTACAAGCTGAGAACATTGGAAGAGTATAAAACTTCATGGTTTTCTACTTCAGAAGTGGGAAGAAAAGGAATAACAAAGAGAATGATTTGTGGATTTCAATGAAAAAAATATGGGGTTCCCACACTGCTTTTCTACTGATGGACTGCCATGATGGAAGAAGGAAACCAGAGTTCACATCCCTCACCTGTGTACTTTGGAGATCTGGATGCCTCTTATATAAAAAAAACCCAAACAAACACTTTATTTTACTGTCATGGGCTTCTGTCATTTTGTTCTATTCAAATTGTTTCACTTTTTTACAAGATAAATAGAACAGACCGGTTAGGCTTTGCCTGTACCCTGCTTGGAGCAGCCTCCCTCCATCAGGGTGTTTTCCTCTTCCTTGGCCTGGCCAATTTTAAACAGCCAGAAGATGCCATAGCTTTCATTAGGTGAAATTTTCCCAATCATCCAATTAAAAACCCTCACATGTCCTGGCATGTCTCTAGCCTCTGCTCATTTCTCCTGCTGTGTTTCCCTCAGTGTTCTTTGCTCAGCAGAAGGACTCTGCCTGTGAGCACTTTCCCAACATTTCAAAGCCTGGCCACAGCTGAGGTTGTTTTTCTTTTCTGTTGCACGAGGACCTTGGTCAGGGTAATGCCACTGTGTTTATGATGGATGAGGAAAGTTGGGTGGTGTTACTGAGAAAGCTTCAATTTCCCAGCCCAGGCAAATACTCCACTGACTTTTCCAACAGAGCAGAAACAAGTTCTCTGCTGCACAACAGGCAGACAAATAATCCTCATGCAATTTATCTCAAATCTCTTGATCCAGTCTTTGAATCTAGGAGCTTAAATCATGTAAATACATATGAAAGCCTATTAGCTCCTTTGATCACATTAACCTGCTGCTGTTCACAATTAGTTTGAAGTCTTTGTCTGAAAAGCTCCACATTAGTGTAAGAAGAGACACAGGGGAGGAATTCAGCCTGTCAGAAAGACTTTTGAGAAGGTGAAAATTTCGTACAGTTATGTGATTCAAACATAATTCTTGCTAGTCTAACATGGAAACCAAATCCAACTGTAGCACAAAAAGCTCCAGGATGCCACTGAGCCCTCTGCAAGGCTTGTCTTGGGACAGACAGGCTCTGGCTGTGGGTGGACCCAGCATATAAAGGGATGACAAGCATGGAGAAAAGGATAAGTTCAAGGTCAGGACATTAAAGAATTTATGATCTGAATAAACAAATATTTTGGGAAAAAAATTATATTGTTGCCATTTTAAGGTCTTATCAGGAACTAGTCCAGATGAAATGATGAGTTTTCAGCCCAGTATCTTGTCTTATTCATGGGATGAGCCCTTCCTATCTGGAGGGACTTGATTGTGTGTTCTTTGAAAATGTGTTGATCAGGCAGTGGGAGAGAGGATTTTGTATAGTGCAATTTCACCTTGGCTGTAAATTATATCAATTTCATTGCCTGGAATACCCTTGTCTGGAAGGGATGGCCATCCTGTTTCCTCCAAAGACTGCCTGACATGAGTCTTGGGGTAAGCTATTGGAGAAGCTCACTATCCTTGTGAGATCTGAGCTTGGACCCATCTCTTCTGTCCCATTCACCTGACATTTGTTTTGTTTTAGCCCCTCCAATTAGGTGAATGGATCAATGACAGCATTGTTCTGCCTATAGAAGGCATGAAAATTAGTGCTTCTGATCTTGGATTTCTGCCTTCATCTGCCACTGTTTGAGGTGGCTGGAGCTGCAGCCTCCCAGAGGAAATGTACAAAGCAGCCACATCTCCACTTGTGCAAGAGCAGCACTGTCTCTTGTCTGCAACGACGATGTAAGTGGTAAAACACTCCATCTGAGCCAGGCACAGCCAGGTTTCCAGTTTAATTAAATGTGAGGATCTGTTGTAGGGGGAAGGGAAGAAATCTAACCCTGTTCAATGAGGGTATTCCAGAGGGAGCTGGTTAAAATAATCCACGAGGCTAATTAGGCATGTTATTTTCTTGTTATTTCTGTGTACCCTGCATGGTATCAAATGTTTATAGTGGCTATACTCCAATCATCAGCAAAAGGAAACAAAGAGCACCCTCTAAACATGATGCTGGAAGAAAGTTCACTCTACCACATCTTAATCTGTGCAAGACTCTGGGAGATCAGCATCTCTACACAGCTCCTTGGTCTGTCAGTGCTAACAAAATACAGTAGCTCTCCCTGTTTCATGTGTCTGGCAGTGCTCACATGCTCTGATATTCCGGGATAAAGCCTACCCCACACTGATAAAAACTCTGCTAAGCTCCTTGCTCTGCAACTCACCCTGCTGCCATCCCTGTAGCTGACAGCCAGTCCACACAATTAGACTTAAGTGCTTTGTTTTTCAAGAGGGAGATGGAGGCAGATGAGAGCTACACATGCCTCATGTTTTGTATTTTTTTTTATATTTGCACTTGTCCTGATTTAGCCCTTGCAGAGGTTTAAGTAGAGCAGCAAAGAAGCTCTTTACTGCGGGTCCACTCTGAAGGACCCTGTTGGCAAAGGTACTTGTGGTCTCTGCTTCACTGAGCCATCAATGAATTGTGGCAGAAGTGCACCAAGGTGGTAAAGGAGAATTAATCCACTTGTAAAGCAAAAAGAGTTTGGAAAGCCTTCACCTGAATGTGATAACCTGGTTTGTATCAGACAACAGGGTGTTGGCTTAAAAAACCCCAGCCAAATATTTTGGTAGACAGAGCAGTTCTTCAGCAGTCCAAGGAGCTGCGCATACAGGACATCAGTCAGTGGTAAGTGGCACTTTCAGAGGATGTGGGACCTCATCATTGGCAGAAAAGGTGCACAAATCACAAATTACGAATTAAACTAATTTTCAGACCTGTTCTTGCCCTTCTATCCACAAACACACTGTCACACCAGACACAGAGCAGCAGCAGGGGATTACTCCTGTTCCTGCAGGCAGAGGAGATGGCTCCCAGTTGCACACACGTCCAGCACAAGCACTGCCACCTCGGGTGGGCTGTGGAAAAGCCACATTCCTTGGACAATTTGATAGGGCATGATACTGAGAATAATAACAACAGCTGAGCATTGCCATGCTTCTCTCCTCACTGAGCCAAGTGACACATGCTTTTCTGGCACTGTGAGGGACTGTTTGCTAAATGACACAGCAGCCAGGCATTTCCAGACTTGTGATAATTTGGGGAAATGTAAAGAAATAAATTGTTTGCCAGCTGGATAAAGAAAGGAGAGGAGCCAGGAATGCAAACACTTGAGGTATCTGTTCTCTGCTCCCCTGCTAGTGATGATACTCTGAGAAATGATAATTCAGGAGCAGCCCTTCACCTGGCAGAGATGATTTTCCAATTAGCCAAACATCCAGGTCACCTCACGTGAGCTCTGTGGAGAACTCACCTATGCATTAGGCAGATCTGCTTGTCATTTCTACCCTTTCAATTCACCTTGATTTCTGCTCTTCAAAAACTAGGAGAGTCAGGAACAGGTTCATAACTGGATATGTTCCAAATCCAGGAAAATGCCAGAGATCTGCTTCACAACAGTTGTAGCCATGAAGAAGAAATGAAGGCAAAGGGAGCTCTGCTGCTCTCTCTGGGGTTTGTCCGGAGTGTTGGACTCCTGCAAATGCTACTGGATCAATGCCAGTCCCAGGGACCTCTGCAGTAAAAGGGTTTGGCTCAGGGAGAGGATCTGAGCATCCACTGAACTCCATCAGCTCCTGCAGAGCTACAGAGAGACCTGGCTCTCCAGGTGAAATGAAACAAACCCAGTGCCTCACAGCAGCAATAATTGCCACAGCCTCATGGGTGGATCTTGCTTTGAGCACACCTGGGCTGTGAGTACCAGCTTATTTAATGCATTTTCTTCTCTGAGTCTGCATCTCAGAGGCTTTCATGGGGCCTTTCCAGTACAGCCTGCAGGACATTCTGTGTCTGCCAAAGTACCCTGGCTGAGGGGATTGAGGTCTCCATACAGGCTGTTATGAATTATAATTGAAATTGCAGCAGTGCCAGGACTTTTCAGGTTTGCAGGTGTTCAACAGCCTGGACACTGATGGGAAACCTTCCTGACAATATATGGTCCATTTAGTCAGGAGTGCTCATTGGACATCTGGGTGGAGCTTTCTGAACTGTGTAGTCCACAATTGCAAAATAAAGGGTCAAATTAATATTTCTAAACTTAAGATTTTACTAAAATCCACTGCCTCTCTGTTGTTTGGCTTTCCCTGAACAAAGACCAACATGCAACCAGACTTTCTACTCACTACCTTTAATCTCCCTGGGACTCAGGGAAATAGAATCCCAGTGAATGACTTTCACCTTTTCCTTTACTAAGGACTCAGGCCACCTTTTCCTTGGGATCTGTGAGGATGCTCTCTCTGCTGACCTGCCTGGGCAGGACAGGAAAACAGATAACCATAACGAAGCAAATATGACCCAATGAAAATTGCTACTAACCTTTAACTTTCCAATGAAGCAGCCATTTCTTGTGCCTGGTGACAGGTGACCCCAGCCTGTGTGGTGGACTCAGGGCTCTGGAGAGGGGATATTCCTTAGATGTGTGATCACAGAGTCAGGACACCTTTCATGTGCCCAGTTTGCAGTCTGCTTTCATCACTGCTGAGTGCTGACAGAGTGGCAGCAGCACTGAGGGGAATGTCTGGGGATTCCTCAGTCATCAGCCCTTGACACAGTCATGCAGAGTGGACTCCCAGCATGAGGCATGTACCTCTAGCTGAAGCATTTTGAAGCCAGCTGAGGTTCTCATTATTTTCTGAGTCTGGCCACAGCTCTGTAACTTCCTCTGAGACTGATCCTTCTGCTTCTGAGGAGCTGGCAGGAGCCCATCCCCTCCCAGCTGGCAGAGAGAGTTTCTGAATGAGCTTCCTGAAGTTGTGTGTGGTGCTCAGGGCCCAGCCTTACAGACCGCGACTGTGCTCTCACCACTGACAGGCAGCCAGGTAAGGAGAATCTGGAGAATATCCTGAATATCTGATCCTGGCTAGGTCTGTGCCAAAGACAAGCCCACAGCCCACAGCAGCATTTCTACCCCAGCCAGCCTTTTCTAAATGGACACTGGGAAGCAAATAAAGATGGCAGAGGGTGGTTGGAAGCATGGAGAGATCTCAGCTATAAGATCAGAACTGTCTTGGTAATTCCTTTAGGTATGGAAATGGTAACTTTCCTATTTGTCCCTTGGTGTGTTTTGGTTCAAGCCCTGCAGGTCACTTATGGGGACAGTGAATTATGGACACTGAGAGAGTAACAGACACACAGGCCTCAGAGAGTAAATGGTGTCTCTGATGGACTGTTTGCTGTGGTGGTGTTCAATCACATTTCCCTCACTGTCAAAGCCACAGGGAACCTGTTGTGAAGAACATCACCACACAAATACTGTAAATCCCATTGGCTCCAGCGATGGAGCTTGGAGGGATGAGTGTGTGCTATGGGAAGTCAGAGTTTGGGAAGGATACTGGGAGCCAGGCTGCTGGTGTGCCAAAAGTCCCAGTACTGAAAGTTTTGCCTGAGTTTCTTGGGTGTAATGGCACATTTCCCAGTCATGATCCCTTTTTCCCATGGGCTACCAGAGTTTTGAGCCATGCCAGATATGTCAAATGCTCTCAGACCTGCGCACTGAAGTTTCTCAGAGATGAATTACCACATGTAATTGCTATGATGGATAACACAGCAATGTATTGAACAGGGCCCTGGAGTCATTCAGGACCTACATTTGCCCCTTTTGTTCAGATGGAAAATTAAATGATTCTTAAAATAATAAATGTGCACCCTGGAGAGAAATACTCAGCTGCTCCCTCAAGAGGTGCTGTGCTGTTGTGTTGAGCAAGGCATAACGAAGGTAATTGAAAAGTTATTACTTTGGGGGCAAATTTGTCTTGGCTTGTACTGCCTTGCAAATAGATTTAGTTGTGAAGCAACCCATGTACTGCAATGGGGGAACAGATGTGCTTCAGGAAACCAGGCCACCAGATCTGGGGCCAGAGTCTGCTCCTCCTTCTTCTTTGTGCGATCTTGCTTCTTCTTACTGGAAACCAGCCTTTCTTCCTGTAATTTTGTCTTCCATGTAATTTTATCTTCTCTGTGGCTGTAGTCAAATGGTGACTGTGAGAATCTCTGTCTTTGGAGATATTAAAAACTCAGAATGGCAAAACCAGCGCAACACAATCTTACTGTAAAGCTGGACCCTTTCTGCAGGGGGGAGGAGCAGAGACCTCCAGAGGTCCCATCCTGCCTCAGTTGTGCTGCTGCTCTGGTGCTGGTTTGAAAAGAAGAGGAATTAAACCTTGCTAGTTCTGCAGAGGCAAGAAAGCTGTGGGAGATGCACTCTGCCTCACCAGAGAGTTGTGTCCCAGACTGAGGTACAGCTGATAAATAATTTGTTGGTTGTGCTAAACCTCTCAAAGGGTTTTTGTGTCCCTTAGATGAGGCAATGACAGTGACTTTGACCCCTGCAGCTCAGAGAGGGGTGGGACAATGCACCTTTACCTACAAGAAGGTGCATTGATTCCTTGAGATGTTTTCAGTGATGGTGCAGGAGGGGTTGTGTGAGGACCCAGCGTGCAACTGGTCATCCCTGTCCTGCACACCCTGAAGAGAGAAAAGCTAGAGAAAAACAACAGGGAAAATTTGCTCCTCAGTGTCATCCTGGGACTTGGCCTGGCTGCAGGGAATTGGAAAGAAACATTTTGAAAGCAGGTTTTCTGTTTATTGATTTGTTTGGTTTTTCCAGCTTCTTTTAAAAAATTAATTCAAGTGAAATTACAGTTTTCACATGTCGATTTTCTGTTTTTAAAAAAGCTCTCAAATAATTAGAGTACTCAAAGTAAACGGTCTGTTATGCTTTATTACCTGATGTGTGCTATGACTCCATTAAAGCCCTGTTGCACTTCTGCCATTTTTCTGTATTTCAAAATGCTTTGAAGATGGAACTCAAATCATCAACATTAATTGCCAACCAAACAGAAATGAACCTTTTAAAAGGGAAACAATTTTATAGCTCTAATTTGATTAAGTAGCAAAGCGTGTTGTTTCCATTTTAAGTGGACAGTATAAACATAAGTAAAGTTAATATTTATTAATCTTAATGTGCATGCCAGGTAATTGCAGGCCCACCATAGCAGTGAGGGCTGTGTGACTCTTGCTCTCTCGATGTATGTTTGCACACCCTTCGGGTAAACAGGAAGGAGAGGAAGGTTTGGTGCTAATGAGATGAAATTCTCTTTCCAAAGGGCTCCTGATTTTAATCATGTGCTGAGGACCAGGGATGTAGATAGGTAATCGTGTTTGGTGACCATGGGCAGAATCCAGGAGTGGGTGAGCAGCTCTGGGAGAAGCTGTGAGTTACACACACAGAGGCACACATCTCCTCTCCTGCATGGTGGTCATTTCCCACACAGAAATCCTTCTGTACCTCCAAAATTGTTTCTGTAATGTTGTTTTTTTAATTGTCCCTTTTCTTGCAGTCTTGAAGCAAATGCAGCTGAGGTGTGGAGCATCCTAACACTGTGAGCAGGACCAGCACTGCACTGTCACCAGCAGGAGTTGTGGGACATTGCTGGGAGCTGAGTCTTGAGCTCAGGAACTTTTGGGTTGGATTCTGGCCTGCTGTGACTCTCCTTGTGCTGAGGATGACACAGGGCCAGAGTGAAGGCAGGGTCAGGGCAGAGCTGCTCTTGCTGGCTGGCGGAGCAGGGCTTGCAGGGCAGCAGAGCTTCAGCAGGCACTGGAGAATTGTCTCTCCTTGGCTGCAAGTTTGAATCCATTTCAGGACAGCCATGTCTGAAAGATTCTCCTCCAACAGTTTTACTTGCCACATGTCTGTAATTCTGCTCCCTCCCACCAGTGCAGTGAACTCCTCAGCACCTTGTCTGGTGGACACAGGGCTTTCTGTAGGAAAGGTGCATCAACAGGGGAGTGGAGATCCACGTGTGGGAGAAAGGCCATGGCAGCTGCCCAGGCAGATCAGACCCATTGTGTTCTTAACTCAGAACCATACCAGGGCAGAGAGCTTTCCTGTCTCTGACTTGCCTGTGCCTGAGTTGAGCCCACTGTAATCACGTGGGCTTCACATGGCAAGCTGAGTGTTGCCTTCATCACACCATGGCTCTTTGAATCCCAAGCCTGGCTGGGACCTGCCAAGCCAGGCAAGATTGGCCCCACAGCCCTGCAGATGGGACCAGCTGGTACGAAACCTGTGGGCTCTGGGTCAGTACTGGCTCAGATTAGCACAAGCTATTTCCAAGACCATTTGTGCTGGGCAGAAGCAGATGTAGAAATTTTCTAACCTCCTCTCAAATTACTTGGTTGAGGAGAAAAGAACCCCAGAGCATCACAGGTCTAACATTTGATTTCCCCATCAAGCCTGCTCAGCATCTTGCAGGATTTGCCCTCCTGCATCCTGCCTTTTAATTGCTGACTGATTGTAATATAGGATTTTATTTTCCCTATAATGACTCTTGGGGCCCCCAGATGTTCTCCTCAAGTGTGGTTGCGTCAGCACTAGAGATTGAATGACTGATACCAGCAATTTTTACAGCTTGAAAGAAGAGAAATATGTGAAGGGGATTTAATTTAGCTCCAATATTGTGTCTTCATCTTCAAGACTCTACAAGAAAATGACACCAAAAGGTTATTTTACAATGAGAGGAGAGAGAATTAGCCCGAGAGAGGGAGAGATCACCAGGCTGGCTTTCTAATATCAGTTCATTACAGAGAACACATTTGCGCAGCCACTTCACTGCTGCTGTTAATTTAAACTGGGATGATTAAAAGCTGTAATTGCACCATTTTAAATAAATGTCCACTATCTGGATTATTATATTTTTAATTACTGTGTCTCTGTTGAATGTTTTTATCCCTCTGATTGATTTGTTTATACTGTATTTATTTATAATTCCTTGATCTCCCTGACCCTGCTACCTCCCGAGAACACAGTTTGATTGTGATTCCAGCAAATGGAAGAGGACTGAACCAGGAAAGAGCAAAAGGTACCAGGTCAGCTTTCCCTTATGAGATCTTTGTAGCTCTCCTTCTTTGTCTCGTGACCCAGGTGCTCTTCTGCTCTTTTTTCTTCCCCAGGGCTGTGGGGGAAGATGAACAGCCTGGAGGACTGTCTGGCTGGGCGGCAGGAGGGGGAAATTGAATTGTTATCCAGCACAGCTCAGCCTGTGGAGCTGGCAAGAGCATCATGCTGTGTGTTAGGACCCATTCCTTAACCATTGCTTCACAGGCAGGAACCTGCTGCTGTGGTGTAAGTTCCACAATGAGCGCCTAGACCCATGGTACCCCATTGCATGTTGTTGTCTGCCAGGGGCAAGGAGCTGCAAGCAAGAATGACTTGCAGAGATCATGATCTGAGTGCTCAGGGCACTCCTGAGAGCTGCTCTGGGGCTGAGCTCTGGGGCACCTGAGAGAGCGCTGCTGCTGAGAATATTTGAGAGGCTGCTTGCTCCTGTCGGACTCCAGGCATCTCTGCTGATGCGTTTATCTCCCGTCACAGGCAGTATCTGCAGGACAGGGACTGTCACTTGCTCTTTGTTCTGCACCCACTACAGGAGGCTTCTGATGGCTGGCAAGGTCTCTGAGGCACTCTGATAGCATGAATGCACAGTTTGCCTGCCAGGCAAATATTGCAAAGCTTCCAAACACTTCACTTTCCCCTGTTTCCTACAGCCTCTGGAACCCTTAAGGAATGGATCAGGCCTTCCAGCATAATAGAAGAGGGGTCTGCACGTGCCCCCTGGATACACATAGTGTGTGGCATCACCATATTAGTTCTGTCAGCTGTTCAATGGCCTTTCCTCGAGCAGTGAGCCAAATGCAGCACTGCAGCTGCTGTGTGGGGCAGGGAGAAGCCTGGTGAGAGCCCATGGCCAGGGAGACTTTTGCAAAGGGAACATTCTTACTGGGCAAATTTCAGTGTGGACTGAGTCAAAGGCAGTGGATGAACAGACTTATCAGGTAACTGTACTGGAATGGTGTTTGGGCATCTGTAGAGAGCATTTCCAGGAATGAATGCTCATGGGGCACTTGCTACTAGGAAGAAGGGAGCACAGCACTGGAGGAAGCCTCCTGGAACAGCACATCCAGTTGCCTGACCTGAGAGTTCAACACGGATATGAATTTGTTCTTAGAGGGCCACATGCAGGGCAGCCAATTATGCTGCATGTAAGTGACACAGCTCCACTCCAGGTATGTCCTTTAGCACAAAAACAGGGGGTGTCACAAGGACAGCAGCAAGGAACAAAAGAAAGAACCTCTGCAGCCATCAGCCATGTCCTCATTGTGAATCCTCCAGCTACACAGCCAGAAAATTAGGCAGAAACCACATACGAGCACCAAAGCATGATTTCACGAGTACTTGAGCAGCCCCATGGCAGGTACAGCATTGGATGAATGGGATAGGTGAGAGGGTGGCCATGATTTTGTAGCAGCATTAGAGAGAATTACAGTCTGCAGCAAACCAGTCATTTTGGTCATTCAGAAAGGGTAATTACACTTTGAGATCTCTGGGAGGTAATTTTCTTGTTGGCTGGTAATCAGCCTGTGTGTTCCTTTTTTCTTATTTTAATTAAAAATATTGGTTTGCCATGTTCACCAGGCACCTAGCTCGCTCTGCCCGAGCAAAAATGCTTAATAGCATTTTGTAATTGACTGAATTGTCTATTAGTAAAAAAGCCATGTAATTTAGTGAGCATCATTGAAGTGCTTACTGTTATACCTGACACAAAGCTAAGGACTCCCACCTAAGGAACTTAGAGACAAGAGGGGTGTTAAAGACAAATTAAGGCGATTTTACATGAGAATAGCAGTTTACTCGGAAAAGTGGAGCTGATGGATGGGCAGGGTGAGGCATTGGCATTCTGCAGTCGTCCATAGCAGCTCTGCTCTCTCAAACCCTTTCGGTCTGACAAGTGAAAGTGGGTTTGAAAGTCAATGTATTGATTTTACCTAAGAGAAACACGCAACTTTTACAAATCGCTTTCTCCTATCAGCTTCCTCTTGCAGCCTTTGTCTCTGGCAGGGTCCCTGGGCAGCTGGTGGTCAGTGTTCAGGAAGGCAGAGATGCTGTTTGGATGCCCTGATCTCTCCCTCATCTGGGGACCAGCGCACGGTTGGTCTGACACTTTGCTAACTATGAATATTAGAATGCTGGAAGATGCCATGGCAGGGCTCCTGTGAAGGCTGTCCAGGAAGGGTCAGCACACAGCTGGTTCTCTGCTCTGGCCAGATTTGTGTGTTCTGTGCTCAGTTTTCACCCGAGGTATCAATGTCACCCACCTTCCTTTTTTTAAAGGGCAAAAAGAGAGAACTCACATGGTTATTCATGCTGGAATTTATTCTTTATTGGTTTGTGGTTCTCACCATCTGCCTGCTGATGTGTGTGGGGGGGAGACCTGGATAATTCTGAGGTCCCAGTGCTTTTCCTGCTAGTGTTCTTCCTGCCCCCAGGGAGAACCATGATATTGGCATCCTTTGAGGGGACCTGACTGGCAGGGAACCTCTGGTGGGCTGTTCAGCTTGCAGGGCTGTGCTGCTTCTGCAGGGTAATGGCTGTTGCTGCAATCTTCCAGGTGGCAGGATGGCATCAACTCCTTCCCTTTCATGGACCCTCCTGTGATCTCTGTGGATCTAAGAAGAGATGTTCCCACCCCAGGGTATTCCCCAAGGGAGGAGAAGGAAGAAACTTCTCTGGTGTCCTGTTCTGTCTGGATGATGGCCAGGCTTTGCTTCACACAGCTCTGCAAGAACAGGGAGAGGTTTTCGATGAAAAACTCCAACTTCCCCAGGCTACTTTTTCTTACATTCATATATATAACTCCTCCAGACCTTTGAACTCTATTTGGAGAAAATTCTTTGTGCTTTGCAATCCTGTGAGCTGCCCTGGGCACCTCCCCTCCTGCTCCTACAGTTGTTTCATTGCCCTGAGCTTGGCAGTAGGACTGTCTGTCTTTTGGAGGGAAGCTTCCACCTCAGAGCCAGCTGCACCTGAGTCAGGTTGAGGTGGTCCAGCATCCTCACTTTTGCACAAGTTATGCAACAGTTTCCAGGGTCTGCAGTGGGAGTTTGTTTATGTGCTGCCTCAGTGTTTCCTTTGGAAAATCTTCCTGAGTTTGTGGGCATGCAGCAGGATTGCAACCAGGTTACTGCCGATGGTACCTGGCAGAAGCCACCTGATCTTTCACTTGGCCATCAGCTCAGAAAACTTATCTGGCTTGCTCTCAGCAATCAGGCTGCCTTGGAGCACAAAAGATCAGCATGTGGTCAGATTTTTACAGCACCCCCTTCATGAGGATATTAATGGCTGTGTTAGTTTCTGATTTTCCCCTATGTCTCCATTCAGGAATTCTAGCACTAAGGTAAAGAGGTTGTTCATTCCATCCTTAAGCATTTCCAGTAAGGCCTCCTGAGCCAGTTTCTTCTCCTGGAAGACAGAGTTACAGGATGACACAATTACATCGCTGAATGATTTGTTCCTTCCCTCATTTCTTATCTTCTTCCTGCCGCTGGTTGATAAACTTGATTGATTGAAAGCTGGCTACAAGGAACTCATTAATGTGCCCAGACATGGCTTCTACTTTGTTCCTCCGTCTCAGGATCTCCTCAGTTTTTTTCTTTGCCTTGTTGCTGGTGTCAGTATCACCACTGCTAATGTGACAAATAAGGGAATTGATGGTGGAGGTGACGTTATGACATGTGTCATCACTGTCTGAGGAGATAAGCAGAGTTTGGAATTCAGGGTTCATATCTAACTGGATTATATCTTTCAGTCTAAAGAGATTGTTTTCTGCAGAGCAGCCTGCTCACTTGCTTTCTTGCAAGTGGAGGCAATGTCTGGGGAGCCATATCCACAACTGAAATTTCCTCCTCGAGAGCAGGTGGGCTCTGGCTGCAAGGGTGCATCTCTGAATGCTGACAAGAGACTTCACATCTTGTGTTTGAACCATGCTGAGGTTTCTCATTGAAACACATTGTTGAAGAAACTCTTGACCTGTCAGGTTCCTGTTTTGCAATATGACCCAGCATCCTCATGTGTTCTTCAGGAAGATCCCTAGCTGTTTTGAACAGGCTAATTCCTTCCTCTGCCCCTGCCACTGCTGCTTAGACTGTGACGTTTCAGAAGATCTGAGTGAATAAGGAGAGGACGAAAAACAAAAAATGCCAAGGGAAGAAAATTTACATGGAAGCAGTTTCTTGAAATTTGCCATTAGGACAAAACCCACTGCATTTTACCCTAGGTAGAACGCTTAAGTTATTATCACGTTATTTAACTTAATTCTGGCACATTAAAAACTGGCAGCTGTAGCATTTGAAATGCCCTTTAGAAATGAGAAGCAAGCATTTAGTTTGGGAAAAAAAATCCTTGTCAGTGCAATTGCACTGCCTGCATCCTGACACAGCTCTTGCCCCCAGAAGTTCTGCTCCATGGAAAGGACCTCTGACTGCAGCCCATCTCCCTGTGGTTGTAGCCAGAGGTGGAACAGCTCTTGGCTCAGAGGACCCCCATCCTCAGCATGTGGGCACACACGGACCTCGAGCGGGGCTCTCTGAGCTCTTTGGCTCTCTCTGCTGGCTGCAGAGCCCCCCAATCCTGGGCTTGGGCACTGTCCCCACAAGGGCACCCTCTGGGGAGCACGCTGCTGTGGGGGCCACGCACACAGGGTGAGGAATATCGTGTTTGAGCCTCTGGGAAGAATCACAAACCCTGCCAGGCACAAGCAGTAAAGCAGGAAAAAAGAGCTGCCAGAAAAGAATTACAAAAGAGCTTTGCAAATGTGACAGCCGATTTCCAGAGGGATCCTTTTCCTTCCTCAGTCATGAGCAAAAGGAGAGGTTTTCCTTGAAGGCAGAGTTCAGAGCTCTGTGTAAGGGAGCAAATGATCTACCTGGGGCAGAGCAGCACCGGGCTGATTGTTGGGCTGGGAGGGAATCACTGACTTCGGCTCTGTGCCTGGGACATCTCCTAACAGGGGCTGTGGGATGAGTATGGAGGGCCTGGAGCATCTCTGAGCTCTCCTCCTGGGAATGCTTTTCCAGGGCTGGAGGCCAGAAGCGTTTCATCCTTCTGCACCACAGAGCACAGCAGGCTGCTGCCTGCAAGAGCCAGCTGCGAGGGAGGGGGAGGCAAGCAGGGGAGAGCATCAGGAGGGATGCTGTGTTGTTGTATGTGACACCAAGTCACTCTCTTTCTCTTCTCCAGCAGCCAGTCTAGGTGATAAACAAAGCCTGGATTTGCATTAGTTCATGTTTTCTCAGGGAATGTCTTTGTAGAAAATACTAGGGACCTTTGTTAAATTAATTTTGCTAATTAAATGACCAGGTGTGTTTCTTTATCAGATGATGCTGGAAGTAATGATTCATGGAACAAACTGGCATTTTTACTATATATATATATGAAGAAACCTGAACTTGTGGGGTTTTTTTGTTACTTTGTTAATTTTTTTCTTGTATTCTACAAGTTGTTTATGGGGTTAGTTTTCTAAGACTGGGATAGAAAAAGTTTTCTGAGATACCCAGTATCTGACCAAGCAGCTATTCTCAGAAGTGTAATTGGGTTTTGGGAAAAAAAACCTAAATAACTCCCTAATAAAATAAAGATAAAGGTGAAGAAAAAAGGAATGAAAGTGTTTTTTATTGCATTATTCTGGTGATAAGCTGACAGAGAGTCAGAAGGTATTCAGTGAGCAAGGAGCACAGTCTGTTCCTTTATCATAATAACTTTTATTGCCTAGGTATATTTTCTCTTACCCTGCTCAATAACCATCCTGCTGCTTTGCTTGCTGAGAATTAGGACTCTGTTGCAGCAGTGAGTGCTTCTCTCCAAGCACCTGGTGCTCACCCATGTGCAGGCTGGGGGCAGATCTGGTGCTCCTCAGAGATGCTGGGTGTTGGGTGGGATGAAAAGGAAATTTCCTGTGGTGCAAGCAGAGGTCTGGGAATCAGAGATGCTCCCAGTAGCTGCAATCAGCTGGTGCAATTCTTGTGAGGAGTCCCAGAGGCAAAGGCAAAGGCACCACAGAGCATCTTATGGGCTCTTCTGGTGGGAGGGAACTTGTGTCCATGGGTCCACGTTCTTGGTCTTTTCTGCAGAGCCAAAAGGAGTTAGATGGTGCCAGAGTGGACTCAGGATACGAAATCTGGATAGGAAATCTGGGTCCCACAGGTACTTCGTCCTAGCACAGCTAGGACCACTTCAAGCTATTTGTCCCCAACAAGCCTTCTGGACCAAAGAAGACTTCTCTTTTTGATCAGTTAGAACTGCACCTAAAAAATAATCTTGGCCTGCTTGCTAGATCAAGAGACACCCCGTGGCATCATTGGAGACTGCCTTTGGGGATGGCTGAGAAGCTGCTCACTGACTTCCCAGAAGTCATGTGTGTTTCCAGGCCTTATACAATTTTTCTGGTTTTCATTAAGGGCAGCTCTTCAGGCAGCAGTTTCAAGGCTGTTTATGTTGTTCCTTGAAGACATTTCTCTGCATTGCCTCAGATGAATCACCTGCTGATGAAGGTACCTGCAGGAGGGGCATCACTCGTGTCTGCCCGTGGCACCAAGTGCAAGAGGGGAGATGAATCAGCTGAGTGTGGATCACCACAGCCCCTCACTTCCCCCAGACCCATGCTGAGGCTGTCCCTCCATGCAGCCTCCTCTCTGACCTGCAGAGAAAGTGGCTTGAGAACCTTTCCCAGAGACTGCTCTGCTCTTGGGCAGCTCTGGCCTGTGTGCTGTACCTGTGGGCCCATCCAGACTCAGCCTTGCCCAGCAGGAGTGTTCCCAGCATGGAGCACTGTGCCATGGCTCTGTGTCTAGGGATTAAATATACTTATTTAGTCTCCTTAGCCCCTAACTCCCACATGTCAAAGGGGAAAAGAAATCTTTCTTTTTCTTTCTAGTCTTTTTTTAGCTTGGCATGGCAAGACCATCTCCTGCATTGTGCTTGTACAGCTCCCAGCACCTGGGATTGCTGGCACTGCCACAGTGCAATTACATGTGGTGATGCTGCATTCAATGCCTTGGAAGCCAGCTTCCCAGACTCCAGGAACTCCTGAGCTGACACAAGGAGCAGTTTGTCTTTCTGTCTCTGAACTGGGGACATGCCTTCACCAGTAGATCTTCATTAAGCTTCCCAGAAGCTGCCATGGCATGCCATCAGCTGTATTGAAACAGGCTGGTGTAGCTTATGAATCACTCTCTTTAATTCCTGCTTGTGACTGGGGATCATCCTCATTGCTTTTTGGGATGAGTCTCACTCCAGCAATTGGCAGGATTAAACTCCCTTCAGAAGCATGGGTTGAGCATCATGAACGAGGGGAAAAGCCTCAGGCGAGTAGTAGTCTATTTATATCCCATGAAAGATGGACTCTGTGCATAAGAATATTCAAGCCCCTGGCCCCTCCACCCCCCTCCTGTTCCTCTAGCTGCTCTCTTGAGGCTGTCTCAGCACTGAAAAATTAGTTTCTTCTTGAAACCTAAGAGGAACCTCAGTCAACACAAGAGTGAACAGCCAGGGATGGGGAGGTCTCTGCTTTACTGAATCCCCTAAAATCTGCTCTGTTGATGCTACACAGCAGTGAAGGAATCAGATGTGAGCTGGGACAATTACTGTCTCCTCACAGAGTCTGTCTCCACATTTTCAAGCAGGCTTCTATTCTTACCCTGCCTGCTTTTTGAGGCTGATTACTGATCTAAATTACTGGCACTTCTCAAATATCTTTTTAGAGGCTTTTTCCTGCAGTGCAGCCATGTCCATCCCACAACAGTGAGTTAAATCCTGCACCCTCCACAGCTGCACCAGCTGCAGAAATCCAGGGCTCCAAGGCTCTCTCCCTGTCCCCACAAAATGCTGTGAGGACCACTGTGCCCTGCCCAGTCTGCACTGCACTCAGCTATGGTAAAGAGGGCAGAGCCCCTAACCCCAAGGCACTGCATGTGGAGCAAGCATTTCCCCAGACCACACCACAAAACCCATCCCACTCCCAAAGAAGGAGGAGAGAAGCTCCCAGGACGGTATCACAGCAAGGCTTCTCCAGCAGGTGCAGGATCCAGCTGGGCCAGCAGCAGACCTTAGCCCTGCCTGCAGCACAGGCCAAGCCACGGCTGCCCTGCTCTAGGGAGGGAGGGCAGAATCCAGCCCTGCCTCTGGCCCCCTCAGAGGGGCTGATACCAGCAGCTCCCCTCCCTGGGCATGTCCCTGCAGCCTTTGCCTGCTGCCTTTAGGGAGTGAGCTCTGTAGCAGGGCTGGGATTTCACACTTGGCAACAACAAGGGATTCACCTTCCCCTCAGCTCGTATCCAACAGCCCCCTGCTTACAGGGAAAGGAGGCACAGACCAAGAATGAAAGCAATGGTCCATGAGCTATCAGGAATGATGCCCCACAGAGAGCTATGCTCAGCACAGACCAGAGGCAACTTAACAAGCCTTCAGCTGGGGAATCCACCTTCACTGGAGTCCTGCTGAGCCCTGTGCCCATTAATATCTCTGAAATCCCCCATTTTTCACCCTTCTTTCACAGATGATGGCTACAAAATACTTATTTTTAATCCTGACTGATGAATTTCTCATCAAAGTGGCACCTGTCCCCTGTGCAGGATGTTTGCTCTATGGCTCAAATTCACCTGTGAGTGTGTGGCACAAACCAGCACAGACAGAAAGCTGAGACTCTGTGAAAGCATGAAAAATTTATCTTCCACTGAGAAAATAATGTTTTTCTCACCATGCTATCTCCCACCCTGCTGAACCTTTCAATATTGTCTTTCAAGATGATGAGGTGGGTAGAAAAACTGCTGTGACCAGTTCATTAGATGGAGAGGGGCTGGTGTCATGGGATTAACATCTCAGCTTTACAGGGATGCAAAACCGCCCCCTGCACAGCAGAACAAAGGAGAACTTTCTGAAGGAATCCCAGGAACAGTGTTTGTAAGGAATGCTGCAAGGAGTAAAATATGCCAGGTAGGGAAATCTTTTAGTGCCTGTGGCTGAGGAGGGATGAGATGTGTGGTGTAAACTTGTACCATGAACTACTTTTACCATCCCCATCACTTGAAATACACAGCTGAGATTTTTACTGATCCCTGTGGTGATGGGTGTAAATCCTCCAGACCGACTTGAAGTACCAAGCACTGTGGATTTGATTCAGCCACAACTGCAGGGATTTGATATCTAAAATATCACTGTGGTTCTAGTTCTTTCAGTAAGACCACAGAAAAAATATCCCATTATGATACACTGTGTGTGTGTGCGTATGTGCAGATGTGCACAGTGTTGGCTGCCCTGAGACAGGCAGTGTTCAGAAGACGAGCAGCCTGAGAGGTAACCTCAGCTTTTTCATTGACCACCGAGCCTCAGCATCACCGTTTGAAACATAAATTTTATTGCAACAGAGAATTAAAAATAGTACATTTGAAAGAGTTGCAGAGTGCATGTCATCAAAGAACTAGTCAGAAATCACAACTCAAGCAAATCATGTACAATTGGAACAGAAAGTTTTATTAAAACAAGTGGAAATCAAACTCAAATTTTCCTTGTTTAATTTCACCATAACTGTGGATTGTGTATTTACAGTCTTCGCCTCTTGTGGTGAAGGTTCTGCTCAGGGCAGGGCAGGGATGGATGGGGAGGAGAGGTGGGTTTCAAAAGCTAACAGGATGTGAAAGTTTTCCAGAAGAAGTTCTTGCAGCCTGCTTTGCGTTCCCGGGGTGCCAGAGCGGGATTTGAGTTAGCCGAGCGCTCCAGCTCCAGTCTCACTTCATCCTGCTCAGCCCCTCGGGACAAGTCCTCAGACTCCAGGGCTTCATTTTCTGTCTGACTTGGCTCTGAAAGCAGTTCTGCCAAAAAGTACTTGGCCAGTTCCTTGGGGACAAAAGACAGAAAGGGAGAAAGAGATAGAGAGACCACAATTACTCCTTGGATTTTGGGGGCTCACCACTCTGTTCCTCTAAGACTTCTCCGTGACCAGATTAGAGACATTCAGGATGCAGGAGGAGAAGAGGAGCCCTGGCTTTCCAAAGAGCCCAGCCTGACAGCTGCTATGCAGCAGTTGTGTCTGTAGCATCTACCTGGTGGTGGGGAACAAGCTGCTGTCCTGTGCATGACAGGGAATGAACCTGTCTTTACCTTCTCGTCCCTTGGCTCCAGCACTCAGTGAGGATGCCACGAGCCTGCTGCTAAAGTGACATGGGAAAGGTCTTTGGGGAAGCTGGTAGGGGAGGTTGAATTGGTCACCATCTCACTGGGACTTATTTTTCTCCTAGTCCCTCCAAGCCTCAGCTGTCACCCAGCATGGATAAGACCATTGTTCTGTGCTCTAGGAAAGCTGTCTTCATTTTGCGACCCGGAGAAACCCTTGGGAGCTTCCCCAGGAGCTCTGCCCTGTGCTCCAGCAGTGCCTGCTCCTTACTGACCACCAGCACCCAGCTGGACTGTCTCACCTCCCAGCACCAGCTGCCCAACCCGTCGATGGCTCAGCCCCGGCGGGGAACCGGGGATCTGCGGGGAAAGAGGGGTCTGCAGCAAGGAACCGCGAGTCTGAAACAGGGACACTGGGGAAGTCTGGCGAGGAACGGGAGGGCTCTGCAGCGGGCTGTGACAGGGAGCGGAGGTTCTGCAGGAGGGAATCGGGGTTTCTGTAGAAGCGGGAGCCTGCAGCGCGGCCGTCGGGGCGCCCGGGGGTACCCGCGGTGTCCGCCCCGTCGCGGGGCTCGCTCTCACCTGCTTCCCGGCGGCGGCGGCCAGCGACTTCTGCAGGAACTGCCGGAGCCGCGGGTCCGACGGGGCGGCCGAGACGGTGCCGAGGGCCAGGGCGATGGAGAGCAGGGCCAGGGCGCACTGGAGGCGGCACGACAGCATCTCGCCGGCGGGTCGGGCGCGGGAGGCGGCGGCGGGAGGCGCTGGCGGCTCCGCTGCGGCTCGGCTCCGGCGTTGGGGATCTCCTGGCCGCCCGCCGCCTTTATAAACCCTTCTCCTGACGTCAAGGCGGGGGCGCCCCCCTCGCCCCACGCCGCCGGGGGTGGGTCTCTGGGACGGGGGGGGGGGGGGGGGGGAACGGGAGCGGGGATGCTCCGCTCTGCCCGGCGCCGGCCAAGCCTCCGCGGCTCCCCCTGAGCTCCCCTGGCCGCCCCCAGTCCCCGTCCCCAGATCACCGCCCTTCCAGAGCTCCCGACCGTGCCCGTCCGCTCCCTCCTTCCCCCCTCAAGCCCACCGGAGCGGCGCTGGGGGGTCCCGCTCTCACCGCCCACCCGCGGCTCTGACCCAGCGCCGGAGGGTGAAGCCCCCCATCAGTCGCGCTGCCAAAGCCCCTCGCCCTGGAGCCGGGTCCCGCCCCGTCGGTGCGAAGCGGCTCCAGAAGGAGCTGCAAAGGGTCCCCTGAAGGGCGATTGCCTCCGGCTCCTGCAGGGAGTGCGGGTGCTGAGGTGCCCTTGGGGGTCCTTTGGCCTCCCCTGCCCCAGTGGGTCGCTCCGGCACCGGTCCGATGCCAGGCTCCCTCCCGGGGGCAGCTCCGGGGGCAGCGGGAGCCTCCGGGGACAGTGCCCGGCTCCTGCCGCGGCTCTGCCGCTCCGGGAGGCGATCATAAATCTGTGCCTGGGTCGGGGCGTGCTGGTCCCTGGCTCAGCCTGCGGGGACCCCTTTCTCCATCTCATGGTCACTGGACATGCGGGTCCCTTGGCATGCACCTGTTCCACTGGGATGGTGGGACAGTCTTCCCCACTCCTCCAGCCTCTCTTGTGAGATGGCTGGTGCCCACAGCGGGAAAAGCTGCCTCAACCCCCCTGAAGGATCAGCCTTCTCAGCTGTCTCCCATCTGGCAGGAGCAGAGCAGTGCTGGAAAGGGCCTCTGTTGTCAAAAAAGGAGCATCAGAATCTCTCCCATCTCAGTTTACAGCTGAGGAAAGTCAAATTCTTGAGGGGACAAGAATTCAAGTACTGCGAAAAAGTCTCCAGAAGCCTTCAAAATGACATTTTGTTTCATGATGAATTAATGTGCATCCCCTGCCCCACTTTCAACCCTGGTGGTCCTGTCTGTGTTTGTTGAAGCTGACCAGGGAGTGTGAAACGTGAAACAAAGTGTTCCTGCTCTGTTTCACAGTCCAACATGATGAATCGGTGCTGGTTGCTGGTTCCAGACCAGGCAGAACTTTGGGCTGCACTGCCACTGCCCTCCCTGGACGGTGCCTCCCTTCCTTTGTGCAGTGAGGCTCTGCAGCCTCACATAGCTTTCATCCTCTTCATCTTTCCCAAAGTATGGAGCAAAATTAATGAAAAGCATGAGAGAATAAGCCATCATTCGTAGCCCATGAGACCCTGAGGGTTGGGTTTACTTGTGCTGCATTTATAGCCAGTTTTTCCTCATCTGCCTGATGTGAACAAGGCCAAGCTCTGTGCTCCTGGGACCCTGCCTGTCTTCTAGCACTGGTCTTGCTCTGGGGAAACCAGCAGAGAAGAATCAGCCCCTGCTCTGATTTAGACAATTTCCCTTGCTTTGGACACAGGACACAGCCTCCTACCAAGGCCAAGAGAAATGACTGGACCCAAAAGAAATGATTGGACTGTCCCTAAGGGCTGTGACTGCCAGAGCTTTTCTCTCCACCAAGATCCTGTGCTAGCAGCTGGACCAGCATCTCTCTCCTCCTGTGGGCAAAGAAGCAGAGCCAGTTCTGGGCATGGCAAATGGCCAAGGCAGCAGATGCCAGGGCACCAAACCTGTCCTGAATCTCTTGCCTGCCTTCCAGAGAGGTTTCCTAGGAAAGGATTCTCTCAGCAGCAATAATTTTGCCACTTTTCTAGATGTGCCAGTAGCAGCAAGCTGGGCCCTCCATTCTACCTGCACTGAAAATAGAGTTGTTTTGTAGCCCCCAGGCTCTCCTGCTTGGTACAGGAGAGCCTGGGGACTACATGTGCCACGCTGTGGTGCAAGCCTGGGCCAGCTTTGCAGAAGGCTCCAACTCCCCACCAGCTCATCCCAGCTCCCCCAGCCCAGGGCAGTGCACCCTGCTTGGGTTCCACATTGGAGAGGAGCAGAGATGGGAATGGGAGACAACACTGGGTTATTTCAGACTCCCCTGTGGCTTACTGGAAACTGTTACCTAACATCCCCTGCCACTGCACAGCAGGATGCTCTCCCTTCTGTCACTCAGTGTGTCACCCCAAGGGGATGGGAACACTGGGAACTCCCATCACTCCAGAGCTACCATCCTCCTTTGGCTTCCACAGTGATCTGCCCTGAAGTGCCAGAGGGATCAGTTCAGCACCTGTATTTCTTAGAGCACTGCAATGGGCTGGAGTGCAGCTGTGCTACATTTCATCACCCCTTGGATCCACCTGGACATGGAGATGAGAGCTGTAGGAGCTGGCAGAGTGAAGGAACAACCTAATTGATGAGTTCCCCTCTTTTTCATTTCCTGATAACTTCCTGTGGGGCCAACAGGACTTTGACACACCTAGTGGGATATTGCAGAGTTACATAGCTCAGTTGGAGATGGATGGGTCCCTGGTGGGCTGGCAGGCATGGTTTCAGGAAGCTGGTATGGTCCTGCTGCCATAAAATGGGGGAAGATCCCAGACTTGATTCCTAAGGGCTTTTGAGAGGCCATTCTTGATGTTCTGACCAAACCACGACTACTCAGCACCTTGCTCTTCCTCAGCTACCTGCAGCACCTCTGTGTGCATGAGCCCAGCTCTATTAAAGATGTTCAGATCAAAACTGTTCCTTCCCTGTCTTCACCCACCCCTTGTTTTTCATTTTTGCATTTACCCAGCCCAATCCTGCCCTGCCAACCCTCCCTGACCACGTGGCAGTGCAGGGCATCCCGCCATAGAACAATAATGCCCAATGGGACTTTGGGTTGGAGGAATGTTGTTGCACTTGTTGGACTCCCTAAGTCCAGTTCCAGATGAGCACAGACCATCAGTCACACTGGGAATTCCTGGCTTTGATGTTCACTGGCTTTTCCAGGCACATGGGGACAAGGCTTGGAAGATGAGGTTGGCTCTGACTCCACCTCTCTGTGCAGCACTGGAGCTGAGTGGCCGTCCATCTGTTCCCCCCTCTGCCTGAGGGAGGCTGGAGGAATTCCATCAGTGCTCCCCAGCAACAGGGCAATGGTGGCTGCATGGAAGAGTCTTGCATTTGTCCTATTGAATTTCAGAAGCTCACCTGAGGAAAGTGTGGTTGGTTTCTTCTCTATGGTCATGCCCTCCATCAGGACATGACTAAACTCCTGAGCCAGAGCAGCCTCAGAAAGGCTCTGACATCCACCTTTTTGGGATTTTACCTTTTTGGGATTCAGCTGAGGTTGTGAGGTTGGTGAGGCAGGACCAAAGACAAAGCTTTGATGGGACTGTTCCCCTAGAAATAACTCAGCTTGTTTAAAGGAGAGAAACTGAACACGGGATCTGAGCCTTGGTGACAGATACAGTGTTGAATGGACCAAAGTTCTCAGGTGATGTTTGTGAGAATCCCTGTGATGTTCTCCTTCTGAAAAATTTTTTCTTTCTTTTCAAGGAAAATCTAAAGGAAAAAGACCACGTGCTTTGGTTCAGAGAAGCACCTTGTGCTGACCTGAAGGAAGCAGCAACAAGGGAGTGGAGAAAGGAAGTCCATTTGCTCCATACAAGCCTGGACTGTCTCCCATAGAGGACTCCTGGGGAAGGGGTAAGGACAGACCTCCAGATGTCCTCATGGCTGGTGCAGACATAGATCAGCGAGTGAACTGCAGACTGACTTACCAGTTTCCCTTCCCCCAGCTCCTCTATGGGATCAGTGTGCTCTGAATTTTTTTGCATTCATTCTCCAGCCAGATAAATCCATCATCCGCTGGGCTGTGGCAAAGGCAATTCTGTTCCTTTCTTTCTGCCGCAGCGCTGCAGGGCATGTAGCTTTGCAGACGATTGAATTGCTCTGAATTCCTGTGACTGCTTCCTTTCCCCCACGCTTCCAGCTTGCTCCGGGCGCCCAGAGCAGCCCAGCCGTGCCCGGCTCCGGGTGCCCAGGCTGTGTGCTCGCAGCGAAGCGTGCCCTCTGCTGTCACTGCAGCCGCCAGCCCGGCTCCATCGCACCTTATCTCCCTCGCTATCACCTGCGGAGCGCTCTCCACACTCTCAGCTCTGCTTCCACGAGCAGGACAGTTCTGCCCTGGATCACCGCCTTGCCAGCAGGGAATACTGCTTTTCTTTATATTCTAGAGCCAGAGCGGTGGCATTCCCTGCACTGCCTCTGGACGTGCAGCTGGTGCTGTGGGGCAGTGAGGAGGCTGCTGCAGCCCCACAGCTCTAGCAGCTTGCTGGAAATCTAATAAAGCAGGTTTCTGCCCCGGGAGATCCAGATGAGTGGAGAAAAAGTAGTCAGTCATTGCCTGAGTGATAATAAAAACCAAGAGCTCAATAAGGGAGAGATCCTCTGGCTGAATGTTACCGTGTACCCCTGGAATGGGGCACAGAGACAGCAGCAATGTTGGGATTGTGCACAGACTTACAACAGCCCCGAGAGGTTCTGTTTTTATAGTAAAACTTGGGCACAGATCCAAAAGAATTTGCCTCTCCATCAATTACAAGCCTCTGGGATTTCTGCTCCAGTAGCAAAGAGGGAAGGCAGTCAGGCTGTGGAAGTTCACAGAGCTGGAATTCTAGTATCTAATTTTTGAAATGTCTCTCTCTAAGAGCCTGAGCTGTGTTTAGGATTTCTGATGCTGCTACCTGAGATTTATTCCCAGTCTCAGCCACTTAGGATATTTTCATGGCATCCATAGGGCTAATAGCAACTGCCTTGAAGGGAAAAAGGAAAGGGAGAGGGAAGAGAAAGGGGAAAGGAAAGACATGCTAAAGGCAAGGGAAAAACCAGCACAAACACTTGCAGAAACAAAGCTGAATAGGCTGAGCTAAGAGTGATGTACCAGGTATAATATGAGAGTTAAACACCATGGTATTTATCTGTACTACTGCAGTGGCTGCCAGGAGTCAGGGCTGTGTTTGGGACCATACAGAGAGATGCTGGCCTGACCTGTGAGAAATTGTTAGCATAAGAAAAGAGAATATGGGTACAGATGGATGAGCACATAAAATCAAAAAAATAATTATCTCTGCTTTATTCTACATCTCTCCTCTATTAACACCATCTCTGTTCAGCCTGGAAAAGGCCCTGAGGAGACCTTATAGCACTTTCCAGCACCTAAACAGGATTATAGAAAGTCAGTGATGGACTTTTTACAAGGATATGCAGGGACAGGACAAAGAGGAATGGTTTTAAACTGAAATAGGGACGATTTAGGTTAGATATAAGGAAGTAATTCTTTACTGTGAGGAAGGGTTTTACCTTTACCTAGAGAAGCTGCGGATGCTCCACACCTGGAAGAGCAGCCTGGATGAGACTTTGAGGAACCCGATCTTGTGGAAAGATGTCCACGGCTGGAATTGGATGACCTTTAAAATCCCTTCCAACCCAAACGACTCAATTGTTCCAGGACTGCGTGCTTAAACTCAGTCTTCCACCGCCCTCTTGTGGAGACTCGGCAGAATGCAGTGGAGCGCCCCGGCCCCGGCCCCGGCCCCGGCCCCGGCCCCGGCCCCGGCCCCGGCCCCGGCCCCGGCCCCGGCCCCGGCCCCGGCCGCGGCCCCGGCCCCGGCCCCGGCCCCGGCCCCGGCCCCGGCCCCGGCCCCGGCCCCGGCCCCGGCCCCGGCCCCGGCCCCGGGGGTCGTCCATCAACGCTGCCAAAAGAAATAAAGCATTCCCCCCTCCAGCCCGGCTCACTCCCCTGGAGTTTGAATCCCCATTTCCATGCTGGGCCTTCCTGGCAAGCAGCCATTCCATAGGCTCGGTGGTGACCTTCCCTCTGAATGGCGGCCTGTCTCTGAAGCTGGGTTTTCCAAGGGCGGACAACCCAGCAGCACGGACACGGGCAGGGCCGAGCAGTTCAGTGTTTGTGGGTATAAAGCAGGAACAAAGCGGGTGTAGGGCAGCTCTGTGTGTGAGGGCTCCCTCGCCTCCCCAAACACCACCCGTGCCAGATGCCTGCAGGCCTGTGAGCGTGGATTGCTATCGCTTCAGCTGAACTGCCCGGAAAAGCCATGACATCACTGTTTAAAAAAAAATAAAATCCGTCGGGAGGAGGAAACCATGCTCCGGGAAAATACAGTATTTATTTTGCAAGTGCAGCTGGGCAAGTCAATAGGAAATAAAGGTCGTGGCTGCACAGCTGCTTTTCTGGGGCAAGTGGAGCTGTCAGTCCAGCCCAGCCGCTTCCAAAAGTGACAACTGCAGTAACCAGAGAGGCGGTGAGCTCAAAGGCAAGCAGGTCCTGACAGGGAGGTGAGAAATCTAAATATGTGTGTCAAATGAGAGCAGTGTGTCAAAACCCTGCTGTGAGGACAGCCAGTTTTACTAAACATTAAAAACCCACCTGAGAAAGGTGGAAAGGGAAAGTAAGAGAAGGAATAAGGTGGGAAAGCAAGATTTTGCTATTGTCAACTCTCACGCAATGATCCATTTGTGGTGATTTTTCCACCACCCTGTGTCTAACACGAGTAAGTTGGTAAGGGCTCATGCTGGCCTCAGCCTTCGGGATAAAAGATAGGCTCTTGCTCAGAAGGATGCTTGGGAAGACCTCACTTCATGAAATGCCTGCCCCACAGCAGGCAGGAGCTTGCTGTAGGCTGCCAGGCAGCTGTCCTGCCTGGCCAAACCAAACAGGAGAGGAGAGAGGCTGGCTTTGCTCAGCTCTTGCCTTTTTGTGGGGTTTCTTCACATGCCAGCAGATCTGGGCTGCTGGGAGACAAGCCAGAGGAGCTGGGGGTCACAAAATCATAGAATGGCTTATGTTGGACAGGAAGTTAAAGATCATCTTGTTACAACGCCCTGCCATGGGCAGAGACATCTTCCACTGATTAGAGTTACTCAAGGCCTCATCCAGCCTGGCCTTGAACACTTCATGGATTTGACATCCACAGCTTCTCTGGGCAACCTCTTCCAGTGCCTCACCACCACCGTGGGTAAGAATGTTCTCCTAATAACTAATCTAAATCTACCTTCCTTCAGCTTAAGGCCATTCCCCCTTGTGCCCCCACTACATGTCCTGGCAAGAAGTCCCTCTCCAACTCTCTTGTGGGCTCCCTTTAGGTACTGTAAAGTGCTCTAAGGTCTCCCTGGAACCTTCTCCAAGCTGAACAGCCCCAATTCTCTCAGCATGTCCTCACTGAAGATGTGTTCCAATCCTGCAGCCAGCTTAGTGGCTCTCCTCTGGACTTACTCCAATGAGTCTTCCTTGTTGGACACAGTCCTCAGGGAAGGGCCTCACAAGACAAGAGTAGAAGTTGAAAAGTTTAACTTTCATCCTGAAACAATGTGTTTATTTAGAGGCAAACAGGAAAAGGCAACTGCATTGCCTTTAGATGAGCACAAAAAGCAAGAGCTCAAAGATGTCATAAGGAAGAGCAGCAGACCTAAAAGATGAGGACCAGCCACTCTATCCAGCTCAGCAGCCTGTCGAGATCCAGAGGCTATGCTAAGCAAGACAATTCCTCAGGTGAAACTTCTCTAAGAATAGCATTGCTGTTATCAGTCATCATGATCCCACTTATGGGGCCCAAAAGCATCTTCATAGCTCCTGATCCTAAAAATGTTCAGCTGATGTCAGCAATAGTTGTCTCAGCCTGCTGTGACCCTCAGAAGGCCAAGTCAGAGCAGCAAGGATGCTGCAACACAGCAAATTGGCTCCCCCTCTTGGCATTTTCTCCCCATGCAAAGCTGCTTTGGTTATCTCACATCCACCCCTGTTCCATGGTGTGTTGAAAATCACATCCTTCTCTTCATCTCCAGCTCCTCCTAAGTGCAGCCCCTCCTGACCCTGCAAACAGCCAGGCCCTCCCCTTCCTACTGGTGCTTCCAAGTGCCCCCACTGTGAATCATCTGGCAAGCCCCAAGACAAAGTTATCCATGAATTAACTAAACTCAAAATGAAACTCAGACCCCACCCCGGGCTGTGGCCGGGCTCCACACCAGTGCTGGTTCCAGCCAGTCCTGTCTGTGTAATTCAGAGAAACTTTATGTCTGAGGCTCTTTGGTTTTCTGAAACCAGCAGAGGTGTTGGGCTGCCTGCACAGAGCTCAGGGCCCGGGCACTCAGAGCTTCTCCCAGCACAGCACAGCCATGCAAACAGAGCAAAGCAGCTCCTCTCCCCACCAGGGTGAGCTCAGCGACTCCCTCGGGCTGGGCCGTCTCAGCTCTGGCCCAAAGCCAGTGTGCAATGGCTGGAAACAGAGATGCTCTTGGCCAGTGAGGTCCTGGATGGGGTTACAGACCCTGCTCCCCTGAATCATCCCACAAGGCAGGCAGAACAGCAGCTCCTCCCCATCCCGGGCTCTGAGAAGAGAGGAGCAGCAGGCAGTCATCTTCCCTGAGCAATTCTGGCAAGTGCACTGGATTCCAGGAAATATAAATAACTACTCAGCCATCTGGAGCTGTCCCTGGGCTGGTTAGCAAAGGTTTCTCCCAGGGTCTGCCCTGTTCCTGCTGCCTACTCAGTGCCAATGCAGAAAGCACCCAGGGGGTGGCACAGTCCCCACCAGGATCCAGAGCAAACCTGAGTCTTGCTTCTGCCAGAGACCACCCTCACTCAAGGCTGAAAGGGGCCCTGCCTTCAATACAGAGCCAGAGCCACACCAAGCCAAGAGCTCACACCAGGGCTCGGGATGCTCAGCCCCTTCCCCAGGCACCAGCCAGGCTTCAAGGTACTTAAGGAGAAGGACAGGCAAGAACAGACCTCTCACTCCATCATACATCACTTTTCTTCATTTTATTCTTTTATTTGTACAGCTATATTTTACAGAAACGCATTAATGCAGTTTAGACACAGCCCAAACCCTGTCTCCCGAGATTGTTTATAACACAAGCATGTAAAATAAGACAAAAAAAAAATCCAAAACAAAACAAAAAAAAAAAAAAAAAATAAAACATTCCCCCACTTAAAGAGTTCCACCAAAACTCCTTTTGCAACATCAGGCTGTACCTTGAAGAAACTGAGCTCAATATAGTCCATACACTGAAAACTTCCATTGAAAAGAAAGGCACCGTGCGAAACCACATTTTACATATATACAGACTGAGAACTAGAACAAAAAAATTACACTTTATTATTATTTTAAATTCCTTCTGCAGCTTTGTTGGTTTAATACACACTTTTTTGTAAATTGTAAACCTTCACTTGCAAAAAAATACAAATACACTGATGCATTTAGACAAAATATTTTCTTACTTGTACAGATGCAATACTTTAAAATATCTCCTTAAGTGCTCTATCATAATAAAGATTCTCAGAGTGGCTTCTGCCTGCAGAGTCCAACTGAGCCTTTAATGCATTTTATATATTTTTAATATAGCTTTTTTAAAGGTCTATATATATTTATTTTATATATATATTTATATATTTATATCTATATATATTTACAACTCTGCCATAGATTCCTTCACCTTTGGTTAAAAAAGTTAAAGCCCTCTCTTTAATAGCATACTTTCTCTTTAAAAGAACACACATTTTGCATACAAAAGAAAAAAATCTGTTCCCATAAATCAACATTACATTCCTCATCTTCAAACGGCAAAGGCTGTGAAGGTTAGACTCCAGAGTTTATCAACACTCCACTGCACAGACATTTAAAATGACTATTTTAAATTTTTTTATGTTTTATATACAGTAAGATCTGAATAATTTTATTTTTTCTTTTTGTTTCACATAACTGGGAAAAAATAAAACCCGTGTATTTGTAATTTTTTTTTTTTAATTTCTAATGTTTTTCCACCTATCTGTACTATGGGTTTAGAGGCACTCCATCATGTGATGAATATTTTTTCTCTCTCTTTTTTTTTTTTTAAGTGTTGCAAGTATCCTTTGGACAGCTTCTCCCCGCCACGCCCCACCAGACGAGCTCCTCCTGGGCAATCCGTGCCTTCAGCAGGCCTTGGGGAGCTCCGGGGGCACCTCGCTGGCCGAGATGCGGTACTGCACCTTGGTGTTGGTGATGGCCCCGTGCTTCTGCCGCAGGTGCAGCCGCAGCTGGCTTTTGTGGCGGAAATGCAGGTTGCACTTCTCACACTGTGGGGCGACAGGCAAAGAGAGAGGGTGTCAAACGCCGCGGTAGGGAACATGTCCTCGGCCCTAGGACACTGCACCCACTATACAGGCGGAGCAGGGGAAAAGTGGGAACATCGTGGGAGGAGCAGCACCTGTGGGCACCCCATCCCAGGCTTGCAGCAGCCTGTATGGATTATGGGATGCACAAAGGGCTAAGTCCCTCAGGAGATGACTCTGGCCCTGACAGACATAGCACCAAGCTCCATATCGAGGTGATCAAACCAGCTACAGGGCTATTTCTAGAGCTGCTTTTGGCCTCTGCTGAGCTGAATGGCTCCAGGATGTTTAGATGTCAACTTCTTCTTGGATTCCCTTTCTAACAGATGGTGAAAGCCAGGAAAGCCCCAGCAAAGAGCTGGGAGCCCACAGGGCTGCAGGCAAGGCAGGGCATACTGCTTGCTGGGTGTGATTATCACCATCAGAGGGGAGCTCAGGCCAGGCTGTCTGCTCCTTTCCCCTATCCCCACACACCACAGGCAGCTGTAATTTAAGCCACAGCTATTTGAAGTAGTGTGACCTTCTTCCAGATGGGGTGGAAGAAAAGAGCAACTAAGATGTACCCAGCTTGGGCTGCATGTCAGTGTTTCCAACACAGCCATGCCTGAAAAAATACCACATCAGCATAGCTAATGCCTGGGAGGGAAACGGGGCACAAGAAGCAGGGATGTGACCTTGGTGTGGGGCCTCATGAGGTTGGCAAAGGGCATTAGGATGCTGCAACCAGCCTGTGCAAATGCCCTTGTGTCTTCACAGCCCCTCAGGCTTGGCAGCATTGTCCCCCAGCCCAAGCTGAGGTTCCCCACCACCAAAAAAAGCAGGGCACTCACATGATAGGGTTTCTCTCCTGTGTGGATTCGAAGGTGACTTTTGAGGGTCTGCAGGTGCCGGAAGCGTGTGCCGCAGATCTCGCAGGGGTACGGCTTCTCCCCAGTGTGAATGAGCACGTGAGCACGGAGGTGGGCCACCTGCAGAGAGCAGCTCTGGGTCACAACAGCCCCAGGGAGGATGGCATCCCACTGGGAGCAAGGGAGAATCCCATCCCTGTGGGAATGGGGTTCTGCCCAGACAGCTTTTTTAGTCTATTGGGTTATAGCTGGGAGTCAGGGACGTGTGTCTGAGCTCTGGTACCTCCAGTCCTTAAGACAAAATGGAGCAGAATAGCCAAAACCAGCAGTCAGGCTTCCTTACTAAGCCAAATTGTCCCCCTTGAACCTTAAGGTCCATATTTATCCTACAACACCATGGGAAGAGGGCCCAAGGTAGCAAGCTGGGCTACCATCACCCTTCTCTCTGCCATGAGGCATCACCAGTGTTGGCAGTGAAGATCTGCCAGTCTTGGGGAGAAGATCCAACCACATCCAACCTCCCCAGGCTCTGTGGGTCCTAGAGGCCACACGCACCTGGACAAATCTGGCGCCACAGGTCTCACACTTGTAGGGTTTCTCCCCAGAGTGGATGCGTGTGTGGGTTTTCAGGTTGGCTGGTCGGTTGAACTGTGCCCCGCAGATGTTGCAGCGGTACGGCTTCTCTCCTGCAGAGCCCAAAAGAAAGGGTGAGGGATTAGCTACATTCAGGTGTGCTCAGCACCCAGGATCCATGGTGCTCCCCAGAGTTCAGTCCCTTCAGCTGCCAGACCCCATGGCATGAAGCACCAGCCCTGACTCCCGTCCCTTTTGGAGATGGCTGTGAACAAGCAGCATTGGGCAGGGTGTCCACAGGGCAGGGTGAGCTCAGGAAGCAGCTTTTCTCTTTTGGATTGGGAGCTGCAGCCTTCAGGGCAAGAGAGGAAGTCGGGCAGTTCTGCCAGCAAGGATTAACAGCATTGTTCCTCCTGACCCTGGGACAGCAGCTGGCACCTACATCTTCCTAGAGCTGTCAGTAAGCACCCTTGAACACTGCCCTGGTACTTGTGTTGTCTCAGTCCCCTGCACATCCCTCCTGGAGCTCAGCTGAGACTGTGGGAATTTGGAATAATTCAGTGCAGCAGCACAGTCATCAGCCCAGACTTCCCTTCTCCAGCTTGTGAACTGGCTGTTAACATGTTAAGCATTAAAAGCATGAAATAAAATAAGCCCTAGGTTTGTCAGCAAATGACTAAACCCTTAATATCCTCTTCCTTTCTCAGCTTTCATTGTGCTGATTCACAGAGTCCATCCATTCACAGATTTTCCCATCAGCACAGTTTTATGCCAAGCTAGATGTGACCTGGATTTCTAGGATGTAAAAATAAATCTTAGACTTCTCCCTAAATGTTCTTTCGACTATTTTTAATATTTTTTCTTGCTTAAGTCTACCACAAAGTTACCTGGAGGCCATGCATTTGCTCCCAGTTATGAATTTTGCACAACACCTTTAAAAATAGTGCCCAGTGCTTTACAGCAAAGGAGGATGAGTTCTACCCTTGCTGCAAGGGCATCCCCCATTCCCAGGTTTGGTGCTCTGTCCAAGGGCTCCCTGGCAGTGCCAAGTAAAGTACCTTGGTCTTCCCATCAGGGACAGCTTGTGACACAGAGCAGAGGATGCTGCACCAGGCACAAACCCAGCCATAAGCACCCACGTGCTCCTCCCCAAAGCTGTCCCCACAGCCAGCACTGTACCTGTGTGGACGGTTTTGTGGCTGGCGAGATTCCCCTTGTAGCGAAAGGAGGCCTGGCAGCGGTCACACTTGTAGGGCTTGTCACTGTGCACCTGCAGAGAATGTCTCTTGAGAGACGCCTCCTCGGAGAACCGGCAGTCGCACTCATTGCAGAAGAAGGCTCCGTTCTCTGGGAGAGCAGAGAGAGGAGCAATCAGATGGACAGTCCATGGGTCACTTTCTTGGTAGGCTATGGGATGGATTTGGGATGGAGGAGAGTGGCAGCCAGAGCAAGTGCTGGACAAGCACCCAGGTGCAGGGGTTCATATTCAGTTGTGCTTGCACTGTGCTGTTACCTCTTCCAGAGAGGTCCATGAAAGCACTCAAGATCAGGCATCCTCTGAAGGATGCTCAGCTCTGGAGCAACTCCTGCACCTTCAGAGGTCTTTTAACCTTTACAGGTACAGAGATCTACCTTGAGCTTGGGAAGATGATCATGATGAAAATCACAAGGCAGACTCCTCCAGTAGGAGGATGCCCAACTCAAATGTTGTGTTGAGTGTTACCACAGTGATGCTCCCTCCTTGGATCTCTGCCCACACTAGAGGTGGCAATGCTGCATTGCCCCTCCCTGAGCTACAGGCAGATGAGTGCACAGATACCTGTCTTTGGGCTTGTGGGGTTTTGTAACAAGATTGCAAGGCTCATTATCTGCACTTCCCCAGATGTGCACACTGGGCTCCCTGATAATAAAGATATCATGACGGATGCATGAGACATGCCAGCTTGCCCAATCCCCATTATGGGTCATTACATCTGTCAGGCTTGTTCTCCTGTGGTTCTGGTGGGGTGGGGTGCACTTGTTTCCTGTCCTTACCTGCCAGGTTTGCAGCAGGTGACTATCTCCCTGCACAAGGTATCTGAAGGGTGCTGGGGAAGGGGAGGAAGGCAGCAATTCCCATGTGCATGCGTCCCTCATATGCATGCACACAGCTGGGCAGACAGTTAAGAAGGGGCTGTAAAGCACTGTGTGTTCCACCAGCATCTGGGACAGGTCTTACTGTGTGTTTGATCACAGGGCACTCAGTGACAGATCCCTACATTGCACAGCCCCCAGCTGCTGGTTGAAAAAGACGACCAAGGATGCAAGACTCACCGCAGCTGGAGTCAGAGTATTCAGACTGGGTTTCCCCCATCTCTTCTCCAAAGTTTGAGCCAGGGGTATGAAGGCACATCTCAGTATGTTGTGGGGACTGGCAGCCACAGGAGCTGCACTTTGATGAATGCATGTACAGTGGGGACTGCCCTTCGCTGCTCTGAGGGGACCCATCCCGGGACCTGTGGAAGGAGAGCAACGTACAGAGCTGTGAGAAGGCCCTTGCTGTGCTCGAGATACCGAGGGTGTTTGCACCCCTCCCAACACAAGGGACAGGCATGTTTTATGGGGACATCTTTGTGGTGAGCTGCACAGCATAGCCCTGATCAACAACACATCCTTAAGCTGCAAACCTTCAGATGTCCATCACCAAATGAGCTCATATGTCTTTAGGAACATCCAGGTCAAGAAAATAGCATATTGCTCCCTGATACTTTGGCCATTCCAATGCTTACAGCCAACAAAAACTTAAGGTATAGGAGTCTGGTGGAAACACGGGCTAGGCAAATCCAGGCTCCAAAAATCATCCAGAGCTGCCAAAGTCACCCAGGGATTCACAACCCAACATTCCCAGTTCCTTTGCCAGTCCTCGCTGGCACCACTACAGAGGGGATGGTGGGCACTCAATGTCACTGGCAGCCCTCCACCAAATGCAGGGGATTCCATCTGCTCGTGACTGGACTTCCCAGCTCAATGCTACAGATATTTCACACTTCCAAACCCTCACCAACAATGCAGGAAGTCCTGTTTCTCAGAGGGGAGGGGCATGGGGGTGGAAATCTTCTCACCTGTTAACAATATTGTTGAGTCTGCTTGCTTGTGGGATCGTGGAGTCTTCACCATTCACACTTATCTTGGTGGGGGATTGCACATTGAGATGCTCCGGCTCCATGGACTGCTGGCAAGTGGACATGGGCACATAGGTGCGAGGAGAGAGGGTTCCCATCTCGTTCTGGTCAGCGCTGTCTTGCTTGGTGTTCTGGTTGAGAGAGTTGAGGACAATGAACTTGTACTTCTTCCAGTTGCAGGCTTTGGGGTCTGTGGGGCTCTTGGTGAAGAGGGAGCTGGAGTTCTGGCCGATACGGGCATTCTTGCTGCTGCTGGACTCAGTTGGTGAGTTGGGCTGGCAGTCTGACTTCTGCGGGCTCTGAGGGCTGATGAGTCCCTTGCGGTCCAGGGGTGTGTTGGTGGGCTCAAAGTGCTGGCTGATCTCGTCCTCTGAAGAGGTCCGCTCCTCCTCTTTGGCCACTTTGTCGCAGGGGAAGTAGGGATTGTTCCGGACTGAAGGGATGACAGGTTTGGGCCCAGAAGCCACGCTGTAGTGCATATCACTCCTGGCTTCTTCAGGAGCACCTTCTTTTGGAGCATAGATGGTAGCATGGCACATGTTGGCAGAGATGTCGGTGATGGTTCTCACGTACTCAGTGGGGATTGTCCTGGAGCTGTCGCACGGCAGGATCCTCTCCTTGGGGAAGGCACCTGCCCTTGAGAGTTCAGAGAGAGGCATCCTCATCTCCCGCAACTCATCATCCACCAGGAAGCTATTTAGAGGGAGAGGGCTGTATCCATGGTAGGAAATGGGGGATCCAGACAAACTGTTGATCAAGCCGGGTGCAAAGGCCCTCCCATTGCAGAGGGACCCGTTTTGGAGAGGCATTCCATTCTCTGAGACATCTCTGCTCCTATAAGCCATCACCTCTGGGTGGCCCAGCATCCGTCCAGGCAGAAACTCTTCCCTTGGGGTCTTCACAGCAGACACCATCTCTGCCTCGCTGGAATTGGGAAAAGCAAAGTAACTGTTTAGGAGGGAGACAAAGTAATTTTCAGCTGTTTAAGATATATTTGCAGATACTTTGTCAGTTTTTCCCCTGCCCACCCAAACACAGAGTCCCCAGCTCTTCAAACCTCACCAACTGCACTCACCTAGACTTGACAAACCTTCGGCAGGTGTCAACCACGTGCTCCATCTGCAGGTAGAGTGCTGTGGCCATCACAGCCATGATATTGTTCTCTCTCAAGTTGAGGCGGGAGGTGTACATGAAGTCCAAGAGGATGCAAAACCCCTCAGGGTTAATTTCAGGATCCAGGTTGATAACATTCAAGTTGCACTTGAGCTGGTCAGTGAAGATGCTGTAGAAGAGGCCACTGCAGAGGGGAGACAGTACAGAGGACAAGTGTTATGACAATTCAAAGGAAAAAAAAGGAGAATTTGTATGAAATCCCTGAGTGCAGAGGGGGTTTGTGAATGGGAAGGGAGGAGGAGGAGGCAATTACCGAATTCCCTGAGCTTCCCCCTTATTATCAAGCTTGGTTTCTCAGCTTAGTAAGCGTCTTCTGCACTGCACTTTTCCCAACTGGAACAGCCTGCTTTTAGATCTCACCTGCTCAACAACTCCCCACTGCCTCCATTTAGTAATTCCCCAGCTTTTTTGTTTTTTTCCATTGTTGTTCTTATCACCATCCCCCTTCCACTATGACTCATTTCTTTCAGAAACCTCTCGGGGCATCCACACAGTTTTAAACCAGAAAAACAAAAAAAGGAGAAATGTTGGCAAAACATTTTTCAGACATTTTACTAGTCAAAGCTCGGCTTTTTGAAATCTTTACACCATGTCAGCAAGAGAACCTGGAAGGCATTTGCTGTAATTCAACTGGGCAATGGTGGGATATTAATTAGCATTCACTGGGAAGCAATTCCAGCAATCTTAGGAGATGGGAAGGGATTTCAGACCACATCAGGCTTTAAAAAAAAAAAATTAATCAACTAAGGTGGGTGCAGCCAGCAGTCTGGGAGCCAGGGAGGAATAGCTCTAAAAATAGCAGTGGCAGGGGACACCTCGGTCACAGAAGACTCACTCATCCCAGTGAACATCCAGCCCTCCCTCTCCTCTCCTGTCCTTGTGGCACATTTTTGCTTTGCCTTCAGGGATGTGCCTCACAGCTGCAGTGCTCCTGCTGGTCTCCATGGGCTGTGTGTGGGCAGATGTGGGTACACAAGGAGAGGGGTGAGGGCAGCACACTGGAGGGAAGCGGTCTCAGCTCTAATCCCATTACAGGTATAAATTTCTTAGCAGCCCCTTCCCATTCTGTTTCTCTGCCTCTGATTCCCTGTGAATCCCACGAGCACTGCAGCAGTGCTTCTGGAGGCCAAAGGCTGAAGGAGCAAGGAGGGAGCCAGGGAAGGAGCCTGCTCTCACCTGCAGGCCATCAGGACTGTTTTGTGGGCTCTGAACTGCTCCCGGTTCACGATGATGACAACATCGGTCAAGATGTCCCGGCTTCTAAGGCGGTTGAGGTTGAGGAGGACGTCGCTGGCGTGGCGCGTGAACTGGATGCAGCTGTCTGCCGGCGAGGCCATCTTGAGTCTGGGACACACAAGCATCAGAGGAAGATGAGAAGGGAGAACATCCAGGCAAGTACCCTAAACCTCAGGAAGAGACAGCTGCTGCTCTGGGACATACTCAGATGGTCAACTGCTCCTGGTAGGGGCAGCACCAGCTCCTCGGTCCCAAGGCAAACAGTCCTGTACCACACCAAGCTTTTGTCAGGCTGCCTAGTGATGTCCCATGTCTCCCGATAGTGAGACCTGGCATGTCTCATCCCACCCATCAAGCTGGTGGGTGAATGCAATCAGACCCTCCTGATGATTAGCCAACCATCTCCTCTTTCTCCCTGCCTCACCCATGGCAGCCCCACCCCAGTCCACTCTGCCCACTCAGGTTCATCTCCATAATGTTTCCAACTTTAGAAGCTTCTAGCCTTCCAAACTCCCTCAGGAGCCATCCTTCTCACCTGTGTGATGTCTGGCTGTAAATCCAGCCACAGGAATCAAAACAAGCCTTAAGGTCCCAACTGAAGTTGAATGATTTCAACATCTGGAAAATCCAGCCCACAGTGGAATACCAGCCCTCACCCAGGAAACTACTTTCCTGCTCCCAAGTCGTGGTCACTCTGGAGAAGACCTGTCCACAGTTTCCCAATTAACTGGTGAGGAGTAGAACTCATCTAACCTGCTGGGCTGCTACCCACACCATGGCCCATGAGCAAGGTTTGGGTTAGTCGAGGAATATGAAGCCTTCTCCCAACACAACACCTGTTGACACATCTCAGAGGTGTCATCCCAAGCAGCACCCAGGATGGCCCATGTCTCCCTGAGGTTTGGGCTGGAATGTGCATCTTTGGTGGTAAATTCTTCGATGCTCAACCCCCTCCCATAATCCTGACTCCTCCTTCCCCAGTGACACATGAACATACAGTAGCTTCTACAGAGCAGCTGCTCTCCCAAAACCAAATTCCAGCTGTGTCTAATGAAACATTGCATTAAGGAAAGGGGAGACAGATTAGGAGCAAAAATACAAGATTTAAATTTACATACCCAATGCCTCAATTCACAGTCCAAAAGTTTCTTTCAAACCTACAAATAAATCACAAGAAAACAAACACCACATTAGCTTATAATTATGAATTGGCATGGCAGGTCACAAGGCTGCTATTTCACTCAAGTATCAGTTGGATAAAAGCTAGAGATAACAAACCTTCTACTCTCCAGTAAGGTTAACATTTGTTTCTTCCGGTACAGTACGTTCTTATCACAATCACAGCCTTTGAGAATCCAATCATAGCTTCTTCCACACCCTCTAGCCCAAACCATGGGCGGATGCCAAGGAGATTTTCATTTCCATGACTCAGGAACTTAAAGGCAGGTGGGGAAAGGAAGTCAAGCGAGAATTTTCTCACCACTTCTTTTGGAGATAACTCTTCCCCTGCCAAAACTGAATTCCTGTCCGGTGCCACATTCAAGCCATGCCATACTCCCAGCACCTTGTTAACAGGTATGACATACACACAAACATCTGCTGCCACTCTCCTCAGAAACCCACATGCTCCAGCCATTGGTGAAAACGCCCTGGGATGGGATTGCTCAACAGATTTGGGAGGATATAGGTGTCAAGTACACACGTGACTTTGCCAGGACTGCATAGGAAGCCACTGGTGGAGACAATAAGGATGCAGAACAAATGTCCCTTCCTCTTGCTGCTGCCAAAGCCTTCCCTTAAACCACAAGCTGTGTCTCCAGGCACTGGCTTCACCCAGCAATGTAGCTGGGACAGAACAGCAAGGAAACCCAGGAGTTAATTGCCTTGCACAACTCATACTAATCCTCCAAAGTTTTCTTAAACCAAACCCAATTGACTTGGCACCAATGCAGGAAGAATGTCCTCAGAGAGTTGCCTTAGCAGGTAGAGGTATAATAAATGAGACAACAAACCCCAAGACCTTCATCACACCATTTTGAGGACCAACCCCTAGATTGTTAAGACTGTAGGAAGCCAAATAATCCTTGAGGAAAGGGACTGTCCAGTGTTGCCTCTCCTCTCCCTTGCAAGAGATGGGCAGGACTGGAGCCCAAGATCCCCTCCCATCCCCAGAGCCACTGGGATAAAAAGATGAGATTTAAAGCAGGGTATCACACACAAAACCCAGAGGGTGTCTTACAGCTTTATTCCAGCCATCAAACACAAATCTTCAGAGCTGCTCTGAGCCTGGCCAGCTTAAAACTTTATGCACATACAAAAAGTGACTCATTTCCCAAATACTGCAGACTCTGACCTTTCTGTACATGCTCACTGCCAGCCACTCACTACCGTCAATTGCGAGCCAAGGGACTCACAGTGTTCTGCAAGGAGCCCAGCACACATCCTTGTGCCCACATGAGCAGATGTGTGTGCTTGGGGCAGCTGGCTGGCACCCCAACCTCAGTCACAGTGGCAGGCATACTCTGCCAGGCTCTGGGGAGTCACCTCAGTGTCACAGAGGTGAGATGACCGACTTGTAAACCAACAAAGTTACAAACAGCCAGATGAACTCTGTACCCCCGAGCATCATGTGAGAAGCTGCTGTCGCCAAATCCCCTTATCCACAGTGAGGGCACAGCACTGCCAGGGGACACCCAGCTTCTCTCCTGGACCTGGACCCCAGCACAGCCCCCTCCCCACCTTTCCAAATTATCCCTCCCAGCACAGTGCTGCTCAACGTCCACAGCCCCAAGAGCTGGGCAGGTGCATCCCAAGCAGCTCCTGGCTGCAGGATGTGGGCATGCAAAGGGAAAGGGACTTTCCTTCCTCTCGCTGTGCTGAGCTGTATTAACCCTGCCCCTTCCAGTCCCCACAGAGCACTAGCTCTGTACCCCAGCATGGGAGGATACTCAGATCAGAGAGAACAGGATGGCAAACAAAGACCAGAGACCAGTGATGGGAAGCCGAAAAAAACACTGCAGCCAAGCATGGTCTTTGTCATCTAAATCCCCCTTAAATCCCATGAGGCTCCTCCAGGCTCAGCTGGGGCCAGAACATCATCCCACCCCACCCCTCCCCTCCCCTCCCCTCCCGTTTTCCTGTCCAGTACCTTTCAGGTGTGGGCTCTGTGGCAGTGCTCAAGGCCGTGTGCCAGTGCTGGCTGTGCCCATAGAGGAAGGTCTGGAATGGGCACCGGGCCCATTTTGGGGGTGGCCACACGGGACAGTCACTGCTGTTGCCTTCCAGGAAGGCAATGGGTCTGCCCCAGCGGTTCAGGGAACAGCCCTTCCCTGCCGGCACCTCCCCGAGAAAACCCATTCCTGGAAAGGAGCCCAGAGCTGGTCCTGCCTTCCCTGCAGCTCTGTGAGCACAGGGAAGGTGTACCTTTGTGTGGGGGAATCTCTTTCAGCTCAACCCCAGGCAAAGGGGAGACCCTCTTTGCTCACTTACCCTAGGGCAGAGGGGAGAACCAGGGACTTCCAATCCATTTTTCTGCCATGCCTCTCCATTGATCTACTCTCCCAGTTAGAGGCAATCCCTTTTCATTCATCCTCCTCCCGCTCTGTGCACAGGGGGGAATTCCTTGCTCCCCCATCCTTCTTTGCATGGTGATACCCCGTGGTCTTAACCCTTCTCCCGCCCCCAATCGCATAGGCAGGGAGGAGGGCATCAAACACTCCCCCTCCCTGGGCCCCAATCTCCTACCCCTCCAGAGCCTGCAGCGCCGACTCACTCACATCACCTTGGAGGGATGGCTGGGTGAAGTCTTCCTTCCCCACAGCCTCATCCCACACAGCGTTCTGAAACTGCCCGCCCAGGGGAAGCTCCATCCTGCCCTCCTCCTCCTCCCCAGTCCCTGCACCCTGCAGGGTCCCAGCCCCATGGGAACATCCCTGCTGCCTGCCAGGGCGTGCTGCCAGCTGCCTCTCCACCCTGCCAAGGAATGCCTGGTTTCTCCTGAACAGGGATCAGGGGCACAACCAAGAAAATGAGGTGGGGTGTGGGTGGCTGCCCCAGCAAAGCCATGGGTGCTACATGCCACGGTGAAGATGCTTTTGGCTGTGGGTGTGTGAGTGCCCAGCTCAGCTTTCTGATACCACACAATCCAGGGGCACTAAGTGTCCTTTAGTTGTCACAGCAGTTTTATTAGTTTAGTAGCTGGTGGTTAGTGTCTAGGCCAAAACGTGGCTGGGTTAATAATAACCCAAGAAGAGACAGAGAAGTCCACAGCATCAGCACAGATCAAAAGCAGCATCACCAGGGCAAGCCCTGTCGTATTTTCCACCGTACCCTTCCGAGAGCGGATCGCACTCACTCTATCGAGCAGTCTCAATCTGATCCAATTTCCTGCCAGCAAACAAATGTTTCTAGGAAATGCAATGCATTATCTGGACGGGTTTATTATCAGCATTTGGAACCAGGAAAACTGCATATTTTCTCAAGCGCCGCAGGGAACTTTATAGTTCATACTTCAAAAGAGGGTTTAAAGGATTGCCCTTGAAAGCTGGCCCAGCTCAAGTCTCACATTGTTTTGGCCTTTGCAGAAGAAAATGCAGAGGAGGGAGGGGGTAAGCACGCTAAAACTGCCTCCAATGTTTTCCTACTAAAGAGGACTCCCCTGCCCTCTACGGAGCCAAGCTCTGGCTGTGAGGCAGAGGCAGTGCGTGCCCTTGGGAAGCAAGGAGTCGAGCCTTCCTCAGCATTTCAAATGACCCCAAGCAATCTGGCACATTATTTTTTCAAGGGAAGGCAGGAACCATGTGTCCTGGCTGAAATCTAGGGAGCTACTCCAGAGAACAGAAGATGGACTCCGTGCCCTGCCAACACAGCCCTGCACTGAGATGCCAACCCGAGAGCAGGGTGCAGCTGGAGGTGGGTGTCCCCAACAGCTGAGCTGGGTCCCTGGCCCCACTGGGCTCCAAGGAGGTGTCTGATCATCCCTACCCTGCTCTGGGACAGAAAATTATCAGCTGGCACCTGACCCTCCCTGTCTCTGTACTCCTGGGGCTGAGAGTGGCACAGCTCCTTCTGGCAGTAAGGAACTGCTCTGGCATCCCACCTAGATGGGATGAGATGTGCACAGCTTGGGGTGCCTTGGCCAGGGCAGAGACACCTCCTTGCCCCTATATTTAGCCAAACAGATTTAAGGAGGCAAATTTCAAAGGATATCTAGTCCTACAGGACACCTTCTTCAGGAGCCATTCAGAGCCCCGTTCTGCAGTGTGCTTGTCTCAAGCTCTCTCCTCCATAAAAAGTGGTACAACATTCCCCATGGGTACCCAGCATACAGCCCCAAAGGCAGCAACTGACCAGGAGAAGGAGGGAAAGGAAAACAATTTAGATCAAAAATTTCCTACCCCTCTCTCAAATGCCCCTAGTTCTGCCTCTGGCTTAGATGGGAAGCTCCACTGAGATTACTGGGGTTTTAAAGCAGTCCTAAAGACTACACACTTGTTCCAGTTTAGGGGCGTGTGTCTTTTGGCTGCCAGCGTCCTGCAGTGATGCTAACACATAAGATCTAGCTTGGATTTTAAAAAGAAAAAAAAGGAAAAAGGAGGACTACATTCACAGTCTAAATTTGCAGTCTGAAGGAGCTCACTGGTCAGATGCTGACTTTTGGATACTGATCTAACCAAACTGCAAACTGTGAACTCCTGAGGTTTGCCAATGCCTGCTGTAAACATGGAAACCAAGTGTCACTTTTTGCCAAACAGAAGAATGGTTTAAAAATAGATCTAGAGAAGAATACAGGCACTCGGCATACAGGCTCCCGTTTATAGACTCCCAGGCTACTATAAAATGGAGCAAGAGGTTATGAGCACACAACCAACCTTCCACCAAATTTAGATTTTACCAACTTCTCAGAAAAATGAAAACAACATTTCAGGCTCCAGCTGAACCAATAAAAGCTCTTTGAGTGAAGTTCCCAGCCCAGGTATTACAGAATACAGACTAAGCCAGACATGAAACAGTTCTTCAACCTTAACACCACAAATATATGAAGGTACATAAATTGCACACTGAGAAATGCATCTACTGATTAGAGCTTCATTTTATTCATCTATAGACTTTGTGAAAAGGTTTTATTTTTCATGGAAAAATAAAGTGAGAGGACAGTCCTACCACATAGGACTGGCACACAAAGTTTTACCACCTGTATTTGTATGGGGTTTTGAGGATAACATCACTGTTTACTAAGAAAAAAAAAATGTGCTCCAAACCCAAATACTATTCCTACAAATTCATATTGGGCTGCTGCAGTTGGACACTAAAAGCTTTCCCTACCCAAGGAAAAAAAAAAAAAAAAGAAAACAGAAAAAAAGCATAGCTTTACAATACATCCTAAATTAGGCAAAAATTCAAGGGCAGATTAACACCACAACTCGGAAAGATTTTCACATGTGATTTCATGACCAGACCCAGAGAGAACTCCATATGGAAATGTCAGTGACTTTAATAAGCACTCGGTTGTTTCCAATTAGGCTCCTTAAGTAAGTTCAGTGGCATCCAGAGTTTCCTCTGCCACCTTCCTCCAAGCTGGCAAGCATTTTTTTTTCTTTTTTTAACGAGCAGTTAATAAACATGTTCCCACTCTCCCGAGGCCGGCGGCCCCGCGCCGAGCGGCGGGAGGTGACACTAGATGGCACCAGCTCGCTTTGCTGCAGGAGCGACTTTTCCCCTTGGAAAATAAAACACCCCAACCAAACCTGGAAAACATATAATTTTGTCGATGTAATTCTGTTTCTCTTAAAACGCATCTGAGCAACATTATTTTTATGAGCTTTTCCAGCCTTGTTTTGAAAAACTTAATGTTTCTGTTAGGTTTATTTTTGTACCATCCAACAGCCGGCTGAATCCTCCCTGCACTGCAAACAGGGATGTCTAAAAAGTGTCACAAAGCCTTTAGACAGATTTTTTTTTTTTTTTGCGTTGTTTTTGGGGTGGGATTTGTAAGAATCACTTCTCATTCCAACTTCTTCCTTCACAATAATAACTAACCAGTTAACCTCCACTTCCTCTCCCAATATTGACTCAGACAGTCAGAACTGAGGAGGATTGGAAATTGGAATTGAAATGTATCTCAAGAGATCTTTGATCTGTTTTGCCAACCAAAATTGAACACCAAGAGATGAACTCTTTTCTTACTGGAACAATATAATAATCCATTCTTCTGGAAATTTTCTAGATACCCTTTGAATATTTTAATGGTTTGGGGATATGTTTTGTGGGGCAAAATGTTTGCCATCTATAATGCAAGTTTTTAAACCTGCAATCCTACCCTTAGGAGAAAATAACAGAATCTTTGGTTCTGCTTCTCTGTGCATATATAAAGAGAGGATTCCCCTAAAATATTTTTAGAGCAATTTTCAAACTGTAACCTACTCAAGGACTGGAAGAAGGAGCCTGCATTTGCTCCTAAAGCTCTTATCCTTCAAATTCTTGAAACAGTATGGCAAATAATAATTTTTAAAGCATTTAAAGGCTCAGGAGAGGAATCAATAAAATTCCCAGATCGAATAAGGGCCAGATCCCAAACCCTGCTGACACTTCCACTGGCACAAGTAGCAATTTGGCCCAAGACAGAGATGTCCGACCAATGTAGCAGCTTCTCACTGAGCCTCATCCGTCTGTCCCCAGCCTCCCTTCGCACTGATCCTGCGCCTACTGAAATCAGTGGAAAAAACTAACCGGGGATGGGTTTGTTTTTGTTGATTTTGACTCATGATTTTAAGCCCAGATTTGCCTTTTCCCTGGAAATGCAACAGGGGGGTTAAAGGCAGCTTTTTAGGCACATCTGAGAGGCTGCCGCGGATTTTTCTGAGCAAACGCCTTGCTTTCTGTTTCCCTCCTTCCCAAGAGGCGATTTCATAACATTTCATATTGTGACTTTGCAAACTACAGGCGGGGGGAACGGCAGGGGGGAGGGGGGGGGGGCGGCCGGGAGAGGTCGCTGCCGTCCGACCACGAAAGTTTTCATAACAAAGTTGGGCTTTTTCGGTTTTGTTTTGCCTTTTATTTTTAAAGGGGGGGAGGGGGAGCTTAAAAAATTTTTTTAAAAAAATATGCGCACACAAGATCACGCACCTAATAAAAACCATTAAAAAGCCCCAACAAACCAAAACAAACAGCGCTCTGTCTTTCCCCTCCCGCTCGCGGCGGTTTCGGGGCCGCAGCGAGCGGCGCGGGGGTTGCGCGGCTCCCCGCGGCCGTTCGCTCCAGGAATAGCGTGTGGCCGGGGGCCAGCCCCGCGGCTGCCGGCGGCAGATTTACGAGCGCCTGTCCCCGCGCCAAGTCCGCCGCGGTAGTAAACACAGGGCAAGGGCTGCGCTGGGGGCAGCGGGGGGCTCCGCGCGCATCGCGCCCCGGACCCCGTTCCTCGCATCCCTCGCACGGCTGCGCTCCGCTTCCCCACGCCCGCCGCCTTCCTCCCGGCGGGGGACGCCCGCTCCTCCCCACGGCTGGTGGTGGTGTTGTTATTATTATTATTATTATTGTTATTATTATTATTTTCAGCCCTAGCGTGATATTCAGAGTCGCTTCACACACTTTTGCCCCTTCGCGAGTTTTGCACCGCGGCTGGGTTCCCGGCCGGCAGCCGCCCCGCACGCACCGTCGAGGCGAGCGCGGTCCCCGCCGCCCCGGGCCGGCGCTCCGCGGTGCTCCGGGGCGGGCAGCCGGCGGCGGCCGAGCCTCCCCGCGGGCTCCCCCCTTCCCCGGGCAGGGAAATGCCGCAAGTCTTCTCCATCACCGCCCGCTCTTAGCCCGGGGCTTGACAGATCACGGCGCAGCCCCGCCACAGGTTGCAAAACGCACCAGCCCTTTCGCGGTTGCGCCGGGGACAGAATAACAATAATAATGCTTTAATACAGAAACAGAGAGAAACGGGGGCTGGCGCAGAAAGGCCGGTGCCCGGTGCCGCCGAGCCCCCGCGCTGCCGCCAGCCCCGCTCCGCGGCGGCTTCGTGCGGCGGCGAAACGACAACAGCGACACAACGCGCACACACCAAAAAAATAAAATAAAAAAACAACAGAGAAAAAATACAAAAAAAAAAAAAAAAAAAAAAAAAAAAGGAAAAAAAAAGGGCAAAGAAAAATAACACACCCCGACCGAAGGATCCAGCCATTGAGAGCGGACCCCGAGTCACGCCACAAGCCCGGCGGCCGCCAGCGCTCGCCGCCGTCCTGCGCCCGCGGAGCGGCTGCAGGTGCAGAGAGCAGCCGCCGCCGTCCCCCCCGTCCCCACCCGGCCGTCACGCGTACGGGAAAGCCAATAATCCCAGATAACCGATAATCCCCGGGAGAGGACGGCGAGGGGAGACACTCCCACCCACCCCGCTCCCCTCCCCTCATACACGCTCCCAGCGTTAAAGACATGCAGGCACCCCTATTTCCCTAATTTTTTCTCGCCTGACAGCGGGAAAGGAAAAAGGGGGGGGAATGTGTATGTGAAATAAATAAATAAATAAGCCAGGGAAAAAATTAAATTGAGATGATAATAATAATAGTACTAAAAAAAAAAAAAAAAAAATAAAGGGCACCTGCAGCGGGAAAGGGGGGGGAAGGAATGAGGAGGGAGAGGGAAAAAAAATGGGTAGAAATATATAGAGGCGGCTCCGCGCCAAGCGTCGGAGCGGGGCAGGGAGGGAAAGAGGAGGGAAAAAATGGAGAGAAAAAAAAAAAAAAAAAAAAAAGCGAGCGAGAGAATTAAAGGGTAAAATCGGCCGCGGCAATAGAAGCAGCAATCACCTGGTCTCCGGGCTTTCCTAGAAACTCCTTGCATCACCACTTCTAAGAACCCCAGTTCTAAGAATCAACAGAGCCCAATTCTCGGAATTTGAGCTGCGGACTCTACCATCGCGCTCGGCATGGGGAGGGCCACGGACCTCCCCCCTCTGCGCCTTCCCCGGCGCCGCGCCCCTCCCGGTGTGCGCGCCCCCCCGGAGCGGCCGCCAGCAGGGTGGGCGAGGTGGGGGCGCCTGTCCCGGGGGGGCCGCGGCGGCGGCGGGGGTCTCACGGTGTCGCCCCCGTTCATCCCCCTCCCCGTTCCCCCCTCCCAGCAGTGGTCGCTCCCGGTCGGCGGGTCACGTGGCGGCGGGTGCTGTCGGTGACGTGGGGGGCGCGCGGGCGCGGAGCAGCGCGCGCGGCGCGGACCGAGCAGCGGCGGCGGCGGCGGCGGCGACGGCGGCGGGAGAGGAAAACGGGGGGTCCCGGGCACGGCTCCGGGCGGTGCAAACACACATCACACCCCCCCTGCCACCACCAGCCTCCGCTTCTGGTTTTTTGTGGGTTTTTTATTTTTTTTTTCTCCCAAACCTCTCCGAAAACGAGCGAAGAGATCTTGGAAAAAACCGCGCCTTTTATTTTTATATATATTTATATATATATATGTATTTTTAATTATAATTTATATTTGTTTATTTTTTATTGATTTATTTTGGGGCGGGGGGTCACTTTCGCGTTTCTAAAACACCCTCCCCCCCCTAAAAAATACCCCAAACCAACCAAACAACCCAGCGAGCAAAGCCAGGAGCCAGCAGCATTGTTCTGGATTTTTACTTCTTTCTCTTTAATTATTTTTTCCCTCATTCAGCTTTTTTTTTTTAATAATTTTTTGCTAACAGCCGTACTCGGCTCAGGGCCTCCAATGGGATTTACTCGTGGGGAAAGAAGCTTTTTCCTTAAAGACGGTTCCCCATGAACTCCCCATATTCACTTTTGGTTTTATTTTTAATTTTTTTTTCTTTTTTATTTCTTTACCAGAATTCTCAAGACCAAAAAAAAAAAAAAAACAAAAAAAAAAAACCAACCCATTTTGATTATTTTTTTCTTCTTTTATTTTTTTTTTCCATCCGTGTTCTCTTTTCCTTTCCAGGACACTCAAGTGGTGGGTTAATTCTGTGTAGCTGTTTTGTTATTGTTGCAAAATAACCTGTAAGTCTATAAATATTCTGCTTGTATGGAATTGTTGTACTGTGCTGGGGATGCAAAATCGCTTTGGCTTTTCTGGAAAGGGATTTTATTTCTGCACTTTTTTGCGTCTTGCTGGGCAAAGGCCTTTGCTGGGAGGTGGGAGCGGGGGATGATGCAAAGCCTTGCAATCAGTGTCTCGGGCGGGTGTCGCAGGGGGTGCCGAGGAGGGGACCTGTCACCCCAACCTTCCCCGCTCCCCCGTGCAGATGTAGCACCCTGGATGTAAATCTCTGGGGATTCCTGCGCCTGTCCCCCAGCCTCGCGTGTTTATTTCCTGGGGCCCTGCAGCAAGGCTTGGCTTTAGGGGTGGTTCGCATCGCTCATTTTGCTTTCCCGGACGGGTTTTTTGGGCTGCGAGCTGCCGGTCGGGGTGGTGGGGAGCGGGGGAAGGCACGCTCTGGGCTGTGCAGGCATTCCCGGGCCCTGGTGATTAATAGAAATTTGTTTACGGGAATAACCACCGCAGGTCACGGTGCCCTCGGTCCACCGGTGCAGTTGCTCGGAGCTACTGATTCCAGCCTTGGCGAGCCCACGGAGCGGCCGCCTTGGACGCAAAGTGCCCGGGTGCTGCCTTTATTTTCATTTCTCAGCTGAGTTCTTGAACCGAAACATTTTAAAGCAAGGAGGTTGGGCGGCGGGGAGGGGGGGGTAATAAATTAGGAAGAAAGCCCTTCTGCTAATACGACTCGTCATTAAAAATAGCCCGGTGGCAAGACAGGGATGGTACTCCCGAGACACTCGAGGTGGTACAGATATGCTGGAGAGACGGCTTCCCTGTAGTTAAAATGCGGTGTGGGATTCCCAGGGAGCGAGCGCGGCTGGAGCTGTGTGACTTGTGCGACTCCGATCCCGGCCCGGGGCAGGGAGGGGGCTCCCGGCTCTGCAAGTGACCCAAGGAGGGATGGACCCGAGTGGCAGCTCTGTTCCGGGATTTTGATTTGGTTTTTTTTTGTTCTTTTTCCCCAGCAATGAAACCCAAAGGAAGGGGGTTGTTGGGAGCGACAGATCTGTTCTGTTTGTCATTTCTCTGCAGTGCGTGACGCTTTCGCTTTAGCCGGAGCCCAGCGAGCCCAGCGCCCGCGGGACGCTCGGGAGCAGCAGCGGCAGGGCTGCCGCTTGGGGGATTTTTGGTGGAGACCCGAGGTCGAGCACAGCTTCCGTTCAAGTAGCACTCTTATGGGGGAGATTTCTCACTCTGCCCGACCACGGCCAAGCCGAGCTTGCATCAGTTTCCATCCTAACCCGCCTCGTTGCGGGGACATAGGGAGCAGCCAGCAGCATCCCTTTCGGACTGGGAGCTGAGCGGCCTGGGCGCCTTTGCTGAGTTTTTGGCCTTTCTGCTCTGGTGTCATACCTTCTACTCCCTCACTGTCACTCACGGCCTGGCTGCAGCTACCCACGGGCTCTTGCCACCCGCCTCTGCTCCCCACTGCTTCCTGCTGCCCCAAAACCAACAGCGGTCCCTGTGCTGCCTCGCTGGGGACTTGAGGGAGCTGGGGATGGAGTCATTTTCCTGGGAGCCCTCTTCCACCATTAGCCAGAGGAATCTTTGCTGAGTGCGGCCTTGACATCCTCTTCCCTTGCCTGTCCCAGCTCTGGGGACCTGCACGGCTGCCGCTGGCGGTGGTGGTGGCTGCCAGGGTGGCAGTGTCCCAGTGGGACAGCTTCCCCTGCCTCCACAAGCGACAGCAAGCATTTTCTCTTTGGGGGACAATGGTGGCCCCGTGGTGGGGAGGGTGGCTGGTGGGAGTGTGCAAAGCCACGGCAGCCCCATGTCGGCCGTGGGATGTTTCTCAGCGGCTCCGGGCTCAGCGTGGCTCCTGCACACCCACGAGGTGCCTGTGTGGCACGTGGAGGAGCAGCAGCTCGGCCCTGCCTGTGGGAGGCTGTGGCAGCCCCGCTGGGGGGGTCAGCCCCATGCACCCCTCTCTCAAAAAGACCCTCTACGCTTCAGAGAGCTCCTCACCCAGGCAAGGGTTGGAACCCCCCAGTGCCACCCCTCAAAGTGGTGGCAGTGCTGGCACAGGGGTGATGCTGCTGGGAAATGGTCCCCCTTGGAGCTGGCAGGGGTATTTCTGGTGGTGCTGGAGCAGCTCCAAGGAGCAGGAGCAGAGGCAGGAGCAGTGCTGGGCATTGCCACAGGTGCCTCACACCCTCCCATGGACTGTCCCTCTCCAGCTTCTTCATGTCCTCCCCTGGCAAAGCTCCTGGGATGAAAAACAACCCCTCTGCCTGTGTGCTGGCGCGCAGGGCACAGAGCAGTGTGAAATTATTCAGCCATCCCTGGGAGCTGCCCTTGGGTGCTGAAGGGCCTCGGAGCTGGAGGTGCTACTTGGCAGTGAGGGGAGTCCCCGGGCTCGGGTCGTTTCCCTCCAGGGGACACAGATCAGGTTTTTATGGTATATCGAGGCCAGTGCGTATTTTTCCCAGGTGAACCGCACCCTTGGAAAGAAGTGCCTTGTCTTCTACAAAACACTGCTTAAATAAACAGTACCCCACTATAATTTTTTCTTTTGAAATTAACTCCTTCAGGCCATAAGGCTTCCCCATCTTCACACAAAAATAACTGCCAGGACTTTTAAAGGGAAAAAAAAAAATGCGTCTAAGAGAGAAAAGTTTAGCCTGACAGAGGAGAGCCTGTGAACCTCTCTCTTTCCCCGTGGCCCTCGAGGATGGGTTTCAGGGACAGCCTGCCCATTTTGAAGCTGGGTGCCACAGCATGAGGATGGGTTTAAGGGACAGCCTGCTCATTTTGGAGCTGGGTGCCACTGCATGAGCGTTACTTAAAAGGAGTTTTGTGCATATTAATGCGAATGCAGCGAGGCCAGGCTGCGCAGGGACAGCCGAGTCCCTGCCTGAATTCAGCTATCTTGTTTTCTAATCTAACCTACTTTTTTTCTTTTGCCTTTTTTTTTTTTTTTTTTTTTTTGTCAGAGGCCAGTGCTTTGCAGGAACCTGTTCTCAGTGCAATCTCAGAGCTTTTTGTGGGTGTCTGATTTCTGTAACACGTTTTGGTTTCCAGTATGAATGTAATGTACAGAGAACATCATGACACTGCTCTAGGTGTATGTGATCTTATCTACCTGACATTTAAGGTTTTTTTAAACCGTCCAATTCATCTGATTTGCATAAAAATCACATGATTTTACTTTTTTTCCTCCTTTTTTTTTCATGCATCATCATAACAAACTACTAAGGTTTACCAGGCTGTTTTATGTCTGTCAGCATGAATACGGGGCCCGTTTCTCTCGTCTTCATTCCTCCCCGATGGATGTTGGGGATGTAAAAGGTGGCAGTTGGAGGGGACTTGTGATTGCAGCCTGCCATTGAAATCCTTAATAAGCAATTATGTACAGTTTAACTTCCCAGAAAACAAAGCAGCTAAGCATGCATGCCATGCAGTTGTTGTTAATTTAAATAGTTGAGACTTCTTTTTATTGATAAGGAAACTCCTCTGGAACAGCCCCCCGGATCCCAGCAGGCTCCCCCTGCTGCAGCCGTCCTCATTACAAAACAAGGCCGCAATTAAAATAAACTCCAAGAGCTAAATAAACTGCTGCCTCTCGCTGGTCATGTGTTAGCTTTAGCCTTTAACGCAGAACAAAATGTTTTCCTGGGTATGGGAAGAGGCATGGGCTCCGACCAGGAGGAGAAGAGGGAGCAGCAGCTGGGCCTATGGGAATGGCAGGCAGTGGGGTGCTGCAATGCTCATCGGGACTCCTTTCTCTTGCTTTCTTTTTATTTTTTTCTTGTTGTAAATTTGAGTGTTTGTGTTCTAACTCGGTCTTTACTGCAAGGGAAAGGGCTGGAAGTGGAAAAACTTGAATGTTGTGGTAAAACCTGGCTGTCCCAGCACGCCCTGGGCACACCTGAGTGTACCTCTCCCTCGCCCGGCCTGGCTCCCACCGAGCCCACCGGCCACAAGCCCCCGGCCCAGCCTGTGTCACTCCCTTTGCAGAGGCTTTAGGTGGCTGCAGATACCCCTTGGCAAATGCCAGCATCTGGATGGGTACTGGGAAGGGAAGCACAGGGTGCCTTGGAGGACAGGACCAGTGGGATGAGGTTTGGATGAAGGGAGGGACAGCCAGGGCCTGTGGAGGGGAGTGTGGCAGGCCGGCCCTCAGTGCCTCCATGCCATGCCATGGCTCCCCTCACGGCCTGAGAACACGTTTTAACCCCCGTGCCATGTCCAGGCGTCCTGTTTGGGATGCTGAATCACCCTCAGATGAATACTCTGCAAGAAGAACTGCTCTGATGATGGAGGGGTGTACATCCACGCTGTGCGCACGTCAACCCCCAGGATAATATTCTGGCAAAATTGCCCAAATAACTGGCATATCTGCTTGGTGCCAGGAGACAGTGTAGACTTGCCTGTCAAAAATTACTTTCTTGCCACACAGGAGCAAGATATCTGCCTGTCTCCTGCCTGATTTCCCAAACTGGCTGAGCATAAACAGCAGTTCTCGGAAGGTGGGTAAGGACTGTCCTCATTCCACTGAGCACTCACAGCCCCACATCAGTTCTGCCCCATCTCTCCCACCCTGGACCCAGTCGATTTTTAACCAGTTATGGACCAAAGCCTGTCCGTGCCTCAGCGGGGCTGTGCCGAGGTAAGGAGCCTCCTGGCAGGGGATGTGGTGGGGCAAGCCCAATTCCTTGCTTGTCCCCAAATCTTGTCATCCTGGCACCCACCAAACTGAAGTGTGTGACCAGTGGAAGCTGAAAATCCCTGTCCCATGGCTGAGCAGCACTACTGACCTCTTTTCAGCAGATCTGTCAGAGTTCAGACATTACAATGAAAAAAACCTCGCTAACCCCTACAGATACTTCTCTGATTAGGAGTTGTGCTGAGGTAGTTCAAACCAAATGTGTAAGTTGCTTTGTTGGGGAAAAAAGTAATAAAAAGAATAAAAGGCAGTTCTTGCTTTGAATGGTTTATAATATTATTTATTACTCCTGCGTCTCAGACAATCTTGCAGATACCTGATATTAAAAATCAGCAGAGAGACTAAGAAGAAGGACAATGCCTCAAACTTTTAGAGGCACAAGCACATTGTAATTAAGAGAGGGATTTGCATTGACCCTGATCGTTTTGAAACAGGTCTCTAAAGTTCAGGCTAAATTAGCCTGGTTTATTTCTGTTTTTCCTTTAATAACTCCCCGGACTCTCAGCCAGTAGAGTACTGTGTGAATTTCAATTTCTCTCTTCAAATAAAACTTCGACGTAATTTTTATATTCTTTGAAATGATCTGTGCAATTTTGTTCACGGAAACTCTTTGATTTAGACTTAAAGGATTTAGTGACTGAATAGGAGGGTATCTGGAAGTAATGGTGAAAATGGTGATTATTTGTTTTACTGCCTTCTGGAATTCTTTTATTTCTCCGTACTATCTCTAAAAGCATGTCTGGCAGTAACAAGCTGTCTCTAAAAAGAATTCAATTAAATGTATTGCCAACAGAATATTTTATAATTTTTTATACCAGTAGTTAGAGTGTTAAATAATATATTAGTAGATTTATAGACTACATTTAGGTATGACTATGAATAGCTACAGTAAAAACTCAGAATATTCATGTAAAAAGGGAGGGGAGGAAGTTTGGTTTCTGGGGTTTAAGATTTTTTTCTCCTCGTCCTTATTTGAGTTTCAGTTTTGGGACTTAAAAAGAATTAGATTTTCACATCTTTTTTTCTGTTATTCTCGAATGACAAGAAAAAGTCAGCTATTTTTTGAGACAAAAATTCCCATGAGATTTCTCCTTGTTTTAAATAATTAAATATTAAAGGAGTAAGAAAGAAGCAGGCAGATCCTACGATATGGACATGAATCAAATGGGATATTTATTTGCATAGGTACATGGCAAACAGGAAAAAATCGATCCCGAAGCTGTATGAAATTGCCAGTTACTCCATTACAGTGTTACAAATAGATTATTGCCCATAAGAATGTAACTCTTAATGTACTAAAAATAATTTAATGCTAGGATTATATTTATTTAATTTGGTAAATGACAAATATATTTTTGATTCCTATAAAGCAGAAATAAACCATCTCCCAGGAACTGGGAACTAAACCAACTGCTCCCCCCACCCCTCCTAATTTTTTATTGACTTTTTTCCTTTTTTTTTGGTTTTTCTTCTTGTTTTTTTTTTTTTTCTTTGCAAAGTCTCATCGGCTCTTCTGAATTTTGCAGTTCATTTCTCATTCCTTCTCCCTCAATAAAAATACTTTTCATCAGAAAACTCGATACTTTTTTCCTTCCGAGCCTCCCTGCGAATTGCCTCTCTCCCTCCAGACAAGTTTCGAGGATCAACAAGTTAACCTTCCCAAAGATTACAAAGGTACAAGTGGGCTGCTGAAGAGGTGAATCATTAAACGTAAGGTGAAGTATATGACTGCAGAAGGTTTCAATTAAAGTGACAGTCGAGGCAGCCTTTGCCTGCCCGGGAAGGTTTGCTTTTATTGTCCAAGCCGTGCTGGGAGCTGCGTCCATCCCAGGCAGGGAGGTTTGGTTCCCAGTGTCTGCATTCTGCATTCCCAGGTCTGCTGCTGCCCCAGTCCTCACTCCTGAAACAACTCCACCGGTTTCAGAGTGATAAATCTGACTGTGACAGCATTAAAATTTGGGAAAGGAGCCAGATCTCCTTTATGTCCCAGTCAGGCTGGAATCAAGGAGCCCACCTTGGAACTGCCTTCACCCAATGCTCCTCATTACCACGTCCTGAGGAAGAGCCCACTACCTTCCCCATTCCTTCCCCAAATCCTGCTTGCTCCTATTTATTTTTATGTTTTTAAAGTAGTTTTGGTTTAATATCACAGTATATTTAAGGAGCAGCCCCAGGGTGGAGGGAGAAATGTGAGATCCTTGCCTGGTGATGGAAATCCTGCCCCGCTGCTGCATTGTCCCCACATCCCTGCGTCTGCTCGGCATGGGGCACCCCTAGTCCTCCTACCAAATGTCTCATGGGTGCTCAGGGGCTGTTTGCCCTGACACAGAGCCTGTGTCCATGCACAGAGGGTAATGCACAGACAGCCAGTCCATGGGCAACTGCCCTGCATGGAGGTCCCGTGGGCTTGGAAGCAGTACGTGCAATGCTGGGCTTTTTCTTCCTGGCTTTTTGGAGTACAGGCAGCACGGTGGTGAGGTAGGAGGTGGAAAGGGAACAGGCTAGATATTGTCCTGACATGGAGCAATGTTTTGACATTTTTTGGCACTTTGCTGATTCAAATTTTAAGTATTTCAGAGTTTTACATTTTGCTCTGACATGTTCCCATGTTGCAGCCCCGAGTGTGGATGATATCCTCACCACAAGGATGCTCCAGCGATTGGGTTAATTCCCTCCTACTAATTCCTTACATAATCATGTGGGCTCAGATCCTCAAAAGTATTTGTGTGCCTGCCTCCCTTGGAAATCAGAGAGTTTAATTGTCTGCTAAAATTATTGTGTTTTGTTTTGAAAGCAGAGCAGGAAATAAACTTGGATTTTATGAGATTTGTTTTGCCTCTCTGTGGCCACAGAACACTTTTTTTACCTTTGCAAATGAACTTCCTGTTAAATAATGTAGTGCCCAGATTACAGATGGGTTTTTACACAGTGACCAACAGGAACTTGAGTGCCAGCATAAGTTAGGGAAGCTGGGTCTTGGCCTTTTGGTACTTCTGGTCCTGGTTAGTAAAATGTGTGTAGGACAATGGCAGAGTCTTGAAGAAATGCTGGAGGGAAGAATCCATTAAAGCCTGTGAGATGCTGAGATAGGAGGATAATAGAGATCACGTCAGTGAGAGATGCCATCTATTACAGATAAGGATTGCACAGCTGACTGCATCTCCCCCTCTGGAAATGGCTCCTTTCTTAGTTTCATTTTTGGTTGTACAACCCAAAAGAATTCTTCTCACTCCTTGGCATTTGTCCCCTTCAGATATTTTATGCAATACGGAAGAGGGAGGAATCAAAATTCCATGACATTGAAGTTCATTGCCGATTCTGCTCACGTCAGTTGAAATCAGTCACTAAAACCTCAGCCTGCAGGACCCCGTGCTCTGTATTTTTCTAGTCTAGGTAATCGCGATGGCAGCAGGGGGAGGTAAGTAGAAGGAAAAATGAACTGATTTCATTAGGTGTTAGAAGAGCTTATTAGAAAACAGGAGAAAAAAAAGCAATAAAATTACGAAGACGGGAATTAAAACAAGTGATGAAATCCAGTCTCTGCTGACTGCAAGGGGACACTTCTCACGCACCCTTTCTTGGTTTGGAAGATGCCCAGGCATTGATAAACATTTTACGAGAATTCAACTCCACAGCAGCAAGCGGCGGCGAATACCAAGAGAAAATATACTCGTGTGCCAGGATCAGCCCAGCAGCTTCAGAGGCAGCATTTAACCTGCTGCCTAACAGCCTCTGGGCCCTGTTTGGGTTTGTTGTCAGCCAGCAATCTGGATCTGCACTATACCTGGGTTATATTTAGGACAATTAAATTAATTGCTGGAACAGACAACCCTTTTTAGACCCAAGGCACTTTGCCCCCCTTCTCGATACCGTAGGGCTGATGTAGTGATTCTGGGGCTTTGGCTTGGCAGTCAGAGCATGTGTGTGTTTTATGTAAGAAGCAGCAGTGGGGATGGATGCTGCTAGACAAATATTTGGTTAATTTTTGTAATTATTAGTAATAACAATACTCTGCTTTCTCAAGCACCTTTTATGTCTGGGTGCTTTTGAAACACTGGTAAAGCCAAGTGATGCAGCTCCATTCTAGGGGCTGTAATTAGCTTTAGCTCCACTTTGTAGATGTGGAAAAAGAGGTGGAGGGAGGCGGGAGGATTCGAGGTACAGCAGAGCTGGGGGGCGGTGCCCTGAGCAGCAGCCAGCAAGAGCTACCAGAAGTAAAGCTCAGGCCTCTGCCAGCCTCTTGGTTGAGCTGTTCTGAGAGACAAGCTCATGTCACCACACTGTGCTGATATTTGGGCCAGCGCCTGAGCAAGGAGTCTGAACTTTTCCTCCTAGGAGGTTCAAATACACCCTGTCCAGGGTATCCCTTGGCCATCTGCCCTACCTGCCCATGTCAGCTCCCCTCATTGTCAGAAGTGATGGGACAGGATGGTTTCATGTAGTTCCTCTTCCCAACCCTCCTCCTGACCGGGCTCCGCGTGCCCATGGAATGAGAAGGGTCCCTCAGTGACCAAGAACAGGAGGAACCTGCTGGGCTTTGGAGCCTGGTCCCCACAGGCCTGGGTTACCACATCCTCTTTGGCCAGGTTGGCTTTTTGCCTCTGCCTGCCTGTCACAAGATCTCTTTCCCCACATGGTTAGGGTGTTTCTTCCACTTTCCTCCCAATGCTGGTTCACAGACCATTGGTCCCCCACCATGCTTAGGTCAGCTCTGTACCAGCTCTGCCCTTTTGCTCTGGTCTGCTCTAGATCTCTTGGACATCTGTGTCCAGGCTGTGTTTTTCTTGGTAACAAATGATAACAAACTCAAGAATTTGCCATTATCCCTTAGGAAACTCAGTATTTCATTCCAAAATGAGCCCTCTGAGATTTCAAGGCATGGATTGTGATTTGCATGGGCTCTTCCAGTCCGCACCTTCCTTCAGTAGGGTCATGTCACGTTAGCTGGGATCTAGGCCTAAAACAAGGATGGGTAAGTTCTAAATCTAATCTTAAGTAAAAAAAAACCAAACAAACAAACAAAACCAAACAACAAAGAATTAATAATCTATTATTTCTATTCTATTTTTTTCTCTTCTGTTCCATTCTCATCCATCCCGAATGTGTCTTCCCAGCAAGTTCACTGGCTTAGGCCCTCAGTGCCAGCACAGAGATTCTGGCTGCAATGCTGAAATTAGTTAAGCCCAGCAGATTGTCAAAGCTTCAACTCAACACAAGGATTCAATCACCTAAGTATATTTTCAGCTCCCAACTGACCTGGTGCTTCTCTCTGTTATTATCCGTGCACAATCTCTCCTGCTGTGCCAAGATTCCTGTGTTCTTCATTTCTCTTCCGTCTCTGATGCCACAAAGTCAAGTGAATGTCTTCAAGGAAATCTCAGTAATAAAACCTATTTCCTCTTCCCAGCTGCAAAGAGAAAACAGAGTAATAGTTTCTTTATCCATCAGGGACCGGTTAATGCCTCACTCCTCATCATCACCAAATGCAACTAATAAAGGAGTAAAGGAGATTTGGCAGTTTAATGCAGCAGCTAATTTTGTGCCTGCTGCCCTGCCAGAAAGTATTTTCACTTTTGGGTGATGCCAGAACAGCAGAGCTGATTAATTAGCCTTCTCTTGAGCAGGAAGAGCTCAGCTAAGATGCCTGAAGCCCCCAGACATCCCAGGCATTGGCCAACCTTGTTAGTAGCCGGCGTTCCCAGTATCTCAGGGGTTCATCGGTCTGCCTGTCTGGGTAAGGCAAAAAGACGACAGTGCAGAGCTTTCCCTCGGGAGGGAGCAGATCTGTTACACACACCAGGTCTTACTCTGAGACAGAGAGAGCTGGCTGGAGAATGCTCAGAGCGTGGAGGAGCTGGCACAGCACCACTGACGTGTGGCTCACAGCGGGTCCCTGCAGAGCCCGGTGCTGCCTGCGAGGGACACAGTGCACACACTTCCCAGTCCCTCTGCAGATGTGGCTTTGGAGGGGTCAGCACTGCAGCTGTTGCACACAGGCATGGAGATCCATGGAAAACAGTGCTTGAGAATAGTAAATATGTTTGTTAGATGAGCAGAAATGCAAAACAAGGAAACTCCAGCCTTGATAGGGAGTCTCTCAGCAGAGACATTCAGACTCCTTCCTTGACTGAGAACAAATACACAGAAAACACAATCCACGTGTGAGGACACCCTCCAGAACAGCACGAGCTCCACAAGACCACAACAAGCAGAGCTCCTGTGCCAGCTAAGTAGTGCTCTCCATGGGTCATTAACACCTCCTGAGCTCTCCCTGTCCTGCCTTCATCTTCCAGGAGGTGTTTCTGAACAGCTTAAGCCCTGGACAGATTAATTAAACTTGAGGACAGGACCAGGCAGTTTCTACAGGGCCTGGTCATTTTCCTTCCCATGTAATTTCTCAGAGGTTTTATGGTAATGCCTGTAAGAGTTTGCAAGACCAGGAACTCGATGAGTGTGTTCACAGACAGAGAAACTTCCTTCAAGCACATGAGATGTGTAGGATCCAGCAAAACAAGTCCTTTGTTCTTGGTTGGGTCCTCTTTAGATGCTATAACAGTAATGATAATACTGAGAATTTCAGTCTGGAGACTTGGACAGCCTCTGCTGTCTGGGAGGTGGTGAGGGGACAAGTGGCTGCAAAGAGGGGGGCACGTGAGTGGTGTGGGGTGCTTCTCCTCTGGACCTGCCTCTGGGCTGCAGTGTGAACCTGGGCAGGTACACCAGTGAGAACACCTTCACAGGGGCCAGATAGCTCTGCTGCTTTTGTAATGGGTGCAGAAAAAGAGATGCTCCAAAGAGCCCCTTCAACTAAAGGAGCAGTCCATGGCAGGCTGGCTGTGCCCTTTACAGACCACCCGGATGACTGCCTCAAGTGTGAGCACCAGCCTTGCAGGTGTTCATATACACCCCCTGTTTGGGTTTCTTCTGGCTATTCCTGCCTCCTTGGGCTTTCAGGGCATCACTTCTGCCAGCCCCATGTGTCAGGCTGAATTTCCCCACTTGGTTGCCTATTCCTACATCTTTAGTAGGAAGCATGGGCTTATACCCTGCTGCAGGTAGGTGAGGTTTAAGCCAGTCTGTAAAGAAATCCTGTTGGAGGGAAGCATAGTGTGTCTTGGACAGAAACACAGAGCAGCTGGTGATAGCTGAAACTTGCCGTTTCTACATGCCAGACTGCTAAACTGCAACACACACAGAGGAGACCTTGATCCAGCCAAGGAGATAAGGTGTTTCAACTGGTACAAAGTAGCCAGTACAGAACTAGACTGAAAACGCAGAGAAAGTTGAAACTCTGAGGTGGTGGTGCAGCCTGGTGATGGGGCACAGCCTTCAGGCACAGCATGCTGTGATGTGTTACGGAGATAAGGGACAACAAGAACACAGCCAGAGAATGGAAGGAGTATCAATTTTGCATTTTTCTGGAGTGAAACACTTTTCCTTGTTAAATGTGTAGTACTGGTGTTTCCCTCACATTGTAACCAACTTCACGATGAGGGGAAATAAGTTGCTTTTCTTGCACAATCCAGCTTTGATATGGTTAATCCAGCTGGCATAAGACCCTTGGGGTTGCTTGTAGGATGCAATGACGGCACTGTTAGGAAGGATGGCCTTGGTGCTTCCTGGGCATGGTGGTGTGTGTGCAGTATGAGAGCCTGGCGAGGCTGAAGGCTCCCCTGACCTTGCAGGGCAGCCCCTGTGCCCAGGTGAAGCTGCCCAGGGCTGGGTGGGCTCGGCACAGCCGGCGCTGCCGGGGCCATGCGCTGCCTGCGTGCTCGGCAGAGTCTGACAAATCAACTCGCCTGGATTTATCTTGCTCTCCCAGATGATATCTTGCAATGTCTCAATCCTATTGCTCCAGCCCTGGCTGGCAGATAAGAGGCAGCTCGTGCCTTGCTGGGGCAGGGTTTAGCAGCCCGTGAGTCCAGCTGGCAGGAAGCTCATTGCCTGACTGCGAGGGGACGGAGCTCTCTGCTGTGGCAGTCACGAGACCAAGAAATGCTTTTTCTTCAGAAGAACTTGTTGATTTTAAAAATAAAGCAGCCGTGGCCTATGCTCCAAGGAATGTCTGGGATCAGGAAAAATGGAAAGGCATTTTTCTGTTCCTAGAGTGATTTGCACTGTAAAACCTAAACAATGTTTGTTCCTCTGGACCTCCCCAGCTCCACACTTCTGTGGTATTTATCAACACAGTGTTTTAGTGAATGATCTTCCTCCAGTTAACTAACATGACTTAAGTAGCATGGTGATATTGCCAAATTCTTGATATCTGACAGCTTCCCTCTTCCTACCCACAGAGCCAAGTGAATCCAGGGAGTGCTTCATTCATGGACCTAGCAGGCTGACCTGAAAGTATCTTTGGACCAAGCCAAGGCCCAAACCTGTGAAAACTTATGTACTTGCTCAGATTTTATAGCATGAGTAATCTCGGAGACTGAACATATTATTGCTATCATTTATTCATACATGCTATCTCTATTCCTCTCTCCCACTATTATCTGAGTGTCTTGTAAACATTAATGAATGACTTTCAGGTCCCTGCACACTGCTTCATTGTTTGGGCAGCAGGTCACAGGGAATGATTAAAGTGATGGGAAAAAATGGCAGGTTGGATTAAAAAATGTCTGGTTTATTAACATTCCTTTGCCTAGCTTCTGCAACATAGGAAATTCAAGGTACCCTAATGTGTTTTTTGAGACTTGAAACTAGGAACCATTTCCCAAGCTGCTTTGTTCCATTCCCATCTGAAGGGTTCATGAAAATCATTAGAGATGTCTGCAAACCTCGCTGCCACTAAAAAGTTAATGTACATAGCTACAAACCAGATTATCGAGTAATTTTGGATTATTTCCTCTTATTTAACTTACCTCTTAGAAAAATGTTGCTCCTAACCTTTGTTACCTTCTTTTATTGACCACCGCTGTTTTCAGTGGGACCTCCGAAGGACAGGACTGGCCAAGGTCCAGCCAGGCTGGTGTGTGACCAGCTGCCTTCATCCCCTGGAGGATGCTCATCCCCTCCAGCCCTGGGTGCTGGTGCAGGGAAGAGCCCTCTGTGTCCCCCACCAGGAAAAGGAATTTCACCATTGTGCAAAGCCTGGAGGGTTGGTTTTCTGCAGCCATGCGTGTGAGATGGGGACCTCATGCTGAGGGTTTGGGGGTGACATTTTTGTCTCTGGACCCATCACCTGGGTGCTGTGGGGCTGGAACAGGTTGTGGGATATGACTTGGGGTGAGTTCCTTGACCTTCCCCAGGGAACAGCCTTGTTCCTTCTGCCATTGTGGGGAGGAGAGTGACCCACATGAACTCAGCCAAGATCTCCAGCTGCCCCTTGAGCTCTCTCTATGTGACACCACACTGGGGGGAAACCTTGCCAAATGTTAAAAGGACAGAGCTGCCCAAACACAATATTGAGAGCCTGGTCTGGAGATGGATCCTCAGCAGTGAGAGTTTTGGTATGAGTGTCCAGTTGAGTTAGTTCACACAATGGCAAAGGGCTGGGAGATGTCCTCAATTCCCAGGCTCAGAGCTGGGGATGGGTGCAATTATTTCACCTGAAACTTTCCTTGTGTGAAAAATGCAAATTTGGTGACAAATAGTTTTGAGCATTAGTGCTGGTTGAACTAAATTGTTTGTCCTGAGAAAAAAAAAATTCCAAGAAAGTACATTTGCAATGTTTATTTCAGTTTAAAATTCCCCTCCATTTTACTTGTAAATAGCTCCAAATCAAAGCACAGCATTTTCTCCTCACCTTTCACATTTTCTGTAATTTAAATTAATAGTCCTAGTTGCAATCTGAACTAATTCCCTCCTTCCTGACTTTTCACAACTGCTCATGGAACAAAACAACTCCAAATTCATTTTTTCAGACATCTCTCCTCAGAATCATTAGACACATTAACATCCACCACATAAATGAAACCACAGGCTATCAATGTTTTGAGACAGCTGTATTTCCCACCAGAAATTTGCATAGCACCTTTGTAGCACTCTGAATTACTCTACCAATATTTTTTTGGGAAAAATGCAACTTACTGGTACTGAATCTAGAATTAGAAGACTAAAAGTCCCCAGGCAAAACCCCAGCCATGCTCTTAGCCACCAGTCCCAGGTCTCTCTTCCTGCCTGTGTCTAGCACTGGGCAACCTTCATTCCTTCCCCACCTTTCCTCATTCTGTCTGTCCCTAGGGAAGTGGTGTCATCCAGTTTTCCTAACCCATGTCTCCCTTTGCAAAGCCATCCTGCTGAGAGTCGTGGTGTAAAAAAAAGGTTTTTAAATTCTTTTTCATCACCAAAGCATGACCTTTCAGAGGGTTCCAGCAGGTATCTCTGCAAAATTTCCATTTTTGCCACCACTTAAGCTTTTCATCAAACTCCCATCTAACAAAGTGTAGTTCTCAGCAACTGGAAGCAGAAGCAATTCAGCCCTCTGGGAAGTGATATTTGTCTGCATCAAGAAAATTCTTGCGATTAGACAGAAAATGGATATTTCTTCCCCTGTAATATATACTTTTAGAGAAATCCCCCAGCTCAATTCCCCTCCCCCCTCCAAAAAATAATAAGAGCAAAAACAGAAAATAATGAAAAAAAAGCTTTTCCTGCAGAAAGCACCGTTTCCTGGTGAGGTCTGCCAACAGAGCTCCCACTGTGTCTCTTGGGAGGTATGGGCTGAGAAGGTGCAGGAAGGCAGCAGCTCACCCTGGTCGTTGTGTGCCTCCCACACCCCCAGAAAAGTGCAAGGTTTCCCACAGTCAAGTGGGGGACAGTGGTGGGGCTGATGCTTTTCTCTGCTCTCTGCTGAGCCGTGTCTCCTCATCAGGGATGCTGATGGAAACGACCAAGCTCCCTCCACCCAGTGCCATGCTGGGAATGTGCAGCTGAGGGCTGTGTCCCTGGGTGGAGTGGCTCAGTGTGGACTCCTCAGGCCCCATGCCTCCCACCAGAGTCCCTGTGGCTCCCACAGGGTGGAGGAGGCTGGCTCTGCATGGCCCTGGGGCTGGCAGGGCTGCGCACAGTGAGCTCACCCCACCGCCTGCACCCAGGTGGAGGTTAGGCAATATTGAAGGAAAAAAACATGGGGGTGGAAAAAAGGGAAATGAGAAAGAAAAAGAAACATGAAGGAGATGGTGATGAAATGTTTGCCCTGCCTGGAAAACTGCCCTATCAGGGCAGGGGCGATACAAGGTGCAGTAGCAAAACACGCTCACGCTGCCCCAGAAACAGCCTGTGCAAAGATGTGGGTCAGTTAAGATGGGTGTACTCGGGAGGGCCATGCCCAGAAATGCCAGATGCAGTGGGAGCCCTGCTGGGCAACAGCCAGGGTGCTGTTGTTACATGGCCATTGCAGAGATGTGCTGCCAGGGCTGGAGAAGAGCAAGAGAAGAAGGAGGAGGAGGAGGAGGAAGGGAGAAGGAAGGCTGGGGGAGTTTTTCTCAGGTTGTTGCCATGTGGAGCCCAGCTCAACACCTGTTTTCTTGGGAAGGTTCAGTCTTGTCTTGCCAGGTTGTGCTGGAGCAACTTCACTGAGTGAGGAAGGTCCTGAGCAAGATGATCCAAGATGAGCCCAGGCTCCCTTGCTTCATCCCTTCCTCTTGGCCTTGAATTTTGGGGCTGGAGCTGCTCAGCAGTCAAACCCTTAACCTCTGACCTGTCTCCCCAGGGCTCCCTGCAGAGTTCAGGCCTTTTTCAGCCCATGCACTCTGAAGTGTTGCCCAGGAGAGCTGGGTCCTTGCAGGGCTCATTTACAAACTCTCACAACAGGTTACTGTGCAGAATAATCCTCTGCAGAGCTCTCTCTTCTGGGAGAAAAACTCTTCCTGAGGACAGATCTCCTGAGAGAGGCTGGAGCTGGTGCTGGGTTGTCAGGCTCCAGCAAGGACAATATTTTGCATGGAAAAACTTCCTCTAAGAGCCAGACTTTCTCTGTGTGCAGCAGCATCTCCCAAGGGTGTTGGAGGCTCTGGTTTACCACATCTGTGTCGTGATGCTTTGCAGGTAGGAGCCTGCATCCACTCAGTCCTGTGTGCAGTGCTGTGGCAAATCCAGCGCAAATAGCTAGAGAGGGTGTTCAGAAATGTGTGTGTGTCTCCCACAGCCACAGAGCTGGGGGCTGGCAATGGTTTGGCTAACCTTGCCAGGCACCATTTTTTTCCTCCACAGCTGGCAAAGGCTTTGGCACCTGCAGCTGCTCCCTGAGAGACTCCTAGGAATGAAGGAGCTGATGGCTGCTTGCAGAGTCTAGCATGGCACATTTATGGAACAAATCAGGATCAAAGTGTTGCATGGGAGTAACTGGATTTGAGAGATGCAGCTAAAACCCCCATGGCTGGGGACCACCTGCTATTGCTATCCCTGGGCAATTTGTTTGGGCTCCACAGAGATGTGCTGGATACTTAGAAATTCTCAAGTTCTGAAACTTTCTGCTCATATCAGGGGAATAATGAAAATCCAACTCTAGTCATCGGGTTCTCAAATTTAATCAGTTTAGAACATGTCAGCATTAATCCCAGCCCCCATGAATACTTTATAACATCAGCTATGTGTTGACACTTAGAAGTCAGGTATTTTTTAAAGGATTGTTCTTTTATAATAAAAGGGATTAAAAATATAGGAATTTATTAATTTTTATTTTAGTTTCTTTATCCTTCTCTTGTGAACAAGCCAATGAAGTAATAAAAAGCAGGTATAATGGAAAACAAACCCAGAAGTCTCCCTGCTGGGAAATGTTGTCTAGCAATGTTGGTTTTGTTTTTTTTATTTCAGCGGGAGGAAATGGTGACATCAAAATGATATTGTAACATAGTTGGCACTAAACAAGAATAAAGTGTTCTAGATGACAGCACATCATCTCACATGCCTTCTATGCTCTAGGTATTGAAAATAAACCACCTGTCACGTACACCATAAATGTATTTCAGGGACTGAGTGAGATCCAGGAACACTAGATATTGCAGCTATCCTCGATGACTGGTTGCACTGAATTTCCCTCTCCCTGTGAGGTATTTCAGAAGCATCCCAGTGGCCCCAGTGGCCCCAATGGTCGAGAACAACATTGGATGGAGCACCAAGCCTGTGTGCAAACTGTTCCTGGCCTTGTGCTGTCACCTACACCATGGTTTGCCTTGGCAATCACACTACAACTGGTCCCCTGGATATCCTCACCAGGAAGTAAAGGATGAGCCTGTGGGCTTGCTGAGCAGCTGTCTCACTTGTTTGACATCCAAAGGTGTCTCAGCTTTTGCTCAGGGCATTTCCACCTGCCTCTCAGCTACAGATGTGTGCCAGATTCTCACTTCTGAGCTGTATCTTGAGCTCTGTCCCTTTCTTTCCTGAGCCAGACCCTGGGCAGAACAGTTGCTGTCCTTTGCAAGGGTCTGTAGCCTTGGAAGAGATTTTGTGAGGTTATACCATCCCCATGGACCATGGGAAACAAGAGGGAAGAGAAGCAAGACTTGGACTCTGTCTCTTGGAAAAGATTTGGTCAAACATCTCTGAGCTTCCCAGGCCCTTCATGTGGTACCAGCAGCCTGGTTCCCAGGCACAGAACAGGTGCCTCTGACCAACTCCCTGTAGCAGCACCCGGCACTGGTCACACCAACATCAACAGCTTCATCCCAACACTCAGGTGCTGGTTCTTGCTTCCCCATGTGCACTTTGCCCACCCGTTCTCTGAGTCCTGTAGGTATAAACTCTCCCTGCCAGGGAGTTGATGCAGCACAGCCTGGTATTTGTCTGCCTGCACAGGACTTCCAGTGAGACCAACCCGTGGTGGTCAGGCAATGAACACAGGGTCTGGCAGCAGCATGGGGGCTAGAGTCAGTAGTGGGGAAGGCTGTGTGTTGCACCATGACTGGAATCAAGGATTGAAATACCCAGGTGGTTTGGTTTGAGGTTAGCTCTCTCCATTCCTCTGGCCCTGACCCTCACCTCATTCCTTCCCATGTCAGAGCTCACCCACTCCTTGCCAACCTCATGTTCCTCTTTTCACTGCTGGTGCCCTGCTCACACTTGCTGTCCTGCAGGTCTTCCTCACCTGAATCCTCTGTTTGCATGATGAGGACAAGGTTAAACACACTTTCCTCCTTCCCTTCTGCCCTTAGAGGATTGGGGGCAACCAGTTGAGGAAAAACTGGGAAACTCCTTCTTCAGCCTATCAGACCCAGCTGACTTCCGGCAATGTCCCTCTTCTTGGGAGGGACAGAAAAGTCATTCTTGCTGTGTTTTGCCAGTTCTTAGGATAATGTACAGCATGATTAAGAGAAAAGAAGCCCAACCATTTATTTGTAGACTCCAGAACCTTCATGACTGACTCAATTTGGTCTTCGTGTTCAAGTGGGGAGTGATTGAGCAAGAACTTGATTTTATCAGAAGGAGGTTGTCCTTTCTCTATTCCAGCAGGGATTTCTTTGGTTATTATCTATTCATGCATTTAATTTCTTTAGAAACAGCATCTGCCCAAAAGCTCTGGGCAGTCTGCCATTCCTCTGATGTACAAAGTGTACTTGTTATTGAACCTGGGAATGCATTAGCTACTGATCAGGCCTTGGTTTTGTAAAGCATTTTCCATACACTTAATGCTAAACATATAGAAGATAGAGGAACAAAGTGAAGCTTGCCATTTCTCTTTGCATTGCTGGAGTTATAGTGGGTCACATTCTGACCACTTTTAAATGCTATTTCACTTTTCACTTTTCCTAAAATATACAAGATCCTATCTCACACGGACATGTGGAATGCAATGATCTTTCCTACTTGTGAAATTGTGGCAAATAACTTGTGTTTCTAACAGGTGTTACTTGCTATTTAATTCTCTAGAAAGATCTCAAGTAGAGCAATTCTTCTTAGTTGCAGTCATATGGTCTTGTTGTCACTCTTAGGAAGACTGGACAGGCCCATCAAGTGTCCTGGGTTTGCACCTGGGAACTGATTTAAAACAAGCACCTGCCTCTGACTGCATAAATCACAGGTCAGTGGAGCAACTCAAGCACTTTATGCAGCATCAGTGAAGGGACATACAACCTCCTTCTATCAAATCCCGCTTGAAAGCAAATATTCACCTTTGCCCAAGCATTTCTGAGAACAGAAGTATCCAGAAAAAAGGATTCCAGAAGACCCTAAATCTAGATAAGGACAAGTTCCTTGTAAAATATGCACAGATGCCTCTGGAGAAATTTCCAGGTGCAGCAATTACCAATAAAGCCTATTTTATACCTTTGCGACCAACTGAACTTACGCAATCCCTCTGCTCTTTACATAACACTGGCAAAAAGCCACCCCCTCCCTGTTCTGGAAGAACCAAACTGACGTGTTAGAAGAGCACGATTGGAAAGGCTAGCCTGGGACATTACTGTGCTGGAGCACTTAAAGGACATGTGGAATATACTTGAGATGCCATGAAATAATAGCCTATGTCAAACTAGTTCCAGGTCTCCTAACGCGCCTTGATCTGGCCACTGAACACACCTGTTCCCAAATTGGGGTGACACGTCGCTCCTTCTTTGGGAGCGCATGGGTGGACCCAGACGTGTCCTCCTCTGCCCCACCCAGCTCAAGAGGGTGGGTGAATCCAAGAAGGCACCATGGCAGGAATTAACCACGTGGGGAAACCCGTGATGTTCCCATCCTCCACCAGCAGCTCGCTTACAATCATTCCCTTATGAGGAGCTGAGCACACACCAGTTCCCTGGGTAGCACCAGTTTCCCTTCCTGAGTAGAAAGGAGCTCCTCACTCCTGGGTTATGATGGGTCAGATGTGGGCTCTTCATTCCACTGCTGCAAGGAGGCTGCTCAAAGTCACTGCTGCTGAGAATGTTCTCCGTCTGCTCATGTGGTTGTGTGAAATTTTGTGGGAAGGGATAGCAGAGCTGCCGGTCATGCTTGGGTTTGATGGATAGGGAGGATTGCATTCCTGTGAGCAATGTTCCTTCTAGCCCTGCCGTGGAAGCATAAAGGAATATTGGAGGTGGAAAAATAAAAGAGAAAGTGCAAAAGCTGCTAAGAACCTTCAATGAGTTTTGTGGACATTAAAAATACCCTAACCATAGACCAGCTTCTGTGACTCCAGAAGCAAAGAGGAGCATGAGCACGTGCAGCTGGGGGCCTCCATTCTTCCATCTGCACCACAGCTCTATGCCTTGTGATCGCTTGGGTCCAGCACTGGCACTGGAAGGACCGTGCAAGATCCATGGAGGGCTGGGCAGCACCGAAGGGGTCCAGACCCCGTCACTGCCCGAGGGGAGCAGAGTGTGCAGGGCCCTGCTGGGTGCAGGAGCCAGGGCTCAGTTTCAGCCTGTGTTGGAGCAGCTCTTTGGTGTAAACAGCGGGGTGGGGAAGGCGTCTGGGCCTGGGCAGGCTCAGACCTGTGTGGCACTGGCAACCCGGCTGCCTCCGTGGGGCTGCTGATTGCAGGAGCAAAGGCGTTCAGAGAAAGCGCCCAGCGCTGGGCACAGCGGGCCAGCACCACTCACTGCTCACTCTGTGGTCTTCTGCAGACCCTTTCTTTGCCTCTCGGAAGCAGCTCTTCTGTAATACAGGTGGAGTTACAGGCACAGGATTTTAACAGAATGAATAGTTTGTGTAAAAAAAAAAATTGTGTGGTGATTGCCCTCTGAAATTTGCTCATCGAGGGCTACAGCAGTCAAGGAAGGAAATAACTGCTGACCTGCAGCTGGGCAGATTCTGGGAATGCCCCATCCAAGTCTGGCATTTCACACTTAGTTTTTCAAGGTGTCATCTCGTGAAATTTTACAAGCTCAGTGTGAGAGGAGCGAAGTGATGCCAGGGTGGGGTGCACTGGTTTGGCAGGCAGTGCTCTTGCCCATTCCCACCACGCCGTGCTGTGCCGTGCTGTGCCTTGCTGTGCCATGCCACGTTGTGCTGGCTGATCCATGCTCTGGACTGGGGCTGTGATTGTTTCAGCAGCTGCAGGTCTCGTGGCGTTGGCTTTCAGTAGCATTCAGGTGGCAGCCACAGTGGCAAGGCCAGGCTACCAGTGGTGTGGAGAGAGAAGGCCACCGAACAGGTTTGAAGGGATGAGGAAACATTTAGGTCATTTTTATCCGGAGCTCATCTGCTATCTCTTAATCTTGCCAAGTGGGCACGACACCAGGAACAGGAGGTGAAGTGCAAGAAAAAAACAATGCCAGGCTTTTTTCTTTCTATTTTTTCCCCCCACCTCTTTCTCCTCTCCCATCAGGTTCAGTAAGATTACACCAAACACAACACATCTAAATGCACGTGGCATGATGGAGATGCAGGCAGTTTTAGGGGGAGGGAACCAAACTGGCAACCCAACTATTTTGGTGGAAACAAAACTTCACTATTTAGAGATCAGCTTGTCTGCACCAAAATGAACAGTTCATCCCCATCAGCTCCCTGCACTGGGTCTGCCCTGCTGCACTAATTGGGAAGACCACAGGGATGCAGGAAAGGTCTGGCCTAGTCTTCACAGAGTAAAGCAAAGGCTGCACACAGGGTCTGAAGGCATAGAGATCCAATTAAGTGCCCAGATTCTCCACAACACATTCTTTTTTGAGGACAAAGTGGGGCTATTTATTTTTACCCCTTTTCTTCTGCTGGCTCTGGAGCAATGTGGGCTGTACACACAGTGTAGGATGTGAGCACATACTGTACATCTGAGGTGAGATGAAACACAAATATGCTTTTCATAATAACATTTACACCTGGAAGAGAAGACCGGTTTATTACCTTGGTAAACAAAAGTTAGAATTCAAGCAAAGTACAAACTTTGCCCCGGGCTATTCTGACAGCGCACCTTGTGTTTGTGAAGTGAACTCGATTGCTGATGTGCAGCGTGAAGCAACGGGGCCATTTCCAACCCTCCCCACCCCCTCACCTAGGGCCCACAGTTTAAAAGTTTGTTAATTTTGGAGGGAGAGGGAACATTTAGGTGCTGGGATGCACCCCAGACACTCTGGCTGAGGTGGCCGCTGCTGGTGGGGAGAGCTGTGCGTGGCATATCTCTGCTGCGCATCACATTTTCTCCCTTTCCAGAGAGGGTGAGGATTATAAGGTGTGTAGATTTAGCAATACATGTTGTGCCGAAATGAGACTTGTGCTGTAGGGACATGCTAATGGGGGAGAAATACCTAGAGTGCTTCTCTGCAAGTGGCAGCAATGCCAAGTCCCAGCCTGGGAGGACCTGAGGACCATGGACCTGGCTATACTTGGCAGTGTGGGTCTCAGACCTCCAGCACTTCAGTGTTACAAGACCTGGAGGAGGCTCTGGGCCGTTTGGAAACAGTCTTTTGTTTGGCTCACATGGGCCTAAGCTCAAAAGCCTTCATGAAACTAAATTTCACTCTGCAGCAATGAGATTAGCTCCTGTATTGCACAAAAGAGCAAGCTCTGCCCTGTGCCCCAGTTTGCTCTGTTGCAGTCCACAGAATCTGCCAGCTGGGCAGGGAGGAAGGGTATCCAGATAGATCTGAGATGAGTTGGAGCAGCAGGATGTGTCTGGCACCATGCTCCCAGCCCATCAATCCTCAGCCATTTTTCTCCATGCCAGGGGATGGTTACTGGGCCAGGCATCAGGCTGGCTCTGGGCTGCCCTGCTCTGTATCCTTATTAGGCAGAGCCATGTGCTAAGGGCAGAAAAATGCCTGCTTTCCTTGAAAAATAGAGGATGAGCTTGCTGGCTTAAAATTTCCAATTGCCCTGAAATTCCTAGCTCAAGTATTTGACTAAGCAAAATCCCAAAGTGGTTTTTTTTTGCAAATTTGAGATGTCCATATATTTGCACTCTGTTTTCACTGGTGCCTTTATGTCGTTCTGGTAAAAAAGGGTAAGTGACTGCAGCCAAACAGTTTCAGAGAGGTTGTTGATTTCAGGGATCAGCAGCTCATAGGAAAGACTGGACTTCTGGTGAGACTGTTCTCTTGAAATTTTGTGAATAACCCACTGCTAGGTGTTCTTTCCAAAAATTTGAATTGCCCTCACTGGGCCTCCATGGAGCTGTTGTGCCCAGGGCTGCAGTGAGGATGGAGGCATGCCAGGACAGCAGAGCTGTGTCTGCTGCCTTGCAGATGATGGTGTTCCCCACAGTGGCATCTGCTGACCCAGCTCTGGAAGTCATTAGCAAGATGAGACATATCTCACCAGGCCATGTATTTTATTGCAGGTCACTGCCTGCTCTTTCTGATGACTTAAACACTTTCATCCCTCCGTACAGAAGCCATACCACCAAGGGGAGCTGAGCTTTGAAAAAATCTTGCCCTTTCCTAGACCACAGTGTTTTTGCTGGTTGTTTTGTTTAGCTCTGTTGACCCTAGAAACCTCCTGGGTTACTTTAACAAAAAACCATGTCTGTTGATTAGATGCAACTGAGCTAGCAAATACACAGGGTATTTATTCTCAGAGACCCGTGTCTCTGGCTGTAAGAGCTGATTCCTTATGCTTTGTGTGAGCCCAGCTACAGCAGCATGGCATGCACATTGCAACTCGCCTCTGCTGCAGCCTCTTCGGGCTGCTGGGAGGGGACCTTCCTCTTTTATGCTTTCAAGGGAAGAAAACTAAGACCCTGGATGATAACAAATTACTTCTACAGCCACATTTTTTTTTCTGAGTCGTTTGTTTCTCTTTGTTTGCATGAGTGGAACATCACCCTTCTGAAAGCTGTCACCACCACCAAAGGGCAGACCCGTAAGAAAACCTTAGAAAACAACACTGAATTCACTTAACAAATGAAAGAGATTTTCAGTGGAGACCAGGAGGGATGTGTTAGGAAATGTGCTCTGCCTAAGTGAAGGATCTGTGGATGAAATGCCTTAAGTCAAGGAAGCGGTGGAGGAGATGATGGAAAAGAAATGCCCACTCAGCTCTCTGATAACAACTTCTGGTGACCTGCACACTTTACTGGATTACAAGATAAAGTCATGAGGGTTAAACTGTATATGAATACAGCAACCACAATAATACAAGTGTGATTTCAATTTGTTGAATGATGGCTTTGGCTATGTTTATTGCAAGGTCTTAAAAATTCCTGGAAGATGAATCCTTGCAGAAATTAAATGCATTTCTGCATAGGATTTTTTTAACTGCATCAAACATGCTTGATAAGTATACATTGTACAACTGTGGGACTCAGTTCTGATCAGAGATACAAGATTCCCCAGTGCCTCTGCTGCAGCAAGATGACATAACTTTGCCTGGCTTTTCTAGTCTCTTTGCTTGAGTGATTAAAAACAAGACGAGGCAAAGCAATGAATATAGCCCAGGGAAAAATGCTTCCTGGCTCATGAGAGATTGCAAATAGATCTGATAGATCACTTCCATCTCTAACTCCTTTAGATTCTGTCATGGTTCTCTCAGGCATTTTGCAAAATACGCGTGACTGTACACATGGATTTGCAACGGGTCCAGAGATAGAGATGAATGTAAACCTGTTTGAGAACAGCTCTGTGAACTGTGTGTTCTGGTCAGTGTTAAATGCAGAGGCCTTGCCATATCTCCAGTTTTCAAGGTTTTAAGTTAGACCAGAACAAGTCTTATCAGTTATGAACATCTGCTCCACCTCTTTGCGTGTGACACCAGCCATGGCCATGGGATTTACAACTGACTCCCAGGGGTCTCGGTGCTTCTGTTTAACCTAAAGTTTGTTTCTACAACATCCCTGCAGAAAACCTCCAACGGGAGACAACACAGTGACTGGAAGACAATCTTATCTTTGTTCCCTGTGAGAAATCACCGGAGTGGCACAGCTACACCTGTGCTCCAGGCAAGATGGGCCACATATGACTGGTTGTATTGGCATTTACAGCACTTGCACCAGCACTTCACTGCAGCTCCAGCCATCAGCATGTGGCAATGAGAGCAGCTCCATTACTTGTATAAACACTCCACACCTGTGCAACGCTGCTAAACAGTTGCTTTGTGCATGGAGCAAGCATGTGCTGGATCATGTGCAAAGCAGCTTTGTCCGGTGTTCCCTAAGGTGGATCTCTTCTGACATTGGTCCCTCCTGTTACCAGTCAATTAAAAAAAAACTATCCAGGAAGATCAGAGAAGGAATAGTGAGCTCCCTATCCCTGAGCAAAGATATGCCCAGGAAGAGCTGCCTGTGCACCAGGCTTGCTCTGCACAAGGCTGGCATGAGCTTAGCTGCAGCCCAAAATTGCAGCTGGGCCATGTGAAAGGCATCTTCAGCTTACAGAGGGCTGGCCATGGGTGGTCTACTTGCAGACAGAGCCATAACATTCTCCAATATGTCTGTCTCTCCAGGGGCAAGAGCTTGGATAACATTATAGCCCCAAAAAGATTGAAGCTCTGAAAGAACTGCAGAAATCTTCCAGAGCAAGTGGAGCTTGGGTGTGAGATTTACAACGCAAAAAGTCCAGAGAGCAGAGCCTGAGATTGCTCAATGGTCAAGGCATGCACATCTCGTGAGTCTTTTGGGGACAGTGCTCAGTGGGGAACTGGGATCAGGGTTTTGCCCCTGCAAACCCAGCAACACAGAGGTGTGAGCTTGCAGAGCTGCACTATGGACGAGAGCTGAACTGGGGTTTATTTCCCCATATGCAGGTGCCAGTTTCAGGTGTGTCTGCTGTTCTGTGCTGCTGTGAGTGACTGAGGCTCCCTGGGCAACCTGACATGCACCAGGGAAGGGCAGCTTGTGGCACTGAGGGGTGGGAGGAAAAGAGGTCAGTCCAAAGGCTTGCAATGCTCGGTTCAAAGACATTTTAACACTTCATAGCTACTTCCTCCTTGCTGTACTGTCTGCTCTTTAACTTTAATACACTAGTCACATTATATTAATGATAAACCTATTGTACAGAAGGGAACCTTCTATTTGTTACTTACTAAATCGACAACCAGCTTTTTCCTAAAGCATAAGACATTCTCAGCAAATGCTTGCTTGACTAAGATAATGTAAAAATGTTGAATAGCTATTCAGTTTGCAATTCACTGAGTATTTCTTAAATACTGATAGAACAATAACAATAAACTGTGGGCTTTATTTTCATCTCTTATTGAGGATCTTACAGTGTGCTACAGAAGGTAATTGTTAAGGTTTCACAACAAGATGGAGTTGGGCATTGCTTTGATAAAAACAGTTAGAAAAGCACTGAAAAGTGTCAGATTTTGAAGAAAATGACAAATTCTCCATGTTTCTTTGCTGGATCTTCTTCCTTACCAAGGTCATCTTTACCTGATACACTACTGTCCCCTTCCCAAAGAGCCCCATTAGAGTTTTGAGGGATGTCCAAGGATCTGGCTGCCACAGCGCCAGGACAGCAGGCCTGACTGTGACTGTATCTGTGCGACACATGGCAGCTCAGTCCCACTCCACACTGGAGTTTGGCTGGGCTCATCAGCCCCACAGAATGCTCCCCATCACTTGTGGATCCCTAGCGGGAGCAAAATCAGGTGATCCTCAGACAGACCAAAATGTGCTGCAAGGTGAAGTGGGAGGGACATGTTCTCCTTGCTTGCTAAGGCTCAGCTGCAGCTCTGGGCTGATCCAGTGAGGGGAGGTTAATTCAGTAAATTCAGTGAGGGGAGCAGCTGGGCAAGTGGTGCCCTGCCAGTGACTGCCTAAGAGTGCAAACAAATCCATTTTTAGGAGATATCTAAGGAAAAGTCAGTCAGTGCCTTTCCCAAAGGGCTCAGGTACAGTCCCACCATGCCAGCCATGGGATGCTCTGATCTGGCGACCTGGGCCTCTCGTGTCCCAGCTTTGCATGCAGAAGCACTGCTCATCCAGAGTTATTTATGGTGAGCGGCTGAGCGCCCAACCATCTGGAGCCCAGCCCCACTAATCATGTCCTCTGCCAAAACAAATTGAACCTAATTGGTTGGAAAAGAAGGAGGGGGAGAAGCAATAACAACAAAATCAACAACAACAACAACAAATACCCCAACTCACCCCAACCCGATGCTAAAAACAAATCATTATGTATTTTCTAAAGTCAAATTGCACCAACTGTCTGACTAAGGCTGGTCCAAGTCTGGCCTTATCAGCATTCAGCACCACTGCCCCAGGATGGACGAGGAAACAGAACACCACTAAAGGGTAAGCCAGGGACAGAGGGCCCATGCTCCTGTTTCTTCTCCAAGGCCCTTTATGCTCTTTTGGAAAATGGAAATAGATATATCTAACTGCGAAACAGATCTCTTCATTATCTTTGATTAAACTGGCTGGAAGATGTCTCTCTTTCTCTCATTTCTGCTCTTTGCAGGCAGTGCAGGATCTCCCACTTCCTGGCATTGGGATTGGCACAAAGCTCAGGGCTGCAGGTTGGCTCTGGCCTTTGCTGCAGCTGTGGGAAAGTCACCCTGCAGCCCTCCTTCTGTCCCATCCATTGTTCCATGGAGGGGCTCAGGGCCATCGCTCAGAGCCCACCTTGGCCGCAGGCGCTTCCTCACCCTGGGGTGATTCCAAGGGGGGAGAGCGGCCTGTGTGCCCGCACCTCCGGGTCCTCTCTGCCTTGTGGTCTTCTCCTGCCTCGGGGTTCTCCTGCTGCTCCCTGCTCTGGTGGCTCCTCAGCCCCGCTGTCCCACGGAGCCGATGTTCCCGCGGCGCTGGGTGCGGTGGCACGGCTCACATCTGCCGCTTGTTTGCTCTCTCGCCCTCTCCCCGGGGGAGGCAGGACTGTGTGCAATGGACTCTCCTGGTTTGTTTTGTTTTCTCTCTCCGTGTGTACATATTTTTATATATGCGTATGTGGAAACATGGATACAGATATAGGCCTGGGTTTCCCAGCTTTTGCCTTCCCTCCCACTCACAGGTTAATAGCTCTAGGCACACTGCTCTCTCCCCAGCAGTAAGTGAGGCTGTTTGGCTGCACAGACTCCCACCCCCAGTGTAGCCTGGCCCTGGATTGTGTTTTAAAGAATGCAGGCATCAAAAAATACTTCAATGCGTCTTACACCTACCAGCTGGGGGACTTGTTCTGTGCTGGCACATTGAAACCTTTCTCCTTCCCAGGCAGGTTCTGATTTCTAAAATTCTGTGGTTTCCCCTTAAAAAATCTTTCCACCAGAGGACTTTGTCTTTGCCATAAAGGAGATGGTTCCACTGAGATATAAAGTGTTATTGCTATCTGGGACCCTTCTCCTGGACATGGTGTGTTTGCTGTGTTTTCTATTCCAAGGCCAAGGCTCAGATGTGATGATAAGGTTGGGTATGAGGGATCCATATCAGCCACTGTAAAAACTCCCTGCTCCCATGTGCAAAGGGCTCTCCATGACCCATGGTTTTCTCCTCAGCAGAGGATTTTATGCTTGTAACTAGATGGGTTCAGATAGGCAAGTCCTATCCAAAAGACATCAGATATTCTTTTGCAGACTGATGTTCCTTAATCTTTTTCCTGTGTTTCAGAGTTGATGTAAATCCTTTGGATTCACCTAGAAAGAACATCTCTGATGTTCCAAACAGCAGTAATTGGAAGACAGAAATGCCCTGGATGCCGTGGGTTTTATTTTATCTGCTTACAAGCCAGCACTGCCTTCCAGGGAGGTGGTACATGGATAAATACAGACCACTTCACTGCAGAGAGAATTCCCCGACACTGTTGACAAGGTGAGAGATGTTTCACCTGTATTCCAAAAGCTCTTGGCCCCTTTTGTCCTTTTCCATAAGGCTTATCCATTGCCTCTCTGGAAATGCTTTCTTCTCTGTTCTCTGTGAGCTTCCTCCACCAATCTCAGTTCCAGTTCTTGCTTTTCTATTTCTTGTGCCATTTTCTCTGCCCCTATTCCAGCTATAAAGAACTTCTCAGTCTCCTGCTCATCCAACATTTTATAGTCCCCTCCAAAAATTACTCAAGGTTCATCTTCAAAATATTGCCATTCTCCAGAGGCCCTTCTCCTTGCAGGCAGCTGTTGTCAAACTCCTTGCCAGATAGAAACCTCCTAACTTTTTTCCCAAATATTCTCTTACAGCAACTGATCCCTCATTTGTTTTCATGCCAACAGGATCTTTTGGCTTGAATAGGTCTTCTCCTACCCCAGCCTCTGGTGTATTTACAGACAACAAAGCTATGCTCTCTCCTCCTTAGTTTTGCTAGACTAAACAAGCCAAACTCTCTTGAATGTGGGTGAGAAATGCATTCCAGAGACCTGCTGAACCTGGGACACTGACAGAAGCAACTGCTGGGGGGCCCTTTGAAGCCCTGAAATGCTTTTACCGTAAATTGCTGGAAGCAGGGTGCTTGTCTGACTGCCAGATCAGTTTATCTTCTCCCATCCCCATCCCTGGATAATTCCTTCATTGTGTTTTGCTGGACAGTTACCTCACTCATCTTACTCCAGCCCCAGGCTCGGTCTTGGACCTCCACCCACTGGGAAGTTCTGCATCTGCCTGTCTGCCCAGCTTCCTGCACTGGATTTTTGGATGGTAAAGCTGTTCCTGTGGGTAAAAGCATATTTGCTGTTTGGTATGGTATCATGTGGGCAGGGAGCCTTCCTTCCTCCATCTACAGCTCCTTCCCTTCCCTTCCCTTCCCTTCCCTTCCCTTCCCTTCCCTTCCCTTCCCTTCCCTTCCCTTCCCTTCCCTTCCCTTCCCTTCCCTTCCCTTCCCTTCCCTTCCCTTCCCTTCCCTTCCCTTCCCTTCCCTTCCCTTCCCTTCCCTTCCCTTCCCTTCCTTCTGAAAGATTTATTAAACCAGCACCCAGATCACTCCTGTTATCTGAGGGATGTTTGTGCTGCATTGGCTTTTTTAGCAGTGAAAGGATTGCCATATTTTGAATATTGAAATACACCTCACCTGGGGGATCACTGGCCTCCCTGAGAAGACTAGATTTTGGGCAGCTGCAGCCCTGGGGCACAGAGCCTGCCCAGATTATGGCTTTCAGCAGCACAGAGGAGCAGCTGTGGTCAGCTTTCTCTTTTTGCAATTTCACCTATTTCGGTATGACTTTTGGCCAGGCTGCATCCCAGAGCTGCAGGGCTCCTGCCACAGCCTGTGGACAGCAGCACACTGAGCAGCACATTCATATCATGAAACAATACAAAGTGCTGCAGTAGAACAGCTTTCCTGAGGGCTCTGCCTCTGTGTTTGTGTGTCTGTGCACATGCACAGGCTGTTGTTTCAAAATGTGATTTAAGAGCAGGACAAGTGAGCAGAGTTCAGTGGGGAGTAAGGAATGGGAAGGTAAGAGTACAAATACAATATGTTTCAAGTCTAGGACCACCTTGCTTCATTTTAAGAAAGCCTTGGAAACAGTGTACTTCAGCTGAAGCTTAATTTTTATTTGCCAAATTTTTAATTTAATGCACCACATTGTTCCTGCAGAGCACCAAAAGCACTTTACAGAAAGACACCAAGCTATTGAATCAGGTTTGAAGCCTGCAGCTGTATCCTTGAGACACTTTTTTGAGACAGCCTTGGCCTAGACTACTTTAAAGCAGCATGAAACTCAGATTGGTAATTTCTTTTCCCTAGCACAAAAGAGCACTCTACAATAAAAGTTTGAGATGTACTCAAGAGACAGAGCTCTATTAGGCAGCCAGTCCATGGCAGTGGAATCCTTCAGCCCTTGATCCCTACCCTGAAATCAAGAACTGGGCAATGAGCCGAAGTCTGTCCCAAGAAAATCCCAAATGTGTCTAGTCCACTCCTCTAGTGCCCAGGAGTAACAAAAACAAACCCAGTTTGTTGCTCAATTGAAAAAATGCCGCAATAACATGAAGAGCAGGCTGCTGGGGGAGCACAGGAGAGAATTAAAGAGAATGAAATACTCCTCACTGCTGAACATGCAGGGCACTGACATCCCTGGTGGTCACCCAGCAGCTGGGGTCAGGTTCCCTGACCATCACTTGTGGTGCATGGGCAGCTTTCACCAGTTTGTGGAGAAGCCTGTTCTGCTCATGAGAACTTCATAGCTGGAAGCCAGGGTCCTTTTCTGTTCCAGGATGCTGCAATGTAAATTCAATGTGTTTCTGACACCTGCACTATGCATAACATGGCAGTTTCAGTTCACAGTGGCTTGGGCAATCACTTTCCATTGCCTTATCTTTATGCCTGCTTGAGTTTTGCTTTTGGTTTAGGGCTCAGACTCACCCAAACCTTTGAGGTGAAATGAGCTTAATAGAAAGTATCATGAAAGAAGACACTACCCGCATTTCCTCCAGCCTGGGCCTGTGAGAAGTGTGCATGAAACTTTGAAATTGGAGGCTGTTTCATGTTTTAAATAATATTGTAAACAAGAATTTTAATCAAAACATTTACTATTTTCCAACCCATTACACAGGAACTGATTTCAATGTATCCCTGCAATTCCTTAGTGTCTTGGCTCCTTCACTTAAAAGCTCCCACTGGATCCTCTTCATCAGTAGTATGGTTGCTGTGACTTTTTTCCCCAAGTTGGAGTTGTTTCCAACTTCTCTTCTTTTAGTTTTCACTGTACCAGCAAATCATCTCTCTCTTGTTAGAACCAGATATCACCCTGATAGCCTGAGGGACGAAGTCTGAATTGAACTCATAATTTAGTAGCTGTGTAATTTCCATTTCTTCAGTGGAAATTTTCTTGAGTGGTCCAGCAAACCTTAGATTTTCTTGCAGGCTTCCTACTTCTGATCTACTTACTGCAGAAAATTCTGGAAATTTAGCTCTATAATTTTATTTCCTTGTCCTTCACATTTTCTCCCCATCCTCGCAGCTGTGTCTGACCTGCTGGCTTCATAGAGTACAGCTGCAGTTCTAGGCAGGGTCTTGTGTGATTCAAAAATGTCACAGCCTTTAACAATACTGCTTCTTGACACATTCTGTTTTCTAGAAGGAGGTTCATGCCCTGTGATTTTTGGATATATCACAGCAATTGGCCCACAGACTGATACAGTAGATGGGTGGCCTGCTGTGATGACTCCACACTTTTAATTGGACTTTAGTAACTTTCAAGATAATTAAAATCCCTTCTGTGCAACCTTTCCATGTTCTGGGTCAGAGGGATTAAAACACAAGCCCACACACACCAGAGGCAGACTTCTTGTTCTAATACGTTCTGAGCACAGTGAGACAGTTGTTCTGCATTGACTCAGAAGGAAAAGCACACTCTATTGAATCAGCAACACCACTTCCTTCCTCTGCACTTGTGCCATTCACACACTCTGCTGCTGTGAGAGAACCAGCAAGAGCAGTCCTGAGGAGGAAAGGCTGAGGATGCAGAGAAAATGTAGCAAAATAGACATAGGTAAAATACACTGGAGGGAGAAAGCCACCTTAATCCTCTGCAGCTGATGTCTGTGATTATGTGCTCTTTATTAAACAATGTAGCTTGGCTGGAATGGTGTCACCGAGCTTAACATCCTCCCAATAGCTGATGAAATGCATCATGTCACACTGCCAGGACACGAATGGTCACTGAGGGGGCTGCTCTGGAGAAGGGTCTCTGACCCAACAAAAGGGAGCAGCTGCTCTTGCTGGGCTCTGCCATCTGATGACTCTGTGAGCAGACACAGCTGCCTCAGGATGTTTGTCACAGCCCGTCACAACAACACTGTGGTGAGTGACTGATTTCTCTTCCCTGCTGCAAAACCCCTGGGCAGCAGGACCCATTTACCAGCTCACCTTTTCTGGCAGGATAATTAAAAGGTTTCCCTTTTCTCCAGACCCATCACATTGCCATGTTTGGCTCTGCTGGCTGAGGGAGGCCTGGAGCAGTAACAATCCCACGTGCCAAGGCAGAGGGGAGGGCTGGCCATGGAGCTGGGCTGGCCACCACAGAATGCTGATGTTGAGCTTTGGTGGCCAAGGGGCCACCTCTGTTCCTTCCACTGCTTACAAGTGGGAGCAGCACATGGAGGGCCTCAGCTGTGATGGGGATCTGTAGCTTCAGGTGTGCTAGGCCATGGCTGGCACAGGGAACTGGAAAGGTATCTAAAAGATGTGTAGTTTTGGCACTAAGGAGTGTGGTTTAGCAGTGGCTTGGCAGTGCTGGGTTTATGGTTGGGTTTGACCATCTTAGACACAGGCCTTTTCCAGCCTGGCTGTGATTGTAGGCCTCCATGTCCTTGGTGCAGTCATTCAACACTGAATTCCATGCAACCCATTGGAAAATGGGACAAGGAAACACCAGACACAGCTACAAAGCTTCACAAGCCCTTGTTGAGATGTTGCACCATTCCAGGGACTCTTATGGAGGAGGAAGAGTTTATAAAGCTGAATTCAGGAATGATCTGGGCAAATGTCACCTGATTGTCTTCACTCAACCTCAAACTGAGGCACAGCCATGTGCGTAGTGTCCATTATCAGCATCACTGGCCAGGAACCATGTCAAAGGAGCTGTTTATAAGGACAGGGAAAGAAACCATCGATCATCGATCCAATTCTTAGGCAAATAGCAGTGATTGGGATTCATGTGGCACAGCTGGATTTGAAGCAGAACAAGGCAGCCCATCACTCACAAAATACTCAGACTGGTATGAGACCATGGGGGACAAAATGCATGCACAGACACTAGCAGGAAGGCCTCCTTTCAAGTTAGACACATGGTAACAGGATTTGATTTTTAATTTTCTTTTTTTTTTTTTTTTTACTATTTTGGCACTGTTCTGGTGTGTTTTTTACTGTTTGGTTCGTTTTGGTTTTTTTTCATTAAACCTCAGAGAACCATGTGAACCAGGGAGCTCAAAAGCTGGGTGAAATTTTTGCCCCAGGCTCTCAACATAGAAGATATATTCGTGTGTGTGCATATACATGTCTTCATATGCACAGATGAGTCATTCTCACTCTTGCTCGTGTTATTTCCGGGAGGGGGAAGTGGGGTTGTTCAATCCAAGGTAGAGCAATGCAGCACACAGACCTCCTGACGCTGGGGATGGCATGCACAGAGGATTTTGTGACTCAGCAGAGGTGGCTGCAAGGGGAACCTGTTGCCACCTTCCCAATGGAAGGGTGGGCAAAGCAGCCCTGTGCCCCCCGTGCCTCAGCTGGTCACAAAGGGCCAGGCGTGTCTCATCTCCATTCCCTCAGTTTCTGTATGTCACTGTGGGCAGAGGCAAGACTCAGAGAGGAAACCACAAGTGGTCCAGGCTGCCGAGTCTCAGCAAACAGCAGAATGGGCTCCAGGTGCAGCCTGTTTGCTTTCCAAAGAACCCAGGGCATTGCTGTCTGTCCCTCTCCTGGGGAAACATCACCTCCTGCATGTTTGCCAGGACACGCCACCTTCCCCTGCCCGGTCTGCCCTGCTCCTTCCATCTCCTTCTCAAACAGAGATTGACCTTTCTTGCCTCTTTATTGTCCCTTCTTATTAAACCTATGTGATGGCTGGCAGATTTAGGGCTGGCAAAAAGGTGCAGGTCCAATAAAAACTGACCCAGATTGTCACCTGTGATTTGTACCAAACTCAAATGGGACCATTCCTGAGGCTCTCAGTTGTTTAATTCAGTGTAAGATGAATTATTTTTAATCATCTCACACCTTCTGGATCCTGGCTGGGGACAGTACCGTCTATATTATCATATATTAAAATGGAACTGAGGTTGAAAATACACAGGCACAGCAAAGCAAGCTGTTCCCAGGCTAATTTATGGCTCATTCCATAGCAGAGACCAGTAAAAAGCCTCCAAGAAGGTGTATCCTGCAGAGAAGGTGAGCCTCAGTCTGGAGGACCAGCATGCAAATAAGATTTAGAAAAACTTTTTAGGACAAGATCTATTGGTGCAAGCACTGTGGGAATGAGAGGAGGGCAACCAGCCCAGGTTCTGGCCCAGCCTGTTGGCTGTCACCCATGTCCCATGGCTGGGTGGGAAGCACGGTGCTGCTGGCTGAGCTGGGGGTGCTGTGCCCCACTTCCCAGCACCCACCCTGCGCCCCTGGCTTTGTCACACGGCCCCTTCATGAGCCCTGGGTGCCCTGAGCTTTCTGCCTGGGCGCACATTTGGTGTCTCCATGTAGCACAGCACTGGTGGAGGCTTCCCTGGGTGCCCAGCTGTGCTCCTCTTGCCCTGGAGCATCACCATCATTACAGCACAGATCAGGCTTCCCTCAGCACTCAGGGCAGGCGTGTCACTCCTGTGCTGCACTTTGGGACTCCTGTGACACCTTCTGCAAGCAAACTCCCTGGGAGTGACCAGCATCATAAAGTCCCCCCAGGACAGTGGCACACAGGTCCTCTTGTCCCCTTGCCCCATGCTCGTGGCTCCTGTGGCTCAGAGTTTGCAAAAGCCATTGGCAGCTTTCTTTGCCTGGGCGTTGCTGAGCATATTCAGAAGTATCACAAGCACAGACATTTCCAACCAGCTCTAAGGCATCAGGAAGAAAACAAAGTGAGCAAACAGCTCCACTGGACTCCAAATTACATTAAAGGCAACCCTCCCTCCTCCCTCTCCAGGAAGGTGAGGTTTTCTTTGGTGGCAGGCAGTGGTTGTTTCTGCCTAAAAGGGAGAGGGAGCGGGCTGAAGCTTCCTCTGGGCAGCAGTAGAAGAACCATCAGTAAGAATGAGTAGCACAAACATCATTTTTTGGGGTTGTAGCAGACACCTTGGTCAGAGGACAAACTCCCCACAGCTGCATCCCTTGCTGCAGTACTGGGAAGCACTGGTACCCTCACAGGGACAGCTCAGGGATGCTCCAGAGCCAGGCAGGGACTCTGCAGGTGGGATATCCACAGCAGGGTGACCAAGAGACTAAAGTCAGGTAGGGACAGCACTCCTACATCCTATCCCAGAGCAGGGCTGTCTCTGGATCAGAGCCTGGATGCACTGGGAGCTGCAGCCTGGGGTAACTGGCACTCGTGAGGAGGTACCCAAAATGTAGGAAAGCCACTGTGGTGCCAGCTTTGCTACCAGCTCTAGGGGCCTGCTGCAGAAGGTGCTGTTTCTGTTTCACCTGAGCTGTAGAGGCTTGGCAGCTCATAGTGGGAGGTGCAGAAGCTCCAGCACAGGGTCACCTAGGAAGGCACATAAGGCCAGGGCTTTCAGTCCTGGATTTTTTTTTTTCCAGTGACATACAGAAGATTTCTGTCAATGTGAATATGGACATTATTGGCTTTGCAGCTTTTTGTGTCATTCTGGAACGTCCAGCTGACTTTCCCATAACTAATGGAGCTTTTTCCAGGCACACAGACAGGGCAATATTTTCAGTGAGTTATTTACAAACAGCATCAGAATGTGTCTTCAAAAGATTCATGGAGGTGACAGAGGACCTTGACATAGCAGTCTGACAGAGATCAGAGATGTCCAGCTAATGTGGTGAACCGTGGCTGTGTTTTTTGTGGCCTTTGAGAGTGTTAAGGGGAGGTCAATGCACAGGGATGTGATAAGGACAGTTGTGGTAGATGTTCTAAACAGCCAGAGAGCTCGGGCTGATGCAACTGCACAAGAGCAGGTAGTTGTTGATGTACAGTGCTCCTTCTCCAAGCCTAGGGCCATGGTAAGAAATGCAGATGTCTGTGCAAAAGGTATTTATTAAAATGACCTCACCCATATGTATACATTTTAATCGAGTCAGTGAATGCCTGTTGTGTTTATTTTTAATACAACACTTGTTTTGATGTTACAATTGTGATGATGTGGATCTAATGGCAGTGACTCCTCATCTCAGGCCTCAAATCCAGAGCTGAAAGTGAAAAGACACTTTGCATTACTTTAAAATACAAAAGGGAATGTCCCTGGGCAAATTAGTCCTTCATTTCCATTCTAGACTGTAGTCAGCTGTCTGCTGCCTGGAGTCCAGAGTGCACAAGCTGCTCTGGAGGTCACCTGAGGTGCCTCCTCCTACCACTGACCGATAGGTGACAGAAAGGCAAACAGACCTTTGGAGAAAGGCTCACATATACCCTGAACCTCAGTATCACCTTCAGGGCAAAACACAGTGTTTGCCAGCCTTAGAATTTGTTTGAGGTGCTATGGCTTTGCTCTTTCTAGCCTTGAATATCTCCCCAGAAGTCCTCAAAAGCAAGGTTTATACCCTAAACTCAGGTCTAGTAGGGCTTTCCATAAGACAACCTGGTGCTGGTGTTATCTCTTGCAATAGCAGTTCTTGCCAGCTTTTCATAGAGAAGAGATGTAAAGAAAAATGTGTAAACTGAAAACAGATTGGCAGAGATGCTCTCAGCCCGTCCATATGATGGAGCCCCAGGAAGACCAGGGATTTCTGACTTAAAGCTTTTTCCCTAAACTGTTTCCCTAAATTTCCCTAAAATTCCCTAAAATTATTGTTGTTGGGTCTGCAGAGATCTCCCAGTTTTGTAATGCATGATGTGTGCCTGTGACAGACAGGCAAGGCAGAGAGCTGAGGGCAAGCTGCCAGCCTTCCCTTCACTTTGAACGCCCTTGGCCGTCCTGAGACTCGTTCCAAAACATTTAAATTGCTTAAGTGTGCAGCGATGTGTTTTAATTAATGCAGAAGAAGGGGACAGTAAAATACAGGTCCCTTCAGTACTAATTTGGCCTTGTGGTTGAGGCACAGGTGCTAGAAAGCCAGGAGTGCCTGGATGTGCCTCTGCCTCACTGCAGCACGAGCAGTGCCTCAGTTTCCCCAGCCTCAGTGGGGCTGACAGTGCTGGGCTGCCTTTGCCAGGTGCATGGGACACAGGGTACCACGGGAAAGGTGTGTGCAGCACACAGGTATTTATGACATCTTCTTGCTACTCTGTCTAGGAAACGAGCTCCACAAAATAAACAGCGGGTTTATTATTAAACAGCAGGACCTGGAGACTGAAGCCTTCCCGTGACACACTTTGTGAAAAGTTTCAGGAAGTGGCAGAGTTTCCTCAAATTCCTCTCTCCAATGTGGGGCAAGCAGTAGCATTGTATGAAGACATTACTGCTTCCATTGCACAGGTGGGGAGCACAGTTTTCACCCAGCTGCCACAGGAAATGTGGCATCAAACTAGGGCTTCATGTAAACTGTCTCTGGAGGCTCACACTGTGATTTACTGCAAGACCACCTTTTGTCAAGCTGCCCTCCCCAGCCAATCTGTGTGTAGTCCTGGAGAAGGGATATTTCTGGGTCCATCCATTATTTTCCCTGTGAGCACAACAGGAGAAAGGAAAGTGGAGAACTTTCTGGGTCATGATTAATGTCACAGGGATCAGATGATATTTGAGTTTTCAATGACACTTGGATTATTAGGGATTACATATTGTCTGATTGAAATGCCCCAACTGCAGCATCTACATCCTAACCATGATTCTTTAACAGAGGGCATAGATGTTGATCTGACCATGTGAATGAATTGTTCATTGCAATGCCAGGAGCACTTCCTTCTAAGAGACACAAATATTATAAACCCTGGCTCAGCCTGTGAACTGGTCAGAAGATCTGGCATTGATCTGGCCAGTGAATGACCCTGCTGAATTTGGAAATAAAGGGTCAAATTCTCAGACAGGCTGCAATAGATTAGAACATTTTTATGAGAGATTTCTCTTTAGAAAATCACCGTAACCGGGTCTTCTAAACTCATCAGAAACCCAGAATTTTGAATGGCAGCTAGGAATGCCTTGATTTTATAGAAGTTTTATTGGGGAAATTTAACCAACACCTGCAATTAGTCAGCATGAGTCTTACCAGAATGGTCAGTTCCTTAATTTAATGAGCATTAGAACAGTGATTCATTTCAAAGTGGAACTTGGTTATAGTGCTGCAGAAAGAAGAAATGACAGAGAGGAACAAAGAGAATGAGGAAACAGTTGGTTTAGGCTAAAAACAGACCAATATGTTCCTGGAAGTACATTTTCTGCCCCTATGCAGGCCTGGGTCAAGCTGAGGGAGAAATCTCTGTATACAGTTTGCCAACTTCTCTTAACAAGGCTGGACTGACCTTATTTCTTTAGGCCACAGCTCTGCAAGGCTGCAAGTACTGGCTAACAAACCATGCCATGCTAATCTGCACTGTAGAACCATGAAAGGAGCATTTTCCATGCATTTCCTGGTTCCATGAAAGCACTAACAGGTTAAATACTTGCATAGAAATGTAATAATAATACTTAATGCATTCCTGCCCAGGTTCTGGCTTTTCTTCTGGCATAATTTGTTCTTCTTCAAGACTACAGCTCTGCTCATGCTAGCCTTCAGTCTAGCTAAAGTCAGCAGGAGACAAAAGCGTTGCGCATCTCGCAAGCTGAAACCCATTCTTGACCAAGTAAACACCTTCCAGATTAACAAAAGCAATGGAGCAACTGTAAATAGGCGATCAAGCAGAGAAATGAGAAAACATTCATTTGCTTAGGAAAAAGTCCTGGCAAAGCTCACAGCGGTGAAACCAAATGGAAATGTTGCAAACTTTCACCTAGAATAAACAATCCGAATCAGCTGGAAGCGCTTTCCATCACACTGGTTCCCAGGAACGGGGTTGCCTCATTTTCTTGACTCAAGGCTGCCAAAATCTGTAGTGACAGACTAGAATCCTGCTGATTAGCCAAGCTCTTGGCACATTTGTACGGCCAGAGCTTTTTATTTATTATTTTTCTGGTAAGAATCGCTAGTAGATTAAAAATGGGAGGCAGGCAACACAAATACATATTTATTTGGGTGGAGGAGACTTTGGCTTTAGGGTAGAATAAAGCATGGTGTTACGTGGCAGCTTTCTGTCACAGGGCTTCAGATGTGCAATGCCATTATTAAGCTCCCAGCACCGTCTGTGGCAGGTGAGACATGCTCCACTTCTCAGATGGTCAGAAGCTGGCCAGAGATATGAGGCACCAAATGCTCTTAGATCCCCTTGAGTCAAGCCTGACTTGCCTATTCCTGGTACTGAGGACCCCACTCCATGTTTTTGCATTTGCTGTTGAAAGCTGCCTGCAGCACCTGCAATTAGAAAGTGCTCTGGTAGAGAAGTTAGTGCCTCACTAAAACCAGAACTGAGGAACTCTGACTTTCTTCCTTTGGTCTTTATTGGGTTATGTTTGCAAGCAGGGACACTGTCCCTTGGTGTTTGCCCTTCAGAATTATCCTACTGTGAAGAAAATCCCTGGTTTTTTTTTCTTTTCTTTGCAAAGGTCTTTTATTCCATGTTTGTTCTTCAAGCACTGCCTACCCTGACTGTTTCAATGTCTGTCCAGTCCCCACTGCTCACAGAGCAGGTGCTGAAGCACCTCTTTCACCCACCTCATCTTTACCAGTTCTCTCACAGTGCCTACTTCTTCTTTTCACTCTTCGCTGCCTGAGCCAGCATCCCCCTGTTGTTCAAGGCAGCCTTTGTACACACTTCCTTTTTCTCTGAAACTCTAGCAACAGAAGAAGTATGGGCTCAGAAAAAAATTAAATAGCAGTGGTGAGGTTTCCCTTTTTCTCAGCTCTTTCTTCAGCGTGGCTTTCTTTGGGAATTCTGTTCAGAATTTCTTGCCATTTGTAACAGCATCCAGGGGACCGAGCTGCAACGTAATACATCTGGGGCTAAGTTTGAAAGAGAAGCCAGATGCAGACAGGCATACTGGAGAGGAGGGGAAGGAAACAGGGAACGTTCAGACATAAGTGGACATCCAGCAAAGCCTTGCAAAGCCAACTGGCAGCCCTGTCCTCCAAGAGGCTGTCTGAAAGCAGAGGTTTGTCTGAATCAGAACCCTCCATCCAAACAGACGTGAACTTTGAGAAGGGTCAGGTCCAGATTGTCTCCAGCTGGGCTCCCAGCCCTGATAAGAGAGTTCCTCCCTGGGGCTCGAGAGCAGCTGAGTCCTCAGGCAGCCTCTGGACTGACCTCTCCTTTCCAGGGTCTCCAGGATTTTTTACCCAGTTACTAGGTCATGATCAACCCCCTTTGGGATTGTTTGTTTCACTGTCCAGGGACATTTTTCTTTCTTCAGGGAGCTCTGCAAAGCAGTTTTTCAGGAGGGGAGGAGATTCAGCGTGACTCAATGGTGTTTGAGAAACAGGGAAGAAAAAATGAGGAGATCCTAGAGATACTTCCTTTCTAAATAGCTCAGAGATTAGTAACGCTTTGCCATACCTGTAAATAGTTCACTCACAGACCTGAATGCCAAGGAGTGCTTGGAAAGCTGCACCTCGCTGCCCCTCATTTTTAAAGTGCATTTGGGATTTTTCAGCAACCACCTACCAAGCTGAGAGAAAATAGAAAGATCCCTGACCTTTCACTGCTCTGATTTCCTAATAATTTGGACACCTTTAATCCTTGCCTCAGTCTGAAGGGCACAGTTGTGTAATGCAGGCACAGTCCAGGAAGAGCCAGGCACAAGAGAAATGCTGGACCTCGATGTGCCAAAAAAAAAAAAAAAAAAAAAGCAGGAGGGGTGCAAAAGAAAAGCATTTCTGGGAGATCACGACAACATTAACCATATTTCTGTGGTGTTTGCAGAATCAGTCACTGTGTGGAAGGCTTTTGCTTGTCACCAAAATGTCCGTGCAGAGTGGTCAGACGAGTTGGGCAGTGAACACATGTACATTAATATTTGCTGTCACTGAGGTTGCAAAATAGAACAGAACAGATCATTTGAGGACTTGGCCTCCTTATCTCCATCTACCACAGCCTATAAAGTTGCATAAGAAAAGAGGACTAAATAAGAAGAATTTGGAGGTGGAAACCTGGAGATTAATGAAGAAGATTCAGCAGCACCAAATGGCAAAGCTCCCCTAGAATGGGATTTTATGGTAATGGCAAAGTAATTCTGAGCTTGTCAAACCCCGACTTCAGGTCCTACCCATCTTAGGCCAAAAGAAGTTAAAATTAAGAAGTCTTCTTTTGTGGTTTGTCAGATACTCTGTGATTATGGACACTCAAATTGCTTTCTACTGAAAGACTCAAGGATGTGCAGCTACTGGAAAACTTCCTTGTTTAATGCATATAATTCCAGTATGCAAAAAGCTTAATGACTGAGAAAAAGAGGAAGATGTTCCCATTGTGGTTTGGTGGTGACAAAAGGGTTAATCATCTCCCGACAGGACACACTAAATGCCATTGAGTCCTGCCTTCCCCTGGGCTCTGAGAGCAGCACGGAGGGGACAAACCCACACAGAAACAGGGTCCCACAAGCACCCAGCATGCAGCCAAAGAGACAAAGTGGCTCCAAAGTGCTTTTGATCTGTTGTAAACCCTGACTTTGTTTAAGAAGAGTGAAGATTTTTTTGTTTGGGAGCCATGAGCATCTGTTTAGTGACTTCTCGGGGCATGGGAGAAGCAGCTCACTGGTGTCTTGCCAGGTAAGCAGCAAACAACATTAGGTCATTGCAAACAGTCCTCCTTGGGCTCCATCTGTCCGATAAGGACCGTGTCACTGGCAGGATGTTTGTGCTGATGAACTCTCCTTCAGCTAAGAAAAGCCAAATGTGAAGCTCGTTAAGGGGAGAACCTGAGATGCCCTCCCTAGACCAGCAGCAGCTGATTTGCTGCTGTGGGTTAGTTAATCTCTCATTAGCCCAGGACAAAATGAGCTGTGTGAAGAAGAAATGTCTCTGTCATGACATGTCAAACCTGTGGGGCCAACTGAATCCCAAGTGCAGGAGCTGTTAGGGGCCACGGGGGTGGTTCTGGCTCTGGATTAGCCACAGCTGATTATGTGTGAGTGACTCGTGCAGTCGGGGCGTGACCAGCAGCCTTCTCGGGGCTCAGCCTGCAGGAGACAAGGCTGTGTTCCAGCCTCACCTTCCCTGGCTTTGGTTACTGGCCATTCAAATATGGTGCTGTCAAGGAAGAAGCACAGCACCTAATAGTGGTGTAGATTGAGATGAGATTAAAAGAAAACCTGTGGTTCAGAGGAATGACGCCATGGAAAACATCAAGGAAAATGAGATGGAATGTGCAATCATTAGCAAATTGCTTTATTTATGGCTATTGGACACTGCTGTTGTGCCAAATCTTGAATTTATTTGGTGCTGTGGATTTCTTAATTAAAATCGTATTATTGGATTGTTATTTGGTGCAGTTTGCAATGATCATGCCCTTAGCTATTTTTACTTTTGCTCTGTGTATGTGTGTATGATCCTGCAAAAACAAGCCAGTCTTTGGGAGGGAGCACGTTTCCAGTCATGCTTTTGAAAAGGCACGGCTGATTTTCTCTGAGTTGAGTCACTTCTCTCCTCCATTTTGCTTTTTTGCTTTACCTCGCAGGCTGCACTGCAGTGGCTCCAAACCCTTTCCCTCCCAGTTATTAATGTTAAGCTGACAAGCTTTAAGTAAGGATTTTCAGGTGTCTTTGCAAAGCTTGTGTTGGCTGCTGGGTGCTCCCAGGAGGATGCAGATCCTGGAATCTTCCACCCTGGCAATGTGCCCAGCCAATCACAACTGCAACCTTACTGAGATCTCAGTACTGGGATTTTGCAGCTGTTCAGAGGTCTCCAGACACCACAGCAAATGATTTCTGCTCTCTGAGTCAGCCAGTTCCTGCTTTGGATGACACAAGCCTTCCAGGTTTTCCCACTGATCCTTAGGAGAGCCACCTTCAGAACTGGTGTCCCTGAGATGGAGCAACAAGTGGAGGTTGGTGGCTGTGTCATTTGCCTTAATTTGCTATATGCCAAGGCAGATGGTCTTCAAGGAAGACATATGGAGATGGCAGGATGGGGGAGAGCTGGGATCTCCAGAGATAATGATTGGATCAACAATCATTTATGCACAAGGGCTGTACTGTAGAGAACTCACATCAGCTCTCTTCCCTCATGGTGATTAAATCCATTATGTGATGCTGTGTAGATCCAAACCCTATTCAAGTAGTTTTGTGCTTTACAGGCTGCTGGATCCCAGTCACAGCTGTGCAAAGCTGACAGCAGCTGCAGAAGGACAGAAGCAGCTCACCCCTGAGCCCTGCTCCCCCAAACCCTGCCCTCCTCTGATGCACACTTGTGTGCTGGAGCACCCCACAGCAACCCTAGAGCTCAGACTTTGGCTGTCCCATCATATCAAGTCATCAAGATTAAAAAGTCTTCTGTCACTTCTGACCAGACACAGTCATAGTTAGAATGTGGGTCCTCTGCAAAACAAGGTAAACTTGGCTTTTCAGTGGCATGCCCATCATCAGTCCCTACAGGAAGATTTTTAAGTTTAGAAGCTCACAAGAACATCATGTACCCTAGATTCTGTGCTGCTGTTTTGCATAACGCTTCCCAGCCTGTTTGAACCTAGCTCCAGGCTCTCTCAGGTCTCTTTCAGGTCTCTTTTGTCCCAGGGACAAATCTCTCTTGAGAACTGCAGTATCAGCCTCATGTGTTGCTCAGTTTTAAGCAAATAACCGGAGGCTGGTTACACTCAGGTTCATTAGTAGGTTTCACATCTTGTATGAAGCAAGATCAAAAAAGATTTCTTCTTTTTTTGTCCTCTTTTTTTTTTTTAATATTTTTTTCTTATTTCAAGTGATTTGGAGCACTTGGAGTGTAATCTGGCTGTCAAAGCAAGATGAAACAGGCAACACTTGGGACATTCAGGGCAAGGGGAGTGCCACTAAACCATCTCAGCAGGTGTGACACTGTCCTGCACCCATCAGTTTGAAGATCTGTCTTTTTCTCCAGGACCTCATGAGATGAGAAGCTCCCTTGTGACAGCCTCTCCTGCATGGATTCATGACTTTGAGGGAGCAGCAGTCTGTGCAGAGACACTGGGTGTGCACTCACCGGCCTCCACATGTGACATGTCTCAGCCCCTGATGTCCAGGGTGGAGGATGCTGAAAAGCCCATCCTTCTTATTTTTGGTCTTGCCTTTGTCTTTCTCCGAGTAAAGGATGCATACCAGGAGCTGCTCCCCACGGTAATCAGAATCCTGGCTCCCCTCCCAACACACACACACACCTGGAGGGTTGGGTGCAGAGGTTTCAGGGGAAGATAAGCTGCTCCTCTGTCAATCAGAAACGCTGTGAGCAGCACTCGCGCTGCTTTGCGAGGCTGTTGTGTATTCCAGGTCCCTTCCTGTGGCTCTTCCCGGGCTCTTTCTCAGGGGGAAGGCACCTGGAGCTGCTCTCGAGGCTGCCATCCACAGACCAGCCCGGGCACATGCACACCCTGCCTGCAGCCCGACCAGCGCCAGGCAAGTCATCTGCTGCCAAACAAGGTTTCTTCAGGATCAGAGCAACTAAAACTTCAGTAAGATATGCAGGAGTCCTTCCAGGTTGCAAAAATGAAAATCACTGCCCGGAATCACTGCATTCAAAGTAGGGAAATATCCCTTTAAAGAAACCCATTGGCAATATTACTAAAGGCCCTTAGGCCAAGCTGATATTCAACATAACTCCACCGAGTCAAGAGAAATACACCAGGGATTAAGTTTGGCCCGATAGCAAAAACCACAGGCAAGTGAGACTGATTCCCAGAATCAAGTTGACCTGAAAAATATAGTTAGGTTTTGCCCTTAAAGGAATAATTTTCTTAATAACAACAGATAAAATGAAATGCTTGTCAAAATTATTACAAGCATATGGGGATGAAATGATCAACATTGCATGAATTATTTCCTTCAACAGCTGCATTTCTGGTTCATTCTTTCACCGCTCTTTAGTTCCTGAGCTTTTGACCTTTGCACTGCTCTTCTAGATTTACTACCTGCCCTATTCATTCTTGGCTTGTTAGACACACAGACTGTGTGGTTTTGGTGTTAATCCTAGATTTGCCACAGACTTTCTGTGAGAATTTCATGGCTTGGTTTTTTTCCTCAGTATCCTCCAACTCCATCTCTAATAGTACATCAATACATGAACTAACCGCCAGACAATGTTAAGGGTAAAGTACCTCGTTTTATCTTTCTGGATTGGGCCCTTGGTCTTCAAGTTAGTGCCTTGCAACCATGACCAAGCAAGGATGGTAGTTAGCATAAGGAAAAACTTTCTCAGAAGCAGTGCCTGCATATGGGACTTGCTTTCTGACAGAGGAGAATGAATGACCACAGAATAAATCTCTTTCAAAACTCTGTCCAGAGCTCATTTGTTGTGTTTAACTTATTCTCAGCAAGTCCTAAACAAACACTTGCAAACAAAGAGTGAAAACCCAACCATAGTTGTTCAAAAAACCCAAACCAAAACCAAACAGGAGCAATTTGCCAGCGTGCTAAAAAGATCAACAAACATCTATGAAATAATCAGTTCATTCCAGTATTGAAAGGGCAATAAAAGAGGAAGGATTGAGGGGTTTGGGGGATGTTTGTATTAGTTTAGAAGTAGTTACCAAGAACTCCCAGGCTTTTTCACTTGCTTTCTCACCCTCTTGTACCTTCCAAGAAGCAATAGAAATGTTAAATAATATTTTTCTTATTCAGCTTTGTAGTTGTCAGTCCCAAAATTCATGGCTGCAAGGGAGGGCTGGAGACTCCCTCCTGTGCTCCAGCGCTTTAGGATCCCTGACTATCACTCCCTCACCTCTGTGTTTAACTCATGTTTGGCAAAGCACAGCTTGATTTCAATCAGACCTCCTAGGAGGGCAGCCAGCCTGGATTTGATGGCATCAAGAAATGTGGATCCAATCCTGCCTTTGGAGTTCATTCCAAAGTGTAAGTGTCTTCACTGATACAATGCATGCTACTTTCTTATTTGAACTTTCTGGGCTGTGTTGCTTTTGTCAAGGGCCTTACCTGCCCAAGTTAAAGATTTTTCCTACTCCCATTTTGTCCTGATGGCGCTTTCACAGTGTAATGACAGCACCTCTCATTTTCTGGATGAATTTAGCACATTAAATTCTTCAAGTCTCTTAACTTCTCTTCTTAAAATGCAGAGACTGGCAAAAGACAAATTATTTTTCTGTTCAAGACCCTCAGTGGAACCAGAACTGGCTCATACATCAGTCTGCGTCTCCTGTCTTCACCCTTATCACTTGCAATGTCACACTCAGGCTGGGCTGCATGTCCACCTTGCCCTCAGCCTCCTTTCCCGACTTCCTCTGCTTTCCAAGGCAGGTGTTCTCCTTCCATACAGGCAGCTGCACCCCTGTCTCCTTGGCACAGGGCTCTGGCTGCCTGAGTGCCCCACATCTCCCCACAGCAGCAGCCTCCCCACCTGCCTGGTGCAGGTTTGGACAGCAGTCACTGTGTGTCACCTTTCGTGTGCTGAGTAAAGCATTGAAAATTGGTGATGTCCTGTCACTCCCTGAGGGTCTCCTCTGGGAATGCGACTTCTCAGGAACTGCTCATTTGGAAGAACTTTGATCTCACTGCTCTCTAAGCCATGCAGAGCTTGTGCTATTCATATCATGCTATTAATATTTGTAAGAGAATCTGCTAAGTCAACCACCTCACCAAAAATCTATCCCATCCAAAGTCACTTTTCCCAACAAAAGTTTTAACCTCTCCAAAGAACATTACAGGATTTGTCTGAAAGGCCTGGTTTTCATTTTAAAAAGCTTGAATAACAGTCACAGCTTTTAACTCCATTCAGTTCAGCTCCCCAACAGCTTTTCCATCATGTTGTCCACAACTGGTTCCATCCTATTGTGTGGTGCAGTTTTGTTTTAAACCTTGCCATGCCCTCGTGATTTTGAAGATGCTGTACCATGCTGGGGATGCACATGATGGGGTGCCCAGTGCCTTTAGGAAATTAAAGTCTCAGTAGAGTCTCTGCTCTCCAGTCACCTGCCCTAAGTGGGCCAGGTATTGGTCTCAAACTGGTGCAAGTGCTCTAGTGTGATCCACCTACAGTTTACATGCAGAAGTGGGGGAGTCAGTGCTAGGAATATCATAGGAATTTTTCTTTTTCCTTTTTTCAACCACTTTTACCCCTCATTAAGTGCTTTCAGACCCAGCCTCAGGCTTTATATATTTTTGAAAGGACATTTTTAGCCACAGTGTCTTAAAAAATTAAAAAAGGAAAAAAAGAAAGTCTGCAGAGGTTATTTTTAAAGAAGAAACCACGCACATGCACACTCTGTCACAGTTTCTTTGCTTCTTGATATCCCACAATGTCCTCTCCACTGTGATATCGGGGTACTGTTCTACTCCTCTCACCTGCAGCTCTGTAACAACATCAGGGTGGCAGCCCTTCTGCTTTCTAGTCTGGAAAGATTATTGCTCTATTACAAAGAACAATAATCTCACAATATCACCAGTCAGGAGCAGCCCACTCCAGAGTAACACACCTGAACGTCCAAGTTGTTGCACACTTCGGTAAAGCAACTTTTTGTGTTCAGCAGTGGGTGGAATAGAGGCTGGAGAAATATGTCTTAAGCAGGTATCTGTCACTGTTCAAAGCCAGGCTTTTTGCCTGGCTCTGATTTGGTTCTTGCTGCTCTTAATTTTCCTTTCCAGCTGTCCAGATAATGCAAGACTTTGAACTAGCAGCCTCTCCTGTTTAATCTGTAAGCATTTACTGAGCAGTATTTTGTTAAAGGACCCGGCAGAGATGGAGGCCAAAGAGGGTGGGATATGGAGGGTTTGTGGTTACAGCATAAGGCTCTGAATCAGGAAATTGCCAGAATGAACTTCAAGAGATGGGTCCAAGCCACAAGGTTCAGTTCTGCATCTGCTCCTGCACCAAGCTCCAACTGCCCTGGAGTTTAGTCTGTTTTGGTCTGTGCTTGTTGTGTGATCACCTCACCTTTCCTTCGATTTGCAAGAAGCAAATTATTATTAAAGGTACACTCAGTAAGTGAGGCAGATTGAGAAGAGGGTGCAGTGCAGGATGAACTCACCAAATAGCTTCCCAACAGTGAGGAGTCTGGACTCCATGGACATCACCTGGCTTCCAGGTGTTGTGAGAACTCTCTCAGCTCATCCCAGGCTGTGCAGTGCACACACTGCCATAGCTTTTCCCTGAGCTGAAATGCAGTGACCATAAAGCCCATGGCATCCCTCTTCCCTGAGCTATCCTTCTGCATCAAGCCAGAACTGCCTGTGAGGAGCAATAACAAATTCCCTCCCTGCTGAACAGCCCCACAAAAGATGTGCAGTATCTGATTCCCAGATGGCAATGTTAAAAACAGAAGGCAACATGTCTGGGAAAGTACCCGAGGCATACCTGAACAATAGAAATAATAGAGATGTAAGAAGAAGATAGGTCCTTTCTTTTTTTCTGAGATATGCATGCCTCTGATCACTTAAAAAAACAAACAAACACTTTTTTTTTTTCTTTGAACAGGAAACCGTCTGCCTGAATAGGAGCACAGAGGGCTAGAGCGAAGTAGCTGAAATAGGTGAATGGTTGGTAGCACAGTGTGCCAGTCTTGTCTGCTCCTGGTGTCTGTGCTGGGTGCATGTAGGCACATAAATTCTTGGAATCCTTTAGGATTTATTTGGGTACCAGCAAACTGAGTGCATATCTACCCTTCAAGCATTATTCATTCCAGGATTGTTCATTCCTAAGGACCAGGATCTCCTACAGTCCGCTCAGGAACATGAGACTTGGCATGGGTTTCTATGCATAGTTTTTATCTTAGGCTCTCCCGGGACAACTTCTAAAAGGTTAATGTGAGGAAGATGTGTCTGCCTTGTCTCACACATTCCAGGAGCTAAACACCCTGAAGAAACCAAAGGCAGTGAATGTTTTGTGAGATACTCACCAGCCATCAGTGAGATGGAGATACCACCCCACGAGCAGCAGGCAGCTTCGTGCAGACACATTGCTCCTGTCTCTCTGCTCCCGCCCCGCCTGCATTTGTTCCTCCTTTGCCTGATGGCACATCTCCCCCACACAATGGCATGCACAATCTAATCTCTACTGAAAGCTCTGCCGGGCAGGAACTCACACATTCAGATCCAAATAGGCTGCTCATGCCTTTCTAATTTCACTAGATCAGAATAACAACGGCAAGGAAATAAAGTAACAGCCAAAGAATCAAATCAGTACGGTGAAACAGGTCCCTTCCCTTTTCTACAAGTTACATCCACACCGCACTAATGGTAGCAGGAGATCTAGTTACAGCTGGCAAACCATCTACAATTAAACAGCCCAAAAGGCTCTTGGCCACCATAGTGGACATCACCAGGTGATGTTCTCTAAGGTGATGTCCACTATGGTGATGTCCACTGTGGTGATGTCCACTATTACTAAAGCCATGTCAACCAGACAATGTGTGTGAAGCATCCCTGGGCTCAGAGCCCCTCTGCACCAGCTAAGGGTCTGGGAAGAGCAAGCCTGGGGTTGGTGCACTCCCACGCACATCTGCAGCCCGGTCTGGCACCCTGCTGATCTCCACAGCCATCAATCCTGCTGCCATCTGGATGACAGGTCTTGCACAAGAGCAGTGCCATTACTTAAGGCTGTGGCTGTTTACAACTTCCCGCCCAGCGCACACCCGCCATGTGTTAATCAGGATGGTTCATAGTCAGTCCTGGAGTAAACAAATGCAACTTCACCAGAAAACACGGGAGCCACACCTCTTTACTCCAGGTGTGCATTTTGGCCCACTATCTGTTTCTCCATAGCGATTAGTGACTGGTATTTAAGACAATTTCTTAACAGGAGTTGGGATCGGTGGTTTATCTCCTCATTAAGTTGGTAATATCATTAATTAAAGCTATGTCAACGGACATGATGCCACAGCAGATGGGTGTTATCAGTGGCAACAGCCTTCCAGGGTTTGGGTTTACACCGTGCCTACCGCGATGTGCCGTTGGCATCCTGCCCAAGGTGGGGACCTGCCCTTTGCCCACACTGCCTTTGAGAGCCCGCCCCACAACAAATGCATTCTGAGGCAGGCTCCAGAAATCCCCTCAGAAGTCCCCACTCTCTCCCTGATCCCCATTCCCCAGCTGACACACTGTCTCAAAGCAGCGAGTGAGCAGTAAACACAGAGTGTTGGCAGGACAGGGCAGGGGCACATGGGCTGTGTCCATGGCCCTACTCACCCCAAGAACAGCAGCCCCTGTGGTGTATGCTTGGCCCCACCTAATGCAGCTGCTCATTCAGCTGCCTTCATTTTTAACTGGGAAAATGAATTACTGAGCAATGTGGTGGACCCTGCGCCATGTTGTTTGCAGCAGGCTGGGATGCTTAGAGCAAACAGGATGTTGGGGCTAGAAGGAATTGAGTGGTCACAAAGCTCCCTCTGGATTTAAACCATACACATCATGAGATCCATGAACCTGTGAATTTTGAAACTTGGGAAGTGGAAAGTGCATTTAGCCTGTCCCACTTACATGATGCACCTCAGTTTAGTAAAAAAGCATGAAGACCTTTAAAAAAATCTTTCGTTTTTCTCCCCTTTTACTCCAGAAGACAAATAGTTAAGTCAAATGCAAGCTTGGGTTGGGTCCTGTCCTGGTTCTGTGCAGAAGTCCCAATATATCCCAAAGACTCAGAGCACTGTAAGTACCCATCAACAGCAGCATGTGCTGGCCAGAAGATATTTTACAAAGCGGTCGTTCAAATGAGTGGAGTTTTAGTTGTTTTCCTCGGTTGTTTGAGGTCACTGTTCCCCCGCCCTTGTTAATAAAGATGTGATTAATGACTTTTGGCAAAGCTGCTGCCTGAAAGCGCCAATGCTTTAGGAAAAGCAAAACCAGTTTTCAGGTATTTTCTGTAAGGCTCATCTCAGAAACACACAAATACATTTCAAAGCATTTACAAAACACACTGACGCCTCCTTCACCCCGTCTCCACCCCCCGGCAGACACATCACCATTCATAATCTGCATGATTCTATTCCATCTACCTGGAAGAAAGCTCTCACTGTGCCTTCAGCTGGAAAGGTTCCCCCTCAGCACAGCCAGGGCACGGGCACCAGCCAGAGCAGTGGCCACGTGTTATCACAGGGCTTCCTGGAGTGCCCTGGTGCAGAAATGGCTTTGGGATTGCTCCCCCCGGGCTGAGCAGCACCCAAAAGTCCTGAGTGAGACCACCAAGTCGCTCCTTAAATAAATCACAGTGGTAGGGGTAAAGAAATTTAAAAAAAAGAAAAAAAGAATTGAAGCTTTTTTTTTTCTGAGAGGGCTGGACTCACGGCTTGAAGCCTGTTTGTGCAAGCAGGGAGGCTGAGAAATACTGATGGTTAAAAGCAAGATGGCAAAAAGTGGGAGTTTTACAGCTGGGCCCAGGGTGCTGCAGCAGGGATTTGGGGAAAAGCACCAAAATTCAGGGTGTCTATGAAGAGGGCAGTACCACATGTAGCAACCTAAGCTGTTCTGCCTCTGTCATGCATTCATTTCTCCTAGGCAGGCCTTGTTTCTCACAAGGGTTTGATGTGGCTTAGCTTTCCCAGTCAGGTGGTTTAAATCTTCACATTTGTGGGGTTTAATCTGCAACATGAGGGCCTGTGCTGCTTTTGAGGGGACCATATATGATTTCTGTAAAAAGGAAACTCCTGCCTGGGGTGGGGATAAGGGTAAGGACACTGATGCAGATGCTATAGCCAGAAATGATGCCTGAAGGCTCATAGATGGGGTATCAAATCTGTGTTGTGAATTAGGACCAAATCAGAGGTGTTAAAGTCTTGTACCAGGAGGGTGCAGGACCCCATCAGCTCCTTAGTCCCCATACTGACCCTTATCCTGCTGGGCCTGAGCTCTGAGGACAGAGCTGATCTGCAAGCACGGCTTGGGCCAGGGCGAGTTGTCAGCCTCCATGGCAGCTGGAAGGAGGGCTGGGGGTGGCTCTGTGGCTCTGATTTTCCTCACTCTGCTTTGAGGGCTTTGTAAGGAAACAGTTGTGCAGCTTTGCATGGGATGCCGTGGAATGTGCTGTACCTGCAGCACACAGTGCTTGGCAGAACGGGTGTTTTCCCAGCTACAGGAGGCTGTTCTGAGGAGATCCAGCTTGGATGAGCCAGTGACATTTTATAATCCAATGGAAAAAAGGAGTGTGGGCTCCAAAAGGAGTCTGTCCCCAAAGCTGAAGCTAATCCTTTAAATTAGGAGGACAGGCTAAAGGCTTATACAAAAATTCCTATTGCTGTGACTCTCCTGCAGGCACCAGGGTGCCTTAAAGCCCTGCTAAACTCCAGACAAGCAAGAAATGTGTCTGGGAGTGCTGGCCACTGGATTTCTGAACTGTCCCAGTCCAAGCAGATGGTGAACTGGCAGCACCAACAATAAGATCCCAATCCATATGCTGAAGCTTCCCCAAAATTGCTGTGGGTGGCTCTAATTATAACCTGTATCCTACCGCCTCCCCTTTCTGTGAGTAGGAAGGAGCTGGGCTTCCTTGTTACTCCAGCTGCCTGCCCGTTACCAGGCCGAGATTGCTGGTGGGATAAGGGCCCTCCATTTGTTTGTAGCACTGATGTCCTACTTGGCAGCACGTGCCTCATTCCTTCAACCCTGCAAAGGGAAGAGCCCCGAGCAAAGCAGGTTTGCAGCTGGCTTAGCAACACGGCTGCTCTGCATTCCTGTAAATTTCCAGGTTCAAGTACAATTTTTTCTCTTTGTTGCCAAGCCAAGTGGACATCTAGCTCCCCTCATAGCACAGCTGAGCCCTTGGAAAGGGTGATGGGATGTGAGAGGAGTGTCTCTGGAAGCAGGCTGCAGCCTGCAGGGAGGCAAAGTGCTTCACTAGTGCACATGAAGGCAACCAGGAGCTGCATCATTTGCCTACCTCTAGGCTTCCAAAGCAAAAGAACAGCTTGCCCTTGAGGTTTGAGGTAAAGAGGTAAGTAAAGGTATAGATCCAAGTCCCCAGGGCTAGCCTGATTTATTTGGCAGTCCAGACAGTCAATACTTTCAATCTTGGATGTGATGACTTTTCTTTTCAGCATGTGGCTCGTTCTTGGATTCCTATTACTTTATTCCATGTGGGGTTGGTTTTTACTTCATTGTTTTTCCCTGTGCATGATTGACATGGACAGGAAGGAAATGTGGAAACTATAGAAACTATTCTCTGTGCTGAGGGAAGGTGCCTCATATTCTTCTGAACCTGACCCCATTGTTTGGTGCTGCACCCACAGGCACGTTCTCTGCCTTGCTCTGGATGGACCAGGGCATCCTCACCCACATTCAGGCAATGGTCACCAAGCAAGCATAAAGAGCTGACCCCATTCCTGCTGGAATCTGTGGGAGGTTCACCCCTGATTTGATTGTGGAAGGAATCAGGCCCCTACTTATAGCATATAAATAGAAGGAATTGATTTGAGGCAGATGGATATCAAGTTGTTCTGAATTTTTCCTGTTATTTCATTAGTGAGGTGATTTATGTTACAAGGAAAACTTGTTCTGAAGCTGTCATTATTTACCTGAAATGCATCTGTGCTTTGAAGTAGGCTCTGGAAACACAAACAGAATGAAATTGCCCATAAAGCAGAGGTGGAGTGCCTTTTTCCGAGGTTTGAGACTGTTGGGTTCCCTCTACACTGGAATTCAAAAATAATGCCCTAAATTTAAACACTCACTAAGTTTTTGGGGTTTTTTTTGCATTCGTGACTCGAGAATGAATTCATTCGTAAAACGAAATGCAACTGACACATTTGGCATGCAAAACAACCATTGTTTTTGCCAGGGGGTTTCATGCACGTGTGTGTGTTTGTAAAATAGCTCATGAGCCTCCATGGAACACTTGCATGGTGGAAATGTTGGCTTGGGCTGCCCAGAAGAAGTTAGCACCCACTTGTGGTCCTCAATCTCCTTCTGGATCATCCATGTCCTGCTCACAAGGGTTAACTCAGCTGTATCCAGTTTCCAAAGATTTAACATCATGTACGATCACTGCAATCCCAAACCATTAAATGAAATAATTTAACTACTGGTTTTTTTGGGTGGTAGCTGGTGTGAGCTCAGGCACAACGTGCAGCTTTCTGTGTGCACCTTGTTTTGCTGCACTGCTTTCTTCCCAAATGAATGCTGTGATAAAAGTAGCAGCAGCAGCAGCAGCTTGGTGCAGAGAGCCTAAAAAAAGGTGTTTGTTTCCATTGCAGTGCTCAGCTCATTGTTCCTGCTCCTCGTCCTGTTGACTGGCTGCTCAGGAAGGCTGTGTTCCCACCAGCCAGGAGCTCCTGCTCTGCCACCACGTTCCTAAATTCACACTCTTTATCCCCAGCGGCCCTTTCTCTCTCTTTGTTGGAAGAGGTGGTTTTTTACTTCTCTCACAGGGATGTGGTGGGTACTTTAAAAACCTCTGAAAGTTGCTTGCAATTCCTCAGATGGCATCAGTGAAACTCACACTGGTGTAACTGGCTGGAGATACAGGGGTGTTGACTTGACATCTCTCATGAATCTGCCTCTCCTCCTACATCTTCAGGCCATGGGAAGGTTAACCAAAATTCCCTTGTATGCTGTGCTTGAATGGAAATGCCAGCGAGCTCTGGTATGATAAAATTTATATCTGAATCATTTCAGTCAGTCTTGGGATGAATGGGATCTCAGCAAGTTGGAGGTTTGCTTTCCACTTTGCTGTTTTTCTGTGGTATTGCTGTTTTTCCCAGAGAAGGGACACACAAGAGCAAACTTCTCAGGGCCCTGGATGCGTGCCTCCCTCTCCTGGCTCCTGCAGCTGGGGAACATGAGCTGCTATTGAAGAGCAAGAGATGTGAGTCCCCATGCTCACCTTCTGAGCTGTGGCTTCCTGAGAATAAGCATTGAATTACACAACCCACTTTTGGTTGGCTTTTTTGTTGTTGTTGGTTTTTTGTTTTCTTTTTTTTTAATTTTTCCACCAGATCTGGAACTGAAACCATCAATTCATTTCACTGACAATCTCATTCTCAAGTCAAGTCAGCAGCAGCTACCTCAGCCAGCACCAGGGCTCTACCCACTGCATCAGCTGTCCCAGCTCCTATGGGAAAGAAGATTCATCTGTTGTGATATGACAGAGTGTTTTTTATTAAGAAAGCAATGTGAGGAGCTTCCCTAGACACTCACTACACATCTTTATGTCCTTCATGGAGACAAATTAATTAACCCTGCTGTGATCTGCTGAGATGGAGCAGGGGAAGGGTGATAGTGGGAAACATGGGGAAGGTCCTGCTGAACAGGAGATTTCCCATCCTGAGCCACAGCACCTGAACTGTGAATTACTCCTGTAATCTCCAATTGTGTAAGTCTGAGATCCACTTCCCAGATCACAGGTCCATGTTACAATCATTGCCATCACCCCATGTCACTCTGGCTGTGTTGCGAGGACTGAACAAGAATGGGGATCACAGCATGATGGCAGTGGGAAGGAGCTCTGCTCTGTGCTGGTCTCACTGTGGTCTGTCAAACAGGAACAGTGCTGCCCTGAGCTCCAGAAACCCAAATTCTCAGTGTCTGTTCTCATATCTTTCAGAGCTGAACCAAAGTCCACTGAGATCAATGGAGTTTTCACACTGGTGACCATGAGTTTTGCATTCAGCTCCCTCAGATGAAAGTGCAAGGGACAGGCAGGAAATTATCTACAGGAAATCTCTTTCAATCATCCCCTTTTATGACAGATGTTTTGGAAATTATTATGTGCTGTATAAAGAAATATGGCCTTCTGAATTTATTCAGGCTAATTCTGAGTGAACCCAAAACTCTTTTATACTGTTCAGGCTGTGTAAAGAGTCTTAATGCACACAGAAATTAATTTACAACCCATTTCAATCACCTTTGTTCTGTCAGAACTTCAGAAAGCAGAAAAGCCTGCATTTTCGTACTTGTATGTTGGTCAAGAGTGTGTTTTTCTTTAACTAGTGCAGTTAGGGTGATGGAGTGGGCATTAGAGTGATAGGCAGGCAGAGAATTCCCTAGGGTGGATGTGGTGCTGCCTTTGTTCAAGTCTAATTTATCCCACTTCTCATAAAGGAATAAGTCCTACACGTGTAAACACCTCTATAGAGTTACAATTCCAAGCACAGCAGGGAAGTTTCCTGCTTTCCCACACGCAGTACAGGATTACAATAAACCCTGAGGTCCAAATCAGCAATGATCTCCTTGCTCCATACTGTGGGATGAGTTAAAAAAAAACCCAGTGGGACAGATGATTAATCTTTTGACAAAAATCTCGTTTGTGATGGCCTTGACAAACTTCTCTTTCCTTCTGTTTGCTGGAATTTCATGTGATTTGCCACACACCTTGAAAGGTCTCCTACTGACATCAGTGGGCTTGAGTCTACCATAAGCTGCCTGAGAGGGTGTTTGTACAAAGAGTTTTCTCATCCCAACCACCAACTCAACACTGGGCTCAGGCGACTCCCATCCAGGACAATAAAACCAGGTGTATCAGCCAGGACTAAGTAAGGCTGGGTGCAAAGCAAAGGGAGATCACAGTTTATTTTGTTCAAACAGAAGGAGGGCTCTGTTTCATCTTCCCACAGCCCTCGCAGTTTCATAACCCCTACCTGGCTGTTTTGGGACAACCCCCTAAATCCAAATGAATCTCAGAAAGGGCAGTTAAAATGTCACTTTGTTCCCCACTGCAGCATCTCCAGGCTTAGGGCAGCGCTAAGCCAAAAAGCCTCTGTGTTACTGGCACACAGACTGGTCACCAAAATCAACCTCTCTGTGTGTCCTTAGACTGAACATGCATTAATGGCTGGCTTCAGCCAGGAGACATCTGGCACATGGTTTAATTTGGGTGCCTGCCCTGGTTCCCAATCAAGACAGAGATATTCACCATGTGAACCATGCTGCTACTCAGTCAAAACAACTCAAAATAAAAGTGCCGTCAACTAACAGTGAGAGGAATTTTTTTGTATAGATTACTTGGCAAATGATCCTGCACTTCAGATACATTTCAGGAAATCATGACCTATTTTTGGATGACTTATCATGTCCATGTGTGGCAAAATTCCTCTAATAAATCAGTTGTGGTGAATGATTTAATTGTTGTTGTTATTATTATTATTATTATTATTACCTGCTCTCTCCACCTTAAATGTTCTGAGACAAGATGAAAGTACTGAAACTTCTAATGCCTCCCTGCTGAGTCGCTATTGTAGGAGTGAAAAAGAGCAGAATGGATCAGCTTTTAGTAAAACCCATGGTTTATGTAAAGCATCTGATTCAAAACCTATTTTCTATGTAGCCTTTTCTTGGGGACTGAAATAGTAGGCTGCATTCAAGCTAGACTTTGAGCTCAGTGAAAAGGAAACGCTGATGAAAATCACGACTCAAACACCCTTGCATCATATAATTCTGTTTGTTTTATTGGTGAGATACAGCCCAGGCCCCATTCCATGGCTGCAGGAGGAAACTCAGCCTAGGGCAGCAGGCCAGGCTCAGGCTTAGGCAGCGGCTGGACAGCAGTCAGACACAAGGGGTGGAATTTGGACAAGACCAAAGTCCATGGGGACTTCACCATCAGCTTCTGCAGGCCCAGATTTCACCTTACTGACCACTCCAAGGGCAGCTCTGCAGAAAGGGATGTTTTTTGTTCCTAAAACAGGCATCTCTTGTAGAGTTCATGTTCTCCCAAGGGCAGCCCCTCTTCCATCTTGGCATCCAGCCCAAGTGATGGAGAGCAGACACACAGCAGGTGCTAGGCAAAATGCATGCCCCACTTTTCTGCATGTGGATGGTGGGGTTCCCCTCATTTCAAACACCCAGGCAGTGCTCATGACATTTTTCCTGGCTGCCTCAAGGGTTTGTGTACCGTTTGCGTGACTTTTGGGTCTCGATATGTCTGCAGCGATTGCAGCTTCTGAAAAACATTTCAAACATTCCTGCCTGGGAGGCTTTTGGCCAGCAGGTCATCATCATTTGGGAGAAATGAAGCTACGAGGTAAACCCTACGTGCAGTGAGTGTGCACACACGTGCTTGTGCCCACAGAGATCTCTGCAGGAATCGCCATCCACCTCTCATCTCTACCATCTCTATGTGGCTTCCCATTTTCAACATATGAAAAGAAATATTTACAGCTGTCGGGGAAGTGGTGACATAAACTCATCCTAAAATGCCTTGCAGCAGAAAGGATACAAAGTCCTTTGTTGTGAGTGTTGGGCAAACCCCATGACTTGGTTCCTCACGTGGGCAGTGCCGCGGTACCGGAGGTGCTGGGTTCAGGGGAAGGCTGTGGCTGTGGCTGTGCTGTGCTGTGCAGCAGTGGTGGTGAGGTGCTGCCTCTCAGGAGAAAGGCTCCTGGCACTGAGCAGTTCCAGCAAAAGGATACCTCTCTAAGGAAGATGTAGCTAACACTTGAGAAGCTACGCAGTCGTCGTAAAAGATGCTCAGCCCACCATGCCTGATGAAATATGGATCAGTGTAATTGTTTCTTAGGCTGCTGAAGTATATAAAAAAGGAACAGAGAGACTCAAAGTATTGTATTACCACTGCACCCTTCAGTGGCTACAGCTAACATCTTATTTTTATTTTCATGCTGACAGCACCAGGCAAGTTGATTTATTTTCTGTGCTGTATTAAATATCAGAGGAGATATGCATCTCCTGGAATCTGAGGCATGGGATACAGCAGATGAGCTAAACGCATGTTAACCAAAACCTCCTCTTGATTCACTTTGATGTACCTGAGTGTTTACTAAGTGAAGCAATTCAGAGCTCCTGTGATCAGATCCACCAAGGGTCTTTGCATGGGGCAACTGTGATTTGGTGCCATGGCTCAAAGCCACAATTGCACTGATCATTTTGTACTCCCCTCCCTTGAACTCCTTTGTCATACACTTAACTAATACTGCTCCCAATCAAGAAATGTCTGTGATTAGCAGATTCAAATGGAAGATTTGTTTCATTATTATTTGCCTTCTGACTCTGAATCTCTGTGGAGGACATGTTTTCAAGCTTTCTCTTCAACCACAAGATTTAGAACTTACTTTTCTTCCTCCCATTTTTTTAAAGAAAGTTGAGATTCTTATGTAATCGCCTACCTTCAGCATCTGGGACTTAAAACACAGGACCAAATATGGCTTGAAGTGGAAACAATGAATGATCAGCTTTTCTCACATGAGTAGTCCCTTTGAAGGCTAAGTGTCTGTACTCAGGAGCAAAGTTACATGTATATTATGAGAGCTTGCAGAGCCAGAACATGAACAAAATACAAAACCTAATTTACCCTAGAAATACAAACCTTGCATAAAGTTTTCATTACGTAGTTGGAGGAAATACCCTTTTTCCTAAACTAACATACTTCTAATCTTTTTTTCCTTTCCTTTGTAAAAATACCTGCTTTGATACAGAAGTCTTGTAAGCCTTACTGTTAAGTCTTTTATTAAATGTTTCAATAAATATTAAGTAAGCTTAAGGCAATGACAGAAGTTTATGACTTTTTAAAAGAGCTTGTTTCTCTCCCTCCCACAATATGTCGGGTTTTTGTTTTTCTTTTTAAAAAGTCACAAAACCTACATCTCGATCTGCTCCAGTCTGAAGGCTTCTATTTATAGTTTTTGGTTATGAATGTTTTTTCCTATGAAAAGGTCAGACCTCGCACATATACAATGGTGGAAAGCCCTGCTTATTAAAAAGCAGGCAGATGGATTTGTTAAAAAGAAGTAATTTCATAATGCAGCTGCTGTGAAAGGAGGCTGCTTTAGCAGAAACATACTCATGCTGCTTTATGAGAAAAACAGGTGAAGGAATTCTGCTTTGTGGTGGAGGAGTTTTTCCTTTCCAAGCCCCCAACCTCATTCTCACGGCGTGTTCTTCACCTCTATTTACACACTTTGTCCTACACCCACACGTACACACACACGCTCTCACATTCCCTTAACCCATTTTTTCCCACTCCTGCTGCCCTGGAAAGGCTGGAGGAGGCAATGATGCACCAGCTCAGTGTGTCCTGCATGGATCAGACACCCCTGGACTGCTGCCCAGGGCTCCCCCAGTGCCAGGCACACTCAGCCTCTGCCCAGAGCCCATGGCCAGGACCCTCGGTCAGCACTGGGAGCTGGGTGCTGGCCCTGGGCTGGGCTCTGCCGGCCAGGACCACCCCTGGCTGAGGCAGTTCTTGCCCAGGGTGACCTGTGCAGGGTCAGTGTTACGGACAGATGTCCTTCACCAGCACCTGGAGCAGCTGCCCTGCTCAGCACAGGGCATTGCTCTGGAGCATGGATTGCTCAAGGTTTGGGGTAACAGCAACCTGCAGGTTCCTGCAGGATGACAGCCAACAGAAACTCTCTCTTGTGATAATGGGAAAAAAGGAGAGGTCTTGTCTGCTTTGTCCTGGCTCTGAGTGAGGAGCTTTGATTAGCTGAACAAAAATCACTTAATCCCAAAAGCTTTTCTTTTCCTCCTTCCTCCCTGAAGCATCCTAAGCACTCCACACACCTGCAGCACCCTGGAGTGATGAAAACAGCACATATAACCTCACATTTCCTAAAAATCTGTGTTACTGAGGAAGATCTCTGCTGTGTTTTATGAAATCATATGCAAAATGTCCAACTCCTTTAATTTAAACTTTGAAAATAGACACTTGTCTCTAATTCCTGGCTACTTTGTACAAAAATGGCCCCCAAACTCTGACCAGTCTCTTCTGCTTTGAAGGAGCAGCCTGTGCAGGAGGGGATGGAGTCACTGCTGAATGCATGAGGTGTCCTCCAGCCTCCAAAGGCACATCCCCATCAGGGTTTAGTTTCCACAGAGCATTGCTGTATGAGAGACTGACAAAACTCTGAAGAGCTTTGTCTGCCTCAGCTCCTGCTCCACAGCATCCCCCAAACAAGTTGTCCCCAGGGTTTTAAATTCAGGGACCCACCTGTGCAGGAAATATTTTACTCTGTTAGTGATTCCACCACTGCTGCTATCCATCATGTCACTCCTGCAAGGAAAAATGAGGATGGATTCACTGAAAACCTTCTCTCTCTCCAGAGTGGGCTCAGCCCAGAACCCCTGAGCTTATTAATCAGCTTCTTCTCCTACCATGGAGTGATGCTCTAGGCGCCTCCTCCACAGTGCCTTCCCATGGGGTGCCAGCCCTGCTCCCGTCTCCCCGGCTCCATGTGAGGTGACAGCAGTGGCAGAGTGGCTGGGCCTTCCCCACAGGCACAGCCTGTTCCAGGGAGGGAATGGCTCTGATCAGCCCCAGCCAGCACCACTGGATGGTGACACGGGTGGGCAGCTCCATCCACCCTTCCCAGCTGCTCCTGGATCTGTCTGTGCCAATGACTCCTCACTCAGGGCTCAGATGGCCCCCGTGCAGCTGCAAGCAGAGCTCAGCAGTTCTGGTGGAACTCCATCTCACCTGAGCCTTCAGGAGCAGAGCTCAACAGCGCCAGTGAAGTTATTCATGGAGAGATATGGCAGCTTCCTGCACTTACCTGCAGCCCAATATGAATATCAGCACATTCCCACTCAGTTTTTCACCTGGTTTCACCAACAGGGTGAAAACATGCATATTCTGTAGCAACAAAACTCAAGGGATTTAGATCTTAGGTGGTGTGTGGATATTTTGCCACAGATTAATCTCACCCATTTTGAAATATAATCCAACCTTTTATGGGATCCAGTATCAGTCATCAGTACAGCTGGAAGAATGGCACAGGAGACAGGCAGAAAATGCACAAGATAAGTGGATCTAGCCCAAGAGTCAGTGTGTCTGGAGTTTGGAAACATGGAATGAAACATTGGCCTTCATGACAGACCAGGTAGGTGTAGTATTCATGTCTTTATCTGCAGTGAAATCAATTAAAAGCTTTAGGAAGGCAAAAGTGGAAAAACAAGAAAAAACAGTCTTTCCAAGTGACCTGCTGTGCCTTCTCTTGATTGTTTCAGATATGAGCTTCTGATAGCCATTCAAGCCTGGCTTTAGCTCACCTCACGTGTCCTGTCCCACTCCCAACTCCCAGGCTTCTGCAGAAGCATTAATTACTGTTGCCTTTGCAAAAGAGAGCATCTAATTGCACCACAGGACCTGGTACGTGTGCAGGAGGATACATCAAATTACAAACCACTGTTCCTCTGAGCTGCAAGGTCTGTCTGTGCACTGGCTGCAAGCTGCTCTGGCAAGAAAAGGCATGTTACAGATTTGTACAGTACTGTGCGCATTAGTCAACTTGGTCATTAAAACAAATACTGCAGTTGTAGGGGCAGATGTTAAAATGCTTGTATCGTTCATAGTAACCATGCTAAACCTAGGGGAAATCAGTTTGTTATCAATCTGTTGATGGCTGAGAGTGAGATTGTCCAGATTTCCCCCACTGCAGCCCCACACAGGAGGCAGCTGTGCAGCCCAGCAATGCTGTGCCTGCCAAGCAGGGCCCCAAACCCTCCCTGGCTCTGAGCATCCCTGGGACCTGATCCCACCTGATGGCCCTCAGCATCACCCTCATTGCCCTGACTGGGTATCCATAGACCTCTCTGAGGATTAAGGAGCTGTCACTCCTTGAGATCATAGGGAAAAGCCCCCAGGTCTGTTGGACAAAGGGTTGTGCCCCAGCAAGGCTGGGATAGGCCAGGAGGTGTGCAGGGCTGCACACCTGCCTGCCCACCTGTGAGCCTGCAAACCAGGGGAAAGTGAAATAGCTCTGCCCACACCACTGTCACTGCAGGGGGCTGGGGAGCAGGGAGGGTTTAGTAATACCGAGAGCAGAGAAGTCTGCCTTAGTCAGATATTTTTGCTGGTTTCTCCCCACACAGGGCAGGAAGTGAAACTGAGGTCCCAGTCAAAGCCCCGAGCTGTGCTCCCCCTGGCAGGTCCTGCTGTGCCGGGGCAGGGCTGGGACACGGGGCTGTCAGTCAGCAGGGGTGGGCTGCTGTGCCCCCACACTGACACTGACACTGACACTGACACTGACACTGACACTGACACTGACACTGACACTGACACCCAGCACCCCAGGCAGCCCCACCCACCCCCATGCCCCCTGTGCTGCCCTCAGCAGGGATGCCCAGGCAGGGCTGGCCTTTGGGAAGGGGACCAAGACTAGATTTCTGACCTGCTGCCATATAATCCAGGATGATCTCCTCCTGACCTTGTTTCCAGCCCAAATGGGGCCTGCAGGGCCTGGTGAAGCCTGCAGTGACCACATATCCCAGTCCTCGAGGGACTGTGTGGACAAGCTGGTCCTTGGCAATTGCTCCTTTGCAATCTGTGGCAGCACTGATTTAATTGCTGCCACGCTGAAGCTTGTCTCCCTGGTGTTCTCCTGTCCCCCTGGTGTTCTCCTGTCCCCCTGGTGTTCTCCTGCTGGCTGAACAGCATGTGGTCAGCAGGTTGGAGGGGCCCCATCTGACCCCCATGGAAATGCAACCCTCTGTGAAGCAGAATGCAGGTGCGGGGTGATGCTGCACAGCAAGAGCACCGAGCAGCTCAAAGCAGACACTGGAAGGAAAGAAGGGTGGAAAGAAGGAAGCAGTTGCTGCCTGCCAAGGCTCCCAGGTGGAAGAGCAGTCCCAGTGCTTGAGCTTTTTCCAGCAGAGCTGCAGATCAGCAGCCTTGTTGGGAAAAACCTCTGGGACAAAGCACAGACTTGGTGCAGCCCTCTTCTGTGATTCAGCTCCAGCTGCTGAGGGTGGATGTCCCAAAAGTGGCCTAAAGAGGTGATGATTTGGTCGCCTCAGATTCCCAGGAAGGTCCTTGAAAAGTGAAATCTCTTGAATATAAGTGGACTGAGGAGGACATTACATTGCAAGCTCTCCTCCAGATGCTTCTTGATATCTGTTCTCATAGCATTTGAAGGAAAGGAATGTCTCACCCTCCCATCCCCAAGCTGGACCCTCAGGCAGGTGTTCCAGCCTCCCAGGTGAGACCCTGCAGAGTGCCACTGCCCCCCTGGCTTCAGGAGGCCACAGCAAATTGCTCCGTGCTGCTGTGCCTGGCTGGCTTTGGGTGGTCAGAGCACATTTCTGCTGTGCACAAAGAGGCCAGGCAGAAGAGATGGCTGGCAAGCAGATTGGGACCTCAGGTCCATTCCCTGTAACAAGGACAGCTCAAGGGAAGTGACCCAACAGCGGCACGGCCCTCCCCTCCTGTTAGCCTCATCTGCAGGGCTTGGGCAAAGGTCTTTTTATTACTGTTCTCTGCTCCAATTAAAACATCCTACAGATTGTGCTTGGCAGGCTCTCAACGGCATCCAGAACTAAAGCCTGTTAACAGGATACAATCAGCGAGGTTCAGGCCTTGAAGTAAGCCAGAGGGGCAGGGAGTGTTTGCCAACTGCACAGTGCCAAGTCCTATGGTCTGCCCGTATTAATTCTGGCTGTTAATTGCTTTCTAGAAGCACCCACAGGTCCCGAGTGACAATCAGAAGCCAGTGGCCAAAAATGCACATGCCCAGAGCACCAGGAAATGGAGCTTCAGAGAGCTGCGTGTCCCCCCTGGGCCCGGGGTGCTCCCATGGGCCAGGGAAGGGTGGCAGGGGCAGAGTGGTGGCCTGTGCCAGTGGATTTTTGTCAAACCACCACGGCGGCCTTGAGGACACAGCGCTCTCCTGCCAGTTGAGCGTTGCTCAGTGTTATCTCAGGCCTGCTGGGCATTTCGCACACCCTGACGGGATTGCTGGGGCTGACTGGGAATTCAGCCCTTGCCTGGGACACAGCAGCTATTTTCCAATGATCAGCACTTCCCTCATGTCTGCAGGGAGCTCCGCAGCAGGATTTCCACCAGCAGCAAAGCCACCAAGGAGCATTTCTCTTGGGTGCAAAGGAGGAATTAGAAGCAAACAAAAGATGTCACCTCATACAGTCAGAAACAGCATTGGAAGTGATGAAAAGAGATTTGTGCTCAGGAGTCCCTGAGTGACAATTGAAGCTTAATAATACCCAGAAAAGGACATCTTAGAACCTCTGTGGGAAGGGAGAGGGAAAGGGGTCCCACCCAAATTCCCACATTAATTGGCTTATGGGGAAAGCATCTAGCACAGGGTGTGAGGACCCCTTTGACACCTCTGGGGCAGGACCACGATGCCTTTGCTGAATGCAGCTCTGGCCAGGGGAGATGGAGGCGAGAGGTAATTCTGAGCTGTAACACATTGGCACTGCCATGGAAGAATGAGAGATGAGCTGAGCACGGGATGCTCTGCTGAGCTCTTTGCTCCTGCTAGACCAGCACAGCCCTGCAGCAATGCCAGGGACAGACAGCAAAAAGAACAAGCAGATTGGAAACGTGAAATGACCAGTCTGATTTCTTCACGCAGGCTAGAAGAGATACAAGGTGTGAACCAGCCCCTGATGAAAATAACCAGTGATTCACCCACCAGTTTGGAGGCTGTAGGGTCCAGCAATTTTCTTTCTAGATGAGCTGTAATGACAAGTGAATTTGATTTTTACAACTCATTCACTCTCAGTGACCTATGGCTGTCATTAGTGACTGAGCTCAGGACACAACTTTTGGATACAAGAGCTTATGTTGACAACTGGGTCTTCATAATTGCTTCCTCTTGTTTGTTTTAGTTTTCTCTTCATTTTCAAACATATATATTTTCCTTATTGTTTCTGACACCTGTCAGCAAAAAGCACAGCCTTGTGTATCTCCTGCCATTCCCAACCAATGTGCAGGGAAATGGCTCTGCATGCTGTGTGGGAACTGTGCCAGCAATTCCAAAGATCAAGGAGGGAAACAGAAAATGCAAATAAATCATAATACAAATAAATCACAGGCGCAATGGAAGACTCTCCCTATAGGGACTGTGGCCTTAACCTCATCTAGACCAACAAGAATCAAAGGTTAATGCAGGTGTCACTTGAAAGGTAATTTTCTATTGATTTGCAAGTAAGTCCCTGACCTACTGACCTCCGTGGTGCAGGAAATAGGAGTTCCCCTGGAGCAACATATGTGCAGGCAAATGTGTTATTTACTTTGGTAGTCCCTCTAGTATTTATAGGCCCAGGCAGAACCAATAGAGATAACCTAAGGAATGTGGTAGCCCTTGTAAAGATTTCTTTCTCACTCTTAAATATTTGGGCTGCAAAATAGCAACCTTGATCATAATTTGACAGAAGAAAACCACAAGGGTGCTGCCCGATTTCTACATCCTTTTACAGGCAATAAAAACCACCCATAAATAATTTTCATGCAGTGCCTCAGGAGCTCCTTGCAAGGGTCAGCTCAAGACTCTCTGGACATGATTCATGTTGTGCAGAGGTGTAAATCTATGCAGAGCTGTTCCTGGGGTGCACTGTGGGAGGGACTGGATGATCTGGATTCAGGAACGTGCAGCTGTTGATGGGCTGTTGATGCTGGCCACAGTTTGGGCTGGTGTGGTGAAGCTCAGCCCCCAGTAGCTCAGCCCTGAGCATCAGTCCCTGGCTAGTCAGGTTCTGGAGTTTGGAACCAGGAAGCAATAGTAAATCTGTGGCTTGGCCACAGGTTGGGGACTATGTAGCTGGAAATTTTCCACCTGTTTCTTCAGTAGGAAATGGGGGATTTTTTAATGAAACACTGAAAGCCTCAACAGGCTTAGCACAGGGAGATGTGCAGCACTCCCTGAGGATTTTAATTAGCTCTTGCTCTCCCTTGGCTTGTGCTGCCATTGATGGTCCATGATTCACAGCTGATGGGAGAGCAGATAGGAGTGCAGGGAGCTCACCTCCCTCCGGGAAGCACGGAAGGGCGGAGGGTTTCCAACCCAAGAGCAGGCAGCAGATTTCCCAATGCAGAGAGATTTACACTTACAAATAAAAAGTGAATGTTTTTGAGGTCTGGAAGAATAAGTAGAAAAGTGGTGGAGAAACACAACAGCTTTGACCACATTCAGCAGAAATGTCACTGTCACTTGCACATCCTGACCTCATCTCTTTTCTCCCAGCGTGTCAGGGTCTACCACATTACTCAGAGCTATGTTTAATAGCCCTGCTGCTCCATCCCTGGTGCTCTGATACTGCCCTGGGTACTCCTTGTGCTTCTCCAGTCTGTCTCCTTCTCCAGGGGTCAGTATCCAAGAGCTGGATCTGGGGTTGTACAAGGCAAATGGCAAAGAAGATGGGGCTTCTCCTCCACATGGTTTCCTACCAGTTTGGAGGTGCCAAAGCGTGCAGAGCTCTTGCTGTCCTTCCCCAGCTCCCCAGGGTACTGCTGAGAGCAAAACTCAGGGGTGGGAATGCTGCAGAACTTCCATGGGAAACATCTGGATCAGGGCTCAATGGGTCTGCCAGCTCCAGGGGAATCCAGATCTCATCCTCCCACAGAAAGACTCTCAGATGTTTCACTTGAGCTCTCCTTCCCACACCCCATCCCAGCCCAGTTCTCATTCCTGGTTCCTCTCTTTCCCTTCCCACTCCCAGGGCCTTGGTCTCCCTGCCAGCCTGGTCTCCTCCATCAGGCTGCTGCTGTCTCCTGCCCCTTGTGCCAGTGAGGCATCCATGCTGCCTCAGAATTTGGGACACAGAGCCTGGCACCTGCTCCCTGACCCGCCCAAGGTGGGAGTCTGTGGCAGCCTGGGGACCCAGCCCAGGTGTGAGTCAAGCCACTCACTACCTGCCATGGCATTGCATTCCCTGTGCTCCTGGCTGGCTTCCCAGCAGACCCAATTTCACACAAGGATTTCAAGGATGGTCTTGACACATCCTGGTGCTGGTTACAGCCTCAATCCAGCCAGGCACTTCCCTGCCCAATGGGAAAGCCAAATGCAGCAGACTGGTGCTCCTGAGTCCCTCTTGCAATGCACCCCTTCTCTCCCAGCACCCCACACACCCCACTGCTCCATGAGTAGGCAGTGCTTTGGTCTTTCTCTTAGTACAAACCAGCCCACAGCAGAGGCATCTTCATTCTCTTTGGCATGGCAGTGGAGTCATCCCAAAGATGCCAGTCCATCTCTGTGATGCTGGGAGGGGTTAATGCTCCCAGGGCCCATTTGGCTCTCTAGGGAAGCAGGAGGGACACGCATTCAGTGGCTGTGTAACACAGAAAATAATTTTTAATGTGTTTATTCCCATTGCCTCAAGCCAGGGGTGTGGGTTATGGAGCAGCCCACCTACAGCCACTGCTGCCTGAACCAGCTCTGAACAACCTGTGGGCAACAGGCAGCCCACAAACCATAAATTGCCCAGCCCTGGAGGTGTTATCCCATCTGCAAGCCTGAAATGCTACAGCACTGTGATAAACCTGTTGTGGAAATTCTCTGCTACCTGATACCTTCCCTGCTCCTCCTGGTACACGAGGGAACATTTCTCTCCTTATTCAACAGCTGCCAGGACTTGCTCATTCCTCTGATCTGTAGGTCGTGAGAGAAACCACTCAGTCCTCAGTCATCCCAGTGCCCCCTGAGGCTGCAGAGATGGCTGAGGGATGGAGAAGAAGGAAAACAAACTCCTTCATGGGGCTGAGTCAGCATCCACCAAGGACCACAGCCAGGCTGTACTGCTGTCTGCATCCCTGTGCAGGATTTGCCTGCCTATTGTCAATAAATACAGGAGTGATATTAATTTGATTTTGCAGTGGAAGAAAAAAGTCACAGGGAGGTTTAATCATACTCTGCTTTTCCAGAGCTGCCCAGCCCTTTTGTAGGACCACAGGGAATCCAGGTGTGAGCTGTGTTGGACACTGCTGAGCTTTCTCCCTGAGATGTGCAGCACCTGATCCATGTGCTGCTGCTGTTCCTTGGTTGAAAATGGTATTTGCTCACTGAAAGCAATCTCTGGGTAAAGCTGTTTTTGTCTTAGGAGTGAGGGCGGGAAACCCTACAAAATAAACAACCTTAAACAAAGCTGCCACCACAGGTGACTCTTTTTTGACACCATTGCCCACAATTGGTCAGTGCCACAGCAAAGAGTGGCACAGCTAAAGGTGATGACCAGAAGTACAAAAATACATTGCCAAGGCGGTGGCTGTTGCCACCAGCAATCTTGCATATCTGCTGCAGCTGAACTCTGTTCATCACTGCTGGGGAAGGCACTGGCTGCTCTAAAAGGGTGATCTCCACCCATGTTCACAGGGATGGACTTCACAGCCTTCCTTCTGTAGTACTGTCACCTTTTCACTGATACACTGGGCACTTTTGCCAGCTCCTCTGCAAAGGGCAAATGAGGTTTCAAGTGCAAAACTGGGGCATCTTCCAATAGGCCAGGACAGCAGCTGATGGGTAAAGTAGGAGAAAATTCACAACATAACCCTCCCTTAGAGAAATCTTTAAAAAAAATATCTTGAAACCTTTGACCCCTCTGTCATGCATAAATCCAGGTTGCAAAGCAGAGGGATGCTGCTGGGGAGTGTTAGATGTTGATGGCTGCTCCTCCCTGCACAAACTCTCCCAGATGCTGCTGAGGAATGGAGTGGCAGTTGGTTATTATTTTTAGCCCCCCGTTCACGTGGCCTGAGGATCAGATGCACATTCCCAGATGCTCATTCTGCAGATGCCGAGATCCCCGCAGCCCAGGGCACGGGGCTGGCACAGCTCCTCACAGGGCTGGGGGGCACAGCAGGGGCTGGCAGCTCCCCCAGCCCACAGACCCACACCTACTCCTGCATGGACACACCACCTGCTCCTCTCAGGAAGCCCCCAGTGAAAAGGGCTTTCTAGGAAACCTGAATAAATGAGTGTGAGGAAGTCAGACTGAGTCAATCCATCAGGCAGACGAACAGCCTGTGTCCCCTGAGGACACGGCTTTGCCAGGAAGGTGAAGGGCTGCGTTTCCACGGGAAAAACCAGGCAGAGGCAGGGAGAACAGGAGGCAGGGGCTGCCCATGGAAGCAGCAGGATGTTAGGAAGGGATGCAGGAGAGCAGGAGTTGGACCAGATCATGAGGGTGAACCAAGCAGCTGCAGTCCCTCTGCCAGGTGATTCTGGGATGGGCACCAGCTCCATCCCTCAAAGGAAAAGGTGGTCCAGGAGGGTGCAGAGAAGGAAAAGAGAAAAACAAGCTCCTAAAGAAGTAAACCAAGTGAAGGACACTGAGTCAACTCTTAGTTTTGTCCTGATCTCTGCAAGAGATGGAGGGGGACTCCAGCATGTCTGAGGTGTGGGGAACAAATCGGGCACATGCAGAATATCCAGAGGGAATGCATGGTCAGTCTGACCCTGGGAAAATGTGTGAGCTCCCTCACCCATGCCCACACAGCCCTGAATGGGCTGCCTGGCATCTGAAATGTCAAATAAGAGACTGAAGCCCTCACCTTCCACCCAGGCAACATTTCTGGGCAGGGAAAAGTAATGCCTGGGGTAACCCTGGTCCAGGGAAGTCCTACTGGGAAGTGATGTGGAATGGGAGTGGAATGACACCAAACCTGCCCAATTAGGGGAGGTAAAACAAGATCCCGCATCTGCAATCTGAAGCCAGACAAATGCAGATTAGGTATAAAATGTGTTTCTATCAGGAGGCTTAATTAAACACTGGCACAGCTTTGGAGAGCTGTGATGGGTTCTCCATTACTGGCAAGGGTCCCATTTGCATTTGGAGGCATCTCTGAGCGCTCTGCTCTTGTTCAAGCACAGATATTGATCTAGTGGTAGAATTGTCAGGGAAAAAGCCTGAGGCCTGGGCTCCCAGAGCAATCAGCAGCAGTGGAGCATTCTTGATGGTGTCAGTTTTGGCACCAATGGAGACTTGGGCTGGCACCAAAACCAAGAAGAGACAAGTAAGACTCAGGATACCAAAACACCTCTGTCTCAGTGATGGATGTCAAATGACCTTGAAACCTCTATGAAGGTGCAAGGACCCCAGGGACAAGAGGAAATCAGGTCCCTGCTCTGTGACGAGGCCATTCCTGTGAGGTCCCAGCTCATTTGCTTGGGGTGGCACTGCTGAGGGCAAATCATCTCTCAGGTGCCCAAGGCCAAAGGGGGGCACGGCTTTGCCAGCTGGGCAGGCTGTGAGTAGCCTCCAAACCATGCCATCCTCCTCTTCCCTCACTCAGGGCAATTGCCCAGCTCTTGGGCTGAGACAGGCTCAGGAGTTGTGGGGTTGTGGGCTCAGGAGAGCCACAGGGGTTGCCCTGGGCTTGAGCACCCAAAGAAAACTGCTGACCTTGCTTATGGAAAATTGTGTTTTCTTGCAAGGCTCCTGTCCCATAGATGACTTTCTGACTGGTAGATAGCTATGGAGTGAGTCACTTCTCTTTGTGCCCCAGTTTCCAAGCTGGCTGAGAGGCTGAGTCTGTTCACTTTGATTCAGTCATAGTGCTGCTGGGGGAGGGGGAAAGCTGGAACAAACCTGGAGCCTTGAGCCCACTGCTTTCCGGGGGCAAAGCCTCACAGCTTTCTCACCAGCACAGTCATCTTGAGAGGGTTGCTGTGATACCCAGAGAGGCTTTGAGTCCAGGGACACTCAGCAGCTGAGACTGCAGCAGGGCACTGCAGGCTGTGCCTCTGCCTCGAGCTCTGCTCGGGGCTGTCGGGGCATCCCAGGGTCCAGGGCTGCCTGGGGAGTCACTCAGGGGAGCACCGTGTCCACTCCAGCAGCTCTGCATAGCCAGCCTTGGAGGGAAAGGGGGAGAAAGGGCAAAGAAAAGACTTTTGATTAGCTGAGCTTCAGGTTCACAGCAATCCAGGGAGGGGGTGAAGCTTTCCCAGAGGCAGCGGGATCTCCACATCTATAGGTGATGACTGTAATAATCCTCATCAGGGCATGGTGTTCTTCCCATAACAAAAATTGGACATACTCAGGCTAGTAAGCGAAGGAAATGTTTGCTGCTTTTATTAATAACCTGAAGAGACCTGTGCCTTCTGTTCTTTAGCTGTATATGCCAGCCCCATATGCAGAAGATTTGCTAATGATCTTTTAATTTTCCACAGTACTCTATTGAAATGTATAGAATCACTTTTCCCATTTCTGTTCTGGTGAAGATCAGTAATTTGTGAATTACTGAAGGAATCCTGAAGCCTTTTGCAGATCAGGAGCACTCTTCTCTGTTGACAAGCACAGAAATGGGGATCAGGCCTTTCTGCCTACCCAATCTCCTATGCAGCAAACAAGAACTACAAATATTGTGAAATAATCTCAGGAAGAAATCTGGTTGCTGTTCCAGCCTTTAGAAAGGGGTTTCCTGTGTCCACTGCTGCCCTTTAAACTCCAAGCAGCCAAGGCAGGACCTGCTTTCCCAGCTGACCATTGAACTGATTTCCTCTTTCTCTGCTATTGTGTCTGGGATCCTTCTCTCTGTGAAACCTGTGCGCAGACAAACACACAAGCACACGCACACACAGATCTCCTGCCATGGCAGACCCCATCTCTGCTCCAGGGGAAGTGTGGTCAGTGAGTGTTGGGTTGGGCTGGGGCTGGGGCAGCTGGGCTCCATCCCAGACATGCAGGTTGCATCTCTGCAAAGCGCTGTGCCTCAGTTTCCCTTGAACAGAGGCAGGGGGTGATTCGGATCTCCTTCTCAAGGTGCTCGCAGATCTAGAGACAAGGAGAGCTGTGTTGTGTCAGTGGTATCAGAGCCTCCCTTTTCCATCATTATTTTGCATCACTTTGATGCCCTTGAAATCAAAATATCACACTGTGATTTCATTAGTTTTCAGAGAGGATATCAGCAATCTTTGTCAAGTGTGTGCATGCGTCAGGTGAGGGGCTGAGGGTGGTGGAAGTTACCTGAGATGAGTATTAATGACTAACAGCTCCAAGCTCCAGCACTAGAAGTGAGAACATCTAAATCAAGATTGAGGCGCTTAATTAAACCTTTATTAAACTTCCTTCAACGCATGGGCATAATTCTCTCTTGCTTTCTGAAAACAGGAATAAAAAGAAAATTTTGTCCTTTCACACTTAAGACCATGTTACTTCTACTTTACTGTAACATGAGCTGGTATTCAAGGAGCAAGAGCTGAGTCCAGCTCCCCCATTTCAGCACCCAGGGCAGCAAAATTAAAGTTCAGAAACTGGTGTTTCATTGTATAAAAGCCTTGACGTAGCCAGTGTTTTTGCAGGACCAAGGAGGTCGACTGGCCATTTTTGGGTAGCTGTTTCAAGGCCCCCAGGCAGCTTTGCATTATTTAGAATTACCCTCAATTCTGGTCAAGAATGTCCAGACCCACAGGATGGAAGTTCCTGCTGCCAGCCAAAGTGGACCCCAGCCCAGCCACGTCCCATGTTCATCAGCATTTTGCCCCAGTGACTTTGGTAACCCATATATAAACCTTCTTTTGGCACAGCCCAGGCAGGTGGCTCTCCTATGTTCCTGTTGCTATGGCCCTGGCAAACACACAGAAATAATAATAATAATAATAATAATAATAAATATTATTATTAAAAATCCCTAGCATCATTAAACAGCTATAATAATTAATCCCTAGTACTTAGGCCTGCCTTTTATGCTTTCAAGAAACACAATGACATTCCCTGGCTGTGCTCATTCACCCTTCTTCTCCTTGGAGGAAACTCTGTATCACATGCTCTGCTGTAGAGGGAATGAAGAATAACACGTCCATGGGCATCCATGCATTTCAGTGCACCAGATGGGAAAAAGGTATTATGTTTTAAACAGTTTGCTGTCCTTGAGTGGCAGTCCCAGTGTTCCCTGATTCACAGGGAGCTGGAAAGTTGCCAGAACAGCCTGCAACCAGGTCTTGCAAGTTTGGGCAGATTAGCCCAAAGGACTCCTCTGAAGACCTACCCATGCTTGGAGTGATTTGCCTGTTGTTTTTCTTTTCTTTTTTTGTTGTGCAAGGAGTGAAAGCCATATTATTCTGGACTTGTGGTGGGACAGAGCCCCAGCTGTAACGTCTAGTCTGTGCTTGGAGCTTCCGGAGAGTGAACCTCCTTAGAGATGGGCAGCAGAGCTGGTTGAATGCTACTGGTGCCACTGCTGGGGAAAAGCAGAGCTGAGATGGGCCCACAGGACACGATCCTGCTCCCTGGTGCTGTGCTCACAGCAGTCTGAAACACACCAGGACACAGCACAGCAAGGCTTTAGAGTGTGCTCAGCTCTAAGCAGAGGAGCAACCTGCCGCAAAACAATGCTGACTTTGGAGCCTTATCTTTGCTTAAAGGTCAAAGCATGCTCAATGCCTCAGCAGCTTAAGACTTTAGCACTCTCATAAGGCAAGTTGAGAGCGGCTGTCCTTTCCAGCAAAGCAACCCTGAAGAACTGGGTTCTTCTTTCCCTTCTTCCCAGTCCCTTTGCTGATGTAAACAGCACATACTCTGATTCTGTTCTGGGGCAAGTGGAGCAGGACCCAAGTTCTTTCCTTTGCATCAGAGGAATGGCTGGACAAGTGAGATGGGCCAAATGGGAATAGCATCTGCTTCCCAACAGAGCCCCTTCACCACCCTTGGCTCAGAGATATCAGCTGCATCTCGTGTGCTCTGGTGCCCTGAGGAAGGCACAAAGCACTGCTCACCTCCCAGGAGACCAGAGCCCCCAGGGAGCTGTAGGTCAGAGTCTGGGGAGCCGGGCAGGATGTGGACGTGGCCACGGAGCAGCCAACGCTTGCCCGCCACCCGCAGCACATCCTCCGGCTGCCCCGTGGTGTCCACCATAGGCACCCCCTGCCCCCCACCAAGAGATATTTTGAGGGCCTGTTTTGATCTCCTTTGCATGTCAGTTATGCTATTTCTGAGCAATTTTATTTTTATTGTTTTCCGGTGGTGAGCTTGTTGTCTTACACTCTCGCCTTGATCTTTTCCACTTCCTCTCGCTTTCATGCCTCTTTCTTTCCCCGCCGGGCTGACGGGTTGGGTGTTTTTGTCACAGCTGGTGGATGAGCTGTGTCCATCCCACATGTGCAACCCCCAGTGGAGATTCCTGAGGCTGGTGGGCGTGCAGAGTCAGCCCCGGGGGTGTCTGTGTGGGTGCGCCACCCTCCTGCCTATCTCGGTGCCTTACCTGTTTCCAGCCACGGCCATGTGCAGAAAGAAGTGTTGACTCATTAATTATCACAATGAAGGTTATGGTTAGGCAGATGAGTAAAGCATCTTCCAAGTGGTGCAGCACTGCAGAAAGGAAGGCTTTACCCTTTAATCACTCAATTCCAGAAATGGTAGAGCAAGCAGGGTTCTGCTGGAAATGGCCATTGGGTGACCACATCAGCTCCTCACTGAGGAAACAGCTACCACTGGGGAAATTCAACTTCTGCTTAGTTTTGGCTACTCAAAACAGATATTGTTCATCCAAAAATGGGGAGGGGGGAGCTGAGGGGAAAAATGTTGTTGGGCAGCTGAGGCAAGAGAAAAAGAAATGTGTCTTTTGAACTTTTTTTGGCAAAAACTCCCTTTCTGCACCATATATTTTTTGTAGTTGTTCAAAGTATGAATTTCCCCCACAAATTCTCAACAAAACTTTATTTTTAAAAGCATATTTTTAAACAGAAAAGACCCTGAATCTAAGCAGTTATCAATGCCAGATCTGTTGTAATCGTAGCCTACATTCAACACTTGTGGAAGAAATGCACAACCATGAATCATCACGGTTCTGCTTTAGCAGGGTTTTACTGAAGCAATTCGTGTGGCGAGATACAGGTCAGAATCTGACACGCTGACAGGATCAGCGTTCACATTTCCACAGAGAAGGGGCAAAAGCCCAAGTGGTGTGACTCCAGGACACAAGCAAAGACCAGCAAGCAGGCTGTGACCCAGGTAAGCACTGCTCACTTGTGGCAGAGCCAGCCTGGAAGAGCACTAATGCAAGCCCATGGATTCAGTGCAGCAGGGGGAATTGCAATAACAATGAATCATTTGTCGTTAGCATTGTACCATCAGGTGTTTAGTGGGGGTTTTCTCTCCAGATAGACTCTTGTCTTCCCATGGAGCAGCTGGGATCTGCCATTTGGGAAGGCAAATGAGAGGCATGCATGCCTTGAGAGTCTGAGCCAGGCTGTTCAGCCTTAGGCTCCTCTGAATAGCCAGCAGCTCCCTGCAGAAGGACAGCACCAATATGCCCTTGCTCACTCTTCCCCACACTTCTGCTGTGTCCTTTCTCTTGCTTCCTTTCAGCCTTGCACTTACTGGATCTGATCTCACACTCCTCTAACTCACTGTAACTACCAAAATCAATGGGATTAGGCAAAACCCTCCATGGCACCTGGTGGACTGCTTCCAAGCCCTTGGTTCTAGCCCAAACACAGGGCTGATGGTTAGTTAACAGTCAAGTGGCAAGTCCCTGGTCACTTCAGTTAGGGTCAGCAGTCCAAAAGGTCAGTTGGAAATCATCTGATAACCTTCCCCAAGGCTTTGTTTCTCATTTGTAGCTGCAGGGAAAAGCAAGGACACCTGCAGCAGGGAAAAGATATGATAAAAGCACTGAAACAGCCCATGGTGCTCAGATGTAATGATAATGGCAGTCACAGAAGTGCTGAAGTTAGATAGCAGGAAGGAAGGGAGGTCTGGATTTACTCAGGTGCAATTTGGACAGTCTGACCAGCTGATCTCTCTTTTCTCTTCAGTCCTCTCCTCTCAACTATCCTATACTTGTTTCCTAGGGTAGACTTCTTCTCTACTCTCTGTGCTCTTTACCCTCACTCCCCTTCCTCAAACTGAGACGTCTCTGCAGAGTTCATCAGGCTTGAAGCCATATGGCAGGAGGAGCCCATAACAAGTTTTTGTTTTTGAAAAAGAATATGAGGATACCTGCTGCAAGGCAAATCTTGCTCATCTTTCCCGGAGAACCTGCTCCCCAGGGCTGGGCTTGACCGTCGGTTTGCAAGTGTGATAAAACAGACAGGAAATTCAGGGTCTGGCTTCAGTGCACAGTCACTGCCCTTCAGAGATACCCACACCTGCTCCAGCACTGCTGACACACAGCCTGTGAGCAGCACAGTCCCACTCATCTCCTGCATGGCCTGAGTTAATGGTGTGGCAGGGGAAACCAGGTCTGTCACCTCCAGCAGGGATGGAGCTGTCACGGATGCCCTGCTGTGGGTGCCTGACACAGCAGGGTAGCTCTGGATAAAGCACAGGTGGTGCAGATATGCCATCAGTGGTGAGGAAAGGTAGTCTCCTTCCTCTCCTCTCACCTGGCTCTGTCACCTTTGCTTCACATCTCTCTCCATCTTCTCACAGCCAGCCTGTGTCTAGAGTTGAGGGATTCATGCCTGGCACAGCCTTGTGCTTGCCCTGATCCCCATTGTATCAGACAGAAACACCTCCTGTCCCTGGCTCCTTGCTGTGTTGTGTCTGCTCTCAGGGAGCACTGGCCCAGGAAGAAAATCCCAGACCAGGTTCATACTACCCTACCCAAGCCCCTGCACTACCCTGCCCTGTCTTTCTGCTGTTGTGATTTCTAATGAACACTGCTGCTCTGAACTCCCTTCCCACCCACAGTTCATGGTCATTCTCATCCAGTCTCAGTTCATCCCTTAGCCATCTCATTCTGCTTGATTTGGGAGCTAACTTCCCCCTGAGCTGGGTGGCTTTACCCACCTCACCATAAATTCACTTCCCAGCCCTGCTCAGCCCTGTGCTTGGTGTTCTTCCAGCAGCTGCCCTGCACTGTCCAGTGCTGCCTTTCTGCTTGAGCAGAGCCAGGCAGGAGCAGAACACTCCTCCACGGGCAGCAGCACATGCAGGGGAGCAGTGGGGATTCAGGCACAAATTCTGGAGGGGATGAGCAGAGGAGCTCGTCCCACTCCCTGTGCTCAGCACAGCTTGATCAGCCTCTTGCTTTTTCCAAGTGCTATATTCCCACATGGAGTGAGAGAGGTTTCAGGAAATTTCTGCTCCTCTCAAAATCACTTCTGATTTTTCTAGTAAAAGCGTCTGCCAGCCTCCTGCCGCCAAGTTGTTTTTTTTTTAATACATATACGATTCAAGCTGCGCTGGCTCTATTCCTGAAGTCTGGCAGGTGCTCAGTGACATATGTTCTGTGATAAATGTTTATTACATAAGTTCATTCAAGCTAACATGGATTTTGAGATATAGTCAGCTCTCATTATAGAGCTTGCCTTCAAAGCTCAGTGTCCAGATTATGTCTTTTCTTGTAGGAATGTCTCCCAGGGTTTGTTTGCTCCTTCCTTGATTTAGCCAACTCTTGATTGGTTCATCAAGGTAGTTAACGAAGCACTCAGACCAACTCAGGGGAGGGGAGGAAAAGGAGCAATTATAACTTCAGCTTGTTCCAGCTCATTATTTTAATCACTGCGTATCATATTTGGTGAAAACATCTCTCTACAAACATTTAAACTTTGGATCTTTCATCGCTCAGAAACAAAGGGTCTGGTTTTCTGATTCCCAAGCACTGGTCCTGCCTTAGAGGTGGATTGCATCACTGTGTCTCATTGGAGGAATTCCTCCTGATCCCTGCTGTTTCAGGACTATGGATACAACTCCCAGTGTTCAAGATTTCAAAGTGTGTTCATCTTCATCCTGTCTGTTGTAAAAACTTCTTATTGTTGTTTAATCTTGTTGTAATAAATTTCAGTCCCTTTGTGGGCTGTTCTTTGGAAGGATGAAATTATAAGTGCTGTACCATAAAATCCTGAGCATCCTGCACAAGTCCAGGGCAACACTGGTGTCAAATTTCTCCTCTTAATGTGCATCAGATGGGTAAAAATCAGGATAACCTGTTCTTTGCTTTGGATAGGATGTTTGGAAACAGCAGGAGCTTGGGGCTTCCTCCCATTGTCACCACATCTGAACCTGTTTCTGGGCTTCACATAGACTCAAACTCATTTTGCTCCCCAGGCTTTGGCAGGGTTCACAGCAGAGGTGCATCCATGTGTCCAGGGGCAGTGTGGTGTGCCATTCTGGGAAAAGCCTTAGCCTTGGCTGTGTGGTCACAGATCTCCATGTTTGCTCTCAGGGATCAGGCTGATCCTGCATGTTATCGCTCCTGATGTGCAAATGCTTGTGCAAACAGGATGATTCACACACATTTTGCAAATGCCTTGTGAATCTGGACTCTCTGGTGAGTCCAGCCTTGCTGAGGCAGAGCTGGGTTTCGGACAGTTCAGCAGCAATGAAGGTGACTTTTTCTCAGAGGATCCCCTTAGCCCCATCATTTGTGAGACCAAAATATCAGGACTGTCTATAGGCAGGCAATCCTGGCCAGGAGGAGCCCTCTGCAGTGAGGCTGTCAGGGTTCAGCAAAGAGACAAGCAGGGTGTGCATTTTACAATTGATCAGTTAGGGCCAGCAGGAACAATAAACATTTTCTAGTCAACGCATGTATCTTATCTGGCAAATTCTGAAGCAAACACAGGGCAGATGGGCTGTTACTAAATGCCTGTATCCCTCTTGGTCAGCAATCCCTGTGTTTTCCTCCTATCCTACATTTGCTGCTCAAGATCTCTTAGTCAGAAACAAACCCAACTCCTGAGACAGAGTGGCAGATCTGCAGATGGGAGGTTTGCAGTTAAGGGACAGCACTGGGCTATGAAATGTGGTTAGAGCTGTAATGTGTGCCTGGGCTATTATGGTTGAAGGGCAGGGTGTTTTTAATACAGCTGCATAAGATAAATATGTCAAGCCTTCACTGAATGCACCACTTTTAGCAAGACGTGTGCACGTTATTCAGAGAATCTAAGGTTAAACTTGCTGAGCTGTAAATCTCAGTGACTGGCATGCACTGCAATTCCAGGGTGTTCTGAAGCATGCCTAGGAAAAGGCGACATGGGGAGGACACCATCCTTAGGGTCCTTGGGATCAAAAATGCAGACTGGCAATGATCAGCTGTGTCTGCTCACACTTTGCCTTAGGCTGATTGTGATCAACCTCATGTTTTGGAGGTTTGGAAGGGATAAAATCTGGTGGACAGAAGAGGGAGGATGCAAAAAGGAAGAAAAGGGGGGAACAATATTGCTGAAGACCCCAGACTGATCTTTGGTTTCTCTTGTTTGAGAAGAATTGGGTGTCCTTCTGCTAAATAATGCATAGTGGAGAGCACACAAGAAGCATCTGCAAGAATGGGAGGAACCCAACTAGAACAGCAATTAATGTGCTTTTTAAGTTGGTATAGGTCAAAACTTCCCCTCCATGTCTCTTGGAGTGAACAAAGCTGAAGTGGGTGGCCATCTCAAATGGATATGGGCAAAGCAAGGGATCAAGTGTAGTACACTGAGTCACTCCTTTTAGAGAATTGCCTCAGAAAAGATCCCGGCTGTGAGAAACTGGCAAGTCTTGAGGGGCAGCTTGGCACAGCCAGTGCCAGAAGTTGTGTGGGGTCAGGGTTTCTCTGTTGGGTCATGCTGGGAGCAGGGATGGGAGCAGGAATCAGTCGTGAGGTGGAACAGGAGCCTCTTTGGAGATCAGGTGGTTTTGCATTATCTGGAATTGAATAAGAGCACTGAAAATAATAAACCAGCACCACAGAAAGGGCTGGGTAATTAACCTGTCTCTCTTGTGAGCTTCTCCTGCCAGGCTCTCTGTTTATTGTAAGTGGTGTCCAGCCCCTAAAGAGGTCAGGAAGCACCTGCTTTGGTATTTGCATGCACTACAAGGTTTTTGAGGCAGGGACTGTCCTTTGGTGGCTTGTGCTGGCAGCCTTCAGAGCCAGAGCTCCTGGCTGGGGCACACCTGCAAGGCAAACCTTAACAACCAGGTGCCCAATTCAGCCACTGAAGGTGAAGCATCTTGTTTCTGGCTGGGCAGATGACTCAGACTCAGAGCAAATTAGAGTTAGCTTGGGTGGAATTGTGATGTGTATGTCTAGCCACCACTTGTGGGGAGGGTCAGTCACATCATCACAGCTCCATTAGGAATGATGCAGGCATTCTCCACCCGCAGAGAATTTGGCCCAGACCTTTTAAGTCATATCCTTGTGGTAATTTGATTTCCCTCTGCATTAAAGACATTAACATTTTAAGTATCTTAGATGCTGATGTGACACATGGACCAGTGGAAATGGTGGTTTTGCATGTGCTGACATTCAGCCCCTCTGAGCAATGTCCCAAACACCAAACTGCTTTTGGAGCATCTTTGCCCCAAAAGGAGCTGCTACTGTGCTGAAATTAGAGCCCAGATCACTCTTCAGAGAAGCAATTTGCCTGATCCTTGGGGGATATGACATTAGCATGGTGGCTATCATCAGTCAGAGGGCTCCCTGATCTGCAGGCATTTAAGTACTCCCCACTCTGGAATGGGCCACTGAAAGACTTATAAAACTCTCAGATTCTGGGAAATCTGGGCTAAGTTTTTCAGGAGGCACAGTGAGGCATGAGACTGAGAAAGGTATCTCTGGAAATGGATTTTTCTTCAGGGCTTGCAAGACTGCTCACTACAGAGTGCTTCAGGTTTTTGTGACCTTAGGTTAAGTTCACAAGCCCCATGGACTGTAAATAAAAAATATGAAGCTGATTTTATGTTTATTTTGTTTTCCAGAGGGTTCAGGATTCAGGCTTTGTTGAATGGACAGCTATATTCTCTTTCAGGCATGAAGCAGCTCCTTCTCTTGTCTCTCCTATAAAAAGGTCTGGCAAATACTAGCTTTTGCTGCACAGCCTTGGGATTAAGCTTTCCAAAGGCAACTCTTCATCATGGGGCATTCATTTCTGGGATGCTTGAGCACAGCTTGCTGGAACAGTCTCTCCTTTGGAGGTCTCCAACTGCTGTATCCTTCAAAGAGTCCTCCAGAGAGATGCCTCAGACACAGAGCCTCTTAAAGGTCTGGTCACTCCTGAGAGCCCTGCTATGCCTGTAGTGTGACTTTGCTCTCTCCCAGACCTTTGCTCTTGCTCGTTCAGCCCATCCTCCAGTCCATTTTCAGTTCAGCCCTTTGGTAAATTCTTCTCTCACACACCTTCCCTCTGCTGACTTTCCCATTCAGGATGTGGATGCAGGAATCAACCAAGACACTGGTTGTGGTGGATTAGGCATCAAGTCATTTGCATTTCCTCGCCACTGCCAATTACTACTCTTGCAGCAAAAGGCAGAGTGCATGCACTGACTGGGGCTGCTGCTCCTGATGGGAAAGCCAGAAGGGAGCACTCCTTCCGTCTCAACATGTGCTGTGCACACTGACTGCAAGTCCCTGCATGCTGTCAGCTCGTTCCGTGCGCCTCTCCTTCAATGCAGCAACGTGCAGGCTGCACTAACCACCCCAGCTCCCTCAAAAACAGTTTGGGGTTTGACCAAGGGAAAAACGCCCTCCTTGGGAAAGAGCTGATATGCAGGGAAGTGATTTTGTCAGAGCTGCTTGCTTAAGCACGTGGAGACAACTGCTCAGGGTCAGCCACGGATAACAAGCCTTCAGATGACAAATGGCAGTCCTTGGCTGTACAGTAAGGGGTGTATGTTCCCAGCATGCTCCCTCTGAATTATTGCAATGGCAGCACTCACTTCCCTTCTCTGGGAAAGAAACAAGAGCAAAGCAAGCAAGAACTAGCAGCAGATGGTCCCTCCTGTGCCCAGATCGTTCCAGCCAAAACAAATCTACATCCCCAGCTGAAGGGAAGGGTACAGGAATAGAACAGGAGTGTGACTCAGATCCAGTGACTCAGACAGCAAGGCGAGGGGAGAGAGGGAGGGGGAGAGGCTGAACCTGGCGCAAGAGCCTCTTACGGATGACAGTGATTATTGCTATTATTCCTGTGAGTGCTTGCGGGCACTGACAACTCTCACTCCTGTTCTCTTTTTTAGGGTTGTTTTTCTCTCTCTCTCTCTCTCTCTCTTTTTTTTTTTTTTTTTTTTTTTTTTTTTTTTTTTTTTAATATTTGCCATGTCTCTCTTTCTCACTCTTCCCTTTTGTGGGAAAGCTGTGAGCACCCTCCTCTGCATATTTATCTGTTTGTGAGCTGGTAAATAGCTGGCCAAACACTTGTGTGCCAGATATCAGATAGACTCAGCTGTTTGCATGCCAGTGGAAAATGCCACAAACCCATCCCCAGCCCTCTGTTGGGGCAGCAGCCTGGGAGATTCCAGGCATGGTCCCCAGCTCTCCTCCCCCCCTCTCATCCCCAGCCCTCTGTCCTGTGGCACTTTTTCCATGGGCCTACCCACAGCAGTGGTTATGTCGAATGAGGATGATGTTTGCCCAACCTTAGCAAGTCAGATTTTGAATAATGAGCTCAAGTGCTGAACTGTTGGTATTGTTCTGTCAGAGCTGCCATGCAGGTCAGATCAGCTACTGCCACTTACTCATGGCTAAGATGTTTTTGTGGCGCTTGGCTTTACCATGGAGGGATGGATTCCCATCTTGATACCCCTTAGATAATGTGGAAGGCTTTGCAAAGCTCCTGAAAAGCACTATCACTAGAAAAACTAGGCCATTGGGTGAGATCATGCATTAAGCACTAGGGGCTGGCTGAACAATCTGTCCCAGAAACCAGCCTTGGATTAGAGCTGTGCTGTGCTCTGGCCCTTGGCACAAGCACAGGTGGGACGAAGGGCCCAGATCCTGCCTGAGCACATTGGAGGAAAACCACCCTGTGGAGCAGAGCATCCTGCCTTGCCCAGGTCCTGAGTGTGAGGGGGCTGAGCAGGGAGCAGGATGCCCTATGGAAACCCAGATCCTGCTGTGCACCAGTAGAAATTCTGTTTCGCCATCCCAGGTCATCCCCTGGGTGCCTTCCCCACCCACCCAGGCAGAATCATAGGCTTCTGAATTGTGTCAGACCCCAAACTGCTCCACACTAACCCCACCAAATGAGGTCTATCCCATGGCAATAAGCTCTGTGAGGACTGGCATTGTATGTTGATGACCCCTGAGCAAAGTCCATAGTGATGATGTAGAGCTAGCACACACAATTTGGGCGGTGCAATTGTTTGGAAGAACCAGAATGGCTGGAAAGAAATGGTCTCACTGACTTCTAGCTAAACCTGGCGCCCTAAACTGAGTCTACAGTGACTGTAGCAGGTGTCCCACACTCATTTTGGATTTCATGGGTGACAAGAACCAGCATATGTCTGCTTTAGGACATAGAGGTGCTTGAATGCACCATCCTCTCTCCTGGAGTGGGTCCCATCACCAGTACAGTGCCTCTGGACACAGCAGAGCTGGCAGGGGACTTACAGCTTACTCATCACGAATGCAGACAGCAGCACCCCAGTCCTAAACTGAGGGGTCCTCAGGGACAGAGCCGAGGCGCAGAAAGGAGCGAGTGCCAGCCCACACACTGCTCACCAGGCAGGGAGGGCCTCGAGAAAGCCCTGTGGTCACTGGCCCGGCCAACACATCTGGGCTGAGGAAACACAACCCAAAACTTGAGGTCCCCAGCCTGCTGGGTTTGGAAGGTTTTCTCCTTGGGAGAAAGCAGAGAAGGAAGGTAGAGACTGTCAGACCTTGGGTCATTGCTGAGGGGCATCAGGGAGATGCGATTTGAAAAGATGAGACAGGTTGAATTTATATTAAAAATGTATATAGATGTTGTTATACAAACTATATAGCTATTTTTAACTTTGGTACCCACTCTGGGTTTCATTTAACCGAACAGGATACAGGAGGTAAAACTTTCTTCAGGTCTACAAGATGTAAAGGCCCAGTGAATTGTCACACTTGAATGGCTTCCCCCTTCTTTGCATGTGTTGGTGACACGTTATAGACCATTGCAGTGCTATATTTGCACACATATAATGTGCTGGTTTTTTTAAAAAAAAAATGATTCAGCAGTAATGCAGTCTGCATGCACATGTGAGTAACTCAAGGGGAATTTTAACGTAAAGCCCCTTCTCCCCAGTTTGTGCTCCAGCCCTGCTAAGGGCATGAAAATACAGCATGTTTTCTTCACTTTCTGTTCTTGACCACCTTGTATAGTGCCTGTACAGGACGAACTGCCTAAAAGATGAAGCATGAAGGAGAGATCAAAAGCTTTGGGGTCAGACCATCAATCCACAGTGTCCATGTTGGCAGAGAAGTGAACCTTTCTTTCCCAGCCCACGCCGCTGCCCCCGAGGCACGACCTTTACAAGCAGATACACTAATGCATGATCTGATGCTGCATCTGCCACACTGCTGTTATACCCACAGGCTGTTTCTGGGGGAGAATTTGGATGACCTAGATGCAAGTTTTTGGTTCTTTCAGGGAAAATAGTGTCTGAAGTCAAGATATTTGGGTGGGAATCAGGGGTTATTTAACAATCAAGCTCAGGCACAAGATTCCTATGTAAGTTCACTAAGTAACAGGGATGCTAACTATGGTGACCTAGGGTGCTGTTCAGATGAACAAGGCATCTCTGTGTGCTATCAGGGCTGAGAGAGTTTAGGTGGGGGGAAATCATTAGATTATAGTCTGACTGATGCACTATTACTCTTAGCTATCTATCCTTTACTTGTGCTCATCTATAGCATCTCTTCCAGAAAGGTGTCTAGTCATGATCTGAAGATACCAAGAGAAGGAGAAGCTGCCCCTCCCCTTGGTCATTCGTTCCAGTGGTTGATCACCTCTTTGCTAAACACGTGCACCTTGCAGCTAATTTGAATTTGTCTGGTTTCAGCTTCTCACCAGTGGTGCTTGGTGTTTATGCTATTCTCTACTACATTGAAAAGCCCTGTTGCACTCTCTGTTTTCATCCAATGGAATTAATTATATGCTGATCTTAACTCACCCTTCAATATTCCCCTCTATCCCTCTTTGGGTGCATGAAACAGATCGAACAATTTCAGTATCTTGCTCTAAGGCATTTGCACTCCTTAATTCATTTCTGTGGCTCTTTCTTGCCCTCACTTTAACCACCTTTTGAATATTAAAATGTGAGCCCCAGGCCTGGTTGTGTTATCTTATCCACTTTAGTCTCAGTGCTTTATGTGGAGGAAAATTAACCTCCCTGATCCTACTTACCACTTTCCCTGTGTGCTTAATCCCAGGCAGCCCTTGCCCCCATTTGCCAGGAGAGGTGCCTGCACTGAACCACTCATCCACAACGACCCCCAGCCCTCCTTCAAGAGCTCTGCTGCACTTGCAGCCAGTCCTGCTGATAATGAACATCCTCCCCTCTTCCTCCCTCCCGGACTGCAGGAATGCATTGCAAGTGAGCCCTGCTTACCCAGCAGCCACCATACCCTGGCATAGCTGCCTCTTCAACCACCCTGCCCCCAAATGTGGGCATCAATGCCCTCTGTCAGAGGCCCTTTTGCATTGTCTTCCAGATTGAGGATAAAAAACCATGGGGTAAAGCAGGGCTGAGTCTCAAACCTGCTTGGAATTTGTTGTTCGGTGATGAGTCCTCACTGACAACAACATTTTGAGATCTGTCAGTTATCCAGCTCTCAATCTGTCTCACATATCCTCTGGTTCATACTATTCTGTGCTATTTTTTAAGCAGGATGTCATGGTTTTAGCTCAATCCCCTTGTAGAAAATCTAAGTATAGCATATCTGCGTAGTTACTTTTATCAGGCAACTTTGTAATCTCCTCAAAGAACTAAATCAGGTTTGTTAAGTGCTATTTTCTCTACTACAACATTGAATCACATTCACAGAAGAGGGGAATGCTGAGAGGCTACTAAGTTTATAATTCTTAAACTTATTATTCTTATTCTATTTTTATATATTCTTCTGCTGTCCTCACCTAAATTGGGAAGACTGATCTTGTGTTTGTTGTTCACTTGGATGTAGGACCTACCAGCAGGATCTTTGCAGGATCACCAAGTCCCTGGCCCAGATCACCTTTGGAGGTGGCAGTGGCTCAGTGAGTGCTTTGCACATCAGTGGGTTTGCTTTGGGGAGCACAGCCCAGAGAAACTGATTCTTGTGAGGCACAGGCAAGGCTGTGGCTGTGGGTACATCTCTGCTGGCCATCTCTTGGTTTTGGGATGTACCACCCAACCATGAGGGCTCTGTCCCTCCTGCTCCTTCCACCCTCCTGCAGGCGGTCTGTCAGTACCTGATCAGGGGATACCACGTCTTCATTGTGATAAAGATCTGGAGAAGACAAAAGAAAAGGGATGTTCTCAGGTGTTGGTTGCTGTCTTTCCTCCTGAGAATGGCTATGCTCAGGTCCCTTGGGTCAGCCCAGCTTTAATGCACTAAAAAGCAAACTGAAGCCTTTGGGCCTAAAGTCTCCCTGATGGAGTGAATGTCCCACAGGTTTCTGACACTGCCCTAAGCCGACCCGCTTGGTAAATTTTCTGTGGTGAGAGTTGTAAAAGTTTGTCTCTGGTTCCCAGCTATGAGGGTGCACTGCAAGGAGGCAGTGGAAGATTGTGCAGCACCTGCAAGGACCTAGTCCCCTTCTGTGTGGGATGTGTTAGCAGCTGAAGAGCTGAGCTCCTGCTTTTCTTTATGCGCTCTCCTGACTCAGCCGATCTCTGTTACAAGCACAGCTGCACTCAAGAGAAGAATATGTTATAAAGAGAGTTCAAACTGGCTCTTCTGCTGTGGTAAGTTTTCAGCTACCACCTCTGAAGCACATCCTTCCTTCCTGATGGCCACGTCAAATGGTTTTGCAAAGACACCGTGGAGAGGAGACCCAGACATGTGGTGTTTGGTGGCCTCCTCTTCTGCAGAAACGCTGAGTGTCCTCATCACTTCCTGTCTTTGTGTGGTTATTAACAATTAAATAACTCTGAGGATGAGTAGATTTAATCAATTAGAAGAGAAACACCCCAGTCTATGCCCTCTGAACACCCCAGGATGTCACTGGGTCATGGGGGACTGGGAGGCCAGGTTTTGTTTAACTTGAAGTCTTTCCTAAGAGGATGGGAGCTCTCACAATTTGTGTCACAGTAACCAAGATCTAAAAAATGTGCCATGTTTCCACTGCGATTTTCTCTCTCAGATGTGCCAGCTGCTCTTTTTTCACACTTTTGCTGCACATTTACGAGAGTGAGAAGGAATGCACACACACACACGCACATACACACAGCTGCAGCTGTGAGACCAGCCTGGCCTTAGCCCACACAGTGCTGTTAAGCCCAGAGATGTATTTAGTTAGAGCAGAAGAAAGAGGAAAAAAAAAAAAAAGACAAAGGAAAGAAAAAAGGGTTGGTGTAACTATGTCTGGATTCCCAAACACCTGCATCAGGCTTTCCTGATATTTCTGCAGACATTTGCATCAGAGATACAGCTGCCACAGTGCTCACACAAGACCTTAACCTTCATTTGATCGTGGCTCAATTCTCCTTTCATTTTCTCTTACTTAAAACAGAGCTGAAATCTCATGTGCACCCAGGGCTGCAATGGTCGGAGCCCATGCTTGTAAAAAGTATCCAAATCTATTACACCAGTTTAACATCATTTAGTCAAAGGGCTGCAGGAGGCTGTATGTGCTCTGTCAGCTTAGTTTAATTCCAATACATGAAGAACAAGCTTAAACCACTATCTGTAATGGATTTTAAATAAGACTGAAAATTTGTGTGCAAAGAAAGCCTAATTTGATGGTGTTGTAGCTTCAGGAAGGGCAGACCTTTCTTGCTGTTTTAAGGGAAGAAACAAGTGTTAATTTGTGCTATTTTTATTCCCTCTGCACTATTGCTTTCTAGATTAACACATTAGTTTATCAGATGCTGAGAACTTAAATAAAATAACCAGGGCCAAATTCCCACCTGCTGAATACATTTAAACAGGCTTTTCCCTGGGGTGTTCAGAGTCTTCTCCTTCTACTCAATTTTCTGGGGCATGGCAACACTCACCACTGTGGTCCCTTACTGGAAACTGCCCAGGTATATCACAGCTGCCTTAGACAAGTAGCTCCAGGAGTGAGAAATGTGTCAGGCAGCTCATTCATTCATCTTTCTCAGCTTAGAAAAAAGAGAATGGGGACTGCAACCTGGTGTTTCTACATGGTTTCACTCTCTGGTTTTCATGAGGTAGCAAAAAGCTGAAGATTCTTTAGAGGAAGTCAAGCAAAAAATTTCAAGGAGATTTCTTTAAAAAAATAAATCAAACAACAACAACAACAACAAAACCACACATACACATGCACACACAAAAGAAAATAAAAAACCGAGAGAAAAACAGAACAGCAACAGCTGAAATGTTTCTCTTTTTCTTGGAGATTCTGTAAAACCCCTTGCTTAACTAAACCTAGATTTGGAACCTACACCAACCAAAGAGCTTTCTTTAGTTAAAACCTCATCCGCAATTCAACTTAGAAAAAATACAATGACAATAAGCACAAGCTTCAGAAAAAAAATGAGATGACATCTGTTCTTTAGGCAAGACTCCTTTGTCCTGAATTCTAGAGAGCTGGTTATTTAAGGAGAGAATTATGTGAACAACAAAGATTAAACAGAAGCAGCAACACACCCTGATGCAAGCTTGAGGGTGTTGAAATTGCTCTGCTCTTCTCCCCAAAGACATTTCAGATCCCATTTCTTGAACACTGTTTATGTTGAAAGTGCTCACATTCTGATTTCCTCTGCAGCCAGTTCACTGCTCTCTGCAGTCTCTAAAAGCATCATCAAGCGTTTCCTCATTAGATAATATCATCACACACCCTAATGATTAGGCTCAATGAGTCACCTTCCTTTTTGGAGCCCTGTATTCAATCCAAAATTGTGTATCCTCTCTCTCTCTCTCAGAGAACTCCCTCCACACAGAGATGTCCCAGGAGACCAGCCCAGCTGTAGCAACAAGTTCATTAGCCAACCTATTGTGGTGGATTCTGAAACCCCTCTGTGAGATGCCAGGCACAATCAGACCACGCCAGGGTTAGGGGTGCTGCGTGCTGGGAGCACTGTAGGCACTTCAGAAAGGGGAGCCCTTGCCTCAAAGAACTCTGACATCTGAAAAGCAAGAAGCCAGCTAAGAGCTTAGAGAAAGGCTTTGGGGATCCAGAGGATGATAAACAATCAGTGTGACTGTGGGCACTTGGGATGAGTAAAAAGGAGGGACTAAATATACCATGTCTATGGGGAAGGATAAGGAAGAAGAAGAAAATGCTGAATTGAGACAATGAAGAGTGTTGTAAGCAACAAAGTAGAGGCTGGTAGAAGAGGAAAAGGGATGGGTTCCTCCTGTTTGATTACAAAGGCCTTTTCCTGTCATCTTGCTTGCAGAACAGGTTTTATTATTTATCTCTTTTTTTTTTTTTTTTTTAATTTCAGGCAGCATTAGCAGCAATTATAAAAATAATGGCATATTTATTGCCATGTGCAGTATTCACATTCCTGTGAAGCCCACAGTCAGGAAGAGGGCCCTTCTCCAGGCTCTGTGGCTAGGAGAGGGGACAGGCTGGGTAGGGCAGTGGCCGTGGCCACCTGCACAAGCAGCCAGCTTGGCTGGGACAGCAGCCAGGAGGGGAAAGCCTGTCACTCTCACTAAAGTTTTCATTAGAGGGCTTTCCTGCCTCTCCCCATCAGCAGTAGTGAGTGGTGGACTCCTCAGGACTTTTACTGGTTTCATTTATTTTTATTTTATAAACATTGCAAAAACCTGATACTTCCCCCAGCACATGGCTGTTTGCACCCCCTTTCTCACAAGTATTTATAGGGCTCCCCTCTTTGCAGCTTCTGGATGCCTTGTGTTTTTAACTGGATCTATGCTCAGATTTACCCCTCCTGTGCAGGGTAGCTGTGTGCAAGCACATACAGCTGAAACTGAGGCAACCAAGTCCAAAATGTAAATCTAGAAGTGGCTGCCTCAGGTGCAATTTAATGCTTCCAACATCCCAAAAGTAGGTGGAGAAATACCTTAATTCCCAGAGGGACACTTTCTAGAAGATGTTTTCTGATCACACGTAACACTTGTTTGGTTCTGAACACACCAAGCAAGTTGCTGCCTTTTTAGGGAGGATGTTCGTGTGCTCCCTCTCACTCACCCAACCCACTGATAGGATGTGCCACCCTGCAGGAACACATCCCCTCTGCCAAGCCACAGGGCATGACTGCCTGCTGTTCCTGGTGAGATGGTGACTCACTGCAGCCTCTTGGGTAAGGAGCTCATGAGCATCCCCTCCATATCTAATGAGGTGCATTTCTTCTCTGCATAGAATCACAGAATGGTATGGCCATTTAGATTGGAAAAACCTCCAGGATCATTGAGTCCAACAATCAGCCTACCACAGCCAAGGCCACCACTCAGCCACATCCCTAAGCACCACATCTACACATCTCTTAAATACCTCCAGGGCCTGTTCTGAATTAGGACCCCCTCCCCATTGTATGCCTGGTCCCTGGGGATCCTCCACCACCACAGAGGGTTTTAGAGCAGAGGATGGAGGTGTGGGACCTGCAGCCCCACATGACAAATACCTGTTCACAAACCAACCCTCCCCTCCAGCAGCCTGGCTGCTGCTGCACACAGGGGATGGAAAGGTGCCCATTTTGGGGCTCTGAGTGCTGGTCAGAGGGCTCTGTACCCTCTGTACCTGCTGCACCAGCTGTGCAGTCTGAGCTTTCAATGGAGGGTTACCGTCACCATTGGCTGCCAGCTCTCACTGAGGACAGCAGCTTGCCTGGAGCTGCCTTGCACTCCTCCTCTCTCTTTCCATCCCTGGGGCATCCAGTCTCTCTTAGGCTGCCTTCCTGATGCCGCTGAGGACTTGAGGTCCACCTGGCTGTGTGGACCCAGGATATTTCTCCCTAAGAAGGAAACCTCTCTTTCACTCCCCTCCTTTCTCAAGCATCGCTTAGGTTTCATTGTTCTCGTCATCAAAGAGGATCTCTCAAACACTGTCCCAGCAAGTCCCACCCGACAGAGGACGTTTTGTGCCCTGCGAACCAGCGAGAGGCACAGCTGCTCTGTTTTCTGTCTGTTCTGCCTTGATAATATTTGCTCCCAGTCATCCGCCTCCTCCTAGGTCTTTTCTCCAGAGGAGGTACTCTTGTCTCCCTGTCATTGTTTCATAGACACACGCTCAGAGATTTCCCAATGGTAGTATGTGGCAACAATGAATCCCCAGTGCACGGAAATGCACATGAAATTGTATTAGTCACACACAATTAGGCAACGCACAGTCACCATGCAATCAGGGGAAGCCTAGATGCAGATTATTGAGGTGCAGAGGTTTTTGATGAACCATATTGTCACCCCAAAATGCTAATATATGAGAAACAAAACATTTTCCCTGAAAGAGTTGTACTGGGCAAATTTTTCAATTTGAATTGTATTTTAAGGGTTGGAAATTGCCCTTTTATCATTTCCAAAATGAAAAATTCATTTCATTTAAAATTACTTTTGATTTCACAATTTAAGCTAATGAGTTTTTTTTTAATGTGGCTGAATACAAAACACATCAAAGTTATCAAAATGAACCAGTGTTGATTGCCCCCACAGAGCTTTTTTTCACAGTTTCATTGTAAAAATGCTTATCATCACCTATATTTGCATGTAGGGAAAAACATTTAAACACTGAAAACAGTTGCAGGACAGAGCAATCATGTGTTGCTCAGCTCTAACGCAACAGTAATTTCACCACCTCCTTGTTACACGATTGTGATAGGCAGTCTTGTCTTCTTGACATCTTCCAGAGGAATCTTGCTTTCTGTAGGAGAGGTTCCCAGCTATGCAGTATTTACAAGCTGCAAATCCACACCAGACCTTTCAGGACACTTGCTAGACCACGCAGGGATGGAGGAAATGGATGTGGTTTGATTTGCCTGAGCTGGGTGGGGTCTCAGTGGATCTCAAATGGAATTGACAGAGCAAAGGGAGACCTTTGTGCGCTTTTCAGTCTCCAAGTGAGATTTCCAGCATTGTTTCCAGGCTGCAATCGGAGAATTACCCATCATTATAATTCCATTATAATAACTGGAGGCATGTTCAGTAGCTCAGCGTGTTTCCCATTCAGAGGTGGAATGTTTGCACACCCGTGGGTGCTGCTGGCCAAGGTGTTCCCTGGGACACAGGAGCTCTCCCAAGGAGGGCTGGGAATGCAATCACATGTGCTTGGATGGAGCATCCCAAAATTCCTGTGCGGCATCCTGCTGACCTCCATGGAGCCCTCCCTTTGGAAAATAGAGCCAAAAAACTCACTAAGAAAACTGGGTATCACCCTCATCAGTGTCTCCTCTGTGTTTCTTTGGATTTTCCCCTCCATCTGCACCCCCTGCCCTTTGGACCATACCTACAGTGCCACAGCAAGGCCACACTTGCAGGAGGGCCTGGCAGGTCCCTGGGCACTGCTAAGGTGTCCAGGATCATTAAACCACCTGGGTGCTCTTGGAATGGGGAGCAGCAACATGATTTAGAGAGAGCAGCAAAGGGGAATTGCTGGGATCAACCTCTTAGGTGCTACTTGCTTATTTGAGCTTCAGCCAATGCAGAGTATGTGGCTTTAGCAGCACCAGGGTTGTGCTGATGTGGTGTGTTGGAAGTTTTATAGAGTAAACTTTAATAGATTAATGTTTGTGCTTTGAGTTACCACAGGATGAGGGGCTGTTGGGGGAGCCTAACCTCTGTGTAAGTGGCCTGTGCAAGGCACCACTACAGACAGTAAATTGCTCAGCTTGGGAACAGATGCCAGGGAATCTGCATCCCAGTCCTTTCCCTTCCTGAACAATCAGTTTTTCTCCTTTGCTGTACAGAACAATTTATAACCTACCAAGAGGCACTGTGTCTGATGCTGATCAGAATTCTTTTCAAAAAGTCTTGCATAACACGGATGAAACCAAAACTACAGTGTGCTACAAACAAAGGTAATCTCAAATGCAGTAAAAAACAGAAACACTGGGATTTCCCTAAGACAAGTCTCACGTGTCCAGGCTTCACAGGAGTGAGATGACAGCTAGAAAAGAAGGCTGTGATGCCTCTGAGAACATGACAATAACCAATTTGTTTTGAATTATCTTGCATTCAGTATTTTACAGTAGAAACAAGACAGGGCATAAGACAGGAAGTGCAGAGTAAAAGCCCACTAACCACAAGCTTTTCTCAGCAAGAATAAATAAATTTAAAATAAACCAAAATCAACAGCATTAAACCCCAAAATATTTATGCTTAAATATTATATTTATGCTCTCTTTTGAAATATTCTTGTTTCAAACTCAAGAGGCAGGGCTGCTCACATGCCCAGCTGGCAGCATCTGTCCTTACTAAAGCAAGAGTTGTATCAGTCATCTGATTCCCATCTTACATAACCCAGAGCTCTGCCTGGCCACACTGCAGCTGGGCAGAGGGAAAAGAACCTGAGCTTTGCTGAAACACATTGTCACAGTGCTGCAGCAGTGTTGGCTCACCACGGTGTTTCCAAAAGTCAATTTCAGTAAAGATGCACAGGGTGTTCAATCATGTCAGGAGTTCTCTCCTCCAGCTGTAAAAATTAACAGGAGCTTGATTGCTCTGAAGTCTCTTGTTCTTGGACTCATCCTTCCATGTGGACCATCCCTTTTGGAAAGGCTGTGTGCCCCAGGTAACTTGAAAGGTAAAGCAAAGGTCTCCAAAAAGGACCCAGCTGTCACTTGCACAAAGAATGTTTTCCCAAGGCAGTCTGGCCAGCTCTCATGCTCCAAGATCCCTGGTCCTCAGAGGCTGAAGGACAGAGCCAGCGCCCATCCCTGGGACAGCTGAAAAGCACAGAAAAGGTTTCTTGGTTTGGCTGCTGCCCAGGACCTCCCCTTGCTCATAGTCTCCCATACCACTGCCATGCCCACAGCTTCTACCCAAAGTTTCCCCATTTTGGTTAACAAAGATGGCCTGGCCAGGAGGAAATGAAGCTCTTCCTTTTTTCTTTTGTTCTTTTATGCAATCATGCATCTGTCTCTCTTGTCCTGTCACCACAGAGATGTGCTTGCTGGATCCTGCAGTTGCCTCCCGCTGCCCTCTGAAGCAGCCATAGGGGACAGTGCTGTGACAGCAGGAGGAGCAGCAGGAATTCCAGTCCAGCCACAGTGTGGTCTCACAGCCTCCAGACACACGTTCCTCAGTGGTCCTTGAGAGCCCTTAATGTAGGTGTAGGTTTGTGAACATGCCCTGTTACCATATTTGTAAGAGTCCCCTTTACTCTTAATGCTTAGCACTTTCTAGAGATCTGAATTTTGCTTGTTAAAAAATCCAGCTTGCTATTGTGTAGAATCTGCATCAGAGCATCCCACTTCACTCTAGAGTTGGTTATATTTTAAATTAGAAAGCATTCATCAGGAGTAAGGAGAAGCATCTTTTCCTTACTCCCATTAGCTTCAAGAGCTCAAGGAAATCTTTCTCACAAAAGAAGAGCAAGGCTTGGGGCTTTCTCCTAATGCTGCCTTTGAAGTGCCAGCTCTTTGTCTCATGCACACATCCACAGCAGCACCTGTACTTGTTGGTGTATCCTCAATTGACTAATTTGTCCTGGTATATGAAATTCAAGCCACCCTGACTCACCTTCTGCCTCATCACTCAGATATGTGTCCATACCACAAGAACTGAGCACTTCCCAGGGCTGTCAGCCCTGCACAGGTAAATGCTGCTCAGCTCATGGAGCTCTTCAATCCCTCTCTTTTTTCCAAGTGGAGGAGACTTTACTCAGGAAAGGTTTGCACAAGGAGGGGTTTACATCTCAAGTTTTTTCACTCTCTGTGAGCTTTTGCTTCTCTCTAAACACAACACTGAAGCTCTGCACATTGCTATTCTACGGATAAACCCAGTCTCCTGAAAAACTTGCTTCTCCATTGACCTTTTCAATCCATTGAGCTTTTATGTGACTTGGATGCTTTCTTTAGCTCAATATTTATACAGTAAACATACAATGTATGGATGATTGTTAGAATTGCAAGCTCTGTGGGACAGAGGCTGGTTCCCTGTTTTGCACCTTGCACAGCCATTGCCAACACAAGGCACAGCTACAGCAACAACATTCCTATGGCTTTGGAAGGCACAGACTGTGACTGGCTTTGTCAGGCACAATGGAGCTGCTATTAACAATTCCTCTGAGAGAGAAGTTTCCAAATTCACCTTTCCTGCAACGTCTGAGGAGAATGGAGGGGGTGTTGAATTCTATCACGACAATATTAGAAAGAAGATGAGTCAAATACGCCACAAGGGTGTCCATCAAAGAGCAGAGATAAAAGTACTGAATTCCAGCAGCAAATTGTGCCTGGCAGCCAGGATGAAATAATGCTGCTTGAAGGGAGTGAGGGGAAGTGTCAGGGCACCCCAGGTGTCAGGAGTGCCTCTGTGAGCTCCACAAGAGTGGAGTTGTCTTTGCTGCGGCGCTGCAGACTCTCTGTCTGACGCTGAGTGAGTCACTGGCGTGTGGCTCACTGCAGGAGTGCAAGTGCCTGGCTGCTGTGGAAATCACTGCAGGTCAGGTGCTGAAAGAAATGTAAGGATCTCAGTGTCTTCTCTCCTATGACGTGCAGATAATACTTCCTCTATTCCTTTGTGTGGCAAGGTCTTTGAGGAATTAAGTCATTTATGCTCAACGCTGAGCTTTGGGGATATTCTTCTCTGCTACTTTGGTGCAGCAATAACTGGGGAAGTCCAAAATTTGTTCTGCTGTTTGTGGAGAAGCTTGTGGACATTTGCAGCCCCAGCACAACCTCTTCTTGCCCAGGCAGAGTGGGTAAAGGCCCAGGGGGGTCCAGGTGATGCCCAGAGAAACATGACCTGGCACCCTCAATGGCCCTACCTCTGCTCTGGCACCAAGGCAAGGCAGCTCCGCTGTGCCCCACTTCATCAACAGGACTGCCACGCTCCTGGTGGGGCAATGCTTGGGTTTCTCTGTTGCAGAATGATAGCAGAACCACTGTGGCTGGGAAATCCTCCCCAAGGGATCATCCCTGTCTGCAGGGCACACGCCGGGCGGCCCAGGCCTTGCCAGCCAGCCCTGGAGGAAGCTGCCTATGCTGTGAAATGAATTTTTTAACCAAGAAACAAGGTTTCCTTTCCTGTAACCCCAGACTTATGAGTCAGCTTTTCACACATCAATTATTTACAACAAAAAGCAAGAAAAGCAATTTTAAGATTTTGTAGGATGGAGGGAAAGTGGTGATATAGCCCACACCACTCCTAAGTTAAATGTATTCTCTTTCACTGCTTTGCAGGTCCCCAAGAAATTTTCTTTATCTTTGCACCGTCTTCTGCGTGTAGCAGCTCCAGGCCTCCATTTATGTTTAGCCCCAAGGTCAGTGCAAAGCAAACCTGTTTTACTGTTAGGGAAAGGGGTCTGAAATAACAGAGGTCTGAAATAACTTGGCAATTCCTTTAATTCCCCATACCAGCTATGTCAGGATCCAAAAGCAGCATGTGTGCATTCCCTCCTAGGAGACAGGAATTCATGTAAGGACTCCTATCCTGTTTGTGCGAGGTAACTGAAGGCTTTCATTTATGCACCCTTGGTAATGAGTGCTCACTTCTGGACTGTAAATGAAAATTGCTTTGAGTCACAAGGAAAATCCATGCAACCCTCAAGCTGCATGTCTGACCGTGCTGCTAAACGTGGAGCCACAGAGGCTAAAGGGGCCTTCCTTAAGTGGCAGAGGGATCCTTTGCTGCCTAATGTATTTTCCAGCTTCCAAGAGCTGTTTGGCTGTGGTGATGATGTTGTGAGGTGGTGACAAAGGATGCAGGAAGTTCTTATGAGGAGGACGCCATGATGAGGAAGCAAACAAGATGAGCTGTTAATGAAAGACAAAAAACACTGAGATCCCTCAGAATATGTGGGGATTTTTCTGGTGAGTAATACCAACATTTTAGGAACAGAAAAATGAGTCACTCATACTCCACATGAACTCCTCTCATCCTGCCATGATTCAAGAACAAGTGTATTCCCATAGAGTCTTTCACCACAGGATAGAGTCAATGATCTCTCCTGCAGAGAAGACAAAGTTTCAGCATTTGCCTCAGTCCCCTGTGTCCTGAGATACCTGCAGATGGGAAGAGTCATTAGCAGCCCTAAGGGAAAATGTGAAACACCTGTGGGCTCTGTCCAGCGAGAAGAGCAGCTACCCTGTTCTCTCCCCACCCAGCTGGCAGCAATCTGCACCAAAAACTACATAAGGGATTATGTTACAAGCACCTTTCCTTCTCTTCCTCCAGCCCTCAGTTGCTTGGGTGCTGTTGGATGCTGTGGATGTGGAAACTCCCTGCCCCATCTTGCTTGGAGAGATGCAGCTGCTTGAAGTAAGTTGGGTGGGTGAAGGTCTTTGTTATGATGAGCTGGTCATGGACTCTTGCACAGGCACTCATGGGAGGGCTGTGAGCAGTATCTGTAAACAGGTTTCATGCAAACATCGCTATCCTTGGCAGCTGCAGTGAAAAAGCTGTGGCTCAAACGAGCGTCTGGTTCCTCAGCCTTTCCTGTGCTATGATCTCATGTTACAATGTGAGCAAACTTCCTATCTGTAAAGAAGGGAAGTAGAGAAGCCTCTGGGGAGCTGAGGTGGATTTTCCCTTCTTCCCATCAGGTGCTACTTTTAGCACAGGGCTGTGGTATAACCAGGAGCCTGGCTCAGGGTTAATCAGGGCTCCTTGCAGCCCTGCTGGTGAGATGCTGACCCTCCATGCTTCTTGCTGAGCTGCTGCTGTGCAAGCAGCATGTGGTGTGGCCCCAGGGGTCCTGCCTGCTTTGGGACCCTGCCCTGCCTCATTGGAGCTGGGTTCCCTTGAAGAGGAAGGTGTGGGAAGCGGTCAGCATGAACAAATGGAGCCTCCAAGAGGCATGGAGGGGCTGCATCAGGCTAGCTGTTCTGGCAAGCTGCTTTGTAGCTTTATTTTTTTCCCTAGCCCAAGATCTGGGGCTTTTACTGTGCGTAGGGGCACCCTGGTTGTTCAGGGAAGAGGAGAGGGTCTGTGTATTCCCATACAGCAGGGATCCTGGGGACCCATGGCTTCCCAGCTGGGCACAGTTGGGAATGGGTGAGTTTCATACCATCCTGTGCCAGCCAGCTACAGCAAGAACAGCAGGAACTTGTCGGGATACCTTTGGGATCCAGGTGTTTATTTTGATAGCGTGGCTGTGTTTGGATTTGTGCTCTTGCAATTTTTCTTTTTTTAGAAGCAGAGTGGATTAGTCCTGGCTTGTGCAATTGTTGTACCACATTCTGGCTTTGTGTTGTACAGGGCTCGGCAGTGGTGTCAGGAGACGTGCCCCTTAAGTACTCTTATTATTTATCCTCATTGTGCAAGCTGCACCAAATAAGTACCAGGCATTTCCAGAAATTGCTATTGATTGGGCAACTGCGTTTACAAAGCTAATCAATAAGTTCCCCCCACCACCTATTTATTTGTGATACAACTGCTCTCTTTGTGTGCCTCATGTGCTTTCCAGAGTTTGTAATTTGTCCAGTGTAAATAGCTGATTTCATTCTTTTTCCTGGGGAAAAAATAGCCCAGCTATTATAATGCCATGTCTCTTCTGGTGAGGGAGGTGTATGTGTCTTCCTGCCTTTAGGGTGGGTAATCTCACCCTTCACAGGAAGAAGATGAAGGGATGGGAAAGAGCCTTGTTGTTTCCTGAACACCAGAGTTACTGAAGTCTCCTGTGGATTTTTGTCCTTTGGCCTTTTCATCCTACTTCTGTTTCTACCATAATAAGCCCGGCTCTTTTCACACTGCTCTTCCTGTGGCTCCGTCACACGGAAGATAACGTCATGCTGGAGCTGGGACAGAGCTGGGCAGGCTCGGCTTGGCCAGGCAGGACACACGTGTGCTTGGCCAGGCAGCTGCTCCCCAGGGCTGCTACCACGTGCCCTTCCACACTGGGAACTCCTCTGGATCTCTACCTCCCGTCCTCTGTGGGTTCTGCCAATTCCTGTGGGCACTTGTTGGTGAAATTTCTACCACTCTTCCAAATGTGACCCAATTGAGTCAAAACCTTTCGAAGTTCTTTGATAAGGATGGATGGTGGATTATCTGAGTGTCAGTCCAAAAAGAATCCTTTGTGTGGATGGCTGAATTGCCAAAATATTTAGCGTTCTAGTTAGGTTTCAAATTAAGAAGAATTTGGACATCTTCCTCTTCTGGCCTCAAATTACTTTGTTTATGCTGCCCCTCCAGGCCTGGTTTGCCTATGGTGAGAATGAGAAAGCACATAAAGCCCTTCTAAAGGATTTCCCCACAAACTGTAAACACTAGAATTTTGCAAGATCTTATTCTGTATTGTGGGACTACTACTAAAGAAACATTGGCTTTTCCTTGTCCACTCTGACTGTGCCCTGTGTGAACTTGGATACATGAATGTCCCCAGCTGTCTTCTCCATTAAGGAGAAACAGACCTACATTTGATTTTCAAAACCCTGTGTATCCCACATTTCTCTCTGAAATTTCCCAGTTTGATCTGTGCAGTCACCACATTCAGCCCTATTTTGCACAATTCACTTTACTCTCACACACAGATATCAGCTACTGGATCCAGGATGGGATTTAAATCAACAGGCTCACATGTTGACAATATTTTTCCAAGATTTTAAGAGATTTTCTTAGGAACTACTGCCCTGGCCACAGTAGTAAGCAAGGCCAAAACCAAAGTAGTGTAGAATGTGGTGCGTAAGAATATAAATTATTTTCAAAATAGTAACACTGGTATCTTTATTGTGTTCTTTCAGAAATTGTAGAACCAGTTGATCAGCCAACCTAAACAGGGCAACCCAAATAATCCTTGTTACAAAAGCATCTTGAAAATTGATGGCAAGGCAATAGAGTGCTCTGTATAAGGGACTCAGGGAGTTTTCAAAAGTTATATGTGCTGTTTGGACAAGTGGGTGACTGTCCAGCTAGAGCACAAATAGCCTAAAACAAACCACAGTAAATGCTGTTTCTTCCCCAGATGATCCCTACAGGACATGGGAAGAAGTTGAGCGTCTTGGGAAGGGGCAGAGTTTTGAGGATGCTGTGGGTACAGGGCTGTACCCACAGCATCCTCAAAAAGGAATCTTGAACCACTGAGCAAAGGGAAATGTGGGGGACAGTAGAGTACATGTGCTGGTGGAGGGAAAGTATGGGGTGAAAATTCTTAGATTGTGGAAAGAAGAATCTCAAGGCCTGAAAAAGCTTGGAAGACAAACAAAGGTGTATGATGAAATACTGTGTTTCTCCTCCTAAAAGTACTCCTACTGCCCATTTTCATGAGGTTTTTAAACAACAAAAAGAGCTTTCTTTGGCACTAGGTACAGTATAATACCATGTCCTGAAAAAGTCAAATTGACCTGTGTATAATTAATGTTTCTTTTTAATATACATGAAGGCTTGCAGCCAGTGGAGCTAAGCTCTTAAAATGTGAACCTTTGTCTTCTGACTTTGGTTGAGATTACATCAATTCAAGGCTGTAGACACAATTAAAATTAACTCCAATTCCTTCCTTCTGCTCCTCTGTACACTCAGTTGCTTGTCCACACCCTCAGCTTCTTGGATCATTGACTCAGATGTTTAAATGGAAAAATACTTAGCACAAGTTTATTGCAATGAGCAGAAGCAAAGAGGGTCTCTGCAAATATCTTGGTTCTTTGTATGCAGCTGGGTTCCCCTTTGTTTACTTGACTTCCCAAGTTATTTTCAAGCCTCTAAGGTCATTGCTAGTTAATAGTTGGCTAGAAATCAATAGACAGAGAGATGGTTAAAGATAAGTTTTAATAATGGGTGCAATCAAATTCTAGCAACTTTTTATCTCTCTGCCTCTGCCAGTGGTGGGTGTTTTTTGTGCATTGACTCCATTTATCTTCCAGCTGTACAAACTCCAGGCAGGATTTTTATCTTTGTAAAACAAAAAGTAGAAGCCCACCCTGGTGCTTAGTGCCCTGCTGCAGGAGAGCTGAGCCCAAATGTGCTTCACAGGATTTTCATCCCATGTTCACCATCACACTGAGGAAACAAAGCCCCTGTACAAGGGACTAAGAGCATCATCATCTTTGGACTGCTCTCTGAATGCATGGGGCATCTCAAAGCCTCAAGGAGCTTTGCTAGTCAGTTCAGTTGTTAAGTGGCTTCTGCACCTCTAAATGAGCATTTTGAAGCCAGATTTTAAAATCTTCATCTTGGAAGAGAAAGTGCTGTGACTTGATTTATGCCTTTAAACATGGGGCTTGCTTAATTTGGAGTGTGTGCAGGGCACTGCAGAAGTCTAATAGTTATCTCTTGCCAGCTGGACATCACCACACACAAAGCAGATCTCTCACAAATGCCTCTGGTGTTGAGTGAACCCTTGAACAAGTGTGCTCAAAGTGTGCTGCAGACAGTGGCTGCTCTGGGCTCACATCAGGTGCTGCATGATGCTGCTTGTCAAGAGCTTCCTTGGTGCCCACAGCTCTCCTGTTGATCCCATGCCTGGCACCAGGCTCTGTTCCTGAGGGCTTTGCAGAATTTTATTGGGCTGTGATGCAATGGCATCCCATCCGTCCTGCTGCAGCACATTCACCCACAGAGCTATGGCTGGCACTTCCATGCCTGCTCAACCAGGTGAAAGTCTTGCACAGTGCACCTAAAGCCCTGCCAGGTGTTTTCACAAATATGGCAAGCCATTGGCATGGCCTGGGCTTGGGGTGCCTGCAAAGAATTTGAGAGACTTGTGCTCAGTTCCCTGTTCTGCCCCAGACTTCATCTTCTGTCCCAGGCAAATTACAGCAGTGCTGTGATTCAGTAGGAGTACAATGGGAATAGCAGGAGTGCCCCAGTTTGTGGGATTATTGTGGGGATAAACTCCTCTTAGACTCAGGATACTGTGATCAGGACAGCCATATGAGCAAGGGTATAAAAAGTTACTTGATATGCCAAATCTTCAGGGAAGGGTTTTGGGAGTGCTAAACCTGCCCCAAGGTGTGGGAAGGGACTCTGTAACCATCTGGGTGCTCAGGACCTTCTCCTGTGAAACCACTGGCAAATCCTGAAGGTGTTGCCATGCTGGCACGTCAGCTGAAAACTTGCAGAAGCACCAGAGGCACCTGAGGTTCCCCTGTTGTAAAAGCTCTGTCCAGGCCATGAATCAGGGAAATTAATTTAGCCTGTGAATTCAGGGCTACGGATTCATTCTGTGAGTGACAAAGAGCTGCAGGGCATTAATTAACTGGCCAAAATGACCTGCTCAGGAATTGCCAAGAGCCTGAAAATGTTTTCAGCTTCTCCAGAGCACTGAGACACTTCAATGAATGCAAGGGGTGGCAGGACCTTGCAAAAATTACCAGTGGCTGCACTGCCCTCTTAAAGCTTGCACTCTCCTTACACGCATCACATCTCCAGAAGAGTTTTTCCTCCATCTTACCACCTCCATCCCTCCCTCCTTTCCACAAGAGTTGTTCTGCTTGCAGAAGCCAATGGTACCACTTGTCAATCCACTATGGGCAAAAGCTGGTTTGGCAATTTCAGCCAGCTCAAGGGACACCTGTTTGGGTAATTGAAGAACACCAGGGCATTACTTCCAATGATTTACTGGTGGATAAGATGTGGACTGCTCATTACAAGCCCTCCTGGAGATGCATGTTCTCAATTATTCTAGTAGTAACCTCTGAGTAACTGCATAAGGTATTAGATAAATGCAAAGTGGCACAACAAAGAATGCTAGAATGTCTTGGGGGGTGACTTGTTGAACACCCAGACAGCATATGGAGTCTATTTTCATTATGACACATAAATGAAAACTGTTCACACATAGAGTATTTCGCATTTATATGTAAATAGAGTATGCCATTTCAAAATTATTAGGTGAAAGCTAAGTTACCAGTTTGTTGTTACTAGCTGGCTGTAACAGGACACCTCAATGGATTTGAGGTAGTCCTGTTTATATGGGTATCCTAGGATGCAACCTCTCTGCAGTGGCATTGTCTAGGAATTATTTCCTAGGTAGCTTACCTCTTGTGTATAATTTTCAGTCCACTTTAGGAGGTAAAATCTCTGCATCAATGCTCTTGATAATACATTAGAAGAGACAAATGTCTTGCCCCAGTTTTATCAGCCTTTCTTCACTATGGATTTTGGCCATAAAGCAGTAAAATCAAAATACAGCTGAGAACCTATTTCTGCTTTCAGTGGGCAAATCATATCATACCTCTCAATCAACATGCTAAATATAATTTAATTCCTCCTGATCCATCTTCTGAGGCTGTTTGTTTGTCCATGAGGATCAGCAGGTGAGAGCAGAGTTTCCTGGTGCTTCTAAAGGACAGCCTGTAAGCCTGTGCACGCTTCGTGCCCCTGCCTCTGGTGCTGTGTGTCCAGTCACACCTGGCACAGAGCCACACCTGAAACCCAAACCTTTGCTGGGCTGATAAGCCAAGTCATGTAATGAGAAAGGAACGCTCTGCCTTGCTTTTGAACACACTCAAGGACACACACAAAGTCAGCTTGTCCAAAGGCAGGAAGGATTTGTTTGAAAAGAGATGCAGGGAAAAAAAGTAAAACCCATATTTTTTTTATACTGAGCAAACAAAGTGAGGGTTGGGATGTTTGTGGATTAGGACTTAAAATCTGTGAGCATTAAGCTTTCATTTGTTTTGAGTAAGGCCAAGGTCACAAACGACCTGAAGTTGTGGTTGTGTTGCTTTGCATGAAGAACTGGTTTGGGTTTGTGAATGAGCAGTAAATTTGGCTCAAAACTGCTTCTCAGAGCCCAAGACTATTTGCTCCTTAGCATCAAATACGGTTTGAGTTTTGGTCAAGGCAAGAATAGGGATGTTGGTACTAAATGTTTTCCCTGGTTTGCAGACAGCATTTTGACTTCTGTTTCAAAAGGATATTTTTGATGCGTAGAACTTTGGTTTGAAAGTGCAGAAAGAGGGAAGACAAACTCCAAACACACAATGTTGCTTGTCAAATTAAATGTTTTGTACTGAGCCTCAAGTAGGTTTCCCAATAACCTTTGTTTGTCTGAAATGGTGTGTTTTCCACTTGGTTGTCAAGGCTGAAGAAAGGAAAGTCTTCCCTGTAGTCCCACCTTAAATGAGAGTATCAGGTAGGAGATCACATAAAGGTTCTGGGCTCATTACTTTGGGTGCAGCACAGGCAAGTAGCAAAAACAACCTTCCCCTCCCTGATGAACGCCTGAACAGGAATTAGACAGGATGCAACAAGTGGACAAAACGCAAATGGGAGTGCTGGAGGAGGATGAAATGAGGAGGAAGCTGTGCCTCGCCATGGGCGAGCCCGCTGCCAGATGGGTGTGAGGGGTAGGCTTGTGGCAGAGAGGTGTTCTGAGGAGCTGTGTGAAAGATGCTACTCTGCCTGTTGGTGTGAATTTTGAAGCCCACATGGTAAAAATAATCTCTGCTGTTTTTGGCATTAGTGACTGGTAGTTTCATCAACAAGACCTGAATGTGAATGCTGTCATGGGAGTTTCTGTTTTCTTCACTGTCTCAGATAGTGCTGTAAGTCATGCTCAAAGCTTGTTGACGTTGTCTGGGCCCACTGCCAAGGCCCATGCAGGAACTATCTGGGGGCAGGGGGCTTTCTCTCGTGGGCAGTCAACCCAAAAGCTTTTCATCTTCAGAAAATGTCAGTTAACAGATCGAAGATGCTCAAAAATGCCGATTGCCCCTGGTTCCTGTTGTCTGCAAACTGGAGTGCTGGGTGCTCAGGCCATGACTTGAACAAACATCAGAGTAGGATTCCCTGCAGCAGGCAGATGCCTGAGCACTGTGCAAACCAGTGGCTCTCAGACACTCACAAAGATATTCTTGTTGATCCTTCGGCAACAAGGCTGAGCTGGAGACTTAGATCAGACTCCTGCCTGGAGCCTGTGATTCTCAAAGCAGCTCCAGGAAGATAAGGCAAACTTTTAACTTGGTTCAACTGCCTTTGACACCTCTGGAAATGTGCAGCCAAGGCAGAGAACAGGGATGAAATGAGAGGCAGTGCAAGGTAGCACTGCAGCTACCAAATAATGGTTCAACACTTTTTCTTCCAGGGTAACCCACAGCTGATCAGTAGAATCAATTAAAACTGTGGTCATGATGAAGCAGTTGATTGATACCTGCCCCCTCAAGATTTCATGATTCTGTTGCCATTCAGGTGAGGACCCTCTTAGTGTGTTTCTCCAGAAGAAATGAGAAGAATTGCTACTAAACTAGAGGAAAATGTTATTTGCTAACCACAGAATCTTGGGCTGATAATTAAGAGGAAGTTTCTTGCAGAGTTTGAAATTTCTTCCCAGTAGGAGCAACCAATGTAAGAATGCCCTGCACAAGGATTGAAAAACTTCAACAGGTTGTCACAATTATAAGAAAAGGTTTGCAATAGCAAAAGCTTAAAATAGTAATCTCGGGGTCTTTCCAACCTCCTGTTCCAGTTGTGATCATACTGTGATATTAGCTTTTTTTTCAAAGCAAACTGGACTAAAACTGAACTCCTTTGTATCCTTTTTAGTCTATTCCCATCCCTAACCAAGCTATTAACTTGTAGTATTGGTTATTAAAGGCACCTCTGATCCCCTACAAATCTCCAGAGTCAACTGACTGCCTACTTCTCCTTCCTGATCTGGTTTGAGGTCAAGATCTGAATATGCTCCAGCACTCCAGTCCAATTAAAAAATTCAATTTGTGTTTAAAATTTGTTTGGGGGGTCTTTAATTCCCTGCCGTAGATTCCTCCCTCCTTGCAAAGTTGTAGGGAAAAGCATGTTCAGTGTTATTAAATGACTCACCAAAGTAGCCCAGTGGCTTAGAGGGCTTATGTGAGGCTTAGTGTACTCAATGGAGCACGGTGGGATGCCCAGCACTGTCTGCCAGGTCAGGAGTTGAATTGGAGCTATCTGAGTGATATTATCAAGGATGCCTGGGGACAGAGGAAATTAAAAGTCAGTAACGCTCACTGCCCTGAGCCAAGACTCAATTGCAGAAGCACCTGCAGGGTTGGCCTGCACACCTCCTGCCTCTTTTTCTTCTTCTTTTTTTTTTTTTTCCCTTGGTTGACTCTTAAATGCGTTTTTATTTCCGAGCCAGTGGATGGCATAAGGCTGGCTCTGGATGGCTGAAATAGTCAGGGATGAGGCAGAATGGGATTCACTGATGTGCAAAAGACCTTGGACACTGTTGGGAGTGAGGGAGAAGAGTGATGGGAAATGAGCAGCTCTCTCCCTTTTGACTTGTGATCTCTAAGCCTACAAAAAATAAATGTGGGTGATGGGCTTTGCAGCCTGACCAGGAAGGGGTGAGGGAAGCAAGGCAGAAACAGACTAAAGCTGTCCCAAAATTATTACAAGGTTTTTTAAAGGAAAATCTGGGGTTTCAACTGACCGTAATTTTACTGGGAGAAATATCTGCTCTTGAATTCCTTCCCCCCGCTTCTTTTTTAAGCTGGAAGTTAAAATAATGGAAATAATTTTTGATCAAATGAAACATCTCTCTTTTGTTTTTTGCACTTTTTAGTAGATAATAAAAAGTTTTATTTAAAAGATTAGTGTAGAATGTGAAGTATCAAGGTGAGCTGAAAGTTCTGGAAAAAAAATTCTTCAGTTTGACTCAAAATAAAACCTTCAGATTATTCTGAACTGCCGGTGAACCGAAAAATCAGTCATTTGCACTAATGATAAGTAACTGGCAGGTTGTTTTGCCTGTCAAATTCTGTGTCTTGTGGAGTGAGCACATTGTTGTCTGCTGACATGATCTACTGAGCTGTTAAAAAAAAATCAAATGCGGCTCCTCTCTGTTGGCAATAAGGCTTGCTGACAGGTGCAAGGCACTCACATTCTCATGTCTGGGCTGTGGGGATGAGGGACCCCAATCCCAGTTGTGTTCTCAGAAACCACCCTGGCCTAATAAACACACCAAAATTTTCCTCTGAGTAGTGGAGTTCAGAGACTGTCACAGCAATAAGCGCTGATTATCTGGATGGCAGTGGCATCTGCACGCAGCCACCCGTGCCAGGGCAGGACACAATACCACAGTGTGTCCCAGCGGGGAAGTCAGAGCACAAGGTGCTGGGGGAGGAGGAGTAACTGTGCTTTTCTCAGCCCTCTGCTAAGGGCTGGTGTCACCCACCACCACAAACAAGGGCAAATGGCAAAAATCAGCTGGATCAGCCAGTGAGGTAAAGAAAAATGAAAAAAAAAAGAAAAAAACCCTGTGTGTCTCCTCATTCCCCTTTCCAGTGGGAGATGGATCTGTGTGTTGGGAAGAAGACTAACTTTTCCCACAAATATATGTTACATACCCCATGTGTCTTGGTACTTGTACTTGTTTACCCTTGGGTGCCTTTCTGGTAACACTGCCAGGGGAACAGGCTGCCTCACAGACTTCATGGACAGGAAAGAACAGGGGAAATGTAATAACTGTAATTTCATGGTACCTCTACCAGGTGACCCAAGACTCACTGAGCGAGGTGGTGTCTGAGCTGGAAGGAAGTTCTGGGAAACTGTATGAAGGTCTGGGTTTCACCTGAGGTGCATCTGGTGGTTGTGGTTAAGGCAGAAATCTGGTAGTTTGGCAGCTAAACCAAATCAGAGTTTAGGGTTGTGTGTGAAATGAGCTGCTGGTGTGGGCTAGACCTCTCATCTTCATATGGTTCCTCCTGTCTGCTGTGCTGGTCCCAGGGGGTTTGTGGCCCTACAGAAGCAGAGCAGCTCAGCAGGAGCCTGCCCAGTGCAGCTCCAGGACTGGCTGCTGGTGAGGCTCTTGGCAGCTTTGCCATGGTGTGGGCACAAGCCTGAGGCTCCCATCTCAGAAATGGGAGCTGTGGGACTCAATGGTTTTGGTAGTATAGTGCATTTAAGTGCTCTAGGGCTTAGGTTCTGTCTGGTGATTTGGTGTTCTTGGTCTGTTAGACCCTGCATGTCTGCTGCCCTAAGGAAAGGGAATCAGTCTGGTGAGCAGAGCATGCACAGGAGCCAGGTCTAGATCTACCACCAGCTTGCTGTCATCTCTGGGATCCTCTTGTGTTGGTAAAGAGCAAAACTCAGTAACTATAAAGCTTATTTCTCAGAAAAAATCAGGCCATGGTACAAATAAGTATCACTCTAGAAACTAAACAGGCTGCTGCAAATCGGAGCAGAGTAACACATGGGGCTGTGCTCCATCCCCTGCTTGAAGAACACAATTCCTTTCATTTTCCTTCCTTCACTTAGCTTTATTCTCTAAAACATGAGGTGCCAGGTCCATGGGATGCCTGTGAAGAGGCACAGTCACAGCTGGTGTGGTAGGGGAAGGGAGGGCAGGGCTGGAGCAAGTACCCGTGGTTCATTTGCTCAGAAGCCATTGTGCACACAATCTTCTCTGTTTTTTCAGGTTTTTTTCCTAACTTAAAAAATCCAAACCACCGTCTTGGGTCCTTGGTGCCTGTTTTCCCAGAGCAGCTGGGTACCAAATCATGGTGCAAATAACACCACCAGTAAATGGCTCTTTCCCGGGTGCCCCCGTACTTTGTTCCCAGGAGAGCAGCATGAAGGCTGCAGGAGCATTGGTGCTCTCTGCAAACCCCATCTGAGGCTGAGGAGCTGGGTCCAACAGGCAGCTCTGGCTGCCAGGTCCTGCCTTGACTTTCTGGTTGCATTTCCTCATCTGGGGATGGCTCCTGATGCCAAGTCCTGACTGCCCTCACGTACGCTCGCAGCTTCTGCCACGAACATGACCCGTGCACGTGCTCCTGCTTGGACCCGACCCTCGTCGTGGTGAGAAAGGACAACAAGAGCCAGCCTTTCATCTTCAGAGGTGCTTGGTATTCACACCCTGGGTGCTATGTCATGCATGATAATTACCATGCCCTCCTCAATCTCACTCCTGTTGCCTTCCTCCTGTTACACTTGTCCCTATTGGATTTTCAAGCTGAAGACATAAGTTCTGGTTTTTAAGTTACATGTGTTAACGCAGAACAAAAACTACATCTCTTTTTACCTCTTTTCTGTTAGTCACCCAACAGGATCTCATCTCCAAATAACCCTCTAGCCCTCAAGGATCTAACCACTTGTCTCTTCTGCTTCCTACCCTGCCAGGCACAGGCTGCCCACAGTCCCTTTCTGACTCAGCTCTGCTGAGGGTGAACCAATGGCTGCCTTCCTTGGCCACTTCTGCCAAAGGTGGAACTTTCCAGATGGATTAGAGTTACAGCTTAAGAGTTACAGCACAAAGTGTCTGTTGTGCTTTGGTAGTCTCTGGAAAAAGAAGCCGGAGCAAATTAGTTTCATTTGTAGAAGGGCCGTTTCTCTACTGTATTTCTAAAAATCAATACAGAATAAATCCCATGTGTTAGTGGAGAGGTATATTAGACTGCAGCTATCACTATCCCAGCTTGAGGTCAAGAACTCCCAAAGGGTTTGGTGAGTTTCCTTAGTTACATTGGGCAGGATAAAAATACTTGGGGAATTTGTGCTCCAAGAGAGAAATCAGCTGCCCCCTTACCAGTGCCACCTAAGGCTACTCTGTGCACCAGGTGCTTCATGAACAGACAGTTTGCACCATCTTAAGAGGCAGCAGGTATTGACCATGCAGGTCCTGGGTGGCAATTTTCAGGAGAGAAAGGAATAAGCTGTCCACAGCAGCCAAATAATTCATGACACCCAGGACAGTGTGCTGGGTCAGTGAAACTTGTAGCATCTGGTCTGTGCCCCGTCTCTTAAAATAATAGGCTCTGCCCTGGAAAACAGATTATAGGATGTAATTCTGCACCACCAGGAAGAGGACAAGGCAGGATTACTGGGTCTTTTTCACTTATCGTAACCTGTGACCTATTTCTCCAGAAAGAAGGTGACTAGGTCAGGCCAGAAGGGTGACAGCTCTTTCCATAAACCTTACCCAACTTGGAAGAAATTGTCTACACAGCAACAGGAAGGAGTTAAACCCTAAAATGCAAAAGGGATGCAAAAAAAAAATCTTCACTGGACAAAAAAAAAAGTGTCATGCTCTTTAATTTTTAGCTTTTCTTTATGGAATTTGCAGGACTTTGTTTACACTCAATGTAAAGCCTAACCAAGATCAGCGTGTCCTTGATTTTGCTTTGCATGTTAAGTGCTGCATATTTACCCCTTGCCACCTAATTTGTGAGTTTGCCAGGAATCAAAACATCCATTTAAACAAGCCTGGAAGATAGCAAAATATGAATGCAGCTAGATCATTATCTAGGGCATGGTTATGATGTACTGAGGCTGGCATTTCAAAGTCTTATGAACTATAAAAATTCATCTAGACATAGGAGAGTAAAACACAAAATAAAAAAAAATTAAAAATAACACCACCACTATTCCCTTTCCCTGTGTAAAAAAAAAAAACCAAAAAAACCAAAAAAAAAAACCAAAAAAACCCCACAGAAAAGTGTTATTTAGTCCAAAAACTGATTATTGGTAGAAATTAAACTGGAACATTTCAGGTTAAAAAAAATTCCTAGTTGAAAAAGCAGTAGAGGCTTGGGAACTACCCAAGGTTGGATGTTGCATCCTGCTTGAAGCAGGCCCATGGGTGAATCCCAGCCTTTGCTGAAACTCTCTGGCATATTCCCTAGGGGAGGAGGCTGTAATTCACCCTTGGGCTAAAAACCTGGTAGGAAATGAAGTCCTTCTGGAGAGCAGGGGAAGAGAGACCCCCTAATCTCCAAATTTTGTGCAAGTCTGGGGTTTTTAAGGGGCAGAGGAGTGAGTGGCCAGCATGGGGTGGATGTGCATAGAGACTTCAGGATTATCTCTTTTTGTGGGTGCAGTTGGTCTGATTTGCCCCGAGTTGTCTGTCTTGATGAAGGTACCATGACCATGTACAGAAGAGTCTGTCTTGTTTAAATTGTTCTTTATATTTGGTTGGTTTCCCCCTAGGAACAATCTGATAGGGAACAGCAGGTTTTGAAGCTAAACCAAGTCTTTATGAGAAAATACTGCTAAAAATGGGGTTTTTATACAACTTTTGGTTTTAATGATCTTGGAGGATTTCTGGCTTTTCAGTTCTTGCACCTTAATATTGCTCAAAGCATAATGTTCAACAGGGGATAAAAAAGGTAGTCTTTGTTAAATCTGAGACTATCAACATTTTATTCTGTTTTTCCCAGGTATCAGATAATGCAGGTGTTGGTCCATTAAAATACTGAACTGGGAATAGCTGCTTGATCTGTGCAAGTGTTGGGAGGTCTTATGACATCTGGTGCCTTAGTTTCCCCACTTCTAGAACACAATTTTTAATGGTTTTCTTCTGTTTTTCAAACACATTTGAAAGCTGGACAGCGATGCCCATATGATGTTTTAGTAAGAAATTCACAAAAAAAAAGTGCAAATGAAATAAAATAAGCTAAACGCAAAGTAAAGGAGATTTTTACTTTCTTGCTGTTTTCATGACCTGTCTTACAAAGGAAGGGGAAATCCTTCTGCAGCTCAGGTTGCAAATTGAGCCCAGCTGCATTATTAGACATCAGAAAATCCATCCTGGCAGGAGCAGGAGGAAGCCAGCCTTCCTACGCATCACTGTCAGGCAGCAATTGCCTTCACTCCAGCGTGGTGGGAATGAATTATCTCTGGAACTCCGGGCTTTTATTTCTGCATGTAGGCTCTCAGGAAAGGCAAGTGCACAGGATTTTCAGGGTTGCTAAGAAAGCAGCAAGTGACATCAATCTGAATCTTATATTGTTGATGCACCATGGAAGTTAATAAGGTTAGCTGGAAGTGTTAATTGTTCTACACTGCTTGCTGTCTACGCTTGCTCTGGAAAATTCATGCATAGCAGCAGCTGAAAACTCAGCAAAAAGTGCTTTAACAGAGGAAATGGGCAACATTTGGCCCAGTAAAATCATAATGCAGGTGGCTGAGAAATCACTCACTCAATTATATGCATGAGGGGGACTCCATTTAAGAGCAACATTTGGAGCTTTATGGGCAACATAAAAGGAGAGAGAATGAGGTTTTTATATCGCTGCGCTCAGTTGTAGAAGAAGCAGGAGGTTGTTTCCCACCCTTTTGCATATGCTTGGACTGTGCAGGGAAAATGAAAACGTCTGCTCAGAGATTTGGATGACACCTGGGGAGGATGGGCTGGAGCTGTTCCAGAGACCCCCTGTACACACCCTGCTACACCCCCTGTTACACAGAGATTTTGTGTGATCATGACTGGGTAATGTCAAAACAAAAACCATACTCAAAAAGTAAAACCTTTGGCTCCTTTACTAACAGTCAACCCTCAAAGCAAAAAGAAGTTTAAAAGAAAATGGTCATAATTAATTGCTGCTTTTCTTGTCCCATGGCAGTTGTTACAGCAAGTGAAGTTAGATTATCTCCCAGCACACACAGCTCCTCCCATTTTTATCATCCTTCTGTCTTCTGTAGGGACCCTGCCCCTGGAATTCACAGCTAAATCTCTTTATTAAAGTTTATTTTCTAATGCTTATGTTGGCTGAGGGAAAAAGCACAAGTAAGAGCACACACCTTCTAAAGCAAAGTATTTGTATTTTCCTTTGCTTTAAATTCTTCTAGTGCCTGAATGCCTGATTTTTGTGAGGCTGGGCTGACAGCGTTGCAACTTTGACACGGCAGCATCTCTGTCCATCCTTTCCTCCAGGCATGCCAGTACCTGCACTCTCCCCATTGCTCCTTCCTACTGGGGATTAGAAGAACCAAAACATTTTATTTTCTGCTGCCATAGATAGTCCTTTTAATCTGTTTAGAGAAGGTTCATCCACTAGCTCAGTGCTGTCTTTGCATTTCTAACAGAGAAGTGCCTAATTTATTTTTCTATTAAACAAAATACAAAACTACTCCAAATACCTTTTTTTTTTTTTTTTTTTTTTTTTCTGTAAAGCTTGACATCTGGGCCTGTAACAGCTCATCAGTGGATTTGTGAGATGAAGCAAATGACATTTCTATATAGAGCACTGGCTGCTGTAGGAGTCAGATGGTGAAATGGAACTGCAAAGAATTTGGTATTGAGTGATGCTCTTCATGCAGGGATCCGGGAGTGCAGGAGTCCCCGCTTTGCTGATACAGGTGATGGGTGGCTCACTCCAGCCTGCACGGCAAAATTGGCCTCACAGCTGAGTATCTCTGGAGACCTGCACACAGAGCACTCTGGAGCAGGTCTCACATCTCTGTGTTTCATAAAGCTCTTTGTTGTAGCAAGCCTTTGACCCTGGTGTGGACAGAAGTGCATCTGTAAGCAGCTGTACACGAAACACCCATTCCATCCTTGGCATGCATGCAACCCACTCGGGTGTCTGCTTGCTCCAGTGCCTTGGCACAAGAGAACTTGCACTTTGCTTCCCTACACATGTGCTGTTTGAGCTCTATTCTGTATAAACATTGTTTCTGTGTGTTAAAACACAGCATGAGATCACGGCAGCGCTGCCCTGCCCTGCCCTCGGCAGCCCCACTCCAGAAGAAAGGCTGGAAAGCAGTTCCCAGCAGAGCTGCCGGGAGCACAGAGCCAGACCAAAACCCGGTGACCTGAAGCAGCTTGAAGATGAACCTGGTAAAGTCCTGGGATGTGTTTACTTCCAGCACCAGGAGACTGGACTCAGGAGCCTGGACTCAGGAGCCTGAGCCTCCCCTCCGTGCCCTGTCTGTCCTCCTGGGGGCTGGTGGCCAGGTCTGTGTCCTGTCTGTCCCCCTGGGGGCTGGTGACCAGGTCTGTGCCCTGTTTATCCCCCGGGGTCTGGTGCAGGTCTGTGCCCCTATGAGCTGGTGACCAGGTCTGTGCCCCTGTCTGTCCCCTGGGGGCTGGTGGCCAGGTCTGTGCCCTGTTTGTCCCCCGGGGTCTGGTGCCGGTCTGTGCCCTGGCCGCACCCGGTGGATCCTGGGGCTGAGTCCGGGCTGAGCTTTCCCCTTCCCGCTGGTGCTGAACGCCGGCCCCAGCCCCGCTTCCCGGGATAGCTCCGCGGCTGGAGCTCAGGGAACCGGCCCGGCGGCGCAGAGGGAGGGAGTGCTGCCCCTGACTGCGATGCCCTTCGCTGCAGGAGCCTCCCGGCAGGGGAGCACGGTTCATCTCCCTGTAAGCAAGCTCAGCGAGGAGGCGCGCTGCTGCTGTAAGGATTTTGTGTTCCCCGGGATTGCTTTGTTCCTCCCCAAGTGCCCAGCAGGGCTGTGGCTGTGATGATCCTGCTGTTGCCTCTCCCGTGGGATTCACTCTGGCAATGCCAGGCTCTTCACAGCATCAGTGGAACTCAGGGATGCTCCTTACACAGGCATTTACCACTGCGGGAAAGGTGGTGCTCCTTACACAGGCATTTACCACTGTGGATGGCGGGAAAGGTTGGAAGGAATGGGGCACACAGTTAAGCTCCCCTCTTCCCAGTACCAGCAATCTTCATGTGATAAGACCCATGAAGATATTTTGATTATCACCAATTACAGCACCTCTGTGGTTGTGGTGCTCCTGAACAAATCCTCCATCTCTCCTTTTAACCTCTGGAGTGGCTGGGCACTGCCTGGCAAATTCTGCCTGTGATGATGTGCATAAACCTTGTGCAGAGGTAATTAATGTGCTTCAGTGAAGGCTGGAAATCTGGTTCTGTGCTCCAGCTTGTACATTCAATAGCAAAGATATTCAGATCCAGCTGCACCATCTCAAGCCACATCTGATCAAATATGAATCAGCAGTGAGAACTTGCTGACTCCCAGAAACTCCAAGCCTTGTAAAGAGATAGTAGTGATGGCTGTCTGTCAGCCAGTCAGTCAGCACTGTGCTCCAGACCCTGGCAGGACATGGGGCCGTTAAATTGGTGTCTTAAGAGGAGTCCAGGATATTCATGGTCATCAGGAGCTCTACAACACTCTGCTGGAGAAGGAACCTTTGCATGCTTCCTGCTGCCCTGCATTCTGGGGAGTTACACTGGCGTTTTGCACTTTCAGCTGAGCCTTCTGTTGCAAAGAATTGAAAAGCTGTAAGAGTCCTGTTGTTACTGAGATTTTGATTTTGCTATGATACAAGAAAAGGTTCTGACAACATTCATCTTCTATTTTTTTTAATGAAACCTTTCAACATTGATTGCATATAAATATATGTGAAAACACAGGCATGTGTATATGTGATCTATTGGTAATTAAACATAATCATAAAATACAGCTGGTTGGAATTTATTTTCTGGAAGATATTTCAGTGTGGTCCCTTTCTGCCTGGAGCCCATGCTGTGCTGTAACACTTCAAATTCTCCTGTGGAGCTGAATACATTTCTTTACCTAGCATGCAGCTCACCTGCCTGTTAAAGGCCTGGATGGGGCTGAAGCAGATTTATGGCTTCAAAAATTACTTCAGAAGCTGTTAGGAGCTATGTGGGTATTAATGGAAGCCATCTCAATACCTGTGAAGATGTTTGCTTGCTGTTGGACCCTGCTGTGTTCTGTTGAACTGAAAGGGCTTTCCTGTCTATACTTGGTGCAAACACAAAGTTCAGCTCAAGCACAGGCACTTGGAAGCAGGAAAACTCAGCTCTGTTCCTGCTCTTGTTGTGAGCTTTCAAGTGGCCATTGCTGTTTCATTAGAGAATCTGTAGGCGAAGGCATGCTCAGAGTTTGGTGCTAGAGGTTCTTTGCAGTTCTAAAAGCAAATCAGCGAGGAGCCCAGGACAAACTGGGTTTGCTTTCTGGAAACATCCACAAGGACACTGCACCGAAGGGGCTCTGAAATAAGTAAGACCTCGAGCAGCATAGGAAGAGGCATGACAGCTTGAGCCTGTCTAGAGAGGTGCCAAGTGATCTGTCAGTGGAAATCCACAGAGCTGCTGTGAGGTGTCCCCTGCAACCCAGCACTCAGGCACTCTGCGCCTGACAAGGCCCCATCACTCCCCTAAGAACAAGGGAGATAAGGAAAAAAAAAGAATGCCAGAAAATGGCTTTATCAACTGGCAACTCTGTGTCAGGTTTTCATTAAAACAGTGGAGAGTAGGGCCAGCAGTCTGGAGCTTTGCTTGATGAAGAGATTTCTAAACATATCAAAAGAAAAAAACTGTAGCAAACGCATTACCTTTTGTCTCTGTTGTACAATAGCACCAAGTGGAGAGTATTAGTCACTTCTGGAAGTGGGAAAGGAATTTTACAACATAGAATCACATCTTGCTTCTCTCTTCCTTTTTCCAAGATTTTGTCCATCTGTTCCCTTTTTCAAAAACAAACAAACTATTAATACATTGCTTTGATGGTGCCTTCTGTTCAAGGCTCTTAAAGGGCTGTACAGATATTCATTATTTTATTTGTCAGGAAAGGCTCCAAGAGATAAATATTAAATTCCTTGCTTCCCACAGGGCAGATGCCAGAGAGGTTGTGTGTGTGTAGTACTGACATCATGACTGGCGCCCTGACTTTAGGCTCCAGAGAACTTGCTCAGTCCCTGGCTTTATCTCAGCATTCCTTTTTCTCAGCATGTACTGAGGATTGTACACTAGCTGCCTACTCCATCTGTGTCTCAGTTCCCCTATTTGTAAAACACAGGCATTTCTTTTCTTTTGCTCTTCCTTGCCATCTGCACACCGTGACCTGACTTCAGCTGCTGCACAGGCACACGGTGATCCTCTCCCTGTGGAACTGCCCTTGGCTGGGAGTTATTTCTGCAGGGTGGCATAACCAGAGATTTTTATTAACAAAATACCTGGTGCTGACCTGGCTGGGCTGGCTACCAGTGTCAGTGTAGTCCTGGCAACAGCACTCGCTGCTACCCTAATGCTTGCTGGGATTCCTAGGCAGGTTTTCTGCCAAGGCCTTTGCTGCTGTGTTGGTCCTAAAGGTAGCTCAGAGGGGCCTGCCAGCGCCGCTGCTGCTCCTTCATCTGCATCCACACCTCTCTAAATCCCATGTGGTGCAAGGATATGGGACAGAGCAGCTTGTGGAACCAGGACCCCTGATCCCAAACCTTGCTACATTTTCTTTAATGAAGGCACTAGTGGCACCTGTAAAGCACCAGGGAAAATGTACATGTGTTGGGGACTGCAGATTGAGGATCTCCCCTGGAATTACTTCCTGAAAAATCTCCTTGTTGCCTGAAACATCAGAGCTAGGGACTGCCAGCCTGGGACTGCAGCCCAGTCATGATGTTGTCTTAGTCATTTTTTTGGTCCTTTTTGTTGGTGGGAGAGACAAAAGGATAAATTGCATAAGGTGCCCCAGATAGAAAGCTTTTGTTATCAGGGAAAAAGCAAAGGCATCCAAGAAAGGAAGGAACCAAATGTATCCAGCACTGAAATGCATTCAGGAACATCCCAATTGCTGTTTATCAGAAAACAATGGCATCTTAAATCCTTTAATGAGAGAGCAGCCAATGTGAAGTTTTGAGTTTTATAATGGAAGATACTCTTCTCTTCTCACTCTGTTTTGAAATAGAGCTCATGACGGTTTCCAAAATTCACTCTGCAAGTCCAAAGAAGTTGGCTTGTGAGCCATTTATCCCAAACATAGACTCATAAATCTGACCTGACCCAAATGAAAATGGTTTTCAGCAGCACTGGCCAGTTCCTGCATTCCCCTTTATTGCAAAATTCTTACAGTTGGGCCTAAGTGGCAGCTTCTTCTCAGGAGCCTGGGTTTAGGGGTGTGGTGGGGACTGTAGGATGTGGTCAGGGTAGCAGACAGCCCTTGGGACAAGGAGAGTAAATGGGCAGAACATGTACTAACATAGAGGGGAAGCTGCTTGGATGGTCAGAGTGGCCATGGAGGACAGCTGGATCATTTACAGGAGGGCAGATACCAAAATGTCTCCAACCAGGATGAGTGCAAACAGTGGTGGAAGCACTCAGTGTCTGTCTAAAGCAGATGTTCACAGACAAAACCTACTGGATAAGAAGACACTTGTCTGGAAGGATCAAATGTTTCTCTCTTTGCCTCAGTAAGAGTCAGTCTTGGGGGGATGTGCCTTTTTATCACAAGGTAACTGGGGGAGGCAAGGCTTCTTTGCTCCAGCAGAAATCCCAGCCTGCAGGACTCAGGTGCCTGCATCCACATTTAAAGTGCAGGGATCTACCCTGGTTTTTGTTTTTTTTTGGCTTATGAATATGCCACATGTAGGCAGAGAGGACTGAAAGAGGGAATATGGGTCTGGTGCCATTCCAGAGTAAACAGAGAGGCACTGCTGGAGAGCAGGGTGGAGAGACTCCTGGGCAGCGTGTCCATCCCTGCAGGGCTGGGAGGAAATGAGGCTTCAGAGGTCAGCTCTGCTTCTCCTCTGATCCCTCACCACCTGCCACCACAGAGCCATGAAAGCCACTGAACCTGTAAGCAAAGTCTCTCTTTTATGAGATCTCATGACTGCTTGGTGGCAAATGACAAGATATTCTCTTGTTCCATGGCAAAACAAGGTATTTCAGGACAGGTGGAGAACAGTGAGGGCTCAGCACAGTGTGTACTGGAGAAATTAAACTAGACACTATTGTGCAATTTCTTGTCATGACTTGGCATGACCTCCATTATACCCATGAGATCACCTCCAGTGAGTATCAATAGTCTCTTCCACTATGTCTTAATGTATTTTTAATACCTTGTAACTGCCAGAAAAATCATATTGTTTCTGGAAGCTTTCACTGCAACATTTAGTTATGCATTTATCCTATTGTCTGTGAATTCAGGATCCTTAGTTACCTGCAAACAGAAAAAGAAGTTTAGGAATATAGCTCCACTCTAGTTTTAAAATGACACTGAAAGTCTTAATTATCTGTCCTTGTTGAGTACAAAGTCTGATACAAATGATGAAAGGCAATTCCCAGCGCCTTGACTGGGATATTTTGAATTATTGTAACTTAGTCATGAACTGGTCAGTTAAACCTTTCACATGGCTTTAGCTCCACCTTTTTAAGTTGCTTACTAAATACCACACCTTATCCTAGCACACAGATATTCTGTAGCATGTAAATTTTATGCTCTCCATGAGATGTAAGCTCTTATAGGTTTTTTTGCTAGGTCTTTGCTTAGCTAACACCTTAGGATGCAGTGTTGCCCATCTGAATCAAAATTAAGTGGGATTTATGAGGCTGTATAAGGGCCCGAAATGTTCCAAGCAGTAAATATGGATTGGTGAGAAGAGCACACATAAAATGAGTGATGATAAGGACTGTGCCATAAATATAACTGATCATACAGCTATTATCTCTAGTTCAGTTGACTATGACAATAACACTTAACACTCTGGATCAGGGGACCTCAGGTTGCTCTGTAAGGAATTCTTGCTCACATTATATTGGCAGTGAAAATTCGTATCTGGGATATATAGTGAACATCTGAGACTTGAACAAACCACTGCATTTTGAAGAATCATGGAATAATTTGGGTTGGAAGAGACCTTTTGAAGTCACCTAGTCCAACCCTCCTGCCAGGGGCAGGGACACCTTCCATTATACCAGGTTGCTCAAAACTCCATCCAATCTTGTCTTGAACACTTCCAGGGATCGGGCATTCACAAATTCTCTGGGCAATTTGTTCCAATCTTATATTACTCTCATTATAAAAACCCTTCTGTCTAATCTAAACCTGCCCTCAGTCAGTTTGAAGTCACCCCCCTTGCCCCATTGCTACGTGCCCTTGGAGAAAGTCCCCCTGCAGCTGTTTCATAGGCCCCTTACAATATGGAGGAGTGCAAATCTCATTTCCCTGTACTTCCAGAGTGATGTCCTACTCACTGGACCATGGCACATGACTGGGTGGTATTACAGACACACCTGTAAGCAGAGACAGCTTCAAAGCAGAGCAGAAACATCCCAGGCATCCCAGCCAGGGCCAGAACTGCCTAGCTGGATGGCATGGGAAAGAATTGGGGAGATAAAAGAGGACCCTTTTGATGGTTTTCCTGAAAAGGTAATGATCTGGAAGGCAATTTTTTCATTTTCTCTGAGCTAAAATCTCACAAACTTTGGTGTTCTGGTCTTGCTGGAACAATGTCAGCAGTGGAGCCTTGACCTGAGATCTGTTTGGGCCTCCCATGTCTTTCCCTGGTCTTTCTCTGTCCTGTCTCTTTGGGAAAGTACTGCTTTCTGATGTCTCCATGCCACTGTGGTGTAACCTGCATCTTGTGACCAGCTCAGCAGATGCTGAAGGGATGAAAAATTCCCTGCACTGAGGCCTGGAGTGGCTGGCAGGAACAGGTTGATAGCCTGATTCAGCGGCGACAGCACTCCACCCTCCTTCTGTAAATGCCTCCCCATCTCCTGCTGCCAGTCAGTACAGAAATAGAGACTTAGCTTTTCTCAGGAGGATCTAAATGTCCTGATTGCTGCTTGGTAAGGGGCATATTTCTCCAATTAATTATTAAGTGGAGCTCTGGCTGGAAGAAGGGGTCGCAGAGATGTCAGAGTGAAAAGGGGAGAGTGTTTTAACCTTTCTGGAGCTCTCTGCAATCAGCAGCAGGTTTGCCTTGTGGGTGCTGGCCAGTTCTTGTTCTACAGCCCATCAGCAGGGCTGGCCAGCAGAGAATGGCCTCACGGGGACTCTGCCAACTTCCATGGCCCCTGGGCCATCTTTTTTCCCTCCTGGCAGCAGAAAGATGCTGCAAGGAACCTGCTGCCTACAACCCATGTCTTCATCCTGCCCTTGTTCTCCTGAGCTGCATGGAAAGTCCTGGCGGTGTAAGCAGCAGGGGAAGCAGACTGGGAAGAGCAGTTGTAGGCACAGGGGGAAGATTCATCACCTGAGAAGGAGCAATGGGAAGGGTCCACTGGACATGGTGTTAGACTGGAAATCCAGAGACCTGAGCTTTTATCAACCTGGTTTACAAGGACAAAGAAGAGTGCAGTGATCAACTCACACCATGCACGGGCCCTCATTCCTTGGGAGTACCACGAGAATCATGTGTATGAACATTTTGGTATTTTTGTACATTCAAATATTAAGTCTTCCCTACCTGTGCCCAGGAGAGGTGCAGAAGAAGCCGTGACTTGTCCCTCAGCATGTTTTTCATAGTTACATCCTGGCATGATTGAGCTTCTTGCTCCTGCAGTTTCTCTTAAAACATTTCTGAAAAGGGAGCACAGAGGCATGACGGGGGTGAACAAGGTGTGCAGGATGGGTATGAGCAGAGCCAGGAGGATTAAAACCTTTAACCATTTTCTGGGCATTTTGGACAGAATGTCAACTTCTTTGAGAGGGTGGAATCAGCTGCAAGTGCCAACTCCCAGCCAAACCTCTACAGCTCTTAGGGCCAGTGCTTTGTTTTGTCATGTATGAGAATGAGCAGTCACAGGCTGGCTTCACCTGGGGTCAGCATCGTGTTCTCCTCAGAAATCCCTGCTAGGGCCATCCTCCACTCACCCAGCTCAGGGGCTTCCCCTAGGCTCAGCTCCTGGCTGGCTGTCAGAGCACCCCAGTGCTGCTTCCTGGCTCCAGCTGCTGTACCACATCTGCACAGACAGGGCTCACCACTGCCTCATCTGTATTTTTGTAATGCCAGTTTTTCTAATCATGGGCCTGTGGCTATCAGCCAATCGACTCCATCTTTGAGACTCGTTATTGGACTTTGGATGTCAGGCTGAATTTTTCCTAACTGTCCATAATAACAGTAATAGCTTGACTTCCACCATGAGACAATTAACCTTCTTAAAGTTTAGTGCCTCAGGCTGTACCTCAGAAAGATTCTCTCTACAAAGCAGACAATTACCTTTACTTAATAACCTTTCTCTTTCTAATCTGATATTAGTGCCAAAGTAAATGTAAAGGGCAGTGCTCTATGTCCCCTCTTAAGTACTTTAAATGCCTGCCCATGAAAGCTAATGAGCTGCCATTTTGCTTAATCTAGATTTGCTGTGGATCTAACAGTACTCTGCAGCATCTTCCCTTTTTAAAAAACTTCATAAAAGGATATAGAACTGTTTTAGTTTGTATTGAATCTTCGTATGAAAAAAGGAAAACTGATGAAGCAGGAAGAAAAAAAAATTATGTCCAAATAACAAAACAAGACAAAGTGTGTTTAACACTGGTCAACTGCTGGCTTAAGGCTGGTTTCAGTGGGAAGTGCTGTCAGTATTTGTAAAGCAGGAACTTGTGGCTGGAGCTTTACAGGGTTAGTGGCAGCCCCTCCTGTCGACTGCAGATGTGGGGTGGAGACACAAGACTGGGGAGTTTTTCTGTGCATCTCTCTGTCCCACCAGCCAGGAGCACTGACCTCTGCTTATGGCTGCTGCAGACCTACAGCAGAAGCACAACTGCTCTGTAGATGTAATTTCTTCATGGATTGCTGCTCACAGTAATTAATATGTATAATATTAGTAACTGTTGAGACACAAAACGCTCTCTCAGCAAAGAAGTTATTGCTCTGCTGACCCTGTGTTTTGCACTTTCAGTGTGGGTTCTCTACTGATATTGAAAATTGCTCAAAGATTTCTGAGATAAAGACAAAGCTGTAGGCATTTCTCTAATCATGTGAGCAAACACCATTTTTCCAAGAATGCCAGCTAAAAACAGCAACCAAAACCAGGTTTAAAATCCAGGAAAAACAGGGCAATGGCTGCTCTTAGCAAAGATGCCTAATTCCTCAGTGTATCTTAAAGCTGTGTCTTGGGATGCTGAGTATTTCCCCACACAGCAGAACGTCACCTTCATTTGCTTCATCATTGTGCCCCTGCTAAGTCCATTCCCTGCTGCTGAGCCAACATTTACTCTCTTCTCGTAAGACTGCTCTGGTTTCATCATCTCAATATAATGAGGTTTGTATTATTTTTTTATTATAATAAAAGCAGCCTCAGGTCTTAATCAAGATATTGGGCTAATTGCTATGGAAACCTAATTAGGCAGACCATGCCTCAAACTCTGTAAATATTTATACATGCACTTAACTGTCTGCGTGCAAACCAGCCCTGCCTGGCCATGGGAATGGGGCTCAGCACTTGCTGAAGTGTTGATAGGGGTGGGAGGCTGCTGTGAGACGAGGCTGAGCTGTGCTGCAACACGTAGCGAGGAGCGGGTAGCGGAAATCAGATTGGGATCGTGGCCCTGGGATCAGATAGGGCTGGGTTATGGGGCTGGGTTCAGAGCTCTACAGAACTGCTGCAGCTTTTAAATTATCCTATAGAATAATGACCAAAAATATGTCAGTCTCTGTACCAGACACAAACATGCATAGAGAAATACAGGGGTGTATGAAGTCTCCCTAGCCAGAATAAACTAACAGATGCCCTGTGCTGTTCCCCAGCACAGCATTTTAAACATTATTTGGAAATTGTTCCTGAACTCAGTCTTGGAAATAGTTTGCATGCATGAATCAGTTCATATTTACATGTTTATTGCAGCAGAGAGAAAATTCAGTGTTAGCTTTGGTACAAACACTTTAGACCACTAAGGTATTAACTTTAGAAGCTGAATATATGGAACTAATCAAATCCCTTTCATAAACAGATTAATGAGGAGACAAAAATGCACAAGTGCAAGCTGCTAGGCTTTGAACAGTCACATCTTCTGCGCGTCTTTCTTTATTTATTTAAGTTAACAAGTATTTTAATTGGTTTTGTTACATGTCAGGTTTGGGAACAATGAGGTGGGGTGAATTTGCTGAACAGATAGAAATATAATAATGTAGCCAGAGATTGCTGCATGAAACCCCATGTTGATCTTTTATTTATGGTTTTTCTCTCTGTCCTCCATATTTGCTGCACGCTCTTTCTGAGCCCTGCTCTCTCATGTGGGGCTCTCCAATTTTGTGTGCAATATTTGGTCTCCAAGGTATGAACAGATGTAGAGAACAAGGGCATTTAATTCAGCATAACCAGTATGACAGCATCCACCCAAGAATAGTTGATGCTCTACCACAAAAGCTGAGGATCCCCTTCCCAAGATTTTCTGCCCAAGCACGTTGTCCATTTAATACCATTTATTTCTAGTAAATAACCTTGTACACAGAAAGCAATAAAACACTCCAAGAAAAAGAATGAAAAAAAAAACCCAAAAGCAAAATCAAAAGAAACTACCATGACTTGTTTATAAACCTTGTGCTTGGAGCAGAGGGGGAGAGGAGATGGGGCTGCTCAGAACAAACGTTTCCTGTGCTGGCTGAGTCACTGCAAGGTTCAGCAGCTCAGTCCTGCTGGGGACGTCTCGCAGACCTCACTCCCCATTCAAGACTGTAAATTTCCTTCCTGAGTTTGTTAGCAGCAAACAATGTGTGCAAAAAAAAAAAAACCAAAAAAAAAAAAACTCAAACACCCAAGCCCACTATAATGCTGTTATTATGCAAAAGAACTAATGCATAAGCAATCTGCTGCCCTTGGAGAAGTGAGCAACATGACACCAGCCACCACAGAGAGCAGGGCAGCAGCTCTTCCAAACCTGGAGATGAAGAAGGGTTCTCCGTGGGGCAGGCTGAAAATTTTCCATTCAACACTTTTCTTTTCAACTGGCTCTTGAGTAACTTTATTTTTTTTCCCTCCAAAGTTATGTCATTTCTGTACAAAACATCACCTTCTTACTAAACCAACCAAACAAGAATCTCCTCTCCCTTTGCTAATATGAATAATTTTGACCCTGGGAAAATGTCATGGGATATGCCTCAGCAAATTTTTAGTGCACACACACGAAGTCCTCATCAGGCTCCAAGGACAGGTTTCCAACCTGTTGTCCTGACTTCAGGAAAGGCTCCCAGGAAAAGGGGATTAGTGGGCAGGAGTGAGAGGTGCTGCATGGGAAACCAAGCCTGAGCAGAACAGCAGGCTCTGGGGGAGAATGGGGCCCTAGAGCTCCAGCTTCACTGACAGCACGCCTTAATTTCCATTTCCTATCTTTCAGTTTTTCACTGAGATGCCAATTTTTTTTTTCTTATAGGAAAATTACATTCCAATCACTGCTGATGTTAAGCCTTAACCTAAGAAAGTTCCAACTTTTCTTTCTAGCTGAGATGTCTCTTTCAAATTTTTCCTAAAGCTTCAAGAAGAAAGAATAAAAGCCATGGGATTCAGAGAAACTTGATATTTCTCATGTTTAAAGGGGAGTTAGTCATATTAAAGTGAGCTTCTCTTTATACGTCAGAAAAGAGAGTAGCAGAAGTGACAACAAAACACACAGCTATTTTTTGATTTCCAGTTCACTGTGAAGAGTTGTTTTCACCCTCTCCCCCTTCTCCCTTTAGGAAGAAGTGTTAAATTAGCAATAAAAACAGCACATTAGCTGACAGGTACTGCAAATAATCTGATCATGAGACAGCATTAAAAAAACCTATTCAGCATGTTGTGGATATTGGGGTTATTCTCTTCAGCAATTACATCTCAGGGAAGCTCTCCCTAGATATTTAATGGGCTGGAGCTAAAGAATGTTTAAAGCACATTTCAGATCTGCTGGTATTGAAAAGGATCAAGTATTTCATAGTCACAGCTAAGTTTTACAATTGTTTATGGCACATCCTAAGCTAATCTCCTTCAGAAGGAAGCTGACAGTACCTAACACGAATTTCTGCCAAAGAGAGTCTGTGCAGGCATAAAAGGAGAAGAGGCAGAATGCAATGCTGGGCATCATGAATAAAAAGCCTTATTCAGCCAGGGCCCAAAAGTGACTTTTTTAATGCTTATTTTTAACTAACTGTGAACTTCTGCAATAAGCAGAGTGCTACTTGGCTCCTTAAATAGCTGCAATGATGAGCTGGCGCTCACTTCTGTTACTATGTGAATTTATGGAGCTGTTGTCACACGCTTTGTTGGAGGAAATATATGGTGGTTCTGTCATAGGGACTGGACACCTATAATTCTCACTTTCTTTGCCTGCTCATAAATCCGTGCAGCTCAGGCACACCATTATTATCCTTGGGTTGTTGCTATAATCCCCTGGCTGGAGCAGAGCCCTCGCAGTGCCCTGCAGGGGATGCGCTGAGTCACCAGTATCGCTCCAGTGGAGATTGAAATGCTGCACGGGGTCCGTGACTGCCTGCCTGGCAAAGGAGAGTCAGGCACACACATCTGCCCCAGGGGCATGCTGACAGATAGATCCCAGGCTGAAAGGCATTGGGGTGCCTTGGAAATGCCACTTTGGGTGGGTTTTACCATATTGAATAAGGTTTCATGGGTTTTGGTGCTTGATGGGCATCAAAGCAAAGGTACAAGCTTTGCTTCTTGATTTTTTCTGTAACACCCTGCCCAAGAAGGGGCATTTTCTACTTCTTGTTGCTTGGAGAAGCACTTGTCTTAATGGAGTACAAGTCTAAGGAGGAGCAGCTGATGGAGCTGGGGTTGTTTAGTCTCAAGGAAAGGAAGATTGGGGAGATCTTACTGCTCCCTACAACTACTGGATGTTGTAGACAGGTGGGGATCAATCTTTTCTCCCAGGTGACAGATGATAGATCAAGAGGAAATGGCTTCAAGGTGTACCAGGAGAGGTTTAGATTGTATAGCAAGAAAGGTTTCTTCACTGAAAGAGTTGTCAAACATTGAAACAGGCTGCCCAGGGAAGTAGCGTAATCTCTGTCCTGCAAAGTGATCAAACAATGCATAGATGTGGTGCTCAGGGACATGGTTTAGTGGCATTGTCAGGTTAATGGTTGAACTCAATGATCTTGGAGGTCCTTTCCCATCTCAACTATTCTACTCCTATTCTATTCTATTCTATTCTATTCTATTCTATTCTATTCTATTCTATTCTATTCTATTCTATTCTATTCTATTCTATTCTATTCTATTCTATTCTATTCTATTCTATTCTATTCTATTCTATTCTATTCCGTTCCATTCCGTTCCATTCCGTTCCATTCCGTTCTCCCCCTCTCTGTGCTTTTCACCCAGGCCAGTGCAGCTGCTGCAGAGGACTTGGTTGTATTCATTTGTGTGCATGAAGCCCTGCCTCGCCCCGCAGGGCTCGAGCTGCCGGCACGGAGCGGTGTGAGATCCTTTATTGCTCAGACACTCTCAGCGTGGCTGGGCTGGGGCTGGGTTTGATCTCTGCGCTGCTCTCGGACCCTGTCTGTGCTTTGCTGCCGCTGCTTTGTGTCCAGCGCCGGGGCCGCTCCGTGCTCGGTGCCTCTGGCTCTGCCTTTTGAGTCGCGGCCGCCTCTGCTCCCCCGGCCTCTGAACCCTTTCATCTTGCCCCGCTTCGCCCTCTTTCATCTCCTGCTCTGTGCCTGTGGGGATGCCCTTTCGGGAGCTGCCCTCTGCCTCTGCCCGTGGCTGCTGGAGCCCCTGTGCGGTGGGACAGTCGCTGTCGCAGCCCGGGTGGCAGTGCCACCTTGCCGAGCCCCCCCGACCCACGCCGCTCTCTTGCCTGGCCCTGGGAAATTCCTGCTCTCCCCTGTGCCTCTGTTTCTCTCTCCGGCTTTCATCTGTCTCTTTTGCTCAGGCCAGAGGCTGCTGTGTGTGACAAGCCCGGCGGTGCCACGGCAGCCTGGTCCCAGCTGGGAACGCTGCTGTGGCACAGATAAGAACCACAGCGCTGTCCCCGCTGGGAGCCCCGCTCAGCCCCTCGTCTGCACAAAGCCCATCTGCCTGTCTCTGTGTCCGCTGCTTGGAGACAGGTGAGCCTTCCCAGGGAGATGGTTTGGGTTGTGTAACCCTTCCTGCGCCTTTGTGGGAACAGTAGAGTCTAAAATGTGTCTGTGTTTTACTGCCAGCACCAGGATGGCTCAGTCCTGTGATGGAGGCAAGGGTTAGGCTGTGTCTACACCCACCTGTGACATGGATGGCAGTCCAGGAGCCACCAGGAGCAGCACCTGGAGGTTGGGACAGCCCTGGGGTGCTGCTAGGTGGGCTCCTATTGCTCCAGGTTCTTTCCAGGCTCCCCGGGTGCTACAGAGCATCTGTGACTTATCCCAACAGCTTGCAGGGAGCCAGACTCAAGGAGAGCCATACCCCATAGGAAGGGATAGTCCTGAGGGCAGAGGACCACCACAATTGTTGTCTCATGAAGCTTGTAGCCCACGGGAATGATGCTGCTTTCTCATGAGTGGCTCCTGCAGGGACTTTATCCATGGCCCATTCATCATCACAAGGACCAGATTTTGGCAGCAGCCATGCACTGAGTGACCCCTCACCCTCTGGGAGGCTCAGGGGTGTCCCCCATCTGTGCTGTAAGCAAGCATGGGGAGAGTGGATGGAGACAGGGAGTCTCTGTCCTCTTCCTCCAGCCCCGTGTGTCAGCCCATTGTGCAGGAAAGCCCTCTATTGATCAGGATCCATTGCCAGTTATTTCCCGGAGAAGCAAGCAGTGATTGAAGAAAGGTTGGTGCCTCTGAGACATACTTTTCCCCCTGGAGCAGTGCACTTATCTCCTGTTCCACCACCAGAACCAGAGGGAAGGGCATAAACCAGCCCAAGGCCATCATTCCTTATAAAAGGCCATGTTGGAGGTGGTCAATGATGGGCACCAACTAGAGGAGCTTAATCCCTGCTCATCCCATTTTGACAATAAAATCACATGTTTTGATAATAAAAGCTTCCACCTGGAGAGCTTGATGAAAAGCACAGGGAAGTGTTGGTTCTAGGCAGGCATTTGCTTTACTATTCTGCTCCTCGGGAGCTTTCATAAGCAGGTTTCTTTGCTACCACAACAGAAAGAACACCCCTTTCATAATGAATTGCCTTCAACTACTATGAGCCAAGCTTAGGGGGTTTTTTGTTTTTGTTTTTTTAAATGTGGGAGCATAGAAAATTAAATCTCTGTTGGATTTTTTTAAAGCAATTATTTTAAGCACTGTGAATAAACAGGGAGTGTCTTACAAACACCTGTTATTTTTCCCATCGTGAGTTTGGCTGCTGCTGAACAGTCAGAAATGCTGCTCTTTATAGGATAAAGCATGTTTATCTGGCAGAGAAGAATGGGGTTTGTTTTCACCACAGAATAATGCACTGGCTGCCATATAAAATGCAGCACCAACTATTATTGAATAGGAGGCATTTGTTCCCCAGCTTCCTCCTGGTTGCTGACAGATTGGTGAGACTCAGTTGCTCCCATCTTGAATGAGGCACCTCAGACCTGGGCAGAAGGAACTGGGGCCATGTCACTGCCAGCTTCTCAAAGCTTCTGGGTTTGCTGTGAATATGGAGCTGAGCTCCAGCATAAGAATTGATTCAGATCTAGCTCTCAGCCTTCTGAAGAAATCAGAAGGTGCAAAGTCTGGACTTCCGAATTTCAGTAGGAGTAAAGTCAGTCTCAAAGTCCATGCTTTCAAAACACACTGCAAAAGAAGGATCTGGAAACAGTTCTGAGAGATTCTCATGATCAGCTGCTTCCTCTTTACCCCTTTTCCCCATCTCCCTGTCTGGATGCTGCAGGCTGACAGTACCATGGGGACAAGGTTGCTGCTTGTACAGCAGCATTCAGAGCACGAAGAGAACAGCACAGGGACCTGAGGCAGAGGGATTACAGCAGCAGTTGCTTGGCTGAGCTGACCTGATTGAGCTGACACTTCCTTCTTTTGCAGCCTTAACCTTTGCTGAAGGTTGTCACCTCCTCTCGCCTGTCCTCCCTCCGGGTGGGGGAAGCTGCAGAGCAGCTGAGCAGGAGCCTCGTGAGCAGGACATGGCCTGAAGGGAGGGAAAGCAGAGGTCAGAGGTGGCTGGGGCTCCGTAGATGAGACAAAGCACAAGGGCTGACAGCCGTGGATTTGCAGCATGCACTTGGTATTGCAGGTCAGGCTGGAGGTGACCTGAGCAGTGACCATTCCACAGAGACAGCCGAGATCCTTTGTCCTTCTTCCCTCAGGTAGCACCAACCACCAGCATTGTTTTTCAAGTACGTGTCTAAAGACAGCAAGGCTCTCTAACAAGCTAAGACAAGCATCACATTAGCCCCCAGCAGGGATGATTTTAGTAGGGACACTTGCAAAGCTCTATTGTAGCCAGCCAGCAAGTGCTCTGCCTCCTGGGTTTTGCTGGCTGATAGTATGGGAGTAGGTTTTGTACTCTATTTTCTTGCTTCTCAAGAGTTTCCAATAAATCAGGGCTATTTCTGAGGCTCAGTTAAAGACCAGGAAGAGAGTGCAGAAGAGAGGTGAGGGGGCAGTGGGATTAACTTGCTCCTGTTGGTGCTTGTGCTTTTGAGCAGTTCAGATATCCATCTGGCCAGTTTTCTCCCTTCTCTTACTGGTCTCTTACTGGTTCTGCACTGGATCTGTGCTCTGCCAGGCTGACGTGTCCTGAGCAGGACATGGTGAAGGGACAGAGGGGAAAGATGATGCCATATGTGAGGCAGAACAGAGGTTCACACACCAGACGTGCTGTTTTAGCAAAGCACTGCGAGTCAAGCAAAGCTGCCTGGGTTCTGAAGAGCTGAGAAGGAAGCAAAGAAATCTCACCAGTTTTACTCCTGCTGTTGCTCTTTAAAAGTCTCTAGCTGAGAGCACGTAGGCAGCCAGCCTGCATTGCTAACTCTGAACCTCTGCATGGCGAATGGGGACACTCAGGAGCCTCCACCAACTCTTGGCTAGTGGCAGAAAGGATGTTTCCAGTGGTTAAGGTGTAAGACAGGTAGCAGAGACCAGGCTTCCATCCTGGGTGTTGTTACCAGTAAACTGTGTGTGAACAAACCCCTCAGGCCAAAATTTTCATTGCCCTGCCCTTCTGAAAATCAGGCCACGAGTTGCGTAAATATGGGTGTAGGTACCTAGCAGTAGGCAGCCAGCTTGGAACATTCTGGCTTTAATCCCTGTGCCTGAGTTACCTCATTTATAAAATGGGGATAATTCTTTGCTACCTCGAGGGATGCTCTGAAGCACAGCCCTATTGATGCTGGTGGAGCATGTCCCAGCTCGCTGGATAGCTATTATTCTACACTTGACAGAAATTGGATATGGCAGAGCTGAACCAGTGCTCTTGGTGTAGTTTTCTGTGTTTCCAGTGGACAGTCTTTGAGTCACAGTTCCTACCCCCCAGCAATCACCCAGAGCATACCAGGGACACTTTTGGCATTGCCACAGCTCCATGTTGCAGCTTTAAAAAAGCCAAGTACCCCAATAGTTCTGCCCCTGCCTGTCACTGCCCCAGGGTACTCAGAGTGAGGGAAGATGAGTTGCCAGGACACTGGGGTGTGTGGCTTGGTAACTCCTTCTGTTATGAGCAAATTTTGTTTATATCTCCTCAAGTTTATGTCGTTGGTTTTCATGAAGAATGAGCTCAGCATTTCTGCTGCAGAGACAGACGTCTGCACAAGACAATTAAAAGAGCAAATTGATTCAGAATAGCTCTGGGTTTTGACACTCTTCTTCTGTGATAAAAGGATCTCTTCCTCTGTTTCACATGAGCTGTTGATACCAGGAAGATTTCCCATCAATTTTCCACCACGGAAAAATATTTAATTCAGCCCATGACTTCTATGTCATTTTCATAATCACTATCAAGACATTCTTTCCAATAGAACTCTGCTCCTTCTTCCTTCTTCCCAGCAACTTATCCCAGATACTCTTAGGAAAAACATGGATGATACGTCACTTTATGCTAAGAAACATGTATTTATATTTCAAAAACTCTAATGCCACATGATTAAAATTTGCACAATGCTGGCAAAATCTTGCACTTAGAGTCACTTCCAGATTTAAATCATAAAATGCAGGGAATAAGATTTTTTTAAATTGAAAAATGCCTTATTGGTTTTCATCTTCTGTACTGTTGGAAAGTAAAACATAAAGGAAATCTTGGGAGAAGTGTACTATCCTAGGATTGTCTCTCTGGACTCACCCTCGGGGTGAGGTGATTTAAGTTTGGGTGCCTATCTGTAATGACAGCTGCTGTATCTTCTGAGTTTCAACCCTCGACACAATGACAAATGAACCTCCATGCCCACCTTTGCACCCAACTGGTTTCATATCAGGCAGTTTCACTGCCCACACATGGGTTAGATAAAAGAGGAGTCTTCGACTCTTTTGCAATCCTCTTACCTCCTCAGAAACCTTCTGCAATCTGCATTGTCTTGAACAAAGGGTGAGCTAAAGGATGAGTGGGATACTTCATTATAACCTCTGGCTGTGCAATGAGTCACACCTGAGATTTTGAAATACAAAATAATAAATTAAGAGGGCAGTAGTGAGATTGAGCTGACAACCTGATAATAAAAATACTGGGCAACTTGTCAACTTCAGCTGAGTAACCAAAGAACGACACTTTCTGCCAAGCACAGGCAAATGAAAGGCTCTCTTTGCTGCACTGTTTTCATGATGTGGCCAACAGCAATGTCTAGTGGTTCAATAAAATGTAAACACTGACTACATTTTCTGGAGCCAGTTTCTCTTTTTGTCCTCACGGAGAAGGAAGGTTGGCATCCAGGAGTCTGAAGTAAAGATTGAAAGCTGGGACTCTGCCTTGTGTTTATGCCAAGAGAAAAATCTCTATGATTCTGTTTACCTAAATGTAGATGACTTTACAGATAGGATTTAGAAAAGTATAATTACTATTAGCCTGATTCTCAGAGGGAAGGCATTCATAAATATTCTCTATTTATTAATCATCATACACAGTCATTTTCCTACAGCTGTCAAACTAACTGTCAGACTCTTCACTGATTTCTCTTGCTCAGTGATGGTACAAGGGTGTGTGGTATGGGGCAGCTACCTGGGCCAGCTCACTGTCCACAACACTGCAAAGCCACACTGCAGACCATTTGGGAGACGGTTTCATGAGCTAGTTTTGCAGGAAAGGGAACAGCACAATGCCAAAAAACCAACCAACCAACCAACCCCCAAAACACCAAACAAACAAAAATGCCCAAACAGAACTTGGGTAGGAAATATTTTTCCCTATGGAAAGAACAGGAAAAAAAAAAAAAAAGGAAAAGACTTGTCACCAATATGTCTTCTCCTTTGGGTGACTAGAGGAATAGGTATTTGCTCCCAGGAAAGCCTCTGTTATTCTGGGCAAAGAGCTCACCCTCTTTGTCTGAGAGGGGGAGGAATGCTCTTGGTGTTTCTGTGGGAAAGGTGGGGCTGCAGCTGTGTAACTGAGATGCTCACGTGGAGGTTTGGCATGACTCAAAATTGTCACCAGGACAAAAACATCCCCAAACAAAACAGAAAACTTCTCAATGGAGTAAAATCCCCTACTGAAGGCCTGTGCAGAAAGACAATCTCAGTAGCAAGGTGGCACAGCTCCTACCAGAACCAAAAGATTTCTGGACTTAAGAGTAAAATGTAAATTTAAAAAAAGAAAATACACAACAACAAAGAAAAGCAATTGTTTTTCCTTTCCTATTATTCCAATGAATCTGGTGTTAGGGAATAGACATTCTGGTATGAGGGAGAGCCACTGTGTCGCTTGTAAATGGACAAATTACAGGGTACTTTTTAATGTTCTAAACAGGATAACTTGACTTTTGAGCATTGCTGAAATAAAATAAAGCACTGCAGTTTTTGCCCATCATTACAACTGCACATTTAGTTTCATGATTGGCATCTGGCTGAGCCTGTGTATACTCTAATATCAGAAAAAACAACATTTCCAGCCAAGGAGATGAAGGAGATGGTAGAGATTGAACTGCCAGGGACGTACACATTTGTACCAGCTGTGAGCTGGAGGATGTCTTGTGGAGTGGAGAGCTGATTTCTTTGCACCTCTGACCCAATCAGCTCTGTTCCATTGGTGATTTTGTGTCTTCAGTTTCAGAGACTGTGGAATGACTTGGCTTGCCAGGGACTGGATGATGAAATGACAGAGACAGATCTAGATTGAGTGAAGCACACCATTTTTAGCAGGAAATAGATATTTTTAAATATTGCAGTGAGATAGTCAATGTGTTACAGTAGGTCAGCACTGTCTTGAGGGATGTGGGGCCATGGGCAATCTGTTACCCCAGTGTCAATCACAGCCCCATGCTCACAGTACCTCCTACAATAGGACATGCCTGTGTCTATATTTTATAAAAAAACAGCTCCAGGTCAGGATGCCAAATTGTTCTTGAAGCAAGTAAATCTGGCAGCAAAGAAAGAGCTCAGGCCATCTTCTTGGCCATAAAGCAGTGATGGAAAGGTGAGGAAGACAGATGGTGATTGCTATATCAGACACTTGGCACTACTAATCCTCAACTCTTCTGTCAAGTGAAAACCTTAAGAGAAACCCCCACTTTCCCAAGTATGTCCATGAATTCAATCCAATGGGGCCTGGAAAAGCCAGCCATATGATTCCCACAGTGAACAACCCTTCAGGAGGTGCCATGGCTACACTTGCAACCTGTCACCTGTAACTCCTCCAACTCAATGGCCACATATTTATTTACATTCTGAGACTTGAATTCATACTCTTACCTGGGCAGTGAGACATGTCTCTTTCTCCACCACTGCTGCTTGCCAGGGAATGCATAGATAAAGCAAGGTGCTCCCTGCTGCCACCAAGGACAATGTGCTCTTATTAGCCCTGGAGGCTGGACATGCTTCTTGTTTCAGCATCCTGGAGTGAACATGGAAAGCACCTGGCTACAAGGACTGTAAACAAATAGAAACTTGACTGGGAGTTGCCACATAGCACAGGAATTTAAATGAGATACAAAGCCAGGCACCTCCTATTACTAAGGAAAATTCAAGCTGCCATTTGTCCCTGCATGGTTCTGTTTTCCAGTGCCAACACACCCCAACCAGAGACAGTTTGGCATGGAGGATTCTCTGGGCCTGATGCAATGTTCCCAACCTGGGATCAGATTAGTCCTAACCCAGGATCTTATGCAAATCCAAGGCTGAAGGAAGCTTGGGAATGAAATAGGAGAAAATCCCCATGATGAAGGGTGCTGATAAAAGCAGCTGCCTCCAGCCGGCGAGCAGCACCGCCTGCAGCCCAGCTCCTGTGTGCCACCCTGGGCAGGGGCTCGGGGCTGGGGACAGTGCAGCACCGAGGAGGGGGCCAGGATGCTGTCCCATCTCACACAAACAGCTCTATCTGAGCCAAAAACACAGAGCAGACCTGTATTCCACCGTCTGTGAGGAGTCCTTGTGAAGCTGCGCTGTGAGGGCTCTGTGGAGGGGCTGAGAGCAGGCACCATGCACTCTCCATTTTCCTGGGCTTGCTAGAGATCCTCTGTTCAGTGGACATATATATCTACTTTCTACCGTGGACAAGATTTGGGAATTAGGAGGGTCACCAGAGTGCCTGTGTTTCCTACCTGCTTACAGACAGTACTCACAGAGTGTTTGTTGTCATGCCCCTTTAGTAAGAAGTGATCTACTCTAGTTATCCCAAATATTAGGAGTGGAGCTAGGTCCCAAAATTTGTTTCACACCGATAAATGACAACCAAACGGCAGCAACTTCTCTCTCCTGCTCTCTAAGCACAGGGTACACAGTAGAAAGCACCACAGTTGCAGAAACAACTTCCAGTAGCCACTGTGATCCCTGATAATTACTCTTCTTAGCCTCCCCTGATGCTTGATGGCTGCTCAGCAAAGCCAGCCTCGTGTCCTACCTGCACAAGACTCCTGGTATCTGCTACCAACGTGACTAAGACCGACCTGCAGGTTCTGTCACCTACCATTCCCAGGAAACTCTCTCCCGGAGGCAGTCAAGGCACAGGGCTGCCACAGCAGGTAATTTTGCCCGGTTAAGCAAGTGAGCAGCACTATGTGGCTGCTTGACATTTAGAGCAGAGCAGAGGAAGACAGACTGGAGGGAGATGTTGCAACCTTGTTTGTGTTGGCAGTGGATGGGGTTGCGAAAAAGCCCTAAGAGAAAGTAACAAACAAAGGGTGTGTCTTGAAAAGAGGTTGAGTTCAGAAACCTTTGCACAACACGTGCAAGAGCCAGGTGATTCAGAGCCGCCTTTCCTTCACTCTTGTGACCTAAATCCCCCAACAAAAGGGACTAGTATGTGCAAATACAAGAAGAGCCTCCTGGCCTCTGGACCTGGTTTTCCAGGAAGAAAACCTGCCCCTGTTGTACAGAATGACACACTGAGGTGCAGCAAGGGATGTTTTTAGGGTTGTGTTTAGAAACTCAGGGACTGTTTAGGATCAGACCTGGGAGTAGTGGCCCAATATTTTAGTTTTCATGTGGCTGAGTTTCTTCTAACATAAAGCTCCTCTTTACATTGCCTCTTGTAAGTCAACCATTATTATGAGTATTTCAGATTCTTTCCATTTGATTGTTTTGTTCTGGGTTGTTTGGTTTTTTTTTCCAAAATAGGAAACAGCTTTTGTTTGTTTGGGGGAGAGGAGGGTTAGCACTCCATCTGTGTGATGCCTTCACAGAATCATGGAATACTTTGGGTTGGAAGGGACCTTAAAGCTCATCCAGTTCCAAACCCCTCTTTGTGTGCAAGGGCATCACCCACTAGGCCAGGCTGCACAGGGCCCCATCCAACCTGGCCTTGGACACTCCCAGGGATGCTTTAAGGAATATTCTTTCACTCCAGGCCTCTAGAAGAGTACAGCAAGCATAATCAGTCTGTACCTGTTAGTTACAGAGGAAAACATACTTTGCAGCTTTTTTGGGGCTCCAGGAGTGAAGTGTGAGTGTTCCTTGCTCCTTTGTTTGAACACTCAATATGAATTATTGTTCCATCTGCTGTGGGAGCTCTCCCATAGAACACTGCTGTGTTACTGTACAGTACATTTTTCTGAGCCCATGTTATTTCCTGGGAGGGGTGCTCATAAGATGTCCATGAGTTTTTTAATCCCTTTGGCGACCTGTTTAGAGGTCCCTCCATGCTTTCACCATCATGGGCAGCCTTTCACCACATCTTGCACTGCCAAGAGGAGATTACACAGTGGTGCTGACTCAGTGCTATGGAGAGGGGTTGTGTCATGAGGCACTGATGAGGCAGATGAGCAGTGATGTCAGAAGGGTGGAATCTGCATATCCTGTTGGGATAAACAGATAAATGCCAAGTCAAGCTCCTCCATCATCTCTTGGGTTCTTAGATTTTTTCACTCTCTTGTTTGTGATTCAGCCTTTGAGGCACCTGGTGTTTGTCTGTGTTTTTCCCACCACTGAATCATGTTCTCATTTGCACATTATCCGTTGCCTGAATTTCCCCAATAAGTGTCTAGACACAGATATCACTGCTTTGTGAGGAATACAGGTAGAAAAGCATACTTTTATTCCTCAGGATCTCAGAAGCTTTTCTGAGAGGCAGAAAGTTTGCTCTCTTCTTTGAACAATACACAGACTATCAAAAATCAGACCACGGCATGGGCAGAGATAGGAACACAATGTGTAGGAAACACAATATTCAGGTAGGGCGGCCAACACTGTGCTCGTCTGTGCCTTAGTCTCTATAAATCAACCAGATGTCTTGCAGGCAGAACAGCACAAATAAGGTCTCCAGAAAGCACTCAAATCCAGTGAAAGAAGAAACTTTATGAATCAGCATGGTGTGTATTGAGGTCAATGAGGAGGAAGGCAGAAGGACACTAACATGAGAATAGTCATTTATTAAAACTCTGCGGCCCTGAGAAAGAAGAGAAGGAATTGCTTTCAGAGATTGTGTGCAACAACTGTCAGACAGGGCGCTTCCCTTCTTCTCTACTGGAGTATGACCTCCATTCATACTTAGCTGCTCTGGTTTATATCTATATGTTGTAGCTCTAAAACCCTCAGAGCCGAGTTCATCTGCAATATTTTTTACGTAAAGCATTTATTTTAACAGCTTCTCTACGTGGACTGTGTGCAGTTCTTTGGGGACAAGGCCATTTTTCAAAGTTAGTGCTGCAGAGACAATAAAAAAGAGCTAAAAGAGATTAGAGTTTTGACTCTTACTATATATCAGGGAAATCTTACTGGAAACCTCAGACAGAAGCACAGTAAAAAGGCTAAGCATGCTGCTTCTGTGATATATTTGCCTGAAATTGCTATAAGACTCATATAACTTTTCCCTGTTTGCACTTGAGAAACAGATTGCTTCACTTCCTGATCCAAAGTTTGAGCAGTTCATGGTTGAAAAACTGCAAACCAAGGGGCATTGGCTGATAATCATGTAATTGTGCTGCTTTTCTGTCCTTTTTTTTTAGCGTATGTTGACAGCACATAAATCATCATAGCTTTCCAGATAGTTATATTGGTAGAGCTCTGCTCCCAGGATTTGAAGGCAAAGTCTTGCAATATGAGGACTGAACATCAGCTGAGCCATGGCCACTATCACTGTCAGCTTAGGTGACAATGAAAGGAGGTTAATCCAAACTGCATCGACTGTAGGCTGTGTACAGCAAAGTCACACTGGTTTTGTTTATTACAGGCTAAGAGGGAGCACATGGAGGGTTACCACAGCTCAGCTAATATATGGTAAGTTGCTAAGCTTGCAAGCCTTGAGTCCCTATTTTCTGATTCACATCTGACACAGGAAATGGAAGACAATAATTAATGAGTGGAAGAGGAGATATGACTTTACAATAGAGAGAGATGGTGAGATAACCTTATTACATATTTCACTGGATCTTTTACCAAACAGATGATAGACTCATTATAAAGGGTGCACAGAACAAAGGGAACATTGACATTTAAAGAGATTCTGCTCCGGAAAGCAGGCACAGAATTGGCATGATGGGTTTCCGTGACTTTTATGTTTGGCTTTCGGGTGAAGGAACAGCTTTGTGTCTATTAGACCTGCAAAGTGTTGCAACGTGGGAGTTACACTCATTTTTAGTCTGACAAGAATTTGGTCTTGAAGTATGTGTCTTTTCCTTCCTCCACCTCTTTTTTCTTTCTTTTTTCTTTCTTTTTTCTTTCTTTTTTTTTAAACTTCATTTTCCATGAAGACCAGCTAGCAGCAGCTTTTGTTTTTTCTCACTTGTTCACAGGGCAGGGCTGCTTTTCCCACTATGCTGTTGCAGCTTCAAAGCTGCCTTCACACAAGCTGATACCACCCTAGTTTAACCAGTGTGAACTTTTGCATTTGGTGAATGTACATCGGCTGTAGAATGTCTTATCCTTGTTCATTTACAAAACTCTTCTAACCAACCAGAGATGAAAAACAAGCTCTATTGATACTAAAATAAGAGGGTCTGCATGGTCTTGTGCCCTGATTTAGTTAAAACGTCTTAAATAATTAAATTTTAAAATAGTGCCATTGAATATGCACTCAATATGTTGGAAATATTATGCAGTACAAACTATTGAGTTATATCCTCAGAGATATATTATAAAAGCCTTTGTTTTCAAGGAGCCTGGAAAATAAGAATTAAAATACTTGTAAGCTTGAAGTCTGTGACTGCAGCGGTGGAATGGAAGCAGTGGCAATACTAGAAAAATGCATGGGGTGAGAGAAAACCATTTCTGGCTGTGTGTCACCTCTCTCTTGCAAAGCACCCTTGTCAGACACCACAGCTCCCTGAGTGACTTTGGGAACAGTGGGCGCTGCCTGGTGGCATTTGGGATCACTTGGAACATGATGTGTTTAAAGCCAGCTTAAGTCTCATAAAAACCTGTAGATAACAGCCAAACAAAAGGCTGTGCTGGGGCCATTTTGCTCTTTCTGAAATGTTTCTCAGAATTTGGGTTCACAGGAAATTGCAACTTTCCGATCTGATTCAGGAAAACATGAAATGACAGATTTTTCTGTGGAACAGAGATTTCAGCACTCATTCAGCTCAGCCAGCAGGTGAGGAGAAGCTTAACAGTAGCACATGGAGTTAGTGTCCACCACAGTAATCCCTTGAGCAAAGAGCACATGAGGCTGGAAAACTCTGAAGGGGAAGTCAGAATGACCCTAACAGAAAACCTTTCCTAAAGGAAACCACATCTGTTCAAGCTGGCATGGAGGACTGTTCTCAGGAGGAGCGAGATGCAAAGTTCAAGGGAACTGCCTGTGAAGACACACAGTGACGGCGCTGGGTTATATAATGTGCCTTGGTGTGAGGAAGCTCTTTGTTCTATTTACAAATCCCTGTATTACTGACAAGGAAACTTTGATGGCTGCCTTCCAAAGACAACAATGAAGAAAGAAAGAAAGGTGGGTTTTTCTTTGTCTTGCAGCTCCCATAAATCCCCTCCTATTCTGAAATGTGATTTTTAAAATTATTTTTCTTTCCCCCATGTGTAATCCCATTGCAGGTTTTACAAGTATAATTACAAAGCAATTAAATGTGGGAGCAGTGAGGAAGACTGCACCAAGGAACACTGAGCCTATTTGTTTGAAAACTCCACAGGTGCTGGTTACAGCTTTGAAACACCAAGGTTATTGTGTCTGAAGAGTATTGTTTCATCCACAAAGAGGTCAAATACCAGAGAACATTCTTGGATATTATGTGAGATTTAAGCAAGACTTGTTCCTCAAAGACTACCTTATAAACCAGTTTATCTGATACAAAAGCTCCCAAACCCGGAGAAAACTCAGGGTGAAAGTGGAATACCAAGGGAGAGGATAGAGCAGAGGCCACAAAATCATGAATAATGCAGAGTAGAGGGATGGAGAATGAATAATCACTATTTGCCATAGCACAAGAACACTGATTTTCGTTAAAAAACAATCGCAATCATTTTTCTCTGCAGAAACAGGCTTTTATTAAACTGATTTCTCTAAGCCAATCTCTGGGACTCTGCCTCTACCATTCACTTTTCTGCACTCCTCAGTAAATATTTAGACTGAATGGTGGAGAGCTGTAATGTCCTCTGGGAATAACCCTTGGTACCTGTCACTAAATCCATTCTATATATTTGCTGGTGAACAGTTTGGCTGTAGACTAGATGCTGTTCTTGCTATTCAATGAAAAATTTCCCTGAGTTCTTTAGGGAAAAAAGACATTTATTTGGTAAAACCATGTTATAAAGAATTATAGGGTAGGGATAGTCCTTCCAAGTTTTGTTCAAACTCCATTTCAGACATCAGGAGTTCTTTATCTCAGCTGTCTATCTAGGAAAATATTTACCCATTATAATGACCTAATCACAGGAAGGGGCCAGGGCCCAATTTTCTCGTTTGCCTGCCTGTCTCATTGTGGGGTGAGGCTTGATGCAGGGTGTGTACCAGTCCCAGATCCCTGTGCAGAGCCTGCAGTTGGTGCTCAACACCAACAGCATTCACCAATGCAATGCTCTGGGTGCTGGGCATAGAGTCTGGGTGCTCTCAGACACTGCCTTGTGATATTCACCTCTCCATCAGAGCCTCCCTACCATTTGGGCAGCATGGCCATGTCATCTAGGAATCTGTGGAGCAACACCAATGTGGCTAAAGCAAGGCTGAGTAGGTTGTTGCTCCCACCTGAATGTAAAGAATGAGTGAAAGCTCTTAACTGAAAGAGATGTGAACCATTCTGCTTAGGACAAAAGCAGAGCAGGAAAAAGCCCAGATGAAGTCATGGACATTCAAAGAGTTGAGCTGCTGTGTTTCCACAGGTGAAGATGCAAGCTGATCCCTCTGTAAGGTGGGAAAGGTTATATAATTATGTTGTTTGCCTTAAGCCCTCCTTCTCTGTAATGCTAAATAAAACAAATGCTTCAAGGATATAGGTCATTATCCCTGATCAGCTGCCCAAAGGGAGGAAACAGAGGGTGGTAAACAGCTGACACATGGGTGTAGACAGCTTTTGATTTAATAGTGGAGAAAGGTGGCATTTTTCAGTCTATGCTTGGGAGGGGTGAGATGTTGAACAGGTGAGATGGGCCTCCAGAAATTCTGCAAATGCTGGAACCTTGTGGCTGAAATGTAGACAGGATAATGCAAATACCAATTGAATTTTTTTCCTCGTTTCCCTGCAGTAGGCGTGGGACTAAGAAACAAAGGTGGCACCAAAATATCAGCTTTCCTGAAGCTTTGGAGCCATTTTACTATCTCTAAAAGCTCTGTGCAGATCAGGTATTTGTAAGCATATTGCTTCAGGCTCACAACCTCAGCCAGCCCTTGCTGGGAACCTTACCACATTCCTGGAGCTGTGGTGGCTGTGGTGTGTCTGTAGCATCAAACAGATATTTAAAGTGTTCTGAGAGAGGGGACAGAATACTCATCGGTGGCTCTGACATCTAAAGGATTTGCCAAGGCACCAGTGAGATCCTAAGGTCTCTCCAGTGCAGCCACAAACTCAGTGTTCTCAGGTTATTACTTTGAAGGAAAGATGGTGCTTCCAGCACACATTTACTCTCAAATTGTCCACTAAATTAGAGACAATTTGGAAGAGATCTATGAGCAATCTGGTTTAGCTCTCTGCAGACATTCCTCTCCAGCCACAAGCAGCTCCTGAGCAGTTTGAGCCCAGCTCTGGTGCCAGGGATCTGTCACCTCACTGGCAGCGGGGCTGGGCTGTCTCCTTGGTGATCCAAATTTTTGATGGTGTGAGGAAATGCGCATTCAGGGATGGCTGAGCTCAGGGATACTGCGGTGCCCTGCATTGCCTCTGTGTCCCAAAGTGGGATGGAGCAAATGGAGCAGCCTGTGGGCAGAGACGCTCTTGGTCAAGGTCAAACGCGGGCTGAAATGGGTCTGTAAAAATTCTTGAGTCAGTCCATACTAATGTGCTGTAAGATGTACAGAGTTCTGAGGGTAACTAATAGAGATAAGGAGTCCATCACTTTCATAGCCCAGAGTGATCTCCCAGAGCCTAGGGAAGGGCTGTTGTCTTCTTTTATTGATGGTGCACTGAGGCACAAAGCTCCAGAGTACTGGAAAGAAACATGTTGGACAAATGTTTCTCATTAAGAAATGTTTATTTGTCAGACATGATTCCTTTCATGTAGTGTGTGTGGGAGTGTATCCATTTTAGCAAGATACTCTAGGAAATGTTTTCTTGGAGTCAGCATGGAATTTTTGGCTGAGATGGTCTGTTGTGGCATGGTTATTCCTGGGCTGGCTGGGAGTCACATCTCAGAGCTGAGGCTAGCAAGGTGGGAAATTAAAACAGGCAAAACTGATTCTCAGTCACTTCTGGCACTGTGATTTGCTTTTCATTGCATGCTTTTTGTCCTTTGTTACAAGGGAGAAAGTCCTCCAAAATGTTGAGAAGTTCTGTTTTTGTCACAGTAGAGATGAGAAAGATTCCAGACTCTCCAAGATATTGGCAAATGGTGGAAGCTTTTCCAGTTCAAGCTGCAATTTTCCCCAAGTCCCACATCTGTTCTACTGCAGAGCTGCATACTTGAACCCTGCTTTTCTGGATAGAAAATTATGTAAATAAACCAATTTGCTTTCTAAAACTATTATTCTAAAACTGCCTAATCACCTCATGGAGAAAGGGCAAAGCTGGCAGCCAGAAACTGGAGACCCAGCAGCCATGTCCTCTCCTTTTGACTTCATTGTCCTCTGTTTACAAGCTGGTGTGTCAGATTGGTCACAGCTCTCAGTTCTCAAGGCAGTTGTTTTCCAAACGAAATACTTTTCTCTACATAATTTTCTTTGTATATATATTTAGTATAAACCACATTAACCTCTTGCTTCTTCAAGGCTTTCAATCATTTAGGACCTCTGTAGGTGTTTTGAAGCACTTCACACAGACACCTCCTGAGCCAGCAAATCCAGAGCTTTGCTGTTGCATAGGGCACTGTCTGATGGCATCATGGAATTTGGGCTACCTAATAGCCCAACAGCAACCTCAAGTTACTGGGAACATCCACCTCAAGTTACTTGTCTTTGCCATTACCAACTGCACAGCTTTTGATTTCTTTAACTCTTCTCATCAATCCTGTCCTTCGCTCAAGTCTGCCCAAAGGCACAGAAAGGGAAATGGAAATGTCCAGGGGTCAAGCACAGAAATCAAGTTTTGTTCAGATGAAAACAATCAAGAGAGAATGTACTGCCTCTGAGCAGGGTGGCCAGAGGGTCACTGGCTTATTTTTCAGTCTTGCCCAAAAACTCCTCTTGGATCTGTTCAACGCAGCTCAGACTGATTTTCATCCAGAAGAGCTCTTCATATTTTAATTTTGGTTTCTTTTTTCTTTTCCTTATTTCATTGTGAATTATTTATCCTGTGTTTCACCAAGGGAGTCTAATTTTCTAATCTTCTCCCTTCCTAATATTTAAGATCTCTCTAGGTGTCTCTGCAATACACCCATGTTCCCTGATTGAAGGAGTTACAGACAAAATCCACAGTTGGCATTTTTAGCTTGCAGAGATAATATTTTTGTGGCTGTATACATTTCCATGAGCTGTAACTCTATTTACTTTAGCAGAAGAGTCCTTAAGATTGATGAATGAAGAAACATATTTAAAATATGTATCTTGCAAATGTGTTAATGCCTATATAGGCTATAGGTCCCTGTGGAAATAAGAAGAGGCATTCTTTTAATAAACAATGGAGTGCATCCAGTTTTTCTTCCTCTTTATTTCCAGCACATTCACTAAAATGCTACCAGATTCAATAATATTTGTCTTTTTCTTGGCTTCTTACACATATAGCTTTCTTCCATGACAACAAGTCCAAGATTTTTTGGAGCTGAAGCAGGAATGATGATGTGTTTTTGTTGTTGTTGTTCTTCTAACCAGCTGTCTTTGCTCATCTTGCTGTCACTAGGAGAAGACATCTGCTTAGTACATTCAATATTTTCACTTTGATTCTCAACGGGGAGGTCAGAACCCATGCAAAAATGTCCCCCAAAATATTTTGTTACCACAAATATTTCTTTTAAGACTGGGGTACTTTGTTTATTCAGTGTAGACTCCATAAAGTATTTAACTGATTCTCTTCCTGTTTGGCAAAGTATTCATTATTTCTGTGTTCAAATCTTGACATGAGACATTTACCATTAGTGAGATTCTGTGCAAGATACCGGATGGCATAAAATACAAAGTCTGGCTTCTGCTTTAATTATTACACATCGTTCTGATGAGATACTAGAAGTTTGGTTTTTTCCCCCACTAAACTGAGACCCAGAGTGAGGATTGTTAATGAAATTATCAACTTCTTTACCAATTCTTTGTGTTAATTTCATCAAAATTCATTAGAAGAAAGGAGTAGTGCTAGTAATGGTTTGGATGTGGCAAAATGCTTCAGGCAGTTCTTTCTTCTAGGCACTAGCAAGTCCCTTCCTCATTAACCAAAGATACAGTCTAGCAAAACACTTCAGTCCTTAAATTCACCCTGTTCAATGGAACCCTTAAATCTAAGCTGAAATCTCTCTGGGCTCAAATTGGATTTAAGCATGTCCTTAAAATGAAGTATGCTACACTAGCACATTGCTCGACTGTACTTATCAGCACTGGAATATAGCAGTTTTACAAAACTTGACCATTCCTGAGGCACAGGCTACTGTGGCTTAGACTGTGATGAAGTAGAGCAGGGAGGAGACCCTAAGATGTTTGCAGGAAGGTTTATACTTTCCTGAGCTACACCAGATTCACCATGGCCAACAGTGAAATGATATGGAATTAGACAGGATTGATGGCCTGGTAAAACTGAGCATCTTGAGAACCACTTGCAACTCCAAGATGTGCCCAGAGAGGGAGGGTTTAATGAGGGTTACTATCTCTGATACACTCACAGAAAATTGGGGAGTTTGTTGGTGACTGTATTTCTCACCAGTGAAGATTCCCTTGGGGTTTTGGCCCAGTGTCAATTGCTGTCAGAGATCTGTTACTCACTAAAGCCTGCTCAGTACCGTGTCTTGCATTCCTGTCTGGGTGCAAACATACCTGCAAAAGTGGGGAATGACAAAGCTTGGCCCCACTGCTGTTTCTAGATTCATTGTACCAGGCAGCGCACGTGTACCTCTCAATCAGAAACAAGCACCCTGCTGGGAAATTAATTCAGTCTTGCAGGATGAGTCTTTTCTCTCTGGTCTGCCTAATATCCATGCTGGTGCTTCCTCATTCCTTCCCAGTGCCACAGGAATGCTGTTGCTGTGAGCTCAGGTTTTGCATGTGCTTCCAAGAATGCCCTTTAGAGACGGAAGGGTCAAGTGTGACACTGCATGTCTGGGTGCAAACTGGCGTCCTCCTGGCGAGGCGGGTGAGGAGTGCTGTGGTTTGGGGCAGAGGAGTCTCCACTTGATCTAACACTAATTGCATCTGATCTTTGTCTCTAAATTAGGTGGCAGCTCTCCCAAAAACACATGCTTAGTGTGTTTTCCAGCCTCTTTGGCTTTTACCCACAGAAGAATTAGTTCACCAGGTGGGTGATTTTCCTGTTGTTCTGGAATTGTTGCTAGTGAGGGAATATCTCAGTTCCCCACAACTTCATCTGATTAAGAGCTGACTTGCAGCAAAAGTGACTCGGGTTAGAGATAAAGCAAACATATCCAGCTGTGAAGTTCTGGAATGGATCCTTTACATATTCTTATGAGCAGGGTAGCTGAACCCCTGTCAGTTTAGGCAGTGCTGCTTCTGCTTTATTGCTTGAGAGGTGGAATTCCTGCGGCTTCCTAAGGGCTCTTCCCATCCTGAGTTTTTTGTTTCGTGATTTTTTGCATATGAAATCTCACTGAAAAGGAGAGACCCAAACTCTGAAAAGAAGGTTTCACTTGCTGACTTCTGGAAAATTTGCACAGAATGGGGTTTGATAGGAGATCATGGTGTGTCATTCCTTGTTCTAAACCTTGTGCTGTGGGTTTCCTCCAGACATGGAAAGGTGAACTGACTGGTTAAAATCACACAATACAGGGAAAGTAGGAGCAGAAGCCAAGTTTCCAATCTCCTAGTCATGCACCTTAAACACTAAAAAACTTAATTTCCTTGAATTAATACTGGCCCAGGCTGACTCCTGTATTCCTGCCTCCTGACTGGTCTATGCAATGTCAGGCATTTCAGTCTTTTGCTGTTTAATTCATTTTGCTGCTATGGTGCAGGGTGCGGTAGATATTACCAAAGGAATGATTGTATGTTTGCCAGTATTTTTGATTCTTTCCAGGCAAAGAGCAGATTTTCACAGCCAGGCTCAACACCTTGAATTTTCTACTTTCATTTCCAAAGTGTATGATATTGGTCATGATAGGAAACTGAAAAAAACCCAGAAAATTCATGCTGTGTTTGACAAGGCAGTGACCATTCTGGGCAGCACGTTACAAGGGTAATGGGCTGCAAATCAAACTTCTGCTGCTGTGCTGCAGAGGATTAGTCACAGTTCATCTACCAGCAAAATGGAGGTAGTAGTAGTTACTATCTCAAACTCTGGAGGCTCAAAGCTTAAAACTTTTGGGATCATTTAAAGGACACTGCTATGGATGGGCACGGTATTCTATCTTCTGTTAACAGCACTGGAAAATTTCATAAGCTTGATGGATAAAGAAGCAATAATTGTTGGATATGGGACCAGGAAAATATTTGACCACTGGTTTTGTCTGAAATACTAAATGAAGAACACTTGTCTCTCATCTCGGGCCAAAGGGTTTTTTTCTAGTGTTCATATCACAGAATCACAGAATCACAGAATTTCAAGACTGGAAGAGACCTATAAGATCATCTAGTCCAGCCGATGTTCTAACCGTTCAGCTAGATCATGGCAGCAAGTGCCACATCCAGTCTTTTTTTAAATTCTTCAAGGGATGATGCCTCCACCACCTCACTGGGTAAATGATTCCAGTTTCTGACCACTCTTTCTGTGAAGTATTTTCTTCTTACTTCTAACTTACATCTACCTTGACGCAACTTGAGACTTATACTTCCCCTAGACACCAGTTGACACAACGCAAGGGCTGTGGCAGCTCTGCAAGAACACTTGAAAAAAGAAAACCAAAACAGGCAACAGTTCCTGTGTCTGTCTGCCATGGAGAGCTCCACCACGCTGAGATTGACAGATATGGGTGCCAGGAAACCCCTGGTGATGACCACCTGCTCCTGGAGGAGGAAAATCCCATTGTGACTCATCCTTGGGGCACAATGCAGGAGCACAATCTCGCAGCCCAACACTCAGCTGGCAGGAGACAGGTGAACTGTAGGTTCTGCAGGAGGGAACTGCACCTGGGTTTACAGGGCCCCAGGCAAAGGCTTTGGCTGCTCAGTTTGAGCTGGTGCTGCAGTCTCTTCCACCTGGGAATCAGCCATGCCCATCTTTCACAAGAGGCCAGGTTCACAGAGCACTGCTGGCTCTCCAGGTAACACCTACGGCACGGGGCCCTGGTGACTCACAGTCATTCGGCTTTGCTTTAGGATCTCAGCAGGGTTTGAACACCAGGTAGGCGGCTAGGACAAGGCTGGGGTATTTCTAGTCACAGTCCCAATGCTTAGAAAACACCTGCAGCCATGACTGCTCATGCAGATTTAGCTGCAGTGCTTCTAAGGAGCCAATCTGGCCCTGGCAAGCCTCTGTTCCTGGGGGGAATTTAGCACCTCTGGTACACAACGCCAGCACAAGACACCAAATCAACCCTAGAGGGAGGTTTGCACTGAGGATTAAATTTGGGAAATGCGATGCTTTCCTTTCTGAGGGGGTCTGCCAGGGTGGGGGGAAATCTCTTGGGGTCTCTGATTGGGAAGTACACTGGTTTTGGCAGCCACGGAAGGTGGAGAGAGACTGAATCACAATTTTCTGCTACAGCTTAAGTATTTTAGGCACTGACTGTCCTTTATTTTGTGTCCAAATGAGCAATCTCGCCCTCCTGGGGCTGTCAAGCACTGACTGTGGACATTAAAGCTGGTAATGGGATAAGATGTAAACATCTTCTTGAAAGCACACACCAGAGCCCTTTATTTTAAAAATGAAATACATTTGAAGTGCCTGCAAACTCACCCAGAAATCTCTTTCCAAATGAGTAAGGTTTGGCAAGGCTCCCCTGCACAGCCTGAACACAATGTAACCCTCTGCCTTCCCGTTCTCTTCAGGGCAGATGCAGATACCGAACAGCTACTTAAAGGGTAACATTCCATTATAAAAACAATCACACTTAACATCCCAATTTATTTTAATTGCAGTCCTTAGAAATAGCCAAAAAACAATCAAACAGAAAGCAATCAGAAAATAGTTTCCCTTCTCCCTGCCCTTAGTATTTGCAACAAGTCTTGTTTTGAATCTGTGAACAGGCAGCTCCTTTGGAACTCCCTGCACCTTTTTCACCTCCCCTCACCTTGTTCTTTGCCCCAGCTGGGGAACAACAGATTAAAACTTGGTTGGAGAAGCACGCAAAGGCTCAAAAGGAGCCCTAGACAAAACTTCCCTGTGAAAAGTTGGATGCTGCAAGGCACAGGCTGCATTTCTGGGCCTGCGGCTCTCCTGGCTCCGGGATGCAGAGCACAAGGTGATGCTCACAGGCTGGGGGTCCCCGTTCCTCCCCGCCCCGGTACCGGGAGCCGCTGCCGCCCGTCCCCCCCCAGCGCAGCCCCGTCCCGCCGTGCGGCCGCCCCGGCCCCGGCCCCGGCCCCAGCCCTTACATGGACAAATCTGCCTGCAGGGAAAGGCAGGAATTTGGGCCCTTGACGTCAGCCGCGGGCAGAGCGCGGCAGCCCGGCAGAGCGGGAGGCAGCGGCCGCCGCTTTCGCTTTTTGTTCCGGGGCCGTCCCGCCGAGCTCGGGGCCGCGGCCGCCCCTCCCTGCGCCCCAGGGGAGGTAAGGGCCGGGGGGGGCGCGGACGGAGGGATGCGGGAGGCGGGAGCGGCGCGGCCGGGGGGATGCGGGAGGCGGACGGGCCGGAGGGAGGCAGGCAGGGAGGAAGGCACGGAGGGATGTGCGGGGCGGAGCGCGGGAGGGGCCGCCCGGGGGACGCGGCGGGAGCGGCGCGGGGGTTCCCGAGCCGGGAGCGCGGGAGGGGCCGGCGGGGCACGCCGCGGGGCAGGGGCGCGGAAGGGGCCGCCGGGCGGAAGGAAGGGGCCGGCGGCGGGGCCGGGCGGTGCGGGGCGGCCGCGGGGGGCGGTCCCGGTGCCGCCCCCGGCCCGCCCCTCGCCACCTCCTCCCGCCGCCGCCGCCGCGCTCGCCTCCGCTGCCTCCTCCCCCGAGGTATTGTTGCAGATAATAACTTGCCCCCTTCCTCCCCCCACCCCCGTCCGCCCGCCGAGGCAGCTGTGCCACAGCTGGAGCCCCCGGCCGGGGCGGGGAGCGCTGCCGGCCGCCCGGGGGGGCCGCCCTGGCTCCTCCCTCCGCCCGGGGCGCCGCGGCCGCCGGAGGGGCCGGCCCGGTGCGGTGCGGGCTCGGCCGCGGGGCGGGGGCAGCGCCGGGCCCGGAGCAGGGGCAGCTTTCCCGGTGCTCGGGCGGCCCCGGTGCCCGGCTCCCGGCCGGGGTCGGCGGGCGGGTGAGCCGAGCCGGGCCGGGCCCCCCGGGCGGGCGGACGGTGCCGCAGGTGCACCTGGCCCGGGCGGCGGCTGCCGCGGCCCCGCCCCGCCGCCCGCCGACCCCCGGCCGCGGCTCGTAGTAAATAATAAGTTGAGTAAAGCTCCGGCAGCTTTTTATATGCCGGGGGAGGCCCTGCCTTCCCCACCAGGTAAGGACGGAAAAGTTTCCCACACCCTGACGTCACCCACGGCTTTTTTTTTTCTTTTTTTTTTTTTAGCATAAGTTTTTTTTGCCCTCCCCCTTTCTTGCTCTCCTCTTTTGAACAGGCAAACCTTACTCCTGCCATTGCTCGGGAGCACTCCCCGCGCCCCGGGGCTGTGCTGGGGAGCCGGCAGTGCTCCCGAGGAGGCGGTGATGAAGCAACTCCTGCCTAATTGCCCTGCCTCCTGTACCTCGAGGTGCAGCTTGGCCCTGCCGCTGAAACAAACGAGAGTTGGCTTCTCCTGCTTTGTTTTGATTATTTTTTGTTGCTTTCTTTTTTCCTACACCTGTAGGAATTGACTTTTTAGCCCAGTTGTGTTGTTCTTGATTTAGTTTCCTGTCTATTTCTGTTTTGCTAGGCAATTGATACACAAAAGTTTAAGGAGCTTGCGGGAGCCGTAAGACCTGCTGATGTGTCTCCCTACACATTTGCAACACCTTGGTCCCTCTGCACAAAGGGGTTTTGACCCATGCAAAAAAGGAAGGTTTCACATAGAGCCACAAGTGTTTTTGGAGACATTCCAGGATTTCTTTGTTTTCATGAACTTACTCACCTGTAGAGTTTATGCTTACACATTCCAGGAGTGATTTCTGGGGCAAGAGCTGAGGGAGTGGGGAGTGCCTGGGAGCTGGGTGATACAGCAGATGCTAGCTCACCAAGTAATGAGAGAAATGGGATATTAGGAAAGTATGGGAACATGCAGAGCTGGAGAGGAGGACACAGCATTTCATCTCTATGTTAATAATGTGGCTGTGTTCTTGCTGAAAAATGTTGGCGGCTGTCCTGTGTGTAATTCAGCCTGTTGTGCACCAGGACAGTTTAAGGGATGTGGGGGACTTTCTAATTATTCCCCACTATTGCTGAAGCAGGACTGGCCCACACAAGGCTAGATAATACTCTGTGATTTCCCTTGGGAAATATGTGTGTCTATGGATAAAGATTTATTGTTGAAAATTACTCTCTGTCTCCTGGCTTGGTCTGTCTTACCCTGCCCACCCTATGACCTTACAGCCTATTGCTCCTAAATTTATTAGCTCTGTTATTCCCCTATTTCAATTGTTTGGCCTTTGTTGGAGGTTTTTCCCTGCGGGATGGGCTATCAGCAGCTCATGGTGTGGGTGGTGGCCACAGAGCCACCTGTCAGCAAGCTACTACCCTCCCTGTCAAATCCTGCCTTTAACTTTGTTATGATGCAGGTGCTGCTAATGGGCCCTTCAGGCTTGTTGCCATTGTTCCGTAGATGGTTTTCCTTTAATTGTTTTATTCAGGTTTTCTTTTTCCACCTGGCTCAGCTTGTGTGGGCTGGGAAAAGCTGCCAGATCAGGGACACCTGGGTCCAGCAGAGCAGCAGCAGTAAGTTGCCATCAGTGATGGTCCTGTAGAGAGATGCTGTGTAGTGGTGGGAGACCTGCTTCCCAAAAGTCACTCCCACCCTGTGTGTTGTGTGGCTGTGGGCCCATTGGCTGTGTGTGTCCCATGTTGCCAGCAGTCCTGGTTGGTGGCATGCAGCCCTTGTATGCTGTCTGAGTGAGCTCCAGGTTGGAAATGAAAGACATGTCCAGGAAAATGAAGCTAGAACTGTCTCATTCAAGTTTCTTTAGGTGCAGCTCCAAGCTGCTCTGAATTGCTGATGTTCAGTCTCCATGGTGCCTGGGTTAGTGAGAATTGCTGCTTTTCTTGCTGTACAGCTGTCTCTGTCTTGCCAGCCCTGATTGCCTGGTGTGGTTGGTACTGGTGGGGCAGAGATGCTGGTATCGAGCTGGGAGAGAAACTCCAATTCCTGTTTCACAGAGGTGAGATTTTTACCTTTGGAACATATTTGTTCCAAAGAGATCAGCCTGGTTATCAGGGCAGGGTGCTGGTGAGCTTGCCCATCTCACTGTGGGTTCCAGCTCTGTGAATCCTTTCTCTTATTCGTGTTTGGTGGAGAGTCACCCAGCTTTAGGGGATAAAAGTATTGAATGGTGTTTTCTGTGGTGTGCTGTTGTGAAACAGGAAAAACAGGCAAAAGCCTGGCTCTGCACTGCCGGGTCAGAAGTGATATTTGGGTCTTGGGAATTGTGGCTAGTTTACCTGTCTTGTCTCCTGGAAATTTGCAGAGCACATTGTATTTCCAAGTTGGATTCCCCTGAGAAACACCTTCAGCTGTGCTGCATTAGTGAGGTAATGGGCACAATGAGGGACTGGTGCAGTGTAAATCAAGCTTTCAAGCAGTCTAATGGCAAATTCAGGTGTGTATCCCTTGTAAAGCACTTGTTTCTCTTGGATGTTCAGGGATGAAGCTCCAGAGCTGGACTAGTGAGTTTTGCGAGGTACCTCATAGTGTTGGTTGCAGTCTCACGGGAGCTTGAGTGCTTTTACATATATTATCATCGGTATGTATTTTTAATTGTAACTTCTAGTAAGAATTATGGTGTGGGGGTTCATGTTTAGAGACACCATTCTGTTTTGAAGCCTGGCTGTTGCCTTGTTTGTTAAAATCACCTGCCTTACTATAAAACTTAAACAATACTCTTCGTGTATGTAGTTTTGGAGAGGGATAGTAAGAATGGCTGGGAGCTAGAAAACTTGAGAGAGTTTTATGAGCAGTGTCGGATCACTCCTGTTAGAAGGACACAAGTTAGAAGGGTGTCAGAGAAACAGTGAGTGCTGTGGAAAAGGGATGTCTACTCCTCTGTAAAAATGAAAACCAAGGTGAAAGTGGTCGATTCAAAATGAAGAAAGTGCTTTTCAGTGTAACTGATGGTGGCATTTATCATGCAGAATGTTGTTGAGGACAAGTTTAGCCAAGTCTGAAAAGAAGTTGGGATGATTGTATGAGTGTCAGATACATTGAGAGTTGTACCCAGTTTGTGCTGGTGCCCGTTGTATCATAAACATCTAATTGGAAAGAAGAGACAGTTTCATGTAGGTTTCCATGAAGCATCTCTGGCTGACACTAGATAGACACAGATAGAGAAAAGCAGTAGCTTGGGTGGATGACAAATTGTTCCAAGAACAGTTTCTGTGTGTCTGTGGAAACAAATACCCTCAGGGTGCCCGCAGTGGTTTCTCTATTGCTCTGCCCATCGTGGTTGTGTGAACAATACATTCTCAGTGGCTTTTTGTTGCTCCTCAAGCTTCTGAAGGCCTGACCCTACAGCTCAGCCTTTCTCCTACTGAGCTCTTCTCTCCCTGACATGGCTTTGAGAAACACTTGCCCACTCTGCTCTGGCTGGCCCCAGATGCTGGTTTCCACCTTTAACTGATTGTCCAGGCTCTGGTGTGCTCTGGGGGAGCCCTGCTAAGCTGGAGCTAAGTCCCTCTGAATGCATGGAGAGGTTTTAAAGATGGCATCAGGATGGTGGGGAAATATACACTGGCAAAGAGTAGGTCCCTTCCAAATCAGGATATTCTATGATTCTTTAGATATGTGTGTGCTTTTTAGGTACTTTGTTTTTGATGGGGAGAAACCTTCAGGAAAGTAAGATGAACACAGAGTCCATGTGACCCAGCAGAAGTCTGTGATTCCGTGACTGTGTTTGCTGTGTGCACATGTGAGTGTGACAGTGATGCTCCTGTCTGCAAGACAAGGTCCTCTACAGCCAGTCTTTCACCCCAGTAGCTTCCTCATCTCCCTTTGCTCTCGTTCTTGTACCAGTGTAGTTCTGTAAAAAGCCAGAGAGATTACTGCAATTGCAGCCAGAGCAGGGGAGGAATGAGCAAAGGAGATGGAAACCATAAATTATGAAAGGATGTGGTTATCTGATGCACAGATTCACAAGGAACAATGCCTTTAAAGAGTGTGGGTTATACATAGGAAAATACTTGAAATAACTTTACAAACGAGGGTTCCAGAGGAGGGATTGGAGGGAAGGGCATGTGTTGGGTGTCTGTGTGTGCATTGGAGGAGAGAATCAGTAAAGTTTGAAGAACTTAGTGTTTTCCTCTTTCTGATTTAGGAAGCTCTTTGTTTTGCAAAATAGAAACAAACAGAGAAAAGAAAACAACAAATCAAACCGAGAACCACAGACCAGAAAAAAACCCCACAAAACATTAAAGCTTTTGAGAGCTTATGCCTGCCTGAGAAGCAGAGTTTAACAGGGTTGGTTCTTTTCATTCATCCTGCTCCTAGGCATGGCAGGCCATGTAGGGCTGGCAGTGTTTTCCAGTCCAAACATGAAAATAACTAAAACCCATTACCCACACTTAATCATTGCAATTAAGGTTATCGGCAGAGACGACTCAGTGGAGATTCTGTTTTGATCTCCAAGAGCTGGTTTCGATCGGGTTCTGAGCAACTGCAAGCGCTGGCATGAAAATGATCTTTTAAGTCACTGTCAGCAAGTCTCTGTCATTTTAGACTGTCAGTATCTGTTGTTGGGATCTGTGGGTGACAGTGACACACACGTGTGAGTCAGAAGAACTCCCAAACTATCACAATATGCTCAGGGAAGGAAAACAAACATCGGTGGAGTTGTGGGCTGCTGATAACCTTTTCTTAGACAATGTTATAAGCTTTGGAGTGTTGCAGGCTGTTAGGATGTTTTCTGTTGCCCTTGATGATATAAGGGAGCCTTGGAGTACTGTGATTCCTCAGCAAACCCATCAACCACTTAGGTTGGATTTGGGGCAGAGAGGGATGCATGAGGGTCTCTGGCTTATGGCAGTTTTGTTGCTGGGTCCATCAGCCCTCTTTGGGGTTTGCAGATCTGGCTGGGAGGGAGCCTGTCTCGTGCCTTAGAGAGTTTATGTACATGAGCACCCTCTAAGTAGGTGCCATTCAGCTCCTGGCTGCTTTCCTCCCCTTGCTCCTGCTGCTCAGTGATGCTTCAAAGCAGGAAAACTTCCACCAAATCTTGGATGATTGTGCTGCCAGTGGAATAGTTAGTTGAGATTTAATATGGCCATTATCTTTAGGTAATAAAGTATCAGCTAACTTGCCATAACTATCTTGTTTAATGTCTATTAAAAGCCCCACATAGTTCACTCACTGGGTGAAATTTAATAGAAGTTCATCTAAGCATTTACTGCTTATTTAATTTAAAAATAAGTTGATGTCCATGACTGGAGTAACAGGCACTAAGGATTTAATTAACATTTAGTAAACTGCCCTGTTAGCTCTGAATTGCACAGTCAGGTCTTGTTTATGCATCAATTTGTAACTACCCTCTCCTTTTTTTATTTTTATTTTTTTGGCCATTTGATCTCATTGCGGGGAGCTGGAGTCATCTTCTATTCTCCCTCTGCTCCTGATCTCCTCTCACATGGAGAGGCTGTGTCAGGGCTGTGGTCTGGAATACTGCTGAGGAGCCAGGACCCAGCTGCTCAGTTGTGAGACCAGCCCAGACAGCTGGGCAAGGGCAGGTGGGATGGAGGAGACTGAATTGGCAGGTTGTCCCACAGGCCTTGAAAAAGGGATCTATGGAGCCCCATGGGCTGGGTAGAGTTGCACTGTGTGGTGGGTTAGAAATGGTCCACCTTCAAACCTTCCCTTAAACTGGGCTCTGTTATGTTTAAGTATCTCCTGTAGGGCTTTTTCATTGGTGTGGCTGCTGCATGGAATTCAGTGGAGGGATAGAATGTAAGAAAATAGTGCAGAAGGTAATCTCACACCTGAGGAGTTGCAGCTGTACTAATCACCAAAGATTAGGAACAGGCCTGCTCTTAACAGGCCACAGCTGTGTCCAATAAGAAGATGAGTGCCACAAAAGAGTGGGTTAGCTGGGTGAAGAGGGGAGTTGGAGTTTGTTGGTTGTGCTGTGAAGAAGTCAGTGCTGCAAGGAGATACCCATGAGAAATCACTGAGAAGGTATGGAACTTTTGCAATTAGATAGCAAGCTTTTTGGACAGAGAATGTTGCTACGGGTCACTTGTGGGTGGTCCTGCTGCAGAGGCTGTGGTGGTTGTAGCTGGGTGGCTTCTGTGTCAGTAATGTGCATGTGCATTTTCAACGTGCTGTGTGCATGTACCCTAAGGCGATCTCTGTTTCAGCAGTTTATTACCTTACCTTAACAGATTTGTATTGCTCCCCTTAGTGAGGCATGAATGAAAGCAAGGAGTCTCCCAGATAGTGCAGGCAGCAGCGGCTGGGCTGGGAGAGTGATTGAATTAGCAGCTGATAAGTGGTTGTAGCTCCAGCTGCTGCATCATCACTGCCTCACTAGCCTGGGTGTCAGTGCAGTTCCTGTTCAAGCTCTTTGCTGAGGCACATCAGCTGGCTTGGATTTGACATGCCTTGTTGTTTGAGATAGGGACTTGATTTGCTTATCGTGGGTTTGGGCAAACCTTGAGAGATACTTCAAGGTATTAGTGTGGGCAAGACAAGCCTGTAATCTGGATAGCCCCAGAAAAAAATGGATAGTAATTATGGCAGCCACGTGGGAAACCTGTAGTTGTTAAAAGAATGGTGTTAAAGTTGAAAAGTCCGAGTGCTCCAAAACTATGAAATGCCAGAATGAAGGTCGTTGAAACCTTAATTTCAGCCTCCCCTGCAATCAGGTTTTATGATATACCACTTAATTGCCAGAGCACCTACTCTTTGTGCCCAGAGTGGAAGGTGATACTTAATGAGCATCTATTCAGTTGCTTTTCTCTTTGTGCAGTGTGTGGCCCCAAGCCTTGTTTACCATGCACTGTTCAAATTTGAGACAGAATGCAGAGTTATTAATTTTCTTTGGTGCTTTTCTGGAGCACTCTTTGCTCTTTCATTGGAGCACTTTGGAAGTTGGAGAAACTATTTTTGTAGTGCCTTCCCAATGTGAAGGAAAATTATTCTTGCCATTTTACTGGTGGAACACTGAGGCTTGAAGAGGCATGTAACTAGCTGTCTCACATCACCCTTGACTCTGAAATGTTGGAGTAAAAAGGAATTAGACCAGGATTGTTCTCTTAAGTGTGCAGTCATAACTGATAATAACGCAAAGGAATGGTTGGGAAGAATTGTTTGTAATTACAGACTGAAGTTAACATCTTTTCTGCTCAGCTCTGGAGATTACTCTGAACTGTTCCTTGCACTTATGCTTATCTTCTCCTATATTTCCTGCTGTACCTGCCTCTTATGCATGATCATCATTATCTTTGAGTGGGGGCAAAGCCTGTACTTACCTTACTAATAATGAGTATTAAAATACCTTGCTTAATGTGGAAGCTGGTCTTTGCCTCTGGCATTTGGAGGCTAGAGCAGCTTAATGCTGTCGGAACTGAAATGTGGTGAGGAGGTCCAGAAATGAGCCACAGAGATGGTTAAGGTCCAGGGGGTATATATGTATAAAAACATCTTTCAAGGAGTAGAAGTAATGAGGGCTTCACATCATCTGCTCCATGCTTCCTCAGTGACTTGTTTTACCGTGTAAAGTGTGACTGACATTTGTCAGGGTTGGAGCTTCTTTTAAAGCTTATTTATCACTTCTGATCCTGCAGGCTATTTTTTTGGAGAATGAGAATTATGCCTTCCTTAGCACAGTTTCACTTTGGTGCTTTTTCAGAGATTCCATTTCTTTTTCGAGTTCCTTGGGATGCAGAGCTGAGCTTGGAAAACACGACATTGCATCTTTGCCATTTAAGGAGGTCTTGGTGAACCTTCTGCATAGTAAGTTTGAAATTCAAGTGTATGAGTAATCCAGCTGAACTCTGTGTGCCTGAAGATAAGCGAGTGTTTTATCACTGTCCTGTACCCAAATTCTAACCTGTTCCCAAGGCGGATGGGAAACAACAAAGTGCGGTAGAGTTAAAGTTACTGGGGAGATGTTGGGCTACTGTAGCATGCAGAGTGACCAGAGCCTCACTGCAGTGAAGAGTCAGCCTTATACAGAGCAGGAGATCCTACTGTGAGTGGTGCAGACATCTGCAGACTTTTAGCAGTGGCATTAAATGAAGGACTGTGGGGCAGAAGCATATTTTGGAAATTAGGAATGATGCCTTGGACCACTGCATTGCTGCAGGAATGAGTGTGAGGTTCTTGGCATGCATCTCCTCTTTGAGTGTCTCCCTCTGCATCTGAGGTTTGGGAATGTGGCCAGAGCAGCAGGTGGACTTAAAACAATATAAATGAGTATGTCTTTCTAAAGCACTGCACCCACCCAGGTCCTTGAAGTGTCTGGGTGAAAGGATGGCAGCTCACAGAGTGCCTGTGTGTCTCCTTCCGTGGCTTGGCACGGCGTGTTTTGCTCTGTTGTGTGGGAGAACTGTGAACTTGGGGTGTGTGGAGGCTGGGGAAGTCAGTTGAGAAATTTTTAAGGACTACATCATAGCCTGAGAGAAGGAGCTGTAAGAGCAGACTCGTTGCCTTACTACGCACGAGGATCCCTGCAGGGTGTGTTCATTTATAAGTCATTCTGGATGGAGTTAGTTACTCCATGCCCTCATTGCACACACAGCCTACAGGCAGCATGTTGTGGGCACTGTTCCTACAGCTGGGTATCAGATTTCTCTGAGGATGCAGGGCAGGTGGCTTGATATCACCTCACCTTTGCACTGTGGGGTGTATTGCTGTTCTGTGCTGTGCCCTGGGATAGGATAGGGGGGATTGCTCCAGTGTGTTACAGTGATCACCTGTGCTGCTTGTCCCCGCCCCGTCTGCGATCAGGCCACTCTCTGGGCTCTCCTACTGAGATCCACGTCACCCTGCTTCCCTGGATGCCATGGCCTCAGCCTCCAATCTGCATTCATTTGCACACCTGAGGTGGTGTGGCAGGTCTTGGGTTATGCCATGAAGTGCCAGAAGTCCAAGTGAAACTGATCTGCTCCAGCTTTGTTGGCTTCAGGACTGCATGTGTTGGTGTTCCCCGTCCATTGAAGTGCAGTGAGGCACAAGCAACCTGATGGGTTTTTGCAAGAACTCTTGATAAATTTCTCGTGTCTCAGGTGGTTTGATTCATGCCTGATTAAGGGTGTGCCCACTTTCATGGGTGGAGCTGGATGTGCAAAGGTAGCTGTGTTATCAGAAAGTCACTGGCTCATCTCATTTAGTTTCAACTCCCTTGGCAGAGGCACTTGCTAAAGTGGGAATATATTTTGTGTGTTTTAGTTGTGCAAATTCTACCTGATGTAGAATGAAAGCGATTCCAGGTGCTTTTGATCCCCAGAAGGACAAGACCTATCCATCTTAGGAAAGACATGAGTAATTCTTGGTATGGTATTGCTATACTCCTGGGTTCCTTTTGTCATTTGTTTCCATATCCCATAGCCAAGATTTTCTTGTGTTGTCCATATATCTCCAAATTGGACCAATAGCATCTTGGGCTGGGCCTGGCACTTGTTTTGCTACCTGGAGGAGAGTTGTGAGTCTGGCGAACAGTGTGCATCAGATTCCTGTGAAGGCAAGCCAGAGCACAAGCTGCACGCATGAGTGATGTCTGGGTCTGAGGAGGTCCTGCCCTGGGAGGTGAAGAATGCTGAGAGAAGAGCAGAATGATTGACTTGTGAACATGGTGACTGATTATGAGCAAAGATCAAAAAGATGTAAAAAGTGCTTGTTAGCAGATTGTGACTAAGATAAAGACCTGGTAAGTATTGAAATGTGTGGAGGAAAGGGAAGCAGTAGCTTCTGACAGAGAGCAGAGCTCTACATGTAGGATTTGCAACTTGGTGCAAAGCAATTCTGGGTCATGGGAATGTATGGCTGCTGTGGGTCTGCCACTTATGTCCCTGTAACAAATGTGCACAGTTCAATCTGGAACTCGCTTGGGCTCTTCCTGTCCTTCCTGGGGAGTTCATCTCCCCCATGGCTGTTTATTGCTGCAGTTTCTGAGCTGTGCGCACTCGCTGTCTCATTCCTCAGCCCTTACTCACAGGAGGCCGCTGTGTGAGGGAGGGACACCCAAGAGAAACATGAAACTTGTAAAGTCCCTTGCCACGAGGAATTTGGGTGGGTGATCAGCTGCAGCTGGGTGTTGGGGAGCCTGCTGGAGGTCTGTGGGCTGAGGGTGTGATCTGCAGCACTCCAGAGCGTGGGATGAGCTTGGGGGAAGGTGGTTTTCCCCTGCAAAGGGCAACCCCCCTCTGGGGGCTCCTGGTAGAGCTGTGCTGGCCCAGCCTGTTAGCAAAAGTCAGTTGTGCATTTGGATGGGGTAAAGTGGAGGAGGGGAGCAGTATGACTCACTGAAGTTACCAGCGACCAGAAGTAGGCTGTAAGCTATAGGGGACACCTCGTGCCTCCATGCTAAAGCAGTGAAATGTGTCAGGGGAGATGCAGCCCTATGTGCAAATACAGTGTGTGGGTTTGGGTTTTGGTCCAGCATTCCCAGCCATAAATAGCCCAGCCCCTTCCTTACACTAGCATTTGTGTGCACTTCTCAAACATGAACCAGCTAATCCCAACAGATGTTTGGCAGCCTCTAGAGCCCATAAGGAAGTTAAATATCACTGCACTTTGCTAGAGAGATGCCCAGGATTCCAGTAACACCTGCTAGAGGATCCCATTGGAGCTGAGTGTGTTGGTGGCTGTGTGGGCTCAGCAGGGCACCTGCTGCTGTTGCCTCAGGCTGCTCTGCCACTGTGTGAGGCCTGCCTGGGCTTCCATTGACATCAAAGACACAGCTTCCTTTGGTTGGTGAGGGAGAATGGGATTTAGCAATATGTTTATACACTCCCACTTTATTACATCTAGTTGAAAGGACAGAGCTGTGGGTTTTGTTTGCTGCCTGCCTTTGTCCATGTGTTGACGTGTCCACCTCCATAGGGGTTGTGTGTAAAGTCCTGGTTGGACTGTATCCTTTGCTTGAGTTCCTCTCTTTCCCCAACTGTCAACATTTAGTTGCAAGCTTTAACACCTCTGAGAACAATAAAGTGGTGATTTATTCTTCAGTTGTCTCTGGACTCTCCAGTTTGTGATTCAAGAAGTCTTCAAGAAGGACTGGGGCTCGTATTAATTTCTGCTGGCTTCTATTTCTGCTCTGGCTGGGTGGCTGTCCTGATTTTTAGACAGTGTTGTAATTGTAAAGCTCTAAGTGAAGTGCTTGGGACAGCAGTAGGATAGTTGTGGATTACTAATGGGTAAAGTACTTTCCTTAGGTGTTTCCCCACTCCATTCTTCATCAGTCTCCATGAAATAGAAATGATGGCTCTGAATACCTGCATGTAGTTAAAACTTCCTGGAGTCTCCTCAGGGCACAGACCTCACCAGATTTTGCCATTCAGCACCTCAAGGACAAGTCTTGGGTGTCTTCTGTGATGACAGGGGCTGTGGGCTGCTTGTCCTGTCCCTCCTTGCTCTGAACCTGCTGCAGTCCCTTCGCTGCTCCAAGTGTGTACATCTGACTCCGGCCCGTGCTGCCAGTGGCTGCTGCCCAGCCATTTTCTCTGCATTAGTTTAATTGAGTGAGGAGCTTGCAGGAGTAGCTATTCATTCCCCTGGTAACTGTGCTTGACAATCAGGAGTTATTCTGGGGGTGAAGGACTGGTACAGATTTGTTTACCTTGGTTGGGGATCCATAACCCCTAATAGTTTCTTGCTCATAGGAGCTGAGTGGATTTGGTTTGTTGCTAATTAAAAGCCAAAAGGGTATGTAGTCTTTTCCAAAATAATTACCATTTTTGGTGAACAGAGCAAAACTGCTGACTTCCTATTTGTTTCCAAACCCCTTGCTTGTGTGCGTGTTACTTTGCACTGGCCCTGATGCATGGGAGGGCCCCATCAGGGCCAGCAGCTCCATCCTGGTGCACAGGGAATTTGTGCTTGAATCCTTTGTCTGCTGTTGGACCAAAGGATAAATATAGAAGCAGCACAGGGTTGTTAAAAATGCTATGAAGTTAATAATTGCATTTGGGATCGAGGATGTGTTTTCTTGGTCGGAAGCCATTAAAGGCGATAGAAGTGAATGTGTGTACCCTGTGTGCCAGAGCGTGTTTTTATCTTGGCTTTTGAGGGCTAAAAACCAACAAGAAGGAAAAAAAAGGTTTTGAATGTGTGTGTGTGCTGACTACCAGGAACCTCAGTTCTTAGATAGTTTAGTTTCTACCAGTAATTGGTTTCAGCTATACATCAACTTTGATTCATGTGTTGAGTTGGGCCTGCTGTTGCAGTGGAAGATGCCTCCTTTCCTTTCTGTTTGCCCAGTCTCTGCTTCTGTCAAGTTTTTGCCTTGACAGGACTGTATGTGCAGCAGCAGGGGGTCAGAGGGTCTTTGCTTTTTCAGCTGGTTCCGAGTGTCCATGCAAGTGTTTGTGCTCTTTCTGTGCAAATTGGAGGGTTGGCTGATGGCACTGCTGGGTTGAGGGCTGAAAGATGTCCAGTCCAAAGTGGCTGGGCTCACTGGGTGCCGGGTCCCGAGCTCTGCAGCTGCTCTTTGCTCTGTGTGAGAAGAGCAGAAGCATGTCTCCAGCCTTCTGTTTATCCTCACCATTACCTCATGGTGGGGTTTGGGCCTCTGAGCTCCAGCTGGGGTGGGAGGAATGTCTGGGCAGCATTCAGTGCTGAAAATCCATCCTCTCAAAGGAATGGTGCCAGGGTGGGCATGAATGTTTCAGGACTAGGTTCAGAGGCTGGGACATGATCAGCTCCATTCATAATGCTCTGGAAATGGATGTGCTTGACCTGTTGTAGAGGCTGGTGGTGGCAGCTGTGCCCACTCATCTGCAATGCCCCCGTTTGCTTTCGCACCCTGGGTACAAAAGTGAGTTGTGTTCACTTTGCACAGGGAGCATTCCCAAAATTGCTGTGCTCTACTGTGGCATGTGCAGGGAGCAGCAAAGGGGCTGTTATTTTCTTAATCTGCCTGTTTGATGAGGCAGTATGTGGCTGTGCCCTTAGCAACGGGTTTTTTAATGCAGATCAAGTCTCCTGTTTTAATTGACTAAGAAAAAAGAACTTGAAGAGGGTATGAACCCATGACCTTGAGATAAATCGTTTCTTATTGAGTTCCTGAGCCCCTAAGCTGCCCCCTCTTGTGAGAGTAGCACGGTTTAATCAAAGGTCAGAGGCTTTGTTGCCTCTGAACGCCTCAGAAAAAGAGGGTGACAGGAGAGAGTTCTCCCTGGTCCTCTGTGACTGCAGTAATTTTTGGCCTGTCAAGTTCCCTTTGAGCTTGCTGTGCTTGTCCTCTGTTCCTGGGTGATGGCTCTCTTGACCTTCTGTGGTCTCTGTGAATGCTGATAAAGACCTGGTGGTCAGGTCAGCTGTGTTTCTGGGGGTTGGAACTATATATATGGTGGCTATAGGCAAATGGCTTTTGCAAGGCTGCTGTGAGCTGCTGTGTGCAACATGCAGATTCGCAGCCCTGATAGGACATGGCCTTTGCTTGCCAGCTCTTCCCACACTGCTCCCACGCGTGTCTCCTGTTTCTGGGCTGAAGGCCAAGTGTGGTATCTCGCACACTGCTGTGTGGTCAGTCTCGGCATGTGCTGACTTGTGCTTGGCCACTGATGCCTAAGATGTTGCAGCTGATCACAAAGGTCCCCCCTCATTTTATTCTGTGTTTCCTTCTTGGGTGGTGACCATATGTCTGTACCTCTTGTGAGAGGAGCGGTATTAGTCTGTCTTTCTGTCTCCTCCGTTTTCCCAACTGCAGTCACTAATGCTCCTTGAGTCTGGCTGATGGCTGTCATGGAGCTGGTCTTGCTTGCACATTGGATGCTGACTTCCTTTATTCTCTGCCAATTCTGTTTTTGAAAGTACAGTCTGGCAAGTCCTGGAGAGATCTTTGCCTCCAAAAGCTTCCGCGGTTCCCTTCTGTTTTTCCCCATCACCGAGTAAAAAATAAAAACACTTGGCTGGGTAACAAATACTGGCTTCAAATGCTGGCGACAAAATTCCTGCTGACAAGCTTAGTATGGTGGGGTAGGAGTAGGTGAAGACAGGTGTGATGGTTGTGTTATGCTGTGAGGTGCTCCTGTGAATCTCACAGTGAGACAGAAGGAGGTTGAAGAGCCCTTTGCTGGTCTTGAGAGGTTTGTACCTTCGGTGTGATGTTGCGATCGCGCGCTGGAGCGAATGTTTCGAGTGAGTAGATCTCAACTCTTCCACAATACAGCACCCAGGTGTAGCAGGTTGGATGATATCACGTGGAAAACTCTTGGAAGAACAGAGAAAATTAGTAGCCAAGAAAACTTTGTGCTGAGAAGCCATCAGGTACATGGGAAGAAGTGTGATGTCTTCCTGCGAGCACCGGTGAGTTCCAGTAGGGCTGCTGGGAGATGTGTAATTGCTAAGTTTGCCACTTTGCAAACCATAAACTTCTTTCTTTTCACTGAGAAACAGGAATGCAGACAAAGGGAACCGAATCATAGAGGTTCAGGGATGCAATTTTGTAGTAATTGTTGGTGCTCTAGGCAAATAATAAAGGAAATACAGTGAAAGTTCAGTGTGTTTACTTCTCCAGGTCAAGGTACAATGCCATGGAAGGTCTCAATCCTTTTTATCATCTATTTTTAAGGAGAGTAAAGAAGTGACAATACTTGCCCTTACTGTGCTGAAAAGTTTTGTGATAAATCAGTCTCCTTTTACACACAATTAATTAAGCCCCTTTGGTGGGAGGATATTCCACAGAATTCTCATGGAAGTCTGTGAGTGCTGGTTTAATTGCACAAGGTGGTGAAGGGGTATCCAAGCTCTGCCTCCTTCCCTTTTCTTGTGCCCAAGTCCCAGCTGGTAGGATGGGAACGTGTATAGGGCTGGTCGCTGGACAGCCATGTGCTGTCCCCACTCTGTCACTTTTTGGGGGAGCAAGTCCTTTCCTGTCAGGCAGGGGAAGTGCATGGAGCTGTGTGTCCTCCTGCAGGCAGATCACCAGGTCACTGTGCTGGATAGATGGGTGTTGGGCAGCTGTGCTGTGGAACAGCAGAGCTGGGGTGTTGGGATTGCCTTTCCTTCCCCTTGCTGTGCTGCTGTGAGTGCAGGAGACCCTCTCATGCTCTGTTTTTCTGGTTATTAGTGTCAGGCTGGAGTTTGCACACCCCAGGGCTGGTGGTGGTGTCGTTCAGATGTCCTTTGGGGAAGGAGAGGGGCAGCAGTTTTGTCTGCAGTGAAGGCCCAGGGCTCTGTGTGCTGGTCACAGCAGGCTGTCACCCACAGCAAAGTAAACGACAGCTCCTTTGCCATTGTCCCTCCCCATCCCTACCCTGGAGTGGGACTCTCTGGGAGCAGCCCAGTTTCTCCATCACATGGAGGAAAAGCAGAGCTTCAAGTACTGCCCCTACTATTTGTTTCTTTTTTTATTCCTTTGGCATAAGGGCCAAATTCAGTCAGGAGTCTGGCTTCCAGCAGAAGTGAGGGCAATTTAGGAACTAAACCAGCCTTTTAATGTATCTTCTGCATGTCTCAGTCCCCATCTATGATGGAGGTACTCTCTTGTTCAGAAGGCAGATGCATACACAGACATCTCTGGCCCTCGTGCTTTTCAGATGCAATAAGAGCAGGTATTACAACTTCTCAGAATTGCTCCAGAAATTTTTATCTATATTTGGAATAAATGGGTCCTTTCTCAAAATTGAGCTTTCTGAGGGAAACGTCAGCTTGCAACTCATTTCTTATAAAGAAAAAAAAAACACTTGGGTTTTTTCCTATTATTCTGTTTGTGATGGTAAAAATATTTGTTGAAAACAGAAATATTTTTATGAGGTGCAGTCAGTGTGAGGCTGCTCCACATGCTGCTGGGTGATTGCCACATGACCACGTTTACCTGGGCCTCTCTGCCCTATCCAAGCTTTTTCCTTTTTTTCTTGAAGGAATAAGCTTCTTTGGCCTCTCCCAGCAGCTCTTTGGAAAGGGGAGCAACAACACTGAGAAAGTTTTGGTTTTTTGTAGTTTATTTTTAGTACATGCTCATCCTACCTGGAGGTACTTGTTTTAAGTCTGAGATGGGGGCCGGCCAGTCCTGGACTTAAATACTTCTGATATTAAGGTATGAAGGTGAAAAGAGATGGTTAGTGCTTGAAGGGGCAAACATTTCTTAACCAGAGGGATTTACTGATCCTGGTTGATTCTGCTTTTTTAAACATCTCTATGGATTATAATGTTTTCAAAAAAAGCCAAGTCTGACCACGTGGGCACAGGAGTGAGGAATCCAGTTGTCTGCCAGCTATTTGTTACTATTTTCAAATGATCTGGCCAAAAATGTAAGCCTTGAACAGGAAGACTGTCTGGTCATAAAGGCTCCAAGTTTTAAAAGTTTCTTTTACAAATGGCTTGAAGGGCCACGATAAGAGAGCCTGCCATGCTGCCAAGGGTTTCATTGTGGTGGCAGCATGGCAGGCCCTTTTCTCTGCCTTCAAATTTTGGCCATTTAAAACCAAAATGGTGAAGGGAACATAAAGCTTTACTATAAAACATTACAATAAACCCCTTAGACTGGGCACAGCAAACATGTGCCACCTCTACCCTAGGGGATTTCAGCTTAAAAGCAGGCTGCAGAGACCCTGGGCTGGGCTCCTGCCTTGGGGCACAGCCCTGCTCTGCTCCCTGTGCTCCTGAGCACTCTGTGTGTTTTTCTTGACCAAGCACCTTAAACACAAGAGGTGTATTAGGGCACTGTTCTGCTGGAGCTGCCTGGGGAGGATGGCCATTCCTGGGGAGTGAGGGAGTGGCATCTTTCATGTTTTGGGCTGAAAAACGTTATCTGTTGTTTGAAACCCAGGATCTGTGGTACTCTGATACTGCATGATCTATTGTCCTTCTTTGATCAAGAAGCTGGGGTGAGAGTGAGAAAGTGAAGTGCCCCCCTCTTGCTCAGGGTGTCTCTGACCAGGCTTAGTGAAATGCAGACAGCAGTGGGGGAAAAAAAAAAAAGAAAATAAAACTCACTGAGGCTGTTTTGAAAATCTTCCAGTAAGCTGGGGGAGTGTGAGGTCAGTAGTCTATGCTTGAAAGTACAGGATCCAATCCTGGTGTTGGTTACAGACATGTAAATCACAGGCAGTGCTGCTGGCAGTGGCAGGAGCTGCTGAAAGGCTGCTCCAGCATGGGACCTGCAGGCTTTCTGGCACAGACATGCTGATTCCTCTCGTTCCTTAGCCACTCTCTTTTTCTAGCTGTCCTTGGGCATTTAAAATAACAGCAGTGCAGCATGGCTGGTCCTGCTTTTGGGTTGGTTCCTGGCCGTTGTGGCCCAATGACTCCAGCTCAGGGTGGCTCCTGGCTGCTGGGATGCCATAGGTAGGGCTGTCTCACAGCTGTTTAGATCTGTTCTGCTCCAAATGATCTTTTCATTTCCTATACTACACCAATCTCTGGGGCCGCTGGATGCCATCCCTTCTGTGCTGAAGTGTTCTCTTTTCCCTCCTGTTCTCCTAACTCATTTTCCCCCTCTTGTTTTAGTCACGTTTAATGAATGCCAGGACAAACCTGAAAATCAAGTGGGACTGCAAAGACAAAAATATATATCCTGGTCCCAAAGTCTGCTGTGCACTGCTGGAGGACCTTGGGGCTCCCTTGGGGCAATGCTTTTAGCACCAGGCTCTGCACCCTGCAGCACATAGGGGCTTCCAGGGAGTTTGCTCCCTTATGGGAGCTCATTGTCCCCACCCAAGCTGATGGTCTGTGCTGTGGTCAGGATCAGCTTTCCTCCAGGACGAGAGCTGGACCTGGAGCTCGGAAGTGATAAGCCCCATTACAGCTAATTTTGACACATGGGGTTATGGTGGGATTGGAAGCAGCTCTGTCCTGAGTGCTCTCTAGGAGGGGTGTGTGCTTCCTTGAAGACTGAAACCATTCACAGAGTCACTGCTTTTCACCAGCACAGGATCTGACGCCCCAAAAGGCAGCAGCCGGGCTGTTTGTGTTGGTGACTCCCTGAGCAGGTGCTGTGCTGGCAGCAGAGCAGGGGAAACACTTCCCCAGCTTTTGTTGTCTCGTGTGATCCTTTCATTAGATAACTTCAGCAGTGTACTGTTGAATCGAGCAGTTTAATTTCAATCCATGAAACCTGAGAAGCACAGATGCTAACACAGAAAACTGTTAGGGCCAGATCCTGCACGTGTCACTGTCCCAGTGTAGAAAGACGGGTACCTGTCTGTGTATGGCTGTGTTCAGGTGTAAAACTACCAATGCTTATAAGCTGAATTTTAAGTCAAAGCTGGACTCCAAATTGAGGTTTGCGTGAAAGGGGTCTGATTTTTCCAATGTGTGAGAATGTGGAGATCTCAGACAGCTCCCTCAGTGCTTGCAGTGGCCAGAGTGCCTGAGGGTCAGGGCTCTGGCAGTGGAGGAGATAACGTGAGAATTCTGAGTTGGGGAACTTTGGCCAGCAAATAACACATATATTGGCACAGAGCGGGAAAGACGTAAAAAGACATATGTCAGAGCAGGGCAGGCTTTTAAGTGGTTTTCATTTAAAGTGAAAAGGTCAGATTGAATGAAGTTGGCATCTGGGGAACTGTTCATGCACCTGCCAGTCAAAGGGGGGGGACCCATGTCAGTTCGTGCCGATGAGTGACTGGCTGAGAGCTTGTCTGTGTTTAAAAATTGGTGACTGGAACAGTTAAAATGACAATTTTCCTTGTGGCTGTCAGGTTGAGCCATCTGCTTCTTGAAGGAATGGAACAAAGGATCCCAGCACGAGGCCGCTTTATCCCACTTCAACTGGTGTTTGCACTTGGGCTTCAACAAGTACAGCTATGCTGATATAAATATAATAATAGTAATAAATAGACTCTAAATATTGGTGACACTTTCAAGCGTAACGGAGATTAAAAGTGAATGCAGCTTTTGAGTAGTCAGAAAAACAGATGCCATTCAAACCAGGCTGTTCTGGGAGAAGTGTAATTAGCTGAAGTCATTTTCACTGGTAGATTTTCATTTATAGGGACTGTGGTGTCTGGTTACTTCTATTTCTACGTGGCCACTGTGGAGTCATGTTAGGGATGCCTGTTTTTCTGAAAGTGCTGACTTCGGCTCTTTAAAACTTGGAATTATTGCAGAGGTTTTTCCACTGTCCATTCCTGAAAAATCTAAGAAAACTTAAGCAATAACACAGGACTGATTCTTAAATTCAGGCCTTGTAAACTACTGGTTTTAGATTTAAATCTGCAAACAGAAAAAGTTGCTTTCTGTACTTGTGTGTTAAGTTCATATTTTTTTTCTTGAGAAACATTGATTCTTACTGTCAGTAATACAGCACTATTGTCAGCCAGTGAGTGAATGAACCTTCTGATCATTTTGTCTTTAATGGAGTAGTCTGATAGACTGGCTTGGGTGAGGATTGCTGTGGATGTGCTGCCAGGATATAGTGCCTAATTTGCTGCTGGTTTCACGGCAGGTTTTCAGCTGGGTGCCTCAAGGAGGGTATGTGGTGTCCTGCTCACCTTGCTGCAGGAACCCAGTCACAGGTGACAGGGACAGCTGATGTGGGAAGCAAAGCCAGGAAGATGCAGTTCGACTGGCCAAATCCTATCACTGATCTTGTAAATGTTTTGTGAGTTAAACCTGGTGAGAGACAATCCTGAACCAAGATTTTTTAAACAAAGGTTGGGTTCCAAGAAGTATTGTCTTACCTGGAGCTCCTGGAGGGGTTGTTGTGAGTTGAACTGAAATAGTGTTGGAATCAGAGGGGAGTGTTGTTGTCTCCTGCCTTTGCAGATAAGACTGAAGGGCATTTTGCCAGGAGCCTGTGGGAAGGACCTAAATTGTAACTCTACATCATTTTAAAATGAAAAGTAAACATGCACAACCATAATATTTGCTTGTTCTTGTCTCCTCGTTGATGGATGGAGAGGAATTGCTCTTTGGCTGAGTTCATCAGCAGTAAACCTCTGCAGTTACTCATCTTCATCCCTGCAGGGAGAGGACCATTGGAATTCCAGTTGGTTTTCTCCTTATAACATCTTACGGGAGCTCTGATGGTCCTGGGGACTTTCAAATCTGCTCATCCCTGTGGTGAATCCGGGCTGGGTGCCAGCACAGGGACCATGGGACTGAGCTGGGCCAGAATGAAGTTCATTGTGCTTTTGTGGTGTTGGCACAATGGACTTGTGCCCTCTGCTTGGGAGAGGCAAAAACCCTGCCCCTCTCCTGAATGTTGTAGCCTCAGACATTGCATGGGGGACAGGGGGTGTTGGAAGGGCAGGAAGCCATCTCACTGTGTCACAGGGAAGAGGGGCTTGGACCATGAGCCACCAACACATTTTGCTCCTTGTGTTTTGTAGATTTGTGGGCTCACGTGCACCATCATGAACAGCACAGGTACAACCAACAAGTCTGAACTGAGTTTTTTCCATAGTGACAGCAGCAAATAGCAGAAACTTTCTCTGCTGAGCTGCAATGACAAGCTTGTGCTTGTCATGGGCAGAGATAGGGCATTAGAGTGGCCAGGATGTGGCTGGGACGGGATGCTGGCCAGGGGCTGATGGGGACAGGAAGGAGTGTGTGCTTCAGATGCTGCTGGTCTCTGTAGGATGCACCCTGACATGTGTCCTGACGTGTCCTGTGCCACGTGGCCTGGTTGTCCCCTCTGCTCTAACTTCATCGTCTGCAGAAGGGGAATGCTCAGCCTTGAGTAGGTTTTGCTCTCTCACCAAGGGAAGGTGGTGTCTGCTTCTCAGCTTCAGGAAAGGGTGAGATAGTCCCCACTGGGAATTTTACAGAGCTCCAGAGAGAAAAGGCTGTGCTGAGGGAGAGGGCTGCTGGTGTAGCTCTGCTTGCAGTAATGGTAAACCCCATGAGCTTCAAAATGCCTTAAATGGTGCCTTCTAGCTCCCTCACTCTGCCCAAGGCCAGAGAAGAATTATGTAGTTCACCCTGTACTCTTATTTTATGCCTCATTTGGTATCTCTTTATCCCTTTCCCTTCTCAATGGCATTAAGAGCAGTAAAGGAGCAGTGACTTGAGGAGGTGTGAGTTGTTGGCCAGACTCTGGCAGCTGACATTTCTGGTCATTGCTGGTCACTGGCCCAGTTCAGGGTAGCGGGTCTTGCTTTTGGGGGTGCTGAAAGGAGTCAGGAGTATGGACATTTCTTCTTGAGAAAGCTAGGAAAGAAAATGCTGTATTTCCCAGGAATTGTGTGGGTTAAACTGCTGGCTTTGGAGACAGGCTGTTGGGAAGCCCATCCAGTGTGCATTACTCAAGTCTCTCTCTTTTCAGGGCTGGGAAAGAAACCCAAAGTCGTGAGTCTGGTGGAGCCCTGCGTGTTTCCAAACGCCCTGCTCTGAGTTCATCCCACCAGTAAGGCTGTGCAGCGTGAGAACTGGTATGTAAGCAAAATTCACAGGCACGGGGGACAAGAAGGCTTTTCTGACAGTGGCACCTTGTTCATGGCTTTCAAAGTTTGGAGGGAGAGTGGGATCACTGGAAAATACAAGACAAGCTGATGGTTCCCTGGTGGTGCTTGCACCCAGAGGCTTTGGTGGGGAAGGGCTCAGCAGTGAGAGGCTGTGAGTGTCTGGGAGTCATCCCAGGCTGTGGTGCTCAGGCTTTAGACACGCTCTGTGGGGAGATGTGTGGTGTCACAGCACGCACAGAGAGGCAACGTGGGGGTAATGACAAATGCACCCAGCAGAAATGCATACACACACACAGACACAGGCTGTGCAAGTGTAGGCACATGGAAACAAAGATGGCAATGCATATATAGTATATACTATACAGTGGCATATGAGAGCTCGGGGGTGTATATACCAAATGTCTGTATATACTATATATGGCGATTAAAGAATGCATATGCATTCATGTTCTCTTTTTTTCTTTCTGTCTCTTCTGTCTTTCTGTGGAGCAGTTGCAAAACTACCAGATTCAACCTCCTGGGGAGCCTTTCTGGCCAAGGTTTTACAAGCCAGCACCTGCTTTGCCTGCCTGACTTCTTTCTATATTTATTCCTCTGCACCCGGTTTTTGCCTTTGCGTGTGGAACTGTCACAAACATTTGTGCTGGCTTTTGACTGCACAGGACTTCAGCTTGCAAGTCCTAAAACTGCCTTTGTGCATGGTAGAGGAGCAGGCATTTGTGTGCATGGTTGTGCATCTGTATGTCTGAGCATCCCTGGTCCTTGCTGTCTGCATTACATGGCCTGTGTCCCTGTGATTCTGGAGCAGTCCCTCTGTTCTCTGCCCCTTCAAGATGTTTTTATGAATCAAATATTCTCAGTCATCCTGCTTATGTAATTTGTAATCTTTCATTTAAATTAGCCACCTGTGACCCAGTGGCTGCTTTATAATGATCTGTACTGCTGTGCAGGAGGCTTAAGTCAGGTTTTATCCCCAGACCCCCAAGGTTTCACTTCCCAAGCTTACTCCTGTGGCAAGGAGGAGAATTTGTGTTGCCATGTAGCAGGGAACTCCTGGTTAGGCTGTGGTTGGACATGGATGTGTCTGTCCCTCTGCTTTCCCTGCTCTGTGTTGTTTGGGGTGGGAGGTGTTCTGAAGCAGAGTTGCTGAACATAGGTGCATAGGTACCTCTGTTTAAAGTGAGCACAGTAGCAAGGGAGAAGGTTTAAAGCCATTTCAACAATGAAAAGGAGGGGAGATCCTAGTGCTGTCCTGGGGAAAGTCAAGCTGGGGGAGTAGCCATAGTGTGGGTCTCCCATCAGCAAGTGCAGCCTGAGGAGCCATGTGCTCGTTCCTGGTTTGATGGGTATAACTTGCCCACACTGGAGAGCAGTGCTGGGCTGCCTGCCAGGAGCTGGGGAATGGCTTGTCCTCATCTGCTCAGGACCCTGTGCTCCCACTCGTTCTTAACAGCTCTCCTCACTGCTGGAATGGGAGTCCCTCTAAGGTCACAAAAGTGTTAGTCCCAGATTTCAACCCCAAGAGCCATCAAACGTACCCTGCCTGACCCCTCTTCCAAGGCAGAGGCAGTGTGAGCAGCCCTCTCTCCCCTGGGTTTGGTGTCCCTGTCCCCACCGTGTGTGCCACTGCAGCCTGCATTCCTCTCCCATTACGTAAGCCATCTGCCTCTCACACTGACACAGCTAATATTTCTCTGCTGGCAGGGTAGGCAAGGTGGTGGCATTTAACTCTTAGGGAGAACTCTGATCTGTTCAACTCTGGTGGGACACCAGAGCTGTAAGGGCTGTTGTGTGCCTGTGATGGGGTTGTTGCTCTTCCAGGTGTTCCCCATCCCTTTTCTGCTGCAAAACTTGAATCAGAGTTGGTAAAACCTGCACAAACCTGACACTTTTTACATTGGTTTTGTGAGTATCCTCCTGTTTCTGACCATGGAGAAATCTCCAGGTGACCCTGCTGCTGGCTGGGGCACACCGCTCCTGTGGGAGGTTTTAGTGGGCTTTTGGAAAAATAATTAATCAGCTACCCATGGAGAGCCAGTCCCAGCCTGCAATGCATTGGGGTTGTCCTGGTGTATGACTTAGTGCCACTTGGACTGTTGCCTCTTTAGAGCTGCCTTTATGACCACCAGTGTAATGAACGTGTGCTGGTGCTGCCTGGCAAGGTTGGTTTTTTTGCAGTAGTAGTGATGGATCACTGAGTTAAATGTGGGTGTATTCTAAAAGGCAGATAACTTTGTTACCTTTTAAAGCAATGGTTTAAATGTTTTCTGTCACCTGTGGGTGCTAAACTCTTGTTGCCACGGGCCCAGACCACTGCTCAGTTCCTGGAGGTAATTGCAGAGCCTCTGTCGCTGCAGGATTTCAGCTCCTCCCAAAGCCTGTGCCTCAGTACCAGTGAAAGCCAGATGTACTGTAATGTTGCTTTTTTACAGTTTGTTTTGGCCATACATGGGCAGAGTCAGCTCTGGAATTCCTTCCCTATAAATTCAATAGCATCTTGTGGGTGGTGCTGGGGAATCACTCTGGTCTGGTTGGATCGCCTGGCCTCGGCAGCCTGTTTGCCTTGAAAATGTCCTGCTGTGCACATTCCTGAGAGGCTGCCTGCCCCAGGAGCCGTGGCTGCAGCTACGAGGAGGCTGCTGGCCCGTGCTGGCAGGCAGAGTCAGCTCCTGCTGCCTGCAGGTCAGCCTTTGCTGCTGAGGACTGATGCTTGGGGCAGTGCTGGCATGGGGATGTTGCTCTGGTGTGCATGCAGGCTCTGCAGGAGTAGTTATACCCTCTAAGAAAAACGCCTCTTAATCTTGGTTTGTGTGTTTGAGCATTGACACTCAAGTCCCTTTTCCAGGGGTGGGAAGGCTGGGTGTTCCCCAGTTCCCACCTGACATGGGATACAGAGCTGTGTGTCCCAGCAGGGGTTGATGGGTGCTGCCATCCTGGGGCTCCTGGTACCTGCAGGGATCTTGTCCTTCAGTTTGTGCCTTTCTGCAGTGCTGTCTTTTGATTTTATGTTTTTATTCCATAATGCAAGTTCAAATACATGCTCTTCATAAAGCACTAGCTTGATGAGCCAGCTCAGGGGAGATTTGCCTGTGCCAGGTGAGCAGCCAGTGTGGGATGTGGTGTGACTGATGGCTGAGCCTGCCTTTTCTGGGCCAAGCTGATGTTGCTATAACCACAGCCTGAATCTGCCTATTTGCCTTCAGAGAACACTAAAAAGTAGTTCTAGGAGGTTTTCTGCTGGTGAGTTGAGGTAGGAAAGAAGTTTGTTGCAGGGGTTGAGTAGCAACAACTGGGGTTGCTCCCATTGAATCTTCCTGGGCATCCCTGGGAGGGGACAGAGATGCAGTGTCACCCATCGTGCCAGGAGCCTCTGAAGCACAACTGAAGGTGATTGTGTGGCCCCATGTCCAGGCTCTGTGTAGGTCAGCAAAGACAATGTGCTCAGCTCATGCTTCAGAGGGGCAAGTCATCCCTGTGCCAAAGCCAGGGAGAGAAGGGTGATTTTTTTTTTTTTTTGACATCCTTTGGAGTTTTGATCTCCATATTTGGAAATGTTTACCCATTGCTCTGATCTATTGCAAGGGAGGGGAGGTGACTCAGGGTCTGGTGGAAGCAGGATTTGAATTCCTGTAGTAAGGTTTTTTTTTCATCCCCCCCTTTCTTGTTTTGGAAGCTTGTTGTGGTCAGTTTTCAGTTCTCTCTTGCTCCTAGACCTTGTTCCAAATTTGATGTGCTCGAGAGGGAAGCATGTTAGCAAAGGAACTTGCCTGAATGCTGGTAAGTGCATCATTGCTGTTATAGCAAGCAACTTGGGATTTTTTTTGTTGTTTTGTTTAGTCAGATGTATTGCATCAACGTGTGTGCATTGCTGGTGGAAGCAGGCATGTGGATCAACAGCAAGGGACCCAATGAAACCTTCTGTAGCAGGGAGAGTTGGCTTAGTGGATTGGTCTCAAAGGCAGAATGTTTCTTCAGGAATAGGTATAAAGATAATTTAAGCCAGCTCCCATTCAGTCACGCTTTTCCTTTTAGTTTCACTTGGTAGTGCAGCAAGGCAGCAGAGCACTGTGGAGTAAAGGAGGATATATTCATGTGGTCAGCAAGGAAAACACAGCTTATGTATGATTTCTGTTTCTTAAGCAAGAGTGTGTGATAAAAGGCTGTATAACACATGGATATATTTCTCTCAATTGTTAATATTTAACTCTGTTCTCTTAGTTGAAGTTTAGCTACTGTAACTGGATAAACTTTGAGTGTCTGGTTTTTTTCTGTTGTTCTGTATTTTTCCTTAGTGTTAAGTTTTTAATCTGTCTGATATTATTGTATTGTAGCTGGCTGCTTCTTTGTTTTTTTTTTTTTCCCTCCCCCCCCCCCCCCCCCCCCACTCCTGCTCTTTCCTTTCTATTTCCTGAAAGGAAGCTGCAGTTCATCCAGACAGTCAGGGGTGTGGGGGGAACCTGGAAGATGCTCTGCTTCCTGTTTTATTCATGGCAGCTAAAACCATGCTGGGGAATCTGGAGCAGAGATCCACCATCCTGCATTCCTCTTGTCATTTGGAGCATGTAACATGTACAGAGTGCTTTTAACACTGCTCTGGGGGTCATGGAGCAGCCAGCCCTGCGCCTCAAATGGGAGGCACTGCATTTCATCCTTTTGCTTTGGAAGGGGCATTGGTGAAAACCCTTTTATAGTTCCCAATGCTGGTTAGTAATCCTTGTATCTTCTCAGCTAGCTGGCATTTTTAGGCTTCTTCAGACCTGTTGCTTCATACTCTCCCTCTTAAATTTAAGACCTTTGTTGGATAGGTAAACCTCTTGTTGATTTTAATATGCCCTTTTAAACAGGGCTTTAATACCCTTGGTTTTTCCAGAGCTGTGGATTTGCAGCAAGTCCTTGAGGTACAAAGCTGTCTGGATTGTCTTGAACAGGGAAAGATAGTTAGCACGAGGGTGGATGTGTGATAGAAAACACTCGGGCACAGAAAGTGATGAAGGACTGCTGGAGCCTTTTCTGTGGCTGAGCCGTGCTGGGGGTTTGTAGAGTTCAGCTGTATTTTAATCTTTGTGGTTTCAAAAGGCTGATTGGATTACTGCAGCTTTTGGGGTCAGGGCCTGGCTGGGTGAGCTTGGTGCAAAGGGAAGAACTGCTGTCCTGAAGAGTGCCCAGCCTGCACAAGCAGGGAGGTGATGGCTCAGGAAATGGGGCCCTGGGGACGTGTATGGAGCTGTCACAGCACCTGAAGCCTTGGCCCAAGGACTCCCCCAGCAGACACTCATCCTCTGTCGTGCATGGTGGTGCCAAGCTGTGGGATTGTGGCAGTGGGGCCGTGGTCTGTGTTGCTCCTTGCGTGCTGTGCTTTGCTCTGCTGTGCCCACGTGCCCCTGTGTGATGGCCTGTGCTTCTGGAGGCACATCCAGGCTTCACCAGCTGCCTGTAGCTGAGCTTGGAGTTTTGGGAACAGCACGGTGGGACTGGAAATGATGATCTTCTGTTCCCCTCGCAGTTTCTTCCCTTTCCTGCCCACCAGGACGTGCTGTTTGTTGGAAGACAAGGATTGGCAGTGCCTGGGTGCCAGGGTTAGTCTGGCACGTCGGGGAAATGTTCACATGCTGATCCTTCTCTGTGCAACGCCTCAGCCCTGCGAGGACGTGACTTGAGAGCTGGACAGACTGTGCAGGATGAGCTCCCCACGTGCTGCCTGTGCCCCCTTTCCTGGAGGGTGCTGGGGCAGCTCTGGAGGACGAGGCCATGCCCACAGCTGGGACTGCAGGCTGCCAGGGCTCTCCATCTGGTGTTTCTCCAGGACCTGTGCAGATTCAGTGACCACTGACGCTATCCAGGATCCACAAAGGATTTTCTCCTGCTCCAGGAACAGAGCCATTAAGGGCTGACCTGTAAATTAATACAGCTGTCTAAAGATTTTTTTTTCCCCTCCTCTAGCCTGGCATCTAGTAAACACTCCAGCCTGAGAAGCCTTCCATGACACTGGCCCTCAAGAGTGTTCAGAGAGCTCCAAGCCTGTCTTTCTTAAGCTTCTCTCAATCTCTTTTAATGATGTGTTAAACACAAAGGACTTACTTTAGCTCCCTTGTAGGGAGGTTTGGGTTCACAGCCCATCCTTCATCCTGGCTGTTGCCCTGGTCAATCCAGAGCTGGCAAAGGGGTTACACCAGCACTGTGACTGGAGTGCTCAGAGGGAGCTCAGTATGCACTGAGGGCTGGGTGTGTGTGCCCATGGCAGGTAAGAGATGCTGCCCCAGATAGCATGGGACTGGCACATGGGGGCATGGAAGGGGTGAAGGTTACCAACCTCTGTCCATCTTATACTTTGTGTTTCTTTAGGCAAAGGTTTCAGATCCTTTAAGTACTAAATTGTGCATGAATGCTGAGGAAAGTGGTGTTATTGTTGTGTGCAGGCACAGAAATTAGGGCACTGTGTAGCAGATTAGGGAAAAGTGCAAATCTCTGTATTTCATGTGATGGTTTGTGCTCAGCTCCTGCAGACAGGTGGGTGCTTTGCGGCCTCGGGCACAGTGATGCTGTTAAACCCATCTCTCTTACTCTAATAAAGTCATACTTTTCTGAGCACGAAATATTTTCTGCATCAGTTGCTTAAAGGTAAACCAGGAGGCATTGAGCATTTCATAAAGCTGCTCTGTGTCGCTGGTGTGTGGCATGATCTCAACACGTATCATTAACATTAGAAATTTCCAGATGGCACCTCACCTAATTGTATGGCTGCTCTTTCCTGGGATCTGAGTGGAGTGCAGGCTTTTAAGAAATGTCTGTTGCTATTAGCTTTATCATACACATTCTCCTGCACCAGCTGGTCACACAGCAGGAAGTCTCAGTCACAGCTTAATTCTGCAGTCAGCTTTGGGGGGCACTTTGCTCCTGTGAGTTAGGTATTTGCATTTGGGATGAGATCTCCAAGTGGGAACAACTTGTTTGCCTCCAGTGGGTGTGTGGGTTCAAGGACTAACGTGCCCAGAAGGAGGTAAAGGAGTTGCTCTTGTTGCTTTACTGATGTCCTGGAGTAGTTAACTGTGCTTACTGCTTGTCCTGGTGAGGGAGGACAATGTTTTAAAGAAATATCAGGTTTCAGAAGCCTGGCTGCCTGTGGTGGAGAGGAAAAGAATCCTTGTGCTGTGTTGTCTCACACCCCTACTGCAAAAATATCAGAGGGATGAGTTCTGGTGAAGCTGCCTGGTTTTGGCAGCCCCTTCCCTCCTACATCCTTGTTCTTCAGGTAAATCCCTCTTCAACTCCATTTACCGTTCCCCTTTCTTCCCTGAAAAGTCATTATCATCCCTTGAAATTAAGAAAAGGACAGGAGGAGGGAATAAATGGATGTTAAGAAGTAGAAAACAATCAATTAAATAGTACATAGCATGTAATTTTGCTTGGAAACTTACCATGAAATTGAGGAGCACTTTAACAACTAGTAATTTAAATTGCATTTGAACACTGCTAATGAGTTGTTTGCATAGGAATTTTGGTCATTTCACAGCAGGTTGTTGTCTTCACTACCCTTTCCTTCAGTTAAAAAAAAAAAATTAAAAATTTCTCGATGAGGAAGATGCTGTAGTCAACTGGCCCAACTATTGCTAGTAAAAAGTGGTGCCATGGAAATTCCGCAGGGCTCTGTTAGATTTGGAGTCGTTTACACCCTTAGCATCCACACTTCCAGTGTTAAATACATGGGAATTTGATGCTTCTTATTTCTAAAAGGTAGGAAAATATTATTATCCTGTTGCAGCATGATAGAGTTGAGGAGGCTGAAGAAGTTCCTCCAGACTCCTGGGGTTGGGGTTTGCAGCTGTGGGACTGACCCAGGAGTGAATCTCTTGGTTCACTCCTTATCACCTCGGACAAATCAAAACAACTTTGGGATCTGATCCTGACTTGCTCCATCCTAAGAGGAACAACAGAGAGGTGCTGATTGGCTTTGCCTGTGGGGTATTTGTATTTAAGCTATTTGTCTTGTTTTTCCAGTGTTTAATGCTCTCCTCCACCACTATTTTACTTGTAAAATGCCAGCAGTTTTCAGCAAAAGGCAATATCAGCCTAATCATTTTGCTACTTCTCTGCTGGTTGTGCTGGGAGCAGACTCTATAGGAAGGCAAACGCCAGTTACTGTGTGCCTGTTGCTGAATGAACATCCCATTTTCAGAGCAGGGTTTTTGCAAATCCGTGGGTATGCTTAGCATATGGAAGGGGGTTCCAGTACCAAAACAAATCTGGCCTCCTGTTTCTGAATGTGTAGGTTGTTTCTTAGAAGATGGAACCTTTAAAATCTGTCCCTGCAAACATGGCTGTTAAATCCTGCTATTTCTAGAGGTGTGAGGCAGCTGTCTGCACTGAGATAAGCTATAAAAAGGCAATATTTTCCAAACCCAGCTTTTTAAGCTATACCTGCCAGACAGCTTGGCCAGCAGGAGTTCACCAGGAGTGTCACCACTGCTGCCCTTTCATGCACAGGGTGCTGAGTGGTGTAAAAACTTCTGGGCAAGTTTCCAGGGTCAGCATTAAGCACCAGCTCTTCCATCCCTATTGGGTGAAATGCTGCTATGAGCATTCTGTGTGAAGGAAGGGGTACTTGTTGGCTTGGTGGTTTTACATGGTCTCCTGTTATTTTTTAGGTGATTGTTTGATTTCTGTTCTTAATTTTCATTGTGTCTTGCTTGTTGCTGATTTGGTGACCATGTCTAATCACAGGGGATTTGAATGGCCTTGCTGTTATTTACTTGGGGGCATTCCTGTGCTGTGTAGTCTTGAGGGTAGCCAGTGAGTTCAGATGGAACCAGTAACAAAAATTGTAATTTTTCATGCAGATCTGGATGAGGTTTCTCATGGCACACTGGTGCTATCACGTGGGCTTCCTGACACACGTGGTTCCTGCAGTGCTTTGTTAGTTACCAGCTAATCCTCCCCCAAGATGTGTGAGGGTCAGAAAGCTGCATGAGATAGCCTTGTAGAGGCTGCTAGACTGCAGGGACAGAGAAGGATGTGGCTTTTGAGCATGGTGCCAGTGAAGTGTTTCTGAAGCTGGGAGGGCACTGGGGGTGGGTGTGCTGCAGGGGCTGGGGCAGTGTCCTTGTGTAGGTGAGGGGCTGGTGTGTGCAGGGAGATGGGGTGAGATCCGTGGGGTGGAGGAGTGCAGGGAGCCAGAAACCGCAGACAACCTAGGTTCTCATGGTGCTAACAGCTGGTTCTTTATCTCAGCTCAGTGAGCTGTCTAGGAAGTACTTTTCCCCTCCTATTTTAATTGAATGAGCACCTTGATTCCTGAGAAGTGACCCCTGAGGAATCACCTTGATTCTTGGGAAGTGCTCCACCTGTTATGCAAATCCCTCATCCTGCATGGCTGTGGCTGCCAGCCGGCCAGCCCAGCTCCATGCATGGGCTCTGACATGGGGGGAGGGTTTTGTTTTCCCTGTTTTGATGTTTTTATTCACTGAAGCCCAGGCTACCTTTGGATACCCTCTGTGTTGTGGGTAATCTTTTCTTTGTAGATTCTATTTCCTTACCCTGGTTTTCCATTTCAATGGTCTACTCGTCTCTTTTCCAGCTCCCTTCCAAAGGCAGACGCACACTCAGCTGGTGGAATTGGATGTAGATTTGATAATTGCTCCCTGAGCAAATAGCCATGTGTGTCTGCTTGTCCAAAAACTACTGAAGACTGAATAGAAGTAAGACGTGAGGTTTGAAATAATTGAAATAATCCCAGTGAGTTGCTTCTGGCTGTGGTCTCTCCCCGTGGTGCTCCCACAAGCTCCCCTACATCTCAGGGTTTGAGCTGAGGTTGAACTGGGCTGGTAAAGGCCCTTTGTTTCCCCACCTCCTTGTCTCAACTTTTTTTGAAAAATGCAGATAAATTTAAGTGATAACCTTGTAACAGAGATAAGGAAGAAAAAGTCTTACAGGTAGGTTAGTTTCAGTGGAGGGAAGGCAAACACCAAGGGAACCCACACTGAGCTACCCTGAAATGCTGAGGTGGCTTATTTATCACTTACTAGCCCAGTAAATGTATCCTGTGCTTTACAGGTGGGGAAGATGACAGTCCTTGTCCTAAAGATTCTGCAAAGCAAGGCAGACAAATGTGCACTTTGAGGTCTGTGGAAGGGTTAGCACAGGTAATTGCTGGAGATCAAACACCAGATAAAGCAGATTCCTGGAAGAGAAGGGCTTTTGCTGTGGGAGTTGTGGGTGAAGGATTTTTCAAGTGCTGGAGGAGTGGATTGAGAGAGGAAGGTAAATGGGTATGGAGGGAGGTGAGAAGACCTGAAAGGAAAGAATGTTGAAGGGGAGGGAAGAAAGTGAGAAAAGGAGTAGGAGTAAAAAAAGAGCAGCAAGTCTGCTGTGGGAGGGGATGGTGTAGATGAGAGTCAAGATGACCTTAATGTCTCTTCGTTGTGTGTTAAAAGCTGTGCCATAACTCAGCTACTGCAATTAGTCATCTGCCAGGGTTTGAAGTACCAGTTTCTTCTCTGAATGGAGTGTGCTGGTCCTGGCTGGAGCCCAGTGCTGGAAGATTTCTTGGTCAGGCTTGAATGCCCCATGTGGTGGGGTGCTGGGTGGTCACATCCTGTCTGTGTCCCACTGCCAAATATTAATAGGCAAGTGCATAAGCAGCTTGTCATCTTCTGCTTTATACCTCAAAGTTAGTTAGTCCCCTGGAGACTCAGACAGCAAATCAGAGATTGGGGTGTGCGTGTGTGCATATGTAGAAATCTACCTCCAGCTTGCTTATCTTTTTCTGGGGCTTGTGTCTGATCCCCATCTGTTGTTTCTGTGTCTCCTTTTACCGTTGATCCTGTTCAGATCTTCCTTCTGACTCGTCATTTCTTCCACAAAGTAGTCTCCCATCCTTCTAGTTCTTTCCTAATTGCCCATTAGTTAGACACAATTCTTTTGTAGCCAGTATAAGGCGTGGGAACATGTAGGACCTCTCTGGAGCTCAGTCCATCCGCTGTCATGGCATGCTGTTCCAGCAGGAGAGAAACCTGAGTTCAGAACATCTGAAATTGCCCATTATCTCTGCTCATTTCTTGCAGTCCATAATTTGGGAGTGGGGAAGTGAGGGGAAGAGGAGGCGAGTCACTCTAACCATGACTCATCCCACAGTGGATCGATACAAAATGTTCCATTACATTTTCATTGTCAAAAATTACTTCCCTCTCCTACCCCCCGTCTGTGAGGTGCTGCGGAGGCTGCTTTGCTTGGCCTGTTGGTGATGGCATGGCCAGCCCAGCCAAAGGTGTCTGGGTTTGGGTTCAGACTTTACTCTCTGGGTGGGCTGAGGTTGAGTGTGGTGGAGGTGACCTGATTTCAGAGGGGAGAGAGATTCCCTGGCTGCTCTCAGGAGATTTTGTGCTGCTCGAGGCATGGAGCAGACCTGTTTGACAAGAGGAGGCACTCCCAGCCTTCCCCTTGGGGAGGGAGGCCAACAGATGTGCGAGATGTAAGGCAATATTAAAGGACATAATAGAAAGTATCGTGGGCTATCTGCCAGGAGCTCCTCTGGGCTGGTGCCACGGATTGCTCCCTTGGGCTCCAGAGGCGCTTCACTGGTGTGTCCTTGCTGGTTTCCTGCTGTGTGCAGTGATGGGGAGGAGATGGAGCTGCTGGGTGTTCTCTTGCCTCCAGGTGTGATTTTACAGTCTCTCTACTGACCAGCAAGGGTCAAAGCTTGCCCAAAGCTGCACAGATGTTGCCAGGTGTATATAAACGTTTATGTGTAGGTATGCATATGGTAAGACAAAGAATTGATCCAAGTTTTGTGATTCCATTTGTCCTGTCCTCCTTCCTGGCTCTTCATGAACAGCTTTATGGGCAGCTCTGCTGTAGCAGTTGCCCATGATCCTATTTGTGCCCAGGAGGCTCTCTGCCACTCTTGCCTGGCATGGGATGGGGATTATCACTGGGCTGACCTCAGCGGCCTCTTCAAAAGGCTGCAGAGTGTTTGCAGTTATTTCACATCTTCCACCTGCCACAATCAAGGCCTTGATCTGTGGGTAAACTTGCAACAGCACTTTAATAAACAAACCCCGTGCTCACAAGGTAGGGTTTCGTTGGGAGAGTTTCAGCCTGCGAGGGAGCAGGCTGAGATGGTGAGCATTGCTCCTGATAGTGTTATCTGTTGGTACAAATGGCACCAACGACACCTTCATCCTGGGCTGGGAGAAGGTCCTGTCAGGAGCTGGGCTCTATGGTGCATCATGGTGTGCTGTGATGGCAGGGGCAGCACCCAGGACATTCTGCACTCCCTGGTGAGATGTATGGGTTGCTGCTGCTCTGTTTTGGAGGTGCTGTCACTGCAGCGGAAAGTTACAGGATCCAGGGTGCACACAAATGTGTTTACAGAGCAAATAAAGGCGGGAGAGAAAAAAAAGGAAGAGCCTCAAAGTGGCTTTGGGTGGTTTTTAAGTGGTAAAGCTGAGAAATTCCTGAGCATATGCAATTAATGTCTGTTTAAAGAGAAACTTCTTTAGTAGCTGAAATATCAGCTCCTACGGAAGAGCTTTCCTGGTGGGTCTTTTTCATCTCCAGCCACCTGCCCTGCCAGGGTGTGCAGGGGATGTCTCCAAAGGTGCTGGGCTTCGTGTTTTCAGTTGGGCTCGTTGGGTGTTTGCAAAGGGCGATGCCTCCTTCTTTCCTGGCTTGCTTCCACTTCTCTGTGTGGAGGTAAAAGTGGTAAAATTCTTATGAAAACTCACCCATTTGGGTCACGAGGGTCCCATGCCTGATGCAGTTTGTTTTTGTGAGATGTTATTTATTCGAATCCTGGAGGAATACGATGCAGAATAAGCTAAAGGGCTTCTTCTCTCCTGTTGGAGCTGTGTGTGCTTTGTCTGTGAGCAGGCTGCTCTCTGAGCAGCAATTCTGGTGAAAGCTTGTGAAGTTCTCAGAGTAAAACCACTGGGGAATGGGGTACGTTGTGGAGGCAGGAGAGGGTGGTAGCAAAGTCTTTGTAGGCTTGACCTGCTTATTAAAACTTCACAGGGTCTTGCTGGCTGTATGGATGTCAAAGCAGCAGCCTGCTGCAGACATTATGCTGTTTGTGTGTATTTTGCTTGATTTAAAAAAAAAAGTCATGAGGATGTTTTGAACAGTCTTGCTGAGCACCACTGTCGCCCTTCTCATTAGCTACAGCAGTGACCTGGGGCTTTCTTCTTGTGCTGGAACTTGCAAAGGTATGCTTTTTCCCTTTTTCTTTTCATCTTTTCCTTTTAAAAACACCATTGAAGTGCCTCTCTTGTGCTTCAGCAGCAGTTGTTCAGCCTGTGCTGTTGTCCATGTGCTTGTTAGAGGCTCCCTCGTTACTTTGAGGAGTGGTCTGCAGGACCTGCTTCAGTGGGGCTGCACCACACCTAAGCTCAGTGATGCACAGGGCCAGATCCACCGCAGGTGTGAATGGCAAAGTGTGGCACCTCAGCCTGTTTTGTCAAGGCTGTTATTCTCTGAGTATAAAGAAACCATGTTGACCTCCTTGCATTTTATAAAGCTTTGAAAGCATTACATGGACATGATGTTCCTCTCTGAGCTATAGCTGCTGGATCTCTTGATGCAGTTCATTTGTTGCTTCTGAGTGCTGGAAAAAATGTTGTGCAGACTCTGAAATGTTTGAACAAGTTGTGCTCCCCTTGTTATATCTTTTTCCCTAGAAAAACAGGTGGAGATGTTTATCTCTCTCTCCCACTTTACCTCCTCCTCCCAACCTTGTCGCTGTTGTCCCACTGTTGTGGATCACTTGTGTCATGCACCAGTGTAGCATTTGTCCCTGGAGAACACACTAGTCACTGCTGATTTGCCTCAAATCATTGTCCTTGCAGTCCTGAATAATACCCACATTAAGCAGGTGGAGCTGATACAATCACTTCCAACGTAGCTGAGGCAGCTGGGTCAGAGTCTTTCTCACTGTTTCCTGCCAGAGGAGAAAATAAAGCACACGTGAAGGCAAAATACATGAGTTTTCCCCTTTGCCTCCCTCCCCAGCACCCAAGTCATGCTTTCCACAACAGTGAAGGAAGTCTCAGCTAATCTGTTTCACAGAAGAGGCTGAATTTCTTAGAGTCAACGTTTCCATGTCTGACAAAGTTAAAAAACTTAAAAAAAAAAAAAGGCAGAAAGGGCAGAGAGTCTGCATGTGGTCTGGCAGGCAGCCATGCAAGGAGTGCTCTTTGGGTTATTATTAGGCAGATAACTGTATCAAGAGCTTAAACATCACCCTGGGTCTGACGGCTGCTGCGGTGCTCTTTTTGAAGTGCTGATGCACATTTCATACTCGTGAGAGAATGTATTGTAGGACCTGAAGCCACTTTTAAAAACAATTATTATTTTTTTTTTCTCCTACAGTAGCTAGGGTGCCAGCAGAGTTCCTGGGAAGCAATTACAGGTGCTCCATGGGGAGCTATTGCTAGTTTGGAGCTTGCAAATTCTTTTCCCTCTAGCACCTCTGTGTTCCTGCCTCTGATAGGAGCCATGCCTAGAGTTTGTACGTGTCAGAGGTGTCCCTGAGTGAACTGGACTGCCTTGGAGATTCTTCTACGCCCTTCTCAGCACCTGTCACACACAGAGGAAGTTTTGGGGCTCGTGTGTTCTGGTTTGGAGGGTGTGTGTACACACGGGTGCTCTGGGGGGACCCTGTCACCTGCCCTGTAGAGGAGGGGACACGTGGGAAGAGCAGGGACAGGCTTTTGATGATGAGCACTTTAACACACTTGAGGAACAGAAGCTGGTGGGGAGCTGCACAGGGTGGGACGACACCGGCAGAGCTGCTGGCTGGGAAGTTTCTTCTCAAGTCCCTGAGACCAGCAGAAGAGTGTCTGTTTGTAATGCTGCTAGATACCATGTATCTGTGTTCCCATCTATAGATGGTATGTGCAAGGCTATATATAAATGCTGTGATGGCTGGTATTTTGGCTGATACACTCACAGTTTTGTGCCACATTGAGGGATTTAAAAATATCTCCCTATTCCAGGAACATCTATACCATGGCAGATGTCATCTGGCATGGGGAGTGGCTTCTGTAAAGGGAGCTCAGCATTATTACTATGAGCCTTAGTAGTCTATTAGAATATTTATTGCTTCACTGCCACCACAAGACATGTGAGGTGTGTTATTTCTGCCTGTCAGAGTTTTTTCACACATGCAGGCAGGCAGCATCTGTCACTGCTCACTGCGAGTCACTAGCTTTCATTCTCAATGAACTTTCCAGCTGGAAGGAAGGCAAAATAAAGGCATCAGAACTACACAGAGCTGATGAGAAAAGGAGTTCATCAACATTTATTTACTTTGGAGTTGTACCTTTGAGGACTGTCTTGAGTCTGGGTCCTTCTTGGCCAAGGCACAGTCACCCTGTGCTTGCTATTGTTTGATTTCAAGGAGAGTCTGTCGGCCTGTTGTGTCAGGCCTGCGGAAGCCTGCTATGAGTCAGAAGTGTCTCTGTTGCAGGAGACAAAGAGTAGGATGGGAAACAAGTAGAAATTACGTGCTCAGGACTTTCTTTTGGGAGCAGCTCCCAGGTTCCTCAGGCCTCAATTCATCAGCCAAGGGCCTGGCAGCACTGCTTCATCCTCAGTGCGTGTCAGAGTGTGAGCAAGTCCTGCTCTTGTGTGTCCTCACAGAATTGTGGTGTTTTTATGGTTGTGAAGCACTGGCTGTGCCAGCCATGTTGTGATGGAAGTGCTCAGAGTGTGAATGCTGCATCACTCACCAGCAAGCTCTGCTTGTACACACATAATAATTCTCCCTTGCTCATACTTAGAGAGGGTTTGGATGGAGTCTTTCAGACTAGAAGGGCTGGGGAACATGTTGAGGTTTGGCCCTCCATTGTAGAGAGTTTCTGGACCTGCAGAGAAAAATGAGGCAGTAAAAACGAAAAAGGAAACAGAGGTCACATGTGAGCCTTGACCTTGGTCTCTTGTTTTGGGTCGCCCTGTGAGGTGTCAGTGCTCTGTTCAGATCCTCCTCTGTGAGTTGGCATGAGATGCTTGTCTGTAACTGGAAGCAGGGGAGCCAAAACTTTCCCTTCTGTGCTGGGTGAGGATGGATGTGGGTTCATTCCCTGTGTTCTCTAATGAGGGGGGAAAAATGATCAGTGGAGCAGGAAAGGTGTGGAAAGTGGGATTAGATGCCTCATGTGAAGATTGGCCAGGTAGGAAACTTCCCTGTTGGGCTCCTTATTTGTCTGAGCCCATAAGGTGTTTCCATGTTGCCTCCCCAGTTTCCAGTTTGCCCCTTGTTAGGGTGTTGTCAACAATGGCCAGATGTCTGTGGAGTCGAGGTGTTGTTTGGAGGTTTGCTGCAGAGGCTGGAGGCAGCCTGGAGCTCCATGGAACTGGCCCAGTGAGTTACCATGGTCCCAGCGTTGGTGCCTTGGTGGGTGTTGGACAGCCAGAGGGCTTCTGCCTCCTGGTCAAGGGCAGTCCAGGAGAGGAGTATTGTGGGTTTACACCTGCTAGAGGCACAAGGGGCTCTTGGGTCTGGACCAAGGCAGATCTTCACGTTTTTCCGTTACTTTAAGGACGGACAAAACAATGTCAGAAGCAGAGGGCTGTTTGAGGGTTTTTCTATAGATCTCCTGTTTATTGCGTCTGTCCCTGACCCACTCCCTCATGCTGGGCCAATGAACACAAGTGATAATTAAAATAAGTCTGGTACATCCTTCTAACCTGGTGATGAACTTTCTGACTGAGGAGGAATGGGAGGAACATGTCTTGGGACTGTCCTACTCCCTGCTGCAGCTGGGGATGGGGCTTACGGCAGTGATCTTGGGTTGGTTCAGACCCTGTTCATCCAGCCCAGGGTCCACCTCTGCTGGTGGCCAGCAGCAGATGCCAAGGGAGGGCTGTTGGCTTCCCCAGCTGGCCAGCAGAGAAGCTGGGCTGACCCTGCTCACCACCCTCCCCACTGTGGCACTGCAGGAGCCCCGAGCGTGCCCAGCTGGCAGATGAAGCACAGAGCTCACAGAAAGGCTCGGCGGCGTGGGCGCGCGTTGGGAGAGCAGAGAGGAGGAGGCTGTGCGGGAACATCTCCGGTGTCGCCTCTCGGGGTGCCAGGAAGTGGCCGGGGCCGGCTGAAAGACGAGCAGGCTGGGGCAGGGGGTCGGCAGCCGCGGCGGGGCGGCACATTCTGTACATTCTGCGGCCTCCCTCGGCCCCGTGCTGCCAGCCCAGCTGGCGTTTCGGTGTCCTCACAGCCCCTGAGCCTCGCTCTGTGCCCTGCTGCTCCCCTCCCCCTGCCCCACGGTGCCTCTCACTGAGGTGCACTTGTTTATCCATCGGGCTCTACAGCCTATAAACAGGATGTCTCTGTGTTTCCTTTCAGCCCGGTAACACTAAACCACTCCGGGTGCAGATAAGGCTTTAGGAACCCTCCTCCTGGCTGAATGAGCCTTGTGTTGGTCATGGCCAGCTTAGATGAGACAGCACATGCCTGTGTATGTGTGTGTATATATATATATATATATATATATATATATATATATATGCATATGCATTTAGTAGGGATGTGGTATGAGCTGACCATGGTGAACAAATTGACGTTGCTGTAAAGGAAGTGCATGTTTTAGGCAGGGTGGCTGAAACAAGACACTGATTTCAACCGGATCCTGAATATACAGTTTGTGAAAACAAGCTGTTGTATAAAACCCTAAGCCTGTGAAACCTTTTAGGGCAGAAAATTCTGCGGTTTATTTTGTTTAAATGATGCTTCCCAAAGATTTTCTCACTATGCTGGAGTCCTGAATGCAGAGAGCCTGATAGTGAAACAGAGCATGTGGAAAGGCATTGCATTAACTAGTACTTGCAGTGCTGACTGAAATTTTGAATGGGGGAAACAAAATCAGAAAAGAAATATACTAACACACTATTTCAGAAAAAGTTCTCATTCAGAAAAGCAGTGTTCAAGCTGTGTAAAAGCAGTGAGGATAAAGGTCATTCTTCTGAACCACTTTTTGATCTGAGACCTTGCAATCACAAGTGATAATAAGCAAAATGGAGTTTTGAGTTATTCAGTGTCTTAGCTTTAATGTTCAATATGTTCAGTGATTTCTATTGATTGTGGTCTTGTTGTAAGCTGTGCTATAAATCAAGTCCTTGCCAGCCCCTGCTTCCTTAAATCTGTAATTCCTTTAATATCTTGTCTTCCATTTGAAATAAACTTAAGGTTTTGGGCCTTGTGGTCATGTAAGGAAAAAGGAATTTCTTTTCCCAAACAGGAGGTAAACTTTCAGCCCAGTAATTTTGAATGTATTGGTTTTTAAGCTAGTCTCACCAACACTGGGGCTGGACTGATAACTTTTGAACACTTGAAGATGCAAAGCAGGTCTCTAGAAAAGAAGTGAATGGTGCCTGTTTTTTTTTTCCCCTTGGATCGATGCGCCCTTACTTCAAGGGAGTTGTCAGTGAGAGCTCATGCTTTTGTAAAAGTTTTAAGTTTCTACCCACCACTTCAACCAGGTTGTCAGATCAACATGTCTCGTTTACAGAGATATACTCTGGATCTGTTACTGAGACATGGTTCAGAATAGCTATTGAGGAACAAGTTGTTCTGCCACAGCTCTTCTGTGAGCACTTTGTGTGCATGCAGCTTCATTCCAAAATGAACATGCCTTTCTTGACTAAGTTCAGGCTATTTTGGAAGGTGGAGTAAGCTAAAACATGGAGGGGGAAAAAGTTCTGTTCTTCCAGAAATAAATTGATTTGCATTGGGCGTATTTTCTGTGAGCCTTTTGTGTTCTGAAGCCGCTGCCTACCTGGGCGGGTGGATCCCAAGCCGTGTGGCTGGCCCCGAAAGTTCTGCAATTCATGTTATGGTGGCAGAGAGGCCTTAGGAGATCAGCTGTTTTCTATAAAAAGCTGGGTGATGGTGATTTTAATAGAGGGTCAGCGTGCTTGGCACAGGATCCTTTTGTGTGAGCAGGCTGGGTGAGTGACAGGGCTCATTTGCGCTGGTTGTGTAAGGTTTTGACACAAATGGATGGGGTGACGAGGCTGATGGCACCTGCCATACAGATGCCATTTAAATAAAGATGTCCCCCTGATCGCAGAAGCATTTACCCATCACAGGGACTGGCAGTGCTGGGTAATATTTGAGCTGTTTTGCTTAGCTCATGGAAACAGGAATGGATTTCAGTGTTGCCTTTCTGGGTGGGCAGTGTGACATTGGCAGCGGTCATGGGTCCCTTGGGCAGTGAGCAGCCCTCGTGGAGCTTGTGGTCAGGGAGCAGGCAGTGCTGGAGGGGGGTGGCTCATGCTCTGATGCTCTTCTGCAGAGCCTGGGCTTGTGCTAAGGGCCTGGCCCTGCTGGGACAGTGGGGAGTGCTGAGATTGGGTTTTGCTTCACCATGGTTCTGTGTCACCCCTCCTCCTTCAGTGTGGCCAACTGCCATTGCTCCTTTGGTAAGGTGTTTGCATCCACCCCATCTCATGTTTCCCAGGAGAAAGTGGAGCCAAATGGTGTGAGACCTGTACCTGTGCTAATTGCCCACTCATGTTGGCAGGCAGATCAGAGAAAATGCTGGATCAGTGGCAAAGCTTTGTCTTCTCTCTTCCACACCTGGGTGCTGCAGCAGGGCTTGTTGCTGCTCTCACACAAACAGTGTGTCACCTCTGGTGTGTACCCATTTTTTTTTTTTCTCCTTTTAGGAAAGGGGCAGAGCAGGTCTGAAGGGGAAGGGTAAAGCTGGACTTGGTGGTGAGTGCTTAAAATACTGATGTGCTGTAGGAGAGAAAGCAGCATCTCTTAGAAATTTCTGTGGCTGTGAGGACAGCTCCTAAAGAGGGGAGAAACCAGAGTGTTGCATCCTTGTGTAGGAGATGGATGTTAGAACAACCCTCTCACTTCCCCCACCTAGAAGTCACTCTGGATATAAGGTGGATCCCTTTCCTGTTTTCCCTGTGTCCAAGCAGTTCCTTGTTGTCCTGGCCACCCTAAGTCGTCTCCATGGTTAAAGTTGCTCTGTGCTCCCTTCATTGAGGCCAGGAGCTGTGCATTTCCCTCTCTTCTATAATGTAGGGAAGTTCACTTTCCCCACTGCTCACTTTGGCAAACCTGAAGTGCTCTTCTCTGACAATACCAACCACTGCATGGTTTGTGCTTGAGCAGGAAGATAAACTGTGCTAAAAATGATAACTATTGTCATTGATGTGCCTGGGAGGGGACAAAAATGGCCTTTGTCATGTTTCAAACATTTTCTGATGCTACAGAGCTGGAGGAGGTGATGTGGTACCATAATCTCTAAGTGCTCCTACCTTCATTGGGTTGGTGGCTGACTTTTGTTGACAACACAAGGAACTTCAAAAATTTTATTCCCAAACCTTGCACTCCTGATTTCTGTGTATCATCCTGGAGTGGCTTTAGAGGATTTGTCTGGTGTGTGTTCCAGGTGTCTGAGCTGCTCTGTCCCTTGGGGCTTTTAATAGCAGCAGGGACATGGTATCTCATGTGAATAAGCTTGGCAAAATACAAAAGAGAGCAGCTATTTCTGATGCCTTCAGCAGTGGTAATTGACAGGTGATGGAAAATAGAGAATGTATAGGCTAGGCACCTTAGTAGGTAATTTCTCTGCAGCATTTAAACATTTTGGTGGAAATTATATTTGAAAAGTGCTGCTGCTGTGTAAAAGTAAGGGCAGTGTTGGATCGAACTAGAGGAGAAAGATGAACTGATTAGTTTCCTCACCACATCCCCCCTTGCTTTGCTAACATTTAGAGTGGAAAAAGTCATCTGGTTTGAAAAATGTCACTTGGTTAAAAAGAAAAAAACAACCAACCAAAAACTGAAAGCAAGCATTTACTACATTACATGTGGGGTGGGATCAAAAACAATGATTAGAAGCTGACCTGGCCCAGAAAGGAGTGGAGGGGAGCAGTGTGCTGGGGCTGGATGTGGCAGAGTCAGTGGTTCTGTTGTGCAAACAAGGTACTGCAAATGGTTCTTCCTCCCAAAAACAAGGTGACCTGATTCAGTCCACTGCTTAGTAATATGTAAGAGGAGTAATGATTAATTTGATGGAAAAAAAAATGAAAGCTAATGTGAGCAAAAGATTAATTTGGAGTCTGGAAGAAGGGCATTGCTGATCCTTGACTCCTTCAATGCTTTGGGTGGAAAGGAATGTTAGGGATCACCCAGTTCCACCCTCCCTTCCATAGGCAGGGATGCCTTCCAGTAGGGCAGCCTGCTCAGAGCCCCATCCAGCCTGGCCTCGGACACTTCAAGGGGCGATGGAATTCTGTCAAAGCACTTCTAACAATCACTATCAGAGCAGAGCTTGTTGCTGTGCAGAGTTCAGAACTATTGTCTGGGTGGAAAATGGGGAATTCTTTTTTACATGGGGGAAAAATTTACAAAGAACCCCTGCCTCCCATAAAATCCACAGGCCTTTCAGGATCTGAACTTTCAAGCTTTTGAGTAACTTTTTGGTGTAGGAAAAATAATACAACACAAAGTTTCCTCCCCTCCAAAACACTGAAATATTGACTGAAAATTATTGTGCACCAGTGCTGTTACGTGGTGGTGGGAGATAACTGGAATACTCCCTGAGAATAAATGGATGGTGACCTGCAGGTGCTGCCTGGAGTTCAGATGCTCTCTGCTGCTCCACAGCACTGTGTGGGTTTGCTGGGGAGAGGTACCTTAAGTCTCTTGAGGATATTTTTTTTAATCCTGGTGGATGCTGTGTAATCTGTATTTTAATGCAATTCGCATGGTCAGTTGTGCCAGTTATCTGCACCTTCTGTATTTTGGGAACCTTACAGTAGTCATCCTTCCTTGGTGTTTTTATCCTCCTTCTCCTCTCAGTTGCATAACTGGGTCATTCTGTCTGGTTGGTAACCTCTGGCTTCAAGCTCTTTACACTTTCCTGCTGACTTAAGGTATCTCCTCCTCTTCCTTCCCCAGTTTCCTTTTTGCCTGCACCCTGCAGACGTGCTCCTAAGGTGCTGGGTGTGGGGAACAAGTTCCTGAGAAAATCTGTGGGTAAATGATTAATGTGTTGTAACACTAAGTCCCCCTCTCCCCTCCCTGGGGCAAACTGGGGACAGTGAATATTCACCTTCTGAGCTTGTCATGCCTGTCCTAAACAGCAGATATCCTTGATTGGGTTCTCGCTCTCTTTGTTTTTAAAAAAAAATATTTTATTTTGGGTCCTCTTTGTGAGAGAAAATAATGCTCAAACTGCAGAGATGTGGAATTGCAGAGGAGGAGCTAACTTCTAAGTCTCTGAGCTGGTTACATCCCTGCTCAGCAAGAAAACAGCTTCTTGGAAGAAGGTAAAGTGAGTTCTGACTGAAACTGGTGCAAGGATAGAGCCACTCTGTGCAAACAGGTGCATTTGATTGGGGTCTGGTTTGAGCTTCAGAGCAAACTTGCTTTGGGAAGCAGCAACTCTCAGACCTGCATGGTGGGATGTGCCTTGTGTGCTCACCTTTCCTACCTGCTTCCTCCTGACCTGAGCAGGGTGAGCGCTAAGAAGAGAAACAGCGCTCCACAAAGTCTTCCATAGCCAGCCTGGGCTGGAACAGAACATCACTCTGGGTGAACAGCTCTTCCTCTGGCAGGAGGCACACCTGAAACTCATTCTGGCTGCTGGAAAGGATGAGTCTCATGAGTTGGACCTGAGGAGAATGGGCAGGAAGGGACAACAAGCAGGGTTTAAAAGCTTGGTGGGAGTAACGGGCTGTGAAGAAGTGGCTCAGGAAGTTTTGAGGTGGGTGTCACAGTGCAAGCTCTTAGCATAAGGTGGTGACAAAACTTCCTCCTGGGTGTTGTACAGCGGATGCTCAGCCAGTGAGTTGGGCGCTTACTCTGGCATTGATGGCTGCAGAAACATGTGCTGCTGGTGAGACTGAGAGGAAGAAAATGGGAAATACACAATGTGTCTGCAAAGAAAAAGAACCCAAAGAGTCCTTTGATCTCAAGCTTTTGTGGGTTTCTCTTTATTTGACTTGTTCATTCTCGTTGGAGGATTTCTGGAGGAGCTCCAGAATTCAGCCTTGATGAAAGCCACCTTCAGACTTGCAGGCAGCATCCCCAGTGGGGCTGAGTGTATGTGGGGAGAGGTCTGGCCGTGGGGCAGGCACTGCTGTTTCTCTCACTGCTTGGACCAGTTCCTAAAGTGAAGTACCAAAAACAAGGCCAGCCAGATTAAGTGTTTCCCCTACCCAGTGGTATTTGTTGTGATGTAAAGCTGGAATGGTTCCTAGAAAGCATTAAAACACAAATAATATTAACCAGGACTGAGAGAGAACAGGCAGTCACTCGGAAATGAGAAATACGTTACGGTGTGAGCAGGTCAGTAGCAATGAGGCCGTCTGGCTTTTACTACTAAATCTGCTACTCAATCCCTCGAGAGCCTCAGTGGAGCCTGGTCCAGCAGGAAAGGGCATGAGCAGGGTGCTTGTCTGTACCAGTTGGGACTGGGAGGGTTCAATTGCAGATATTGCTGCTAAACTGGAGCGTACTGGGCAAGGCTGGCCCTGCCTGAAGTTTGTGATATCCTGGCTGGGTAGTTGATCCCTCTGACTCAGCTTATTTGCCTCTCAGCTGGGACTGATCCAGCCCACCCACCCCAGTAAGGCTTAAAAAGAGCATTTCCTTGTTTGACATTCAGGGATCCTGGGAGGTTTCATGCTAATCACATGCAAAGTTCTGTCCATCAAATGCTCAACTGTTTATTGGGATATTTACCTGGATGATAACATCTCTTCCCCTTCCCTCCAATAAAACGTGCTTGGTAACTCACATGAGCGCTTGTAAGGCTAAAGGGACAGTCAGCCCTTTTAATCTGTGCTGTCATGGAATAAATAACCCACTGAGCTAATTCCCTCCAGCTTGCCCTAATCTCACCTCACCCTCATCTTTGTTCACATGCGCAAATGCACTGTCAGCAGTGTGTAATGTGCTTCCCTTGCAGCTTTAACAATAAATCCTATAAGACCAAAGCTTTGGAGATGGAAATTGCATCGTGTTGGTGGTCTTGGGCATGTGATTCAGGTGACTGAAGGTCAGCTTGAAGGGACAGCACTGACTTCAAAGAAATGTTATCCCTTCTATTGAAATTTCACAGTAAAATTTGGGGAAAAACATTTTTTGAGTTTTGCTTCATGCTAAATAGATGTATGCAATCACGTTTGTGTTTTAAAGTATTTAATTTCTACCATGGTTTCTGCAAGACTTTCTTACAGCAACCACTGGAGAAAGAAACTACTGAAAACCACTGGGTTTTTAAATTATTTTTTTGACATACTGAAAAGGTTGGCAAGGGACTCAGCATAAGTGTAGATGCTGAATGTACCTGTGTTTTTCTCTAGTCTTACCCTTTGTTGATACTCAAATAAACTTGATGGTAGAAGGAGTTTGTTGCTTTGAAGTGAAAAGTTGCAATGTCCTGCAACTCTTCTCCTCATATCTTTTTGTCACTTCTGTTTTTATTTTGTCTCTTGTCACCTCTTGAGGAAGATGATGTCTTTCCCTGCAGGGGCTGAGGGAGGAGGGCAGGCAGGCAGGCTCCTGGTGTGTTTCTGTAACAGAAATCCCTATTTAAATGACAGGCAGTAAACTTTTCTGTTTTCTTTTTGCTTTTGGATGGTGTTCTGTTTTATATGTTGGGATCCTGCACTTCCCTGGGGCAGGCTTGCAGCAGTGGCTCTCCTCCCTGCAGTCACTATGTGTTCTCTGTTTCTGTAATTTGGCTGATCAGCAGATATTTTGACATCCGTGTGTTTTGAGAGGGGAAGACAGGCATTTAGCCTTCAGTTGGAACAAGGCTTGGCGCTACAGTACATTTCATATTCAGTGCAAGACTCCCACAGAGACCCTCCGGCTCAAACCTGTTCCCCTCGGTGTGGGAGTGCATGTTGAGACTTCTCCTCAGCTCCACGAGCCGCCAGGCTGCTGGAGATGCAGAATCCCCTGTCACAGGGTGCTGGAGGTCCCAGAGTGGGGGGAAAAGCCCTGAAGTTGTGTTGCAGTAGGGAACAGTGTTGCTTGCCCTCCTCAGGGTAAGCAACACCTTTGATCTTGGATTTTTGTGCAAAGCAGGGGGATCAGGCATCCCCGCTGCTTCTGGAGCCTGTTCCACCACTTTGAGGAGAAGGAGTTTAAAGGCTGGTATGGGTTTGAATCAGACCCCAATCTCAGGCATAGAGAAGCTGTAGATGTGCTGGGAGTTTGTGGTTTGCTGTCCTGATCCTCTCCTGATTCCTGGCAAAGGGTTTGGTCTTCAACTTTGATATCTTGAATCTGCAGAATCTGTCATCCTAATATTTTCACTGGGTGGCATCAATAAGAAAGTAGAGGATTTCAGGAGGTAAAATACATTAATCTTGCACTGCTGAACTGAGTTGTGTTTTGTTCAGTTGGGGCTTCCCCAAATGCAGGGTTGGGTTGAGCTATTGGGCTGGTGGAATTTGATGTTTTACTGTGAAGTGCTCCTTCTCCTGTGCCATCTTCAGCACAAAGAGCTTGATTCCTTGTTTGGGCTGGATAGTCATTGAAAGAGAAGAGAAGGTTCAGGGCTTGGAAAAGATAGTGTGCATTCCTCTTCTGGGTGAGAAACCCCAGAGGTGGGTGAATGTGGGAGCAGCTGGACTGCAATGTGGGTCATTGAGGAACAGGGAGTGCTGAGGCCATCTAACCTAGAGGGGTTTGGGCTCTGCTCCAGGCTGCCACAGTAATTATCAGTATCAACATCTGGCACATCAGTTTTTCCATTAGAAACTCAGTTCTTTGTGGGATTTTAATATCTTGGCTATTTCAGATCACACTGAGAAACAGCATGCCCCTGTGCAGGCACACAGGATGCTTTAGTTGTTTGCAAAGCCTCCATATATAATAATAATTTATTGCACTGCCTTGAGAATAGGCAAGATGAGAAAACCAAGCCCCTACATAGCAGGAGTTCTTTTCTATCAGCCAAGCTGTAGGAACGATGTGCTTGCAATTAACTCGAATAGCAAGAGAGTAGCTGGTGAGGGGAGGGTTTGGGCAGAGGGGCTTTTTTGTTGGCTGAGGTTCTGTTTTGAAACATGAGAGCTCTCTGGTAGTAGGTCAGGTTCAGGATAGTTTAGCAGTTGCCCATGCCCAGTGAGGTAGAAGGCTAGGGGGAAATTGCTGTATTCCTCACAGGTAACATTGGGAGGGATTAAAACCGTGTGCCATTTGATGCTGAGAGACTTCCTGCTTGTAACTCTGAATGTCTTCTGTGATGTGGACAAAACTTGGTGGTGTTTTGAGGCACAACCCCACCAGGAGAAGTGGTTCAGAAGGGACCAGTGAAAGATCCTTCTGGTCTCTGCTGTTCATTCACAGCCTGTGGCTGGTCCACAGTGAGATTTATAGCAGCTGGAACTGCATCTAGGGAGATTTTCTCCTCTTGGAAACTTCTGCGGCTCCGGTATATTGTAGGCTCTCTCCTGAGTCTTAGCATCACTTAACACGTCTAAAACTGAGAGCTCAACCTTCACAAAGTCTCTGTCTGAGATAAAGCACTTCCAGACTTGAGCTTTACTTAAAACTCTGGGTGAAACACTTTGGTTCACAGTGAGGCACAAAATTCAGGCAGTCTGGTTTACAGCCAGAGCTTTCTTGGGGGCATGAGCTGCACGTGTGTGTGTGTGTAGTGACCCTACAAAACAGGATTTGATTTAAGAGACTATTTCTGTACAGGAAAGAATCTAAGTATATGCTTAAGTCCTGCGGAAGTCAAAGCAACTTAAGCACGTATTATAGTTAATCAGGAGCTTAAGCGATTTTCTGAGTTGGCCTAGATCTGGAATGACACATAAGGCTCTCCTGAGTTGGGATTCACAGCCCTATTCTCTAGTTCCTTACCAAGGAAAACTTATTTATTTATTTTTAATTTTTGCCTTAAAGAATGGTCTCTTTTGGCCTTACTCCTTTGCAAATTATTGGAAAGGAAGATATGAAAAGGTAAAGCACTCTGAGCAACGCAGTCCTTTTGAAATGACAAAGAGAATTTCTACCATTAATTTCAAAAGGACTCTGTGCATCAAGAATAATGCTGTGACAAGGATGTTTCACTGAAGGATACTGTTGGAGTTGAAATGCCATCTGGTGTGATCAGAATGACAGCCTGCCTGGAATTGGTGCTGTGTAATGTGCTGCTATACATTGCTTCCCTTTAATGTGATTTTTTTTTTCCTTTCTGAAGTCTCTTTGTTATGAGTGGGATACTTGCAGCATGGATTTGAATTGAATGCAGTGTTGTGTAATAAGAACAATAAGCAGGTGCATTGTATAAAATTTAAGTGGAAAGCTACTGCCTGAAAGGGAAAAGTAATGTGGTTACTGCTGCATCTTTTTCCGCATATGAGCATTGTTCCTAAGCACTTATGGGTTTCCCAGTGTGATAGGTTTATTTAAGGTAAACTATTCAGGTGAATGGGACGCTGTGCTTCTCAATTGGTTTTTTTTTGTACAACTTTTTATGGTTAGAACAATAGACAGTGCTAATGTATAGGTTCTTTGTAAGAAGACTAACGTTTTGCCTGGAAGTAACAGGATCATTTGATGAATGCTTGAGTGTTGCTAATGAAAAGGGGTGGGAGAGGAAATTACCTTTAATAAGGAGTTTAAGTGACATTTTTTTTTTTTTTTTAAATAGAATGCCACTGCTCTTGATTTTCACAGAAGCAAGGAACCCAAGGTGTTTGTGAGGCAGGTGTGGAGCAGCTGGGTGCCTGAGGCCTTGCCTTGGCTGCCCTGTTTGTGCCTTGGTGCTTACCCCATCCTTGCTCATCTTCAGGTTGGTGCTTCCTGGGGCACACCAGTCCTGGCCAGCAGGGTCCCTGTCTGTCCGAGGACAGCCCAGCAGATGCAGTTCTCGTGGAGCTCCAGCCCATGTGTGCAGAGCACTGTCTGTTCTTGTGTTTCGTGTCCCCGCTCAGCCTGGCCGGGAGTGAACCCTCGTCCTGACCTGCAGCATCCTCTGGCAGGAAGGCTGCCAAGCGGCTTCCAGCTGAAAACACAGTTTGTTAGGAAAGGGAATGAGTTACTTTTTGGCTTGCCTTTTGGACCCCTGGCCTTCAGACTAGGCAGATCTTCTTTCTAGCCCTTACTGTAGTTAATCCAGCCTTGCCAAGACCAGTGGTGACCTCAAGTGCTTTTCTGCTCAAGTCCTCTCCTTCAGTGTTGGCTGGAGCAAAACCTTCCAACTTTAGGTCGCCCTAAAGAAGAAGTCTGCTCCTTTGAATGTGCCTGAATGACCCCTTTTACTGGGGAAAGTTTTCAGGTAATGTTTAAAATCCACACTAAGTCCAATTAATACAAATAGTACTTCAGAAATAGGAGGACAGGATCTCAGGGCTTTCAGCTCCATGTATGATGTGTTGCTGAAGGCTTGTTTGTGCTGTGCTGGCATCTCCTAGCTGGACTGCTCATGTTTCTTTGCGGCAAGGGTCCTTTATGTTTTTATTACAAAAATGAGCTTTCAATCTAGAAGGGTCATAGACTTCCTTTTGGAAATCAAGGAAATTGGCAGAAACTGCAAAGTGCCAGCTTTGAACTACTGAGAGCTGTTGTTCAGGTGCGTCTGGTGTCTCTGAGAAGCAGCAGCTCATAGGTCCCCTTTGTGCTTTATGGCTTGTGCATGCTAAAATGAGAACAGAACCCAAAGCTTGTGGTGTCACCCCAGAAGGGTGATTCATTCCTCATTTAAAGGGGAAAGGCTTGGGTTCTTGGCATCATGTATCTGTGATAGGCTGGAAAAAGGGACAAACCAGAGTTCTTTCCTTGACTTTAGTACTTTGTCTCTCTGATGATCCACTGTAGGCGCCCAGATTTCCGTCTCTGGAAATGCTGTTATGGTTTATTGTTAATGACATTTGTAACGAACTTGCATTGTACAGGTTCTTGCATTGTACAGGTACAAAGTTTAAGCCCTTTGTGATTTTGAGATATTGGTATGCTTAATCTAATAAATTCCAGTAGCTCTCCAACGTAAGCCTTGGAGAAGTTGTAGTTCATGAGAACTACTGGTTCTGATGCTGTTTCTGCCCTGAGCTGCAGTGGGTTATTTCGCTGATAACTTGAAGCTCTGGAATCTGCTCAGGGTGTCACCAGCAGCTCAGCTATTAATGGAGAAATATGGGCATATGCCAGAGGAGGTGAGGGAGAACTGAGTTTGAACCAGATACATTTTAGGAGAAGACTGTGCAGATGGCCCATTGTAATTCTTTCAGATGTTAGTAAAGCTTTTAGGTAAAGGCACTGCTCAGCTCTTGTCTGATTTTGGCCATCTGAGCACATGGGGATCCTTCTACTGGAGCTGGAAGCAGTTTTGTAAGAGGAGGAGCAGTGCAGTTTGACATCAGCCACAGCGTTGGTTCCCATCTGCCTATGAAGGGACATTACTTGTGTTCAAAAAACTGTGACAGGGATGGTCACAAATTCTGAGGTGAGAAGAGGAATCTTTCTCAGTGCAGTCCTATGTAAGAGAAAAACGCTAGCATCTGTTTCTAAGGACAGGATCTGAATAATCTGATCTTTTTTTTTTTTTTGCCATGCCTTGTGGCCACATCACCTTCCTTGCTGGCTGGCACATCCTCAGTCCTTCCTGCTTCTGTGCACTTCCCTTAAGCCACAGCTTAAGACTGTACCTGGTGCAGGTGTCATCCCACATCCTTCAAACATCCCCTTCTTTTCCATCCAGGAGTGAGTGTGTTGGGCAGTGCAGCTCCAAACTTCATGTCTTGTGTTGAATTTTTTTTTCCCCCCTATACCCTTTTCAGGGGGTTCCGTTGCTTTGTGTGTGGTTGGTTTTGGGTTTCTTTGGTGGCTGTTTGTTTTTTATCTTCCATTTCTCCAGTCTGCAAAGCAGGGGATAGGATATGATGCTTTCCATGGTGGGGCTGTGAGGCTGCCTGGGGTTGGTTCATTCTCTCAGCTGAACAGTGGCTGTGTTGTGTTGGCCACATGTGCTCCCAGCCTGCTGAAAAGGCAAGGCAAAGCCCAATAGCTGAAACCACCAAAAAGTCATATCACCCACATCTGTTAAGCCATGGTGACTTTAGGTTGCAGTCACCTTGGCATTTAGAAAGTGCTGTGGTGTCTGGGAAAGTGTGTTGTGGGGCTTGTTTTAATTTAAATGGTTTTGGAATACTGGAGACTTCAGGGTAAGAGTAAAGGAGATTTTGGTTTTCGAAGATACCAAACCTGCCCTGGAAGTGCTGCAGAAGCTGTGTGGCTGCTGGAGACTTGGATCTTAGCTTTGATATTTTGCAGACATGGCTTCAAGTGCAGTTCTGTTGAAGTCATTTGTACCCTCCAGTGAAGGGAATTGCAAAGGGTTGGCACAGGCTAGCTTGAATTTCTGAGCTTGTGAAAGCCAACAGTATAAAATGCTTTTGGCTGGCTTTTGAGGGCAGATGTCTGAGCACTGCCATTGTCATACAATGATGGATCTTCTTTATTTGGGTTGGATGTCTCTGTCCTTCATTGCAGCAGCAAGAATTTTTCTGAGTCCATGGTTCGGTCTCCAAAAATGGCAAAGATTTTTTTCTGTTAACTAACAGCTTCCTTGACAGGGATGTGAATTTAATCCCTTATGGAAAATGATTCTGCATTTATCCCTTAGCATGGGGATGAATGGAATGGGGCTCAGATCTGTTGGGTGTTCCCAGCATTGCTTTTACTGCTGGGTTGCAGCATCCGTGAGGACCAGATTTGTCCAGTGTGTCCTCATGGGAAGCACTGGAGGAATCTGGATCTGTTGTCTTGGTGAAGATGGCCATCATTGTGTCAGGAGGTTGGCTCTGGAGCATTGCAGCTCTGTGGTAGATGCAGGAGTTTGCCCAGAGCTTATCTCTGGGAATGTCCTGTGGTCCTTGGGTTAATATCCACATAGTGCAAAGGGCTGCCTTGGCTTTGGTGGATGGGCCAAGTTTGGATTGAGTTTTGAAGGCTTAACCTTCTGCAGTGGAGAAAGAGCTGTAGGTCTGGCTGTGCTTGTGACAAAACTGATGTGTTTGTGACAAAAGTGCCTTCCTGCTGTGCTTGGCCCTGAAGGGAATTGTGGTCCTCAGTAGTTTAGCAGTAAATGTAGGTGATTGCCCTAAAGGTGATGTCGCCAGGGAATGCTTGCATCAGGAAGGTGGTGAAAGAGAAGGGAGATAGTCTTCCTCTTTCTTGTGAAGACATTACTTTTAATTCTTATAAAGCAGAATGAGTAGGTTCAACCTCAGCATTACTGGCCAGGCTCTCAAAGGCAGTGACTGTTGTGTTGAGACACAGCAAACTGAGGTTTCCCAGTGGCAGCTTATCTCAGCTGGTGCCAGGGCAGGTGCCAGGGAATGTGGGGTCAATGCCTTCAGGAACCCTTAGGCAACCAGCTCACCTCCAGGAGACATGGGCATGCTGCTTCTCAGCTCTTCTGAGCTGCTCAGTGAGACTGGTGCCTCCTGAGAAGTTCAGGCATGTTAGTCATTTGTTGCAAGACTATTTTCTTCCCATTTTTGTTCTTAATGCCGTGTTATTTAGACAGCAGGAGTGAGGAAGTGTCTAAGCTGTCTGCTTGGAGCAGGGTGACTGTAGACCACCTATTCCTGGGCAGGAGGTGCCATCCCTGGGGAGGTTAATGGTGGCTGGTGCTGAGCCACAGGGCACTGGGTGGTTTCCCACAGGTGGGGGACAGATATACGTGTCAGGGACATGTGTGGGCCTGTGTGAGGAAGGAAGCATTCACTCATGCTCCTCACAGCACACAAGTGTTTTTTGCTAATCATTCCAGCCCACAGGAATTTTTTTTATACTGATTTTTGGTGGTGGTGGTTCTTTCATTCAGTCATTATTTTTTTTCTTTTCCCTCCTTTAATTGTTGAAGCTGTTTTTAATCCCGGACCATAATAAAGCCACACTGTTAACACAAGCAGCGGGGTTGCTGAAATTGCAGCTGTACTACAAGCTCTGCTTTTAATTTCAGGCTGTTATTAATGAGGCTAGAAACTTTCCCTTCCCCCAGCTGAGTTTCAACTGTGTGTCTCCATCTAAGCCACTTCATTCTGTGCTTCAGAGCATCCCTGACTCCATCTGGAAATAACAGGTGAAGGCTGAAGACTGTTTTCAGATGTCATGAAGGGGTTTCTGGCCACTGTTCTTCCCTTTTCCTCGTGCAGGCAGCTGCAGGGGCTGGGACAGACCCTCCAAAGAGAGGATGGCAATGGGGAGCTGCAGCCCAGGGTTACTAGTGCTGGGAAGGAGATGGAACTTCACATGCTTGACAGAGATGGGAGAGCAAGACAGGGTGGTTGGATGGGTTGGGGTTGCTTGTGAGTTGCTGCCCCTGCACTTTGGTCCTAGGGCCAAGCATGAGGGGCTCTGATGGTTGGTACTGCCATCCCATGGGGCAGCACCCATCACTCTCCATAAAGGGGAGGTTATGGGGTGAGTGTCTTTTCATCTCCTTTTTGCTCCTGCAGTGCCCTGGGTGCCCACAGGAATAGTCTGTTGTTTACAGAAGAAGCAGTAATGGCAAAAAGGTATTATGTTTTTGGAAGGTAATATTGTAATTGCATTTGGGGTATGGAAATCCCAGTCTGCTGCTGAAATTGCTGCAATAGACTCAAACTTAGGGATTGTCAGGACTCTAGGAAGAATTCCCAGCAATTTGCATCTCTAAAGTGCAATCCCACACTCCAGTTTATAACCTGTGTGCGCTAGAGAGGACGCATTTCTGTGTGGCCAAAGGCACGTAATCCTCCCAGCCCCAGGTGTGTTCACTCCAGGCCAGGCTGGCTTTTATTTCCTGTGCAGGTATTGCTTGAGTGCTGCAAACCTGTGAAACAACCCTTTAGGACTGTAGCTTCAATAGTCTCTAGTTTTTAAGTTAACACCCCCCCCCTCCCTTCCCTGCAATGTAATGAAGGTAATTACTGCCTGTGCAGTGCATGTGTTTGCAGCTCTGCAGGAGCACTTGCTGGGCTGGTCTCGTTCAGCTGGCTCCTGTTTGGATCCTGCATCTCCAGACCGCGGGGTCTGAGCCTGACGCTCCACTAGCGTTTTTCCTAGATGGATTTATTGGATTTCCAGTAAAGACAAACAAAGTCTGAGGTCTGACGGTGCTGAGCAGGCAGCGCTGCACTCGCTGTCCAGCCTGCTGTGCTCAGCTCCTTATACGGCCAAAAAAAGGAAGGGGAAAAGAGGGCGCAGCGTGAATACCAGACATTCGATGCATTCTTCCCAGCTGCAAACTTGGAATTCGCTTTTCCCTGGAAAGTGGGCCCTCTGTATATCCATTAATTCAGGCTCTGTACTGTTGAGCAGGAAGAGGGAAGCCAGCATTGAGCTGGCTCCGAGCAACACGCAATTGTCTTGTGTAAAGGAATTTCTGTTCTGTGAGGTTTTTTTTCCTGCTTTGATGGGAGACAGGGGTGGGATGAGGAATGGGAGAGGGGGCCAGGTTCTCCTGAAGCTCTCTCTGACTTGGCAAGCTGTAAGCAGGTAGGCTGCAATTACATCTATTTTCTTCATCTAAAAATCAATCTGATTCATCATTAGCCTCTGCCTTTAAATTATATTTTCCCTGAATAGCATCTTCCGGTTAGTGGGAGGCGGAGGGGAGGTAAGGCAATCGATTCTGTTACTTCATTCATCATCTGGCTTCAGCATGTGTTGTTTGAATCACTGTGGGTGTGAATGGCTGTACTCGGGCTGGAAGTACAACACACAGGTTCTCTATCTGCTGGATATGGGCCCTGGTATCTCCAAGTGGGCTGGGGTTTCCAAGCACTGGTTTGTTCTCTTGGGTGCTGCACCCTTTTGAGAGCTTGAATGAGGAAGGTCAGGCCAATCCCTCCCCTCTCCTGATTTGTCACTGGTTCACAGGGTGCCAGGGCACTGGGAACTGAACTGCCATGGCAAGTGTTGTGGTTTCTAGGTTGTTTGGAAGCCCCATTTGGAGCTGGAAGCCACAGCAGGGTGAATCCTGGTGCTACCTGTGCTCTGGCGGCTCGCCTGCCTGCAGCACCTGGGGCCATGTTAGCAGGGACACCTCCAGCCAGCCCTGATTGTGCCTGTCACCCAGGGGAGAGCTTTCCAAGACCACATATGTGGCTTGTGCTTTTGTGGACGCTTTCTGTGTTTCACAGGGGCCAAACAGGTGGGAGAATTGGGCAATTGTCACTCAGCCGAAAGGCATTTGTAAAAAGCAGCTTGACAACCTTGAGTCATGTTTTACTGCCTCAGGATCAGAGTGCCTGGAAAGCAGTTCTCTATTGTCTCTTCACAGGCCTTGTGGAGGTGATGATGCTACTTAATTTCACAAGCTCCTTTCATCTAGCTGCTGCACCGTGCTTTCCCATCTCGAGTTGGGCTGTGACAGCACTTGACTAAGGCAATCTGTGTAGCTTTGTGAGGATCCCATCTGTTCCTCTCCTTGACAGCTGGGTTGTTCCATGTTACTTGCCTTCTTTCTTTCCTGTAAAACCCAGCACGTTATTAGGACCCAAAATAGTAGCTCCTCTGGGCCATGCTGTAATAGAAGGTGTTTCATGATGACAAGTTCCAGCATTGCATGAAGGCAAAGCCCTTTTATACACACAGGGAAATGGTAACAATCTGCTTGCAGGTCATGCATGGCTCAGCTCTTTGAACTTCTACATTGTCAAGTGTTTGCTGTCTCTGTTCTTAGAGACTGTACTTTGCAACAAGCACTGTAAATTATCCAGCAAGGATAATAAAGGAGTTTGATGGTAGAAAAAAGAGAGATGAATGGCAAATCTATGCTAATGGAAACATCTGTCGGGTATTCTTGTTATTCTTTCCCTATCCATCCCAACATGCATCCAGAGGTTGTTTAAAGCCAAGTGGAATAAAGACTTAATTTTTTTCCTCTGAGTGGACCTTATGCTCTTGTGTCTAGGTTTAGGTTAGAACTGTCAATTGTATTTTTGGCACTATTTCATAAAAGTGCCCTCTTGAGCATTTGGCTATAAATGCAACTTAATGATGCTCCTTGTTCATTTGCTCCACAAAAAATTGGGTAGTGGGCTTGGTGAGTGTTGGATTTGGGGTCCCTTAATGTTTTGGCTGTCTGAACTCTTTCTGGTGGATGATAGCTGCCAGTTGAGAGCAGGAGGCTGGCAGGCTGGCAGGACTCCTTTCCTGTGCCCTCAGATGGGTGTGTTGCTTGCAGAGGGCTCTCTGATGCTGCAGTTACCTGAAATGTGTACATGGTTTAGGAACATCGTGAGTTTTGTGGATGCTGAAAAGTTGCAGCCTCTCTATCTTGCTTCCATTTGTGCTAGATTTAAATGGGTGTAAATTTCCACTGGTTGCTTTTCTAATGCAGTGAAACACTGAACTGGTGGAGAAGGAGAAAAAGACAGGTTACTGGTAAATATTTCTTTAAGTGTTGGGGTGGTTTTGTTTCCTGGATGTTGTCTTCTTGTTGGGAAAAAAATGTAAGACAATAAGCACAATGCACCTTCCAAGTGTAGGGGATTGCTGTGCTTCTGTTCTTTTTATGTTTTTTATTTTTGTGGTACTGCCTTGAGGTGTCTTACCAGAAGTATGGGCTGTCATTATTAGAGTATCCTGTAAAACAGCTGTAATAATTGCACAATGTTCTTTATTCCTGTCAAGTTTATTCATAGACTTTTTTTTTTAAGACACACGAGGGACTGTCTCTGCACACATCATTGATTTTGCTAATAAAATCTTATATTTTGATGGTACATTTCATTGGAAAATCATTAACTGCTCTATAAGACTTACAGTATCGTGGGATGGGAATGTTTCCTGTTGCCTTCATGGAGAGATTGATCTAGATGGATTTCTTTGATTTCTGAACAGCTACTGGGAAAGGGCACGGAACCAGATGCCTCATCTCTGCTCCAGTCTCTCTCACCAAGGCTTTTCTTCCTGCGGGGAGTGGAGAAGGTGCTTAAAACCTGTTTGAAGTTATTCTAGTGCAAAAGGTGGGGAGAGGACACCTGTTGGACCATGGCCACCATGTTGTCCCCAGTGGTCCCTCCATGTGAGCTTCCTGATGGCAGCTGTGACCACAGGTCAGCTGCTCAGGTGGAGGGCATTGTTCCTATTCAGGGACCAGGAGCAGCCTGTGCCTCTGTCCAGTATCAGCCAGGATGTGCTTGAAAGCCTCAGGCTGTTCTTGCTGCCCCTTCTGGCTGAGTTCTTCAGGAGCCTGGATCAGCAGCCCATGGTTTTAGATCTGCAAGCCCAGAGCCCGTGGAAGGGCCCAGAGTGAGGTTAAACTGGGCACTGCTCTGGTTTATTTGGCTGTTAAAGAGCTTTTCCCCTGGAAGGGAGTGTTGGACTGGCAGTCAGAGAGCCACCACTGAGCCAAACTCCAGTCCTGCATTTAGTGGCAATTAGTAGATTTGAGTGCGTCCTTCATGCAGCCAAAAAACCTGGGAGATGGCACAAGTCTGTATTTCATTGTATTCATTAATTTAGTGAGAGTGTGTGTGTTGTGTTTGAGGGAATGTTTCGTGTTCAGGTTTGTAGAGCTGAATCCGATTCTGTTTTACAGGAGACAGCCCAGTTGTCCATAGCAACCTGAAATTGATTTTTCCCCCCTGTCTGCTGAAAGCTGTTCCCTCTTGAATCATCCCTTTAATTTAATACAGTGAACAGGATGTCCCTGCATGCAGAGCCTTTTTTTTTTTTTTTAACAAGTAACCTAGGCAAAAAAAAAAAAAAAAAAAAAAAAAATCTTATTTGAACAACAGCCCTGCCTCTGTCTTTATTGCCACTTGGCATTAGTCCTTGCTGTGCTGTTTCCTTGTGCTTTGTTTCAGGCACTGGAGGCCATTATCAGTATTGGTTAATCACCACTGCTGCCACAGGGGCATGTCCCCCTGCACACCCTGACCAGCATGGCAGTGGGTCCCTCTTTGGCATGAAACCCTTCAGGCTGCCCTGCTTTGTGCTGAAAAATCTATTTTTTTGTAGTGTGTATCATCAGCCCTGTGCTTTCCTGTGATGTGTGGTGTTGCCCACATGTGGCACTGGCCATGTCCTGGCTCTGACCTGCCTTTCTTTGTGGGTCTTTCCAGTGCAAGCAGTGGACTTGCTTCACAGGAGACTGGTTGCAAGGTGTTGCCTTGCTGTTTCGTTCCTATTTGCAAAAGAAATCTTTGTCGTCTGTGTGGTGCTTGAGGACTCCAAGGGAGTGATTACCTTGTCAGAGGAGTGCCAGGGGTGAGGAATTTAGGACATTTGTGCTTTTACTACCTGGAAGACCACTTGACCACCTTTTGGAAGAATGACGGCTTGTGTGTGGTCAGTGCAGAATGCAAACTCTTTCCACATTTTCTTCCCCCTGGATTTTGCACAGTGTGGCAAGACAGCAGAGATTTTTTCCTGTGTTCTTTGTTCTTGCCCTGCTTGTTGGGAAGCCACTGGAGGAGGAGGTGTTGCTGGGCTGGGGCAAGGTGTGCCGTGTAGCAGTTGTCCCACCAGACTTGTCCCTGTTGGTTGTTCCGCACAAAGAGAAGCAAGCTGCTGCTTGCATCCATGCTTGGGCCATTAATACAAATTGCACCAATCTGTGCTGTGAAATGTCTGCCTTTCCCTGGCTTGTTTTATGAAAAGTTAAAGGGGTAAAAAAAAAAAGCACACTAAATCAATATGGCAGAGGCTTCAGTTGTGTGTTCACCTGCTGTCACTGTGGGATGAAGCCATGTCACTTGACATGCCTCGTGTATGGCACTTGTTGAGAAGACAGTTATTTCATCTCTCTGGCTTTTTTCATGTCAGTCAAAAAATGGTTTGTTTCATGTGCATCATCTGAACATTGCACTGAATAAGCTACCCAAAAAAGGTTAATCTCCAATTCTGTACTGCTTTTACTGTCGCATGCAACTGCTTCAAAGACAGCAATGAGTGTATCTCTAATGATGACTCCCGGATACAGAGGTAGCATAGGCTTCTACTTCTTTCAGGTGCCAAAACTCAGACTTACAAGGCCTGTTTTTTCAGAACGCTTCATGTTTTGTAGTGCTGTACATGGTTATAGTACAAGTCTTGATTAAAGGTTGAACACAGAATCTCAATCCTTGCCTGCTAGTTCTTGTCTCTTCTGGACATGGTCCTTCTGTATCTTTATTCAGCCCCAAAAGGCACAGCAGTAGTAAATATGTGGGAAATGTTGATATATGTGACTTTGCTCTTATCGTTCAGAAGGTTTATGGCAGGGGCATAAACAGGATCTAATCTTTCCAAGTGACGCTCAGCTGCCAGACCACAGAGCTTCCTTTCTCATCTCCTTACCATTGCCTGCCCTGCATGCTCTCCCTCTTATGAAAACTGAATGAGGGGGAGGAAGCCACTGTCCCACATGGCTGCAGCCTCCTTTTTGACATGACTTGGCTTTCATACAGAACTGGCGTGTAGAGTGGACATTGCTCCAGGTGTCAGTGAACTTCCTTGTGTCTTGTTGTCATTCCTCCCTTCAGCGGGAGTACTGTCTCCCTGAGAGCTGGGTATGCTCCGGCTGAGTTAGGCAGAAGTTCCTCAACTGTTGTCTGTAACTTCTGTCAGTGGGATATTTGTAAATTTAAACGCTTCCTCCCAGAAGTATCAAAGGAACTGAGGCCACTTTTCAGCATGGACATGAAAGGCTTTCGCGCTCTGGTGCAGCCAGGATTGCCATGGAGAACAAAGGCTTTTGCTAATCGCTTCTAATGCCTTTCAAGTTTATGCCTCATTTTTTCCCCTTTTTCAGATGGCCTCCCAGAGTACTGAGACTTCACTGACTGACTCACCAAATAATTAACAGGAGGAGGACTCAATCTCTGAAACTTTTGAACACCTCTTTTAATTTTCTTGAATAAGCCAGTACTCTGGCCAGGATCCAATTTGTGTAATTACATTTGACCTAACTTAATCCCTTGGCAGTTTCAATTGCATGTGGTAGTTGTCTTGGCTCCCTGTCCTGGGCTGCCATTCAATGCTACTCCATGGTTTTCAACAGCTGTCGTAATTCAGCTGTACAAATGGGTGTATTTTCCTGGTGGAAGCATTCCTCATATCTCTATCCCTTGCTAAACATCCTTATCTCACTAGTATTTTGGGAGGTAACGTGTCTGATGCTGCGGATGATCTTGCTGAAGTCCTTGGAGCTACTTTCACCCTTAAAGATGGGCATGCATTTAGAGTCTTTTATCAGTTGTCCAACATACATTTTGAGATTACTTTGAGTTTTTCACCTTCAGGCATTTATTGCTCAGTCTCCTCAGCTACTATGTGGTGCTTTAGGGACGTTACTGGTGCAGGTATTCCTCTTTAGCCTTGGGAACAGCACTTCTGCTCTCCAATCAGTGCTAATCAGGAGTGCGTCGCCTTCCTGTGCTGACAGCAGTTGGGCTGGCTGGCTGTAAGTGCTGGCATTGCTAAGAGTGCAAGTGATGAAGGAAAGCAAAAGCCCAGGACAGCTGGGTAGGATTACAAAGGGTGAAAAAAACCATCCCAAGCAGAAACTTGGAGATGGACAAAGTGCAGTAGCCAAAAGTACAGTCAGATGGGTAATCCTTGCAAAAGACAAGACACTGAGTTCTTGCATTGGCACATCCTTAGATGTGCAACAGGCATCTTGTTTTCACAGCAGGTGACAAATTGAGGGTTTCTTGGCTTCAGCCATCGGAAAAGGAGTATTTGTTACAAAGCCACTTGATCCTTTGGGGGTAGGAGCAGCTCCCTCTGAGGGGAGACAGGAATTTAGATGAGATGTGGTGCAAAAGGTGATCTACTGGTGAAAGGTGCTGTTGTTGCAAATTGTCTGCTACCATCTAACTCTGTTTTTCTGAAAGCCTTCAGAAGTAGGCTGGCAAATGTATCATTGCTGCTCTCCCTTGTTGCCCGTTATCTTTCATGAAATTTGGGATGTTTTTGTCATTCAGAACTCTCCCCTGTGTTTCTGAGCACTGTTCATGTAGATCCTTTCTTTACCTTTCTACAATGTCACCAAACACTTGGGTTCATGAGAGAATTCATTTTGCTAGGTAGAACATCCTGAAGATCAGGTAAGGAGTATGTTGTGAATACAAAAGCCATTCATCAGACCTGACTTTTACCCTCTGGATCTATCCCATAATTACACACATTTAAATGTCAGAGTAGACTGGAAATGTTGCCTCTCTTGGTTTCAGTGACACTGTAAATAAAGTCACCAGTGGTTACATCAAAATTTGTCCTCCATCACAGAGCTTAAAAGTTTGGAGTCAGAGCCATCTGATTTGGACATGTGCTGGGTATTGCTTATATATTGGCAGAGCTCTCTGCAAAGTCCATGAACACTTTGTTTCCTAGAACACAAATTTATCAAACCCTTATGGTGGTTGTCAGAGAAAATGTGGCCAACTCCGAGCGGTGGTGCATGATGTATCTACAGTCAGCGATGATGCTTTTGAAGATCTGTTTGTGTGCTAAATAATGGGGTGCAGAAAATTGCACTTCAGATTTGCTGGCTTTTCCTTTACTCCTGGACTGGACTCTGCCTGCCATCCTGAAGACAAATCTTTTATTTTTCTTGTTTCAGAGTACTTTGTAACTGTGTGTGCCTGAATGCATCAGCCTTTGGAGGTGAGCGCCTTCCCTTGAAACAGCCTCGTGATAGCCAAGTGCCTTCTCTCTTGGGGTAAGGAATGACACACACATGCAGGGATTGAGGTCAGGCAGTTTCAGTCATGGAAAGGTTTAAGGACAAGTTGGAAGAGCAATAGCAGACATGCTTTTAGGAGAACCGATCCTTCCATGTAGTGGAAAAATAGACTAGGTGATGTCTGGAGAGTTCTACTAACCCACTGATAATTAAAATGAGAATGTGTGAAATTCTTATCTTAACAACCTTATTCAAAGCTGATAAGGTGAAAGGCAAAGCTGGGTGTATCTGTGCAGAATGAGCTGCATGGTCTGGTGAAGAATTGAGGCAGCAGCAATTAATGCTGGTGCTCAGTGTCTTTGTTACCTGAATGGTGATGTTATTATGGAGGGAAGTATAAGCTCAGGGGAAAGAAGAAGTTTAATCCTCTGTTGCTGGCATGTAGTGTAAACTTGTGGTAAAAACAGGAAGTGGTATCAATTCTGGCTCCTTTGTAGTAAGTTTCTGGGAGTTTGGGTCACTTCCATGGTCCATGTAAGGGATTTACTCTTACTCTCAGGGGTGTAATCTCATCTGTTTTATTGTGACATCAGAACACAATGCTACCAATATAGGTATACTGGGCAAACCACAAATATCATGTGGAACACAGAGAGAGGAACCAAGTGATTATTTTTCCTCTCTTTTTCCAGGGCTGATGAGGTTGAGGAGAGTTTCATTTTTCTTCTCTTGCTCTTCTGTTCATGTTCTCCATTGTGTTTCTTTGTCTTGCCTTGACAGCAAACACAGCAGGCTTTTCCTGAGTTTAAAAATGCTGGCTCACTAGCTAGGTCTTGAAATTATGTCCTGAAGATGTCTGCTCCTTTAGTTCCCTTGCTTCTTCCTCCTTCATCCCTTCCCTGGGAGTTGCTGATGGCAAATGGAGCCTGGGCTCAGGCAGCCTCCAAACCATCCTATGACAAGAGGAGTGTTCAGGTGCTTTGTCTTCCTTGGTCCAGTGAAGAAGATCAGTGAGATATCTGTCTTATATCTTGTAGGACATCTGAAATTCAATGGGAAGTTCTTCAACCTCTTGTTGGACTTTGCTTTCTCTAAAATTTACATTTCATCCATAATGTCAGCAAACACTGGTGTCTGCCCTGGAGTTAAACCAGTGTCTTACTGTTCCTTATCATCTTCTGCTTAGCAGAGATAAGCTGTTGTGTCTCAGGTGTACAGGGACATGGAAGGGACTTGCAAATAGCTCTAAGAAATGCAGATGGTGTCAAGAAGAAAATAAGGGATGCCTTTCTGAAGTCACCTTTGTACATGTTTTTTTATTTTTTCCTCTTTTATTTTTTCCTCCTCTTGAGCTTTTCAATTCCTGCAACTATCTGCTCAAATCTTGAAAGCAGGATGCGTTCGTGGAAAGATGCAATTTACTGTGTTCCCCCATGATCTTTTGATCTCAGTCAATCAAATAAATCCAAGACCTTGCCATTCACCTTGTTGCAAGGACAGTTAATAAGTTGAGGGGTTGTGCCAATGGTAGTGATGGTTTTCCAGCCTTGTGCTTTTTTTTTTTTTTTAATTGTTATTCTTTTTTATGGTTCTGACCTTTTGGACTGGTCAGGGTAAGATTATTTGCAAAGAATAGTCCATAAATATGCCTGTCAGGACTGGAGTTAACATTCAAGTGTTGCTGCTTAGCAAAAGAAAGCAATATGCCAAAGTTCAATTTAGATTTCCCTGCAGGGTTGAAAATAATGACAAGATTCACTTAACATGGCAGGGATGAGTCCTGCCACCTCTGTGGGAGTGGCTGCTGTGTGGTCCTGCAGCACTTTGTAGCCGTGTGCCTGGTTCAGTTGTCTGCTTCTGAAATTCAGTGTCTGGCATCTCGTGCTGGGGCTTGCTTGGGGTGGAGGAGCCCTGGATGCATCTCCTGGCTCTTCTATTGCCAGCTCAGTCAGTTGGTAGCTTCCCTTGATTTAGCAACTGAATTTTTTTCCAAGTGCTGTGCTCCTTGCAATGAGCACTTGCAATGCAGATGAGGGTGTGTGGAGCTGCTCTAAGCAAGTCCTGCAAAGCCACCCTGTTCCCATCTTTGCACCCCATCCTGCCCTCAGTGCAAGCCAGCGTGGGTTCAGGCGTGGCTGAACACAGCCCATGAGTGTCCTGTGGTGTTTTGAGTTGTGTCCTGTTACCTGCTGTGAGCCCTTAGGGAGTCCCAGATATCAATGGAAAGCAATTTGGGTTTTCTCTGCTGTTACTATTCATGAAAATAGTTCCTAGATATCTCCCACCTAATGTTTGCCCCCATGGAAGTGTGCCTCATCCAGTGGTAAGAATCTTGCTTTACTGTCGGGAAATATCTGAGTGGTTATTGATGCTTCTGCTGTCCTGTCAGCAGAATTGACTCCTGGGGGTGAGAGCAGCATGAGGAGTGAAGCTGGAAACCAGCAGCTGCTATTTAGGCGTTAACCTGCAGCACTTGAAAGCTGCACAGTCCATTGTGTATAAATGGTCTCTTTAGAGCCTGGCCATGAATGTAAGCATAGTTTGTCTCAAGCATGTGGCTCTTCTGAGTTCATTTTTTCTTCCCTCTGTAGATGAGAAAGTGAAGGTGCTGAAGACCACTTGAATTTTACTCACAAGAAGTTCATGGCAGTGGAGCCCTGAGGCTGGGTCTGAAACCCATGGGTTAGGCTAAAAAATTCCCCTAGAGAAAGCCTATATGTGATGAAAAAAACGATGCCGTCAGTTGAGAAAGCAATTCCCAGTAGGCTGGGACTAGGTGGTGAAATCAAGGTGCAAAAAACAGTGCAGCTTGTGGAAAGTCACAGATCACCTCCATGCCAGACCCCTGTGAGAGCTCAGCAGCTCTTGGTCCCAATCAGCAGTGCTGTAACTTGTGGTGAAGCAGATGGGTCTGGTTCCCTGTCAGCAATCACTGAAAAGTTTTAGAGCAAAAGAAATAAATTTGTCTTTAGGACTATCTTAAAATCCAGAAGTCATTTCTCCAGAACCTGTAAATAACTGAATATAAAAGGAGAGGATATGGTGAAAATAGGTTAGAGGGTGGCAGGGCAGAGCTTTTATTGTCGTGCCACACCCTCACAAGCCTGGTGGCCAGGCTGAGAGCTGGGGACAGCTGTCCCCATCCCCACAGCTGCCATCCTCCAGGTGGCAAAGGAAAAGCCCTCCAATGTGCAGGAGTATTGCATGTCCCAGAAGGCAACACTCTCATTTCTTATTCCAAAAGGGACTGGCAATTAGCAGCAGGGGTAATAACCACCTGGAATTAAATTCTGTGGAGGCATGAGAAATAGTAGGGTATATTTGGAAATATCTATTGCATATATATATTCCTCTTAAGAGAAACATGTTGGAGGTGCCATATCCATAAATACTAATAAGGCTGTTTGATTCCAATTTTCAGGTAAGATTAACATTTTATTGAGTATTATATCTGTCACATTCAATGCTTTAGTGTACCATCCTCTCAGGCTTATTAGCATAATTGCAGTGCTTAAGCAACAATAAAAAATTCAACAGTAAAATAGCGGTTAGCACAGGCAATTTGTTATCAAAAGCTTTTACTTAAGGACAGCTTTTGAGCGTATTTATTATCCAGTTAGGGCTATACATTATTTTTATTTATAAAAACAAGAGGGAAGCAATGTAGGAATGCTTTTTCTCTTTTGGTGTCTCAATCAGGAGCCCTGAGAATTGGCCACCGCCTTTTTCTCTTTCTTAAAATCACCCAGCAAATTCACTCGGAGTGGGGAGACAAGATAACAAAACCGACTCTGGTCTGGAGCAGGGCTGTGACGTTAATAACTCAGCAGAACAATTCCAGTAAATTCTGATGCCAACTGGAGTGCTCTTTTAAAATTCCCTCATTGCATCCTGGCTCTGCAGATGCTGTCCTTTGTCCGTGGCAGATGGCACTGTCACTGGGGCAGTGCAGGGACAGGAGTGGCCCAGGCTCACACCCCAGAGGTGGCTGCAGCCCAAGGTGCAGTGCAGCTGTTGGGGTGATGCTCCCACAGATGAGGGGAGGGACTGGACAGGACCTGCAGGAAAACAGACTTTAGTATCAGTGCTGGTTGCCTCTGAGGCTGGAGCAGAGGAGCATGGCCTGTCTGTGACAGTGCTGTACATCCCACCTCCTTTCTTTTCTCACTTTGAGGACTCTTAGGGTGCTGAAAAGCTGCAGTATAGATGTGAATGCACCTGTTTGTGTGCCAGCACTTGCTTGTGCCTGTACAAAGTCTCTGTTGCCAGCATGGCAAGATTTTGTCTGAGTGTTTATATTTTCAGCACTTTTTCTGTGTGTACTTAAAATACAAAGTTGTACCTCATAAATGAAGAAGTAAATAAGTTTTAAGCAACTCAAGAAGTCCTTAGACTAGGAGGTTCATCAAGAAAAGCACATGGAATTGGCAAGAGGAAGACTGCTGCTGTGATTGGTTGTGATTCCTTTGCTGGTAGAGGCTTTTTACAGACCCTCTCTTTGCCTGTGTTGGCTCTTCCAACATCCCTCTGCCTTTGCTTGAGTTGTTGTCATTGTTCCTGAGATCTGTGCTCACTTTCAGCATCCTCCCTGTCACTGCAACCTTGATGCCTCTGCTCTCATGTATTTTCCTCATTTCCTCCCTTGTTCTGGGAGACCTCCTTTGCCTTTTGCTGCTTTTTCAGAGGTCACTCTTCCATCTTCTTGATGACTGACTTAACTGTGGGCCTGTTGCAGTGTCATTTTGGTGGTACCCAAAGCCCAGGGTGAGGATCTGCCACAGCCCTGGTGGTGCCTTGATTGGGCTCACAGTCTGGATAAGCAAGATGGGTAAATCTGTTTTTGCTGGTGTTTTTGCTCCTATTTTGACTGGTGTCTGGGCTCACTGTGAGGAGAAGTGAAGGCAGTGCTGCTGCCCCAGGGAAGAAGCTTGTGCTCATAGTGAAACAGGATGTGTAAGCAGGTTGTAGGAATTGGGAAGGGAGCACATGGAGACAGGTGAAACTAAATTGGGCACATATTAGAGAAGTGATGTGCTTGTGGGGTCCTCTTCACAAGCACCCTCTTCTGTGAATGTGTGAAATTTGAAAGGAGCTGATTGTTTCAGATCCCTTTTTTATTTCTTTGAAAGGGGTAAAAACCCTGATGTTATTCAGAGATAAGTTTTATGTTTCAGATTCTGGGGTAGTTGTGAGTTTTTTGTTGGTACATAGCTCACTGTCATGAAACTGCCCAGCACTGCATGGTGTTCAGACTTTCTGTCAACAGAGAACTTTGTAATGCTCCTGAGACTGTGAATACACAGAAACTGACTGTGGAGAGTTAAACTTTGTGGGAACTTTGCTCTTGGTGGAAATTTGACTGTGATTTGAATTGCAGTTGAAATATATGCTCTCTGCCTCCATGATTACCTCTAGGAATGGGGCCTCATTGCTGCTCTCTTAGGAACAAGCAGGTTCCTTCCCAGCCCTGCAGCTCCCCATTGTTGCTCCTTCTGGCTCAGCTCATGTGGCTTTAGCAGCCCCTGAGGCACCTGAGCATCTCCTGCTTGCACTTGGCCTTGTAGCAGGGCAGTGCTGAGTGTCTTCTGCTACAGCCAGGGAAGGGCCCTTCTAGCTCCTGTGCACAGCCAGGGGGTTCCACATCCATCCTGTGCACAGCCAGGGGGTTCCACATCCATCCTGTGCACAGCCAGGGGGTTCCACATCCATGGGAGGAGCTGAGGGACCAGGGAAGGTGTTTTCTTGGGGTGCTGCCATGGTTGAGGGCATTTCTGTGTGGCTTCTGCCCGAGATCTATAATCATCCAACATTTTAGGCAGAAAGGGTCGTGCAGGTCTTTCTTTCATGCAGCTCTTGGCTCAAAGCAGGATTGGCTTTAAGGTGGGATGAAGCTGCTCAGAGTTTGTCAGGGCAGTCATGGCCTGCTGTGGCCTTGAGGGATGTTGATAGTGAATGCCTTGGTAACAAAAGGTACCTTATGGAGAGCTCTGTCAGCTGTACTCCGGTGTCAGGATAGTGGAGAGAGTGTGTGTGAAGGGTTGAGAGACAGTGTGAGCATTGAGACTGATTCCTACATTAAATTCCCTTTGTGAAGTGGGGAACCCACTGCCCAGCTCTGCTGGGATCTGGCCACCACCACAGCTGCTGGTGGCACTACACAGCTCTCCTACTGCAGATGGGGAGGGATGCTGGGAGGGGACAGGGTCTGTGCCTGGAGACCAGTCCGCATGTGAACACACCCTCCCCGAGGAGGAAAGTGCCTGCATGCTTCTTGTGGGGAAAAATATGGCTGAAAGAATTTAGCAGTGATAAATGTCATAAAAAATACTTATGCTGGAATTTGTAAAGCCTGGAACATCTGTTCTCAACAGTGCTTTGATCACGTTGTGAGGCTTTTAAAACGATACTTCCATGAATTAAGTGAGATCCTTATGGCTGCAGGATTCCTTTCAGTGCCCTTTTTTTCATGGAGCAAAAAGGCAAATTTCACAGGGAACATTACATGACTTGAAACACATATTTTAATGGTTAGTATCAACCAAACAATGTTTTATTAGGTGCTAGAAAAATGTTCCAGTTCCATACCCCAGGAAGCAAAGCACTCCCATTTACTTTTTTAGCTTATGGGAGCTGTACTTTAAAAAAAAAATAAATCAAGAATTCATTGCTTGTATGTTACTGTATTCAAAACCAAACCAAACATGGTGAAATGAGCTTAAACATTTCGAAGCTGTTGTCAGAAAAGGTCCTTTTTGGGTTTTGTTTCCAGGCAGAGCTGCAGACGAGGCAGAGGATCTGTGTTTTCTGAGGCACCCACAGCAAGGAATGGTGAGACACTGATGATTTACTTTCCTCAGTGCGCTGCCTTGGATTGAGCAGCTTTTGGTCATTCACTTTTCTCTGAGGACTTGTGCTTTCCCCATTCCTGGTTGTTTAGCAGGCTTCTGCCTCCTGCCCTCCCAGCAGCTGCGTGTTTGGGGCTGAAATGTTGTGGTGCCAAATGACTTTGGTGATCTGAGGAGTGCGGAGAGCCCTCATGGCAGTTCTTTGCAGTGTCACACCTGGCAGGAGGATTTCTGCTCCTCTGCCTTCCTGCTCTCTGTAGGGAAAAGAATACTCCTGGAGGTTTGCAGAAACAGCCTGTGGGATGTGAGGGGCAGCAGGAAGGAGGGAGAACCTGTAGAGGAGATGTGGAACAAGGGTTGGTCTCCTCCTGTGCTACGTTTGTGTGCTCATAATTGAGAAATCCTTTCCTGCTGCTGCAGCCAGCAAGTCTGGCAGCTCCCAGTGGCATGCTGGGCAAGGCTTCTTGCTCCCATCTCCCTTTCCCTGCCTGGGATGAATGAATGGGCCTGTGTGTGACCCCACAGCGCTACCCAGCAATCAAGAGCCTGGGAAACTTAATTGTTTCTTCATTTAAAGACTGTCCAGACTGTGAAAGGAGGAAAAGTTATGGTCAGAAATAGCAGAGAAGGAATATGGATGGGCCTTCTAGTAAGGTGCTGGGTGTCAGGGGTTAATTTATGAAAACGAAATTGTTTAATTCCTCCAGCACCCAACAGGTGAACAGGCGGCTTATTGCTGTGACATATCCATTTATAGCAGTTTTCCTTTGCTAACACCTGTGACTCAGTTCTGTTACATACTTATGCTGTCTGTTAATTATTTACCAGTGATTTACAAGTACAGAGTGCAAATAAAATGCTTTTATGCAGGAGACTGCATTGTACACCCAGGATTCCTGTGAATTAGGGCACTGTACTACCGTGTACAATCCCATCAACATCCCTGGAGTTCTGATGGAGGAGTCCTTGTATGTACCTGATGAAGGGGCAGCCCCTTGCCCTCCAGAGCTGGCACTCGGAGGGGCTGTGGTGTTACTGTAGGGCTTACTACACACAGGGCTGTGGTGTATGAGGAGATCTCTGTCCTTTGCTTCCTTTCGGATCGATTTTTGCCGTTTTAAATTACTTTCTTCCCCCTCAACAAAGGCTCATTCTTCTTCATAAATGATGGTAGCAGCAAACTGTTTTTTAAAAAAAAAACCCCACAGCATGATGGGCTTTTTTTTTTTTAAGAGAACAAAATAGTATAAAAGTCAAGTAGCAGATAGAGTTCTGACTCAGCTCATAACTTATGATCCTATGCTATTTCTGTAACATTTTTAGCTTATGACCAAATTTTTTTAGTATTAGGACATTGCCGTAGAAAGTGTGTCAGTCCCTGGCTGCCAGAATCTGTCACTGTACAGAATATATACACTTCTGAGCAAGTGTGCATGAGCAGGCCAGTGAGTTTATCTGTTGTGGTTTCAAATTGTTGAAAGTTTTTTTTTTTGTTGGTTTTTTTTCTCCTTGTTTGTTTGTTTTTGGTTGTTTTTGTTGATTCGCTTAGCAAACAGAGCTGTGCAGAACAACATAGCTGCTTTTTATTTCTCACAGTCAGGCACTGAGCTCCCATCCCCAGCTGTGCCTCGTGCAACTGCAGTTCCTTTGCTGGGAGATTTTTCAGCCAGTGCAAACTGCTCTTAGTCAATTCAAGCTGTATCAACTGTGTGGATCTGATGGAAGTTGAGGATCTGGTCATACAGCTCATGGTTTTAGTGAGGAAGAAATTTGGGAGATGGTTGTCCCATTCTAGGCAGGCAAGAGAGTGTGTGCCAAATTTCTCTAACCTCAGGGAAGGCGTGTGTGAACAAATAAGCATCTGTGTTGCAGAGAATGCGATTGCTGAGGAAATCCCAAAGTTTATGAGTAGGAGTTTTTATAGGTTCAGATCTGCTGTGGTTTCAGACACTTAAGGACACTTAAAATAATGAAACTCCAGACAGGCCGGCCACACATGCATGACACACAGCAGCAAAGCCATCCTTGTGTTTAGCACTGCTGATCAGCTCGCTAATGCAACATCTGCTCTGGGATTTTGCATTTAAATTTTGTCTAGATAATGAAGAGGAATGCAGGGCTAATGATGTGTGTCCTGTTTCCCTTCAAAGTGCTTTATTTACTCTTTGTGGCTGCTTTTCATGGTTCTTTGCAGCAGCCCTAAAATGTCAACTGACCTGAAGAAATCGACAATGGATGCCTAAAAAAATCCAAAAGAAAGGCGAGGAAGGATGTTGCTTTCTAGCTTTTCATGTGAGCACCTTGTAATCAGACTCCCTTTGATTAAGTAACCAGTGAAGCCTATTCATGTGTACTCCAATTAAAATTTAATGAAGCAAGAGGATGTATTTGTATATGCTGACTAATGCAGGAGGAATAGATTCCTGTAACTCTGCTCTGCAAGCCCTTTCCTTTGCCATCAGGGCTGGATTTACTAGAAAGCTCCTCAGCAGCTGTGGACCTCCCCTGGCATGAGCAATCCTCACAAGTCTGGGCTGTTGTGCTCACAGCAAGAGGTGATGATGTCGTGAATGTGGAAGAACACCGCTCCATGGTAGGGCACAGCCTTCTCAATGAAGCCCAGCTTGGCTAATTGCAAGAGGTGAGGCAGGGCTTCTGCTCTAATGTACTTCTTTGGAAAAGATCAGGGAATTGTTGGATGTGTGTGCTGTATCTGTCTTGCTATCAGCTGGATGAATGGAGCAACACATATCAAGAAGGGAAGCCTTGTGCGCTGTGATTTTTAAGTAGGAAACTGCTGTTCAAGAAGAGGAGTCTGTATGACAGCTAAGCTGGTGTCAGAAAACAGCCAGGCTTTTAGTGCCCCTGCCTTTGCCATGGGCTCATTGGGCAGTTGCTTTGGGGCCTGTGTTCCCGAAGGGATGTGGGCCTGCTTTGCAGAGCATTTTGTTTCTGACATCACAGGGAATGTACAAACTTCTGAGTGGACAATGAAACCTGCTAGGAGGGGTGCAGAGGCTTGCTTCATTTGGCACTGTCTGCATCTCTTCCCATGTGTTTCTACCTCTGGAGCAGCTGCAGAGCTCCTGCATCACCTTGCACCTAGGATGGGGATTGGAAGAAAGATATTAAAGGATCTCACCTCCTCATGACACAGTGCCCTGTGACTTCAGCTTTGTGCAGGGACTAACAGCCCTCCTCTGGAGTGGAATGTGACAGTGGGGTGATGCTGCACAGCTATGTTAAATGCCATTTTTGGACAAGCAGTGAAAGATCCTGCTGTATCTACTCCCAGCAATGGGCTGGGCGACAGAACGGAAATGCCATGGTGGAATTTGCCTTTGCTGCTGACCCTTGCATGACACGCGAGAGCTCCTCATCACCAGACCTTTGTTTTGCCTTACCCAGAATACAAAGCAGTGTTTCATTGCCATGGCTGGCTGTTTTCCTTCTGTCTTGACTCAGTGGCAGAACTGCAGCAGGCTTTCCAGAGGCAGGCTGAGCTTTCCAGTTATCATCTGCTTCAGCCCCACATCCGTCCTGCCAAGGCTCTCGCTCGTGCTGTTGCAGTGAAGTGCTCAAGAAGCCTTCAAAGGGAGATGCAGCTCTGGAGCTAAGATCTTGGCCTTCATTTTTGGCCTGGAAAGCTGCTCTTGGAACAGTAAGCATGAGATTTCTCTTGAAACCTTCTTTGTGTGCCTTTCTGAAGAAATAGCTGGAAGGAGAAGACCTGTCAGTTGAGCTCTAAGAGAAAAACCTATTGGCTCTGAATACACTGGGGACATTATTTAAGGTCAGTTGATCTGTGAGAAGGCACAACTTATCTAATGCAGCCTAAGGTTAGTTATGCAACAGACAGGCTGCTCTTTGTTGTGAAGAACAACTTCAGTGTGTGCCTGTGAAAATCAAAAGTCTTGCTGAAGGCATGTTGTGTTCTGGCTGGAAGCTATTGGGTGTCCTCCTCTAGTGATTTTCCTTCTGTAGCAGATTAGCATCACGGAAAGGTTTCCAGTGGGAGAGGCACTCAGCCCTTGCAGGGTGGAGCTGCCAGCAGCTGTGTGCTCTGGTGGGTGCTGGTGCAGGGCCACATGCATGTGGTGTTGTTTCAGACCAGCTTTAACTTCTGTCTGTTCCCCCTGTGCATCTGTGTGTCATAGACCAGGTCACTGCATTGTCTAGATGACTGCACAGGACAGTATTTTAAAGTAAATGCTGCATGAGGAGTGTTTTCTGACTTCTAAAGAGAGAGATGTAATAATTTGTTATTTATATTGCTTTGAAATACAACATTTGCAGTGTGCTGGCTACACGGCACTGACATCTCCTTTCTTGGAGAACCCTTCTCTCCCCATCATCTCTTATTAAACATGCTGCCCTGCCAAAGTGCCATTATGTCTCCAGAGAGACTCAGCAAATAGAAGAAAGGGTATTTTTTTCTTTTAAAGTAGAATTGGTCTCCTGTGCCTTGTGGAGTAGCTAAGAGTGAGCAGTTCTGGGTGGGTATTTTTGGGTTTGAGTCTCTGTGTACAGTGAAAAATGCATTATTGCTTATGCAAAGGTAAGCATAATTTCCAGCAAGATTGCCTGATATGCTTGTGGATTGTCTTCTTTCTTTGCTTTTGATTTGTGTGGTATGTGCAGTGAGGTTTAGCATTTGCAAAATGAGGATATTTTAACCAGTTCTGCACAAATACTGGTCCTACGTGGTTTGTTAGCTGTGCATTCCTGGGTAGAGCTGTGGGGTGGGGGAAATAATCAAATACCTTGAGGTTTATTTTTTGGTGGTTTTTTTTTTTTTTTGAGGACTTTACGGATACACGGAAAGATTAAACCTTAAAAGGAAACAACCAAGGTGGATAGTCATAAAATGCTGTTTTTTCTCAAAGTTCAGCTTTATATATAGAGACCTTGATGAAACCCATAATGTCTGTGATGGAAAGATGATTACTGTGGTGTGGTGTGGTGTGGGGGAGCAAACTGGGGTGGCTGCAGCAATCCCTGCTTTGGGCGCCTCAGAGATGCAGATGCTCTGAACTCAGTGGGAGTGTTCCCATCTCCCTTGGAGCAGCTTGGGACCAAAAGGGTTTTCCGGAGTTGCCTCTTGCTCTGAAAGTTTTTCTGTTCTTGTAAGCTCCCTTTGAAGTACACTCAGGAGCTGCAGTTAATAAGAATTTTCCTCTGCCTTACAGAGATCAGGCTCTGCCTTCCCCCTTCTCAGCATCCAAAATGATTAGCAGTTCCTGTGAATCCAAGCCTATGGATTTTATGAAGACCCTGACAGCCAGGGGTGATTGTGTTCTCCCTGAGTGTTTCCTAAGCAGGAGGAAATCAATGCATGAAGGGGCACTGTGCCTGACATCTATTAATTACCCTGTCCCTTTACATCTAACACACTAGAAGAGGGTCTGAAAATCAGCCCCCTATGCTCTGGCTAATTGATAGAGAAACAAATTGATACAAATGAATTGAACTGGTTCCTAAAAAAAAAAAAAAAAAGAAAAAGAAGAGAATATTTATTTGGAGGAGCAGTTGTAAGCTCAAGTACAATATACAGCAGTGGGAGATATTTGGTTGCAGCAGCCCCCCTGAATGGTCCTAGCAACCCCACAGAGCCCCACACTAAATGCTTGGGGATAAAACACTTGTGCTGTTGATGCTGCATCAAATGGAGGCATGTGGTGCATGCCTGGGGCAGTGGGCAGGGGGATAATCACTGTGTCCTTCCCTTAGAGGAGCTGATTTTGAAGCTTTACCATCCTGACTTTTGCAGCACACATTCAGCTGAATATGACATCGGAGTTAAAAGCTGTGGCACTTGTGGTTACGGCCTTGGGATTCCTTATATTTACTTTCTAGGGAACTAAAATTCAAAGCAGCTTTTATGGCTGTCATGACAATACTGTCAGTTTCAAAAGAGGTGGCTAAATGTGCATTGACCTTTAACTAATAGGCCATATCCTATTTTCTGTGTGTTTCCAATTAGGAGAAGTATGCTACAAATTTCTGAAAGAAATCGTTAAAAAAGAAAAGTTACTTAACTGTGAGACTTCTGCTTTTTTTCCCAAAATAAAAATAGTGAATTCTTGTCTTAGTGCAGAAGGTTTCATACGACTACTATTATAAGCTGGAAATCAAGATTTAATAATAGCACATACCATCTGCCACCAGTGGTGGAAGAACAAGAATGAACCCTTGACTGCTGCAAGAACTTTTAATTTGCAGCTTGGAGTGAGGTCGCAGGGCTTCACATCCATCCGTGGAGGAGAGGATGGGATTCTTGCTTACCACTGCTGATTCTCTTCCTGAGCTGTTGGGATTTTAACACTGCAAATTGCAAGTGCAACATCTTGTTCTTGCTTGGTGTGGCTTTGTGCCTTCAGAGTAAAATAAAGGATGGTGGTGACTATGTCAGGCTTGACCCAGTTCTTTCTGAAGCCAGCCAGTTGTTACCAGTAAAAGCTGGAGCAGCTCTGTGGGAAGCCCAAAATGAGTTTTTTCACGTGTTTTGATGGTGGTGGGAGGTGATGGGCACACCTGGCTGAGATGTACTTGGGTCTCTCCCTATGCTGCTTCTTAGAGGCCACATCCCTCCTCCTTGTTTTCCTGGATGCACATTGCAAAATAATTTAATATCTTTGTTCCTAAAACTTAGGCTCATTCTCATGAGCCATGGTGGATCTTTTGCTACCTTAGAAAAAGCAGAGCATATTTTTCCACTTTTTAAAATGTACTTTGCCAAATAGGTATTTTTGTCAAATTGCAGTTTCCTCCAAAACATAATTCTTTATATAGAAAATGGGATTCCACCTCTCCTAGACCTTTGCTAACAGCTGTTCTGCTAGCTAAATGTCACTGAATTAAAAAGAAACAAAAATAAGAATATGATGGCTTTGGATAGATTTTAGTTGACTGTTTCGGTCCTAGGTAGAAGTAATCCTGCTCTCTTCTGAATGTGGGGATATTCTGGGGATTACTGCCCTGCTATTTTACCCTGCAGAGCTCTGATAGTACAGCATTTTTGGAAGGCTGGGATATGTGTATAATGTGGACATGTCTTTTGCCAGCCCAGAGGAGTGCTGGGACAGCCCTGTGGACACTCAAGAACTGAGTGTGCTGCTGGTTTTGGCAACTGAGCCCTTAGAGCTGACCTATAACAAAGTTGATGCAATGGGATAGTTTCAGGTTGGGGTGTGTAGGAAAAGGGGACCCATGCCAGCCTTTTGAAGGTTGCTTTGATTTGTTGCTGGGCACAGTGAGGACTCCTGGGGTATTATCTGAGGATTAAGTGCAACATTAAACATTGGAGCTCACTTGTCAAAGAAAGGGCAGGTTATCAAAATATGATTTATAACCAACAGTTTACTACTAGCTACAGTAATTAATATGGAGCATGATGGGGCCCATCATTAATGTGCTTTGTTGTCTCAGCTTGCATGACTGCTGCTGGCAAGGCTGGCTTCTGAGGCTAATGAGGGACAGGGAAGAAAGAAATCTGTGCTGCTGTTAGCTAATGGTAATATCTCTCCAGGTCACATGCTGTGCCGTGTGTTGCATCTGATCACAAATCTCAGCCACACATACCTGTCCAGTAAAGGCTGCTTTCCCAAATTCTTGCTTAGAGAGACAAGAATTACTGTTTGTGCCAAGGTCACTCAGAGCCAGTGACAAACTCTGTTAGTGTTCCAGAGGGAGTGCACGAACTGGTCTGGAGGATAAGGAGAAATCTTTGTCAGTGGTCCAAATGCTGCTCAGGTTGTTGATGAGGGAAGGCAGTTAATCTCCAGTGGTGGTGATTTGTGAACTTGTCCGAGGGAGGAGAAAAACAGAAGAGGCTTTTCCAACATTTTCTCATGGCCAGGTGCCCAGATGAGGGCAATGCCTGGTGCTGTTCTGCTGATGGGAATCTGTTGGCGAGGAGCTTGTGGTTGGTTTGAGATGGGTCCCACTTCCTGATAGCCCATCTCGAGCTGCCTGAGAGCCGTGTGACTTCAGCACAAGTTTTATTATCACGCTAGTTTCCAGAGAGATGTTTGGAGCCTTTCCCAGCATTGGGTTTAGCTGCAGCAGCAGCTTGAGCTCCTTTCTGGTGTTTTGGGGAAGGGTGGGGCAGTGATGGCTTTCCTAAGGTGTGTCAAGAGTTCATGTTAAAATAAACAAAACTGTTCCCATGGTCTGTTTGCTGTGTCAAGTCCGGGTTTACGTGCATTCCAAAATCAGATCCCACAGTGTCATCCAAATTTGAGAAGTACCTGAGGCTGGAGGGGTGCAGGATGCAGTCAGGTCTCCTGCATGAAAATTGAGCAGTGGGGAAACCAAGTGCCTTGAAATTTGATGTGCTTGAGCTCCATGGTCACCATGATCAATTGTGACTGTGATTTAGAATGTTTTTGGCTTACTCACCCTTACTTTAAACGTTTTGGTTGAACAGCAGACCTGCAGCTGCCCACAGTGGCAACACCTAGCTTGGGGCACTTTTACAGTAGGGTGTATTGTAACTTAGTTTAATTGAGCATTGCCCAAATAGTTAAGAATGATGTCCTAAAGAGTCTTGTGATAGTCCAGTTTTAGCTGCTGGTATTTCCCAAGAGCATCAGGGCTGTCTGCAGGGAGACTTAAAGATTTCAGCAGTTCTGGTTCAGCTAGAACCAGGTAAGCAGTAGTCTCATGGTCCTCTCTGCTCATCTCTTCCAAACATGTCCTTTTTGTCATGTTTGGTGATCTAATCAGATAAATTTATTTCATGTTAAGATAACATGATAAATAGTACATTTGCCAGTTTTGTTTCCATGGCCTTGGTTAAAACGGTTTTTGCTGTGTGCATTTAGTCATCCCTGTTGCTGACTGTAAAGGATTGGAGGGATGTGTCTTGTGGGGTATTATATACACCCATCATGTAATTTTTTATAGATCTCAGCACTTGACCGCCTTACTTATCCCATAAAGGAGTCTCTTGAAAATTGACTGATCCCACTGGGATTTATACAGCCTGGCTGAAAGCCAAGTCCTCCCTGGGTGGGTGCAAGATGCATCAAGGAGTTTGAATATTTGTGTCCCTTCATTCTTGCTTGAATTAATCTAAATCAAGGCAGCTGGGTGACTAGGTAGTGCAGTTGTAATGCCATCATTATTAAATTAATGCCAGATAGGGCATGATGATTTTATGACCATTAACAATATTTGTATGCAAACTACGAGGCTGGCCCAGAGAGATGTTGAATGGGGCATCACCGAGAAGTGGAGACTCTTTAGTGTGTGATTTAGTAGGTTCACACTAGAGACCTGACCAGATGACTCAACAAAGGGTTTAAAACATTGCTGCTGCTGGTTTACTTTGCTTCTTCAGAAATATTTAGTATTCTAGTTGGTTTTAGATTTTTGTTGTTGAATTGATGTTTGTGGTGTAGCAGCAGGAGAATTTTCTCTTTAGGACCTTCAGTATATTTGACAAAGATGCATTTCTTTCAGAGCCACAGGGACAGCACAGTCAAAGATTGTGGAGTAGAGCACATGGCCAGAAACAACTATCTGGAAATTAACATTTCTGGCTAAAATATCAGCGCTCTTGTCTGTTGTGGAGAGGGCCAAAATGCTATAAATGGCTTAGTTTGGTTTGATGCTAGAGACAGTACATTACCCATCCCCAGTAATTGCAGTGTCCTTCCCATTTTTGGAGGGTTCTTCAGAAATTTTTGCTAGAATTAGATTCGTGCTTTGCAGATGTAGGGACAAATTTTAAATATTTTGAAAAATAGGAGCAATCTAATCACAACAAACAGCACAATAGTGATGTATAGACAGTGGTTCAAGTGTTGCTTAATAATTTTTACCCACTGCATGTGGTGGCTTGGGCCTGTCAGCATGAATTTCAATGGAATTCTAGTTGCTTTTCCAAACATAAAAATAGTTCTTTTCCCCCAAGTAAGGTTTGTGTTTGCTGCCTCATGTGTCTGTATAGACAGACACATGCACAGGTAGACTTGGTAGCAACAGTGATGTCTTGGGTGGTTTCATGCTGTATTAATGAGGAGTGTGTTGTCAGTAAGTTTTCCAGTATTTGTTAAAGGTTTGCATGGGTAATAAAATCTTGTTGGGAAAATTGATCTAATTTTGAGATTGAGAGGTGTGAGAATAAAAGATCCTTTACTGTAAATTGTAGGTAGGTAACAACAGAAACTTGAATATTAGAAGAAACTGAGTATCGCACAAACCACACACTTTCACATCACTAAAACAAGAGCTGTGCTCACACAGAAACATGAACCTCTTTGCAAACCGCAGAAAGTAAAAGGGAGCTCTCCTGTTTCATTATTGATCTAATTGCTCTTTTCTTGATATGAGAAACGATATGAAATGCTCTTGAATATTCCAGTATGCACAGAAACAGACCATTACTTTTGGAAACTTTTAAAGGCATAGCACATAGTGGTAAATAGCAAGGTCATTTATTTCTGAGAGTCACAACTGCCTACCTAATGTCACCTAATTGTTCTACTGGAACTGTATATGTTATAGCTTTGATGAGAACTTTCTACTCGGGAGTGATATTAAATGCAGGGGGCCCAGCCCATCTTTTCATGTGATTAAATCAGTTTTGGAAGATCTGTTGGTGCAATCCTTTTAAGTAAGTCCTGTTTTAAGAAAAGGTCCTCTTTTTGGAGTACCTCAGTGTTGGAGTGCTTTAAAGCTCCCTTCTCACCCAAACTGCTCTGCAGTTCTTCGTGGTTGTTGCCTTTATCTATAATCTCTTTCCTTTCGTTTACAATCCCATTTAAGACCAAGTTTCCTGATTAACCTGAAAGTTTGGGCCTGCGGGACTTGTGCAAAACGTGTGTGGTTAAAACCTCGCCGTGTTTGCGTGTGAGAACAAACATGCATAGGAATGAGGTTCCTGGACTGATCCAGCGAAATCTGGACGTGTTTCAAAGCCGTGAGGGCCCGAGAGAGCCGTGCTTTTCTGGGGGGAGCTGTGAAGGTGAGCGTCAGCCTGTGCTCACCTCCGTGTTTTACAACACTCCTCCATTTATGATCTCCACCAGCTCCGCCTGCTCCTGCCAGCAGTCTCACCTCCCACTCTGCTGCCAGGCTGAGCAGACGCTGGAGTCTGCTGGCTGCAGGCAGTGCCAGCTCCCTGGCAGAGCCCGGCTCCAGCCTGTGCTGGAGCTGACACAAGGACATCCTTGGTTCTCCCGGGGTTTTGGAAGTGGCTTTCTCCAGTGGCACTGGACACCTCGTCTTTCCCTTGTTGAGTAACTTCTCTCTTGCTCAGTTTCTATGACTTAAAAGCACCTGTATCACCAAATTTGGGACTCTGATAGAATGGTTTGTGTTTGAAGGAACCCTAAAGGTCATCTTCCAGCCCTTCCCTGGGCAGGGCCACTTTCCTGTAGACCAGATTGTTCAAAGCCCCACCCAGCCTGGACCCTCAACTAGAACTGCACAGTGGCCTTTTTCTTTTGTAGTGGATAGTTCATCTGAAATACCCAGTGGTGAGAAAGAAGCACGATACAGCCTTTAATAAAAGATTTTTGAAGCAGGTTAATTCCTTTTGAGAACTACTTTTCACTTCCTAAAATCTCCAGCACTTCAAAATGGTCTTGAGATTTGCAGAAAAGATCACTTCCAGCAGTAGCTAATAATAAAAGGTGGAGAGGAAGAGTGACTTCTCTTAATAGCTTGTTCTGAAGACATCTCAGTGACTCGTTTGATGAATCAGTGATGAATTTTTTTTAACTGAATCTCCTGGCAATTCCCTTTACCTGTATGGCATGTTAAGCTCATTGTAGTTTTCCTTTCTTGTTTATTGAGTTGTAGATTTTTTTTTCCCTTCCCCAACAAAACTGAAATTAATTAGGTCTGCTTAAATCAAGACGAGGACAAGTCTCCCAGCTGGCAAGAATATGATTGTATGGTTGGAGAGATGTTGTTGCTACAGAGAAAAGTGGCTTGGTAGTAGTTTTTCAAATTGCTGTTCAAATCCATGTTCATTTTAAAGACATTTTCCCTTGAATTGTCGCACAGTCCCAAGGTACTGAAGACAAACTCAAATAAGCCTATCCAAAAGTCAGCCTCTCAGAAATCTTAGGAGCTATCTGGCTTTGGGTCTCTGCTCCTGAGCCAGTAGAAGAGGAAGCTGGCTTTTGGTTTAGGCAGATCTGGCCAAAACCAGATTTGTTTGCATTTGTGCACCAAGTTTTGTTTGTTTTCTTTCTGGAATAGTGACTGTATATATAATGTCGTGGGAAAAGATTAAGTAAATGCCTTTTAGAAAAGCTTTAACAGACATTTGGCAGAAAAGTAAGAAAAAGATGATTTTTTTCATTGTTTCCTCAGAGCTCAGCAAACCTTTCTTTTGAGTCAAGGTGAATTGTTGATGTATTTGCAGGACTAAATAGCTGTTTCTAAGATGCAGATAAATAGTCTGCAAGCTTCCAGATGCTGCCAGGAGGAGAAGTAAACATTTAGCTTTGGAAATGTGCAGATCACTTGCTCAGATCCCCCGCCCTTGAAGGACTTGCGTTGTTGTTTGCTGCTGTTTCAGCAGCAGGAGGAAGGGCTCAGATTGGGGCATTCTCTGCTGGGCAGCTCTGTGGCAGCAGCCCATGCCTGCCTGTGAGTGAGCCACAGTCCCCGCAGGTGGATGGCAAGGGCCAAGGGGCAGAGGAGAGAGGGTGGAAATGGAGTTTGTGCCATTGTTTCTGTACAGCTGAAGTGCAAGGCTGATGTTCATTAGCAGTGGTGAATGGTAATGCTGTGCTTCCAGCCTGTTCCTAAGAGTGTTGAATATTCCTGTGCCTGCTGGAGGGCAGCTGGGGAGAGGAGAAGTATTTTGCCCTTAACTTCATCTGGGCTGAACCAGGGGGAGGAAATCCTGACCCTTCAGCTCTGTGGGATGATAAGAAATTAATTAGTAATCCCCAGGCAGGTTCAGAAATTTTAATCATCTACCTAGCTGCTGTTCTCTTGCTTTTGAGTTAGAAGTTGGAAAATACCAGCATACATGAGTTGGATTTCCATCTTTATACATCCAGTCACTTCAATTTTAAGTACAACATCTTGTGCATGTTCATGTGCTTGCCCCACATGGCACATTGAATTGTAAAAATTGAAATTAAACCCAACTTCCACTTTCCAGAAGAATGGTGCAGTTCCCACTGAAGATCATGCTGTCCTGAACTCTCTCAGTTCCTACTTGATGACATTTTCCCCTCCATCATGAATTAAAACATAGTTCTGAGTACCCATCCAGAGACAGCCATGTTTCAGTGGCTGGCAGATGAAATTATTCCTGGATCTATGAGTTTGTAAAACACTTTGGGATCTTCTAGAATGGAAAGTGTTGTTGTTTGTTTCTCTGAGGCAGTATTTTCACCATGTTTTATTTCAATTGCTCCTGTTATATGTGTTGATTTTCATTATATCTTCAGATAAGGCTCATATGAAATGGGCTTCTGTTTTCTTTTCTCACCAGAGGAGTGATTCATATTCAAATTGAAATGTGGTATTGCTCTAAGCCAACCTTCTCCCCATGCGCTAATGGGAGGAGAGGGAGAAACAGGCATGGACCAAGCAGGATTATGTTTCTCCTACTGCATTTAGAAACTTTCCAAATGGCTTTTCACGTGGACTTGCCTCGCATGGGAGAATCCTGGTCTTGTATGTTTTAAGAATATCAGGTGAGCTTGTATCTGCTCAGTTCTCTTTAGGCTGCAGATGCACATGCTACTAGCATTGTTGTCCAAAAGACACTAAAAAAGGTAATTTATGATCCCTTTTAAGTTGAGGTGGTTTTGTTTTTGCTGGTCCTATATTTTCTCTTTATTCCTAACACTAGTTTTAAGAAAGTCACTGGCACTAGTCTTAGGGCAGTGACTCCACAGGCACCTTCTGCAGCATGGCCAAAGCCATCAGCCCTTGGTCTCTGCTCCTGCATGATGCTTTCTCCAAGGGAGCTGGTTGCCATCTACAGGAGAGGAAAACTGCACAGTGTAGCTGATGTTTCTGTTCTGGTTAGAGCTGGATAGCCCAGTGTAGTCTTCCTCAAGAAGTTTTACCACAGGTACTCAAGAACTGGAGAGAAGAGGTGCTGAGATTCCAGCTGGGGTCTTGTGTGTATTTAGGGCTGTGTTGCTCTGTCACCTGCAGCTCAAAGTGAATGTAATTGTAGGTCTTGTGGAGCCTGGTGCCTGTCCAATAAGCACCCAGACTGAGATAATATTGTATTTAATGGAAATCAATAAAATATAGGTGAATATTCTCATCTTAGTTAAAGTGACCTAGCTGAGCCTACTCAAGAGGATATTTACTGGGTTTTAAACTTAAAACACAGCTCAGTCTATCTTTTTTCTTGGTATGCTCAAGGTGGGCTTGGGCAGGTGAAATGATCCTTCCTCATTCAGCCTTTTCATTTTCACAGTTTGTGAAACTATCTGAACATTCCTAAGGTGCTCTCAGGCTTTGAGATAAATGAGGAGACATTGACACTTCTAAAGTAGCACCTGAGGAGCTGCTGAGCCTTGGAGGATCTGCTGCCTTGAATGGAATACTGGTGACCATGTCCTCTGTGCTGTGTGACAGCTGAGTTACACAACAGGCTGAGGGCATTGCAAGGGTCAAAAATGTTCTGCACTTTTGTTGGCATAAAATAAGAATTTATGAGAAAGTTTTCCCAAGGAGGAAAAAAAAGAAGTAGTTGTGACAGATCTTCATAGCTGCTGGTAGGTTCATTCAGCACAGGAGAGCTGGTGAGACAAATGTGAGACCTTGGTTACACGTCACCTAAATACTTTCTGACTTAAGAGCATTTGAGCTGGAATCACTTGCAATTAGCATGGGCTTGGCAGAAACTGGCACTGCTGCTGTTTGTGCAGAAACTGCTTGCACAGTCCAGTTGTGCCAGGGGGAAAACTGCTGTTAGCAATTAGCACAGGGGCAGTCTTGAGTGGTGTCTGCTGTGGATGGTCTTAGAGCAGCTGATGTCCTTGATGGCACAGCAGCAGCTCTACAACCAGCAGCACAGCTGTCTGTCACCTCTACCCAGTCTGTCATGTAAACTTTATGTTCTTTAACCTATTTGTCATCATAGCCACACATGTTTTAGGCAGCTGTTGGTGTCTGGAAGCTTTTAACTGCATTGCTTGTGAGAACCTAGGGTTGCACTTGGTCCAGGAAGATGTGACCATGGCTCTGCTCTTCACAGTGTGCTATGAGGCAGTTTCCTCATCTGGCTGTGGTCAGGCTGAGGCAGACTGCAACCTGTTGCAGGCTCAAATGACCCAGCTGGGAACAACTGCCCAATTGACACAATGAATTATATCTAAATCTGTTAAATTGAGTAAATAATGAGGACCAAGGGCACCTGCTGATCCCCATAACCTGTTTTGCTGGAGGTTGGGCAAGGTGCCTCCTGCCTGCCTGCCTGCCTGATGGAGCCTTGGAGCTTGAGTGGGTGGCGTGGGAACTGGGGACAACTGAGGGTTCGTTCAGGGATGCAGAGTTGCTCCTTGGGGCAGAACAAGAAATGTATGATTCTTGGCCCTAGAATGAAGAAAGCAAGATGCTGTGGACTTGTTGCAACCTGTGCAGTCTGTGAATGTTTTCTTCTTGTCAGATGCTGCTGTCACATAAGTTATTTTCTTGCCAAAGGGCAGGGAATGAGCTAGCGAAGTGGGAGAGAGGGCTGTGTGTTGTAGAAACCAGTGCATCAAATGTGCAGTTCTTTACTTTCTGCTTTTGCATTGTTTGTTTACCTATAGGAGTTGGGGGGGCAGAAGGGGTGGTGGTGTAGGACGTTCATCTGTCTCATCCTGGAGAAGGCGTGCGTTCAGATGAGAAAGCATTATGCATACAATGCCTGAAATCAGCCCTTAAAATAGCACGCTCCACATCTTAGTAATGTATTGAATATATCTGGATAAGAAACAGTCTGATTGAAGTATTGAGCTTATTGTAGTGTGTCTGCTGTGACTCATCAGGAAATTGAAAGTCTTGGGACAAAACTCACCCCCCTTTTTGGGAGAGACGGGAATTAGTCTTAGATGGGAGGTAATTAATTATTCTGTGATTGCCGTAAATAGGTACTGAACAACAAGCTTGTACCGAAATATTTATATCCTGAGCCCTGTCTTGTGAGCCCAGCTATCCAGAGTCTCCATCAGACAGAGACAGTGAAAAAGAAAGTTCTTTGGAATGAGCAGCACTTCCACCTACATGCGTTTAAGCGAGACTGGTTGGAGGTGAGCTGGTAGGCTGCGTGCTGTAATAAGCCATTTACCAGGATAAAGGCTGTAGGCTACAAATGCTGTTTCTACTTAGTCTGTCTATTCAATGCAAACAGTAAAAAAGAAAAAGCTCTCTCCCTCAGTAAAGTCTATAATACTCTTAATCCCCAGTGTACTCCATGAATATTAACCCAGCCAATGTCATAACACTCCGTGGAGGCAGATGATGCATGTGCAGCGTTTTTCATCCACTGGAGAAACTGAGGCAGTGGGAAGGACTTTAGGCTTCTGGTTTTGGACCGGGGCAAAATCCTGGGCAGCAGCTTGGCCTGATGGTGAGTAGGTACCTGCTGGCTGGCCCTTGGTGGGAGCATGGGGATTATGATTTTCAGGATCTAATCCCATAAATTTAGGGTTTCATTTGGAGAGATTTGCTGCTTGCTGTTGCAGGCAGTGCTGCCCTGCTTGTGGAGTCACAGAGAGTGCATTGGCACAGCTGGCAGAAGTGGATTGTGAGGGTAAGTGTGTGTGCAGGAATACCTCTGTAATTTACTGAGTAGCTATAGCCTTTATGTATCTGTCTGACTGCAGGGTATTGCTGAGAATCCAGATGTTGAGAAAAGAAGCAAGAGAATCAAGATGATCAAATACCTGTTTAAAAAAAACAGTGCCCAAGGAAAAGAAAGCTTGATGGCTTTGTGTTTGTCTGCAGTGAAGTCATGGCAACAGAGAACTCATTTAGCAAAATTAACTGTTTCTCTATCTTACAAAAAAAAAAAATCAAATTAAAATGATGCAAGGGAACATCCTTTTATCTAAACCAAATGAGTCCATTTGTGCCAAAGCAAAGGAGTCATCCTGGGGAGTTTGCTCCAGAGAGCACATATTTTATTGGTACAGAATGTAACAGTTGTCCCAAAGCCATAACTGTAAAAGCATGGTGCCTTAGGCGAGCACTTTCAGTAACAGGAAAACCAAACTTAGGTTCCTGCACCTGCATGCTGTTGAAATAGAAGCATAATTTCAAGCTTTTGGTTGTTTGGGATTTCAGCTCAGTTAAGATCTGGATGCAGCTTTCAGGACTATAATCTCTTTAAAACTCCTTATGGGTAATGCTTAGTTTTGAAATTATCTGGGGACGAAATGCTGATGCTGCATTGACTTGGATGCACCCAAATACTTGTAAAAAGCCAGTTGCCTCTAGGTCCCTTTGACTTGGATTAGACCATAGGCTTCTTTGTGCCCAAGACTCGTTTTAATCTCCTAATTTAAGTAATATTTGAAATAATTCTCACACAAGCCCCAGAGATGACTCTTCTGTGCTACTTCTGTTTTGACATTAACTGCCCATCTCCAGGCACAGACCACTCTGTGAAGCAGCACAAGAGGTGAACCACACAGTGACTGTATTGGTAGGCATGAAAGTTCATTTTACATCACTGAGAATCTCATATTTGGAATTCAGAAATTGTTCATCTTGCTAATGAGCAGGGGCAAGCTCCAGGGAAGATATCACGAACTCAGATGTGTTGCTTGAGGCGCCTGGAAAGTGGCGCCTCTCTTAAGCAGTGTTTTCCAACCAGATTTTACTTTGTGGCTCTCTGGGAGATGGTTTTAGGCAACACCTTATGGTTTCCCTGAAAGTGTCTGACAGCAGAGAAGCAGAGTTTTTATCTGTATGAAGGAGTGCAACAGTTTGGGGGAGATTTTAAGGATGATTCAACTTTGAGATGGCTTCTGTGAAAAATGTTGGGTAAGCTTCAGACTAATTAGAAACTTCCCCTTTCGTTGAAATCTCAGAATCACAGAATATTTTGATTTGGAAGGGACCCATATGGCTCATTGAGTCCAAATCTTAAGTCAGTGCTCACCAGGTGAATGTAAATTGTTTTCCATTGGTTCTCATACCTGAATGACACTGATGCCTTTCTCCTTCTTTAACTTTGGTTTAAGGAAAGAAAAGTGAATACTGAATATAAAGAAGGAGTTCTGATCAGTGAAGGAAAGCCACAGTTGTTGTATATCTAGGCAGATAACTCAGATGTTATTTAAAGGTGATCTATGTCAAAAGTCAATGTTTAAGGGTTCTCTTTGGAAAGCATTCCTTTCATTAGGGACCTCATGTGAATGGTGGAGCTCTTCACCCTGCTGGATCACACTTACCAGATGGGTTGCACAGCCTGGCTGGGAGTCATTGACGCTTCCCAACTCAGCCTCAGGCTGGTGTATTTGCAGTAGTGACCTGTTTCTTTCCACTTGTTCTCTCATCCCCAAGCCTGGACATGGTCCTTGCTTTAGCTGTTAACAGTGTGGGAGCAGAAGATGCCGGCTGAAGCAGCCTCCTGGCACAGCCATTGCTGTGGGCTTGGGTGTTGCCATCAGGAGAGGAGCGTGCAAGGGGGTGAGGGTGGGAGCGCAAAGCCCAGGTGATTGCTCACCAGATGTTGTCAGAGGCTTTTAAGGAGTAGCAACTCACATATCAGGCTTTCTTTGGTGAGGGATGAAATTCCCCAAGCCAGAACGTTCACAAGTGAGGCAGCCCCAGCCCTATGGGCTGCCCCAACACGCCTGGGGAGGATAAGCACAGCGGAAAAGCCCGAGGAGCTGCTGCCAAACGCCTGGGAAGATGCAGCCCACGGTGTCTGTTGTGTCTGAGATCTCTGTAAAGTCTCTCGCATCTTTCCTCAAGTTTAGTTTTCCAGTGGAGGCTGTTGCAGTAATGAGAATGTCTCCCATCTGCTCCTCACATGGCTTGGCACATTTAGCCAGAATATATATATATTTTTATTATGGGGTTAGCCAGTGGTAACCATGACAATTACACTTATCACGCAGCAGTTTTTTTTCCCTCCTTGAGTCAGTTTGAAATGCTGACAATTAAATGGATACAGTACACTTTAGAGATCCATCAGTCTCTTTGTTGTCTTGACAACCAGAGTATATTTAGAAATGTAACAAGTACATGGAGTTCAATTGCACTTTTGCTAAAACATAGTTTTGTAGCTTGAGAATTTAATCTGTTGTTTGTGGATCCAGGTGCTTATTTGAGCTATGCCTGACGTTCTCTTTGGTCTCTCTGGGAAGCTCCAACGTTGGCTGGTGGAAAGAAGGTCCTTGTCAAGCAGGGAGCAAACCTGCCCAGGGTGTGTGGCAGGGGCTTGTGTGAGGGGCTGGCAGCCACTTCCTCCGTGGGTACTGGCTGTGCTGGGTGCCCCTGTGTACTTGTGGCTGTTGGTTTGTAGTGCAAGAGGAGCGTGTGTGCTTGTTGTCCCAGGTGTTCGTCCCTGCAGATCCAGCTCAGCAAACAGGGCTGGCAGCCATGAGCAGCATGTCCAAACACCCTCTCCAAGATGAGCTGCTGTCAGGGTTCAGTGGCACTTTGGTACAGGAGCACAGTGCCATGCTGCATGACAGTGGCATACTGGGATGGCTCTCCTTCTGCCCCTGAGCTACCCAAGCAACTCTTGGCCATGGAAGCAATAGCAAGGACTGTTTCTCCATATAATTTCTTCTGTTTTGTCTTTGATTTGATGGGGGTGTGTTTCTTTGGTTTTAACAAAATACTACTACTATTTTTTTTTTTATTCCTTCCAGTTTGACTGGCAAAATTGAGTTCATGCTCTCCCTGCTGAGCTGGAATAGCAGTGTGTGGGCTAGCTGTCTGGAGCTATGGATTTTTAAGGCTGTATCCAGGACTGGAAGAGAGGGAGGAAATTACGATGGAGTGCAATTGTGGAGCTCTAAATAAGCCTGTCTGCCAGCACCCCTGTGCACACGCTGATGGTGGGTGTGTGTGGAGTGTCTGTGTTACTCCCTGGCCTTTCCCTTTTGAGACAGGGGAGAGCTGTGGTTGGTGCAGGCCCCTGTGTGGGTGTGACAGCCATACCTGCAGGTGTGGTGACGTGCCAGCCCAGAAAAGCACCTGGGATGTGTGGCCCCCATCTGCTGCCACCCTACAGCCCAAAGGCTGTGAGATAGGGCTTGGCACTACAGTGCCCTTGTTACTCTCAGCACATTTCAGATCTAAGTCTGGACAGGTGTGGATTAGAGTACTTCTCTGGCTTGAGTGATAAATGAATGAAATTAAAGTCAGATGAGGAAATAGCTCAAATGTTCCCTGCTGCCCCTCTGCCTGGCTGACCCAGGGTTGTCCTGGTCAGGGCTGTCCCTTCAGAAGGCTCACAGGCTGAGGAGCTGCTAAAATAGACTTCTTTGTGGTGAGTGAGGTGTTGATGGCCTTTCATAATTGGCACATCCCATGGCAGGCACTGGGGTGTATGTGTATTTTCTGTAAAACACGAAGCAAAACTCTTCCATTTCTCCCTGTCTTAGGCTTGGCTGCTAATTGATTCTTGGCAACATTATTTGGTCAGGAGAAGGAAAAAAAACCCAAGCAAAACAGAATTCTCCTTTATCAGCAAAGCTGTGGCAAAGCAGCAATCTGAACAGGAGGTTGGTTGCAGCAGATGGAGTGGCCTTTTCCTGGAGGGAGCCGGTTCATTTGGTGAGAAGGTTTAAAGCAGACAGTGGTGTGTGTCCATGGCATGGGTGTAGTGGTGTTCGTCCCTGGGCAGAGATCTGTAAGCCTGGTCAGGAGTGCTGCTCTGCTCCTGGCGAGCACAGCCAGCACAGGTTTGCCACTGGGGTGGTGTATTACCAGGAGGTGAGGAAGGCTCCAGGAGTGGAGTCCACCCTGAGGTCAGCTATTAGGGACAGTGACAGCCAGCAAAATGTATCTGTATTTCCTTGGCTGCACAACATCTTTATGCACTACACCCAAAACATTAATAAGGCTCAAAAGGAGGACAGAATTGCATTATTTTGCTTCCTTCTTTCCTGTGTTTCTTTTTCATTCATTACCTGTCAAATAATATGGTTGATTTCTCAGTGTACATGCACAGCTCAGTTTAGGTTTTATATTTTCTTTCTTGTCTCCATTTCACCAATTTCCCAATGAAAATCCTAAACCATAGTTATATTTTCATTCCAGCTCTGTTAGTGGACTGTTAACATGCTTTGTTTCAGTGTTTAATAGCTGCTGGGGTTTATTCTTAAAATATAACCACCAAAACCTAACAACCTAATGACTATTCAAGAGTGCTTTAAACAAGTTATCCCAATCCATCTGACAAGGATAATGGTCTTCTATTAGAAGATACTTAGCTGGAGGTTGGATGAGCTGTAATGTTTATGGGCCTGCAGATCTGTAACCAGACAAACTCAGAATGACTCCTTGGATTTCATTGGAGCTGTATTTGTTTATTACAGCTGAGGCTTAGGCAGTACTTTAGATGCAAATTGCAACCTCTGTGAAGTTAAGTGGGGTTTTGATTTAATTTCTGGAAGCAGTAATGTCCACAGAGAAGCGAAGAGCTGAGACCCACAGAGCCTGAAGTCTGTAACTTTGGGTTGCTCCCTTTCACTTACTGTCAAGATCAGATTCCCTTGGCTGGGGCTGCTAATTAAAATGCAGCTTCTCTTAAGCATCTAAAGGCAGGCAGGAGAGAGTGGAGGTGCAGCCTGTGCAGGTTATGTATCTCCCTCCACATTTTGCAGGCAATGCCAGTGCTTGGGTGGTTCTCACTGACTTGTGGTTGGGCTGTTAACCTGGAGCTTGTGCTCTCAGCTCCAAAAATGCAAAGGCTCTGTGCTGAGTTATCTGGCTCTGATGTACAGAGAGCTGGGATCTCCTTTGCCCCAGCTTACCCGTGTCCATGCAGCAGTCGGGAGACATGGACCACTGCTCATCACCCTCACTGTGTGTGGCATAAGTGATTCACCATGCATTCATTTCTGGTCACATAAGGGGCATCAGTTTAAAGCAGGCTTGAGACGTAGGTTAGTGTTAGCTATTTGAAGTCTGAAAGCAACATCAAACAGGGAGCAGAAAATGTATCATGCACAGAAAAATCTCTGGGATTTGCTTCTCCCTTTAAAGAATAATAGTAATAAATTCCTAACTGTTTGCATATGCTGTCTCCTCTGTGGTCAGGACACCTGTCTGCTTCTTTGCTGATACTTGATACAGGCTTACAATGCTTGCAAAAATGTTAACGTGAATTTTTTGTCATGGCAAATATGAAAAAAATATCCAGTGTCTGTGTGGGCAGGTTCTCAGCAGATTTTTCTCTGCTTTTTGCACTTCGATGTGGATCTGAAGCAACTGCTGAAATTCTGCTGCCCTTCCTTCACCACAGACCAGGAGGGCAAAGCTGCTGCCCTGGTTCTCCTGAGCAAGACAGCTGATGGTGGGGCTAATGAGTTTTAGCCTGGCTTCATTAAAGAAGCAATACATGCACCTGGCTAGAAATGTCTCTCCTTCTCTTTAATGACTTTTGATCCTTGGCTGATCTCAGGAAGATAGGGGTGAGGATGCAGTTAGGAGGGGCTGGGGGTCACCTGGTGTCGCCAGGAGCATGGTGGGCTGGGAGACCAGGGGTATGTCGAGGTGGACCTTTTGCTAGTCATCACTAGTACCTTTTAAACTTGCTCATTTCTTCTTCAGGACTGAGATTAAAAGAAATAGAAAACATCAGAGTAAGCTCAGATATCAATAAACTGGAAGTATTAAAGACTGCTGGTTGAAAAAAGCTTGTGGTAACTTGAAAAAACTGTGTTTTCTCTTTAATTGGGTGTCTTTGGAGGCACCCAGAAAGGAAACCAGGGCCGAAGGTGGAGGTAGGGTTTGGGCTGTCCCACCCTGACTCTTTTTTCACAATGGCTGTGTGTTTAATGCGTCCCATCCCTGCTTTGGTGCTCCTTGATGCTCGCATGGCAGAGCCAGTGCTGTGGGAGTGACTCATGCCTGGCCTTGAGCAGAGGCTGAGGCTGGGGAAGAAGAGGCCCTTTAAGCATGAGAGGCAGAAGGGCATCTGGTGAGGCTTAAAAAGGGACTTTGTTACCTGCAGCCCTTACGTCAGTGCCTTTCACCAGCTCTGCAGTGATTTAAAACAAGTAGCTTCTCTTCCAAATAAACCTCAGCTACCCCAACACTTGCTCAGATGTAATCTGTGCTGCCAACGAGGGAAAAACCCCTATATGGGTCAAAACAGGGACAGACTGACACATGACTTGTGTCAGAGGAGAGGAAAAAAGGCTGTGGTCTGCTCTGTACAGGAGGGCAGCTGGCCTTACATGCCCTTTTGGGGCTGTTTTCTTGGCGAGGCATTACAGCCAGCTTGATTTACTTTCTGCTTTTACAGTGAGCAAAACATTGATTCTGACCTTTCTGTTTGCACCCACAGAAGTCCCTTGGAAGTGCCTGTCTGTACGTCTGACTGGGTGCCTGACAGGGCTGCCTTGCTTCCAGGTGAGGAATGGATCAACTCCCAGGGCTTTTGCCAGCTGCTGAGTTTAGGGACAGTGGGAAGACCTCAGTACCATGTTTGGTCCTCAACAGCTGATGGGCATTTCTCCAAAGCCTGTGGGGTGGGATACCAGCCTGCCCAGGAGGCTTGAGGTGGTTTTACTGTTTCTGGGTGCAAGTTTGGAATTAGCAAACATGCAGGCCCTTATGCAGATTGGGAGTGTTGCCTGGGACCAATTGCTTGGTCCTGTTGGTCGTGTTGCTTTGACTTCTCTTTTGAACAAAGCTTTCCTGCTTGTGGGCCTGAACTCATCCCCCATCCATGGCATGGCTCTCTGCAGGCTGTGGATTTTCCCAGTTGTGATGGAGGGATGGCAGTACTGTTAGCTGAGTCTAACTGTGCTTCAGTGGACAAATAGAAATTATTGTGAGGAGCAAATTAGTTCATTCTTCAGAACTGCCAATTCTGTCAAATTCACTGGAGATATTTAGCTGTGACTTAAGGATCACTATGATGAACCAGCCCAAAGTATTGTAGGAGTCCCTTGCTGGATTATGTGCAGGATGCACACTGTCCTTTTTGCCCATCCCATGATAGAATGGTGTGATTGCAGGGCAGTGTCAGGGCACGGGGTCTGTCCTCAAGCCTCTCTCAGTTGTGCCACCCCAGCAGACAGAAAGCTGCTGGAGGTGCTGCAAAGTCATGGCAACGTGGAAAGAGAGCAGCTTGTGCAGCCCTGGTGGGGAGCAGAGAATGAGAGACCAGCTGCCCTGGTGATTGTGACCAGTGGAGCTTCTTTGTTTGCCGTGATGTTGCCTGACTTTAGGAGCATGAGATGGGCCAAAATCAGGAACAGTGAATCTTCACTCTGTTGTGTCACTGAATTTAATTGCACTCTCATTCTTTGCTTTTGATACACAATGTACGTCCCTGCTTTCTCCCTTTACTCTCTTCTTGAGTCTAATTTTTGTGGGGTTTGGGTTTTTTTTGTGGGTAAATTATGTCTAGGTGGAGATGAGATTTCAGTATCCTGTTTACTGCGAACAGTTGGGGCCATTAATAAATGCTGACAGACAAAGACAGACCAGGGATTAATAAGTAGAGGACAGGAGATTAATAGCAAGAGCACAAAATCTGGTTCAAGGCCTGATCTTCCCAATTGCTGGGCTATGGAAGATTAATGGTAGCTCTTGTGCTAGTCTCACTCTTTCTGTGGTGGCTTTCCTGGCTAGGTTTAATAAACCATCCCAGTGGGTTGCTATAAATATGAAATCTAGGAAGAAGCCCATTGTTAAATTAACTTAAGATGTCCTTACGTTAACTAAATGAGACAGTATTAGTTTTGTTTTCTAGTCAGCACTTGAGCAACAACATCAATGCATTTGTGAGTGGTGAAGTCAGATTTTCAAGTGCTTACAACTCCTCTCAAGACAAAAACATATCATAAAATGTATTTTGTGAAGCAAGCTGTGTCTGACAAATTGGTTTTTTACTCTGTGTCCTGTGCAAGAGATTGATTTCTCTTCTCTTGACTGGGTTTTCAGCTTTATTTCTGTGAAAAATTGGGCTCTTTACCTGTTGCATCTGGCCTCTCATTAGGTTTAGTGTGAGATTAGATCATTGCAAGAAAACACCAGCTTTGCAAAGAGCATTCCTGGTTAAATTTGTGGGAGAACTGAACATGGGACTGCATCACAGCAAGTTTTATTGTGATAGAAGGCTGTTCAGGGTATCCTATATAGACAGTCAGCTTCCAAGTCTTTCCTTTTAGGCTGGAACTGTTGATTTAAGCACTCCTGTAGGCTTTTGACCTCTGCCCTCAGGTATTTTGCACAGACTCTGCAAAGATGATCCCCAGCCCTTGGTGCATAGGGTCACAGTGATATATAGCAATGTGTATGGCTGTGTTGGGAAGGAAGCAGCTGTGTCCCTGTGACAATGAGTGTGATGCAGCTGGGACTGACATCAGGACTGCATGCAGCAATAGCTGGATTTCTTTTCTGGGGAAGAAAGCCTGTGCACTGCCTTGGTGGCCCTGTAACAAAGCTCTTCCCCTCTTGTCTGCTCTTGCATGCAGTGCCCTTGGCTTTTCAGAAGTTAATTGATTTGTCTATATTATGAGTCTCTCTTTAATTTTATTTGTGTAAAGAAGAACACACGCTAATCTTTCTCCAGAGAAATGTTTTGCGTTGCTCCTCTTTGAACGTTGGCCCTGGGTCTGCTGTTTCTTAATGAGCCTTTAACTGCACAGCTATGGTTCCCACACGCTCCAGCCTTGACACACACACACTTGTACACCCACGTGCCTGCTCCCAGCTGAACCGAGCCCGCTTTGGGGTTTGTGTGCAAGGCAGCACCTCCCTGGGAAGCCCTGCCTATGAGAGGGGGCTTAATACTACACAGAGAGATAGACCAAGCCTCACATGAGCTGTCCTATGAGCTGGAAGGGCTGTAACCTCTTTACCACCCTGTCCTCCCACCCTCTGGCTGGTTTGAAGTGCATCTCCAGGAGCGTGGATTCCTGTGGGCTGCGCTGCCTGCGGCGAGGACCCGGTGCTGAATTGCTGTCTGGAATGCCGCTGGCTGCCAGATCCTTGATAGCTTGTTTTTAATGAAGATTCCTCCTGTAATTCCTAGAATATCTTGCAGTGCAAAAAAAATGAGCGGTGTGTGTATTTTGCTGTGGGCTGAATTTTTTCCTGCTTTTCACAGTTCCCTCCATGAACAGAGAGGAGGAGGAGGGGGAAGCAGCTGACTGCTTTTTTTTTTGTTGTTGTTTTTGTTTTTCTCCTTGACTTCTGTGAAATATGTGGCGATCAATCGCTCGCGACTAACAAAATGTTTTTGTTTCTCTTTGCAAAAGCATATGGGAATTGCAGGAAAAGCATATGGGCGTTTTTAGGAAAACATATTGGTGAATGGACAAATTATAGCAGTGCCAATATGTTTTGGATGTCTGGCTAGACCACTAGTACTGCCACACTTGCTGGCATGCAGATACATCCACGAGATTTCCAGCGTGTGAGGGGTGTGTAGCTGCTCCTGGGGAAAGGCAGGCTGGGCTGGATCAAGCCCCTGCTGAAACAGTGCTGTGATCCATCTCTGGGGTGTGTGACAGCCTCATCATGTCCTGGAGAAGGCTCTGGGCTCATGTTTATGGTAGCCTATCCATTCTGTCAGGAGACAGAGCCCAGAGATCCACTTGCAGCTGGCTGCAAGCAGTGATAATGGTAACTATTTTTCTTTCCAAAGCACTGGACCACAGTCCTCACAACACCCGAGCTTCTTGCAAACAGCTAGGCAGCCTCTGGTTTTCCTCTGCTGCTCTAGCAAGATCTTTGTGGTGGCTTGGGCTGTTACTTTTGATTTCTCCATTAAGAGATTTGCTTTTCAGGAAATGCAGAACATTGGCAGTATTGTTTCTGGTCCCAGTCCTGTTTGCCCTGGTACTGGTGATCCAGAGAAAGGGATCCATAAGCCGGCAGCTGTAAGGGGATTAAGTTGTCTAGGCTGGTGAGCTCTGGTGGCTCACAGCATCCCTGCAGTGGGAGCTGTGGACCTCTGTCCATGATGTCCTTGGTAGCTCCAAGGATGGGGCAGCCCTTCCTGGCCGCCCCAGCAGTGAGGGAGGGCTGCCTCTTTCTGGGATGGTCATGGCTGGGCTGCAGAAGGGGGCCAAACACATGGCTGAACACTGGGGGCATGAGCAAGATGCACATCTGGGCAGTCATTTGGATGTTGTGTGGTTCATCTGGGTTATGAACTGGCACTCAGATATTCTGAGTGGTAATTCAGCACCTTTTAGTGCTCTCCCTCTTGCCAGCTTCAGGATGATTTGCTAGAGAGTAATTTTACATTATTTAATGTAGCCACTTTCCTTATAGCTCTTTTGTTCTGTGAAACAATTCCTTATTTTATTATGCAAACAGTACATTAAGATCCTTGTGGGCCTAAGTTCCCAACAGTGCTTGAGATGACGGCAGAGAAGTAGGTTATCTCAGAAATCATGATTCTCTCCTCTAGAAGCTTTCTTGGAGTTCTGCTTTAACTGCTTTTGATATTCTACGTGCTTAAAAAAAAAAGGCTAAAAAAAATTCAGTACTTCCTAAATGTTATAGAGCTCAAAAAATACACTGTATGCCTTGTCACAATATTTAATACAGAGTGCTATTTACAGTAATGAATCAAAATGTCAGTTTTTAAAATATGAACTGTCAAAGTGTTCCTACTTCACAGCAAACTTTGATATGACAGTTTGTTAATCATATGACTATTACATCAAATGTGTCTAAGAGTACTTTTGCTCGACAAAGTCTTTTTTTATTCTTTTCCCCTCCCTTTTCCCTGTTAATTCTGGCAGGGTTGTTTGACTGAATGCACTCTAATTAGAGGTCAGAAGAATCCAGAGCTGAATGCTTTTGTTTATGGACAGAAGGGATGTGTCAGTGCCTGTGTTCTTGCTGGTCATGGTCACCTAATCTTAGGTACAGCCTGGTTTGGATCATGTCTCCCTTGTGAGCATGTTGGAGTGGTGCTGATGCTTCTGGGGTAACTGCATTTGGGCAGCTGGGCTAAAACTGTCTCTTGAGTAATAAAAAGCTGGCTTGTACTGTAGCATTTCTAATCCCTGCAGCTTTAGCATGAGAGCACAAGTAAAATAAAGATCTCGAGGCTGCCTGTGCATCCTCAATGAGCTGGAGGGCTGGTGGTGCAGGGCAGGGCTGGTGCTGCTTCTTGAGCATGAGGCAGGGACCTGGGGAGGCCAAGGTCCTCTCCCCAGTGCCTTTGATTATTCTGGACCCAGGTCAAGGAGTGGGTTTGGGCTCTGATTTCCCTTCCATTAATTTGGACCAGAATGCTTTGCCTTTTTTTATTCTTTTGTTTGCTTATCTGCAAAATGGGAGTAATTAATTGATATTAGTTAACTCACAAGTCTCCTTAAAGCCGATTAGTCAAACAACTGCACTTCTGGTGAAGACAAGGGAGAGCTTATGTAGATAATCGTGCTTTAGAACGCAGCCTGTGGAAGGAGCAGAGGGCTCAGCATGCTAATGTGAGGAGTGGAGGCCAGAGAGGAGTCCCAGGTGTAGCAGAGTCATGTACCTCTGCCCAGAATGTCTTTGTGCCACATTGCCTGAGGCTTCAGATGGATTCTTACTGCTTGTTAAAACTCTCAGTTACCATTTGCGTAGGTCTTACAAGTGCAATATTCCTGAGTTGGAGTTGGCCCAGCACAGCTATGGGAATAGGAGGAGTCTAAAAAGGCAAAAGCTGTGTGTCAGCAGTCCAGAAAAGAGGAGTGTGGGCAGTGCAAGACAGTAAATCTTAGAATCAAAAAATCATGGAAAGGTTTGGGTTGGAAGGGAGCTTTGAAGAAGATTCTTTAGTTTGAATTCCCCTGGGATGGGCAGGGATACCTTCCACTAGATCAGGTTTTTTCAAGCCCTGTCCAACCTGGTTTGAACATTTCCAGGAGTGGTGCATCCATAGTTTCTCTGGGCAATTCCTTCTGGTGTCTTGCTGTAAAAAAATTATTTCTCGGGCCAAATCAGATGGTCTTGATTGTGGGTGTTTCTGGGGGCCTGATTAACTTGGAATTTCAGTTGGGCATGTCTGTTAAATAACAACCTCAGCACTTGCACTAATGTTACTGAAGAGATGATAAGGAGCTGTTTTCAGGGGTGTGATCACCTATTTAAGTGCACTTTTGAGCAGCACATCAGTGAGCTCTGGTGTGTGGAAGGCACAGGTAAAGGTACTGCACACATCTGAAGTCTGATGCGCTGAGGCCCACTGGGTCTCACCCCTGGAAGGAGATTGGGAAGGTGAGGGCAGAGCTGTAGCATTTGTCACATTCATATCCTGCTGATAGAGGAGGTGAGGAAAAAACAGAGGGGAAGAAAGTGGGGGAAGGAGGTGCTGGTGAGTGAGGTGACGACAGCAGGAGAGGCTTTGCTGGTGGTGGTACCTGCCTGGTGTGGGCCTTGGGTGAACCAGTCTCAGAAGGGCTCTTACACAAACACAGGGGCACAGAGGGGCTGCCAGCAGCAAGGGCCGCTGGTGTGTGAAGGCATCCCTTTTCAAACCATGTCTTTGTCACCTCCGATGGGCCAGTGCTGCTGCGTTTCCTCATCCCACAGAGGAACGTTGATTATTACTCAATTTTCATTTCAGACAAACCGCATTTTTAGTGCGACGATTTTTCTTTTATTATCGTTAGTGGAATGGGTGGAAAAGGAGCTCTAACAGATGTATGATTAGCAGGGCATGAAATTAAAAATGTTTGTGTACAAGGAAAAGGTTGTTTACTACCAAATTCCTCATTTGAAAATGAAGTGATACTAAGACTGGCAGTGTGATTCTGCAGCAGCCCCCCTGTCCTTTTCTGTCCCTCCCTCAGCAGCATTGGCTGAAAAGTACCAATATTTTTAATGTTAATTACTTTTATTAAAAAAATAATAGCACAATTGAAAAGTCAGTACCTGCCTTTGGAGGCAGATTGTTTAAAGAGGTTTTTCTTGTGCTCTGGCACTGATGGAGTCAATTCAAGAAAATATTTTGACTGATGTTTAAGCCCCACTGATTAGGCCGAATTGAATATTTTATATCAAAATTCATTTGGGTGGAAAATAAGGTTCTGATTGAATAATTTTGAGTGTGAGCATGTACCTGGGTGAATAGTACATATTGCCAAAATGTTGAAAAATTCATATTTCGAGTTGCTGCTGCTGCAGCATGTGCAGAGGAGTGCAGATTAGTATGTAGTACTCAGTTCTTCCCCTATTTTATGGGTCAGACTTGTAGTGGTTTTGCACAGGAATGGTTTCAGACTCTGATAGAAAGCTATCAGCTCTTAGATTTTTGTCTTAGAAGTGTGGGGATTTATACCCGTAGAAAATCTGTCCTTCCCCCCTGCCCCCATGATAATGAAGTTTTAAAATTTTCAGTTTGAGAAAATGATCTTTTTTGTTAGGAGCTTTGCCTGTGATGTGCAATTCTCAAGTACAGCTGATCTTCCTTGATTTTTAAAATTCTCATAGAATATGCTGAGTTGGAAGGGTGGATCAGGATCATCAGGTCCAAGTCCTGGTCCTGCACAGGACACCCCACGAATCACATGTGCCTGAGAGTGAATATAAAAGAACGAGGTTAGGAAGTGTGCATCAGAAACATTTCATTTGAGTTATTCTGCTGAGATAAGCCCAGTCCTACCTAGGACTGAACATTTCCCAGGTACTTTGAATTCTCATCTGTCTCATTCTTTGTCCCCTAAAACCTTTGTGGCCAAGGTCAAGGCTGACACTGGTTGCAGCCTGTTGGGCTGCTCATGTGTGAGGTTTCACCTGGGTGAGTGTTTGCAGGACCCAGACCTGCGGCATCATCCTGAAGGATTCTGCCCGCTGAGCATGGATGGCACAGAGCAGAAAATAGGAAGAGGGCTAAGAGATTGTTCCTGCACTCTGGGAACAATTGAGACAGAAAATTGCTTCCAGGATTTCTTCACTTTTCCACAGAGAATAATCAGCCTGTGTAATTCTCTGCCACAGGAAATACTGCCCGAATCTGTTACTTGAAGACAGCAAGCAAAGCTCAGATAGCAGCCTGAATACCAAAGGTGCTGCAGAGCAGGGACTGTCCCTTACTCAGGGCTGGTTTTGGTGTAGTGGTATTTTTTTGCTGTTTATGTCATGGGACATCACAATGGTGCAACCAGTAGGACTGATAATTGAATAATGGCTTAGAGAGCCAGGATGTTCTGGGTGCACATTTAGACTTTGGTGCCCTAAACAAGAGGACAAATTTGTATACTGAGCTTGTAAATGGAGTTTTACTTAGCCTGGTGCTTGGATTCTACACCTGAGACTGTGAGGGAGCTTAGAGCAATTCCAGTGAGCTGATGGGTGTCTGGTAATTTCAGTCCTTCTCTTGGCTCGTTTTAATCTTTGCTTCATAGGTGTTAGCAAATCACTACTTCTGCACCTTTATTTGTTAATCTGGAGGATGGGGAGGACTTGGGCTACTTGCTGGGGTTTGTGTTATGTTTCTGATAAGGTGTTTCAACCATGTGCTTTAGTCCAACTTTTAGGGGAAATTATTTACATTTTTTGAGTGAGAGTAGTTATGGCCAAATCACTACATGAGCATTATACCTGATGGGCTCCAAAATTTGATTCCTAAATTTCCATTAGTGGGTCATACTGGGCCAAAGGATATTGAACTGCTAGAATAGAAAGGAATAAAACAGAATGGAGTTGGTGTTTGGATATGGGCTCTGGATGTCATTGTTCCTGACTGTTCATCTGGCTGATGTTTGCTTTTGTGCAGTATTTGTCTGTGTCTGTGCTTCTGTGCACATGGGGAAAAGGAGGACAAATATCACTGGGGTGGATTAGCATTAAAAAATAGTTAACTGATCAAAGCCATAAAGCTTGTCCAAGTGAATTCTTCAGGGAAATAGTTTTGAATTTCCCAAGCAGCCGCAGGCCATGGAAGCAAAGCACTATCATTCAGAGATGCAAAAAATCCCCTTCTGTTGGAGTGTTGGACCTATTTGTTCCCTTTTAGGAGGGAATTCAAAATGTTTTCTTAATTTTCTTCTGACCAGCTCACTGCTATCCATCACGAGCCTTTGCCAGCTCTGCTCCCCCTCAGTTTTAACCCTCCACTGAGATCTCTATATCCATACTTAAAATTTTGGACGCCTTTTGGCTCTGTGAACTTTGCTCTTATAGACCATACCTTGTCTCTGAGCTCAAAATGTTGTAAAGGAGGGGCTAAGTGTTGTCCTCAGTGCCTTGGTGGAGGTGACAGGGAAGGTGGGATGCAGATGGAGAGTGATGCCGGGAAAGATCTTCCACACTTCCTGAAGGATTGTCTGGGGGCCCTGTCCCTGGTGCCGTGTTCTGTCTTGTTACTGGTGCTGCCCCAGCAGGAGCACCAGCCCCACCAGGTCTGCAGAGCAGGTGGGACAAAGGAGGAGGGAATTTCCTTTGTCTCACATGGAGGAAAGTTGTTTGAATGCTCAAAGTTATTGAAGTCTCATACTGAAGGTTAAGCAACCAGCCTCTGGGAATTGGGCACATAAATTTGCTTTATGCTTATGAAAGTCTCTTTCACAGTGTTTTGCTTTTTTGCTTCTGCTTAAGATGTAGAAAAGAATGAAGTGCTGGTGTATGGTCCATACACAGGGTATTTGGATGGTACGGTCATTAATAGGAATGAAAATTATACTGTGGTGTTTCAGAGCTTGCCAAGAAAAAAAAGAAAGGAAAAACTCTCAGAAGACACAAAATGCTTTGTAGCTGGAAGTGCCTGCTGCCCTGCAAGGTCTCAGCTGTCCTTTTCAGTCCCAGTCTTCTATTATTGAAAATATTTTTCTGCCTAATACCTACTAGCTTTTTAATACGGCTTAATTGTATGCATGCCCCCCCAAAAGAAAGCCACACATTTTTCTGCCTTTGGAAATGTTCAGCTCTAGGGCCCCCCAGGGAGGGTGTTAAGGCTGTGTCCCGGCTGCCTTTCAGGCAGAGAATTCCACTTTTACTTTCCTTCTGAAATTGGGAGTTTCATTGTTCAGAAAACCAAATTCTCATAATTTTCATATAACCACATTTTAAGTGTGTGTGTGTATATGTATATATGTATATATATATATACATACACATATATACATACACACATATACATATATATATCATTATCTTTAATCCTGTATCCTAAGTATATTCTGGTAGAAACTGAGGTCATCTTTGTAACGGGTGGGCAGTGCATGGAAAGCGAAGATGTGTCTGAGGGACAGGACTGTTGCTTTGGAGAGGGATTAGATGTTTGCACAAGTGTGGGCATGGTGTTCATGTGTGCCATGTACACACATCCTTGGTTTCTGTGGTAGAGCAGAGATGATTTACCCACATAGCAGGGCCATTTGCTAGGGTGAAGTCATCAGTGTTGTGTTCCTGAACCAATAGAGAGGTGCATCCATATACAGGATAGTGCAAAGTAAAAGGGAAGCTCATCCTTCTCCAAGGTTGTGATTTGGCCTCTGGTATAGGCCACATCCTATGCTCAGATGGGAGCAGTGCTATTGATAACATGAGCAGGAACTGAATCTGAAGCCCAGGGCCCTTCTGCACAGGGAAACCATTGCAAAACAAAGCCAGGGTGTGAATTTAAAGTGCAATAGCTGTTCCAGGCGTGCTTCTCATGTGGGCAGTCTTATTCTGCTCTGAGAGGGCCTTTGTGCAGTTCTGCTTCATCCAGTGCCAAAGGCTCTCTGAGTGCAGAAAGAAGAATGCCCACACAGGGAGTGGATAGCTTTTCCAGGCTATTTCACCAAGCTGAAGAGTCCCAGGAGATGCCATGTTTTCATGTCCCCATGAATGTTGCAGGAGCCTGCCCTTCATTCAGCTCCCTCTCCACTCAAGCTTTCACAGGAGAGCTCTGTGGTGGCTGTCTTCTGGACCCTGCCAGGTGCAGCATGCATCACTCATGGGGCTGAATTCTTGGGGCTGATCCCTGAGGACCTTGGTCTTGTCTGGGTGTTCCTGATGTAGCAGTTTGGCGTTCTCCATCAGGGCCATCAGCTCTTGTGGTGTGTCCAGGCTGCTGAAAACAACTCCTGTGAGAACGTGCCTGTGTTCATGTGTTGTTCCTTTTCCTTTGAAATTGCCTAGCAGACCTGTGCACTGGGTATGATCGTTGTCTGAACACTGTTGAACAGGGAAAAAAAAAGCCCATCTGTTCTACAAAGAGGCAGTGTAAAGAGCAGGCTCTGTGACTAAATAAATTCACATCTGTTTAGCAGAACCATCAAATGGTGAGCAGAGGGGGCCTAATGTGAATCACATGTTGAAACCACAAGTATGAGTGAGATGAGCTGCAAAAGAGAGAGCCTGGAAGTGTTGATCCATGTGAGCAACTGTTGGTTTCTCTCCTTATTCTTTGCCTCTACCAGTTTCCTGAACTAATGATGCAGAATAAAAAAGTCAGGGGTGTGCACATGTCTATGCATACTTATATGTGTAAGTTTGTATTCATTGCATGATTAATTAACCTTCCTACATTATTTTGAGCCATTTGATCATAACTTCAATTATGGGGTGATGAGGGAGATGCAGAGAAGAGACAGTGGGGCTGACATGAAGAGAGCAGGTGAAACTGTTCCCTACTGGAGGTGCTTCACAAAAAAATTGTCCTGGGGTATCTTGTTTTAAAAAGGAGATTGACTTGGAAGTGATTCCTTGTGATGATGTCTCCATCAGTGTCATCTCAAGGAACCTGATGGAGCAATCTGGAAGCTTCAAAGGGTAGGTTATGCCTTCACGTGCTCAGGGTAATTTCAAAATAGGTATCTGTGTACCAGTCCTAACAGACTCCATCTTTCCGTGGATCAATGGACTTTGTTGCTTAGATTTTCCCCTTAGTGTTTTAAGCCCTGCAGAAACAAAGGGCAGCTCAAGTTTCTGTATTGGTTGCATTTGCAGTTTATTTTTCTTTTGTGCCAAGAACATATCAATACAATTTCAAAACACTATATTTTGTGACTTGAGGCAGCAGTTTCTAACTTAAAAACAAGGAGGCTTTGGGGAGATACACATAGCTCAGGTGCTTTAGTGAAGGTTATTTGACTGGTCTCCATAGCCCCTTAGTGTCCATGCAGAGGAGCAAGCATCTTCTCTCCCACAGGATCTCATGAAAAGAAACAGTGATTTTAGGCTCAAATGTGGTTTCTTGATGCTGCCTTGCCTTTTGTCCTAGATATTTTGCAGCAAACGAGGCCAAACTTGTGGAAACAAAGAGTGGTGGAAGATAGTCTGTTAGATGTGATTTGCACAGACCCTGCTCTCCTGCAGCTCAGGCTGCTCTCTGTAGCTGACAGGGAGCTGTGTACAGCTCACCTGGGATGTGAGCTCTGCAGGAGCTGCTGGAGGTAATGAAGCACTTAAGGGCTGATGTGTTGAAGGTCCCCAAGGAATGATTAAGGTGTTGGCAGCTGTATTACTTGGAAAGAGAAATACGTGCATTACACAGCAGAGGCATGCTGAAATGCCTTTCAGATGCTTCGTTGTGTGTGGGAACATGCTTTGCCTCAGACCTGAGAGATAGTGGTAGCAACTATTGAAGGGCATTTGATAAATGGAGCTGTGTGTGCACTTACCAGCTGCAGGACCCAGCTGCCTGCCCCAGCACAGCTCAGAAACGAGTGGTTGCCAGCAGTGGCTAAAATGCAGCAGCATATAAAAATCTTTGGAGATATTAGAAGTTTTGTTCTTCCCTCTAAAAGTACCCTCTGCTCATGGTTAATTTCTTCTCTTCCATCACACCCTGCCAATTTTTTGGGAGAAAGTGCACTGAAGGTAAAAGAGAATCAGAATATTTTCCTGGAGACTGTCAGATTTGAGCTGTTCCGCATCTAGGGAACTGGTGTGGCCAGTCTAGTATGAAAACTCTTTAGTCACAACAGAACTTCCTACTGATTTTTTGGAAAGGGGAACAAATGATTAATTTGGATGGTCAAAACCAGAAGGCAGCAAAGTGATAGTGGTGGAGCAACTGGGGTGGGTTTTATAGCAGGATGAGATTGTTTAGCAAACTCACAAGGCTGGTGTGGATGCCTGGCTGGGTTGAACTTCATTGCTGGTAGTATGGTTTGAAACAGCTGGGGAATTATCTCCCAGAGCTTTGCATATCACTGTTCTTGAATGAATGGACACTGAGTTAAAAGGGAAGAGCCATAGTTTCTTGGGCTGGTGCTTGGTGCTTTTATGAGTTTCAAAGTAGAATTGAAAATCAAATTTCAAGCACTTGTCTTCTGTCATGAGTTTCTATTCAGAGCAGAACTAATGGTCCATGGATACTAAACCAGAGCTTTATCTTCATGCACTCCACAGTGTCACAATCAGCTTTGCCTTTGCTTTTACTATTCCCCTTCACCAATTTTCCTGTGCTTTAAGAACATCCCTTCACCCCTGCTTTTGAACAGGTGTCCTCTTAAAGAGCTGTATGTCATTATGTTATATGTCATGTTTATTGCAAATAGCGTAGGGATAGCTAACTCCACCTTGTGACCTACCCTTTATCCATGCAGCCCATGGCATGGTGGAGCTCCTCCAGCTTAGGCACCATCTCAAAATATGCCCTTTATTCTTTTTTATTTCTTGACAAAAGGATGTGGAGCAGGCAGTGAACACCCGGTCAAATATGAGTCCAATGTGTGCTGTGATTGTCAATAAAGTAAACTGCATATAGGGCTGCTTCAGGAGCAGCCTGGATGTAGACTGAGATGAGTTCTTGCTCACCTTTCCTCACTACTGCTGAGGCTGTTACCCAGTCCTGAGTGCCCCAGTTGAAATGGGATGGTGAAGAGGTGGAAAGAGGCCAGAGGAAGGTCAGTCAGGGCTTGAGAGCACTACAAGATTAGGCTGGGCGAGCATTGGCTTCTGTTTCTGGTGGAAAGGAGGCAAAGGGGTGATCCAATGGCAGCCTGTGACTACTGCCAGGGGCCTTCTGAACATGTCACAGCCAAATGCTTCTGTCCAGATGGCCAAATAAAGTGCTGTGAACATGCATAATGGATTGGGAGACTCAGCTGGAGAGCTGGGAAAGCATTTTCTTTGGGAAAATAGTGTAACACTAGTACAAGTCACCAGGTAGAAAGGGATTCTTCATTTAGGAGGTTTTCCAGGACAAAGCCACAGCAAGCCTTACCTAGAGTTGGTGATAATTTAGTCTCCTGCTAAAAGCAGAACTTGGTAGCCTGCAGAGATCCTCTGTCTTTCCTGACAGTACTGCAGGCTTTCAGCTTCTTTAAGGAGGAAGCAATTTGAACCTTTATTTTTGCTTTGTGTTGCAGAAGGGAGACAATAAAGTGCTTGTGTGTTGCTGATGTCAAGTCACCTGTTGTCATGAAACTCAAGAGAAATGTAGTCTTTTTTCTGCCTGTTTATACAAAGAGTTTTGTCCACTTTCTTACAGTTTTCATACACTCAAATATCTTGCTTCCTTTAGCAATCTCTCTGCAACATCAATTTCCAGTCATCTGGCATCTATCACTCTTTTGTGTTTTAAGATACAAGATTTGCCATAGGAAAAAGGATTATTTGCAAAGTGCTATAACCTGAGCTACCAAAACCAAGACACAGCTTGGTGCAAGGCTCAGGAAAATGTCATCCAGGGATTTGTGGTGCCTGAAGCTGTGACTTCCAGGATGGCTTGGGATCTGAGGGAGGAAAAGTTAAGTGGATCATCTGGGAGGAAGAGAACCTGGGATTAAAGATTTTGATCTTGGACACTGTTCCTGCCCATGAATTGATTTAATTGCTTGATTTTTAGGCAGTACAGTGTCAAAGTCTGGATTGTACTGCCAGCTCCATGAGCTGTCGGAAGGTTATGGTGGTGACAGACCCACACATGCTTCCTTCCTGAGTGGAGCCTGTTCTGTGCCTGTGTTCTGAGCTGCAACTCCTTTTCCATTCACAGAAATCCTCTTGATGGCTTGGGGTTCAGACTGCCAGTAGCAGATGTGTGTTCTTCCAGGTGAGGCAGCATCTGACTCTTCCTGCAATCACAGTGTTTTACAAGAGGAGTGAGGTGCAGGGAGCCCCATCATAAATACAAACCCCAGCTACACCCAGCCTTGCTGGGTACGACCTCAAACTCAGCACTTTTTCCTTGTTCACTCTATCAGTTTCCCACTGAGCTCATATCCCTGCTGTTTCTCCCCAGGCTGAGCCACACACACTGCTCTGCAGAGCTAATACAATTATCTGTGTGTCAATATGCTGCCATGGTCCCATTTGGTCCCACTGGGGTCTTGTTGATATCTCACAGCTGAGCTGTGTGTTAGTTCTGCACAATTCCTCCTTGTTTACAGCCAGCATCAGCATCCAAAGTACCTGAGTTTGTTCCAACAGCCTTAACCTTGCCAGTTCTTGTTGTCCTGTTTTCGTTCCACTTAAGTGGGACTCTTGATATTCCTGATTTCAGTACATCTCCATCACCTGGGAAGTCCAGTCCCTTAATAATTTTATTTGATGGATAAGCTCTGTGTTGCTTGGCAGTCCCTTGCTGAAGTAGGAAGCCAAGCACTGAGCTGTGCTATAGGCAAGACATTGAATACACAGAAGGAATAAAGGCAGCTTTTTTTGGCAGAGAAGTCTTGAAAATAAATTGTATGCAGGAAAATAGTATTTGTGTAAGGGAGCTCATGATCTGAAACTCCCAGAATAACCTTTCTGCATCATTCCTGGTTTTGCTGTCTCTTTTAATAAATTCCTCTCTTATTTTACATACAAATTTCTGAAACATGCATCTCAAACTTCTTTGTGGTACAGCAACATCCTCAAAAATGTGTAGGTCAAGTTATCAGGGGAAGAGACTATAACAATTGGAAGAAATCTGGCTAGCTCGGAGCTACCTCCTGGCTTAGGTCCTTAGGTTCAGGAATAAAATGTATTTGAGTAAGCCAGCAGGTCTGCCTTCTCTGTTACAATTGCCTTGGGGTTTGTTGTGACCACAAGTAGCTGTGGCCTTGGATTGGTGTTTTATCCAATATGGTTATGTTTGGAGTAGCTGAGGATTGTCTCATGCCACAGAAGCCAAGAATCAGCTTGCTCTCTGGTGAAATTGCAATGCAGTCATTAGAGTTGTATTAGATTAGATAGATCTATCTATCTCCAGGGAGCCAGTATGATCTCTTTGTTTCAGTTCACACAGACAAGTCAAGTTCAATTTATTGGGATTTTAAAGCCTAGTTTGTCATCTGACACCAGGATGTGACATGGCTGTAAAAGGAAGATCTCATTCATCAGCTTTTATGCATGTGTTTTGCAGCAGCAGCCAAATTCAAATAGCCAGCATCTAATCCCAAAACTCCTAATGCAATTATATTGGGAAAGAAAAGAAGTTTTATGTTTAGTTTGCCCTTCTACCTTTTCCACTACTGAAGCTGATACAAGAAAAATGAACAAAGAGGGAAATCTAAGGATGGATTCTTGTTTGATATCATAATTCTCCCAGAGGCAAGGTTTTGAAGTAGGAATGATTGCAGCATTGGGTTGATATCTGATGAACTATTTTCATGATGACATTAACGTTTGTCAAGCATCTTTGTACCAGAGAGACTGTTCTTTACCATCACACCTTTGCAGTTTCCGCTGCACACTTGCTGTCTTTCTTTTATGTCTCAGTAATACTGTAGAACTTGTAGTGATTAAGAGTGTAAAACGAAAGTCACATCTCAAACTGGCATGGATCTGGTGAAAAATAGATGAACTGTGGATGCAGCTAGGGGAAAAAAGTTACTTTTCAGGTATTGGTTATTAAAAGAATGGGCACAAGCTCTGTTCATTTGCAAATTATTGCAACTAGAAAATAAGGAATATAATGTTGCATTGCCAGTAGGTGATATTGCTGGCATCTCTGAAGTGGAATACAATATATTGCTGCAAACTGGAAGGAGCTGGTGAGTCTCTCAAAGGCAGGGAGGCAGTGCAGAGAGGCCTTGATAAATTAGAGGATAGAGCAGTCACCAGCTATAGGAAGTTCAGCAAGAAGAAGTGCCAGATTCTGCATCTGGAATGGGGCAACCCTGGATGGATGGATGGATGGACGGACGGACGGGGAATGAGAGCTTAGAGAGCAGTGCCATGGAAAGGGACCTGGGGGTCCTGGTTGGTGGCAAGTTGAACATGAGCCAGCATTCCCTGGCAGCCAGGAGGGCCAAGTGTGTCCTGGGGGTTCACCAGCCAGGCAAGGGAGGGGATTGTCCTGCTGTGCTCTGCACTGGGCTGGCCCCATACTGAATATTGTGGACAGTTTTGGGCACCACAATGTAAGAAAGACATGAAACTATTGGAGAGTGTCCAAAGGAGGGTGATGAAGATGGGGAAGGGCCTTGAGGGGAGGCTGTGTGAGGAGCAGCTGAGGGACTGGGTCTGTTCAGCCTGGAGGAGACTGAGGGGAGACCTCACTGCAGCCACAGCTTCCTCCTGAGGGGAAGAGGAGGGGCAGGCCCTGATCTGTGCTCTGTGGTGACTATGACAGGAGCCAAGGGAATGGCCTGAGAGTTAGTAGAGGTTTAATTGGATGTTAGGAAAAGGTTCTGTCCCCAGAGGGTGGTTGGGCTGGAACAGGCTGCTCAGGGAAGGGGTCATAGCACCAGCCTGGCAGGGCTCAAGAAGAGTTTGGACAAAGCTCTCAGGCACGTGGTGTGACTCTTGGGGATGCTGCTGTGCAGGGCCAGGAGCTGGACTTGATGGTCCTTGTGGTCCCTTCCAACTCAGCAGGTTTGTGATTCTTGAAACCCTTATGACTGCAGACAAAGTCACAGCTGTCAGTCTGGGGTTTTTGAGTCACAAAATAATTGATTTTGACCCCTCAAGGGATCTCTGGATGTCATCTGGGCCAACCACTTCCTCATACCTGGGTGCACTTGGAATTTAAGTGGTCTTCAGGAGGATCCCATGGAAGTTTGATTGAAGCTGTTAAAACCAGAATGAAATATTACCAGATTATATTCTTTGAGGAATAATTCATCAGAGCTCTAACTAGGTTTCTTTTTCCTTTAATTCCTCTGATTACATTAATGATGTCCCATAGCAGGAAATAGGTAAATGCTCTCAGTCCTGTTTAACTGAGGTGTCTTGGATTTCATTTACTCATTTATTTATTTTACTTTGAGGGAATTGGGATGAAGATACAAAACCTTGCCTTATCCAGGCAATTGAAATAAACTGTGAATCTGAGAGGCAGATTTGAACTTGCTCTAGCTGATACCTGCTATGAAAGACTACAGTAAAGCATTAGGAACTGTGCATAAACCATGTAAAATGGATGCAAGCAAAGAAGCCTGATCTTGAGGAGGTATTTGCCACAAGAACTTGGAGTCCACCTGTGTTGAGTTTGCCTAGGGTCAGGAGGGCAGTCACTGGAGGGTGATGGTGTTTTCCATTCCTCTTCATCACCCCTCAGAGTCTCGTGGTGGCTCTGTTGACTCTTAGAGCTTCACTGCTCACTGGTGGTAGAGGTCACACCAGCACCATGCACAGGATTCCCAGTGATCAAGGTTGTTCCTGAAACTTCATGATGAAGGTCAGGACTCGGTTGGGGGGGGATTTGAGGGATGAGCGTTATTGGGCTGGTTAATATTGCAGGAGTTAAATTTGGTTAGAGATGTTGTGCAGATCAGCAATGATTAAGGGAAGGCTTAATTCCCAAGGACTCCCAATTCCCCAAATCACATAAATTGCCATATGATGTAAAATTGATGAAAATAAGTAGTACCATATGGGAAAAGCATCCCAGGAGAACTTGTGCTGAATTTAAGTACCTATGGCACTTCCTATGTTTGGTTAAAGACCTCTAATAAAACCTGAATTTTGACATTATACCCTCTTTTGAAGGCCACAAGAAGTACAAGAGCATGGCTAGAGATCATGTGCCATAAATGAAGAAATAAATTTATTTAACCTTCAGAGGGGACCAGTGCCAAGAAAAACAAGCAGCTTTGGGAGTTTGTAAAGAGCAAATCTCTCTGGTCAGCCTCAGCCACTGCATTTGACTAATTAGAAGATTGGAGGTGAAAAGGACAAAGCAAAGGACTCTATTTTAGCAGGGCATTTGAGGTTTGTGATTTGGGGAATTTCAGGCAGAAAAGTGAAGACAAATCAGCTTAGAGGAGAGACATCCAGATATGCAGGTTGCAGCTCCAACAGAAAGGGACAACGGGTGGCATGATTTTTTGCATTGTGAAGGATGTCCCCTTTGTTTAGTTCCAGAGCCGTTCTTTAAAATTCATTTGGAAGGTGATGTAAAGTCAAAACTTTTCTCTTGGAGTCCTCTTACTTGGATGGAAGAGAAGAAGGAGTGGGGAGGATGCAGTTTGCCTTTCTGCACTTAGAGACAAACTCAAGTTATCACGGGAAGGTGATGCTTGTATTGTGTATCAGAGAAAAGCCCCAACACAACTTTCAGTTGCATCTACTGGCAACAAACAAGGTCCTAATTCCCTGTATCTGATCAATCTCTTGGCCTTAGGAGTAATGGTTCACTGTGCATGGGTGATACTAAGACAGAACATCATAGACCTACATGAAGGCAGTGAATTTAGGGAGGCGTGGGATGGAAGGCAGAGCAGACAGTCTGTAAGCACAGACGGTTGTTGCTCATTTTTTGTTAAATACTGTTGCTACCCGCTACGAAGCATTAGCTTAATTAACTCAGGGACAAAATCTTCTGTCTTGGCGAAGTCCATCAACATCCAAGGAGTGTTTGGTCCATGTTACAAATATGAAAATGAAATGGAGATTTATTTGGGTACAGTCTAATCACAGAAAAGCCAGCCTGTCTCAGAGATGAATGTACGTACCATTTCAAAAGTAGACAAATTGGTACTCTACCCTTCCATTGCTTATCACATATAAGGAGAAATTGACTTGAAACCCTCAGTTTTTTACCTTCGCTTCTCAAAGGTGAATGACATCCTGTAATTAAAAGCAAAAACAAGCTCTTATGCCCACACATTTGAAAAAAGAAAAAGGCAGTGAAAAACCCTTGTCAGGCTGTTATTACTGCATGGTATTATCTGCTATTGATATTCCTGGTCTGACATTTTTAGATAATGCGGTCTCAGCTTGGGATTCGTGGATTCCAGTTCCTCTGCTGTGGTGTATTCTTTCATGGTTAGAATTTTCTGAACTTACAGCATTAAGATCCTCCTAATGATAGAACCAGAGCCCACTGTTTGCCTTATTTATGCAGTGTGATTTCACTCTTCGCTCTTAATGCTATTTATCATGGTTAGTCTGGTCTTATCCTCTGCCTCCAAAAGTAGGTGATGACTAATGCTTCCAAGGAAGGAAGGATAACAGAACCTCAGGCGTCCACAGCTGATTTCAGTCAGGTTTTTGTTTTTGATATTATTCATCATTTTACCTCTTCTATTTTAAGTTACTGTTCTTAAAAATGGTCTTATGCCATCAGCCACCATTTTAGAAAAGGTAGTTGGAAAATTGAAGAATGTTCTGAGTAAATATACATGAAAGAATCAAGAGAAATCTGCCCTTTACAGGGAGTTTAATTGATACTTAATTTAAATGCTTTGGTTTGATTTCAGCAATGATCTGGCTGCATTCTGAAAGGATCTACGTAAGGAAGAGAGGCAAATCTGTAATGCAGATGACTAGAGCATAACAAAATGCAATGGTTGAAAGTGGATCTAGCTAAATTTTAAGCCAGACATAAAGAAGAAGCTGTGATTATGGTGCTTAATTTTTTGTCCAAACAATGTACCTAATGCTGTGTTGGGTTCTCCAGCACTTGCATTGTTTCAATTGAGGGTACATATGCTTTATAACAAATAATCTTTAGCTCAGCTGAAGCTTTGCAGAGTGGTGATCTGGGATGGTTCAGGGTTAGTCAAGATGATCAATGAGAGGCTTTCAAACAGTGACACAGAGAAGATTTAAGGGATTTTCTGGCGGGGATGAGGCAGTGAATTTGGGAAGGGGGTGTTGCCAGAGTGGTCAGTGAGGAAGGAGTCACAGAAAAAGCCTGTGGCAGTCAGATTGGGAACGGAGCTGTGAGCTGTGCATGACCAAGGATGGCTGAGGGAGGGTGGCAGGCAGACGTGCAGAAGGCTTCGGCCAAGGCAGAGGTGTGGCACTGACAGAGGAGCAAGAGGTGTCTGTCCCTCTGGGAGCATTCCCAGGGACATGGGCTCTGCTGACAAAGGCTTTTCCAGCCTTGCTGCCTTAACTGTTGCGTGCCTGGATCTACCGAGGTTTGCCAGGAAGGGGCTCAATGAATACAAACAGTGCCTGACAAATTTCTTGCTTGCAGCAGAAATGTGGGGGCAGCTGTAGATTTAATCTGTAGGTTAGCATTGCAGTGAAAAATAACTTTTAGTGGAAGATGATAGCTCAAAAGTGAAAGGTGTGTTTGCTGGCTGTGTTGCTGGCTAGGCAGAAAAGCTCTGCTGTTACCTATTGGGTGTTCCTGTCCAAGTGCAGGCACCACAGTGACACTCAAGCTGTGACGTGGGTAAGAGTAAGTTTAGAGTAAGGGAATTAGGCCCTAGTTTTCCTATGCTATTTTGGTTCATTTTGCACATCACAAATGTTCTGCTCCAAAGAGGCTCCTGATGGAAAACCAGGCAGTATTGCAAGGAGTGGAGAGAGAGCACTGGTGACTCTGGATTAGCCATGGTGCTCCAGCATGGAGAAGTCTGCTGAAAGGTGGGCTGTGCTTGTCTGCAAGCCACTGTCCCATACAGTTTTCCTTGCTTTTGGCCTTTTACCAGCCAAAATGGAGGGAAAATAATAGCAAGCTCAGAAGTTTACCTTCAGCTTTTCAAAAGAAATTAATTCATTTTCTTTTTCTGTGATCTTGCGGAGTAGTTAGGCTAAATTTAATTGAGTCTGGGTAGCTGAGGCTCAAACAGATGAGGAAAAGGGAACTTGCTGAAAACACTGTCAGGGCACAGATAGCAAAAACGAGTGGCAGTAAATGCTTAACAGAAAATGAGATGGGGAGAAAGAGGAAGAGAAAAGGCTAATGGGGAAACAATTAGAAAATACCACCATGGCCAAAACAAAGGCGTTAGAGGTTAGCTGAGAGGGAGCTGTGTGCCAGCTTGCAGTCAGCAGCTGAGTTACAGCACTGTGGTCTCCCTGCTCCCAAGCTGTCCATAGGAGCAGTCTGCTTTATAAGCTCATTTGTTGAAATTCTCTCATTGTCTTCAGTCGTGCTCAGTGCTGTGCAACATTGCTTCTGGAGCAGATATTCTTGGTTTGTGCATCACACAACCCATCCCTGTCATCAGCCCAGCAGACCATGAGGGTTCAGTGGTACCAAGGCATGCTGCCTCGGGGTTGTTAAGGAACATTCCAGAACAGGAATGGTGATAATCTAGTCAGTAATGGGATTTTTTTTCTTTAGCTTTGAATCAGCATGGAGTTAATGTCCAGGGTCTGAGGGTGCTTCATTGTAGCAGGAGGCTCTTTCATATTGGATGTCAAGCCAGAGGCTGAAAACCTGTCAGAATTAAACTCCAGGATGCTTTTAGGGTAAGGTACAGTCATCTTTGGATGTAATAACTCTGCAGAGTGCAGGCTCGTCCTGTTTAGCTCTTAAGGCTGACTGCCCTCATTGCTTTCTGCTCTTAAGACCTAGATAGTTGTCTGAGTTTTATTGCTGCTTTTACGGTTTTGAAGGATGTAGGAGGAGGAGGCAGCAGTGCAGGTGAATCTTACTGCAGGAGTGGCAGTCATTTTCCAGGTCCATAGGGGCTGCTGCTGGTGCTGGGAAGGGCCTGGCAGTGGGACCGTGGTTTGTGTGCCCAACCAGATCCATTGGGACTGGTCTCCTCTCCTGCCCTGTGGGGAGGACCTGCCTTTCACTTCTTGCTTTCAGAATGATGCTCTGCACTCTTACTGTGGGTTGGACAGCAGCCCTGTGAGGGAGAAAAGTCGTGTCCTTGGAGCTCAGCCTTGGATCCATCTCCGGACTGCTCCTGCCATGCTCCTGTCTGCCTCATTTCTAGGCAGCTCCAGTGCCTTTCTTTCACTGGTATTGGATGCCTAGTGCAGCAGGTTCACTTACTGGTGGTAGGAATTGTGAAACCACTGTCTGCACATCGAGCAGTCAGGCTGCATGGCCAGGAAGAGACAGAAGTGTTGGGACTGGTGCTTGGCCCCTGCCAGTTCCTCTCTCACGCAAGGAGTGATGCAGGTGGAAGATGATCAGAAATTGTAACCTCCTAGTGTTGGGTCAGACATTGGGGCTTAAAGTCGAAATTACTCCTCAAGCAGGAAGCTGTTTTTTGAAGTAAATTTCCTGGTAGGAATAAGCACACTTGTGTATCCATCAGTTTTAACAGTCATTGCTCTTAGCTGGAGGTGCTCACCTTGCACTACCATGTGGAGATCTTGCTCCTATCTCTGGCACTGATCCTTTTCCATGATGAAATCAAATCTTTGCTGATGGGGTCACAGGTTTTGGTAGCCTTAAGGGGTTCTGACACCAAAGCAGTGCATGGGCAGGAGCAACAGGGTGCTCAAGAGCTGCAAAATTAGCACTGACTTTTGTCTGTGTGGGATCTTCATTTCTCCATCAAATCTCAAATCCAGCTCCATTGGACCATCTGATGGTACAGCAGAACTATCATGGCTACCCAGCTAGTGTGGTTTGTGTGTGGTGAAAAACACTTGTTCATTGCAATTAACAGGATTTTTATGGGCAGCATTTTCAGCAGCATCCGAACCCAGTTCTCAAAAGTGATGTAGGCTTTTAAGAGGCCAAAGCCAAGATTTTCATAAATAAGTAATGATTTGGGCTGCCTCTGTTTTTTGTTACACAAGTCTAAAAGGAGTCTGGTTGTCAGGGGTTGTGAGATTCTGGCATTTATTCAAAATTGACATGCTTTTAAAATGTCTTAAGCTGGGCATTCAGAAATGGAGGCATCAAGAATGATTAGCTACTTCTGAAATCTGTTTTCTTAAAAGTCTGAATGAAAATCACTGGGGCATGGGGTCCTAAATGACATGTGAAAAAGTGCTAAAAGTGTATTTTGGAAGTGTGTGTGCCTGTCTGTGACTAGACTTGTCCCCGGAGCACCTGCACTGTTGTACATTAATGTACTCAAAAAGGCCTAACAGGGAAAGGCAAATACATCACTACTGTACTGAATGCAGGGTGGGATTGATGGGCTGCTTCAGGGTATCAGCCTGTTTCTGCTCTGGTTTGAAGAGGAAAATAGCAATGATTATTGCAGGTACCAACAATAGCCTGATCAGTAATTCTGACCTGCTGGGGAGAGAAAGACAAATTTGCATCTCAAGTCCTATGTATTAGGAACAACATATTTAAAGTTAAGCATGCACCAGTTAAACATATTTTGAAGGGTTTTGTAGGATTGATTTAATAAACCAGAAAAATAGTAGGATTGCAGCTGTTATTTCCCCAGCCTAAACTCCTAATGTGTGTGTGACTCTCTTTGTGTCTCCTCAGACCTGAAGCATGTCCCACCCATCCTGGCTGCCCCCCAAGAGTACCAACGAGCCTGTTGGCCACGTTGCTGCAAGGATGGAGACCACACACACCTTTGGCACTCCCAGCATCTCCGTGTCCACCCAGCAGACCCCAAAGAAGTTTGCACCTGTGGTCGCCCCCAAACCAAAGTACAACCCATACAAGCAACCAGGAGGTGATGGTGAGTATTTATTTTCTAGGAAGGAACCACAACTGCCTCATTCAGAGGAACTGACTGCAAGGCTGTTCTAGATTTGCTCTTTGTTGGTGAGTTTGTGAGAGCCTCCCTTTCTCAGGTCATTCAAATCAAGAAGGAGGTGAAGGCATCTCCTCCCCTTGCTCTGGCTAGCTGCCTTCCTGGAAGTGCAGGGCTGTGGGGGGACATGGGGACAGATCTTTCTCAGTTCTAGCTGAAAGCAGATGTCCCATGGCCAGGACTGGTACTTTTCAAGGCATTTTGCTTGCTTGGTCCCTGCTGACACATAATGATTCAAGGAGCTTGGGCTCAAGCAACCCTTTTCATTATTGGCTCTTTCACGCTTGCACAGGGGAGTGCTTTACAAACAAGGGGTTGATCTGTGGAATGTGAGTATAATTGGGAGTGGTAGGGCATAAATTTGGCCAGTAAGTCTGGAAGTGTTTTCTCTCCAGTCTGCTGGATGGATTGTCTTAGTTCAGTTTAGTTTTAGTTCTTTTCCTCTACTATGGAACCCTCTTGAATATGAAATAATTGGGAAAGTATTTGTATGGCCATTGCAATGGTCTCTGGAGCTGTTATGTCAGCAAAACAAATGCCTGCCAGTCACTGTGTGTCAGCCTCCCTCTACTTCTTGCTGTGAAAGTCCTCTCCAGATGAAGTTGAGCAGCAAGGGTGGGATTTGGGTTCCTGGCTTGTGGACACACAGAGGGGAGTGAGTTTCCAGGAGCAGGAGTGCATGGCTGGGAGCATCCCTGGAACTTGCAACTGGAAACCTGCAAATTGGTGCACCTGGGATGCCCCTGGCTGACAATGGAGAGCTTGTGATGGAACTGCATCAGAAACAAGTGAAGGCCAAAGATTTTAGGAGAGAGTGGTAGCTATTCTGGCCAAGCAGGACATTTCTATTTCTTGTGATTTACTGTAGATAGAAATGGGGGGAAGTTCTTCCCCTCCTCCTCTCCAGCCTTTCTCCAAAGAAAAGCTCAGCTGTATTCAAGAAAATGGCCAAACCAGCTTTTGTATTTGGTTTGGGATGCTCTACATTGTTCCTTCACCGCTTTTTCCTCTTTTATGTTGAGTACAATAAGATAAATATCACCTGTATATTTTTTCCTCTTTCTGCTCTATCTTTTGGAAGCATATACGTTTTCAGGAACACTACAGAGTGATGGAAAAGAGAAAGAAAAACAAAGCAGCATATTAAATCTTACACTTGAGTGATTTTCTAAAGTTAAGGACATTTTATAGGAAAGTTGGAAAAGCCTGATGAGTGTTTTGGGTATTTTTTGTCTGTCGCTCTAACTTCGGAGAATTCAGAACAAAAAAAGAAAATGTGTTGGAGGGGGAGAAGCGAAGTCATATGCACCTGTTCTGCTGCCTTCCATAACAAAACTTAGTGAGAAATAGGAAGGGAAAGACATTTGGAATTTAAAAAGTAAAAAATAATCCATTTCTAAAATGCAAAGAAAATGTCACCATCAAGTCAAGTGGAAATTCTTATTTTTCTAATTCTCTTGCAATTAAAAATAATAATGGAATATGGCCCTTTTTTTCCTAGGAAATCTGTTCTTGATCAGTCAGGATTTTTTTGTGTGAAAAAGGTCAGTATGTCTTAATTGTCAGTGTTTTAGTGATTGTAGGTCTAATTGTATGTGGCTCAGGAACATTATCACCTTCTAAAAAAGTCCTGTGTTTCTTGCCATTTGTGGAAGGAAGTTTTCCCAAGGAGCAGAACAGGCACTGCAGGCTGAGAAGGGGAGACAAGGCACTCAAACATTTCTCATTGTTCCTGGTCAGTCAGGCATTGCTGGGTCTGCTGGGAACCAGGAGACACTCGGGAGCTCCCAGGGGACTCTGTCAGTGCCAGTCCCTTGCCTTGTCTGACACTGGGCTTTTAGAGATCCCATCATTATCTGACAGGCCTGGAAGAGCTGAGGCTTGGCCAAGACCTGGTCAGAGGTAGGCTTAGTGATGTGACAACATGCCTGCAGCTTCAGCTAATCCTCTTGCAGAAGGTGACATGCTGCTGGTTGCTGTCAGCAGCCCGTGCAAAGCCATTACCATCCATATATAACCCTGAGAACATGAGGCTTCTGGGATCTGCCAGGCAAGGGCTGGGGTGAGAAATAGCTAGCCCAATGTACTTCCTTCACTTGCTACAGCTCCCTTCTCTCTTCCAGGCTCCCTAATTGTTTTTTCAATGACGTCCCTGATTTCTGCAGCAATAATTCAGCCTGGGAGATGGCTCCAGGCCCCACTGGTTCCCTGCTTACAGGGGCACTGCCATTTTGCCTCAGTTTGTCCTCTGTTGGACACAGATTTTCCCACCTGATTAGCTGTGAGTCTGTAGGTAGGGGAGTGGCAGCTTCCCCTCAAACCCCAGTGTGTTTTCATCCCTCCTACCCTGCCAAAGCTGCTTAACTGGAGGCCCATGGGCTTCCCATGCATCCTTCTGCTGGAGATGATAGGAGCAACAGCACTGCTCTGGGCAAGGGTTGTCCTGCTGCTATTGTTGGTCAAGAAGTGGCCGTGCTCCTCACAGCCTTGGCTGCCCCAGCAGGGTCACTGGAATTGGCTCCCTGCAGCCTTTGTAGTTCTGGAATCTCGCTGGGAGACTGGCAAATTCTGTTCCTGGTAATTTCTTCAGCTCATTGCTGTTAATGTTTAGGATGTGCATCCTCTGGCCTTGTGGTTCTTATTATTATTTTGTAGGTGTGTTGCTTGTATGTAGAGGGTCTGTTCAGCTGATCACATTAGTGGTTTTATTTCTTGATCATATTGAAGGCAGAGGGGAAAGACACTGGAGTGAAAGACTGTGGAGCAGGTGCTGTGTGTACCCCCTTCTCCCTCCCATCTCCTACCAAAGCATTTCCTTAGTGTCACCTTGACTTCAGTTTTACTTTTTATTTCCTGATACCTGCACAAAACTCAGCCAGAAGGTGCTGATTAAAAGCTGCTTAATGGAACTTTAACAGAAGGTTAGAAATGGTTACATGACTGAAACAAAATGAAATGGCAGCAGCCAACAGTTTATAAACAGGAACATTTTGCTGTGATTTGAAGCACTCAAGGCATGTGTTCAGACCACTGAAGTAGCAATTTTCGTGGTGCTGCCAGCCCCCCTCCATGCTGTTTGCCATGCTGAGTTGCTGCAGCTTGTTTCACACCAGATTTATCCACTCATCAAAGCAGAGACCATGTCTTGCTCTTGCAGGGATCTGCCTGGGGGCCCCTGGGTATGACTGCAGCAGTGGTAGAAGTAATGATCATAATGGTAATCATCATCAATAAGGCCTGAGCCCTGCTTAGCATTCTGCACAGGTCCCAGCCATGCAGGCAGGCACAGCCTGTTTGTACAGGTCCTTCCAACACCTGCTGTGGTCTGGGCTGTGTTTCTGGAGGATTCAGTGCTGCCACTCCCCAGTGTGATGCTTTGCAGGGGATTAACCTTGCCTGATCCTGGGAGGTGTGAGCAGCACAGTTCCTGGGAAGTGCTGGTGCTCATCATCTTACAGAGCTCCGTATTTACCCCCCAGAGAGAGGAGAGGAGAGCTGTTCAAGCTTGGGGAAGATGTTTATCTACAAGGTGGACAATTGTGAATTGGCAGGAAGTGTAGCTGCTGAGGAATTAGGCTGGAAATCAAAATTAAGTGTCCAGATGTCTGAGCAGTAGCTCTAAGAGTTTAACTGGGGTCTGGGGTGGTCTTTGGATGGAGCTAGATGTGTCTGAAGTTTGACAGCATCTTCTCTTCATGCTGGAGGAAGATGAGTCCTGAGATGGATGAGGCATCAACCAGCCATGGGTCCTGACAGTCTGCTTCTTATATATTTGGCTTCTTTCTCCATGCTCATGTCTTTGGTATTGCCTGCCCTCTCCCTCTTTTCCTCAGCAGACCCTGTCCAGCAGTGTGCACAATGGGTTTTGTCCTACACCAAAAATCTCTTAAAGAAACTAAGATTTTTCTTCGGAGGAGTTGGTATTAATTTTGTTTCATTTAAGAGCAGTGGATGCCCCATCATTTAAAGTGCTAAGGATCAGGTTGGACAGGGCTTTGAGCAGCCTGATTTAGTGAAAGATATTCTAGCTGATGGCAGGGGATTTGGATTGTATTATTTTTCAAGGTCTTTCCAATCCAAACCTTTCTGTGGTTGCCTTTCCTCCTTTTCCTGCCACTTACTTCTCTCTTGCTCTCCGGCTTTTAGACTTATATTAGTATTTCAGCATCTTCAACAGAGCTGGAGCCTTAGGGAAACACTGCCACACAGCTGTTTCCATCTATGCTGGGCTCAGGAAGATAGAAAGGATTTATAGCTTGCAGATGAAGCAAATTCCATCTTTGCCTTAGTTCCAGAAAATGGGGCCTCACCCTGCAGGGCAGAGTAAGGTGTCTGGTGTGGGGTGGGGTTGGTGATAGCTGATCTGCTGCCTTAGTGCCTGCTACTGTGGGGCTGGTGCTGCTGGGGTGGCACTGGGGGTTGTGTGCCAGAGCTGGGGGCTTCAGAAACGTGTAAAATCTGTTGTCAGTCAGAGGTGCTCAGAAGAGCCTGAGTCAGGGCCACTGGATGGCTTGGGAGCAGTGAGTGACAAACTTTGCAGTGTGAGTCGCCTTTTGGTTTGGATCCTTTTGGTGTGGATCCTTTTGGTTTGGATCTTGTTTTGGTAACCACAAAAGTTCTTTCCCCCCTTGGTTCCAAATGAAGCTCTGCAAGTTCAGCAGAAACATGGCTGTGCTGGAACAGGTGGAGCACAGTGCTGAGCTGGGGAGGCTCAGCTGGAGTGCAGGGCTGGGTTTCCAGTCCAGCATTCACGAGCACTGGTGCAGCTCCCTGGGGATTGAATGTACCTCCTCTGCCACTGTGTGCTGTCACTTGAAGGATGATTTCTTGGTGGTAGGGAAGAAATTGAGTCCATCCTTGCCTACCAGGAAGTGACGGAACATTGAAGGGCTCCCAGGAGGTCTCCTGCTCCTGCAAAGATGATTCTTTCCACTCCCTAAAAACCAAATCTGTCCTATTCTTGCAATGCCTGTTGTTTGTATGAACAGGACCATGTGTTTTTCTCAAGCTGCCAGAGACAGGCTGAGATGCTGCAGTGCCAGCCCTGGTTAGAAAGGGATGTTCAGCAGCATCCCTCACAGGGCACTCACTCAGTTTGTGGGGCTGCTCAGGGCTTGGAGACGCTTCTCTGTCACACTCTGGGGCTCTCAGGACATGCTTTACAAAATTAGCCATGTTAGTTTATGCTGTTGGGTACTTCTAAATTCAGTATTTATTAGTGCTGATGTCTCTCCTTCTAACTGCCATCCTTGGTGAATATACTATCTGTAGAAACATTTAACATGGATTTAATAATGGGAACTAAATGAAGGGATGAGCCTCAAAGCCATCTCCTCCTTTCTCCTTCCTTTCCTTGGGCACCTTTCAGATATGGTGAACAACAGGTCTCATGTGAAGGCCTTTGAGGTTTTAATTGCCTTTTTTAAAAACAAGTCTCCTTCAATTTACCTTGGTTGGAGGAGGGGACAAATGACTGATGAGACAAAGCAAATGAGCAGGACCAGCTCCAGGGCAAGGCTATGCCAGGGACACCAGTGTGTGTTCTTGAACCCAGCTGCTCCAGGTTTCCCAGAGCTTGACTCTCTGTGCCCTCCTCTTTTTCATGGGTGTGGAGGCTTTTGAGCACTGGTGAGTTATGTTCTGCTATGTCTGTAGGGGACTGGGGGCATGAACTATCAGGCTGTTTGTTGTTTTGCTGTTGTGTTGAGGGTTTTTTTTCCCAGGCAGATATACCTAGTGGGTTTTGTTTACAGCAGCTGCTATCAGTAGCTCTGTCTTAATTTTTGAAGCTTGGGTATGGATTTATTGGACTAGACACCATGTGTTATAGCTGTGCTGTTCCCTGCTCTGCAGTCTTTGACAGTTCATAGAAGCCAACAAGGTCCAGAGTCTATTCATTATTTGTATTGAGAGCCCTGAAAGAATAAATTCAGGCTGACCTGAAAGATTCTGTGGTTTTTTCATTTTTTTCCCCTGGTTGCCTGTGCTGGTTCTGTTCCATAGCAGGAGGAGTTCTCACCTGTGGAAGGGCTGAGAGGCAGAGGGATGTTGTACCTGCTCCTTGAAGTATCTCAGGAGCTTCTGCAGTGCTGTGCTGGTTGTTGGAGGAAGGCTGGGGTGCAGGCACAGGCAGCTGTCTCATCCATGCTCCTGTGGTGGTTTTGTGTGTGCACTGTTCAACACTAACATCAGATAATGCAATTATCCGGAATTGGACAGCTAGCAGGAGCTGGCTGTCTTGCATATGTTAGGAGTTATGCCTGTGGACCATTGCTACTGCCCAGATGAGGCATAGGAACACGTTGTTACTCCGAATTGAGTCCTGGGAGTACCAGAGTATTTGCAGTGGGATCTGCTGGTCCCTCTCTTGCTCCTCATCTCTGCCACTAGCTGAAAAAAAATCATTGATGCTTCATGGGGGAGGCAGTGTCTCAGTGGTGGGACAAGAAGATAGGCTGAGAGGTGCTCTAACACTTTTCTGGTCCCATCAGTTGCAATGGATGATGTCCCGTCCCTCACAGCACCGAGTTCATGGAGTTGAAAAATGTGGTGTGAATAGAGAGGTGACCTTGCTGTTGCAAGTCATCCTGACCACAGCCCCCATGTCAGTGCTTGTTTCTTAGAAAAAGCTGTTTTAAAGTGCATATTATAAACTTTTAAAGTCTTTCCTAATCCTTCTCTCATTTTTCTATGTGTTTCTTGTGCTGAATGAGATGCAGCAGATGAAGCAATACTTTATTCATTAGTGTTAGAACTGCATCATCCACAGGCTCTTACAAAACACAGCTGGTGGAAATGATCTTGAAACTCCAGGCCTCTTTGTGGTGGGCTTGCTACCTTCACACAAGAGCATTTAAAGCACAAGCAGAATGAGTGGGAAGGTGGGGGTCCCTAGCTGTGAACCAGTTTGGGGCACCCTTTTGGAAGTGTTAATTGATTTCTCTCGAAGGAGATTCCTCTCTCCTCTTGGTTAAGAACCGAGTGAAACCAGTTGGAAATGAGTGGTGGTTCTCATTTGTGTAAAACTGGGTTTAGACTGCCCCAAGCAGGCTGGGCCATGTTGAGGAGGGATGAGACCAAGCTGGTGCCTTTGTGCCTGGGCAGCGTTGCTCCACTCAGTAATTCTGAGTTACAGGCACAGGGAGTTTTGCCCAGCTGTCCCCAGCAGAGTGACCAGTGTCAGGACCTGGGAGTCTCACCAGTGGGAATAAACTGGCTCTGTGTGGGGCCTTCTGTCTTGTTAGCATTCATCCCAAAAGTTGTTTTGTTGGATAAGAGTGTCTGCATCTGCTTTTTTTTTTTTTTTTTTTTGACAGAGACAAATCCATAGAACTGTGTCTTGGCTTGGCTCTCAGGATGAGCATTTTCCTTTTGAAATTCCACTTCAGGGAAAGGCCTGGGAAGAATGCAGCATAAAACAAGTGCATAAAAACTGTTATTGAACTAGTATACTTATCTGTAGTTCACAAAATGTCAAGTCAAGCCACCAGGTTTTATTAAGTATTCTGACCATGTTTTGTTAGAATTACAAATATTAAATTTTCGCAGGCTCTGGAACACATTGCCTCTTATTTGGGAACTACTTGAAGTGGTGCCTAGCCTTGGGTTTCATTCTGATGAGTGAGCTTATATTTTCTTAGTTATTTGGTATCATAAAGCAAACATTGCACTTCTCAGCAGGTAGATTCTTAATTTTTTTTCTGCCCGGACTATTTTTTCTCATTTTCTTTTCTCCTGTCTGTCTGTTCTTCCAAGAGACTATATTTAATTTTTCCACTTCATTATTTCAAACATCAAATAGTGATTCATCTTAGCAGTGGCCTGTTCTGTGAACCACAATGGTTTGGGTAGAAGAAAGAAAATGGGCAAAAAAGGGAAGGGAAAAAGAGAAAGAGAAGACATTTCTGACACACTGAAATGGAAGGGAAGTATCATTTAATAACTTGAATTGCAAACGTCTGTCATCAACCATATCAAACCTTTTTTTAACAGGTAATGTTTGTCCTGTATGTAGTTTTACAGGGCTGTGGTGCCCAGTCCAAGCAAGAGAGCAATGCTAATGCAGAAATAGCTTGAATTCAAGCAGGCAGCACTTGTCCCTTTTATTTTGATCTGAAATGTTAACATCCTCCAGATGCTAGTCTGTTAAATAATAACAATTGTTATATGATAGTTAACAGTCTAGTAATTTTTTTTTGCCATTCTTCACACAATGCTGCTCTTCTACTCACTGGAAACTAACTATTGCAGTAAAGGATTATATGTATGCTTTTCCTTTTCTCTGCCTAAAGCTTTTTTATTTTGCCAGGCTGAGTCCTGCTAAATCAGAGCAGCCAGTAAATGTCTCTTGGATTATATTACAGGTTGGTGTAATAAAAAGGTTGGAAGAATGAATGAGCAACTTTTGAAGCCACAGAAGCCGTACCTGTGGCCAAAGAGCAGGCATTTCTAGCAGTGAATCCTACACAATTACAATTTGGACTAAATATACCAGGCCTGAAGTGTTTGTTGCTAAGCAAGCATGTTTAGATGGACTTGGCACAGGAGGTGAGGGTCTATGAGTAGGAGTGAGAATCCTGTGGCTTTGCTTTGCCTGGGGAGGGAGATTTTGCAGGAGATGAGCAGGGATCTGCTCTAGATCCTAATAAGCAGAAAGTTTCCTACTATCTGAAAATTCCCCTTCTGACTTCTTCTTTAACCAGCACGCACACTGCAAAGTCACAGCTGTGGAGGAAAGTGCAGGAATGCTCCAGGGGGCTCAACTGGGGATTTACCCAAACTATTTGAGGAGATGAAGTGCAAAAGACTCACATGTCTCTTCCAAGTCTTAATTCCTGTGATGACAGTGACTAAGGAAAGGTTTTGGTTTCATCTAGATATGACCCCAATCACAAAGCCGAGCCTGCTGTTGAGGGCTGGTGGGTAGAAATTGCACTGTCACAACAGCTGGCATTTGTTGTGCCAAGCATTGAATTTATGGGAAATGACATGGAGATGAGGAAGGAACCTGTGCTCTGGGTCATCTCTGTTACAAAGCCCACTTGAGAAGTTTTATCAACTGGTGTTTCTTAATACCCTGCACTGTCTGTGGTGTGAGGATGTGCCCAGGAGTCCTGCCACAGGAATTGTCCTGAGTGAGCTGGTGGGAGGAGAGGAGGCCCTCAAGAGTGTGAAAATGGTACCAGAACAGTGGGGGTAAGCACAGTCTTTTGAAAGTAGGTTTAATAGAAGAAAGTATAGAAGTTTGAAATTTATGTTATAAAAAGTGAGCATGATGAGGGTTGAATTCTTACTAAGTGGGGACTAATGGTCTCTGAGGTTGGTGGCCCCATTCTTAGAAAACCAGTTCTTCGGTTCTGAGCAAAATCAGCTTTCCTCAGCTTTTTGCCCCATGTACCCCTCAGTACAAGCTGTCAATTTGTGCTCCAAATTTCCTATCCCCTCCACTGGCTCCATCCCCTATTCTTTTTTGCAGAGGATGCAGTGCCAGGCTGTTGCTGCTTCTGCATGAGCTGGGAGCCTCTTGGGCATCCCAGTAGCTTCCCTGGGACTGCTGGACACCTACAGCTGGATCTGTTTCCAGCTGCTTTCCTTATCCACAGCAATCCATCTCAGCTCTTTGCAGAGAGACACCAAGAAAGGTGTCAGCTCACCTCTTAGCCCCTCAAGTGTTACAATGGGCTTTACAACGTGCTGTCAGACCCTTCAAGGGAACGTTCTGACCCAAACTATGCTGTGTATTTGCAAAGTTTATTTTTCAAGAAGGTAAAAAGGAGTAATCATCATTCCTAGGCCACTTCTTAGGAAGGATAAGAAAAGGAAAGTTTCTCAGTGAGGATGCAGTAACACCATTCTGGCTGTCAGAGTGAAGCACAGGAGGTAAAAGTCAATTCTTCTCCCTTCCCAGTCCTGTGATTTAAAATGTTTGAACGTGCACTTCAGAAGCTGGGGAAGTAAAAGCCCCCAGTTGTGCCTGGAGACTCTCCAAAGGCCACGGCGAGCGAAGGGGCTGCGCAGTGTTAATACAGTCCATCATTCTGTAACAAGGCCGATGTTCTTGTATGAGCCGTGTCAGGCTGTTGTCTGCACGCTGTCTTTGCTGATCACAGTAATCGGGTCATAAGAGAGGGAGAAGTAATAGCACGTCTCTTAGCAACCAGCCCCAGGAGAAAGAGAAAATTACTCAAACAGACTATCCAGCCAGGGAAGTAGAAAGATGAAATTTTCTGAAAGTCTGTCGGAAAGTGCTCAGGGACATAATTCTTTTATGTGTGAGATCCTTACAGGCTGGATCCAATGGTATCAGACGCTTTTTTTTACCTTGTTGTCTTTCTGGTAAACTTTTAGTTTTAATTGGCCTCTGAAAAAAAAAGGGGGAGAACTCTGTGAAACAGACACATTTTGAAAACATAAGGGACAGATTTTTTGTATTTTTGACAATGCCAAGGAGGAGGGAGGGAGGGGAGGTCAGTGTGTCTCAGGCAGGAGATGGGGGGAGCCTTTTATCTCTGTGCGAGTGCTTTGAATGCTTCCCGTGTCACTGCGAGCCAAAGCACGTTGCTGTATCTGCCAACGCTGCAGTGGCATGTGCAAAACAAACTTGTTGGGTCTCCATTGCATTGCACAGGGTGTCATGTCTCATGATTGTCACAGACCGTGAGCTGTGGTGATGGACAGCTTGGCAGAGAGCTGGACCCGAGCTGCCCTCCCCGTGGCTGAGAGGCCAGGCAGGGCAGGTACTGCTTGAGTTCCTGCCAGCAGCTTTTCTCTCATTATCCTGATTTTTTGTCCTCATCTAAGCTACTGGTTTGTGTAAGACACGTAGGGGAACATCTCTGAGGCCTCTTCAAGGACCATTTGGCCAATGTTGACCCCGGTCTCAGAGGGAGGGCAGTGGTAGGAGCAGTCCGGAAGTCAGAGTAATAAATTGAAGCAGTTGCAGCTTGTGTGTGGGACGGGGACAAGTATGTGTGTTTGTATCTTATATTTTCAAAAATTTATTTTTCATTCCAGAACTTGTACTTCTGTGGCCAGCTGGTCTGCAGTCCTCCCCACTGGGGCATGCTGGCTGCTTAGGGAAGGGGACCTAGCCAGGCATGGTCTGCCCACCCTTGCTAAGAAAGGCCATAAATCTGTGTATGTTTAATGGAAAGAAAGTGAAATAGTCTAAAATGGTTGTGAGTGTCCAGATTTGTGGTTGCATCCTTAAAACTATTGCAGGGACAAAATCTTTCTGAAAGCTTGGCTCAATCCCTGGCTTTGAGGAGACATAAGGGCACTGTTGCATGTGTGGAGGGGAACAGGCACTGATCCAGCTACTAGTCTGTGCCCTTCCTCTGCTTTTGTGTGCTCTGTGATACCAGGGCATGTCTAGTATACACAGGGGGACCAGCTCACTCCTGCAGGTGATAGTTTGACTATCAGTAACAGATCTACTTGCAGATTCATGTGGTTTACTGCAGGGTACAGCCATTTCCCCAAATGGGGATCCTGGACACTTGGGTAAAAGGTTTGGGCTGATCTGGACTGTTGTGGTTGAGTTGTTGTTGGTACCTGGGTTCATTCAAGTCTTGCTAAGGAGCCTTGGAGACAGGGCTGACTTCAGTGTCTTATCCTGGAAATAATCTGCAGAAGAGAGGAGACGAACCCCAACCTTGCAGCTGCACGGAATATCTTAGGAGCAACATCTACTACTGTCAAAGAAAAGTGAGATAAGGAACACTATTAATTGTGACTTCTTCCAAGAAAATCATAGAGACTGCTGCTTTGCTGTCTTGTCAAAAAGAAGAAAGACTTTTTTTTCCTTAAAAGTTTAGTAATTTAATAATTCCCTGGCTATTTTTGTGAGTACCAGTAAGTGATGTTCCCTGGAAATTTTCCCCCAACTCTATAAATACCACCCCAGGGCTTACAGTAGTGACTCACTTTGGGAAGTCAACACCGAGCACTTCCTCACACAGCCTGGCAGCCCCCCAGCCAGAGCACACAACTTCTTCAAAACTGCTAATTGGTTGTTAATCTGCAGTACAGTTGGGCATCTTCTTGAAAACTGAATTCCTGTTGCTCATTCTGACCTTCCTGTCATGTTAGAGATGATGGCACAGGGGGCAGAAGTGGCTGAGGCACAGTTTGAGTCTGGAAAGTTGTAATTGGTATTTTGAGGTGCCACCTTTTCTCTGGATAACAAGCTCATTGAATCACCCCAACTGACAGATAGATGAAATGCTTCTAATTGCCATATCTCACTGTCCTGGGACCAAGATTATCTCACAGACCTTGCTTTTGTAATTGGGTCTTTTCTTTCTTCCCGTTACACTTTTGACATCACTTTTGTACCAGCTGGGCACAAATAGAGCCATTTGTAATTCTTTGTGTGGTGCCCAAGGAGAAATAGAACCTGGCTTACTGAATAAATTCTGCAGGCATGGGGGGAAAATTACACTGGGAGCTCAGGTCTGACCCAGCTGTCTTACCTAAAAATCACTTTATAAAGACAAGAGGCGGTGCACGAGGGAAGTGTGAGTTGGGTAAAATCACAGCTGGTCTGTATCTCCTCTGGTATCAGCATGGACAGGATACCATGCAGTTGTACCAGATAATGCATGAAGCATTGCAGTATCTTCCTCATCTTCTGCTTAGTCCATTCTGTGCCTTAGATTTGAATTAAATTCGCAATTGATCTGTTCTTGTTAACCTGTCCCTGCCCACAGTGATCCTGCAGAGTCTGACACTGTAACCCTTTCCTACAACCAAAAAATCAGTTGTGTTCGTAACAGGAGAATGCTTGACTGACTTCTCTGGGTGCATCAGGCTCCCAGCCTGAGTGTGTGTGTGTGTAAAAATGGGACACAGGCCCTCAAGAGGGAGAGATGACCTTGTGGCAGCAAGGGCTGGGGGATCTCTGGCTGCCAGATCTCTGGGTTTTGTTCAATTGTTTACAGCCCTTAGTAGGGTCAAGAGTCTTTCAGACTCAGCTGCAGGAACAATTGGTTTGGCTGAACCTGAAAACTTATGATAATTAAAACATTTCTTCATGCCAGTAACTCATACTTACTGGATAGACAGAAAATACCTTAAATTTAGCAGCTAATCTGACACAAGGGATGTGATGCGTGACCACAGCTGAGATATTTCCTGCAAACAGAGTTGGACTTTTTAAACAAGAAACCTCCAATCACCACAATTCCATTCTGAGTATATGGTGTTTTCCTGACATATCATGGAGACAAGCTAATGGAGGGTCCTTTTGCCTTTTTATGCTTTCTCATGTGTGGGGAGACCATATAATATTCCTGTTTCTGGTGCACATTTAGCACTGTCTCTTTGCATCCAAAAGCGCTCTGGCTAATGATCCCTTTTGCCTCAGTGAGAATGTGTTTTGTAACTGCAGCAGGCAAACAAATAAAAGAGAAATAAAGTAGCAGGGTGACTATTTTGGGAGATGAGCTTTCGCTTGGTATGTTGATTTTCCAAAGAGATATGGCACATCCAGTACCTCGTGAAAGTTGACCATCCAGCATGGCATGGGACTGTGCAGTGGGAATATTCCATTTTAAGACTGTTGGGCAAGACATGGGCTCATGTTTGATGAATGTTGCCAACTATTTGAAGTGCTGTGAATTCGACCTGTGAAACTGGAGGCGGAGGTGACACAAGTAGGAGAGTCTGGACCTAAATGTCAGGGCCTAAAGGTCACTTTTCATCAGAGCAAAGTGCAGTTGTCACCACGAATGTGGGGCTGCAGGAAGGGCATTGTGAGGCTCCTTGTCTGTTTGATCTACTGCTACTTGACCAAATATGCTTAGTTTACACTAAGGCCAGAGGGGTTTTTTTTTTTCTGAAAAACCTGTCTAACTAATGTGGTTCTGATCTTAGGACTGAAACTCCCCTTTTTTTGGCTCCTTTTGGGCTTTTTTTTCTCCTGTGTTCCAAGAGCCGTGAAGAAGTTTCTGGGCATTTGGACAGTGACTGAGATAAAACTGAAATCAGAGCTTTCTCATGCAGCAATTCTGGCTCCATCATGCCCAGAGTAATGAAAGCTCTTTATGAGAGGAGCTGGAAAACTCATGAGGCATGAGAAGGAGCAGGAAGATGCATCTTACTTCTCTAAGCATTTAATTGCGAAATCTTTTCACTGCTTATTAAAATGATTAGTCAAGACTATTGGAAGGCAGTGAATGTCTATTTGTGGGAACTAGGGAAGGATTGATTGTGTTAGATTTCTTACCTCCTTGTTTTCTTTCTCTATTGCAAATGGTAAATGATTAAAATGAGGGTGTATTTTGAAAAGAAGGTTTCTAAAGAGAGCTTGGAGGATTCTGTCCTTGTTTGTTAATTATTTCATACAGAATGATCAACATTTGCAAGTGGCCAAGAAACAACAAAGCATTTGTTTGCTGCTCCCAAAGCTTTAGCATGCTGTTTGGGAATGGAATCTTGGTTTTGTCTGGTTGTCCCTCACTCAGTGGTACTGCAGGGCACATTTCCCTCTGACACTTGCACAGCCTGGTTGCTGCTTGGTTAGACTTCTCTGAGAGGATTTGTATAGAAGAAGACCTGAAGCCAGATACTTCTTGTCAGGGGTGGCCCACTGGAGCTGAGAAAAGGCACAGCCTGCAAGGAAATAAAACACTTTTAGCTGTAGCCAGTAGCTCCAGTTTTCATCGGGAATAATCTGCACCGAGACGCAAACGTGTTTACTGTGAAAATGTCAGTTTTATATCGCCATATCAATGTACTTTTTAAATATTTGTTGGAAAACAGGAGAATGGAGTTTTCTTTCTTTGATTAAATATTTTCCTGCTAAGGTTTGGAAGCTGTGTCCCAGGGGGCTCATTCACATCCTGTACTTGAGCTGTGGGCTGATCTTCTTGGGCACGGGATTTGTTTCACACTTGGCTGGCGTGTGGAGATCAGGGACTGCTGGAGTCTCAGTGGGAGCTGTGGCTCTCATGTGAGTGAGCAAGTGGAGTAATACTGGCAGCACTGTATTATCTTCAGGTCACCCTATTGACTCCAGTGAATGTCACTGATCACAATTTTGTCACTTCCTAGTCGCTCTGTGTGTGCTGGTAATGTTAAGAAGGCATCTTAAGCCCAAAGGGGGTTCTTACTGAGCTGCTCAGATCTTAGGAACAGGGGCATGGTGCTTTCAGTGCAGGTGGGCTGGTGGATTTGTATGGGGCAGCTGCACAAAGCGCTTCCTGGGGGCTTGGGATGTTGCTTTTAACATAGTGGAGAAACCTGATCCATTTCTCATCATCCTGACATGTTCTTCATCGACATTGGTACCTGATGAACGAAGCATTGCCTCTCAGACTCCATTGACACGTCGTCTGTTGCCTGTCATCTCATAAATCTCCCCGTGAAGCTCTAAGTAAACACCCCTGGGTGGAATCAGCAGGTCATTTTTGTGGCATTTCTTGTCAACTAAACAATTCATTAAAAATTTAATGACTCTTACTCTGGAGAGGAAAAAAAGAGAGCTGGCGCCTGCCTTTCAAGTTTTTGTCTTGTTTGGTGATTTCTGTTATATTTTGGAGATTTTTTTGTATTTTATTTTGAAGGAAATCAGGTTGATAAACTAAAAGAAAGCAATCTTATTACGAAAAGCTTGAGTGCTTCTGAGAACATTTAAAACAAGGATGACTAGAAATGACCTTTCCATCCTGAAGCGAACTTTGAGCGTATTCTCCCTTTGGCATTTCTAATGATAGACTTTCCATCTGGTCTTTGCTTAAAAGCTAAGATGCAGCTTGGGTTTTTTCACATAAAAACTGTACATACTCTAAAATTAATCCTCTTGATCATTTCACTTCAGGGAGAGGAGTGCAGAAACACTGGGAATATTTGCTTATTTTTGGCAGCTCCAGTCTTCCTGAGAGCAGATTCCTTTTGTCCCAAATAAAGTGGATTCTGATTTTAGGGAACCCTGGATTTCCCTCTGCTTAAATTTGGGGAGATTATACCCTCTAGAGGAGATTTTTAATGAAAATTGAAGAGCTGTCAGTGGCTCTGGTGGGATCTGAATCAGTGGGGAGGGATTTGTGGTTACTTCAGCTACCCTGGGCAATACTGTAATTTCTAATGCTGGGAATTCCCTGCTCCCAGTTTCCCATAGTGATTCCCCAAAGCTGAATGTACAAGAGGGAAATCCTAGCAAAATGAATGCTTCAGGGAAGAATTGGGGATCTCCTGAGAGCTACCAGTGCAAACATTTAGCCTCATTTCAGCAGAATCTTTGGGGAAAGTTCATAAACCAATCCTTTTGCTTAGCAAGGCATTCCCATTCCAGCAAATGCCTAATTTGATACATGCTTTGTGAAGGCCCGTGGGACATAACATTTAAGAATGCACTTGAACTTAAGAGTGTAACTGAGCCCCTGCTGCATGCAAGCACGTGCGTGCAGGAGGGGAATGTTTCTCTAGATCACATGTAGGAACATCAGACAGCAGACTTTTAATATTTTTTTTCTTCCCCGTAATGCTGATTGCCACTGAATGTGTTTCCTCTCTCTCTGTTTTTTTGGGGTTTTTTTTTTTTTTTTTTTTTTTTTTTTTTTTTTTTTTTTTTGTTGATTGGGTTTTTTTCCCTTTTCATCCTTCTATTCAATGAAATGCTACAAAAATACCTGTAGGTGGGAGATTACTGGTGAGCCATCCATTCCTCAAAATGTTTTTCTGGTGGGAACAGCCAAAAGTAAGTTTGTTAGCACAGTCACATTTCTATCAGCGCTGCATATGTGGCATGCATAGAAAACAGATTTTCTGAGCATCAAGGAGGCTGCAGAACGGCAGATGTGCTTTGGGGCTTTTGGCAGGTAGATACTTTCTGAGGGTATTGGCATTTCTGCTGCAGGTTCTTCTGGTGACCAACTTTATTAAAACAATGGGAGGGAGAAAGGATGTTACGGATAATGGAAGAGAACAATTCTGGCACACGTAGCTTCCTCTTCATAAAGCTGTTTTTCCCTTGAGGCAATATATCTTGCATCTTATGGGAAGGAAATCTTACAATATAAAAGGAAGTCTGAACTGCTTACCAGTGAATTTAGAAGCATAGCAGTTGGATTTCTTTCATGAAGAGATAATATGGGGCCTGTTCCAGTATATTAGGGAAGCTTTTTTAAGATGCTTCTCCAAAAATAGGAGGACTCTGGGAATCACTTCTTTAAAATAATATTTGTGGGTGGCTTATGTTAATATTCGCAGAACCTTGGGGGATGTGTGCTCAGCATAAGGAAGGTGTTCAGAGAGCAAGAGCAGCAGCAGTGTAGTATCTTTAGGCTGCAGGGCAGGGGAGGATGGCTTTGTGTTCCTGGGGATGCCTCTGACGTGGGCTGGCGTGGTCCGAGGGCTGTCCTCGCTTCGCGCTCCTGCAGCAGCTCCTGAGGGGCTGTTCTGCCTCCAAGAATAGCTGGCACATGGCAGTGCTCTAATTAGGCTCGTTCTCCTGCACTGGCAGTGACGTGCCTGCTGCCCGCTCTGCTGCCCAGAGGGTGCCCCTCTCCACGGGCAGCTCCCCACGGCGCAGCGCGGCACGGGGCTGCCTCCATCCCAAGGTCTGCAGCTCTTCAGCCTCACCCCAGTGAGAGCCTCACCCTTTCACTACCCCAGATTGCTCCTCTGTCTTCCCATTCTCCACAGTTAAGGGAAAGCCATGGAGAGAGAGAGCATGGAGAGATTTTCTGTGAGCAGCACAAAAGCTGAAGCGCAGATAACTTCAGTAGGCATAGCCAAGTGAGGGTGTTTTATACAGACTGTAGCAAACTGAAAACAGTAAACAAAAAAGGGAAAAAGTGTCTAGAATCCTTCCAAAGAATTTCTGCAGAGTACATAATTGAAGGGGATCTTTTTGATAAAGGCTAAATTGTGTATGGGCATGAAAAATTCATCAGGGAATTTAAACCATTTCCAAACCACATAAAACATTAAACATTTCAAGCTCAGGAGTAGCTTGAATATGGCGTACATCATCCCAAGCTTTAAGCAGTCATCTGATTTTTCTCTTGCAAATGTTAAATATATAGTAAATGAGAGCCAAAGTAGTTTTTATTTGCTTTCTCATGATGACTGTGGAGCCTTGAAAGGTTTTACTGGCTGACCTGACACATACCTTTGTGTATCTCTCTTGGCTAGATGATTTTAACTGCAGTATTTTGAAGAATGAGTGAAGCAGATACCAGTGCTGCAGTCACAGTGTCCCATTCTGTGCTTGTGATGAGCTCCAGCCTTGGTCTTTTGTATCAGTGTGTCTCAAACTAGCCTTCTAAATCCAATGGAATTAAAGATTTTAATCAATCAAGATGCTGATTATCATGACATGATGTGATATGTATTGCCCAATAAGGATATGGAGTAAATCTCATAGTCTTGTGAAAGTAGAGTCCTATTCTTTAAAAGGTCATCAACATCCACATTTAGATTTTGGCCAGACGGGTTACTGGATTTTAAAGCTAGGTCATGCCTGTATTTTTAAATACCTAATTTGTCCTATGTGTAGAAATATAAATAGTGGCCAATTTCAGAATATTCTCAAATGCATTCTCAATTGCTTCTTATTTTCTTGACAGCCCAGGTGCCTGAAAATACTGTGTTTTCTCTTTAAATGAAATTGTTACTCACTTGAGTGTCTTTCATCAGGGAAATCTGACTGTCATTGTTTAAATCCTCTAGGAATGAGCTTTGCTTTTGCATAAAGCAGTCACCTTGGATGACTGCGTGCAGCAAGTCATGCATTACAAAATTGCAGTGTGAGTTTTCAAAACCTGCTTCTCTAGGGTTTCATGTAAACACCAAAGGAGGGTGTTTCTGCTCTTCTCTAGGAGAACACTCAGGCCGTGACTCAGGTTTGTCTCTCTATGCCAAAGATGGCCATGGAATCATATCACAGAATCATCAAACGCTTTGGATTGCAAGGGACCTTAAAGAACATCTGATTCCACCTCCTCTGCCACAGGCAGGGACACCTTCCACTATCCCAGGTTGCTCAAAGCCCCATCTAGCCTGGTCTGGAACACTTCCAGGCATGGGGAGTCTACAACCTCTCTGGGGTATTTGTGCCAGTGCCTCACCACCCTCACAGGAAAGGATTTCTTCCATGTATCCTCTATTTCAGTTTAAAGCCATTTCCCCTTGTGCTGCCACTACATGGCCTTGTGAGAATCCCTCCCCAGCCTTCCTGTAGGCTCCCTTTGGGGACTGTAAGGTGTTCTTGGCCCTCCTTGGAGCTGCTCTCTCCAGGATGAGCAGCTAAGCCTGTCTTCTTAGGCAGATATGCCAGCCCTCTGACCATCCTCTAAGGAAACTGTGCACCCTTAAATATCTCTGTGTGCACCCTTGCCGGGGCTGAGAATGTGCTTTCCCCTTGTTACACTGTGAAAGCACCACATTGGCAAGATGCACCACCACCTTCCCATTGCTTCACTTGGGGCTCTAAAAAGGCAAAAGGAGTAATTGTAGCCCACAGAGTCTGGGCTCTGTCTTTGCTGTGATTCATGAAGAAGATAGAGACGTTGGCTAGAAAATTCTCAGACCTGATAAGCAACTCTGAATGACGTAGGTTTCATGATTCATCATAAAGCCTCAGCACACCGGGCATTTCTGTGCATTAAAATAATTTCCAAGCAGTGAACCTTCCTGGTGTCTCTCTGGCTGTTTGCACTTGCTGATAATGTCAACTTGGAAATCATTCTTCCTGCATCATCTTCTGTCTGATGGAGGGAAAGGCCTACTCTTTCCAGCTCACTGATAAAGCAGTTCCTGCCAGGTGGTGAGATGGACCATCCCCTCTTCTCCTGTGCTGCTCAGCACTCTCTCCTTCCCTTCACTGCTTCCTGTGGAAGCACGAGGAGATGTGTATGTGACAGTGGATAATCACTGTCCATCACCACTGCCATCAGCAGCCCTCCAAGGGTGACAGAGGCTTTTGTCATCAGAGAAGATTTATCCTCTTCTCGCCCTCCTTGAGCACACACTCAAACAATATATCCATCTTAATTGTTTTCTGAGAGGTTATTAATATTGGAGTGAGGATTTAGAATGAAGATCAGTCATTAATCTGAGAAGGATAGATTTGCACTCTCCTGTAGCAAAGCTGAAAAAGAAATTAGAACAAAAGAAAATCTAGAGAGCTTCCCCACCTAGCCTAATTTAATTTTTTGTTTAACTAAAATTGTCCCAGTAGCAGTTCTGAGGGAAAACCAAACCTGAGACTGAAGATTTCCAAAGACCAGCCTAGAAACTGTAGCAATATGTTACTACAATTTGTTATCCTTTTTCCCCACAACATTTTATTTAAAGAATAAAGTCTCTGGCTTTTCAAACAAAACCACAATCTTAGCAGAGGATTTTAATTTTCTTCCGCATTATTCCTTTTAACAATATCCACAAATATTTCAGTAATTTGTTTTCTGTCGGTTAAATAGAAAACCTTTAATTCAGTCTGGGAGCAATCTCACCCAGGTTTCTCTACAGCAAGTAGTGCTTTTGGTGTGGTGTGTTTCATGGCAAGGGCACCCTCTCAGTTGCTCTGGGCTGATGCCAGACCCTAATACTTTTTCTCTGGAAGGGAGGCACCGTATGCTGAGCAGAGTTACTGTAAGACTGCTGGTTTTATTGACTGCTCACTCAGAATGGTCAGAAGGTTAAAATATGTGCTTGGGTAGCTACAGTGTGGTGGCCATTCCTGCTGGGAATGCAGGATGGGAGCCACGTTCCCCCAAAACCAGCACAAGCTCCATGCTGCCTCTGTTTATCCCTGTTTGTATTCTGAGCACAGGCAGTCTGCCTGGGTCACTCTAGGGAGTGAATTCTGTTATCATCAGTGTCCTGAATGGGAATAGGATTCTCATCCTTGGGAAGACCTTTGTGTACCTCTGTTATTCACCTCCTCCTTGCTCATTTTACGAGCTCCTGATGGGAGATGCTCTGCCACCTCTTGTTTTCCCCACCACAGTGCTCTGGGCTCTGACTAGACAGAAGAATGGGGTGGTTCTTGGTGGGAGATTTTGTGGAATATGGAAAAATGCATGTAGTTGCTTGTCTAAAAGGTCAGTTTAGTGTGTTTTTTTCCCCTAACCAGTTACTTTATTGAATTATGCAAAAGTGTAAATTTTAAAGCATTTCTTGTCACATTGCGGCAATAACTGCAAGTATAAATGGGAATAGTAACTAGGGTACTGGAAAATGGTCTTTGGTGCAGAAAGCTTTGGAATCAGTGTTTCAGTGCACAATTCATGTCAAAGAAGAGAAAGTCTGCATCATTTGTCTTCTTCTCTACTTTCTTTGTTACCAAGAAATACAGTAGAAAGGATATAGAGCATGCAAGCATATAAGATACAACCCTCCTTCTTTTTTATTTTCTTTTGATTTTAATCCTGATTTTGTTCCATGTTCTAGCCAGTTCACATGGGACATTTCTAGTAGGTACCAGCAAAAGGAACCCAACCACCACTATTCCATATAAATATATATTTCTATACATTTTTTGTGCAGTTAGAATCATAGAACTGTTTAGGTTGGAAAATATCTTCAAAATCATCAAGTCCAGCTATTAACACTGCCAAGTCCATCACTAAAATTTGGATATGCAACATTGCTATTTATTTTGAAAAAAATATGATAGAGGTGAATTCTAGGTATCTAAAATTTAATTTTATCTTAAATTATCTTCAGGGATTAAGGATGTAATTTACTATTCAGTGTTACAGCAGTGAATTAGAAGGCAATTAATTTTATAGCAGAAAGAAAATCTAGATGCTTTTCTGCTCCTGAGTAGCACTGACTAACTGCAGTGGAAGGAAGAAAGCCAGTGCTGTTTGTATTGGTGTAAACAGTGAACTGAGATACATTTGATGAAGACACATTTTGCTTTCATCTTCCAGGTCTGGATGTTTGTAAGTGTGACATTGGTAGGGGGGGGGCAAAGAGAATGGGAGGACCCAGCGGATGAGTGACCCAGTTTGAAAACTAGTCCATGGGGATTTGTTTGATCAGCTCATCTGAGTGCTGCACTTGCCTTTCCCGCTTGGTGGTTGTGCTCCAGTCTTTCAAACCAGGAGCAGAAGACTCAGTGAAGAGAACATCCTGAAGGGAGGTTGACCCCCTCCTCCAGGAATGGTCTGCTTATGGCAGTGGGTTTTGTTGTCCCTCTCCTTTGCATGCTGGGCTAAGAGAATGGATCCAGTCCTTCCAGATGTTCTGCAGCACAGGCCACTGCTGACTCTGAGGCTCAAGCCAAGGCTGCAGCACATGGGTTTCCTCTGTCTGCTCAGATTGCAACTCGCCCCCAGAATGGGAAAACAATACAAAAACAGGCATAAGCAAAGATAAATCCAGCATTGCTTAAAACTGTTGGCTGCAGCTTCCAAAACTTGAGGAAGTCCCTTGGTGGTGAAGAGCTCTGTGAGATGTTTTTTTGTGATCTGTGCAGTGTTTTGTATTTCATCACTAGGGACAGAGAGGGGTTGGTTGAAGATAAGATAGGTTGTGTCTTAGGGACATGGTCCCCATCTTCCCTGTCTGCTACCTCAGGGGAGAAGGCTGACCAAATAAACAGACTCATTTTCACTGTGCTTTGCAGCAGTAGCCAGGGGAAATGAGATCCTAATCCAGTAGCGTAGTTAATTTTTTTCAACTCCTTCAAAACAGCCCTCTAATAAATTAATGCATATGTCAACTCTTGTCAGAAGCTCTTAGCAATGAACAAATGGGTTCAACACCATAATCTAATAAACGAATAGATAACCTGTTCCAGTTTGTTCTGAGTGAGGTGGTGTTTCCCTTGTTGAGATGTTTCATGGACCCTTCACTCTCAGAGGAGAAGGATGGTATGTAGGGATGCAGCCCATTTCCTCCCCAAGACAGGGTTTTCTCTTCTGACTTAAATGCTCTGATTTTCACTTGTTTACGCGGAAATCTCTCTATTTTCTGTCATTTTTAAAAAAAAATTCATTCAGAATGACTTTTGTCCCCATTATTGGATCTGAGCAGCTGCAGCTGCAAGTGAGATCTCATTGTACTAGTTGCTGCACAAGTAAGATGAAATCATGCTCACTTCTACAAATAAACATAGCAGACAAGGCAAGGGAAAGCTTTTCATGCTGGTGGACAGAGACACAGTGGGGTTGTGGCATCCCCAATACCCTAAAAGAAGTGTATGACAGGGAAGAGTGCTTAGAGCTTTTTTGTTAAATCTTACGGTTCTTCTTCTGCCTTCTATTTTAGCACAGATTTTTACTGAAGTTTTAAGGTTCCATGGACTGTTTCTTGCAACAGTTCAGCTTCAGTCCTTCGCTAAGCTTTGGTGAAGGACCATTGCGTTTTCTGTGGGTCACATCTACGGCAGAGAGGTTGGTGTAGGACATTAGATGGAGTGCTGTGCCCCACAGTTGAATGGAAAAATAATATTAAGATTAAAATGCAGCCTTCTGTCGACGACTTTGTAAGCCTGATGTGTAGGAAGCTCTGCTGATGTGCATGTGGGAGGACAATCCAGCATGGGGCTGCACCTGCCTGCTCCCTCTGTGCCACCACTGGGGCTGCAGGAGCATTGGCTGGGATTTGCTAGGAAGGATAGCACTTGGTGCCTACAGCCACCATCTGAATGGAAACAATCTCATAAAAAAAACCCCATTGTTTTCACAATGAGGGGTGTCCACTGTGGTGAAGCAGCTGAGATTTTGCATAATTTGGGGAACTGAATCCTTATCTCCTTACCCTCGTGCTAATTACTGCCTTTGGGTGTTTTGAGAGGGAGGTCAGTGAGTTGTGAGTGAAGGGGTGGAGGGGATTTCCCACATTGGTGACCAGAGCTGGAGTGAAAGCTCTGTGTACAGGGCACTAAAGACAGCATCTGTTTGTACCAAATTAAGCTGCTCATTAAAAGCTGCACCACTTGCAGTGAGCATGACAGAGCGTGCCTGTGCTGCTCCTTTTGACAGTCATAAACTTGTGGGCACAAACTTGCAAGGGGTCCAGTCCCACTGGCTATGCCTGAGTGGTGGTAAAACCCAGTTACCTCTTGAGAGGGAGTAAAAAATGGCTTTTGAGCTGCTGCCTGAGCTCAGCCCCGATGTCAGAGCAGCCAGCGCTGGATCTCCTCGCTGGCACTCTCCCACGTGGCTCCTCTGTCCCCACCAGAGTCTCATCTGCTTCTCCTGAAAGCTTTAGTACCTTATTCTGGCTCTAGTAGCACTGGAAGAGGTCCAGAGCGATTCCAGCAGAGCTATTTTGGATTTGCATTTGCAGGAGGAATTGTACCTAGAGGTTTTAAGCTAATCGCACGGTCATTTTTCCTCTGTATATTTAACCACTGAGGTTAATTAACATTTCAAAGTTTCACAGGCTGCTTCTTCCATTATCTGAGCCAGCTGTGGTGAAAGGCAGTGTGGCAAGAGGGTGGTAGTCTGACTGGGGTTGTGCAGATTGGAAAATTGCTGGGAATTGTTTCCAGTGAATCCCAGGGGTTTAAATAGTTGGATGGCAGGGTGAAGGTGGAGGTGAGGATGAGTAAGCTGACATGGTACACATTTCCTATTGACTTTCCATGTAGTAAACAAAATTACCAGATGATTGTTGGCATGTGGTGGGTTTGGATTTTTTTTTTTTAATTTAAGGAGAATATTTTAAGCAGGACTGCGATGCATAGTCCTGAACTGTAGGGGACTAATGTTCCTGTTCTCCAGCTGGGAGAAACTAATTCAACATCTTGTGTTGTAAACACTCACTCATTTTAACTGATTACACCTCCAATGTTCCTCAAATCACTAAAATTACTAATTGCTATTCCTTACACATCAGAGAGTGAATCCTGAATAATTAACCCCAAATAAAATTAGATGAATTGGCCCTTTTAATTAGAATCCCTGCTGCTGTTTGTTCTGAGCTTCCTTTTCTTACTGTTAAGAGACTTTTAGAATGATTAAAACTGTTTAAGACTTAAACAGCCAGTGACCTTTTAATACAATGTAAATCCATAAAAGCAATATTTCAGCTAGCAGGTGGTGAAGTAAATTTTCAGGGCAACTACCTGACAGACTCAGTATTCCTTTTTTAAATGCTGAGGATGAAATTAGCCAGTGTGGGGTTTTTTTTCTTCCTCATGCTTATTAATACAGTAGCTGATTAGCACAAGTAGTTCAAATGGTAGGATTAGTGATTGGTAAGAGTGGTAATTTAAACAGCGCGTTGGGTTGTTGGAGCTGCTTTATTTTAGGAATCACAGGCCAATGTGGTATATTTAGGTGGATTGTGGAGCTGGTATGCCATCATGCAACAGTTTCCCCTGCACTGACGTGGTGTCAGTGACTCCCCACAACATGGCTGGGGCCAAAACATTATTTTAATTATGTGTTTTTCTTGCCTAGTGATGTGTTAAGTACAGATGCTACAGGAAAACGTTTACTTTGGGAAACTTAGTAAAATGTATGTTCACACCTAGGAGGCACCAGGTCACATCTAGCTGAAGTTTTCTATAAAAATCCTGTGGTGTCACTTTGCAGTAGGAAGTTTCCCAGACCGTGTGGTAGTACTGGGATATTCTGCAGGCTCCTGCAGTGGTCACTGTGGATTGCAGGTTCATGGTATCCTCTATCAATAGGATTTTAGCCTAGTGCTCAATGAATTAGGGTTTAGGTGTAAATCTCAATTGTTTCAATGTCAAAAGCTTTGGCTTTCTGCAGTAGAAGGTAAATACTTCACCAAGCAGTGCCTCTGTCTGCTCAGTACTTTGCCAAATGGAGTCTGGATCAGAATGGAAACACATCAGTGGGGTTCACTCCATCACTATCCTTAGTCTGGTCTCTGAGTCAGGGCTGAACTGTGTTTCTCAGGTGATTCAAACTGATTCTGAACCAGCTTCAGAATCAGAAATTATCAAGATTATAGTCAGAAAGGATTATTTTTGCTGGAAAGGAGAAAATTGAAATCAGCATCTGACATATATCGTCATCAGATGTCAGCCAGAAGTCTGGGAAGACCAGTGTAAAGCCAGTTTTTTTTTGTTTAATAGGTTTCATTAACTTATTGTTTCCCTGAAAATTATGGTGTTTTGCTTCTTCATGTTTCTCTGTTTTTTCCCCCCAAAGTATCTCTCTTACTGAACATGTGAGCCCTTCTTCTAGTCTAGAAGTTTCAAAGCCGCAAATCTTCATGTCTAAACTACTGTGTCTGTCAAGGGGGGAGGCAGTTACTGTGCTACAGTTCATTTGTTGGCTGGCAGATATATCTCCTGAAAACAAAGACTTGAGACATGAGCTTGATCCAGCAAAAAATGAAGTGCACTTAAAATTTTAAAGGTTAGCCTGTAAGTGAGAATGGTGTTTGCTGTATGAGGCAGGATGTTTTTCTTAGCTCGTACTTGTACCCAGAAGGCGTCAGGCAGGCAGTGGCAAAGATTTTGTGAGTTTCTATTCACCCTGACAGGTTTGTGCTGATGTACGTGTCTGTTAGGGCTTTGAACAATTTTATATTTGTGTACGTAAAAGTGTAACGGTGAAATTATTAAAGCTCCTTAGTGTAAGAGGGGAAATTTTGGGGTGGAGAGGAGTAAAACCTTGCAAGTGCAACTACAATGGCACAGATTTGACTGAAGCCAGAAGCCAGACTGGGGCTGGGAGGCATCACTTCTGCCAGTGGCTCTGCTATTGCTTCCCACCATAACCACGATGGACTCAACTAATTTCTGCCTAATTACTTGTATTTACACCATACAATTTTCTCTTGCTCAGGGTGGGCCCGAGGGTGGGGTTTTTATTACCAGGCTGGCAGTCCCATCCCTGCTGGCTGCATTGGGTGATGCTGCAGTGCAGGAGCTGCACGGGTGCTGAGGGAAGAGCTCAGGGCTGTGGTTTCACAGCACGTTGCGCCGCTGCATCTGAAATAACCGAGCTGGGCATGTGTCTCACTGCACAGCTCCTTCGTAGGTTGACTCATGGTCTGCACAGCTGTATGAAGGGGGAATGAGTAGCTGGTGCAACAAGGACTGTTTATTTTCTCTTTTTAAACATATGGTAACAGGTGGAGATTTCTCATTGTAAGAGCTGGAGGCAGTTTGTGTCTTGGTGTGATTTCCTACCTCCATGGAGAGATTTGCCATTGGAAGGCAAGTCTCTTTGCCTGCCTTGAAGTACAAATTGCTTTCTGGAGGTGCCTTGATACCTCTCTGTTGACAGAACTCAGTGCAGTCACTCTCACAACCTGGAATACATCCAAGTGTTCAGGATGATGTCAGGTGAAAGTCAATCAAAATGCTGGTCTTGGTGCTGAACAATAATCAATATTAATGAGCCTTTTGCCCATCTTATTCCTTATTCACAGAGGGCCAACCTGGTTAAATCAGTCAGGAGGGGGTGAGTGCTCAGGGTGGGATGTGTCCTCCCCCAGCCCATGGGTAACTGGTAACCCCAGTGCCCCATTCTGCTGTGGCTGCCAGTGTGCAGACCAGGGACAGTCCCTTGCCCAGGTTGCTCCCGCCTCGCTCTGTGACACTGAAGGTGGTCAGCAGTGGCTGGCAGTGATGTGCTCTGCCTGGACATGGACTTCCCTGCCTCCTCCCACGGCTTGTCTGGCTCTGAGTAAGTGAAATCTGACTTGCAAAGCTCTGGGGGTGAGAGAAGACAAGGGTGCACTGTAGGGACAGTGTGCCTGAAGGGAGTGTCAGCTGGCTTTCAGGCTCTTTTCCTCTTGGCTCCCTCAAACCTAGACATTTTTCTTCCCCACATCATCTAAAATCATTATGCTGCTGAGGACACAGATTTTGGTCATTGCATACTTCCCTCTCTGCCGGAAGGAGACTTCCAGCAGTGCCAATAATAATAATAATAGTGCAGGGACAACTTTCCCTTCTGCATCCAAGGGAATATTCTCCTGTGAGTGCAGTGGGAACAGCACTGGGTCCTGTGGCTGTGTGGGAAAGAGGAAGGCGCAGTGGCAGAATAAATAACTAAAGCTGTGAAGGAGAAAGATCCGTCTGTTCACAGAGGACCAGGAAAAGGCCAAACATCTGCAAGGTCCCCCCAGTTCATCAGGCATCTGCTCTCTGCTTCCCAGTCTAAAAACCTTCCCACTAGTGGGGAGAGTGGAGCCAGCAGCTTATCTAACACAGGATGGAGACAGCAGAGCTGGGCTGGGATGTGGTGGAGCCAGCTGTCTCCTACTGCAAAGAAGTGTTTTCTTCCAAACTCTAGGAGAGAGCTCTTGTCCTTCGCTCCTTTTCTGAAAAATCCTGCCAATGTTTTTTTTTTTTTTTTTTCTTTCAAGAGGAGTGGGTCTTCCAAAGGGGCAAAAATGGTATTTTGTTTATGCTTATTCTAATGATTATTGTTAGATACAGACTCCTGATTATGCAGAAAACCTGGCCCTTTCCCTGTCTCATCTCCTCCAGCACATTCTCTACCTTGATTTTCCTTAGGTGTTTTGAAGGATTGTAATAAAGCAAGAGCGTCTGACTAATGTGCTGTGCAGGGAGATCAGTCTTAGGCATCGGAGCCAGGACTGACTGAAAAACATCATCTAAAGCATAATCTTGAGAAGTCTTTGTTCACTGGAGTTGGATTTGTTTGCAAAATCATGTTGGCTGGTTGGAGGGTCATTTACAGAGCAAAGGAGAAAAGTTTAAGAAGCACTCAAATCTCCCAGCATTTTTTAGAACTAACCCCTAAGATATTAATTTCAAAATCTCTTTACTTTTCTTTTTATTTGGTATTGTATTTCACATTATTTGAAATAAAAGATTGGATTAATTATCAGGCAATGAGGAAGATACTGCAGATATTATTGGACATAATTTTTTTAAAAATCAATTCTGAACTCTATAATAGCATGAGCCAGTGGGTTTCATGGGATTTTATGTATTGGAGCAACATGATTGTCTTAAATTAGTTTTCAGTCTGTTGTTTTTGAGCATCTGTATTTAGGACAATACTTTCTTAGGGATTCAGAAGGGGTTTTTGAGTCACATCCATGCTCATTTTGGGTAAAATGGGAAGAAATTACTTTCCTGTTAAATAACATCTCTGAAAGTCCTAGGGGAAGTTTGTGTCTTTCAAGAGTAATTCAAAATAAAAGAGAAAAACTTTCAAGGGCTTCAGACCCATCTGCTTCCCATGGCAGAGAGCTTGAAAGTGTTTTGCTGGCCGTGCTGCCCAGCTGGTGCCCGTGCCTGCTCTGGGCTGAGCCTAGGGCTTCAAACGTGGCACAGGTGGCCCAGAAGGCTGCAGGTCACAGGGGTTTGGCTCAGCCCTTCCTGAGTGGTTTGGAGCTGCTCCGTGGCATTTAGGGGTGCTGCTGAGGCCTCTGGCCTGGACGCAGTGGGATGCTGCATGGAGATCTGGAGGGTCAAGCAGGGAGCTCGCATTTCCTTCCAAAAGCAACAGTTCCTATATATGTGAGATATCACACTTTTATTAATCTGAAACCTTCCATCCCAGATGCTGCACACACAAGAGCCAACAGCAAACAGCTCTACTTGCAGCATCAATCTTCATAGGAAGAAATAAAAACATACCAAAGTGGTCCAAATTGCAGGCAGCTGCCTTCCCTGGAGACAAATCCAGTGCTAATGGCAAATGCTCCTTTTCCACCATTAGGAGGTGCTTTCAGAGCTTGCTGTCCTGCTCCTGCAGCCTGTGCTGCTCTGTCCTTGATTTTTTTCTCCTTTCTGGTTCCACATCCCATGAAATTCTCAAGGAGACCTTCTCTCTGCTCCCACCTCCCATCTCTATGCCAAGCTGGATGGCTTCACAGCCAGTATTTGCTGCTTTGTCTTCCCATCAGCACTTCTGGAAGATAAACATGAGCAAGTTGTATTCTAGAAATTTTGTACATCAGCCCCCTTGTAAAAATCCAGGGTTAGAGAGGTGGATTCATGTGTGCTTGCACCTGGCCCATCATGTGGCTGAGAAGAGCCTGTGATCTTCTCAGCAGTTCTTTACATGAAGCTATGAAGTCCCTATAAGAAGAGGAAAATGCAAAAAGTGTATCTGCCTGCCAGCAGCAGGGCTGCAGGAGATGGGCTGGCCTGGATTCTGGGCTCCAGCTCCAGCCCTCTGTGTGTCTTTTGCAGCAGGGAATCCCTGCTTTTGGACAGCTCTTGATGCTGTCTTTATAGGGATCAAGAGGATCTGGCATAGTTTAGCACATGAGGGAGGTGAATTGGATGGGGTCCATTGCAAGGTTAGACACAGGCTGTTCATCAGTGCAAGTTCAGTGGTTGCCTGGGCTAGGTTTGAGATGTGACTCGGGTCTGTGGAGCTGCTTGTGGGTGCCTTCAGGCTTTGTGGCACATCACCTTTTGCTGTGGAATCTGAGCACCCCTAAGCCATCTGCCAGTGTTACTGAGCTGTGTAGCCATTTCCTGAAGCAGTGAAGGGTGAAGCTGAGCATTTAATGGTCAAATAATGTGTTCTGTCCTGCGCCACAAAACCGATGGGCAGAGCTAAGAGTATTGTGGAGTTCCTCCTGATCATCCACGTCATGATGTGGAGACATGCTGCTGAGTTTAAATTCTCCCATTCTCTCTCCTAGGGGACTTCCTTCCTCCCCCTCCCCCTCCTGTGGATGACCTTGGGAACATCACATCATCACAAGGTGCCTTTCCCCCCCCACCCCCTCTGGATGATGTTTCTTACAATGTACAGGTAAGAAGACAAGAATTTTGTCATTTGTGCAGAACTGATCCAGAAATTGTGGAAATGAATGAATGATATTACAATGAGGTGGCGAAGTTCTGGTTAAAAATCATGGGTCAGGAATAAAGAAGTCAGCTTTAGCAAGCTGTGTTTCCCGAGCAGGGAGTATTTCCATTCAAAACTTGCTGGGCTATTAAAGGATTTTTCCCATCCGGCTTGAATTAGCAGACTGATTGCCTTATGTCGTTGTGATGGCGGATGGGAGTGGAACCTTCCCAGAATGAATTGTTTTCTGGAATGGCCCTCTCCTTCCATGGACTGTGGAGAGACTTCAGGGCAGTAATCTGATCCTGAAAGTGCTTTGTTTAGATGCCTAAAATTAAGTGAAGCAAATAAGCCCTGGCCCAGGCTACAGTGATGTAATCGAGACCCTTTTCACCCTCTTTTTGCTGGCTTGGATCTTCTAGATCGGCCACCTGGATGAAAATGCAACTTCTAAGATGCATCAGGTGATGATGGCATGTCCAAAGTGAATATGGACGGGCCTTGAACACCTTTACAAGATACGAACACTTTTGTGCAGGTATTGTAGGTTTGCCTGGAGTGCCAGGTTTATGTTTGCTCAGGCACATTCTGGAGAAATGCATTCAGACTTCTGGAACAAGGCAGTCAAAGTGGTCAAGGATTGAGGAGCTGATCTTCCCAGTGTCTTGTTAGCTGAGCAAAAGGAAGGCTGAGGATGGGTCTGCTTGCAAATTTGAAATACACTTGGGGAATAAACCTGTATTTCAGCTCTGTGTGGGTGTTTGTGCAGGAACAGGAGAGCCTGAGCTTGCCAGAAGTACCTCTGTGTTGGTGTTTAGAAATTTTCTAAGCTCTGGGGCTCCAAAGATCTGGAAGAGCCTTCTATAAGAAGTAGTGAGAACAAAGAGAGCATGGTCTAGGTTTGAGGCTGTTGGGACTTGTATAACCACATATCCACACACATGGGGCTGCCCTTGATGGCCCTGGAAGAATTGTGGCAGCCCGGTATCCCTTGGTGGGTTTGAACATGAGAGTAGGCCAGGAGGCAAGCATTAAACAGAATTCAAAGGGCCTGGCTTAGTTTCTGACCCTCTCACCAACTCTAGACTCACTTTGCCTGCTTTGTGCCTTGGGAAAAACAAAACATTCCCCTCCCTCATGGGCTTACTGGGATGGCAAAGCCTCAGCCTTTCCTTCAGTGGGCACAGTGTTGGAAGCAGCCTTTGAGCAGGAAGGGGTTAATGGGGATTCTGTTCTCCCTTGCCAGGAAAGGCTGCAGCAGTCAGGGACATTGCCAAGTGCAGAGCATGGCTTTTCCCAGCCTTGGGGGAATGAAGTAATTCCCCAGCAAGTGTTGTTCTGTCTTTTATCTCTCTGAGAAGAGTGGCCCCTGTGGGAGCAGGGAGCTTCCAGAGCCCTGGGAAGCCGTGGAGCAGCAGCTCCTGGCAGAGGCAGGCACTGCCTGCATGGAGCAGCCTGGGCAGCAGGAAGGGGCCGTGGTGCCCCACAGGATTCCCCGGGGTCAGGCTTCCCCCTTCGCCCAAGGAGAGGGCCTGGTGTGTTCATTGAAAGGAGCTCGCTCCTGCCATGGCTCCCGAAGTGTCCCTGAGCCACTCGAGGCTGTCACGGGGCTGTGCCCCTTGGTAGAGCCACTCAGCAGCACAGCTCTTCCCTCTGAACTCATGGGATTGCTGTTTGTCACACCCTTTCTCTCTGGCTTTATAGAACTGGGACTGGAGCTGAGTTCAGTGTTGGTTTTTAGCAAGAGCTTGCTTAGAGCAGGATTCCTTTGCATGGAATCCTGCTCAGTGGAAGGGGAGCCTAGCAGCTGTACCTGAGCAGTCCTGCCTGTGGCCATCCCAAATGCACTCTCATGCAGCACACAGAGCTCCCTGCCTTTCCCTGTCTTTCATCTGAGATCAGAGGGGTCACCTATCCCTCTCCCTTTTCCCTTCCATTTTCTGTAGGAGATCAGGAGAAGGCAAAAGTCAAGGCTAAAGTCAGGAGCCAGCAGGGTTTTGTGTTGCAAGATCAGCTCCTTATCTTTCAGGAGCAGCCAAAGTAATGCTGAAGCAAGATGTAAAGCCCAAGAGAGGAGGGAAAGGGCAGGTGGTGCTGGAGAAAGCTGCCCAATGCCTTTGTGCATCAAACACAGTAATTTTCTCAACTCTGGACAGGCGTTCTTGTGCTAAAGAAACAGAACAAATGGTGACTGTGTTGCTTCTGCTGTGAGGACATGGTTGTCATGATTCAGGGAGCTTGTGAACATGTGCTGTATTGGGCTGCAAGAGGCTGATTTTGCTCTCCAATGCCAGAACATTTAATTTCCATGCCTTAGTTTCCCCATTGCTAAATGTAAGCACTGGAGCAGCAGACCCAGTTCCTGAGCATTGCCCAGACCTGAGGCTGCTCTCTGGGTGGTTTGGCCCCTGTGGACCTGGTGAGAGCCCTCCAGATCTACTCCAGAGTTTGAAATTCCTCTGTTCCATCAAATCAGCCATTTTACACCAGAAATTTCTCTCTGGATAGTGCAGAGCTGATGACAGCTTATGAAGTATGTGTGCTGTGGGGCTCCAGGTAAAGCTTTTTATACTAGGTGTTAAGTTGATGAGGACAGCAGGATAAATGTTTAGTTTATTATCAGTTTGTGTGTTACTGTTACCAGAGGGCTGAAAGCTGCACTGCTTATTGCAGTTTAAGCTGTAGCTAAAGAGCAGCAATTAAAATAATACCCAGTTTTCATAGACCTGTTTATCTCTGGATCTCTATTTGGACAGTGGAACTGGCCACTTAGGATCAGATCCAAAAAGGTACTTTAGTATCTGACTTATGCTCTGATGGAAATTAGAGGAGGGCTGGATCATAAAACACCTTAGTGATAGATCTGGCATTTTCTTGTAATTTCTGTTTTCCCATCTAGATCTGTCATATTCGGATTCACAGCAGGGCTGTGGGGAGGAAAGGGGAAGGAAATTGAAACCCTTTTCTTATTAACTGGAATGCCTTTTTATTTTTTTAGAAAATTTAAAAAAAAGGAAAGAAAAGGCAATATTTATTTTTAAAAGAGTGTGTTTGGGCTGGGGGAGAGTTGTGTTGGGAAGTTCCCCTTTGGCTGCAGCAGGGGAAGGCAAGGACTTGTTCCCAGAATGGTGCTGAGGGCGTGGTGGTGGCGTGTTTGACAAATAAGGACATGAGCAAAGAGCCTTTTGCCACGTTGGCCTGGGCTCAGTTTGAAAGAGAAAGAAAAAAAAAATTTTGGACGGGAAGAAAAATGAAATCACTGTTTGTCAAAGGGAAATAGATAGATCTGGGAGGGAGGGAGGCAGACTTTTATTATGTTTTTGCCTTCTAGTTTCAAAACAGGCATCTGCCCAGGCCAGGGAAAGCCAAAGTGAGAAATTCTCATCAGCTACCTCTCAAGCACCCTATTTGCTCACAAAGAGAGACCCTCACTCATGGCTCTGGTAATTCCTCCCTTCCTAGCCAGGCAGGGCTGCACAGCTGTGTGAAAAGCCAGTCCCTGTCCCATGTCCCATCCTTGTGAAGGCTGTCGCAGGAGTCATGGGTGCTATGGCTTTGAAATGACTGGTTCTATCTAAAGGGGAGGGTCAGAGCCCAGCATTTCATTTTGGGGCAGGATCTGGGTGGCTCAAGGCAGATGTGACCCTCAGCTGCCAACTTGCCAAAGGCCACCTTGAGCAAACATCCATTTAGAGATCTCTGCTAATTACCTGCATGTGCTGCATCTGCAGATGGGTCTGATTTTTTTTTTGGCATCTGAGATGCTGCCACAGCATGGGAAGGAGAGGATTGTGTTGAGCCGGGATGGCACCTCTCTCCCAGCAACCCCCAGCTGTTATCAGTGTGGCTTTTATTGACAGGCCACAAAACTCTTGACAAAAGAAATACCACTCTCTTCCTGATAAGGAAGCTGTAGCAGGGAAAGTGCTTTGCCTAGGTCATCAGGCTGACCAGCAGCAGGCTAAAAATAAGACTGAGATCTCCTGTGTCCCAGAGCAATTCTGCCTGCTACATCCCAGAGCCTCATTACTGTAGTAACTGCAATTTAATGACTAAACACCATCAGTGCCTGAGCATAGGAACAATTTGGGATATATCAAAGCAGATGTGAAGAAGTGGCTTTAGGTTGGGGGTTAAAGTGAAGGAAAAAATTGGACTTTGAATAGTTGCATGAAGTGCAACATAAGAATTTTAATATACCAGTTCTTGTTAAAACCATCTATGTTTGGAGGGGCTGCAGGACTGCAGCTACGTGGGCAGGGAACTATGCCCACATTCAGAGCTACTGAACTCTCCAGTGGTGTTGTCCTGTTGTGATGTGCAGAAAATCAGCCAAAGGGCTCGAGTTCCTCTTGCCAAGGAGTTTTGGAAGGGGAGAAGCTGCAGCGCGTTCTGGAGGCGTGTGTGCCTTCCTCTGTGAGGCTGTTCCTGACCTGTCTCACTGCTCCTCGGAGCTGGGAGAAGGTGGGAATGTGTTGATAGGTGTGGGAGCCTCATCCTTGCTGGGAGAGGCTGCCAGGTGTTTTGTGTCTGACTCCGCTCCCCGCGAGCGGCGGCGGTGCCTCTGTGGGCTCTGACTCACTGGCTGAAGGAACAGCCAGGACACAGGAATTGGTTTTGGTTTTTGGTTGTTTTTTTTGTTTTTTTAAAAGCTCACTTCTGAATTTTGGGTGCACATCTTGGCAAATAGCTGGGGAGGAGAGAGCATGAATTTTGCCATTGGGGATTGCTGCCTTAAATAGCTCATCTGCTGTTCAGTGGCTGGGCTCTGCCTGCTGGTGCTGGGCTTGCTTTAAATCACCTGCCTTTTAATGTGTGGAGAAGCTGAAAAGGCCAAAGAGAGCAGAACATGTGTTCAGCCTCCCTCTAGTGCTAGATTTTGTTAATCATCAGGATTAGTGGCCTGGTTGTAGGTGCTTGCTGGCAAGGAATGTTGGTACCACAGGGCAGCTCTCGCTGCTGGCAGGGCTGCCTGACTCCAGGAGGGATCAGTAACTCCCAGAAACACTGTAAATAATGCCACAGTCTGTGTGCATTGCTTGCCATTTGAGATCCAGCTTTTACAGATTTCTGACTGTGACTTCTAACCTGATTTATTAAAATCCATGTGATAAGCATCTGCCTTTTATCTAAATTGAAGCTGTGTCCAACAGTATAAATAAATTACCTGGTAATGTTAACCCTTTTACTCAAATCTTGGCTTTGAAGGAATGCTTTTTATCTGTTTCCTTTCTGCCTTCCTCATATGTTTGAGAAACAGGAATGTGCTGTGCTCTAAGTTAAACAGATAACATGTATGTTCTCTGAATGTTTAAATGCTCACTGGGTCTCTACAAGTCAGTAAGTGTTTGCTCTATAATAAGGGGATTTCGGTTCTAGGGTGAAAAAACTCAGTAATATAACATCTGTATATGTTGATGAATATTGGGATGCATGAGAGATAAAATGCATGCATTACTTATATGTGTGTATATATATATTTACACCCTATAGATATATGTATGAGAAATGAATCATGAGTGGGGATATAGAGCAGACTTTCACATTATTGGAAGCAAGCATGCACGTTTTATCCCTGCTGCTTTTCCCTCCTTTTTTGTGGGTAGCATGATAGTAGATCCAGGATCACAAGAGAAAAGGAACACTGAGCACTTCTTTCAGGCAGCTCTTGATGTATCCCATCTTAAACACATGTTTATTTTACAATGCCAAACCACATTCTATTTTAAATCTTTAATGAACCTCTGTTCCCATCCATGTAACTTTCCAATTCTTACTCTCTTCAGAAGAGACAAAGATGCTTATTATAAACCACAAATTTTACTAAAAGGGTAAACTGGAAAAGTTTTAATTGTGCAGTGTGAGCCTGCCATTCATCTCCCTGCCTGGCTATTAATATCTTGGCAATGTTAAAATGCAGCACAGCCTTTAACAGCTGAACCTCTCAGCAAGGACTACAAAGTAAGCAAGGACCCAAACAGTTAACTGTGCTTATTATTGCCATCATGCTTATTACTGTGTTATTTAATGTATTTGTTATGTTACTGTTTAGTACAGTCACCCAGCACGCAGGATGTGCCAGGACCTGCACACTTGTGCCCTCTTTGGCTGGGGAGCTCTGTGCTGAGGCTGGGAGATGCTTTCAGAGATGAAACAGGGCAGCTTTTGGTAATCTGCAATGCAGCAGGTGATGAGGTGAAGGAACAGAAGAAAGCAAAAGCCTGGTACAGGTCATGTGTAAATATGGGTATGGGACCTACTAAAAAGTCATGAGAGGAAACAGAAAGGTCAGAAATGTTGGTGCTTATGATGGTCAGAGCTGATCAAGGTAAATCCATCCCAGGTTAAGACACATGTGCCACATGAGCCCAGACAGAAGCCTGGGCTCCCCCAGTGCTGTGCCCAGGACTACAAACCCTGGTGGGCATCTCCTTGGTCCTGTGGACACATCTCTGAGGGACACTCACACTGCAAATGATGGAGTCAGCCACAGCTGGCACCTGCAGAGAGTTTAATCTGTAACCTGGATTATACCCATGGGTAATGGAGACATGAATGTGGAAAGTAATAGTGGAGGCATGGAGAGCATGCAGAGAAAGCAGGCAATTTTATTCTGTCAGAACATGGCTGGTGACAGACCAAAAGCAAGCAAATACATCATTGTATCTAAGGTAGAATTATTTAAGCAGAGGGAAAATAAAAAGATAATGAAGATGTGGGAATTCTATCAAAGCATGAGCTGTGTGATGTGACAGAGTGAGATAACATGACCTATGCAGAAGAAGTTTCCATTCTTCCCATATCTGAGTGCTATTCAAGTCTGCTGTTGGGTTAACAGGTCCTAGGAAAAATCTCTTGCAAGACAGGTTGCTCTTGTCTCAGATCCTGGTTAGCCTGTGTTGCATTAGGGAACTATAATGCAGCAGCAAGACTAAAACAGACTGTCAGTAACAAGAAAGAATGCTAAAAACTGCAGCAGACAAATTATTATGCCTCTTTTTGAAGCTGGCTGGGATTGGAAAAGGTGGTTTAGAAAGTCAGTCTTTCCATGCATCTTGGGCATAGTGGTAGTCTGGAATGTGACAGAGCAGAATCAGGTTCCCACCGTGGGTCTGGTGCTTTAAGTACTCTGGTGCTATGCAGTGTAAAAGGAGCTTTGGCCAAACAAGATAAAAGGAAATAGAACTCTAGTGCTTGGGGAATCCAGTTGTGGCCTAAATTCGGTTTTAGAGCCCTGGAGTTTTTCAAAGAGTAGGGCAAACTTCATCCTATTTTGATGAAAATTTTATCTGGCAGCAATGAGATGTGGATGTGGAGAAGTTGTGAGAGCATCTAATTTCCAAGAATGGAAGTGGCTGAAATGCAGGTTCCTGTCTCTGTTTTTCAGTTTCCATCACTGGTGAAAAACAGCTTCAGCTGCCATGAAGGGTGGTTTTGTTGTTAGAAAATGTTGCCTCTGTGGGGAGTGTGTGGCACAGTGACTGAGCAAGCTGGAAGATGGTAGAAATACCAGTGAGAAATGTTGCAGCCAGAAGTGAAGGAATTTGTTCCAGACATGATTTTAAGTGTCTGCTGCCATAAAACTCCCATCTTTGAAGGACCATTCTCCACAATTGTATTTTCCAGTTTGATTTGCTGATTAAAATGCAGGATGTTGATTAGCTTTAACATACAACAGGTAAGGAAAAGCATCTGGAAAACATCATGTGACTGCTTTAGTATTGGTTTTAATGGTGAGAGAAGTAAAATATAAACATTTGGGAAAGCTGTAGCAACTCCCAAGTGTTGCTGAAGCCAATAAGCAACAAAGGTGCTTTACAAACTCCTGTCATGCAGCAGTCCTGAGGCACAGCTCCTTCCCTCTCCATCTCCACATTTCTCTTTTGCCATGGAAACTGCCTCATGACATGTTAAAGGTCTGGCCTTCCTCCCCAGCTCCAGGGTTGCCTGCCCCTTCCTCCCCTGTCTCTGTCCCTGCAAACTCCTCCAGTTCAGCCCTGCAGTCCCCTCTGTGTGTTGCTGAAGATGCCCCTGCTGAGGGCTGCAGATACCCATGGATGGTGGTGGGGCTGCCTTCAGGGAGCAGCTGTGGTCAGTTCTGAGCTCAGGGGAGACACCTAGGTAAGGAACACACTTGCAGTGCAGGAGTTTGGCTTCTGTGGTGTGTTGACCCCAGCAGAATTACAGTTAAATGCTGTTTTCCTGAGGTCTGATGTGTGCTTTTCTGAAGCATGAATTCTAATTGAAAGATATCACTTCACGTTCATTTATCTGTATGTGGACAATATCAAACTTCAGAGCTCACCCAGGAGGGATCTGCACAGTGGATTCCATTTTAGACCAGCACAAATTATTGTTCAGCTTTCTGTGTGATTTGGGTGTCCCTTTTCTTCACTCCTAAGTGTTCCCACTTAGGAGATGTGTAGAATGTAGGGTGTCCGAACAAGACAATTGTTGGTAAAAAAGAAATGACCCATGGTCAGCCAGCCAAATCCAATACCTGACACACAGCCTTGAAGGGAATGTAGAAGTGAGTCTAATGGTTTGGAAAATGAGATTGCAAATTTTGTGAAGGCAAGAACCTTCTTCAGTGAGTCAGACTGTGGGGTTTGCCCAGCTGAGCCCTGCCTGCCCCATGAACTGCAGCCACTGACCACCCCAAAAACGTGTAGACTGAGGCAGAGTCCAGATTTTCCCCTTCTCAGCTTTGAGACATACAGTAGATTTTTACAATGATTCATTTCCTCAGAAGCCAAACCCAAGCCATTGACTTTCATGTAGTTTTACACATCCATTTTGCTGACATTTTGCCAGGTTCTCTGGGAATCCTTGCAAACATTTTGGCACTCACCCCTTCTATTACAGCAAAACAAGCAAACAAACTGAGAAATATGTTATATGTTTAATTTCTGGACTTAGTGCTTACTCAGGCTCTGAAAATTGACCAGCCAGTTTTAATTTTACTTTTTTCTCATTAGTGATTTCCTAATAGCTTCACAGCCCATGCTCAGAAATGCTTTCTCAAATTCAGAGAAGCTTGGCTGGATGCTTAAACTTCATTAAAGTTGATAGAACTTAAGCACACGTGTAAAATTAAGCATATGCTTATGTTTTATACAGTCTTTTTGCAGGTGACACAAACAGCTGCATATGGGTTTCCAATATGTGATTAAATTCCAAAAGGAGTTTTTAAAAACAGTTTTAGTCAACCTTAATTTTCTGAAATTGGTAGCTTTAACAAAACCTATCTTTTTTGATTTAAATTGCCTGAGACGTGTGCCTTTTAAAAAGCTCTTTATTTAACTGTCACAATATGCAGTCTTGTGTGGGATAGAGTTTGTTCATGTAAATTTAATTTCCAGTTAAACTGGTGCAAACACAGAGTGATGTCAGTAGATCTTTATGGACTGGCAGAGCTGTTTCTTTCTCACCTCTGCCGAGGTGGGGGCCAGGCAGAGCCATTAAATTGTCAGCTGTGCCCTTCTGCCTCATGCAGATCATAAAGCTTTGCCTGGTCACCCAGGGAGACCAAAGGCATCCAGCCTTGAGCCACAGACATCAAGGCGGGGAGAAATCTTGGAAGTTTGTTTTAACATTTAATTGCCAGCAGTATTACACATAAATGAGTATCTCTGTTATTTCTAAATGGAATTTCCCTAGCTTTTGCTCCCCGACTGCTGTGTGTTTTTTTCTGTTTTGCTAGATTGGACAGTCTTGTGGTATCTGGCGTTTTCATTCTGTGAAACTGTTTAGTTATTGCTATCGAGCTACTCAATCTCCTTCATAGATGAAACCAAGTGAGTTCTCTTCGTGTCTCCTTTTCATCTGTTTTCTGCTTTTTTGGGGCATCTCAGATTCCTAAGCTACTGCCTCCCATGCTGGACACGGTATGTCACTGCCAGACTCACCACAAGTGTTGAAAGAAGTAAAATCACCTTCAGCTCTGCGCTTTCTTGTGCCTGGTGGGAGATGGTGTTTGGTGTGGTTTTCCCCTCTGGATATGAATGCAGCGTCGTGGGGCTGGGTGTGACAGATTGCCTTGTGTGCAGGTGTGTGCAATTTGTGGCTTGTCAGACACATGCCATGCTGTCCGAGGCATCCTCCTCTTACCTCTTTTCTCGTGCCAGAAAAGGAAAGATGAAGATCAGGACTTGGCCAGGATGTGAAGATGAAGGGAGTCTTTGCTCTTTCATATGACCAATGGATCTTTTGAAAATGTAACATTTGTGTCATATGAATCAGTGGGAACATCTTCCGTTATTGCAAGGGACAGCTAATGAGATATTTGGTTTCTACATTGATTAAACTTTGCAGCTGTATTGGGGTAATTGGCTGCTCTTTGGTTATGGTTCCCCTTGGAGGCAGATGATGAAATATCCGCTACATTCTCCTATTTCTCAGTTTTTCTGTAAGCAGCAATGCTCTGTGGGGAAGATCAGCTCTGCTTGATGGCTAATTAGACATTAATTTGTGACTATATTGGAGCAGATTTTAAGTTGGTGGGGGAGTGGACAAAGAAAGGGGAAACTTTTAATAGTCACCATAATTGTCAATAATGAGTCCTAATGTAATTGCATTAATTAAAAGAAAAGGGATATATTCCCTGCTGCTGTAAAGTTAGTTAAAGTCAGTGAAAGTCATTCTGGGCCAAAAAAACTTGATGACCAGCTGTTCTTGCCCTGTGGACAGACAGGTAGTACTGTCTTGTCCAAAGTGTAAAGAAAAAAATTATATATCCCAGTTCTTATTGTATATTCGGCTGATGAACAGAAATGTTTCACAAATTCAATTTAATTCCCAAGGACGAGTGATTGTAACTCCACCCAGAGAGTATTAAATTGCCTTAATGGAAAAATAAGCTGGTTTTATTCTCCCCCTTCTCTCCCCACCTTCCCCATTCAGTTTTCAAATAACTTTATGTGCCTCCTTAGTTTATTAATACACTTCTCATCTTGCTGCTGATTTTGCATCTGGTAGCACTTAACACAGACAAGACTCCCAAAGCTTTTGATCAGACATGTTAAGTAAACTCTCAGGACTGTCGGGTCTGCTGCTCTGGCAGATGTTGGCTCGTGGGACTCCTTCTCTCTCTTCATCCCCTGGCTGTTCCTTATCAAATCCATCCTGTTGCTTTCATGTGCTGAGGATTGTGGTGCCTTTCCCCACGTATTCCCTGGCCCACAGCATGGACATCCTCTGGTCAGCTGAAGGGCATTGGTTGTTTTGCTGTTTTTTGGTGTAGAGCCTAGGGAAGCATTGCACTTTTAAAAGCCCCATTTAGCCAGCCTTAACATTTCCAGGACTTCCTTCAGTGAGCAAAACAAAACAGTGAGGAGCCCACAGAAGCTGGTTGCAGGTTTATGTGCCCAAGGTGGAGGTGCCAGCCTGTGCTGCAGCAGGGAGCTGGGTAACACCGTCCTGAGGCTGAGGGGACTGGACAGCACAGGACCTCTGTGTTGGCATCTCCAGTTCCAAGGCTCCTACAAACACATTCCTGGGCTGCAAGGAGAATTGTTGAGTGCTGTTTGCTGCATCTTCTTTATTCCTGTTGCATAATTGCCTTCTGTTGTCCTCAGGGGTGGCAGAGGGATAGGGAATATTGCAGATCTTCTCGTGGTCCATTGTTCATGTCCCATCAAATCAATCAGTCATCCACTGCTGGCGTTTGATCCAGGGTTTCAGCAGAGTGTACCCCAAGGCCGTGGATCCTGTTGGCTAAACTTCTGTGATGCCCTTCCATCCTTTTTTATCTCTGCTCATTCATCTAATATCTGTGGCCAATTCTTGAGAACTCTGGCCTTACCACAGGTGTTTGAGGCAAAATCTTCCCCCTGGTGTTAAGGGCAGGAGCTGCTAGAAGGGAACATAGTCCTGGATTGCTCTACTGCTCATCCACACTGGTGGCATCCTGCCCCCACTGATGAGCTGGGGCTGGGGCTGGGGCCCTGCTCAGGATGAACAGGGAGCAAGAGCTTATTAAACAGTGGTGGAAGATGACCACAGGCCCCACTGACCCACGATCCAGTTGCTAGCCACGGCAGTGGCTCAGACCCAGCCATGTCATTGGAAATCAGGGCCATCCTGCAACAGAATTGCAGCTGGAGCTTGAAGGGCTCGGACTGGGGTTTGCTGTCTCCTGGCATGTTTTGTCAGGTCTTGGATGGCAAATGCAGAGAATGAAAAGTCCTTTAAGGAGCTAGCTTGGCCCAAGGGATTAGTGTCTTCATCTGGTGGCCTGGAAACTTGGTTGTAGATCTGAGTTTCAGCACCTTGCTCCCACCCCTCTGCCTGCATTCTGGTATCTAATTGATAATAAACTCCTTGGGACGGGGATGTTTCCTAGGTATTGTGTGAACAGTGTCTGTCACACTGATCTCTAGGGAAATATAAATCTCTATTATCATACAGATTCATAACTACAACAAAGTCTTTGTGGTTTGTTTTTTTTTTTTTAATCTGTGCATCCCAGGAGGCTGAGTGCAGATGGCTGTAATTTCTGTTTTCTCTGCTAGAAGAAAGGAAGGAATGGGTTTCCAGGTGTTGGGCCAAACCCTGGCACCTAGGGCTGTGGTCAGTTATTTACCTGCAGAGACTGGAATGTACCCTCCAGCAGATGTGACTCCCAGCAGGTGTCAGAAGGTAGATAGAAAACACAGATGGAGACTTCATATGAATGTCTCTAGAGCCAAATCAGTCACTAGTGACCAGAGAAAAATGTAAAAGGGAAGCACAGAACATTTTATATTTATTGTGTGTCTTGGAGTTTTCTTCCATGAGTTTCTCCTGCTGCTTTTGAAGTCTGTGTAAACTCATAGCAACCACAGTGTCTTGCAGCAGAAATAGCTCTGCAGCCTAGCAGTGTGTTGTGTGACAAAACACCTACCCCTTTTCCTTTGTTTTGAGACTGATGCCTCCTAGTTTCATGCTTTCTTGCTATCTGCCTTATCTGTATTTTTGCTTTTTAAAAATGTTTTATTATTTGTCCTTTTCATAAGCTTTTTACACCATGGTGAGTTTTTAAATCAGCTGTTAAGGTTTTGCTAGGTGTCTCCTAGCAATGCTTAACAAATAACTTCCCTTCATCTGCTTGTTTGTTTGCCCCAGCTGAAATCCCATGCAGTTCTTTACCACACCTTGTTGCTTCAGAAATGAGTTCAGTCTGGATACCCAGTACTATCTGTGTTTTCCATGACTGCAGAAATTAATTGTGGGACTGTGGCTACCCCAGACTAATTGCTGTAGGTGTGGCTGAGCACAGCTTCCTTTACCCCACTGAGCCTTCTGCAGTTTGTTGTGGCACAGCTGCTGGTGTGAACTTTGCCAAGGGAAGGTATTTGGCACATTCACTGGCCCTTTTTGGGACCATATAGGCTGGTGTGTAGTAGATGATCACCCCCACGCTGTTCAAGTCCTATTCCAGGTAGGCCTGACCTGCCTCTTTACAGTGAAATCTTCAAAAGTGGCTGGAGTCAAAGAAACACTGCTCAGTTAAATGACAGTGGCATCTGAGAGGCACCAAATGGTGCCTTCTTTAAACTTTTGAAGTGTTTTCCTTTGGTCCTGCTAATATCCAGCAACACAAACCAGGTAAAACTATTCTGTGCCTGAAAGAATGAAAGAGCAAGGGGAAAAAATAAATCAAAACCTAACTTCCTTTTGGCTTTTATCCTTGATGTCATCAAAAGACTCAAAAGGATATTTCAGGCCTGGCTTCAGCCTGATGGAACAGCAGGGAAGTTCTTTTCTATTAGATCCTTGATACAATCACATCTGGTGAAATCACTGTGGTCACATCTGCTGAAATCTTCCATCATTTCAGATTTGTTTCAAAAGACTTAATCTTTCTGTTTTTAAAGGGCACAACTTCTTTTCCAGCCCTCCTTGGTGCCTGGGACAGAGATTAGGCATCCGTCAGGGATCTCAGCCCCCCGGATGCTGCAGTCAGCCCTTTTCTCCATGTGCCTTCGTGGGGGGACAGCCTCTTGGGGCTGTTTAAATTTACATTAGAAAGAAAGAAAGAAAGAAAATGTTTACACTTGTCTGTAGGCTTAGGGAAGAATAGACACAGCAGCTCTTAAGGGTGCTTCATATTCCTGATAGATGCCCTTCAGTGTGCATCTTTTTTTGCCACTGCAATGTCTTTTGGGGCTTTAGATGGCTTTTGTGACCTTGGAAAGAAGAATGAATAAGAGACGAGGTAGCAAGGGTGTGTGTCTGAAAAGAACCTTGCCTCTGGCAGTGATATTGTTAGAGAACGTGCAAAGAAAGGAAAAAAAAGGAAAAATTAAGCACAAGTCCCAGCCTGAAGTGTATCAAGACTGAATCACTTCCTTTCTTCTTCCTGGTTAACATTTCTCACAGTCTCTTCTTGTCAGTACAGTGGATACTATTGACATCAAACACTTCTCTGTCCCTCACCTGTCCCCAGCTAAAATAGAAAGTAAGAACTGCATCCTTCTTGCTCTGTCTGCATCTCTGTCTCAGCGCAGTGCCCAAGGCCATGGAGCATAAGGAGAGGCTCACTGCTGTTTTGTGTGCCCTTCCCACCACCTCAGTGCCTATCCCAGCGTGCAGTTTGGTGGGTGGCTGCAATTGGTACAGCCTGGTAAAAGCAGGCAGTGGGCACTGAATTCATCATCTCTACCACCTCATCTGTGGCTCACTGGCTTTTACTGGGGGAAAAGACAGTAAAGTCTTTAAGGGCTGAAGTCCTTATGTACCATCTACTCATTCACAACTCCTGATTTGCCTAAATTCCGCTTGCTCCTCTTGCGACCTTTGTCCTTCCCTTGCTCCAGAAGGCTTTTCTGCTTTTCCCCGTTCTTGGATGTGTAAATGCAAGAAGTGTTGATGTGTTACAGCTCAAAGAGAGCTCCCAAGCACCTCAGGCTAAAACCAATGTACCAGGAGCAGAAGGCACTGTGGGCCCCCAGCTTTGTTTTGAGTCATTAGCTGTGACCTTTCCTAACATCCATGGTGCTCATCTCCAGTTTTCACTTGTGAGTTGGGAGGTTATCAGTGACCTGTGATAGCACAGCGTGTGGAATGAGCTGATGTGCAAGAAAGGTTGTGTGTTTAGCTGCAGCTCTGCTGTCTTGGAGGTGTCTGCACAGATAAACCAGCACTACATTTCCCACAAATGACAGCTCACCGTCCAGGGACACAGTTCAGAGGATGAGCTGGCCACAGCACTCAGAAAACATGTGCTGAGCTTGACCTCTGTTAGACAAGACTTTTGAGGTGTATGAGAGATGGTGGATATTGATGCTGGAAATTTCCACTACAATGAGCAAAGTCAAATACCCAAAGTATTCAGGAGTTTGGCCATTGCCTTGTGCTGGTAGAAGATACACACTGGGGCTCTGGAGTTGCTTGTAGCCCGCCACCCGTGTCAGCAGGACACTGCTGCAAAGCCACACTCCGTGTTTCCCTGACACAGCAGCACCACCTGGCACCAGCAATTGGCTGAGAGGCCAACCTGGCAGCCCACATGGCGTCTCTCATCTCAGGGCTAATGCCTGGCCTGAGCTACAGCCCTGCAGGGCAGAAAACACGGCATGGAGAGAGGGGAAAACAGAGTAAAAGAAATGGCTGGGCCTGGGTAGGAAAAGGAATTTGGAGCAGGAGTTGGGAAGGACATCTGGGAGCCAGATTCTTCTCTGTGAGCCCACTGCAAGGAGCTGGCTTGGTTAAACAAGAGACATTCTTGTTCCTCTGCTGAAAGCTGCAAAATATGTTAAGAGAAGGCGATCTAGGGTTGTGGGAAGAGGTGACATCTAGGGAAATCATTGTGCTTTTCATGTCTTTTAGCTCAGGGAGTAGTCTTACAACTCTTTTAGCGCAGTGAGGCAAAATTTGAGACCCTGTGTTGACCTCTGCACTGCATGTTCTATAATGAATGTTCCTTGGAGTGGTGTGGGGGACCTGTGGCACTGACTGCTGTTGGTTTGTAGGATTAGCAAAAGTAAAGCAAGTTTTCATCTGAGCAGAATGGGTTGATGGGGCTCAGGAGTGGATTACCATCAGAGCTGCTCTGAGCTGCACACCAGGAATTCAGGGCAGACAAACAAGCCAAGCAGTGAAGCTCTCTGCTGTTTTTCTCTCTTTTGACTCAGAATAGGGGCTGAGCCAGGGGATAGGAGTGTAGGCGTTGCAGAAGTTCACGTGAGTGGATAGTCTCTGGCATGAGTAATCTGTTGGACTGGGTTGGCTTACGTTTGCTTTTTGTCGAACTCACGTTGGCTGAGCCAAAGATAGCATCCTTTTTCTTTTTAAACCCATTTTTCCATATTCTACTGGCTGGAAGAGGGGGCGCAGAAGCGACATGTCTGCAACAATGCCATAAATCCAGACAGAAATAGAATTAGCAGTTCCCTCTGGTTCCAGTGTTTGTATCTGTGGGGCTCTGAGCTAAACCAGCCCGGGCTCCTCGCAGCAGAGCTGTGTCTGTGTGAACCTGTTGTGCCTTGGGACCTGGAGCTCGGGTTTTGTTCCAGAACAATACATAAAACTTTTACAGGAACGTCATGACAAAGAGCATGGGAAGAGGAATTGCTGGAATTGCTTAACCCTCTCTTGCTGAAGTTGGTGTTGCAAATGCTCCGGTTTGCCCATGCGGCAAATCCTTGGGTTGGATATTGAGCACTCTAGGGAGAGAGAAAATTCAAGATTTGTGGGGATGGAGAAGAAAAAGCAACCACAAACCTGTCTTTGGGAGCATTACCATTTCCTAAATGTCTTTAAAGTCCATTTCTGCCCCAGTAGGCCCTGGCATACATCGGTAGTGTCATTTGTTGGCACTGTTGCACTGCATTATGTTCCTGCATTTTAGAGTTGGGCTCTTAATCTATGTTGATTATGTTTTAATTGAATAAATAAATCAGAGCCCAGAATCAATAGAGATGCTTCTGTGCTGTTTTATTTTATTTTTCTAGGTTTCCTAAGGACATTTAACTTTTACAACCTTATAACTTGTTCTGCAGCATTTGCTAGTCAGCTATTGCATAATTGTTCTGGGGAATGAGAACCTGGGAATAATATGGCCCAGAAATGCTAGGAAGCAGAAATGAAATTGGCTGATCTCATCTGCCACCATCCCATCTCTCCAGGGTCAGGGTACCAAGCAGGTCCTGTGTGGACTCTAGTGTTATCCCTGGGTCTACCATTGGCTTGATTTATCACCTCACGTGTTGGGGCCTTGGATGCCCTTTGCATCTCCCCTCTCCTTTCCAGGCTGAGTTTTGGCTGCTTAGCTTCAAAATTCTCTGGAGTGCAGCAATCACAGATTTTCTGTCTGAGAAGCCTGTGGCAGTTACAGGCCAACAACTGGGAGATGAAGAAAAACCAAACAAGAGCCATGAAGTGGAAAAGAAGTTGCACTTCTGCAGATTTAAAAATCTAGGTGCCTGCAGTTAGCCAGGAGTAATGATCTGGGCTAATTCCTGTGAAAAATATTTCTTTTTTTGAACAATGGTTTGGATGGAAAGACTTTGGCTCTATGATAAAAATAGGCAAGAAGAGTCGAGTTTGTAAGTATTTTCTAACCTGACTCTCAGCCTTTAAATGGTGTGTTTGTGTATAAGCCACACTGGAACTTCCATTTTCTTATTAGTCAAGCCAAATATATTGTAATCCAATAAGATTTAATAATCATTAGGTACTAATGGATGCCCCAGCATGTATAGGTTTGGCAGATCAGAGGCTGCCTACTTTGCATAGCTTGTCTCTCTTTGACCAACTTGCCATGTATGTGTCAGATTGATGACTGGGGAGTTCTTTAAAACAGGTAATGATCGACTGCTACTAAAATGAAATTTAAATGAAAACTGTCTGGAACAGCTACTGAGCCAAAGGAAAAGGCAAGCTTTTGGCTTGGAAAATTGAAGTGACTTGGTGAGAGTGAAGGCAAACAGAGCTAGATTGTCTGTGGGAAGGTGCTAGTATATTCTGAACAGTTTTTGCAGTTGAAATTAGGTGAGCTGTTAGGTAATTCTTTAGTATTTTTATTATTGACATTGTCCAGCTCTGAATGAGCTCTTCTGCACTGAACTCTGTATTTGCATGTCTGCAGACTCTGTCCTGTCCAGGGGATTTGCAGATAAGTAAGACATGGAAGAACAGAAGACAAATAACTCAGGTTGAGGAAAGACTTTCAGTGTAATAGTTCACTTGACTCAAGAACTTTGGTTTCTGTGCATGCCCTGGTGGTGGCCTGGCTCAGTGGGGCTAGCCCCTAGCACCGAATTTGTCCATAGCACAGATCCTCAGCTGGTTTTCTTAAATTTCCCATTCCTAGTGAGGCTGCCTATTTCCCAAAACACTGCAAACATTGAGGAGGATGTTTCCTAGCCTTTACCTACTTTGTGTCCTGCTGAGAGGTCCCACTGTTGGGTTGGGCTGTACTGCACAGAGATCCTTCCTAGAGGTTTTGGACTAGGTTGTTTTATCAAAAACAAAGCATGTGAATGAGTCCTCTTTAAAATTGCTTATTCTAACAGGGATTGCAGTGCTGCCCTTAAACAGTGGGTTGAGGGTCACATGCTCTGCTCTGGTACTGAGTTCTGGGTTTCACTTTTTGAGGTGGGTGATGGTGGTGAAAATTCACATCTCTTCCCTTCCAAGTGAGTGTCCCTACCAGCCTGGGTACAAATGGGCCTGGGCTGTTTTGAAAGCAGAAAGAAAGAAAAAATTGTTAAATTAGAGTCCTTGGCTGCATGTTGGCATTTGCTCTGGGCATGGGCTTTCCTGCAAAAAAGCCTTTTCACAAGGACCTTACTTATGTTATTTTGTGGCTGCTTGTTGCAAATCACCACCCTTCACCTTCAATCTGCTAGAAATGGATTGAACTTTTTCACTCCTCCTTGAAGGAGCTCATTTTTCAGATGAAATTTGTGAAGAGGCGTTGAATCAGACAGGTATACATACCAAGAATTTATTTAAAATAAGAATAGGTGCACGTGGCCAGTCACTGGCTGCTGTGGTTTGTAGCTCTGTTCTGTTTGTGTTTTGCTCTTGGGATCCAGGTGCTCCAAGCCTGTTCCCAGCTTTGTCCTTCCAGACAGGTATCCTTCTATAACGCATCTTCTCCATTTTATGGTGTGGGCATTGTCCTGCCTCTTCAGCTCAGCAGCAGATTGCTGAATTGCTAATCCTCCAAGTCAGTCTTACACAATGGGACCCTTGTGGCAAACACGAGAAGAAAAGCCCCAAAGCAGCATAAATTCCTGTGAGATGGAAGCTTGCTGTTAGTTCTGGAGGGAGCTATAGGATTTCAGCATGTTTGTCCCTGCAACCCAAGAGTTATTGCTGGGCATGGGTGCAGCTCCATGAGGACAGTAAGAAACTATGTGCCAGGCCAAGTGTTTTGAATAACTGGAACTTTTCTTTCTTCTTTAAGGTGAATCCTGGTGGCAAGACCCTTGAGGAGAGGCGGTGCAGTTTAGATGCAGAAATTGACTCTCTGACCAGCATCCTGGCCGACCTGGAGAGCAGCTCTCCGTACAAACCTCGGACTCAACAGGTTAGTTGCACATTGCGTAAACACAGAGTGGGAAAGGGGCCAGCATCGACTTCTGGAGTCAATTTGCTAAGTGCTTGGTATTTGTTGTGAGAAGGCCAGCCAGTTCCTCCTGATAGCATCCAGATGTGGCTGTCAATGGGGAGAAGGGCGCAGCTGCTCTGAGGGGGCACCGGCTCAAAAGCTGCCGCACCTCTGAGCAAAGGGCCTCTGATCCGATTGTCAGATTGCCTCATAGATTGTTAGAAAAATACTTGCAAAAAATGGCATTTCATTTGCCTCAACTCTCAACCAACAATGACTCGTGAATTAAAACCTTCTCGGTTCACAAGGACTTTTGTGCTTTTATTTTCTTGTTTTTCTGTTCTGTTAATTTTTGTCTGTCGCGCTGCCAGAAGGATCCAGATATCCCCATCTCATGAAGTGGCTTGGATCAGAGCTCAGCTGTCAGGGTGGCTGTAGCCCAGCAAGGCAGACTGGAATTCGCACTTCTCTGCTGTGTCTAGACGAGGACTGCAGGGGTGACAGTGACTTGGCTAATTTTTGTCACTCATCTAGGTAGTGCTTGAGTGGAGCTATTTAAGTTCTGGTGAGATGTCATCTGTTTATCAGAGGAAGTGGTGACACCCCAGTGGCAGTTTTAAAAGGACAATTCTTGTGATCTCATAAAATCATCCTAGATATGTTTGTGCCTTGTCTTTCCTTCCTAGTCTCATGACTGGTCTCATTTCTTACATGTGTGTGGGTCTGTAGGCTGTATACAGCTAGATGTATGCTGTATTTCTCTTAGTGAAGCCCCAAAAGTCAGAAGTATTGAAGGGATAAGTCAGTGATGGGTGCACACTCACTACCCATACAAGCCTTCTCTTTGGTTTGTCTTTTTTTGGTGGTTTTCATTGCTCCCTTTCTTTTAAGTACCTGAGAAGTGATACCTTTGGAGCAGAACTAAAGTAGCGATTGGATTCTCTTTAGATTTGCTCTTCTTCAAGTCTGCAAATGGAGCAAAAGCAGAGCAAAATCAGATTTGTGCTCTTTTGAAAGTGTCCCCCTGTACCCAGAGGCTTTGGGTTTCCATCCTTTCTGCAGGGACCTCCCTGTAAATTTGGCTGTAATTTTAGTGGCATGTGCACAGTTAATTGCATAAACTTACAGACTTCTCCTTGAAAAAATGTCTAATTTGGGTTAGTCAGTCAAAAAGATCAACAATGTAAACCAGATACAATTCAGCCCTTTTTCCAGTGGGTTTCTGTTGTTGTGATAAATGAGATGAGTTCTGCTGAGACACTGTGGTGAACAACCAATGTTCCGTTTGTTTGCACGGGCCAAACACACACCGGTGCACACTGTTACTGGGGAATGCTTTACTCAAAATGCTGCTAGAGTTGGGTGAAAGAGGTCTGTGCTCCCCATTTTCCTCAGCAATGCCCACAGTCAGCTCTGACATCTTTGTGGGCACATGTAACTTCTGTACCCATTTCATGGAGCATCTACAGTTTGCTGACAATGTTGCTGACTGTTTCCCGATGCTTCCTTTGGGATCTGGGGTTCTGTGAATAGGTTGTTTTTTTCACTTTTATTTTATGCCTTTACCATTAAAAGAAAAAAATTTAAAAACCAGTGTCCAGTAACAATGTCCAAATGCAAACTTCTGCAGCTGTATTTGACTTTGGAGAATTTGAAGTAATAGCCTAAGTTTGGGATTTGATCTGACTTCCTAAGTTCATCGCCTTCCAAGATGATGCGCTCATTCCCCTTCATGCAGATGCTTGTTCCCATGGCTTTCTGCCACAACTTGGGTGAGGGCTCTGCAGACTTGTCACCTGCTCCCAGGTGTGCTACACACTGTGTGACCTGGTGGGCAGAAGAAGCTGAGCTCCATCTCTGGGATCAAATCCCAACTTGATTTGTTCAGTCTATCTGACTTCCCAGCATCTCCTGGTTAACGTAATGATGTCCTGTGAAAAGTACTGCTACAGCAGCTTCTAACTAGAGCTGTTGGAGAAAGAAAATGCCAGAGTTGGATGTATCATCTACTGTAATTAAAGAGTACTCAGACAAGTCCTTGAAAGGTGGAACTAGAACGTAAAGCTTTGATATTTTCCTTTGTTTGATCTGTACTAAGTATTAAAACTGGTGAGTCATTTGATGGTCTTATAGTAGGATAATAGATTAGGCTGCAAATTGTAAGGTACTTACTCAGAACATCAGCACATTTATTGGATTACACCTTAGCTGACCTTCCCAAATTTATCAGGATAATGGCTGCAGATAGGAAAAAAGAGCTACGACTTGTTTTCAGAGAAGACGTTTTCAGTTGTGCTTACGTGGTTAAAGCATTATAATAATTTTATAGGAATACCTTGCCCTTGGGGATACTCCTGTTCTTGAATAAGAGAAATTTTATTGTTACATTTCTTTTTCATATTATCTTCAGGACAGCTTTAAAGCAACATAAGATAAATCATAACAGAGTCCTCTCTCACTGGAGCAGGAGTGATAGCAGGGTAATGACAAGCAGTTTATTTAACATACACTTCCCATTGGCATGAATTCACACAAAGGGAAGCTCTTTTGATCCTTGGTAAGGGTTCGAGATTGCAAAGGCACACACTGCACCAGGGGTGCCCCTGACACAGAGGGATGTAATGTTTTTCAGAAAGGATGGGTCAACATCAACCCCAGACACTGTCCCTCAGCCCTTGCTGTTGAGGACATGGGTGAGTGTGAATCTCTGCACCATCCCTGCATTGCTTACCTGGGTGTTGCTCTGGTGGCATTTTTTGTGTGCTGGGCGGGTGACAAGGACACTGCCATGAGCTGAAAGTGACCACCATTAACAGAAGAAGGGAGAGAGTTTGGCCACCTGTGGTCAGCAGTGCCCTCCTGGTCCCTCATGGTCCTGCCTAATCTAGGCAGCTGGGTAGGAAAAAAAAGGTGATCTGGGCTGAGTCCATGTCTTGCAAAGCAAAAGTCTCTCTGAATCATAGAAGCAGTCAGAAATGATTAAATGCAAGTTTTTTCCTTTCAAAATTGCACATACCTAAAAGCACAGGAAATTACAAGACTAAATCATCATCTTTAGCCTTAACAGAGCAGCATCTAAGGATGTTTTCTGTCATGTGAGGTGTTGTAGGAGAGATTGTATTTAAAGAATTCACCTAGAACTGAAATTTTAGAAAGGATCTGTATGACCTTCACCAGAATGACCAGTTCTAGCCCTCTGGTACAGTAAATTGAAATGGACAAGATGACCAAGATTATCTCAAAATTGCCATGACTGAAGTGGAATATGAGATTTAACTTGCCTTGGGTGTTGCTGGAAGAACTGCAGATGCACTATGAAAAAAATCTAATTAATTTTTTCCTCTAGTCTGGTGCAGTTTGGAAGTACTAGTGTGATGAGTAAAGTACAGAGCTCCTCTTATGTAGGTGCAGCATGCTTCTGTGTACATATCACACCTTCTAAATTGCAGTAACTCATTGGAAAGTTCAGAGGCAGAGAACCCACTGTACCTTTCATTAGTAAAAGGAGGCATTAGTAAAAGACAAGATATTAGGTGCATAATTTTCATGGATGGGAGTAGGGGCAAGTCATAAATTGTGTGAACCCCCTAAGTAGAGGCCTAGTGAATGCTGTGTTTATCTGACTCCTCTATTAAAGGGTATTTCCCCCAGTTTTTACCTGTTCTGCTTAAATCCTTGCATAAGAGATCAGTGCAGAAAGACCTTAACAAAAAAACCAAAAACACCCCAAACCAAACATGCCAAATTTCAGCCCATAAAACAAATGTTTGCATTTTCTAAAAAACAAGAAAACTTTGTGACTCTGGAAAAAGGGCTTCCAGCAGAGACTGTGAAAATGAAATACTGGAAATAGCAGCACACGTAAGCTCAGGATTCTTTGTCCCTGCTGTGAATTATGTATTGAATGATGATTGCTTTGTCTGGAATTGGACACCTACCTTACAAAACTCTTGAGTTTTGTCCTGAATTTCCAACAGAATGTCTGTTTGGCAAAATAACACTTTGTGGGAGGTGTACTAGGTAATAAGATGTACCTGGTCTGATGCTATTTCTAAAAGCAGATGCTCTGTGGCCAATATTTATGAAGTACTTAAATAGCAAAAAAATTTGTTTGACCGTGCACCATGGCCAAGATGAAATCTGCTGGTGTACAAGCTCTTGGAGGCAGCTTGATCCAGGGGGAACTGGGCTGGCACTCTGGAGACCTGTTTCATTCCCAGCAACCACTGCTGTGCTGAATGACATTGAGTGCAGTGTTTCCCCTCTCCTTCCTCTCAAAATCTCTTCTGTCCTTGTAGCTTGGCAGCCTCTTCAGTGTGATTTGCCTCTTACTCCCCATGTGCATGGCATGTAGCAATGTGGAACCTTGGTCTGGGTTGAAGGCCTTTGGGTGATGTGGCTGTGCAAACAGGTGGGGAACATGAAGGCAGAGTTAGGCAAGATTTCTAAGGATTCATGGCTGTGTCCCCGCCTCTGTGTCATTGCCCCCAGTACTAGACACCTGACACTATCCAACACTTTAGGCCAAAGTGAGCACTGTTTTGGAGGAAAAGAGGCTCATTCTCAATGTGAGCTACAGAACAATAAGAATGTAAAGAAAATTAAGTTTAAAAAATCAGCGATACATTTTCATTAAGTTTCAAGCATACTGGGAAATAATGTCTTGTAATGACTGGAATTTAGAAGGGATTTCAATGTTTGACAGTGCTGGTGGTTATCCTGTCACTTCTTTTGATAACCATTTGGTACTAGTAAAAGTAGAGAAAAGGCAATGGATGTATTTTCTTGCAGAGTAGCCGGACAGGATTGAACATTTTCAGCTCTACAAAGCAAACCAAAGCAAAATGTTGAAGTGTTGCTGAAGACTCCTATGACATCTCTTCCCTGTGAATTTCTAATTGTAGTGCCCCACTTATAGCTGTGTCAGGAATGCATGGCTGAGAGTTCAGGTGGTTTATCTTGGTCTATGCAGAGCTGTGTCTCCAGCCATGATTAAAATCTCCAATCCAGCAAGGGGAAGCACATTCCCCAAGCTTTGAGAAAGATCTTTATGATTGCTCTTGGTTTGGGCTGTGAGGCTCTGTGAAAAACAAATCACTGAATCTGAGCTCAAAACAGTCTGTGCAAATGTGCTAGTCCAGGCTCAGAGTTGGTTTTGTTGTTCCTGGTACTTGCCTGAGCCTGGCTGCTTGGGTTGGTTTGCACCAAAAGGATTTTAGAAGGGCAGTCCACAGGGTATGTTACACAACTCCAGTTACTGTCGGGAATGTATTTATTTCTTTTAAGAAAGAAAATTTAGGTGTACAAGCAGATTGAGATTGATTTGGTGGGTTCAGAATGAATTCCTTCCTCCTGTAGCATTTATGTGACAAAGAGTTTTATGGTTCCTCAGTTATGGGACTCAGGGGGATATGGCTTTTTCAGATGTTCAGTTTGGGCTGAAATGGATGGCTTAACTTCTGCCATCTTCACATATGAAATTTGAGGTAAATAAGAGTTTCCTGGCCTCATTCTGCTGGTCTGAGCACATCTAACTGCTGGGCATTTGCACAGCTTTGCCAAAGAGTCCTCAGTGTCCAGCAGCACAGCATGGTAGCCAGGCAGTGCTTTCCCAATGGCAAAGGGTTCTTTGTATTGGTTTTTGTGAAGTCTGCGCATTTTGGGCTTTGAAGGTGTTTGAATCTCTTTGTTGTAAGGCAAAGGGGCTCATTGGAGGTAGGCTCATCTGCTGAAACTGAGAAGCATCTGCTGTCCATCCTGAAGGGTTGATGACCTTTTAGTAGGACCATCCTAGCTACTCCAGGGCTTTTGTGCCACACACTGCTTTTTCCTGAAGGCTGTGAGTGCTGCTATTTTGCTGACTTGGATGACAGTGGGTCACAGCAGTGTCCCCAAGCTGGTGTTGGGCTGGTGAGCTCCAGCCCTTGTAGCAGCATCACATGGGCTGTGCAGACTCACTGCAGGGTGCTGACTGTGGCTGTTCTCAGTGGGCTGTGACACTTCTGCCATAGTCATGGACATCAGGAATTGCATGGGCTGTTCTGTAGATGGGGTCACCTCTGAGAGCTGTGCTCCTGCTTCTGGCTGCAGCACGCTGGCTTTGTGCTGTCTGCAAAATCCGGGTGGATTACTGAAAGTAGGAAAGGAAGTGTCCCATCTGGAGCAATTTCTGTAGGTTCCTCCCTGCACTCCAAGTGCAAAGCCCCTATATCCAGAAATGCTTCCTGCTGTGGTTCCCCTCTGCAAGGGCAGGGTGGCATTCCCACCCCACATGGGTGTTGTTTGAGGTGGTCCCTGGGTTGGAGCTTTCTGGGAGGACCACTGTGGGTGCACTGGCTGTGAGCAGCACATCTGTCCTGCCATCCCTGACATGTCTGCAGGCAGGAGCGTGCACAGGATGCTCAGCCATGAACGTGTGAGTTGGGAGGCATAGCCAAGAGATGATTTAATGTGTGTTTGGATTTGGTCTTTCTCTGTAAGAAGGGAAACCTTCCTGCAGTCATCAGCTCCAGCCAGAGCGTGCAGTAACTGATGCTGCTCTGATTAGCAGATGCCTGAATCGGTTGCATCTGCTGGTATGTATTAAACCTTAATCCTTTTGATAAGAGCATGTCCGTGAAGATTTTTAAAGAAAGTTTTCTGAGATCCCGGATTATCAGCCTGTCACAGATGAACAGGATAAGAGTGACCTTTGCAGGGTATTATTTCTTCCTCTTGTACTATCATCAGAGTGAAAATAAATCAGCACTACTCCTGCTGTTTCTTTTTCTGATAAATTACCAAGTTCACAGAAATATCAGTGAGGTTTTCTTTTTCATTTTTCCCCTTCTCTTTTTCTGCATCCATTTTGGTTTTCTGCCTACGTGTTTGGCTAAAGATTTAGATGACGACTAGTGTTGGATGTATTGGACTTTAAAATCTGTGCAGGCATCTCAAATTTGTATATGGATAAAGATAAACATTTACTTTGGGAACAGTGATAAAAAGCAAATAGTACTGCATAATTTGGTCTTTTTCTCATTCTGCATTTGTGATTGTTGTGGTATGAGTGGTTGAGATCAGTTTTTATTCTCTACAGCTTTTCAAGGCCTTGTACCTATTGTTGTGTTTTGTTTTCTATCTTTTTCCCCACAATGGGACCGAGCTGCTGTAAGCCATCATCTCAGGAAGCCTGTCATCATTTCCCCATCCTTGCCTTTTGGCACTCGCTGTAGTTTGGCACTCTCCTCAAAGGGCTGCGGCGCGCTTCATGAGCTGTCCGTGTGTCCAGCCAGCAAAGAGCAGCTGCCTCTGGGGCAGGAACCTGTGTTTTGTTGGGATGCAGCCTCTGCTCGTGTTCTTGCATGGGTCGATGCATCCGAGTGCTTCAGCAGCATCGGATTCACCACCATGGCAGCAGCCCTGTGAGATGGGGAAGGACACTGGCTGTCTCACGGGCAGGGAGGAACCCAGGCCCTGGGAGATCCGATGATTTGGTTTGTGCCTGAGCCACCAGAGGAGGTGGGGCCGCACCATGGGCACCCTGCCATGCATTTATCTTCATCTCATACCCCATTGGAATGGATGGGCAGAGTGTGTGGGAGAACACCCCCTGTCAGAAAGATTTAAAGAGATCTTGGCTGTGGGGTTGATCTCCCCACGTGTGGCAGCCACTCTTCTGCCCAGAGCCTGCCAAGGAAATAACTGGAGCATTTTGAAATGAAAGCACAGTTGATTAATTCTTCCTACTCAGCACCTATTGGTGTCCAGCAATTGGCTGCTCCCCACATATGATTTGATTTCTATGGCCACTTTTAAGTGGGTCTGTGGGAGGGGTATCTGTGTGCAGAACTCTGTGGCTGGGGGTCCCTGAGCTCCCTGTCCTGGGGAGCTGCAGGGTGTGCAGTGGGGCCGCCCTGGCTGTCCTTGCTTGGCCCATGGGGTGGCCCCACTGCACACGTGCGCAGCGAGCGCCAAGCCTGCTGCGTGTCCTGCAGGCAACTTGAACTTTTGCTCTTCCAGACTGTGCTGTAACCAGGATCTCTGACCTGGAACATGGATTGTTTGGCTGACACACACAGACAAATGCCAAGGCTAATACTAGGGGGAGAAGGGAAGTGGAGGGGCAGTCAGGAGGGGTAACAGATGAGAACAGGAAGGGTCAGAGTCCGCTCAAGATGCAAGACACAAGTCCATAGGAAATCAGGCTTCCTTTGCTCTGCTCTCTATGGTTTCTGGTTCTTTTGTGTTGTGTTTTTCTCTTCTGTGCGCAGGAGGAACCAGCTGCGTTTCCCTCCCTGCTAGGGAAAGGAAATAGTTCAGCGCCAAGGGAACAGCACAGCAACTTGCAGAAACACCTGCATGGCAATACATCACTTGGGACTCTGCTCCCACTGTGGGCTCTACTGAGCGTATTCCCCAGGCCATTTCCACCAAAAGGGGAGTGACAGTGTGGTTCATGCATCACGCTCACAGCAAGGAGGGCATTGCCTTGGTGTTCCTTCAGATTGCTTGGAATCTCTCCAGACACCATTGCAGGGCAGGTATAGATCCTGTTTATGGGAGTTGCTGTGGAATTGTTCTCTTTAGAAGAGGAGGAGAGCTGCCTTCTGTAGTGGTAGTTTCTAAATACAGTTTGAAAGGTGAAGGCCTAAACACACTGGGAAGCCCTGGCATTTAGAGCATGGCCTTTGTGAGTTTGTCCGTGTTACTTATTGCTGCATGTTTGTGCAAGTGCTTGCAACTTTCCATGTGTTCATTCTTCTTGTGCCCTGGGGTGGGAGAAGTTTGGTTCTTTTGTTCTGCAGATGGAGAGCTGAGGCACAGAGAGACCTTGCAGCTCATTGTAAAACAGGGCTTTGGACAGATATCAGTGACATTCTGGGATAGTGCTGTCACTCACTGTTGTCCATCCTGTTCCCCATGGTCTGTTTTTCGAGACTCTGCCCTGCCAGAAGGGAGGACCTCTCCCTGGAGCCCTTGCTGGCCATTCCAAAGGCAGATTGGGTGTATTCACAGCCTCATTTCAGGTAGGGTCACCTGTAAGGACCTAGAGCTCCACAGAAAAATAAGACTTGGCCTTGCAGTTTCTACATCAGAGTCTCCTACCAGTGTGTAAATAAACCTGATGTATTTGTAGCCTGAATATATCTCAGGATTGTTCCAAGATGTTCTAGTTCAAAACCTAGTTCATTAAAATAAGAGGCAGAGGCATCTGTGAATGGTTTGAGAAGCAGTGTCTATATTTTCTCTTATTGATTGCCTTTGGCCTTCCTGTCTGGAACCTTTTGAGAGATGACTGTGATGCTGAAATGCATTGTCCCTTTCTGTATATTAAAGCTGCTAAAAAAAAACCCCAGCCCACATCTAGCCTGTATCTGAAAGCCATGAATTGATAGATCCTTGCTCTAGCTCTTCAAGTAACTGTGAATTACTCCAGGCTGTTACAGTTTCATTATAGGGAAGTTCTTTCCTTGACTCAGACTTCTTTGCATCACAGTGAAATGCAATTAGGTGACGTACTTATTGTGGCTTGGAAGCACTTAGAATTCTCTCAGCCTTATGTTGTCAACTTTTGCTCAATAGCAGACTTGTGGACTGTGTCACTGTGCCTGTGTTAGCATATATTATCACCATATGGTGTTTCAGTAGTGAATAGGAAACTTCTATGAGTATGTAAAAGAGGATGAAATGAAAAAAAATATTACAGTAAGATAAAACTAACATACTGCTTCACTGCTGAAAGTGAGCACTCTATCTAGCTGCTGTTTCTATGGGAAATCAATCATGTGTTGGTCCAATGGGTATTACTGTCTTCTCCCACAGATTTAAAAAAGAAAGCTAAACAAAAAAAAGGACCTGGCCAGAAAAAGGAGATTTTGAAGCAGTTATAAATACTTCTGCCAATGTTTGCAGTCTGATACTGATTCCTCCCTGCCCAAACAAAATATTTTGAGACTTACAATGAATTCTTCACTTGGAAGGAAGTAGTTTTGTGTGCATGAGTACAGTAAGAGCAAGGGCAGGTTGTGCAGTTCTCATGGCATTGTGTGCCTCACAGGCAGGACTGTTGCAATCATCTCACCCGATTGCCAGCATAAGGCAGGTCAGAGACTTTGCTGTCTTGCCATAAGGAGCACGGTATTTCTCTCTGGTTTGACAAGAGGCTGAGTGCCTTACCCGCTCTGGAGTGATTTGTTAGGTGTCAATAAGAACCCATTCCTGTCCCAGGCAGCTCAGAACCGTGAAGAATTGCCATCTTGTGTATCAGCAATCACTCCAGTCATCCTGGAGTCTCAGGCAATTAGATGCTGTCTTCCCAAACCATTACCTTGTGATCCAAGAAGAATTCAAGAAAGATTGGAGGCACAGTTCTCTTTCCATCCAGCAGAAAGCCAGGATGCACATGCAGCTTCATGCTGTGATTGTCAAGAGGGGAGGAGAAGATGTTGGGGTTGATTACTGTGCTGGTTTGCAGAATGATCAGCTGTGCATTACATGGAATATCTGTGTGGCTAAGGTCCTTTTACAGTCCTAAAAAGTGGTAGAAAAACAGTTGTTCAGCTGGATTTTTTTGACCACTGTATAGTTCAGCAGAGAGATAATGCAGATATTGTTTTGAATTATATTTAATCTTTTTCTGGAAAGATTTTGACTGGAATCCACATCAGCAGCTCATGTCCAAAGTGCAAGACAAGGGATCTGGCTGTGGAAAAGGGTTACCACAAAGATCACAATGTTTTATGAGGCCCCAGTGACAGCTGCTACCGTGCTCCAGACAGAACTCTGTGCTTCCTGAGAAAAGCTGTGGAGATACCACACAGAGGATGAATTGTTCAGTGGTTCTTTTGGGTAAATGTAGATCACTGTTAGGTTTTGGAGATATCTGGAAGAGTCAGAGCCAACACCCCAAAGCAGGACTGTTTAATACTGGAAATCATCAGACTTTTTGGCAAGACTTGCCTTTGACAAGACTTGGCTTTGACTTTGTTGAGTAATGTGGTCATTTCTAACTAATGGTAATAAAACTTTAGGGAACACCTGCTGTTTGGATATTGAGCATATGTGTGCGTGCTCATGTAAAATCACAAATGCAGGCAGGTCTAGAAAATACAATTTGTATTTGGCATCTTTCCTACAAATCGTTTTTCAGAACACCTTAAAGCCTTCCTGTAAATAAAATCGTTTCAGAATTGAGCTCATTAATGGAGAGAAGGAGATGTGGTAAGGCACAAAGACAAAGAAGGAAAAAGGTGGCTTTTGTTTTGTTTTGTGGGCTTTTTAAAGGCAAAGCATCCATTTGATGAACTCAATCGTTTGTTGAATGTACTCAGTGGTTTCTCAGGAGGACATATGGACAATCTCAGGAGACTGTCTGCACGATTGGAGCTGCATGGAGCCAAAAACAAAATGATGGGCTGATCGCTTAAAAAGTATAAATGGAGGGAACATCTGAGGATCTCTGGCAGTTTTCCTTATGAGGCAGTGCTGGATTATCCCCTATAATCAGTGCTTTCGCCAGCCCAGTTTCCAATAAATTAAATGTAAATATCTCATTGCTTTCTTTGGGTGATTATTCCAGACTGAAATGTATACAGCTGCTAAGAGCTATTTGACTTCAACATTTCCTTTTTTAATTTAATCTCCTTGTTCTGAGTGACACTTCATATATGTGTCCATGCATATGTCCTCGTACCATATGGACGCATTCCACGTCTACACATACGGAGTGTGAGGAGGTTGAAATTCCCCAGTACAGACAGAGCTGTAATAAAAGGACTGACAGACTGGGTCTGTAATATGCCTGACCTGACAATTAAGCAAACTTATTACCATGTCAGCTTGCCAGATGGATCATCTACTCATGATGTAACGTGTGTTGCTTCTTGAATATATTGGAGTGCAGTTTCCTATTTTATGTTTGTTGAGCTGAGAAAGGGAGAGGGAAGAGACAGTTTTATTTGAACTAAACCCACTCGTTTCAAGTGTGTTTAATGATAGCAATATGTGACAGATAAAATAAAATCCTAGGCCCTGGTCCATGTTTATTTTAATTTCAAGCAATGGGGAGAGATGGAAGAGATAAAATTACAGGCTAAAAATGTCTCTTGATGTAAAATAGCAGCTTGAGTCCTGAAGGGGCTTTCCTTGCTGCACCCTGCAGGGTTCTCAGATACATTTGTCAGAGTTTTGCTAGGTAGGAGTTTGGGGCTTTGGTTATAAGAAAAGTCAGGTTGGACTGATTGGCATCAGCTTTATAATCATTTCCTTTTAACTCACTTAAGATAGTAAGGCTACACTGAAAGAGTGGAGAGGAAAGCAATGCTTAGTCTGAAGCATCTATCACTAACCTGGACTTTCTTTTAACCAAGTCCCACCCTGAACTGAGGAGGAGGAGGTAAGTTGTTCTCAGTCCTGTCTTGTGTCCCTGAGACTGCCAGACCTCTGCCTGCTGTTGTGTAACCTTGGCTGAGCCATCTTCTGCCTCTGACCTGCTCTTCTGTTAAATGGGGAAAACCCCTATTTCTCTGCCCACCTGCTCAGTCTGCAGTGTTTGGGTGCAGTGAGGATGTGTAGGTGATGTTCTATTTGTGACCTTTAGTATTTGTATCTGAACCACTGGGTTTTATTCTCTCCACTCTCCTGTCACAGCCGCATGGGTGGATTGGGATAAAGTGTCCCTTTCCAAGTCTTAGGTGGAGCACAGCCTTGCACCTTTGTGCAGCTGTTTCACCTTTCTGTGCGGCTGAGTTGGCAGAGTCAACAACACCAAGGTGCTGTTCTCCATTTTTAAGCCTGAAGAGCTTAAGAACTCCCTATGCCTCCAAACCAGGTCCCTCATTCTGCTCGTACACCTCTGAGGAGCTGCAAGCCAACGACTCAAGGAAACATGAGGGTGATCCTCTTGGTCTGCAAAGATGCTGAACTGGCTTTGCAAGTGGAATGTTGTGCCCAACAGCTGGGAATTTTTCCTGCACACAAGTGCAGAATAGTAGAAGGGAGACATTAGACATTAGTGCTCAGAGCTGTCACCTCTTTGGAGATGTATTGTGTGGGGATGTAGCAGTGCATCCAGCACTGTTTCCATTATGCTTTTGACTCCATTAATTGTATGCAGAAGACACTGCAATTTCACTGTTGGAAGCCTGTCCTCCTGGGAATTTTTAGTATCTTATTTACCTGTCAAGTTTTCTTGAGGGTCTCAAATGCTGTCTGTTGCGAAGACTCAGCTTCGTCTCTGGCTTGGCTCATTTGATGAAAGCATTTTGGTGTCCTGGACTCAGATAAAGGCTCTTTCTGTAGGATTTGTTGTCTGAGCTTGGAGGGAAATTGAATCTGGAGTGTATTCACTCAAATATATTTGGTCCCGACTCATATCATTATAGTGTTGGTCAGCTGCTGGTGTTTTTTTAAAAGTCTGGTTTGTAGAAAAATAACCTATCTGCATGAGAAACTGGAATTTAAACCTTTGCTTATCTTTTTCTCATATGTCAAGGTATATAGGCCTGAAATTAAGAATCTGACCTGTGTCAGATGAGTGGTCACTCCAGCTCAGTGTTCTTCCCCATAAACACCAGAGAAAGTGGTGCAAATTCATATCTACACTGCCCCAGAATATTTCCATTTATCTAAGAATTTGCTGTTCACAGAGAACTGGCTTGATTTAAATTACGTCTTCCTTAGTATTCAGCCAGGGATTTTTCCTCCATCAGCTCATCCAATTGCTTTATGAGCTCATGTAAATCTCTGGAATTTAAAACATCCCATAGCAAAGAAGTTCAGTGGAGGTGGGGCAGACCCACCTTATTCTTGATATTTTCACTTTGCCTCCTACAAGGGTGGTTTCCTGTTGCTTCTTTCTAGCACTGGAAGTGACAGAACAATCATTCCTCCTGTTTGTACCAGTCTGAGTCTTAGTTCTCTCTTTTCAAGGCTCAAGAGATACTTTGTTATTTCAGAGGAATGTGAAAAATGTAGGTGCAGTGTTCATTTGTTTCTGATCAGGTATGTTATCTAACTGCAAACTGTAAGCTTATATGCAAAAAAAAAAGAAACAAAAAAACCAAAAAAGTGGAAGTGGCTATTGGACCTGTGTTATGTTATTTTTACTTATTAGAGGTAAAGTCTGTGATTTGGCTGTGGGGCTTTCAAAATAACTTCCATAGTGCCCTGCTATTTTCTGGTTTGTTTTGGTGGTTTTATTTTTGTTTTGTTTTGTTTTGTTTTCTCCGTCATTGCAGGATAAAACAATTTGACTGAATTTTGACCTCTTTGCCAAACTTTTTGTGTGGCAATTTCCAAAGACAGTATCCATGGGCACTTTGCTTGCAAATACAAAGTGAGAAGAGAGATACAGGATGACTGATCTGGGAGAGGTCTGATGCAACCACAGTACTTTGGAACAAGATGGGGTCTGTTGTTCTCCCTTTCCTCACAGATCTCTGACACATCCCTTTATTTTCAGTAAGATTTTTAATTTTTCTAGCATTAAGTTTTCCATCTGTAAAACAGAGGTGGTAATAATAACATATCCCACCTGGCTGTCTGACTTCAGAAAGGATTTTCGAATCTCCAGCTGAAAATTCTTCTGCAAGCACAAAAATATTACAGTTTTTGCCAGCTGGTGTAAAAAATTGTTTCTTGCTGTGAAAAATCAGTATGTCAAACACTTTTATTTTCTGTAAGGGAATTCAGCATCAAACTCTTCCAAATGTGTTAGGTAATGTTTTGCATTATAGATTATATGCTGTTAATTTAATTTCAGGTTCTATACAGAGAAGAAATTGTTGAGTGTACTTTAGTGATTTATACTATGATTTGATCAGTATGTTAGTAGTCTGGCAGATCTTAACTTCCAGAAACATCTAAGAGTTCAATACATTAGAGATGAATAAGCTATGTACATGAACATGTGTGCTTTTATTGCTAAAGCTAAATTAAAGCTTGAGCCCTTTTGGGTTGAATTAGCCAGCACTTCTCCAGCTCCTTTTCTGTGTTTCAAAACTCTTCTGTGCAACCAGTATGATTCTAATGTGCTCTGCATTATTTTTGTGCTTTCACATGAAGACCTGGAGAGACAGTGAAAGCTCTGTATAGAGTGTATTGTACAGTGAGGGAGGGAGCCCAACAAAGCTAATTATACAGACACTCCCACTCTATTACCCTTTAGAGAAATTGAGCCTAACATTCTGCTCTGAAGCTTGTTAAACTATTCTTTTTGGGTGCAAGGAGCTTATTGAGGGAATGAAATAGCTACACTGTGTAATCAGAATGGGAATTGGAGCAGATCATTATATTTACTCATTTGATTAGCCATAAAATAGCTACTGAAGTCCCCATTTTAAATCTGCTTAGCAATTGTGCAGCAGGGCAAACTGGGTCTTTTAATTAGAAAAGAGATTGCAGTATTTTTTTTATAAGTAATAAATATATAAACACACGCACATTGTGATCCTGTTTATGTAAATAACCTCTTCCCTGTGGGTGTTCTTGCCTCCTAATTGTTCAGGGTCTGCCTGCTTCCAGCTGCAGAGAAAAAGGGAATGACACATCTACACCAGAAAGCACAATATCTGGGACTTAAAACCCAGCTAGAGATTTAGATTACCCATTAGGGTAAAACTGGTATAGGAGAGATGGGTAACCCCAGAAGAAGGTGGCATGGAAAAGCAGAAGGTCATTGATTAGTGCAGGGACTTTAGGTCAGGTTGTGCAAAAGTCTGTCTGGAGCAGTTTAGGTAGGGTCAGTCCTGCTGTAAGGGAGAGGACTGGGTTGAACAGACTCCTGAGACCCCATTCAAGCTGTAAGATTTATTTAAGAGAGGTCATTCTGGATCATCAGGGGTTGCTTGAGCAGATCCCATTCCCAGGAAAGCTGGGGGGCTCAGGCAGGGGCAGTGCAGAGCCGCCCCAGACATCTGAGGCCAGCAGGTCTGAGCTGCCTCGCAGGCGCTGCCTGCCTTTGTGCACAGCCACAGCCAGGGATGCCCTGCTTCTCTCTAAGAAAATTCAGTGCCAGCCATGGCCATAAAGGCTTGGAACGGAGCCATTACTGAAGGTTTTGTTTGCTGGCTTCCTTTGCTATCTGAGGAACTTGCAAATCAGAGAAAATGTTCCAAAGGCAGTGATCTCTGTAACCACTGGTTTCTCTGTTCAGGATGGTCACTGGCTTAATATTTCTTAAGTATCAGATATTCTTGTAGGATATTTTTGAGCTATGAAAGTATTTCAGCTTTTTTAAAATTTATTTAATTTGGTTTTAAGATAACCAAAGATTGGTTACAGAGAGCAAACTTGTTTTCAAAATGCATTAGACTGTGTGGTGAGCTGACCACTGGTAAGCATGTGTTATGGTGCTGTACTGCTGTGGGTCACTGAAAAGTCATGTTCTTAATGACAGTAACAAAATCATTCTTTTGATGTTGCCTGTGGGTGACAAGATCTTTGGGCAGCAGGAAGGGGTACAGTAGAGCATTACTATTACAATTTTAAGGGATGAAATAAGTATTTGGCCTAGTGACTAATTTTTTTGTGGACATATTCTCCAGTATTTCCTTTTTTATAATTTATTTAAATAAATAGTCCATGGGTTCGAACCCACTTGCAAATGCCCAGAAATCCTACTGTGTTGAGAAATCACGTCCAGAGTGGCTCGGAGCAATCCCTCCCAGATGTGCTGTGGGCACTTAAAAGGCCACACCTCAGGGGAAGAAATGCCAGCACTGGCTGTTCTGCATGTGCCAAGAGAGTTGCTCTGGCATTGTTCCACAGCACTAAATTGTATAAGCAGATCATTGGGCAGGCCAAAAAAAAAACGCCATTATTAGGCCCAAAATACCATTAGCTGGAAGTTGCTGGCCAAAAGAACAAGCACCTAACCATAAAGAGGTTAGAAGTGTACTGTAAATTTTAGTGAAATGCCTGATTCTCGTTTTAATGTGGCTGGGACACCTGCAGTGAGCTGGGTCTGTTCTGCATTGCCCTGCATCACTGCAACCACCTCAGACCCCACCTGACTGTCAGGAGGATCATAGGTAAAGGGAAATTGCATGGCTGAATTTTCACTTGATTGTGCTAGAAGGGCTTTCTCTGAAGTTCTGCACACCTGCAGCTGCCATTGAAATTAATGGAATATTTGACGTTGGTGCTAGTTCTTCTCCTTTTCTTTCCATCCAGCAGTCTGCTCTTATCCTTTCTGTGCCACAGGGGTGGAGAAAGCCGTAGTCTAAGTCTCACCAGCACAGTGTATGCAGAAAAACTGGCCAAGGGAGGATCCTGGAGGAACATTTTTAATGTTACCTCTCCTTTTGGATACACGCCTTTCCCAAGCGAGCGGCTGCTCTGTGCCCGGGGAAGCGGGGTTTGTGTTTAGAGCACGTCTGTGAATTGCCGTTGTTGACTGGATCAAGCTGTCACTGTGTCACTTAAATGTTACAATCTCTCAAGCTGTCATGATGACTTTTAAATCGAAGCAAAGGTGATGGCTTCCTTCTCACATCAACAGCCACGCCATTTCCAGAGCTGTGCGTTCTGGCGTTCCGCCGCCTGCCTTCTGCTTGGAGGGTTTTTATCCCCCCAGCCTCTTTCCTGGGGTTGTTTGTGTCTCACCTGCCTGCCTGGTGAGTAGGGGCACAGTTAGATCAGGACACCCAGCTCCATGCTTTCAGTAAGCTGGGTGTTTCCAGCCAAGAATGTAACTTTCCATAGTAATTTGGTGCTATTTGCATAGGATTCTCTCTCTTCCAGGGAAAAGTGTACTCCTGTAATCTGATCTAAAAGGGCTCCTAAAGGAATTATTAGCTGTTTCTCTGGAAGTATGTAATAAATTTCCCGGGAGGACTGGTGTTCTTCTGCATAGTGGAAGAGTGAGAAAGTATTTAGTGAGATTTCCCAAGAGATGAGCCTGAATGTGTCTTTTTGTAGACATATCTGCTGTTATTGCTCATTGAAGGGACATGCTGCAGTTTACAGAAGCAGCTTTGACTTTGCTGGGGTTCTGCCAATTCAGAAAGGGCTTTCTTTTCTGAAAAGCTGATCTCACTTATGCTTGAGTCCAAACACTTGGGTACATCCACTCAATGAAGAAGTGTGTGCTTGGGCTGCTGAGCTGGTCTCATATAGGTGGAAAGAGCTGCCCTCAGGAATGAACACACACAGAATGCTTTTAATCTGTGAAATGAAGGCAAGGGCGCAACTATTTCTATACATGTCCAGTAGTATATATTGGGAAGTCTCTCTGGATTTTTTCCAAAGATTGTGTGAACTGCATTTTGGCATTTACAAAGCAACAAGTCTGATGCATGTGTTCATGTGATAGGCAATGGGAATTCATTACGCTTCTGATAAATCCAACAAAAGTTGTTGGTTTCATGCTAATTCCTTAAGATGCTGCCTTGATTGAAGCAATACATCAGCAGGAGCCTGATGGACCTGAGGTTATGGTGTGCACTCCTGATCCAGTTGGAGCAATTGGTGCTTTCAGGTGAAGCATTTTAGCTGAGGACATGGTGACTTGCAGTAAGGGCAGGTGAAATGCCTGAGCTGCTGTGGAAGCTGAGCACTTAGATACTGGTTTTGCTCATAGTTGCTGAGATTTTGGGTAGGAGGAAAAGAAAATCATATCTTGAATGCTATGGGAAATTTGGTCTTTGGCATCCAAGTAGGAAAATGTTTGGCATTCAGCATCCACAGGGAAATTGGTGCTCAATCGGGCAAAGAGCTAGAGGAGCTGAAGAACATGACCTTCTGTCCATTTTAAGGCATGGTCACTGCCTTTTAGCCCACTGAGGCTAGCATTTTCCAAGGAATGTTCTTTCCCAGGCTAAGCTGGGAGGTGAGCAGGCTGCTGGTTTTGAGAGCTGGGTGAATGCAGGAAGCCCCAGAGCCCCATTTTAACCGTCCTGCAAAGGACCGGGTCACCTCTGCTTCTGGACTGACAGCATTGCAGTTGAATTTCTCCCTGGCCTTTGGAATGCCCACTCTCAGGTCACCTCCAGTTTTGGCAGAGCAGGAGATGGTGTGGAAACGCTCCCCCCTGGCAGGGACAGGCAGTGACTGGATTCACCATTGCAGTCAGCTCTTGGTCCAAGCACTCCATTGATATAATTAATGCTGCATAGGGGGGAGCAGCCACTTCTCTGAAGCCCTCTGCAGGAGCTTTGGAATTTGCCCATGTGCTGTTTCTGTCTGTGTGTCCCTCTGCCATTCAGGGCTGGAGGAATGACTAAGTAGTGCTGACGACATCAGTTGTTGGCCTGTATTAATTATTTCCGCGGGTTCTATTTACTTGCGTGTTCCCTATGGGAATGTTGTGCATACAGATCACAGCAGCACTTAATTTTATTGCAGTGAGCGGCTGAGGCTGGGGAAGGGGAGGGGTGAGAGGAGAGAAGGGGTCGTGTATGCGTCAGCCCTGTCAGGCTTTTCCTTCTGTTTCATTTGTGCTGAGGTTTTTATTATCATTAAGCCGATTGTATCTGTGGCACAAAGGGCTGAGTTACCTCGGTAACCACACTAGCTGGGATGGTAATCCATTTATAGCATCACTGCTCAGGTCTGATTAAATTAGCATGCTGATGACGTAAATGCTTGGCTGGGTGATGCTGATGAGGCTGCTCCTAATAGGAACTCTCGCCCTTACATTTATTCTCATTTATTTCATGAGACCCCTGCAGGAAATGTACAGAAATAAGGCTACAGATGATTGACTCTTGTTTTCAGAACAACTTGTGCTGCTAGCAACAGACAGCGCTTGATCTGAATGCAGACGGCAGCCTGCACATTTCGCCTTGTTTCTTCCCGCTGCAGAATTCCCCACACAGCCCTGCCGAGGCAGAGCCCTGCTCTCCAGCCCTGCTTGCCATCTGCCACAGCAGCAGCGGGAGCAGCTCCTCTGGCTCATGGGTTATTTCCAGACACTGCTACAAAAGAAATAAAAAAGGTAATAATAAAAGAAAAGCAGCACCCTGGTTCTTTACTCCCTCTTGTGAGATTCCTGCAAGCACAGGCATCCTTTTACTCACTCCAAACAAGCCAGGTATTTATGTCTGAATTCTCAGTGTCGAACAATACCGTTCAGTGCTCACATGTGGATCAAATGCTTTCAGCATCTTCTGTCCAGCCCCTTGAGGGAAAACACTGACAACTGCATGATCACATCGCTGTCCCTGTTGTTTGATGAAGTGGCGAGAACAAGAGGACTGAGAGTTGCTGAAACTCCTGGCTTCCCTTCCCAGCCCTGCCTCTGATTCAGTGGATAAGGAGTCTTTGGACAAGCAGCTTCCTAGCAGGCTGTTTGGGGCTCCCAGGACTTGAGTTTTTCATCTGTAAAAAGAGAATTTAAAAGGATGGTTTTTCTTTTTTTCTTTTCTGCAAGAAGCATGGGAATGATTAAATGTATTTAAGTTCTGAAAGTACTTGGAGATCCTCAGGTGGAAACTCTGAGGTTCTGAACAATTTGCCATTTTAATTGTCAGATTTGATTTATCCAGTGGCATAGAAGGATTTAAAAGGAATTTTTTGAACAAAAGCAGTTTTGGGATGGAGGACTAAAAATGCAATAAATTTTAAGTAGCAATAAATAGTTTGGCATTTGCCCTGGAGTATGAGCAGATGTGGTTGCACAGAAACCACTGGAGTACACCTGCTTTCAGTGGGATTTGGACATGGAAATCTGTTTTTGGTGAAATAACAAGCATGGTTTTGAGACACAAATGTGAATATGCCCATGCTGTCATTTTCTGGGCCTGCAAATTCCTACCTAGCGCTCACAGGGCTTTTCCTTGGTAATATCGAGATAAAGGTGGTTGGGCACATAGGAGCCCTCTGCCATGCCTTTCCCAGCTGTGCTTGCTCCCTTTGAGAAGTATTTGGTGCTTGAAGGACCTTGCCCAGAATCTGAAGCTCTACAAAGATAAGGGGCACTGAATTTGTCAGTGGCAGTGCTTCACCCTCCTGGCAGCCAGCTGAGCTGGAGCATCCTGACACTGCTGCATTTGCTCCGTGCTGCCATGCAGTGATAGGTAGCAGCTGAGCTGGGGATGCTCCTGCTCATTCCTTGGACTCTGTGGGACGTGTGCTCTGCCAGCACCACGCTGAGAGCTCGGCTCTGCTCCCCAGCCTCCTGCCAGAGCAGGTGCACTCTATTAATGAAGGTATTTCAAAGAGTTTGATTCTACCTCTGGCTCAGTTCAAAGCATCCTGCTGTCCAAAAGTCCTGCACCCATGGCCTGGGATGCCTTACCCTGGGGCTTCCCTTTACATTTAAACTTCTGTGGTTAATTCCATTAGCTTACTATTTTCAGTGTAAAAGATGTGAAAGTCAGCAGTAGCAGCATGTTCAGGAGGGGCTGTGGGTGCTCCTTAGCTGGACTCTGCTTCCTCCAGAAGTTACAGGAATGGACAGCATTTTCCTGATTTATTTCCTGGATAACCTCCACTCCTGGTAGAATGAGCAGCTCTGAGGGATACAGACTAATGGACACCCACCCAGCACATGAGGTGGTGGAAGCTCTCAGAGGAAATGTCCAGCACTCAGTAAGAGGAACTCCAAACTGTACTGAGGCTTGTGAAGTCACCCAGCGGCATCTCTGCTCAATAAGTAAATAATCAGCCCTCTTTTGATTGCCACCCTTTGGTTAATTAACCTGTGTGCTGGGGCTGACAAGAGTGCATGGAGAGGAGATGGCTGTCCCAGCAGCATTCACAAGCTCACTGGCAATATTTTGGCATCAAAACCATTCTTGTTCATTTCAGGGACATCACAAGAACCTAGTTCTAGAGGGCTGAGCTGCTCTTTTTCAGCTTTTTCTTTTCCCAAAGATTTATCCAAAATAAGAATATTTTAGGCTGAAGGGTCTGCCCCTGATTTGGTTGGCTGAAGGAGAAGTTACTTGGGCTCTAACAAGCTCAAGTCAGACAAGGACTGCAGGGCAGGAGGGGAAGTCCCACTGAAATTCCCCTCCCTTCCCCACGGGTTTCTGTGATTTTTGGCATGAGTGCATTGCCTTAAGAGTGCCTGGAAATTTTCATTATAAGTGAGCAAAATTTCAACTCATTTGTCTACCAAATTAGAGCAAAGCAGGAGATGAACAGTAATAAAATTCCTGTTTGTTGAAACAAACCCATTCTTGCTCATTTGGAGAAAAAGAAAAGCCTCTCATGTTTGCATGTGTTTGGATTATGATGTAGCTTGAGCTTGGTCCCTCTATTTTCTGAAGTCCTTGGGATATTTGTATCTTATTCCAGTGGGAGAGGAATCTGTTGGCAGAATTTGCTTTAACACCATAAGGATTTATTTTTTTAAGGGAGGTAGCAAGAATTTGAAGTTTTTTTAACTATTTTTATTTTTCCAAAAGAAGGTTTGCTGCTTATTATCTTACAAGCTTTTATCTGGTGCTGAGTCATGGAAGTGAGAGAACGTGTAGGCGTCTTAGCATAAGAGAGAGTAATACTGTCATTTACATTTACAGACAGTTATGCTTTCCAGAAAACTTTTTTTTTGTGGGTTACAAAAGTGATTAATCTGCTGTTGAAGCTGTCAAAGGAGGTTTTCTGTTTAAGAATTTTTGAAAGAGAGAAAAATCTGTTTCTACTTATAGGAAATAATAAGGTAGAAATTGAAGTAAAAAAAAACATACTGAAAGAACAGAAAAGAAAATGTTCCCTTTCCTAATAATATTTTTCCCTTTTCTTTTTATGTATCTATCCATCTGTCTATCAGCCTATATATCTATTCTTCTGTTTCATGGAAAAGTCATGTGGACTTTGATACAAAGCTAAATATAGTAGAATTATGGCCAAGTTCAGTATTATCAATTCCAGCTGTTAAAAATATTATAGGATCGGTCTAAAATAGTTTTTGTTTTCTCTTTAAAGAAAACCTATTTCAGTTTCTTTTTAGTTTTCCATCAGGCTCTTTAGTTTTTATGTTTAAAGCTTTTTCTGCACTCTTGAAAACTGCATTTTTTTAAAATGAAGTCCAGTGCCCTCAGTTAAATATTTCTCTGCAGTAGTAGTAGTAGGATAAACTATTTTCTTTTCCTCTATCCACTTTTTTAGATTTTCTTTTGCCATATTTTTTTTTCTAATTTCTATTTGGTTTCTCTATTATTATGTAAAAAATGAATTTATTACTGCTGAGACAAATCCTTTCCTCCTTAGGACATGTTCTCAGTGGTGAGATCTGTAGTGCTGTTGGAAGACTAAAGAGAGTTCGCCAGTTGCAACCAAATTTGTGTAGACCATCAACATCATGATGGCATGAGTAGGTGTAATTCCTGTTTTTTGTACCCATTCTTTAAGACACACTGGTCATGAACTGTTTTAGCCTGGAAGTTGAGTGGTTTGTCCCTAACAAAGTAGGCAATGATGTTTTCAAGTGATCTTCTGGCGCAGTAGGGGTGGGAGTATAAAAACTTGCTCTACTTTGAGTATAGTTTATCCCATTATGAAGACTATGATATCCCCAGCAAAGTCTCTCTTTTGGGGGTTCCAGAGGAACTGATGCTGTGGTGGAAGCAAGGCAGTAAAGCAGGGTGCTGTGCTGGAAGCTGGAGCTGTCACAAGTAGCCTTGGGCAGAGGGAGGAGCGCTCGTCGTCGTGCCCAAGGACAGCCTGTGGGGCAGAAGGATGTCCCTTCTTGTCCCACCTAGCTGAAACCCTCAGCCCAACCCCAAATGGACTTTTGACAAGGGCGTGTAGGGACAGGACAAGGGGAAATGGCTTTAAACCAAAAGAGAGCAGGTTTAGATGAAATATAAGGAAGAAATTCTTCCCCGAGTGTGGTGAGGCACTGGTTGCCCAGAGAAGCTGTGGCTGCCTCCTCCCTCAAATGTACAGGCCCAGGCTGAATGGGGTTTGAGCAACCTGGTATAGTAGAAAGTACCCTGCCCATGGCAGGAGTTTGGAACTGGGTGGATGCTCAGGTCCTGTCCAGCCCACTTCTATGACCTTATGATCAATGCCACATCTGCTCACTTGCCTTGGTTAGAAGTGTTGTTTTCAGCATCTCCCTTATCCCTGCTCCAGTTAAAGTCCCTGCTCTCCTCATCCCCCATTCCTCACAGCTGCCCTCCCTCCCTCCCCAACCATAGTAGCTTCAACCATGATCCTTTAACCTTCAGCAGAAAATTATTTGTGCCATGTAAGAGGAATATTGATTTTTACATCACATGGCCCATGAGGCATCAGAAATTACATTTTTTTCCCGTAAGTGTGGCTTATCTCTAGCTTTTAGGAAAAAAATTAGCTTTGGGCCTTGTGAGATTTCCTGTTCAGGGTGAATGGGTTCTGCATTTAGACCTTTTCACTGGAAAGCCACGCGCTGCAGCTGGACTTCTAAATTAAAGGGGGAAGGGAATTAACCTGGCTTAACCTAAGTTTTGACAATTCCATTGAGAGGCCAGTGACTCATTTAGAGAATTCATCGAGTCCACAAGGGTTAGAATGATACTTCTGAAAGCTTATAGAATGTCACTGCTTTGTGTTTCAACAATTGGGTCCTGCAGTGAATTTTTGTGGGTTGTTATGGAAAAAAGATTTATTGATGACTTGTGATGCCAGGATGTTTTTCTGTGCATAATTTTTTTCTTAAAATACAAATACATCATAAACCGCAAAAGAGAGAAAAAAAGAGAAAAGGGTTTCATTACAAACTAGAAATTAAATATGATTTAATCACATGGTAAATTCAGATCTAGACCTGAATTCTCCTCGCTCCCCTCAAGTTCAAGTCTGAAACCTAATTTGACCTGTGACAAAAGAGAATTAAAACCACAAAACTCCATTTTGGATCCAAAATTTGTTGCAATTTTTGGGCATCCACTGCTGACTTTTGGAGAGCTTTGAGCCGTTGTTAAAAACATTGTTGAAGCCAAGATCTCAGATTTAAAACTAATACTTCCCAGTCCCAAAGGTTTTTAGCATTTAGTACTCCTGCCCCAGAGCTAGAAAGTCACTGTTTCAAATTCTGGAGTTAAAAATGTCAAAATCAGTTAGACTGCAAGTCACAGTAGCCATCAGCATGCATTTATACATCCACCACAAGGAAAGCAGTGAGGAGAGAGGGAGGATATGTCTGTTTGTTTGGAATTAGCACGCTTGGGTTCAGTTCCTCATGCAGAAGGGTTCATGGCTGGGTGCACAGGTCAGGGTGCACAGCTGGAAGTGCTGCTGCTGCTGGGACAGGCTGAGCTGAGTCCTTGGAGGTGCTGAGGCTGAGTCAGTGCAGGTTGTGTTTAATCTTGGTTAGCAGTTTCATTTGCTTTCATTCAGACTGCAGCAGGATGAATTGCCAAGATCTCCAGCATGTTGAGTCTTGGCAAAGCTTGGCCATTAGTACCTGGAGAAGGTCAGATTGGTAGGATTCATTACTGTTTGCATAGAAACCTCCACTGTGTTACCCGTGGGAAGGCCAAATTCAGATCTGCAGCAGCCAGCATGTTTGGAATAAATCTGGTGGAATCAATAGACGCACTTGAGCTGGCACCACTGTCCCCAGGATCAGAATCTGGCTTGATATAAAGCACTTTTAAAAAATGTAATTCAGGCGCTCAGGGGTATGGAAGAGTATTTTACTTGTAAGCTGTGACTGTGACAACCTAGTCAGCAAGCCATGGAGCAAATGTTTTGGGATGCTGTTTGGGTCCAAGAGCAGTGTAAGTGGGAAGAATTACAAATCATAACTTAATTGGGCTCATTAGTCATTAGTGATGAAGCTGAGGAACTTTTTTTTTCCTTCCTAAAGCTCACTGAGCAAAATGGAGCATGGCAAAGGAGAAAACCTGGTATTAAACTAGAATATAGTACTTAGCTCTATATAACCCAGTCAGCAGTATCAGTCATTGAAAACACAGCTCTTGCATTCTGGTTAAGAATGAAGAGAAGGGTTTTGTTTGTTCTTTCATATTTTTTGTGGGTTTTTTATATTAAAGCTTACAATGGCTATTTGTGGTTTTGTTTCCTCAAGGCATATTTAGGAAAACTGGATTAATTTATAATGCCATTTGCAACAGAACGAAGCCTGGTGAGGCAATGGATTTGACATTCCTTTACACAGGCTTTTTACAGTGAAACTGTTCTGATTCTAAATTTTTATCAGTGTGTTATTTGAGTAAACATTTTATTTACCATACATTTAATGTAATTATATGTTCTATGAGAAGAGGAAAATAGTGCAGAAACAGTGATTACTCTGAGTTAACACTTGAATTTAAAAATAATCTTAACTTTCTGTATTGTTTCATACCCAAGTATTTCTGTGGTACAGATGGCTTTTTTGCTTGTGCTATAAATTAATGCTCTCTCTTTCACTCTTTCTGACTGGTTATAGTACTGCCCTGGTGTTTTGACTAGAAGTGCTGCAGGGGGTTTCTGTGTATCTTGGTGTATGTATTTATATACCCGGAGACTAATTTTAAAAGCTACAGCAGGTGGAAGAAAACCTTTCCAATCAGATTTATCAACATCGTGCTTGGAGTCTGTGACAGTGTGGAAAGATTAAGGTATTTCGGGCAGTGGTGATAACCCAGACAGACGGATAAATGAGGGAATGTTCCACTCCACTTCCCAGAAGGAGCCATCTGGGAAAACTGTTAAATTTGACCTGTTGTTGGAGCTCATCAGCCTTTTGGAAAGGTGTACACTGAGTCTAATAGGAAAATAACCTCTCTGTCACATATGACTGTCTTTTATGGTTTTTTTTTTGGTTTTGTTTTTTTGGTTTGTTTTTTTGTGGGGTTTTTTTTGTTAGGCTTACTTTTTTGGTGTGGCTATACAGTTTTTTTTCCTCATGCTATAACCTCTCAACTTATTAACTTGAACCATTTTGTAGCTCACTAAAAATACTGGCAGATGACAGTGGGTTCTGGACCTCAAGTGAACCATAAGAAAGCAGATGTTGTATGAACACAGAATTGTTCACTTATGCTTCTGCTCTTCTGCACTGCTATTTGCACAGGCTTTAAAATGTGGGGAAAAGAAGAATGAAAACACATGGTTTTCACAGGAAATAGAGACAATACTAACATTCGAAAATGTTTATGCCCTCTGGTAGGAAAATGTTTTAAATCTGGTTTAATAGAGTTTTGGAATTTGAAAATATAAATGAGCTATAAATGCAATGCACCAAATAAACGGAATTGTAAACAAATAAGTAACACAAAGTAAACCAAGTAGTATCTGGGTGCATATGTATTTCCTATTATTTTATGTGCGCATATGCACACTTTTTTAGTGTTCTCTACAATTAATAAAGGAAGAAAGCTTGTACACTCTATAAACACTCTAAAACTCCTTTGCAATTTAGTAGGAAATTAGAAGTTTTTATAGCGGTTTTGCACTCTTCTTTGTGTCTGTTATTCAACATACAATAGAAAATTATAACTTTTCCATATAAATTTTAGAAGACTTCTCCAGAAGACTTCATGTATGTGGAATTTTGTCCTGTCACTCACAGGTGGACACGTCTTCCCTCACTCATGCATCTTCCATTATACATTCTTAATCCACTGTTTGAAATCATGATGCACATCCATGGATAGTGGTATAACCCTCAAACTTGGCCATATTTGTCATGCACAGGAACTTCTTTTCCATTACGAATAGCAAGTTATAAAAGGAAGGAAAAAAAGTCTGTGGGTGCTGTAATTATGATACTTTAGGTTTTACTAGCTTAGTAATAGCAAAAGTCATAAAAATACTTTACTTACCCAAAGTTCTTATTTATAGGAGGGTGGGGGCTTCCCCATTGTCAGGCTTAGCAATATTTGCCTGAATTAAGCAAGGGAATTTGTTCAGCCCATTAGAAGGGCCCAGTTTGGTGAATGGAAATGTTTTGGACATTCCTGCATTGCTAAGACTTAGAGGAGGTGTTCCTCGAGGAGCTGTTTCAACGCTTGATGCATGTGGTGACTTATCTTCACATGGTGCAGTCCTGTTTTTTTTGTGGTCTTTGCTTCTGGGATTGTCCTCAGTAGTTCTGCCTTTTAGTGTGACCAGAGATGTGGTGCCTTTTTACAGCTCTTTATGTAATTTACTGCTGAGTCCATGCGCCACTGATTAAATCTGTGCAGGGGACTGCCATTGCATGGTCCTCAGGTCCAGATGGGTGCAAACAATGTCATTTTAGTGATAAGAGTGGGAAATTACAGAAATATCCCAAGATGAATTCAGAAAATGTTTAACTTCTCTTGACTGGCATCTTCTGTAACTTTTTGACAGTTATGTCTCATGCTGATATCTGATATTCTTATAGATAAAGTTACTATTGCATTTGAAATGGTCAAGTTGAGTTGCTTAAGTAGAAGAGTTTAAATAATAACTAACCCTTTCAATGAATTAAGCTAGAATTATGGACCTTGACTGTCAACCAGCATTAAAAGTATTTAGGTCAATTGTTTGCACATCTTTTAAAACTAGTGTCTCAGAGAGTCCTTCTCATAAATACCAGATGATCAGTCATCAGAAAAGGAAAAGCAAATAAAAAGCTCAGAGTAGTCATCGTAGCGATAGTATTAGGTAAACAAAAAAGTAAATATGAAACTGAGAAGGAAATTCTTCCCTGGCATAACACTGTTGTGTTTTGGAGACCAAATTTTTCAGATGTGTTCAGGCTCTTTGGAATTAATGGAGTGTTGCAAAGTGGAAACCCAGATTGCCTAAAACACTTGACACCCGCACTGGAAGCTGAACCAAGGTGTGTGTCTGTAACTGCACGTGTCAGTTAGGAAGGCTGTTTTCCATGATAAAATATCGGAGGTCAGCTCTTAGCACCTTTTCTTCTGTGCACCATCTCCCATGGTTTCAGGCTGGGCCATCACAAGGAGTACAAAAGAGGTTATGGACAGAAACATTAACAAGTACGTTGACTCCTTTTCCACCTGTGGTAGCAGCTGAAAAACAGATCAGCAGCAGTTGTGTTCTTGTAACAATTTATGGCATTCACAAGGTATTCTCTTCATTTGAGAACCAGAGATGAACACTTTATTAGATTTCTCCTCTTCTTCCTTTGCTGTAATGCCTGGGAGCAGTCTGAATACCTTGATAGCTTCTGGTGATCAAGCCAGCAAATTGAATCTCACATCTGCTAAGTCTGAGTGTAGCTGCTGATCCATGCACAGTCCATACATCCGTGACACTCGCTTGTCAGCTGTAAACTAGAAATGAGAGAATGATGAAAGTGTAAAGAAAAACTTCATCTGATTATAAACGTGTTTTGGCTGGGGGGTTTAAGGTTTGGACCAGACTTCAAAACTTTGGATTGGGTTCTAAGGACATTTTGACACTTAAAAGAAATCTGTGCTAGCAACTGAGCTGTGTGCACGGCATAGCAGCAGTGCAGAGTTGTAAAGATGTGTCCTCAGTGTGCTTGGACTGTCTGGACCTTATAAAGAAGGCCAGGGAATGCTATATATTGAAAATGCATCAGGTATGCTAAATGGGAGCAGTTCATCCACTCAGGATCTCGGACATGAAGCAACCCAGCTGGAGTTCTACCAGGACTCCAGGCATCTGCAAGTCCCAAATGGGAGGCCAGATTTCTCATTTTCACCCAGATGTTATTTCAGACAGAAAAAGGTTCAGACAGGTTCAGGGGAACTTGGCCATACATTATCACTGGTTAAGCAGCTTGTTCAAATACAGAATTTGAAGTCAGCAGGAGGTAGAGGTGTCTGCACATCAGGAAACCCCCTAAAATCCCTGTTCACATTTTCAGGTATCTAAAGACCAAGGTTTCAAAGCAGAGTATTTTATTTTTCTCTGGGGTTATCTTTCCCATACTGAAGGGGAGCTGAGGTTTGCTACCTCAGGCAGAAGGGAGGCACAGCCCAGATGCTACTCCTGGAAAAGCAGCAGCTCCAGTTCCAGCAGGAGCCACTGTTCAGCACAGATGTGGAAGAGGAGGTGGGGAAGGGTGTCCCATTCATGTCAGCCCCCTTCCTACACTAGAAATAAACTTGCAACACAATCTCTTGGTCATGCTTTGGCTACAGAGTGCAGCAGGATCCTGGCAGATTGTCTGAGCTGCTGGCACTCAGAAATCCCTTTGGTGTGCTGCTGTAGCTGAGCTTGAGTGGCAGGGCACTTAATGCAGGGAAAAGGGATCTCTGCTTCTTACAGTCACATCAAAATTACCTGCTTATTGTGGAATTTGTCTCCACTAACTTGTGCTGTCTAAATATTCAGTGACTTGTCTTGCCTGTTTTTACGCTTCTTGTACAGTCAGCGGAGAGAAGTAGATTCCCCCAGTGGCTGATTCATCTCCCCTGTTTTAGGCTTCAGTATTAGAATGGAATAAATGACCCTGTGGAGGTACATTTCAGAGAGAGAGAGCTTTAAGCACCTCCAGCTAGCCAAGGTGAATGCCCATCGTTGCTGATAGGAAAAGCCAAGTTGATTTTTTTACCGTTTGCTGCCCTTCCCACCAAGGCCTCCAACTTCCACCACTTCTGAGTGCTACTTAAAGGATTTCAGGTGGCCTGAGCTGGCCCTGTGTTTCAGCCCAGCTTGTGTCAGTGGACCATGCAGGAAGAGGGGCTGAGTTAGGAGGAGAGATGCTGCAGTGGCCCGTTGAACTGGCAGCCCCCTGAGAACGCTGCATCTTGGGTTCAGCCCACTGGTAGCTGCCAGGTTTCTGCCTTTCGAGGAAGAAGAATTGTTTCATTCCGATCCTGGAGTAATTTTTGACTGAAATGCCCAAAAAAGGCAGCCCCAGCTAGAGCCATGGTTCTCAACCTCTGCTCTGCAAACCCTGGGGGTCCATGGATCACTCCTAAGGTAACTAAGAAGAATTCAATGACAGGTAACTGAAAAAGCCATGTTTATTGTCAATAGATTAACTTTCTCCATAAAGGAGCTTGTCTCTTCTGAAAAACATTTGGGGGCTGCCGAGCATAAAGGTTGAAAACCACTGAGCTGGAGTAATGTATCTTTGTATGTAATAATTTGACAGCTGAAGGGCTAAAGCTATTCAACTACACCTTTATGAAAAAATGTCTGGAGAATTGAATAGAATGTGATAAACTTTGTATTGGCATTTTTGATCCAGTCTCTGAAACTTGAGTAACTGAAGGGGTTCTATAAAAATAATTCTACAAATGTGCAAAGTAAGAGAATGAAGTCCTTTTCAAATGGATTCCGGCTGATCATAGAGAATCATGCTCATGCTGTAGACTGTGATTATTCTGTGTTCTTTTTAAGATTTAACCCTGACAGATGGTAAAGAATTGTAGTTCATTTCTGCAGAGCAACAGTTTTCATCCCTAGTACCTATGCAATGACTTTTTAGTTGTAGATGTACATTGAATTTAATTTAAGATCTATGTCAATAATTTCTACAGGATGAAGAATCAAAGCTACTCAGGATTTTGGGTTTCCCCACCAGGGTAGCTTTGATTCCAGACACCCAGCTCTTACAGTCAGTTCCCTTGAACAGCGTGGCTTTATCACATTGCCATAGACTTTCCCTATGATGGTTGGTACAAGAAACTCCTAAAAACATTTATAAACCTCCTCTGCATTTAAAAAGACAAGGCAGGATTTGCCAAGCAAAACTATTCCCTTCATGGTTATACATGGTAAACTTTTTTAGAAGTTTTTTGGGGCTTTTTTCCTCCCACATTTGGTTGAGTTTTACTTGATTTTGTCAGTGTTGGTTCACCTTTACTTGAACTGCTGGATAATTCATTTGTAGAAGAGGCAGTACATTTAGGTACTTCCATCTGTGTTTAAACAAGGCTCTTGTGCTTTCCCATTAAAAAAAAAAGATTTTGTATTATAATGCTTGTGGTAGATGAGGTTCTGAATTTAACTCCTTCCTACTCTAATTTCTCTCAACGGCTCTGTTATGAACACCTGGGGTTTCTAGTTTACTCTCTTTGCAAATATGAATTTGCAAGAAGGGGTTGATGGTAAGTAGCGTGGTTTTAATTTGCACTTGCGAAGTGTGTCAGACAGTTTCATCAGGGCATGGCGAGCAGAGGAAAGCCTGTCTTCCTCTGAAAACAGCCCTCAGAGGATGTCAGAGAGTGTGTTTGGCTGCGATAATCACTTGCAAATGCAGTATGGTTTTGAAATGAGCTGTCCAGGGGCTGCTGGAGAAAGGGATGCCTGTGCTCCTATGAATTCACTCTTTGTCTTTCTCTTTTTTTTTCTCCTGTTTCTACTTGTTTTCATGTTTCTGAGCAGTCACTTTGATGTGCTTTTGGATGAATCTACCTGGTTGTGTTGGTGGAAGTTCTATGGATTCACTTGGGTGAAACATCTGTGACAGTCATCTGTTTTGTTAGGCTGTACCCAGTGATATAGATACCCTCTTCCAGCCTTCTGTTTAATACTACATCTACCTGGCATCTTTACAGCCTCATCCATCCTTCCTATCCTCCTAGCGCCTTCCAGACAGCTGTTGAAATCTCTCTTCTAGTGGTATCTCAGTAACCTTTTCTTGTCCTTCCACACATTCCTGTCCTCAGAGCAGGAATCTTGTCCTTAGTTACTGTTCATTTATAAAGTTTTTTCTTCATCCATTAGTAATCTTAGGGTTTAAGCCTGGGGTGATATCTGAGTGCATGGCTGGACTGTGGCCACCCTTCTCTCTCTCAGGCAAAAGGGCAGAGGATTTATGGTGATACCTCACCTGTGCCCTTGCACAAGGGCTACAACCAACTTGCGTCCTCATAAATCATCAATGCTCCAGTAGTGTTAAATTCCCTGCAGCCTGTCCCATTTCTCTACTACACCGCATCAGCTAGGCTTACACCTCCCCCCATAAACTCCAGCTTTCATCACACACTTGCCCAGTGCCCTCAGAGGAATTCAGAATGAGTCACGCAGGGCGCCTCTGGGGACTCCTACTGATGCAAACTTCCTCCTCCTCAAGGCAGCCTGTGGTTTGATGCCACAATGCAGCCGGTACTTGTTAGCTCGGGCCTTTGCTGTGGAGTTGATAGCAAACTTTGGGCTCTGCTCCCCCAAATTGCCACCTTCCTTCACTGGATTCTGGTGCAGGAGGGATACTTGCAGCTCATCCTCTTTGTAGTGTCAAACACAGGAGCTGCTCAGTACCGATCCACAGATTGTGAGGGTCTGGGGGTTGTTTGGAAGAAGGGTTTGTCATTTATTCTTGAAGTGTATTCCAGTCCAGGCAGGAGACTGGCATCAGTGGTTATGTGGATGTTTATATGTGTTATGTGGATGTTTATATGTAAGATTGAAGTCACCCAGTTCTTGAGATAGGATCAGAAGAGCTTTAGTAGCATCTGTCATGACCTGCTTCCAGAGTCTCCATTCAGAATTACAGAATGTGATGAACAGGGCTCACTTATGCTGTTTTGGGTTGGTATTTTCCCCTCCCCTAGACAGGCCATTTCTTTTATAACATTATCTACTTTCTACCTCTTCACATGGAAAAGAAAAATGCTTTTCTGGTGGTAATTACACAGTGCTGCATTGTGGACCTTTCATCCCATTACAGTAAGTGGACAAACTACTATAATTTACAGGAATGAAATAGGTGAGGAAATGGGAAAGTTTCTGGCACTCCTAGGCATAAATGCCAACCTGACATGGGAGAACAATTCTGACAGAAAGCAAGTTTTCTTGCTAGCAATGAATGCTGGTGCAGTTGTTTTCTCATGCAGGGATGGAGGAGTGCCAGCTTCCCTTCAGGTGTTTCAGAAGTAGAAGAATCAGGCAGTATTAATGGAGGGCTACAGACCCTTAACCTGTCTCTGCCCTTGCAGTACAACCGAGACATGCTTCAGCTCTTCCTTGCTCTCAGTTTGAAAATCTCCTGTCTGTCTATGTGCTGCCTTGTCATGGATCTGTTAGCAAGGTCAGGGTGTGAATACATTGAGGTGTTTTTCCTCCAGCAGAAGTTTGCTGCCTTATTATTCCTCACTTCTGAATACACACCTTTCACACCTCTCAGAACAGACTGATGCTCTTATTTGCCTGGGGTTTTTTGCTGATTTATAGTGTTTCCTTGTGGGAGGTTTGCCCTGAAGGTGTGATTGCAGGAGTAAGGTCTTTACCAGTGCATCAGCAAAAAAGTGTTTGCACATCATCAGGGAAGAGCTGCCAGTTGGGTTGTGGGACTTCCTTATCCCTTGGGTAGACTTGCTTGTTGGCTGTGCACTAGAAACTGAGTGGCTTGCACTTAGCTTTTTATTTTCTTTGTGTGAGGTGGTTACCAAATGTTGGGGAACACAGCCACCCTGTTCAGAGGATGAGTCTGGAACCCTTGGAGGCTCAAAGTGGCTGAAGTTCCCCCAGCCCCCCCGGGTGGTTTGGCAGCAATTAATTGCCGCCACCTGCTGACCAGGCACAGGATTTCTCTGGCCCCAGTGCAGCTTGTGCATGTCCTGAACAATCCTCACCATGCCCTCCCCAGCAAGAGGGTGGTGGAGCAGTAGGTGGAGATCAGGGTTCCTGCCTAAACAGGAACACCTGGGGACAAATACAAGGTTGGTCATTTAAAGGTGTCACATGCCTTAGAGTGCCCACAAGCATGGGTAAAGGCTGAGCTGGTTTGTCTTTGGGCTTCTGTGAACTTGTAGATTATCCAGCACATCATGGATGAGATCAAGCCTGGTACAGAAAGTTTGAATGAGATATAACCTCATGTAACTATGGTGTTAAGTGCTGTCAAGCTGAATGTCTTCACTTTAATGCATTTCCCTGTAGAAGGCATAAAATTCAGGTACTCTTTTAGAATAAAGGAAAATAGAGAAGCAAGAAATTTTACCTAATCCTAAACTCTAGAAATTGAAGTTTACTCTTCTCTGATATAGTGAAAAGACATAAAGTGTTGGTCAGCATTCTTCAGAAGTTTTCACAGTGTTAGCTCTTTAACCAAGATGTTTTTTCACACTGGTGAACATTTAAATGTGAGGTAAGCCAGACAAACAAGTACACTAGACTGAAGTATGTATGATGCCTGTTAGACAGCGTCACTGCAACAAAGCTTCATTCTGTGGCCAAATTGCAGGAAGCAGCAGCATTTGCTGTGATCCTCTTTCCTGACTGCCCCAGCACTGCTGTGCCTGGGGCATTGGTGCAGGGTTACATGGCTGCCATGGTAGGAGCTGACTTCTGAAGCTCTTGGAAATCCTGACCCACTTTCTGCCCTTTAATGAAGCATTTAACTTTTCTGGGGTCACTCCAGGTGTTCAACCAGTACAGCCAGGGTAGGGTAGTGACTTGCTTTGATCGGAGTTCATTCTTACAGCCTGGGACCTGCTTGCAGGCTATCCCAATCTGCTGCCTCCTGCACAAGGAGCTCCTGTATTGGGGCAGAACCCTACAAGTGCTCTAGGGACCCAAGGAATTTCATGTCTCCATAGAGAGTATAATCTCATTTTCTCTCTTTTTCAAAACAGACTCATTTTCACAGGAATGCATGGGGTTTTCCCTAATTATCCTCTGGCGAGTCTCCCTTTTTTTTTCTGCGTGTATCATTTTTTAATTTGTTTGTTTGCTTGGAGGTGGAGGAGAAGCCTCCAAGGAGAGATGAAATGCCATGCACAGCACTTCTGCTCTGCTGCTGCGGTGCCGTCCCTGTTCTGTCAAGCAGGGGAAGGTTGATATAACCATTCCAAAACGTGTGGCCCTAGGTTATTCTTGCTTTCCTAAGTAGTTTGAGTTGAGATGTTTCTGTAAACCCCCATTTCCACCCTCGTTGCTCAACCCAGTGTCCAAGTGGCCTCTCCTACTGACCCTCTGTCTCTTTCCTTGCTCTCCAGGGCTCTGGGACCTCAAGCAGCTCCGCTGCCACCACCCCGTCCGTGTCCACTCCTGTCACTGGCCACAAGCGGATGATCATCCCCAACCAGCCTCCCCTCACCGCCACCAAGAAGTCCACTGCCAAGGGCCCGGGGCAGCCAGCGGCCATCCCGGTCACTCCCGTTGGCACCCTGAAGCCGCAGCCGGTGCCGGCCTCCTACGCCACGGCCTCCACGCCGAGCCGCCCGGCCTTCAACGTGCAGGTGAGGACGGCGCAGCCCAGCCCGCACTACCAGCCGCCCTGCCCGCAGCCCGGCCACTACGGCAGCCTGGGGCCCGGCCAGGCCTACGCCGCCGCGCCCTCCCGCCAGCCCGCTGCCCCTCAGTACAGAGCGCCGCAGCCCCAGGGGCCTGGCTACGGCTACGGCCCTCCGCCCGGCCGGCCCGCCGAGCCCGCCTACGGGTATGCGCCCCCGCAGGGCCGCTACCAGGAGCCCTACTACGGGGGCTACGGCGGCAGGAACGGCTCCGAGGCGCCCTACGTGCCGCAGAGCTCCTGGAAGGCCGAGCCGGCGTATCCTGCGAGTAATGCCATGGGCCAGGCTCCCCCTGCGCTCTACCAGCCACCGGGCACGAAGAAGACCTACATCACTGACCCAGTGCTGGCCCCGCAGCCGCCCGCCCTGCAGCAGAAGGTGAGAGATGCCAGTGGTCACTGACATTCTTGGGAGAGCCCCATGGCTGAACGTGGTCTGGGACACTCCCTGAAAGGTGGTGGGGGTTAAGGTGGTGCTATCAGAGGTGTGAGGGTGGTCTCCCTACATATGGCTTCTTTAAAGCTGGAAATATGGAGCTCTCATCTGTTTTGAAAAGAGCCTCTGCAGGGGCTTAGAAAAACTGTCAGCCTCAAGTAGTGAGATGGTGTCACATGTGTGCCAACCCACAGGAGGGAGGGAGGCTTTGGCCCTGTGACACGCTGTTGCCCAAGGAGCTCTCTGGCCATGCCTCTGTAAGGCATCACTCAGCTGGAAGCTTTTCTTCTGGGCACTCCCAAGACGAAGTGAGAGGATGGGTGTGAGCTGTTTCATGTACTTGTGGACATCCCTGGTTCAGCAATTAATCCTCCCTGTCCTCAGGCAGATGGGAGGTACACGAGAGGCTGGTTTTGATTGTGGTTCACAGTGATTGCGGAGGTTGTCCTCTGGTGTGTCGCTGTTCAAAGATCACTTATCACTGAAACCACATGGAAATGAGTCCCCACAGAGCTCGGCTCTGGTTTTCCTCTCCGATGTTGGTACACCGGGTGGCCGCCATCCACTTCGACAAGTGCCTGGACCTCATAAAGTGAAGTCAGTTTGAAATAAAAATTTAAAGTGGGTCTGCCTGGTTTCTCTGCCCAGGCTGATCCTGCCTGGCTTTTGTCCCTTCTGCTGGTGGCCATCTGTAATGTGGCTCTAGGAGGTGTTTTAGCTTTGTGGGGCCCTCATTGTGTATGATGAGCTGAGGTTTCACAAATGGTGAGGTAGGGAGGCAGCGATGCAGTTGCTGCCCAGGCCCACCTTGGCACGTCTGAGCACATCCATGCTCTTGAGTTTGGGAGTGCTCACAGAGAAAGGGGAAAAAGCTTCTTATACATAACAGAAAGCATGTCCCTTTGTCATTTTCTTCTCTAACAGCACGCAGATGGTCGTTCCTGAATTCCAAGTTTCCTGACAGTGGGAACTTTAAAAAGCAAAGATGTTTCTCAAGGCAGTTTAGAGAGGGCAAGAAATTACAGATGTCCTTGGAATATTATCTACAAGCAGCTAAGAAACTGCTTTTTCTCTTTTCTTCCCCTTCCTTGACAAGAACCTTTGAGGCAGGGTGAGAAGCAATAAACTCTCAGCTCTGCAGGTACTTGGTATAGAGCTTCGATTGAAAAGTAGTGAAAGACACAAAATTTGCACATAGCTTTAACTGGTGTAAATGGTTGTGGTTCCAGTGGAGTCACTGAGGAAATGCTGAGGTATTGCAGATCCATATTTAGACTTTTATAGATACAAGTAGGCTTATATATATAAAAAATTTAAAAACTGTAGTTCAGTCAGCATCTCTATGGAAACGCAAATCATCTCAAACCACAAACAGCACAAGCCTGTTAGTCTCATTTGCATTACAAAGCTAGAGGGACAATTTAATTTAGCTCAAGTTGGGGGTTTCATGTATGCCTATATATATTTGTATATACATGTTGGTGTGTGTGCACGTGGCATTTGCAAATACACAGGCAGAAATACTCATAAGTATCTCTATAAAAAATAATTTCAGTTCTTCTGCAGAACAGACTATCATCTGCTCAATGATAAACCCCTGCAGAAACTTTCTTTCTCTTCCAGCCTGCTAAATAGCTGTTTTCTTACCTATTTCACTTTTGAGCTTACAAATTCTCTGTAACATATTGGTGGCAAGGTTTGCCTTTAAAACACTGTTGTCCAGCCTTACCACGTGCTGTTCTCTTCCTTTGCAGAATATCTCATTCATAAAATCGACTTTGGGAATTATTTTATTTAAAAAGGGAAAAAAAAAGGCTGTGTTAGAGTCAGGTATCTGTTAGGAAGAATTGTCACTGTAATTGGATTTGGCTATCATGTAAATTTTAACATCTTTTCCAGCACGCACACATGATTCTGCATTTGTTTGTGTTTTGCCTTTTCAAGGTTGATTTAAGACCTTTCAGTTAAAGAAACTGTTAAAGAAAGGGTAAGAAGCAATAATACATATCACATAAAATGTAAGATGACCTTTAGGAATTTTTCTTCTTGCAAGGGAATGGTTGTAAAATATCAAACAATTTCTAAATGTATTCAGAAAACTGCATGCCTAATCTTGAATATAGTTTGTGTGCAAATTATTAAGGATGTTGTAGCAAATCCATCTCAGATTAAAAGTTCATGGTCCTTAATTCCAACATATACCATGATCCATCACTGTGAGGGCAAAATTTTTCATTAAATTTGTTTCATGTTTTTAAAGGGTAAAAAAATAAGGTTTATATTTGGCATTCTGGCTAGGAAGAGGTTCATGACACTGTGGCTCTGTGTTTTTTGCTGCGTACTAATCATGTTGAAGTCGCTGCTGATCCAAAATAAATCTGGATTGGTATGGGAACAGCAAGTAATCTGTACTGGTTCTTAAAGCCTGCTAAAAACAATGAGTTTTACTCACACACAATTCCGCATTGCATTCTGTCCTTGGGCCGCTTATGGGGTGAGAGCCATGCATGTGAAGCCTCTGGGCATTTTAGTCTTTAATGCAGCACCCTGTCCAGCATTAGTGCCCAAGTCCTAGTTAGGAAATGATCTGGTGGAGTGCATGTCCTCATTTAAACCTTCATGTGCTTCAACAGCCAGAAAACCTCAGGAGCTTTCTCTTCTGGATCGTGGGTGGTGGAGACTTCTGTAGGAACAGCAGCAGAGTTCTCATGAGACCATTTGGCTCCTCTCATGCTCTTGCTGTGCCTGCTCAGACCAAGCCAAAATGTCTTAACTCTCTCTTAACTTCTCCTCTCCCAAAGGGCAGAGGGCACAAGGCAGGGTGGCTCACTAGGTACACTCATTTCTGGCACCAACATGTCCACAGTAGACATATGACAAAACCAGTTTCTGATGTGGAGTATTCCCAGGACTTTGCCCTGTGGCCAAAGCAGGACTGGTAAACTCCCACCACCGACCAGCTCATCTATCACCAAATGTTTCCGTGCTGGACTGGTTAAGACACTGAAAACCCTTGTTAGTTCTCATATCTCCAAATATTTTTAGGTCATTTCGCCGGTTTTGGTAATGTTTGAGCATTTTTGAGACACTATCATATGTCTCAACTAGATCTGTGGATCTTTTAGGGTCCTCATGTATCTCCTGGTGTATTTGAGGGGTGGCTCTGGGAGATGTGTTCTTTCTAGATCCCAACTATTCTCCTAAATAGGCTTTGGGAAGCACATTCCTTCCTAAAGGGACCTTTCATGTTTTCAACATCTAGACTAGGTACCACTGAAGCCATTTGAGACAGCTTTGTGGCTCTGGTCCAAAATGGTGGAAATATTAACAAAACCATATATCTCTTGAGAGCAATTTAACAATTTGGTGAGGACAGAAGTGTCTTGTAGCTCCGATTTAGTACAGCATGCAAATCCGTGTTTCTTTGCTGCAGATTTGCTGGGAGGAGAAAAGGAGCAGTGTCCCTTTGGTAGCTGTGTCTGTTCTCCCTGACATGGCACAATTGCCTAAGTTCCTTAACCTGCTCAGCCACGGGTTGCAGTATCCCCATGCACACCTGTACAGGCATCAGTGCACATGGAGCATGGCCTCATCTTCAGACAGCCCTTCAGTTTTGCTCACCTTTCCAGGTGAGCACCATGAAAGGTGGGGAGACAACTGTAAACCAGGAGGATTTAATGAGGCAGCTCATGCTTGTGGCTTAGGTGGTGGTGGCTGCTCATGACTAGCAGACCTCAGCCACCGCGTGGTTTCCGCACTGCTGGAGGTGATTTCTTTGCTGCCTGCTGTAGCCAGCCCTGACATGGTCTTTTGCAGCTTGCAGTGCCCAAAAGGGACTGTGATGGCTTGCTATTTTCTCGTTTTATACAACTTTTGTCAGTTTTTCCACTGATTTAATGCCTGTGATGGACACATTCACTTGGAAGTTTCATCTTTGCCTCAGAAACAGCTGCTCACCAGTGCCCTTTGCTATGACTGATGCACTTCTCTTGCACTGGTTTAATTATTTTTACAGTCTGCCATCTCTCACTTAAAGGAGATACTTAAAGGCACTTGCGTTTGAGCTGAGACTAATTCTCTTGCTGTTTGCTGTTAATTTAGCGACTAGAAACTTTTCCTTCTCTGCAGATGAATTAAAGCAGTCTGCCAGATTCCCTTCTGCTGTCACAGGGATATATTCCTTCCTAGTGTTGCTTTTGACTTGTGGAGAAAGTCAGGCAGCTTGCTTTGCATTGCTTGCCTCCCCCAAAGTGTCTTCTCACCCAAAATTTTATGCTTTCACCTAAGTGTCTTCATAAAAGTCATGTATCAAAAGTTTTCAATGGATGGAGTTTGGAGACAGTGAAAAATGATGATTGAAGTTTGTTTTCTGTCAGTGCAGGACAGTGGCTTCCCATAGTTTTAATATGCTCAAATAAAGCAAACCAAAGTAAAATTTAAAAGGGTGATTTAAAATATTCTACTTTGGCATTTAATGAATTAAAAAAGACTGAAAGCTAATGTAAAATGAAATAGAATGTGAAATTCTGAAATTCAGAGTTGAATCTGCGAGTTCAGTGTGACATTTCAAAATTTCCAGACGAATATGCAGTTCCTTTCTACCCTGAGAATAGCAACAAATGTCAAAATGTTGACATTCTTCACAAAACAGTAATTCAGAGTTCTAACCAGCACTAGCTGTATATCAGCTGCTGACTCTGTCATTGCTTCTGGGTGGATTAAATTACATACTGTTGGTTCTGTTAAAATGAGGAGGAGGGGAAAGAAGGCAGTTGTGTCTAACAATAAGATAAGAAGCTCAGGACTTGTGGTACTGTGGCATTGAGAATGATGTTTTCCTCTCCAAGTTATTATAAATCTCTGCATGAAAATTGTTGTGGGTTTTCTCAGGTGAATAGGTGCTGGCAAGAGATGCAAAGACATTTTTTCAGAATGGTGTCCTTATCCTGACTGCAGGAATATGACAGAGTCTGGTTTATATCCTAGACTTTTGAAAGCGCCCAGTTCTTGGCTCAAAATGTGTTTAACATGTTCATTTGAGAACTTTACTCTTTGTTCTTTGTATTATATTTTTATTATTTAAACACTCTATATACTAGCAGGAACCAGCTGATGACAGAGCAATTAATCAGTTTTTTCTCTTAGGTATCATATATTTGAATTGTTTTCCTGAAATAGTGAAACAAAGAGTTGCCAAACAATTACCTTGAAGTTAAAGATAACAGGGAGCCTGCAGTTACCGGAGTAAGTCAGGTCAGCATATACTGAAAAACCGACTTAAATTTACAGCTTCAGGATGCAGCTTTTGTAGCTTTAGCCTTTAGTCAGCCACAATGGGTTAGTAATATAAGAGGAATAATTGAGAAAGAGGCTTTTGGCATAATACCTGGATGTTCTTTCTTGCTCCGTCTTAAAATAAGCTGAGGACAATGCCTCCACACATGATAAGGCATGGGGCAACCTTGAAGTTAATCAAAGGCTCTGCTTCTGTGCTGGTTAACTCTTGATAACCAAGTGTCTACCTTGAGAGATCCTGCCAGTCTGTGTTACAGACTAACATAAGAATTTTGGGTCTGAGGTCATAAGATGCAGCAAGTGTATACTTAGCATCAGACAGGGAGGCTGGCTGGTTTCCAGCAGGGGGTTTGCCTGAGCCCAGGGGCTGCCTGAGCTCAGCTCTCTAAGGGGCAGCCTGCTCTGTAGCATCATGTGATAAGGATGGTTGGCCTTGCTACTGCTTTACAGCTTTCAGTACAGAAAGCAGCACCCATAAAAGTGAGTGCCACTTAATTTGCAGGCAGACTCTGGCTGAGTGTGATGGTGCTGCTGATTACTGGAGGAGCTGATTCCTTCCATTTAAAAATACACTCGAGTCCAACCACATTGTAATTCTTTCAAAGCCAAAGCACCAGAGCGTGTGAGGAAGCTGTTCTTCTGTCAGATAACCTCTGTGTCATTGTCAAGTTTATTGCAATGAAGCCAGAACCTCAATGGGTAGAGAAATTTGTTCAAGGTTAAGCACCAATTGATTAGAAGAGCAGGGCAGAACAAGGAGACATGGAACATCTTGGTGTCATTTGGTGGCTCTTCTGTTTGAGGTGAAAGGGTCCCTGGCTGCCCTGTTGGTGTGAAACTCTTTGGGCTTATGACCTGATGGCAATGCCAGTGTTAAGAGAAATCACTCTGCTCATAACACAGTGACAGCATAGATGATGCTTTGGGTGATATCCTATTTTGGCCATGCCATTTGGAGTGGATCATCCTATATTTGGGTGGTTTTCCCACTGATGTCTGTGAAGCATATTTGCAGTCTTAATCCAGTTTTTAATGGCACACATAGAGATAAAATAGTAATGGTTTGTTACTGAAGCACCACTTTTTGCAGGGGGCTGTGTACAGTTTAAAAGATGAATCATTTTTCCCTGGGTAGGGATGGTTGTGCATAGGTAGGCTCTTGAGCCTAGTACTTGAATGAGCAGGCAAGTTAGACAACTGTCATGGTGCACAGTGAGCAGTGCCAGCCATGAAGATACCACCAAAAATAGATATTTAGTTGTAAAGATTACAAAGTAGTCTATAATGTCTGCTGGTATAATATTTGTTTCATCCAAGAATAATGGTATGAAGCAGTTCTAATATATGGTTATATTTAGTGATCATAAATGTTCTGGTGTTAAACTAACTTTGGCCTCCACATAATGGGCTTCCTGTTAAGATTTACCTCTGAATAACTATAAAGAAACATGATATAGTAAATTTAATAGCAGCCTTTGGGGGAAAAAAAAGTTAAAAAAAAAAGAGGTTTCCTATCACAGGCTGAAAGAACTCCTGCAAGGCAAACAGAATCTGCAATTACACTGACAGTTTTGTTCTTAAATGAAAATAATAGTGAATTATAAAGCTGTAAAATTGTTTTCACAACAATATTTTGTTTTTATAACTTATACTATTTCACTTAGTAGCTGCCTGGCTCCACAGCAAGTTACATAACATGGTATTATGATTATGATGCCTCAACTTTTTGTCTAGGGAATTAATTTAAGGGCTCTAAACTTTCCAGTCACATTTTCTTCTTTGTTCCAGACGCAATGTATTCTCTCTGCTGGAAGAAATATCAGATGAACTACGTCTTGCTTGTAGCAGAGTAATATTCATGTGTCTCTTTATCCACACTAATAGGGCAGTGACTTAGTTTCACATGGCTCCTCAAAATAGTCCAGATTGAAATGGGCCATCTAAAGTCAGCCACACAAAACAAATCAGAAGGGCGAAGCTGCTGTGTGTTAGCTGATCAATGTAGCATTAGCAAGGATTTTCCACAGTGTGGTTTAGCACAGACAAATGAATTACTCTTACTGTCAGTATCACTCGTCCTCCCAATTAAATATTTTTCTAAACAAACAAACAAACAAAATTTCCCCAAATGAGTCGGCTGTAACTTAACCTGACTTATTAGGATTAGTTTAGTCATCAATAAAATGGAGCCACACCTGAGCTATAATATACAGCAGATTAGCTATCATAATTTTCATCCTATTATTACCTAGTTAGACTCTAATTTACCAACACCTGAAGAATCTTTTTTTCAGGATTTCCTCCAGGTTTGTGACAACTGATTGTTCATTAAATGAATCACTTTCTTTCTGTTGTTGCTGCAGTAGAGCTTAAAGTGAAAACTCATGCCTTTTCCATGGAGAAAAATGGCCTAAATGTACAGGGAAGCTCCTGCTGTGTATATGTCACTGGTGGATTCCTTCTAGACTGTCACCAGGAAGCCTGAAGGGTTTTATTTTGCTGTCCAACTCAGCCAGCAGAAGAAATCTCTGTGAGGAAATATCCTGCAAGATTTGTATTCTTGTAAACCTCTGTTTCGTATTTATCTCAGGGACGCAAAGATTCAGGTGGCAATTGTGTTTTCCTGATCTGATGATCAGCATCAGAAAGGTGCCCTGCATCTCCTTGGTCAGCTGTGTTAGAAGACTGTTTTTCTGTTCCTTACTGCATCAAAATCCTTCCCCCCTCCTGTTATGCAATACTTACTTGTAACCTCTCTTTCCACAGGCTGCATCCCAAAAACATGCTTTAGAAACACATCAATTCTTGCACGACCTCGTTTGAATACTTCAGTTAAAACTCTGTCCTGAACCCACTTTCCCAACTGCATTTCCCATCATCTAGATTTTTCACAACTTTTACGTGTTTCTACATCACTTTCCCTCAGGGTTCTTGTCCTCTAAGGCTTAGGCTTAAAATTAGGCCTTTTGCTGCTGTAGAATTTCCAGATCACTGAGCAAGTGGTGGATGAGTCTCTCTAGTAGATCTTTCAGTACAGAGAAGTAATGCACTCGTACTGCAGGCAAGCATGGCCTTGTAGGTACCAGAGGGTGTTGGGATTGTGCTTGTGTTTGTTTTTTATGATGTTGCTCACCAATAAATATGGCCAAATATAGTTTTGAAATCTGAATTCAGCTTCCCACCCACCTTTCTGTACCATTTCACCATCAGGTCACCTTCTACTGAATAAATACAGAACAGCAATTAAAACCATGTGTGTAATTAAAAGAAATTCAGCAGAAATTTGAACAGCATGCAGATAAGAAAGGTAGAGGGATAAAGACAACTGGAAGCTCAGTTCTGTGTGACCTGCTTTTGAATAAACAACATTATATTCCACAGTCAATTATCCAAAAAGTACAATGTGTTCTGTTGCCAAAAAAAGGTTGTCAGATAGAAGTGGTTAGTGAAAAGGACACATGCACTGGAGTGAACATTAGTCTATTGTACTCGGTATAATATTATACAAACAGAGCTGGCTTGTTACTGGCTTTTTTCTTTTTTTTTTTTAATTTTTGGCTACAGATGTGATTATGCAGCTTTTTAATATTACTTCATGAACATCTAATTGCAGGCTTCAGCAAGAGGTGCAGACCTTGCTAGGGAAATCAAATAAGGTATGCTCTGTGCAGCCCAATAATAAGGCTTCCAATACAAAAGTGGAAAAACAAGTCATTAGTTACAACCATCGAACGGAGGTCTAATGGGAGCCACAGGATAAACATTCCATTTTATTATGTCTTCGTTATATGTTTTGCAAGAATCCATGGTTATAAATTAAAATTGCTTTTTGCAGCAGCGGCTGTAAAAAAGTTCAAAATCTGTGAATGTACCTATTATTTTTATTTATATCACAGCAGGCTGCTAGCAAAATTAACTTTTTTTTTCCCTCCTATTTGTTAGTTAAAAGATGGAAAAAGCATGCAAATGCATATCTGCAGGCAGCACTCGAAAATGCCCCCGAGCCTTTTTTTTTTTTTTTAAATCAAGATGGCATCAATTTAAAGTGGGAGACAAGAGAGGATAGGAAACCCAAACATCTCAGATAAAATTAACTTCTTCACCATTACACAAGTTGGTAGGGTCTGGTGTTTGTTTAGAAATTTAAATTAATGCTAGTGAAAGCATCCAGATTGTACTTTGACAGATGAGACAAGGATTTGCTTGAGACCATGTCGCTGACGAAGCAGAAGAATTTCCAGGGCTCTTCTCCAATTGAACTGGCAATTGTGGAGACCCTGATTACCAGCAAAAAAAAGCAGTATTAGGACAGGATTTTCCAATGCTGTCCTCTGCCTTCTGAGCTGATGTGTGAGAGAATGTGTTCAACCTCTGACTCTGCCCCAGACTCTCTCTTGAACCTTCCAGCAAAACAATTAATTTTTTGTTTCTTAATACAGCATTTGGAAGTCACTGCCCTAAGGTAACAGCCAGAGCAAGAGATGTGTGGAATGGAAATTTGTGGTGGTTGAAAACATCTGTTTCTCCTTTTAGAAAGGATACAGACACGCAGTCGTAAACCTTCATCACCCTCATCAACCCTTCTGCTTCCATTTAGGAGTTAATAATTAACTGAGGCACCATAGGCAGCTTCTCCTCTCGAGGAAAGAGGCTATACTGGACAGGAGATCTGTGGCTTTCAGTGTGCAAATCCCAAGCATTGGCAAATTGCTTCTGAGCTGTACTTCCTCTGATCTAGGAAAGCCTTTTGTCAGAAGCTTAAATTCATTATGTGAAGGCTGTACGTCCAAGGGGGAAAAATAATTGTATGCAAATGAAAAAAAGGCAAAAAACCCACTGCTACAGAGACTTTTTTACTCTTTCACATTAGCATTCCTGTGGGCCATTGAGGAAGCAAGCTAAGGTGGTCTCACTTGGGCTGGGAATTCCTGCTGTAGGCAGGTTTGAGGTTCATAGTCATCTTTCTCCAAGGACTGGTCAAGAAGAGCCTCCAGTCAGGGACCACAGCTCTTCTCTAGGATGGATCAGATTAAAATATGATACATGTTCCTAAGTCTCCACGGTGCTGCTCTTGCTACTCCCTGGTTAACACCATTATAATTCTGCTAGTGATGCTTAGTAATTGTTCTAAATACTAGATAATGCCAAGAATTCAATACCATGGAACCTAATTGTTTTTCTGTCATTGGGAAATTAAAGAACCCTGTGTTTAGTGATGAGAAGCCTGTTTTAAAGTAAAAACCTGGATTTTTCATTGCAGGATGAGTTCCTGCAAGCTTTGCCTCCCACTGTGCTGCCAGTTGCTGAGAAATTATTTTATTTCCCAATTTAGATGTTGGACAGTGACTCAATATGCCCTGGAAATACTATCATTCTAGCAATTTTCTCATGTGGTAGCTCAGCTTAATGTTGGAGAAATGGGTAGTTATGAGTCCAGACACTATAACGTTGGACTTGGGTTCTAAAAATAAATGTTTGGTTAACTTTTAGTCGTCAACAATTTTCTGCTGCCACACATGTTAGAAAATGGAATAAATGGCCTCATTCAATTCCAGACACACTCTGTGGTCAACAGAAGTATCTGCAGAAGATTTAATATGGTGGCAATACAGATAAATGCGGTGGCCACTCTCCCCGTATGGCATGTGCACCCTGATGTTTAGAACCTTGAGAGCAGAAGAGTTAACTGTTCAGTAAGAAGAACAGGTGAGCAATTGTGCATCTAGACCTTACCAGCATGCCTGATTTCTCAAATGTCTCATTTCTGGCTTTAGTCTTGGGGGTTTAACCTTTTTCCTTCTTAGTTTCTTCTCTGAAACAGGTATAATGTTTACCTCCTGTATCACAGTGGGGGTTTCAAGACTTGATTGTCTGCAAATTAGTTTTAAAGTCTATAAATGCAAAGTAGTGTTCCTATTTTCTGTGTGAAAGGCAGTGAAAATCATTTGCCGAGCCTCTCACAGCAGGCACAGTGGTTATTTGAAATGAAGTATATTTCTGTACCTTTGTATGTAAATGAAAGAAAGATCTCTCTTAAATCTGTGGCTATTAACAACAGTTAACTTTTAGCATTTATGTAGTGTTTTATATTGTGAGAGCTCTCTTAGGAATCTCAACTAAATTCTTCACAAAGCCTCTGAAAAGCATATGGCAATATTCTGCTGTTATGGTCATTTTCCCAGACTCACAGAGGGAGATAGTACCTCAGCCAGGCTCAAATGGGTAGCAGCCCCATGGTTTTCTCCTCCCTCAGTGACAGACAGAAAGCAAGGACCTGTTCCAGGCAGATGAAAAAGGTTCCCTCAGAGGTGGAGAATGAGCTATTTAATCAAGTCATACAGTTTTATGAATAAGTCAACATTCGGAGGGTGAGGTATATACATTCCTTGAGGAGCAGTGCAGAGCTGTGACCTTGTCTGGATCTAGGGGCTTTGGTGGGATTTAGGATAAATGTGGCCACTCTCCCATGTGCTGAGTGTGTGCTTAGAGCAGAAATAGGCAGTGCCTCACCATGGCTTAAGTCCCTGTTTTATTTTGTTGCCAAGCATGAGGAAAGGCCAGTGAGATCAGGCATGACTACTGACATCCTCAGCTTTCCTTTTATTGAAGCATCTGCATGTTTTATGGGGAACCAGATACAAAGAATGTGGGAAATGAGGAAGAGGATAAGTGTTGTTGCCCAGTGTTCAGGATTGTTCAACCAGTTTCCTTTGGTCTTCAGTTTGGGATGGTTCATCAGACATTTGGTGGCCATGTTATGCCCCATTTGGTTTTAGAAGGCTTTAAAACAAACTAATTTATGGAAGGAGCTGTGTTGCAGCTGGAGTCAGGCTATCTCTGTACAGTAATTCCAGCTGTTGCTGGAATGAGATGAGAAACCAGGAATGGAAACAAGCAGACATCCAAAAAAGCCGCATCAGATACGACACCTCATATATGAAGCACATACATGGAATTTGTATAGAATAACATTTTAGCAGTGAGTTTGGTCTATCCTATGAAGGCTCTTGAGTTGTAATGTACCGGTTTTCATTTTGCAGTGTGTATATTGGATCAGAGTGATGTCACTATGACAGTATTGACTTTGGAGCAACTCTGTTGATTTAGCAACAGCTGGGAGTATAGATCAGAAGCTAACATAGTATTGTCATCTGTGGTTCTCAAGCAACAACTAGGAGACCGAGTAAATCATAGAGTAGCCTTTTCTGTTCTCGTATTTCCTGCCTCCCTAAAACAATTACACATTGAACCTGTTCCTGGTACAACAGTGACTTAATGGTTAGCTCTAGGGGAATCAACACCTTATCCCTGCTGGTTACCAGCCATAACATTTTTCACTACTTTCTTTTCTGAGACATTGTTTCTAGGCAAACTTTAAAAAATTACTTGGAGATTTTACTCCACATGTATAAAGATATCTCTGTGTGAGTTCTTGTAAAGAAGAAGGAAGAGGAGTGCTTTAACAGTAAATAACATTCTGCAGTGTAAACCCATCCATTTCTGGGGAAGTTTTCTGTAGCATTCCGAGTGGGCTGTGAGTGATTGGGGCTGTTTCTGAACAGACACCACCAGTGATGTGAACCTCATCAGAAAGGACTGTTGGCAATATAGGTGGAGAGCAAAGGCAGGTATCAGGAGGGATGGGTTGTGAACATGCATCCTCACAGATATGAAGCAGAAATAATGTTTAAAACTTGGGCCCTTTTTACACATATACATTTCTTCCTAAGCTTTCTTTCCAAGCCCCCTACTCCTGATTTTTCCCAGAAGGATTTCTCTGAATCTCACATCTTATTTTTCTTGGTCAGAGTTTTTTCCTGCTTCTCTTACGCTCTGCACAAGAGGCAGCTGTTCACTCCTCCTCAGTGATGAATATATACAAGGGTCAGTATACAGCGTCCAGAGCATTGTGATGACAGTGAGCAAGGCAGCTACACTGAGCTTTTGCTGATGAGAGTTTATTACTCATGGTTTCATGTCAGCTCATATCTGCCTCAGCTGTTCTGCAGATGCCTTTCTTCCCATACACTGATTTTTCACTTGAATTGCAGGAGATTGCAATTCCTCAGCCAAGGTGTGTGGCATTCCTCAGACCTGTGTGATTGCCACTGTGTAGTTCTAGATTGGCAGAAGCTCAAGTGATTTGAGTGCTGGGAGAACCGTGAGGACTCAAATTGTGGAACTGCAGGAATGAGTACAAAAATCTACCTGACAAAAAGAAGCAACTTGGAATTGCTGACATACATTTAGTTGGAGGTTTGTTGTGGGATATTAACACCCAGATGCATGCACATGTGTGTAGACAAATACCAGCTGGATAATAACACTTTAGAATTCTACCCATGTCCTCAGTGTTGGCTCATCATCCATGATTTCTGCTCTTTTGTGCCTCCTATTCATGAAGTTTAAAGTACTAACACTGAGGGCTGACTCCTATGGCCTTCAGCTGAATATGTGCAATGAGTTGTTTTTAATCAAAACATGATATTTGAGTGGCCTAATGTCAGCCTTTAGCACAAAGAATTCACCAGCTTGGTTTGGCAGCTTGGACCCTGTATTACCTTCCTTTTCTCTGGGTGTTACTGTGGATGAGCTGTTTCACCTGGTTTCTTCCATCAACCTGCTTGCCCCAGGCATGAGCAATTCAGGTGGTTCATTCTCCTTTCATAGGAACTGTGGTGGGATCATGAAATCTTCCCCCAGGGAAGAAGCTTGGACATTACTGTGTGCAAGCAGTGAAGGACCATAAGAATGCCTCTGAATAGGCAGCTGCTCATCATGCACATGCGAAAAACAAACCTTGTTTGGGTTAATTAACATGCCCAAGTCCAAAGAGAAAGTGGTGTTGAAGTGGGGGAAGTGAACCCAGAGCTTTTTGACACACAGTGGTCTGTGCTTCCCCTGAAAAGGGGAAGTTGTAATGGCACCTGTAAGGTTTGTGGGGTTTTGTGTGAGGCCATCCAAACCGCCAAATCCAAATTTCAGCGAGTCTCTGTTTTCCTTTGTTCCTGCTTCACTGGGCTCTCAGAGAATCTCTCAGGGAAAGGGCCATGTCTGTGTGTCCTCCTGGGAGGTGCTGGGCACCCCTGGTGAGCCTAGGAGCTGAAGTTCTGATGCCTTTCAAGTGATGCTTCAGAATGACATTGCCTCTCTGGCTGGGATGCCCAGGCACGGGGCAGTGAGCAGAGCAAACAGGGTGGGTTGGAGTGTGTGTGTTTGCTCAGCAGAGTGCAGCTGCCTTGTCTGCTTGTTTCAGAGCACAAGGGAAAGAGGACAGCCAGCGGTCACCAGCCGCCTTTAGTAAAACATTATCTCAATTAATCCTTTGGTTGTGTTGTTTATTAAGGGACAGCACTGCCCACACAGCATGTAAGTTTATCCCCTACCTTGTCTTAGTCAAAAGGCTAGGGCAGTCTGACAGTGCAGCAAGCCGAAAATTCCTCCTGTGGATGACACTGAAAGAGCAAACCTCAAGAAAAGCTTTCAGTGTAGCTCAAGGCACAGCCAGTCCTGCTTGTTTGATCTCTCCCTGCTTTCCCTCTCTGGCCACCACAACTCACAGTAGTACTTGCTGATTCACAAATGCATGTATTCCCTCTCACTCTACATCTCTCTCTTGCATTGTCTGACAAACAAGGAGCTTGTACAACTATCTGACTTCTGGTGAAAGCACTGAACACCTTGCAGAGCTGACCTTCAGTGTTTTCCTTGCTGCAGCATGAGCAGGTTTTAACTTAAAAGTGACAGGTCAAGACCAGAGCCAGACTAACATTGTGTTTGATGTTCTGCTGGTCCAGCAGTATTTGTCTTGGTTATATTGTTGTAGTAGTAGTGAATTCCAGAAGTTCATTGCTGTTTCTTTTCCTGTGTCTTCAGCATCCTGACCAGTAATGCCAGTAGTCCTTCCTTTTTTTATTTTATCCCCAAACCAAGAGACTGTTAGACATACCACTTTCTGCAATCTTGTGTTCTGGAAGGCCACTGCATATATCCATTACTCTCTTCATCTGGGTCATTTGCAGATGTGCTGGTGCCTTGTATATAGTTCAGCATCTTGAGAGACCTGCTATTTTCCCCATCACTGTTTTGGTCCCAGTCTCTGCTTTGGAGAGTTTTCTGTTGTCATTCAGTGTCTAGGGAGCTGCTGGCTTTCTTAAGCACCTTAGTTGGCTTGTGCTGAGACACTGGCACTTGTTCAGCTGGGGCTGGTGATCTTTGTATATTTGACATATCGTTTGCTCTTGTCACGCCATATGTCCTCTACTTACACTGTCCTGGATGGGTGCCAGTAAGAAAAGGACAAGACATACAGCACAATATGAGATGGCAGAGAGGTTTTACTGGTGTGTGAGGAAAGATTTTTATCCTGCCCTCTTAGCAAGTGTTTGATATTCACAGGAATGTCCAAAGTGCTCTCCTTGTTCTCCGGAGCTGGGGCGCAGCTCCAAGCAGTTGCAAACAGCCCTCTCAGCCTTGCACAAGGCTCTGTGATGTGAACACATGGCTGTTTTCACACAGGTCCTCCCTGCACAGGAGTGGTGTCCTTAGTGCCAAATCACCTTTGAGCCACAAAGCACTTATTAATCCCACCAAAAACTGTGACTGACTGAGACAAATTCACCTTTGAAAATTGAGCTAATGCAATGTGATGACTCAGAAACATCAAGGGATTTTTTTATTTGTTTGTTTTGAACCACAAATGGTGCTGCCTGAAGTTTACCTAGGGTCAAGCTACAAACTATAGAGCCAAATTTTGACTGTGCTGATCTTTGGAGCTTAGCTCATTATAGGAAAGCCAGTCTTTAACTGGGATACATAATCAGATTTGAATTTCACCTCAGAGCCAAGAACTGATCTCTAACTTCTACAGTTCTGCATTTTCTATAAAGTACGTATTTATAGTCAATGTGACACTGCCACATGACTGGTAAACAAGCAAGTCCAAAAGTAAACACTGTAAAATAGGAAACTATGGACAGTATTTACATCATCAAAGTTTCCCAAAATATCTTCAGCTATTATCATTTGTCTAATGTTGTCATCATCTTGTTTGTTTGTTTTTTGTTTTCCTTAATTGACTTTGTACAGATTCCTTTTGATGTGAACTACACACCATCTTTTGTTGGTATTTTGTCAGGGAGAAATATTCATCTGATTTGGAGGGAAATCCTGTTCAGGCGTGAAGATAAAACAAAGATTTGTGTAGTAGGTGCAAATTACATCTGCTTTCATCCTTTGTTTTAGTATGAATATATCATTTAGGTGGGGAGAGCTGATGCTCATTTGTAGTGCTAAACCAGTTGTTGATCCTCCTAAACTGAGTGAAAGTAGTGAAAAATCCCCAGGAAAAGTAAAGAAGAATTTTGCTTTTCGTATCTTCACATGTGATCTTGCCAAAATTTCTAGCATGCTCACAGTGCTCTGACTTCATTGCTGCTTTGCTTTTTTTGACTTGTGATCATTTCAGCTTCATTACTAACAACTAACCCCTTTCATCACTCTCTCTCGCTCTCTCTCTCTCCCTCCCTCCCTCTATTTATTTAGAGATTGACCTTTTGAGTGTTTGCACTAACAGTTCCTCTTTGTGAATTGTTCAACCGCTGAAAATAAGTTCCAAGAAAGGGAATGTTATTTTTCTCTTGCATACTTGCTGCATTCAGAAGTTGTGCCTGTGCACCTGCTTTTCAAATGAAGTGCACCCAGCTGCTCTTGCCTGTTTTGGGATGCCCAGAGCTTAGGAGACAGTGCCCTGTAGTGAAAATTAACAATTGTGATTTGGCCTAGAGGATGGCATTAGGATATATTGGCACCAGTGATAACAAGGGAGTCAAGCACTTTGTTTTGCATCCCCTTTGAAAAGTTTCAGGAATGCACAGTTTCTCCAGAGCTGCACACATGAACAACATATTCTACCACTTGCATGACTGGCTATGAGAAAGACTGCAGAATCTGCAGCATTAGGAGAACAAAAGAAATATTCTCTTTTTTTTGCTTACAGCACCTGAGATGCAAATGAAAGGCAGAGGAGTCTTGCATATGGAAGAGACTGTATATTTTCAGTTTTTTGTAATCCTTACTTCAGACAGAAGTGTACATTTGTTAACAGGACAGTGAGATCTTGGTCTGGCCGTCATTCTAGAGATTAATGTTTTGTCCTCTGAACCATTGATAAAATTTCCTGTATGAAGAAGAGGAGGCAGAAAGTTCAAGCAGGAAAAAGCAGAAACTCAGATCAAACTAGAGGAGCAAGCACTGAAAAAGCCCACAAGCCCTGTTTGCTCCAGAGCAAAGCAAAGCTGAGGAATGGGAGACACAGAGAAAGCAGGACACTAAGGATTGATGTCTACCACAAACAAAAGCAGCTTTGGAATGGTTATTGCATAGGACGGCGCTTAGGAACCCCAGTGCTCAGAATTAGGCTAGAGTGACTGTGAGGGCTTTTGACAGAGCTCTGGGACGCATCTCCTCTGTTAAGTGTGAGAGAAACAAGAAACCACAGGGAAATGACTGCAAACCCCCTTGTCAAAAGCTTTGAGAAATCTTCCTGACTTTTACTTTTCCAAATTTGACACTGTTATTCCTAAATCTGTTACATTACAAAACACAGCACATGTGCAAGCTGCTGAGTTGCTGTTTAATGAAGCATAGTTTCCTATTGCCTGTGAGACAGTTTTTACAGACATGAGGTTTGCGCTTTGGTTTGGCTACTAGAGCCAAGCCCTGAGCTCGAGGGACTGCAGTGGTCTCAAGCAAGGGACAATCATTCTGTTATTTCTGCACCTCATTTAGCAACCCTGTTGAATTATCTAAGACTGACCAGATGAAAGCCAAGGTCAGACTCCACGTCTTCAGCCCCAAGAAGAGCTATGAGAAGTTAATCTTCGTGGTATGTGGTGTCACCATTCAGCTGCACTGTCACCTGCAGTGTTCTAACCACATGGTGCAGGAAACAGCAATACATTGAAAATAGAAAATATTCTGCTCCTGTCACAGTCATTTCAGGCCCAAAGCTGGGTCTGGCCACGTCCTCTGGTGCATGAAAACTTTCACTGGCTGTGGGCTCTGGCATCTGCCTTGCACACAGGTTTCTCAATCTATTGGCAAAGAGCCACCTTTTGTTTAAATCTACGGGATTGCAGCTGGCCAGGTTGGTCATGCTGAAATATGTAAGTGCTGTGCCTTGCAGCCTCTGGGATCCATCTGCAAGAGAGATTAACTTCCTAGGTGTCCCTTGCCTAATCCCTGAGCTCTGACATGGCCAGGCTGTTCTTCAGCCAGTAACTCATGCTGGTGCTGGTACCAATTTCCCAGTATCCTTGGGTTAGCCTGTAAGGTTGTTGCTTTCTCCTTAAGTTATTTACTCTGAAACTGCCCAAATGTCATGATTAAGCCAAACACAGCACTCCAAAGCATACTGTCTTTGATCTTAATTACAGTAGGTTTGGCTTTGCTTATTGCATTTATACTTTTCCTTCCTGATTATCTGACTGGTAACTTGCACACCCAGGATCCATTATTTATTCAGGATTGAGTATATTTCAGAGATGACCTTCCAGACACTTCTCCTGGCAAAGGCCATTTCTAGATGGGAACCCCAGTGTTGCTACCAAATACCTGCTGGGCTCCTCAACTGAATTCCTGCTGGTGTGGTACTAAGAGGGTGCCCAGGCTTAGCCAGTCCTGTCAAGGTGTTTCGTCCATAGCAAGCTTGATCGGAACAAGCGTGGGCCTGGCCCACATTGAGGGTGGTGAGCTGCTTTGGGGAGTGGATTTGGGAGGGTTTGAGACCTGAGCTGCCTTGTATTCTTCATTCCCCAAAACAAGGAAATATTCATTTTTATTGCCAAAACAGGATTTTTATTCCTTCAATATAAATCAAGGCCTCAGGCTCGAGTGTTGCAAACACAAGTTAGCACCTGCTCTTTCTCACTAGAAATAACTGCAGTGAGAGTATGATACTGCAGCTGTAACATATTGCAATCCCTCTTCTTTTTCTTTCTTTTAAGGATAATTTTTTCTCTCTGGCACCCAGCATTACAAATACACATCTGTATTTGGCTGCTAAAGAAGCAGCCTGAGGTAGGATTTTCCATAGTACAAGGCATTTGACTTTGGTAGGGGCTGAGGGGATGCAGCAGTTCAGAAAACGTGACCTCTCATTTAGTGTTTACAGATGCATTTCAAAGCTTGACTTCAGGTACCTGAGTTTGAAAATGTTTGATCTAAAGTCCTTTTCCCCTTTTGGTTTACTGCCAGCTCTTATCTGGCCATTACTGTAGCAGGTCACCACATTATCCCTTACTAGCTGCTATCAGTAAGTGTCAATTCCCAGCAAATGAATTCAGCAACTTGACAATATTTTTTTTATGACATCTATTTAAAGATGACAAAAATCATAAATCTTGTAGGCTTTTCACTGAGAGTTTTTATTGAGTTTGTTGATGAAACAACTTCACAGCTCAGCTGAAGAGGAAATGCAGGGTATGAAGAAGCAAAAGACTTTTGATAGTGTGCAGTAGTCCAAGAAATTGAAGATAGAAACCAACTTGCTGGCATTCTGTCCATATACCTTCTTCCTGGTCAGAGCAGGAGTTTCTCTTCACACCCCTGAGAGAGGCAGAGCAGTTTCCAGTGCATCTGGAAAAGAGGCCAATCACCGCGTGAAGCAGGGGCTGTTTTTGACCACGGGAGTTAGAGAAGGGGAATTCGGACCTGGAGGGCGGCACTCGGGGCGAGCGTCACCTCCCTGAGTGCAGCAGTGTTTCCTTCTCTCCTTCACATCCTGCAGTGGAAAGTTCCATTGCAGTGCTGTTGTTTTACAACTACAAATTTTGTTTGCTGAGGAAAGTTTGAATCTTGTGGACATTTTGATAACAGCCCATAAACTCTCCTCCATAAATCTGTTTGGTGAATTCCCTGGTTGCCATTTGCATTCCCATCCTCTGGGCAGGCCAGTGGCTCTCATTGACACTTACTTTATTTTGCAGTCAACAAATTGACTGGCAGAGTTTACAGGATATTTGCAGCATTATGCAACAAGTGGGAAGGTTTATGGTTTTCTGTAGAAAGAAGATATAATTATAAGAACTAATATAACTGCTTTAGCAACCACCCTGACACCAGGTTGGCCCATAAAATTCCAAAGTCTGATTGAAAATAGTCTCTAAAAAGCATGTCTCAGGAATAAACTTCTATTTAACATAGAGGAATGGATTTTACCTGGTTTTAAGTGTTGAAGTTATTTTAGGTAACATTCCATATTCTTGAAAAGCAGGGATTGGCTCATCTTCCAAGATTCAGCAGACTGATGTTACTTAAAACAGTGGCATAGTGCTTCTGCAGTTGTATGTTTATCAAAGTTAATGTATTAAATGTAGTATTAATGTCTTCTGCTATAACAATAGTATTCTGGTGTATCTTGTTCCACTGTTCATTCAGTGGAACAGTCAGTCTTGCATTACCCATCAAAAAAGCCCCATTCTGCAGAGATAAAATCAGACTATGAGGTAAATCCAAACTAGATTGTGCTGGTCTCTGAAGAGAAATTACATTTTTAAAACCTGGCCTTGGCTAAACTCCCACTGACTTTGAGCCAAAATTTAACCTATGGTATAGTAAGCACCATTATTTTCCCTTAAGTGATATTAAGTCGCATCAGAGGTCCTTTAAGTGTCCTTCTATGTTTCAGTCTCCCTGCAGATGATAGTTGACCAGCACTCCCATAAAACATGCATGCACTTAGTCAAAAAACCAGCAGCACTGACTTGTCTGTGTCCAGAGTGCACAGCTTTCCTTTCCTCTTTGCCATGCTGTCTCAGAGGATCCCAGCTCCACTGCATGAATGCTCTTGTTCTCTGAGATGAGTTTGGAAATGCAAGCCCCAAGGTGAAATTTCCTGCACTGGTATTAGGCTCAAAGACAAGTGACTCCATCTTCTAAACACTGTTGTTGTAGCACTTTCAACTTGCTTAATGAAGTTGCCCAGATTCATGACCTATGTGCTTTACAGGTAGGTGTGTTTTTTTATAGCTATACTATATTTGTGTATGTTGGATATATTATACATATGTGTACTGTATACCTGGGATTATAGTTTTGAAAAATCTTGGTCTTGTTCTCTCACTAACTCTTTTCTCTGGAGTATCCAAAGCAGAGCATGGGGAGAATATGTTTAAAAAGTTTTAGACTGAAGGAGTGGAATTGGGATGTTGCAAACTTGCCCAAGGGAAAGAAGTAATGTCAGTTTAGTGCAAAGCATTTCACAATGTTAACCTCTGGTACATCAGACCTAAAGCCTTTACTACATATGCACGAGGTTTTGGTATTGCCAGTTCCTCAATTGGATTATTTTAAACTAGTGAGCAAAACTACAAAGCCTTTTCTTTGTCATTGCTAAAGGGTCTCAGGAAACTAATTGCCACAGCAGAGAGTCCTGAACTCTGACCCTTGGCCTGAGAGCTGCAGTAGGTTCTGTCCTGTGTGTGGCGCAGCACAGAGCAGCACAGTGTAGACTGCTGTCCTGTGTTGGTTATCAGGCACGCTAACAATGTGTTCAGCAGATTTCTCTCTACTCATGCCTATTTAAGAATGCCATTTTAATAACTGAAGGCTTAATACTAAACTTCCAAACTTCTAATGTTGTTTACACAACAAACAAATCAGATCTATTTCGACAAGCCGTAAATCTTTGTCAGGTGCCATCACCAGGGCTGTTTTATAACAGCACTGGACTTTCAGGAATTGCAGTAAATAAATGAATGAAATTAAAGCCCTGTGGTGAACTTCAACCAGGGCAGTGGATCTACTGGAGGCTGTCTGCCTGCTGCAGAACACCACTTCATCTTCTCTGATGAATCACCACGTTGTGTGCAGCATTAATAAACAAGTGCCAGAGAGAAAACAAGGTGTTATCTAGATGTAATGAACTCCTGAACTGACTGGAGAAGGTGACATGCTGACATGAAGTCATCCACTATGAAGCAAGACAGGCCCCCTCACCTCTGGAGCCCAGTGATAGGTATCACAAAGCCACTGTTACCTGAACAATTATCTGTGGAGCCAGCCCTGCATGGTTGCCCCATTAACATTTCATGTGCAAAGAGATGAAGCTGTGAATGCTTAAAAGTCTCCCAGTGGCTGAACTGCAAAGCTTTTATATTTTCTTTATTTGAAGACTTAGTACACAGGCGTGTGCGTGCACATAATCTTCAGCCTGGAGATTTCAAGCTGTTAGGTAAATGAAATGTTTCAATGACAACTTTTTTGGGTCTTGTCACTAGATACTGTTAGCCTTTAGTAAATTAGGAATAAATACTTGCAGAGAGAGTTTCATTTTTCTTTAGCACTATTTTCTGGTGGCAGCTGGACAGATAATGCAGCCACAAAGTGAAACTTCTTTATAAAGAAGTGCAAGTACAAGCTCTTCTGAGGCTTGCAGGCAAACCCCTGCAGCTTCATAGCAGTAGTCAGCAATATTTCAAACAGTGAGAAGATAATGGTCACTTTGAAATGTAAGAAATGGATTTGGATGGTAAATTTCAAAACCAAGCGCCGATCCAATGATTGTGACCACATCTGATTGCAGCAGTCATGCTGAGGGGGGCCTGAGTCATAGTCACACTTGAAGCCTTTATGCCTCACTCTGGTTGTAAAAAATGGGCTTGAAGTGGGGGTTAATTGATCTGCACCTGCCCAATGCAGGAACTGTTAAAAAAAGGTGTAGGGCAAATGTGAACCAGGCATCTTGTGGATGGAAGAATTATTTTTTCAGTTTATGGGCACTTACAGAATTTTCCTCTCTTGCAAGTAGGTGAATGTGGTTGTCTCCACTGTTATTCTGTCCACCTTGAAAAGAGTGGGCTGCTCAGATTGTCTGAGAGTGTTGAGTAGTTTTTTTAAAGCCGAGTTCTTTTGAGATGTCCAACATGAGGTGTGTCAGTGTCTTCAGAAAATGTTGGGTTAGGTTTTTCAATGTGATTTAAGGTACTGTGAGCTGCTAATTAACTTACTGTTTTCAGTGTGTCCTGCCCTCTTGTCAACCCAGATGTTCTGCTTAAACCCAGAGAAGGGGAAAGTGCATCTGCCCAATGTGCTTGTACGTGAGAGATTTGCAAAAAAAGTAATGCAGGATGCAAAATGAAAAGTCAGATTGTGTCTCTGGTGTTTCTCATGCATTCCCACAGCATGTACAAGTCTCTAAAAGCATGTCTTTTCTGAAATGCCCCATTTCCCTTTCACCCTCTGTAATGCTGCTGCTTCTGTCCAGCCAGCATGAGTTGAGCTGTGGAGTTCAACTGCTTTGTGAATTAATTACAGGGGTGAAATCTGCTGAGGAAGAGATGAGGGGATGCAGTCACAGGAGCCCTGTGGCTCACATGTCGCTGCTGCTGCCGCAGCTCTTTCAGCATTGGACAGAGCTCTGCGGGGCTGCCGGGGCGCAGCAAACGCTGCAGCCGCCCTCGGCAGCAGCAGGGCTCCCAGAGGGGCTTCCAGAGCTGGGCAGCCTGGAGCCACAAGGTTTTGTGGCTCTGAAGGTTTTGCCACAGTTCCTAGCAGCATCATCAGAAAGCCATAAGAAGCTCAGTACCTTCTTGGGGAAAAAGAGTTAATGGAATTTGGTTTTGGCTGGATGGGTATTGTGTGTGTTTCTTTGATGGTGTTTTAGATAACCTAGTGGAAACTTAAAGATTCACTTTTAAACCAGTATAAAAATAATACTGCCCATCTGTTTAACTAGTCTTGGTCTGTCTTGTAACAGTTCACTGACCATCTGTTACTGTGGTGTAGAGATAGACATTGTGAATCCACTTGACTGTGTGAATTTCGGACTTCAGTTTATTTTTGGTTGCTGGTACATATGGACCCTGTTCTGTTACTCTTGATGTGTTTGTTCACAAGGACTTCTTAGCGCTAATTTCCCTGGGAGGGGTGTTTCAGAATGGGGGAAGAAGGGGAGGAAAAGCAATTAATTTTCTACTTCAATAACCACAAATAATTTTTTCTAGTTTGGATCCCATCTCACTGTCTTTTCCCCAGCAAGCTGTGTGGATGGATTGAGCAGCCAGGGGAGAGTGGCAATCCAGATGTGAGCTATCTGATTAATGAAGTCACTGTCAGACATGCATAGTAAAACTCAGACAAAATGAATCATTTCAGGGTTCTCTTATCAGTGTTTCTGCTGTCTCCCTTCTTTCACATGGTGTTAAAGGCTGGGCAGGGTGTCTGGGCCCTGCCACAGTGCTCCTTAGTCTCCACATCCAGCAGGTGTCTGATAAATTAGAATGGTGCTTAGCTGGCTGGATGCATTTGCAGGGCCTGTTTGTGGGACATGCTCTTGGTTTTGGCAGTGATGCTCTCGGTTTTATTAGTGGTGCTTTTAGTAGCCCCAGTTGAAATAGTCTCTGCAGCAGGCAAGGATCAGGAGGAAGTGTTTCCTTTCCAGGGGCAGCCAATATTATGAAAAAGAGCTGATGTTAGGTTGGGCTTGTTCATGCTTGCAGATCACCATTTGCTGCCTCATCTGTGGTATGTGGCTGTTTTATTGACCCTTACTGAGTTCAGCCTTGGTGAAAAGCATTAGAAGAAAATTTTGCCTAAGATCATAATGTTGTTCCCTGTGGACAGCTTCCCAGCAGAGGCTTCATGGTTCAGCAGAGCTGGAAGGGGTGCTGGCTTTTCCCCTGCTTCTCTTTTACAACAGAATGAAAATTCATGTCCGTAGTACTCCTGCCTCTGGGTGACATGAGGTGGAAGTGAAACTTCCTCAGCCTAGCCAGGTATGAGCCAGGCAGCTGCTAAGCAATTAAGCTAAATGTTGACACAGTCTCCATTCCTTTGACGGAAGAGTTTGAGAACGGCTGTGCAGGTGACGCAGAAACATTCCAGGAGTTGGTCTGTACTTGTTCCTATTGCTCATGAAATCCTTTGTGCTTTCTTTCTAAGTTAGCCTATTTAGACAAGCAGCAGCATTCATTCAGGCATCACCTAGCACTCCAAAAGAATCAAGTTCAGCTCTAGATCAGCTATAAGCCATCACAACTCCTCTTGTCAGGAAATCCTTCTAGCACACACGAATGCTGTGGGGAAAAATACAGCCACAATAAAGGAGGCACAACATGAACATGGAGATGGAGCAGTGTCCCAACAAACTGCAGTTTCCAGGCTGGGGAAAGCATTTCAAAATCCCACCAAGACCCACAGTATCCCTGTGCAAAGAAGTAAGTTCCCATGCAGTGAGGAGAAGCAATCAAATCCCCTCTCATTGGGAACCAACAGCACTTCTCTGTGTGTAACTATAGCAGTACATGTAGGCAAAACAGGATTATGGTTCTGCATTAGTTATCAGCTAATTAGCCCCTTATTTTTAGACAAGGCCCACTTTATAAAAATCAGGTGAAAGGATTTCCTGAATCTATTACTTTACCAAAGCTTTGTTAACACCTCACCACCTTTAATCTCTCACCATTCTTATTTATATTTAGTAATCTATCTGAATTAGAAGTGGTGTGACCCATTCTCTGCTGAGGCCAGACTGCCAGCTTATAGAAATTACTGAAACGAGGCGCCAAAGTAATGTAAGGACAAATGTCTCCCTGTACAGATTGGCATGAACACTGGAGGCAGCATTTGAGCGTAATATTGACTAATTATTTAACCATGAGTGGCAGCTTTGAACATTGTGTTCTTTTTGCTTCGCTTCCCACATTTACTGTGAATCCTAATTACGAAGGGAACAAGTATTCCTTCTCAGGTCGCTGGAAACACAGCAGCCAGCTTTGGGAGAGTGCATGGGATGCAAAGGGGAGGCAGCCGTGAACTGTGCATCAGCTAGTTCTCGTACTGGAGCTAGTACTATGTGCTAGCACTAGTACTCACTGAGCAGGGAGAGCAGGTGTTGGCAGGGATCTGGTCTGAAAATTCAAAAGCTGCTGAAAAGAGAAAAAATAGATTGTGGACTAAAAATGCATAATTGGAAATGAGCCGTTTAGATCATTAGCAACATGTTGGGGTTTTTTTCCTACTCCCATTTTAGAAAGCTTGGCTTTTTAATGATTGTTTCTGTGATGTTAACAAGAAGTGTCCCCAGTTGGATGCTTTTCAGTAGAGGTCATGTATATCAAGAGATCTGACCCCTAAAAGAGGAATGTAAGCTTCTGGCATTAACTTTGTGCGAAACATCTCTGCCACAGATGGAAACTTATCTGTATTTAAAGGAATATGCACGTACAGCAAACAGCTGGATTCCCTGAATGAGAAGAGACAACTGACAGTTGCTTGAGAAGGCAGATGGTTATCTTATTCTTTCCCTTGCTACTGTCTTTTGGTCTCCTGACCCATGAGGTGAAAAATAAGATTTCACCTCTCAAAGAACTGAGGCAATAAAGATAGCAGTAAGGTGGGAATGAATGTTTAGTGCTGCACTGAAATTTGTGACACCCTGAGCAATTAGACAAATATTTGATAATAAAATTGATCCTATTTATTCTGAAGTCCCTAGAGAAAAAGAACTGTCTCTTCAGGTGTGTTTGTGTACAGTCAGGTCAAGCTCATGACATGGACCTCAGTGGAGATTGTCCCCCATAGGCCCTCTGGAAAAACCTCTCTAAGTGCTGAGTTAGGCTTGATGTCTCGGCTTTTAATTGAAAACTATGCCAATGATATGGCCTTATGCCTTTCCTCTGTCCCTTGGGGAAAGCCTGTCTTCATTGTAGAATTTCTTGGGTTCAGAGAACATGGTTTTATCTCAGCCCAGAGATCAGCTGTGACTCTTGAGTGTGTGTGTCCTCTCTGGCTGTGTGCACATTGCTGGGCTCTCCAAGGACACCCGTCTGCCGCAGCTCGTTGTGCACCTGCCAGCTCAGCCTCTCTATGGCTTGATGGGTTTCTCTTCCATAAGCAAAAAGTCACCTGGAAGACTTTGCTTGGCTCTCAGGCTTATTTAGAGTTGTGGGAGACAGCTGGAAGACAGCAAGGGCTTCAGTGGTGGAATGAAGCATGCTGGATTGCTGTCCATGATCCAGCTCCCCTCAGCAAGCACACACCTCTGCTTTTGTGGCAGATTGGCACAGGAGTTGTGGCAAGCTGAGGACACCACTGGCTAAAAGATTACACTGCCTTGAGGTGCATTCTTGGAGGGGGAAGTCATGTGCAGTGTAAATGTATCCTCTTACTCTTTCATCTGGGGTCAGATGATGCCAGGCTATTGTATTAAATGCTCTCTTGCAGTATGTACTCTATGGATGACTTTGTGAATGCTACTTTTTTCCACAATAAATTAGTTGGAAATCCCCTACCACTAGACCAGAGTGTTAATACCAGTCACAACCCTTTGTTTCCATTAAGCTTGATTAAGTTAGCTATGGTTGCTATTTGCTGATTTTCCTCTGTGAGAAATCTAGTGCCTGTCTTTCCTGGAAGTGCCCAATAGATGATTTTAGCTACAGAGGTATGCCAAGACCAAGATGTCAAGGTTGGCCTTGACCATTTGTCTCTGTATTACTGGAAAATTTATTTGTGATGTAAAATGATTGCCAAAAGCCCATTAGATAACTTGATGTCCTCTGTTCCTCCCTATTTCCAAAGTCTGCTGCAGGGCTCTGATTCCAAATGCACTTTTAATAAACTTGCAATTGCATTGCTTGTTTTAATTTAAGGTACCATTTCTGCAAACACAGAGTTGTTCTTTCTTTTTGCACTTGATACTGAGTTGGTTGTGAATATTAAGGGACATTAGCAGAGCAAGTGCAGAGCAGTGCAAAATGTGACTGAGCACATGTGCTGTGCTGCAGTCTGCAGTGTTCTGTGTTGTACCAGTTTTTGATGAGATTTGAAAAATTACAAGTGAAAACACTCTTCCTTTGTTAGCCACTGTTATTAGAACCATATGGCTTGAACTGAAGAGTAAAGTGTGTCTGACATGTATCAACCTAGCATGTGTCTGCAGGTGAATATAGTTTTTGAAATGCAGATTAAAGGGGAAATGAAGGTGAGATAGTAGCATTCACGCAATTTCTCTAGGAGATGCTGGAACTATTTCTCATTTTTAAGGTATTTCTCCAAGGTCTCTGGAGGATGACACAGAGGTGCAAGGCAATTTCTTGATAGGAATGCTGACATACAGACATGCATTTGCATTCAGCTTTTTGTAGTCCCTCATAAAATGAGACTCATCCTTGTTTGTGGAGAGGTTGACACGTGATACATAGCATGACTCCATGGAAGTTATTTGCATATTGGTGTGCTGCTGGTGTGCTGCTGAGCAAAGTTCATGATGAGATCTTGACCATCCTTGCCTGGCTTGTCATGAGATAAGAGATCATGCTGTCACACTGAGTAAGAGGCTCTATTCTTAGGAAGAAACAGAAATCCTCCTATCTCAAAGCAGTCTAATTACAAATTACCTGGAGTGAAGAAGAAATTAGTCTTTTGACATAATATTTAGCATTTTATTGGTTTGCATTTCTTGGATTTTTTTTACTCCTTCATTATCAGGTGATGGTTCTTCTCAAAGATGCAGCCCCGCAATGGGTAGAAATTTCAGGTCTGGCCTGCCCTGGGGATCATGTGATTTTCCTTTTGTCCAAAGAGCGTTATGAGTACAAGCATTGTGATACCTCAGATTTGTGGTGTGCTGTTACTAGGAGAATGAAATGCTTCTTCCTCTGTCTCCAGAATCACATGTCTAATATGTCAAACACATACTTTATTTTATTTCTTCTTGGGATAAAGGAGTTTGTTAAGCAGTCTCTCAAAATCACTTCTAAATCTTTTCTCTCTTGTTATTTCTTAGTTACACAAGCTTGCTAGGTGTCTCATCTCTGCTGCTTTTACGTTTTAATTAAGTCCCTGTTGGTATTGAAGAACATTTGTCCAGGCCTGCAGCCTTGGTGTGTGAGTACAAATCTGGGGAACCAGCCACTGCTCTGCTGTCCCACTATCTCCTCATGCAGGCAGGGATTCCAGGCAGCATCCTGGATTAATTATATCCCACTTCCTACTGGCATATTTCACCCAGCTGCCATCACAGAAGAGCCTCATCGATCTAACAGCAGCCACCACTAGCCTAGCATCAATGAGTAGCTAAAAATAATGCAGGGTGGAAAAAAACACCTAACATCTAAATATAAATCTCTAATGCCTCAGTAGGGAGCATTGCATTTCCTAATCATTCAGTCAAATTGTTTAAAGATTGATTAATACTGGAAAGCCTTATGTTTCCACCTTGGTCACTGATCTCTCCTTCACCCAGCTCTTTTTTAAGAAGGCAGAAATGTCTTTTCCCTTCCCTCCCTTTTCTCTGGTAGCTCTTCCTTTGCTTGTGTGCCCTTTTCCATAAGCCCTGCTGGCCACTGGAGCAGTGGGAGCACCATGCAGTGCCCAGCCACATTTGCAGAACTGTGCTGGCTCCTGCAGCCACTCCCAAGGAGGAGCATGTTAGGGGAAGTGAAGGGGTCCAGGGGACACAGTGTGACGCTCAGGGCACCAGTCTTGCCATCTGCAAGCTGACACAGCTCCCACAAACTCAGCTTGTTGAGTTGTGCCACCTGGGCTTGCCACCCACCCTTAACTGTCGCACAGGTGGAATGAAGTAACACACAGACATGGAGAAAATGGAGAATGGAGTTTTTTCCCGACCCGTCAGCTGCCTGCCTTTGAAAATCAAAGGCTAGAGCGATTTCTTTCCTCGGGAACACATGCCAAGCAATCGTGCTCCATTGTTGCTGGCAGATTTGTTTTTGCACACTTCAGACAGGAAGAGCGGCACTCTCGGGGCGAAGATGCTGGCACAGTGCGAGCGAGATGGGAAGAGGGGAAAGAGACAGCGAGGAAATCTGCAGGGCTTTGCCACGTTCCCTAGCAACCCGCGCCCCCAGCACCGCTTCCAGTGGCTCGTCTTCATCAGCGCAGCTGCATTGCTGTGCGAGCCGCGCCGTGGTCTGGCTGCCGCTATTTTGGGTGTAAAACACCAAGCGTGTGATTGCAGCGCTGTCATGGGCATAAGGGCTTTGGATTGCTCTCTTGCCCAGATGGGAGCAATTCACAAGGAGCGCTGGGAAAGTGACTTTCTGTTCTTGCTTGAATGTTGTCTGGTACCAGCTAGTAAATACCGTCTTGTGGCATAAAGACTTTGCAATGAGTAGGTTAGATAGCTCCCCTACCATTTGTTTTCCCCAGAAGGTGGTATTGCAGGGAGAGCTGGCATCAGTGTTTCTGGAGTTACTTCTTTCCTTCAATCCACTGCGGACACACGTGGGTTTTTGCACAACAGACGTGTGGAGTATTTTGCAGTCTGGGGCACCTATGATGATTTTCTGAATGCTTTTTGCCTGCCATTTCCATGCTCCTGGCCAGACTCACTGCATCCTGTCTAGCTTCTGGGAGGTTTTAATAGAGATTCAGCACTGAGTGCCAGATGGGCATTCCTGAGGACTAGGACAAAAGAAGCCGGTTGTTTGTCTAACACAAATATTTACTGCCCATACAGTGGGTGCTCTGAATGTGCTGCCTCATGCACCTGGACTCAAAGCTGGAGATACAGCATTTTGGAGATGGTAAAAGCACAGCAGGGCCTGCTTAGGACCCAGCTTCTTTGTCTTACCATTGCTGAACAACCTTTCCTTGATTTAGTGTTTGGAGCAAAACCACCAAGTAACTTAACACTGCATATGAGCTTCCTTTCCTGTAAGCAGCTTCAGCCCTGAAGATGATCCATAGGGCTTTCAGCTGGCTTTGCTCAACTCCATTGCAGAATATGTCACAACTGCTATCACAATCACAGAAGCATAAACAGTGAAGCTGGAACAGACTTTAAGATCTGTCTGCTGCTCAGAGGATCAACTCTGCCTAAGCTATTCTTCACAAATATTTGTTTGTTCCTACTCTGAAAAGCCTCAGTGATGGAAATCACAGACTCTCCCCAGGCAATCCCTTCCAGCACTTTGCTGGCCTCACTTTCTCATCCTCTGTGTTGCAAACCCTCTAAAGTGTGTGAGTGATTTTCAGATGAGGGTCACGGGGAGGGGGCCTGAATCTCTTATTTAATAGTGTAAAACTAATGCAGAAGGGCAGAAAGAGAGCATGGAGGGAATACTTTGTATAGAGGGAAAGAAGAGGAAGGATTCTGTAAAGTGTTTGATGTTCTCAACTGTTTTTCTAGACATGCTGTTGAAATTTGCATGGCTCTTAGAAAAAGTGTAGATGAGGAAGGAGGTAGAGGAGGCATGCTTCCTCTGAAAATCCGCTAAAAGAGGGAGCCAGCTCCTCAAAAGGAGCCAGGAGAGAGGAGGCCCTGAAAAACATGTTAGCTTGAACTGGGAGTTGGTAACAGGAGCCCATAAAAGCCAGTCTGACACGTCCCCCACAGATGGGAACAGAGACTTTTAACTTAATTGTAAGTGAACCCTGGAATGTCACCTGCAAGGAAGCTGGCTTCAATCACCCATTTCCCCAGAGAGTGGGGTCTTTGTCTGCGGTGTTCACTCTTGGTCTGGTAGTCTGGAAGCAAGTTTTCTCCCTGTGTCATTTGTTCTGTGAGAGACAAATGCAGCTGAGGGCTCAGGGGGCTGCAGTTAGTCTGGTCTAGGTTTGGACAGCCTTGTTGACTCAAATAGTGCCTCTCAACCAGCCAATGTACACCTGATTACATTGCTCACCTTGGCATGTTGAGCTAGATTCTCCACTGCTGTGTAAATCAGTGAGTTCCCTGGAGCAACTCTGATTTGCACCATCTGAATGTCTAGCCCATCCTTTTCAAGTAAATTCAGCAAAATTTATATATATGTATATACACCTTTGTTTTTCCCCTTTTGTCAGTCAGTCTGCAAGCTTCTAAGTTGTTAAAATACAGGAGGCTGCTGCTGTTGTGGCTGAACAGCGCATGAAAATGGTTCATGGACAAAGTGAATGTATACATCATAATGGTACAGGCACAGTGTTGTGTCCAGCCACAGCTCTCAGCCTCCTCAGCTCTAATTGCAAATGCCACCACCTCTGCCGGTTCACTCCATTCTCCATGAAGTACTGCTCAACCAATTAGTGAGATAAGCCTGTCCCCAGCCCAGGATGGATGTGGACAGCCTTCTTAGCTGCATCTCTGTACATGAAGGAATGTTTTGACAACTAAACATGGATCTTGTTGAGCTGTCAGTTTGACTCACTCTCCCAAGTGTCTCATTTATTGAGCCATCAGGCTCTTCCTGACCTCCTCAGAGTCAGTCCCAGCCTCACACAAAAGATGGCACAGAAATACAGCTTGAACGTGGCCTTCTGAACAGGGGGAGTTTCTTAAAGCATTTGATGCCTTGAACAGTGTAGATCATTAGGTCTGTATGTCAGTACAGTGACTGTGCCCTCAGGATGACAGCAGCCTTAGAGGCTGCAGCTGGGGAAGTTATGTTCCCTTCCTTAGTGCACAGCCTGGTTTGGCTGCCAAGATCCTGGGGCTTTTTGAGAGGCTGATGGGAAAGCAGAGGATGAGGAAAAGTAGTAGAAAAGCTCTGAATCTGGGGAATCCCATACTCCCTTCTGTCTCCAGTGCCAAGCAGAATTCCTTCTCCTTGCCATTTATTCCATAGGTAGCACAATCCCCACAGCACAAGCCCCTGTGCATTTACCATCTTAAGCATCATGGCCATAGAAGTAATTTTCTGTTTGGCTGGAAAGCATGCCTGTGACAAATGTGGGATCACACACTACATGTGGCAGGGGAAGTAGAAAGAAGGATCATGTGACACTGAAACTCCAAATACAACTTCCAGGAAGGAATCAAAAGTGACACTGAGGGTGTAGTGCTCTGCCCTGGGTGTCTCTTGTCCCATCAAAAACACACACACACTCACACATACATGTGCGTGTCTGGAAGCATCTGACCAATCCTATAGACTGAAACTGCAGGGTTTTGTTGGCATTGGATAGTTCCTGTAGAAAGGAAATTATTCAGTAAAATCAGCTGACACTGATACCTCTCCTTTGGATCTTGCTTTCCTGCTTGTTCCCTGCTCTGAGGGTGCTATTACCCTTCCATTTCATATTGCTCCTTTGTACACTGGTCTTCCCTAAGCCAGTCTTCCTCTGGTGGGTGCATATCTCCATGTGCCCTCTCTGCATGGACTCTTGCCAGCTATGGAAGCTGGCAGGCTGTACTTTGTTCTCCATCCTCTCTGCCTCATTCCATCCTCCCCTTTGATGCTGGGCTCTGGCTCAAATCACTTACTGCATGCTGCCTTCTGAATGATTTTCCCCTCTTCCTACCAGCACTTCTCTCTTGCCTTTTTTATTGCTGAACTAAAGTAGTTTTGCCTTTTTAAATTGCTGTATTTGTGTTGCTAAATGCTAGTTTGCTCTTTCCCCTGCCTCCCTCCCCATGCTGCCAGAGCCCTCATTCGCCTCTCTGCTCCTGGGGCTCTTCCCCTCCAAGGGCTATCACCTGCCCTCTGCACAAGCAGGATTCATAGGATCCACAACAGGAGTAGAACAGCCAAATCACTCCTGTTCCAGCAGGTTGAAAGCAAAAGGTTGAAACCCTTTGAATATTGAATAGCCATGGTGAAACTTCCTGCAGCATTTTTTGATAGCACATAATCCCTGCTTCTTTGGCTCCCTGCCACGATTTGGCCACCAGTTGTGATGAGCTGGGTCTTCATCCTGCAGTGCTCTCTGAGGAAAAATCATTCCTCTCCTCTTGCTGCCCTTTTCTCAGCTCCCCTCCCATGTGATTATGGGAAATTCCTGAGCAGGTACAGTTTTTCAGGGGAGACTTGGAGCTTTTATTTGAGTAATACTTTACTGCCCTGGACTCTATTACAGGAGAATTATGACTTTGTTGAGAAATTTCTACTGCTGTGAGCCAAATGAGAGATCATTTTTGTAAGTACATTGGATGAAATAAATTATAATCTAGATGGCGGGCATTTACCCTGGCCTTTTTCCTCCAAGTGCAGTATAGAATTTGGCACTGCTTTGTTCTGAAAATATTATTTCTGATTATCTGAGGTAATTGATAGTGAAACATGTGCAAGTCTCTTCTAAAGCAGCAGTGCTTAGGCTATCAAGATGACACTCGCTTGAGGCTGCAGCCCTTCACTCTTTCCTCTTTCTTTTCTTGTGTATTACTCCCTCTGTTCCTGATGGCACTGTTTAATTTCACCACGTCTCTCCTTACTGCCAGTGTGTCCTGTCTTCTGCCTGATGTTGCTCAGCATCACAGTAGCACCTCAAGTGCAGCTAATGCCTTGTGGGTGCAGCTGCACTGGGAGCTGGCTGCGAAACCCTTCCCCAGACTCTCCTGTGAGCAAGCAGCGCCAGGTCTGTGCTAAACTGTCTGCTTCTGGTGGGGACCTCCATATAACAGAAGGTAAAGGGTTCTCTAAGTGTTTAATCACCAGTGATGACCAACTCCAGCCTGGTAATTTTGTGAAGAGGCTCTTCACAAAATCTATCTATCTATCTATCTCGGGCTGGAGATAGATAGGCCAGGGCTTGGTGGTGGCAGTGTGGTCTGCTCAACACTGATGGGCCGGGCGATTGCTCCTCATGAATTAAATAACGTGTTTGCAAATGGTACTTGACGTGATGTTAGATGACTGAGCTGAGATCCAGGTGACCTACAGATACCTGCAGAGGGCTCTTCATGAGGAGAATTAGTTGTTTTAAGTGCAGTAAAGCTTCAGGCTCTTAAAGGTCAATAAAGCAATTCAGCAACAAAACCATCCATAAAGATGGTATAAAATATAGAGGTGCTTTAATTGAAGTAGAGATGAGGTGAACTCTGATCTTTACTACTTACATATTGTCTTGAGCTGTGTCAGTATCCTTTAAATAATCTTCTCTACAGTCGTTCACCACAAGACCTGGAGGTGCAAGCAAATGAGGTCTTCCTCTGACTTTGATAAGTAGCAATCTTCTCATTATTATTTGCAAGTTCTCTTTTCTCTTGCATCGCTGGAAAAGATGTCACTTTGAAAATTTTTTGTCACCCTTGAAGCACACCTTGACTGAGAGGTGAGCACAATAAGATGGCCTGAACAGAATCCAGATGTCTCTTAAATTTCTGACTCCTTTTCCCTGACAGACTGAAAGTGAAATGAAGGGTCGTACTCAGTGCTTACACTCTCTGACATGTTTGGAGCTCCCTATCTTCTTTCCAAAGGAACTTGTGCCCATTTTGTTAAAAGGGGTTGGCACCCTCCAGTAACCTCTTCAAGAACCATGGCCTGTGCAAAGTTAAAGGAAAAACAGGAAAGCTCTTAGAATGAAAGCAGCTACACATTAGGAAAAGAGAACAGGTGATTCTGGATTGGTACACGAGTAAAATGGAGAAGTCTCCCAGTTGTGAAATAGGGAAGAAGCTTGTGAGTCCAGCAGGAATGTAATTTGCTTTTGCCACATTATTGTTTCCTCAGCTATTATTCTTATCACTTTTATTCATACAAGACGACTGAGGGCATGTTGGGAGACCAGTGTTTGTTTTGAAGATGTTATAATCTTAAAAGACAAAATCTAGACAGATGTGACTGAAAGGAGGCACAATCTTGGCTAGTAAAGGTAATTATTAATAGTCATGATTTGTACTCATTGAGCATCTTTCATTCAAGGATCTCAAAGCATTTTGTAATGAAGAGTTCATTGAGCCTCTCAAACTCTCTTGAGACAGCCAAGCATTATGAACACCATTTATAACAGCAGGGTGCAGGATCAGACTGGTTAAGAATATTTCTGAGGATAAAGCTCAGGAATCCTACCCTCCAATGCTATGGATGTTGAACCAAGCTCCCGCTCCAGTCTGAGAAGCCTTTTTTTTTTTTTACTGTAATTTATATATATAATCTTTTAATGTTAAGCAAAATATGTAGTCTTCATTTAAGTCATTGGTGTCCTGGGAAGTGTAATGGCCCATGTCACAGTTGACTAAAAGTGAGACTACAGATAGTGGGTTAAACACACTTGGTTAACCATTTGTTTGCTGTTACAGTTTTCACATGAAAAAACCTTATATTAAAACCTGTCTTGGTGATGGAAAGTGATATGATTTTAGGTTTCTTTGTGTATTAAAACAGAAACACAATTTGCATATTTTAAGTATCTTTTCTAGCCTATTCAGGCTTCTGGCAAGAAAGCTATATTTAAACTGTTAATACAGTATGAATGCAAGTTTCACATGCAAAATTAGTACCATTAAAATGGTGAGATTTATTTTTCTTTTGAAACAAGTGATGCCATGGCACTTCTGTTTTTGTTACCTGCTAAGGCCCCGTAGCTGGGGCCGCCTGTTTTTTCACTGGGTGCCAAAGCTGAACCACAGGGCAGGTGGTGCTGGTACTGAGCACCGGGTCCAGCCCCAGCTCTGGGGGTCAGTGGTGGTCAGGCAGTGCTGGGGAGCTCCTAGGGCACTGTGGGTGCCATGCCAGCCGTGTGTGTGAGCCCATCACACTGTGTCACCCCCCAGTGTCTGTGGAAATCGTTCAGCTCTGCCTTTCTGAAAGGTTGTGCAAGTGAAAAACTTAAAAAAAGGTCAAAACTCAGTTATTTCCTTAGATTTTAAGGGTGCTTCTGGAAGGGTAGGCTTTGGAGAGTAGGTGGTGCTGGAAGGGTAGGCTTTGGAGGGAAGGTGCTTCTGGAAGAGTAGGCTTTGGAGGGAAGGTGCTTCTGGAAGGGTAGGCTTTGGAGGGAAGGTAGTGCTAGAAGGATATGCTTTGGAGAGAAGGTGCTTCTGGAAGGGTAGGCTTTGGAGAGAAGGTGCTTCTGGAAGGGTAGGCTTTGGAGGGAAGGTGCTTCTGGAAGGGTAGGCTTTGGAGGGAAGGTGGTACTAGAAGGATACGCTTTGGAGTCATTTTATTGTGGCAGTGAATCATCTGAGTGACTTGAGTACTTTGTCAGGTCACGCATCTCTTTTCATCAGTATGAATATTGAAGCATTTCCATTTTTATTAGGTTTGCCTCTGTGCTTGTTCTATTAGATGGGAATATGGCTTGGTTGATGGTGAGCCCTTGGAGTGCCAATCACTGCCACTGGAGCCCCTCAAAGCTTGATATCTTTCAGTAGTGCCACCTGGCACAAAGGAGCCCTGTACAGATCTTGGGGCTCATCACCTGCCCAAGCAAGGAGTCCTGTATGCTCTGTGCACCCCAGGACCTATAGCCAAAATGTCAAAAAGTGAATTCAAACGCTTGTACAGCAGTGTGCTGTGCAGCTTGGGATCAAAGCAGTGGGACTGTTGTCTCATATGGAAGTTTATGGCTCCTACTCTGAAGTACAGATTTTAACCTGTTGATAGTAGTAAATATAATGCTTAATTAATTAGTGCTTTGAAGGCCATCCTGGAAGCCCCCAGTATTATGATGTGAAGAGGAGGGGAGTTGAGAGGCAGCCTGTAGGGTCTTTACTGCTGGTGATGATCCATGGGAGTAAGGGAATGCTTGACTCTGAGCCCAGAGAGATGTGGCAAGGCAAGCAGCTTGGAGCAGAATAAAGCCTTTGATCTTGAAACAAAGAGATGAGTAAGCACAGGACCTCTTGATACAATTTTATGGAGCAGACTGAGCTCTTCTAGCCAAAACCATAGGGCTAAAATGGTACATTCTCTTTATTTGCATATGGGTATAAAAACGGTGCCTCATTCTCACTCTCAGTAGTACCATCCAGCTGTTCCTTGAGTTCTTGGCTTTTTTTTTTAAATGCCTAAAATGTCTATTACCAAAATAAGTGGGGTTAATGGAAAAACACAAAACAAAACAGCCTGCTCCCCTTTTCATATGAGATAAGCCTTGACAAGTAAAGCATATTTGTGTAATGATAGGGCCAAGAGGCCCCAGGCAAGATCAGGCACTGCTGCATTTGTTTCTGTATATACATTGAAGCACCAATGGGACATTAAAATGTAGTATTTTATATGTGAAATATAGCTTAAATCTGCTGTTTCCTGAGATAACATGTAAAATATTTATTACTTGGAGAACCAGCCACTACTTTGTATTTCATAATGAGAAATGGTCAGTGTTGCTCCATAAAAATCTTGCACATCTGCTGTTAACTCTGAATATATAAACAGTCCATAGTGTCCAGCAGAAGCAAGGACTCGCCAGAATAGCAGTGGAAGGTGTCATTTAACACAGTCATGCTCAGTGCAGAAGCCAGAAGCAGATGGTGGTGTTTACAGAGAATCCCATTTTTATAATATCTAGAAAAAATAACCAGCCCTTCCAGATTCAAAACATTAGTGAGAATATGAAGAGTAGCAAGAAAAGCTACTTAGTCTGTTTACATATAATAGCATGAAACAATCCAAGGACAAAACAGTGATGTTCTTTTGTTACCATGCTTGATGGTTAATAAAAGGCTCTGTCTCTGTGTAGTCACTTATGTCGTAGAAGCTTGAACAGCTTCACAGCACTGATTAATTAAGACAGAAGTATTGCTGAACCCATTTTACAGCGTAATTAGGGTGCATGTATGGTGAGCCTGTTGAATTCAGTATTAGTACACAAAGACCAAGATTTTGGGTTCGTGACTGTAAGCTAAAAGCTCTGCTCTGGTGAGTCAAAATAGGCATCTGTATGAGCAGCCTGATTTTCAAAAGTCCAGGAAACGTCTCAATTCTATCATGATTTTGCATTCTGGCTCTACTGTCTTTTAAAATTATCAACAAGATACCTCCCCTTCTACCTGTCTGCATCCCAGTTTCACAGTGTTAAAAAAAAAAAAAGAGACAATTGTGCAAAATTGCTGGCTGTGGAGCTAAAACAGAGGAAAATACTTTTATTGTTATTATTACTCAAATTCTGTGTAGCTTAATGCCACAAGAGATCACTGAAACTAAGAGCTTAGCAGGATTAGGACGGGCAATGTGCATGGATAGTTAAGTGAGGATACAGTTGCAATAACGAAGTTTAAAAATAAAGAAAAATATCCTCTAGAGCTTTGAAGCAGTTACAAAACTGTCCTATTTCAAAGCCAGGCAGTGTTAAACAAATGAGGGCTCTGCTGGCAGAACTGCACGTTCTGGATTGCTGGTTTGCTGTGAGGGGCAGGGCAGGTAGGCAGCTAGGGAACCAGCGGCTTGTTCCACTCTGGCATGGCCCAGAAGAGCCCTCTCTCCTGGCAGCCCAACACTTGAAATTTTGGTCTTCTGGTGTGGGTTGGAGGGCACTGACTGTCAGTGGATATCTCCTCATGCAGGGCAGTTTCTTCAGAGGATCTTGATGAGTTATCCTCTGACCAGGAATAAGCCCAGGAATGTGCATGATGCAAGGATTCCAGGCAGAATCCTCTCTTCAGGAATCTTTATGTACTCTGGCAGCTGTAACCTTTCACTGGGAAAATAAATCAAGAATTAAAATATTTTTTTCTAATGCATCTCCTCAGTAAGAGTTGGCCTTAATTATAAACTGAATTACAGCTGTAGGCAGTCTTGATACTTCCTTGGGAGCACAACTCATGAGAGATGTGGCACTATGCTGGATTTCTTGCTCTGAAATTTTGTGATGGCTTTGGATAGTCAATAAATTCTTTAAAAATGTGGTCTTTGTCAAACCGTTGAACAAAAAATTATGCTGCAATACTATTTAACTGACTATTAGTTTTGGTGAGTGAAATGAAAGGACTAACTTCATGCAGTTGAAACAGGAGGAAAAAAGTGAAGAGAAAGTAGCTATCAGTGAAAGATGTTTCTGGCTGCTTTTCAATTCCAAATTCAGCTAATTCTACCTTCTGAAAAGAAGATAATTTCCACGTTTCTGTAACTGGGAACACGTAATTGAAGTTATTTTCTCCCAGAGAGAAGAAGCTTCTTCTACAATGTTTGCAAATGGACAAGAAAAATGACCACATACAGTGTATTCTGAATGATGGTGCATTCATCACAGCATCATCTTCAGATGACTTTGCAGATTCTGCACTGCAGTTTTTACCCATATGGGTAAATATTTATGTGGGGATGGGGAAGGTTCTTGTTGGCAAATGCACCACACTGACTGCAGAGCTCCCTTTTCTGGGCAGCCCTTACATCTGAGACAGGTCTGTAGTAGAAAACATGTGCCAGGGAAGCACTGAAGCAAGTATCAGTGTTGTGTACCAAAATAATTATGCAGTGATTCCACACGACTGCTTCTTTTGACCTGGCTTTTCAGGAACTGAACTTTAATAAGGAAGATGAGCCAGATGTTGTTGCAGCATTTTGATAGTGGCACAAGCAATTAGCTCACTTCCTTTGTAGCATGAATGCTACAAAGGCTTCTACATTCTTCTACAGGGCTTAACCCTGGAAGTGCTGGTGTTTTTCTTAACATCCCAACTAAGTATGCAGGACAGTGTTTATTTAGGAATGCTTTTGCATCTGCACATGCTATGCAATCCTCTTTTCTTCTTGAGCTTGCTCCTGCAATCTTCTCTTCTCTGAGGTTGCTTGGTGTTTGATCTCAGTAGCAAAGGAGGCACTCAGGTGCCTGTGCTTCCAAAGCACAGTTCCTCGTGCCAGCTTTTTTACTGGGCTCTTTTCCATTTTTGTGGATCAGTTTATCATCCCTGATGCTTCTGTGGTTACCCAGACAGAGTGGTGCTTTGGGTCTGCAAGTCAATGCAGTCCCTTTCTTTGAGCTGTGTCTAGCTAAGGATGTGGGTATTTGTGTGCACTGAGGTATGTGCATGGGGAAAAGAGAATGCATGAAGTTAGTTAACTGGTAGATCAGACAGCAAATTGAATTTCTAGACAGCCTTGATTATTGTACAGATCAGGAGAAAATAGAGGAAGTTTAATATAAACAACAACACCACAACTCTGTTTTGTAAGGCAAGCCAGAGTTATATTTTTACCCTGACATAACAAAGGAGGAGGAAGGAAACTGTTTTGCTGAAACAAGTATTTTATATTGGACTAAGGATACACTTTCCTCTCTATGTTTGTGTGTGTGCGTGTCCCAGCAAACAGCATGTTCATATTCATGAAATGCATTTTCCTGGAGGCACGTTGTCAGCATATGCCATGGGAGGAGGAAAAAGATGTGCCTAGCACTCCTTAAAGGCTGGTCAAAAAGGCATGGCATTTTAGTCAATATAAGTCCAAGTGTCTCATAACATTGTGGTTGGTATTTGTTATTTCTGCTGACATTGGGTACTGGATAGCAAATCTGCCTGGTTTGGAAAAGTGCAATGTAGATAAAATAGGAGAGCAGCCTATTTATTGTATGTATGAGGCAGTGTGGCCTCCAAAACCAGAGAGAGTCAGACAAAACTGAAAATCTGCAGATTTTGGTCTTTAATTTTAAAGGGCCTAATCCAAGCCCGTATGAATTAGTTATGGAGGGCTCCCCAGTTGGGAGTTACGGGAAGCCAGCATGGAAATGAGGGAGAGGCTTCACTGACCTCCTGCCAAAGCCTGCAGGTGCAGTGGCTTTGGGTTGCAGAATGTTCAGTGTAGATCTGCAACGGCAGGTAGAGTCCCAGTGAGTGAGGCTGGAAAATGTAGGGCTCCCAACAGCCAGGATGCAGGATTTGTCTTTGCCTTAGAGCCCATGTGTGATACTGAGCAAATGCTTCGGCTCCATGTATCTCACTGCCCTTTTCTGTGAACAGACTGTGGCTTGTGCCTTCTGTTTTTGTCCATGTCTATTACAGGGCCCAAGGGTAAAGGCGGTGTTTCAAATGATGTGTGGACAGAGCCCAGCAGAAGAGGCTGGTGATGACTAATGGGAAATACAGGGATGGGGACCATTATCAGCTTCAGACCATGCTGTCTTCTCCATGCAAAGTCTAGGAAAGGAGTCTCTGTTGATGGAATGGCAGAGGTCATTCTTTTCTGCATGGAAACTGAATGAAATAGGTGCAATACCTGGAATAGAACCTTTAGAAGCTTGGATTGATTTCTCAAGCTAATAAATCCTTGGCTGCACTTCTGTTAAAATATATGTTCAGGAAAGATTCGTGATTGGTTCTCAAGAACAAGAGAGCAAAGGGAAAAAAACAGGTTGTTCCAAGGTAAAATGTCTTACATTTGACAACTTTAATTGACTTACTAATAAACTTTTTTTAGGATTATGCTATATATTATTTCTAATAAAGTCGCTGTAGACTAGCCCTTCTAAAAAAGCCACAAAGCTCTGGCCAAGGGAGTCTGGGTGAAAGAAAAATGCATGGAAGTATATAGCTAATTCTCTTGAAGTGCAGTGCTTTAAAGCTGCAGTTCTCTGTTGAACATCACTGGCTCAATAAAGATTCATCATGTCAGACGTAGTCCCTAGAAGTGGTCAATGTATTGTTTCTGCAGTGATTTTACATTTTCTTGCCATCTAAGTAGTTATGGAGCATGGAAAAATGTTTCCTTGTTTCATATCAAAGGTCCAGTCCTTGATGTAGGCAGCAATTAATCAATAAAATCACTTGCTTTACTGAAATTATGTGTTTTATAAATAAATTAGTTTTCATATGCAAGTCTTTCAAGAAAGCAGTGCACACAAGGAGAGCTGGTGTCAGCATTTTTTAATCCTGAGATGACTGAGTTCCTCCTTATGGACACCAAACTTGGCTTCTTCTAAGAAACTTCGAGGCACAAGACTATTTCTGTGCTTCTCAAAATATGTCATACTTTTGGTGTTTTCCAGGGAGAAGACTCTCTTAGGCTGCAAATACTGTGTGCGGCTGTTAGCTTATGAAGGCCAAGAGATCTTGGGTTCTACACACATATTAAAACCTTTGTACCTCTAGTACTAAAAATCTGTGGACCAGCTCCTGATCTCACTAAAGTTTACAGCAGGATTTGTGTCAAAACAAACAAGAAGAGAACATAACTAGCACCTTGGGATCATCTGTCTTTGTCTGTGTACTCTACCACGGGAGAATTATCATTTATGTTGTGTTGTTAAGTAATGGGAACTTTTACCAAGTCTGAACTTAAATGCTTCCAAAGCCTTTTGCAGTTTTGGAGAACATTTATATCAAGTTATTCTTGGAATAATCTGCTTTTTTTTATTATTATGTGCTACCCAGTAGCACATAATCTAATTATGAGGCACAGTATATTTCCCATTCTAGGAGGATATATACTACTTCACTGGATGTTCTTCAGAGTCCATTTTCATTACATTAAGTAAGGTGTTTACTTGCTTGAATCCCTTTTGTCTTAAAAAAAATTCAACACTAAATGAAGAATGAAGTTCAACACTGAGCAGCCAATATAGCCCCTTACTGTGTGAATGCTTTTATACCACATCACAGGCTGTTCTTTTTTTTCTTTTCAGAGTGGGTATCCAAGCTCTGGACCTACATCAAGCACTCCTGCCTTCAGGCCTGAGGATGAGCTGGAACATCTGACCAAGAAAATGCTGTATGACATGGAGAATCCTCCGTCTGATGAGTACTTTGGTGAGCCATGTCACAAGTGTTCGTGGTCCTCTTCTGTATTTACTGGGTTCAGTAATGGGAGGCCTGACAACTGCACTGGTAATGTAGTGACACTCGTTTTGATGGATGTGCTTTCCATGCTTGGGCTGGAAGTGTAATCATCCATAGGAATTCCACTGTAATTTCAGCATAAATCTCATGCTCACTCACTGTATGTTTATAGTCTTACTGGATATAAAGTTGAATTTTTCAGTGTCTGGTTCATTTTCACACCATCTGTCCCCAGCTTCCAGGCTACCAGTCTGAATTCAGGTGCGGTCGCTGTCGTGCCTGCCTGCCCCATCCCTTCTCATTGCAGCTGCAAAAAAATCTGGCAGTGTAAATGTCTTCTGCTTCCAAGGCATGGATTTTCATTTTCTGTGTGCTGGCACAGATTAAAAGGAAATCCATTTTGAGTCAATCAGGTTGGTTATACATGGGGACCCAGAATTGGGTCCAACAAATACAAGTAAGACAAATCTGGACTGATTGGTTCATAACGGTGTCATCTTCCTTACCTGGAAAAAGATATGCATCTAATTTCCTTCTTAAGTGGTATACAGTATAATTATCTTAGGCACCTATAGGTGTAGAATTATATCTTGCCTTTACATGAAACGTAGGTGGTAAGACCTCTGAACTCTGCCTTGAAATCAAAGAGTCTTGGGCACTTGATTATGGTGAGATCAATGGATCTGCCTGTGTGCTTTGTTTCTTACAGGCTTGGGCAATAATGTTATTATGAAACAAACTGCTGTAGTTTGTAGAGTTAACAACTGGGGCAGGCCATTCATTTTGTGTTCTTTATATTCCTTTATTTCAACATTTCTTAAAAATTAATTTAGATTGCCCCCAGATCTATTTGCTATAGAGTTTGGTTGGACCGACACATTTCTGGCTTAAAGAAACTTTTGTGATCTGGTTTAATCAGAGAGTGGGTGGGATCACAGTTTCACTAACAAGCAAGGATCTTGCAGTGGCAAAAGATCTGATAATATGAGAAGATTAAGATGTTCTCATCAAACAAATATTGCCCTTGTAGGTGGGGTTAGTATCAGTCCCAATTCTCTATCAATACCTTCTACGTTCTGTGGTTGCACCCTAATAACCAAAATGTCTTCTCTGTAAACACTGATAGTCATCAGAATTGATGATTATCACAGATCTGAGGTGTGAGCAGGAATGGCTAACTGAATAGAAAATAGCCAGGGAGCATTTTCTGTGTTTCTGCCTTTGACTTTGTCCATAGCCTTTTGGGTTCACTCTCGGATGTTTTAAACATGAAACTACGACCAAATAAACATAACATGTATTTAGTCATTAGCTGGGCAGGAAAGAGAGGGAAACTTTTTTCCTACCCTCTTCAGGCAAATGGCTGAAGCCCTGAAGCATGAGATCTGATTACAGCAATTTTCTTAAAGCAGAGCTGTGTGGCAGGAGTTGGTTGATGGACCAAAGCCCATTATGTTTTCCTTTTTGCCCAAGAAAGTAGGCAGATAAACAAAGAAGATTCGCTGGCTCAAGGTCAGAAAGAACCTTGCCATTATACTGCCTAATGTCCTCCTCTCAGTTTCTCCCAGGAACATGATTGAATCATGACTTAAAAAAAAAAAAAAAGATCTAATCTTATCTTAAAAACTTCAAGCAATGGTGAGTCAACCACCTACCCTGATAAGCTGTTCTAGTGATTAATTTTCCTCACAGCTAGAAAATTGCTTCCTGAAGTGAAGTTTTAGTTTTGTTTACCACTTGTATTTATGAAGCTGCAAAGCTCAGATTTTGCAGACTAATATTGTATGACTAAGATTGCTCTGCTCTGTTCAAGAGGGTGGTACATCAAAGTTTCTTCATCCAAAAGGGATGCATAGCTGAAAGAGTGGGAACATAAAGTCTCTCAGGTCATCAATTTGTCTATCAGATGAGACCAATGTCAGACCAATGCCATGCCATTAGCTCTTAATTCAGCAGGAGATGAGAAAATGGGAAGGAGGCTTCAGAGCACTGAGAAGTTTTGCCAGTGTTATTCATATAAACAGTAGCATAATCAAAGGTGGAATAATCATGCATGATGCATGGTGGAGAAAACAAACAACCTTAGTCCTACTCTGGGCAGGTCATGTGTAATTACCAACCACACCTGATTGATCTTCTGTGTGCCACTGAAGTTCATCTCTGAGGTGATGTCCAGCCTTGGCATTCCTGATGTGCCAAAGAACTATGTCTTGGGCTGGACATCTCCTCAGCTCCCTAGCATGCTGTGCCCCATACAGTCTTCTAGGAGCATTTCTATCTAACAAAACACAGAATGCTAGGGCACTGCTTCATATGCTTAGGTACAGTTGATGCCTGAAGAGGCTGACCTGGAACAGAGGCTAGACAAAGTTAAAGGAATAAAGTAGATGTTTATTAAAAGGCCTTCAAAGGATACACCTTGGGCAGTACCTCCCAAGATGGACCCAAGATGGATGCAAGATGGATGACCAGTCACAAGTTTTCACACTTTTATAAGTTTTGGTTCATTTACATATTGAGGTCAATTGTCCAATTAAAGCTTCAGGTTATGAAGTCCCATCCTCCCAGATTGCTCTCCTCAATTCACTGTTGTTTATACTTCTTGACAGCAGTGTCCTTGGTTCTCAGGCTGGGAAAGAATTTTTTTGTCTGTAAACTGTGAAGGGAACTTGCTAACACTTAATATAAAGTTCAGAGTCACACACTAGGGCAGCACAGAATCGAAAAAATATGCAAGCTAAAACTTAAGGCATCAGTGAAAGAGGTAGGCTGCCCTCATCTTCCTAGCTTTGCTCCAAGCCAGGCTCCTCCCTGGGTCTCTGGAGTCACAGTGGATGAAGCTCTCCGATATGGCAGTGCAGGCCGGGAGTTTTGTACTAATTCTGGCTATGTCAGAACTAAATACTCATCTCTACTTGAGCTGTCAGCCAGTGCCTTCAGTAACTTCATGCTCATGTGGAAAGAGCAAATTAAGTGTGGGAGGGAAAAAGAATCTTTCAACTTTGGTTAACTGTCTCAACCAATATCTCTGCCCTTGTTCTTTAGTTGTTTAGCATGGTAGTGTGGACTGTACAGGATTCATATGGCACATTGATCAAGTAATCCGAAAAAGGACAAATGGGCAGAGACATTGACTCTGATTTGCATTAAATATCTTATGCCTGAGGTCTAAATGCCATGGTAATTGTAGCATACCAGATAGCTGTCAGCTAATCACTTTTATTAGTTTGAATTTAGAAAACTGGATTTCAGCATATTAAAAGTTGGTTAAGAGCAGATAGGTTTTGAATTGAAGAATCTAATTAACCTTGCTAGAAAGCTGCAAGGCGTTATATTAAGTCATGAAAATAATTTGTTGGAATAATTACATTTGAACTGTCAGGCTAGAGAAAGGTCATTTTACTTGGTCTGCCCACACTCTGGGATCTTCTGTGTAACCAACTTCCTTCTGCAAGTTCATTCACTGTATCTCTGGTTTTCAATCAAGCCATCTTGGTTCTGTAATCAGCAGAATCTGCCCAGAAGTGGGCAGGGTGAAGGTTCCTTGGGAAGGAAGAAGAGTAGTAGTCACTCAAGTTCTCTCTGCTCTGGAAATTCTGTCTGGCAGACCCAGTGAGCTGAGCTGAGGAGATGGGCAGCCAGCACTTCCGTCCAGTCTGTGCTTACTGCACCTCTCTGCAGCTTCCCAGGTGAAAACCACTGAAAGTGATTTCAGAGTTGGGGGAACGGTTCTAGGCAGGGGCTGCTCACCCAAGCACTCACAGCTGGCAGCAGGGCATGGATCACACTGTCCGCCTGGGAGTGTGGTGGGAGCCAGGAGCAGCATGCTGGAGATGCTTGGAAGCAGCCAGATCACAGCTGGCAGCTTTGTCTTTCCAGGGCTTACTACAGCAGCACAACCAGTTGCTGGGAAATCCTCTAGCTGCCATTGGCAAGGCAATGCTTAAGTATGGAAATATCACTAGGCATAAGAATTTTTTTTTAAATTCTTGTGAATTTTTAGAAGTTAAACGTGCATGTTGGGTATTCTGCCTAACTTTTGTTAAGACCAAACTACTATAATAGGTCTAAGCACCCTAATCCTTGGTGTATGTCCCCTCCAACCCCCTTGCAGATTCTGGAGTAACTTGTGGAGTGACTACTCCTGGGAAGTCCTTGGCATATCAGCAAATTAAAGTCTTTTGAATCTAAGCTGCTCTTCCTTCTTTACTGATGATTAAGTTGCTGATCTGTGGTAGTTGGCTGTCTTTAATCAAATCCCTTTTTATTAGAAAGGATTCGCAAATGTCTTATGCTCTGTGCAGTAGGGATAGTTTCTCCCTATCACAGCCCTCCCTGTTGATAAATGTGCTATTATAGACAAGCATGTCTGATTTGTTTGGAAAAAATAATACCTAGTGGAGTGGAAATTGGGTAAGGTTGAAGGAGGAGAAAGGGATACTTATAGGAGATTAAAATGAAATGATCAAAATTGTTTGTTGGCCGCCATGGGAAATTACAGCCCTTGATTCTGCATTTTAAAAACCCAACCAAATACATGCACACACAGATCACAACTGTTCTGGACCACTGTTTCAAGTTTTATAGCAAGAAATTACTTCTGGCAGCTTATCAGTCTCTATCACCATGCAGACAGTGCTGATTAAGACTGGAAAAGTGCCATTGGGGCCCCTCATCTCCTGTTGCCTTCTGGACTATGTCCCAGCTGAGTCACTCCCCACAGCAGTTTGCCTGACTGGTGGGAAGAAACTCTCACTGGTATTTTACCATAAATGCTCAGAGCTACCAAAGGAACCACCAGTTTCATGTATTGGATAATGTAGCGGTCTCCTTTTGTAGTTCCAGCATGCTGTAGGGATGCATGGGGAGAAGAGAGATGCCAAAATCACCCTGTGGGAAATATTCAGTTTGTGCAGTAAAGGAATCATGATTTAAGTTTGAGCTGATAATTCAGGAGATACAGGTTTTTATGTGCATTTTCTGTGTACCCTGGCTTTGACAATGGGAGAGATGGTACAGAATTGGGTTGAAGAACAAGGCCAAGAAACAGGAGGCTTGACTGTCTTTTCTGCTTCTCATCTTGACATCTTGACCTATGGCAGATTGCTTTACTTTTCAAACTTAATTTTTTCCTTTTTCACTGAATTTTCTGGAGATGATTAGCAGCAGCAGTCATATGTGCATCCCCCATGGAGAAGCCTTCATCTCCAATGGTTCTTTGAGATGTCATTTTACAGTTAAAATTAAAGAATGATAAGTGACGCCAGTATTGAATCTGCCAAGGCTCTGCCAAGCTTTCCCATCACTTGAGATGGCCTTGCATCTCTATTTGGTTTCCATTCATAAGCTAAAATTCCTTCAATAGGACAAGAGACCTGATATCCAAACAGTGTTGAATGTGTTCCCTAATTTTACTTCCTGAGGACCAGGACATGGGTTAGGAGGTAGCAGTCCAAGTCAGGTATGGGAGCGAGTGTGGTGGAGTTGTAGGAGGTTCAGCTGAGGAGACACACTGGATGGTCCAGGTATGACTTCCTTTGGTTCATGCTGTCTTTGTTTCCTTTGGCATGGCTCTGAGCACTGTACAGTTCTAGAGGCTCTAAATTGAACATGGTCCAATTGTCTAAACTGAACTGCATTTCAGTCTTGTTCAGGCATATCAGCAGCCTCTAAAAGGCAGAAGTAGCCACTTGGTTTCATCTGAAGTTTTACTAGAAAAAGAAACTGAAAGTTGTCATATCTTGCCCGTACTCTTAGATCTGTTCTGAAAAGGTTATCATTAAAAGAAGCATATTATTATTACAAGAGCATAATTACACTGTAATTTTGCCATGTAATGTGATGTGTCTTTTGTCTAAGGGCAGGGGTTCTGCTGCAAGATGGTGTCTGTCCTCATTTGAACAACATCTGGGTCAGAAAATAGTAGGTTAGACTTTCAACAACTGATGAGCTGACAGTCATTTTCTGTTATGTAACCGCTCACAAAAGCAGGAAGAACAGACATATAATGGGGACCCTTTTCTCCATTGTCATTCAAGTAATTTTTTTTATGTTCAAGCCATATTCCAGCGTTTGCACACAGGCTACAAAGCCTGGGAGCAACCTCTGCTCAGGGAGGTCACAGTGCAGCACCATCAACATCCAGCGGCCCTGCTGTGGCCTGCCGCAAAGGGAGCCACCCTCCCTCTGCTCCCCAGGGGCTTTGATTATCTTGGTGAATGGCTTTCAGAGCCTGTTTCTTCAGTCTCACTTCTGTCAATACTTGCCACCCTCGTCTAGCTTCTTCTCAGGGAGTCCTCTGCCTGCCGGCATCCTTGCACAGCGAGGTAGAGCAAATTTATAAAGGTAATCTCAGTGCAACCTAGATGGTGAATTTTAGCCCACAACTGCAAAGTAAGAAGAGAAAAAGAGTAAGCCAGTGAGTGGTTGGAGAGCAAAATATACCACATCTACATACACTTACCTCTAGCCATGAGCAAGGCAAGAGGCTGTGAGCTGGTCAAAGTTGCTTCTCAAGCATTTGAAAGACTGGAAATGGATGCAAAAGTTTGAGTCTTCCTGATGTTGATCCTATCCACATCTTACTCTGTATTAATTCTGGGAAACATGCTTTATGAAGCTAAGCACCTAGATATTTTTATGCCAGGTATATTAGCCTTATAAAGGCTTGAATGCACATCTTTTAAATGAAGATCCAGCAGATGTAGCAGTCAGGAATCAGAGAAGGTTGCACTTCTGTAAGTCCTGAGCACCTGGTACCCACATGAGCCAGGAGACAAGAGACTTACCTTCTGTTTTCCTCTTTTTATCCACACAAGACTTTGCATCATGAGTGTTTCTGAAGCACAGTCTCTTTAGAGACCACCACTGCTTCACAGATGGGATCTAAATCTTGCATTAAAACCACAGTTACCCTTTGTTACTGTAGGTCATAAAATCCCAGCTGGAACAGGTAGCAAGCAGCATGACTTTTTCTGTTTTTAATTCCCTAGTTTAGCTTGAGTTGCTGAAAGTCAACATAGACATATTCTTACTTTGAAACAGAACTGATTTTTGATGCAGAGGTTATTTAATGGAGAATAAGTTCAGAATTCTGGAGTAGCACTGAATCAAAGGGATTCCCTTGATCACCTGTATGCTGAGAAAGAGAGTTGGGTTTCAGGCCATGAATGAAATTAGGTTTGTCCTGAAAGTTAGTAAATAAAAACTGATAATTTCCTGCTGTCTTCTGAGAAGAATGAAATGTGATAATGGAATTCAGAGATGTGTCTTTCTAAAGTACAGCTGTATTCTACATGATTCTTCAGCGTGTTTAAAAATTAACATAGCCATGAAAAAAAACTTCACGAGGTTGGTGGATACTTCTTTCATTGTGAGAGGGCCCTTGGTGTGCTAGGACCTGTACAGATGGATAGGAAAGCTCATCTTTCAGAAAAACCTTTGAACAGTGATGAGGCTATTAGCCAACCCCCCTATTTAACAGTCCTACATGGAAATAAACCATATATTTCTACCTTAATTTGACAATTCAAAGACAATCCAGCTTATTCATTATAAACTTACAAAGTCAAGTAAAGTCTCTGTGGACTGAAAGGGCTGAAAATTTGATAGTGAGCCATCAAGTCTTTAGCTGTAGTTCATTAGTCTGTAGCTGGCTCAGATCATTAAGCAAAAGCAGGACCTACCTGTTGGCTGTTTCCTCCTCCACATGAAATGAACTGGCTGGTCTCTGGGGGTTCTCTCTGGGGATGTCATCACCTGATTAAAATTGTGGCACCTGGAGGCCGCCTTGTTGGGGATCTCCTTGGTGAGGCCGGGAGCAGGAGATGGACTGTTAGTCTAGGACATACAGGATGGAGAAGGTTGGTTCTCCTGTTTTATGGAGATGAGTGATACCAGGAGTTTCCTCCATCTGGGATATCATAAACTCTAAATTCTCACAGGTATTTTGAGAGGGGATGTGTGTATGTGTGTGTCTATGAATGAGTGAGAATGTTTTTCTGGACTGTAATATGATAGGAATAATTTTCACTTCAGATAGGGCTTTGGAGTGTTTAAAGCCTCAAGACATTCTTTTGTCATGACTTGTAGCTAAGTTGTCAAATGAGGCATAGGCATTCAGTTTTGGAGCTGGAGTTAGAAACCCTTCCAGCAATGCACTCTTGGATAAATCTTTGTCCCAGTAACATGAAAATAGTTTAATTTCTTTCTTTCAAGTTAGTTGTCTACATGACCTGACAGAAAGGAGCCCTTTCTTGGCTTTTTAAAACTGAACAGCTCACCTGTTCTTTGAAGCTCTGTGGACTAAATTTGCAGTTTGCTCCCATGTTCCACGATGGCTCATTGTGCTGCAGTGGCATCCAAGGCTGTGGTCACACTGTAATATGTGCAAATTAGACATGGAGTAGGAACAGGGTGCATCCCTCAGAGTTCTGAATCTGAAAATATGTCAAGGGCCAGGAAATTACTGTCCCTAATTTACAAGCGAGGGGCTGACTGGAAGAGTTAAGATGACTCACCCAGAGTCATGCTGAGATCCAGTAGTGAAGTGAGAATTGAGCCTAGAATTCCTTCAAGTTCCACGCCTTACCCAAAACTGTGCCGCATTCTTTATTTTATGTGAAAATCAACCAAAATGGACTTGTGAGCCTTGTCTGATAAGAAATCACAGCCAGTCTGAAGGCTCTTCCCAGCATGCTGAGCAGAAACCCTATTTTCCAGGGTTAGTAACAAGGCTATGAAAACAAGAAAGGGGGGAAAATGTGCTCCAGGATCACGCTTGATCATTTTAACTGCTGTTAATGTAATGTACCCACTAATGTTAGCACACTTCAGCATTTAGGTAGTTCAAGGCTATTAGGAAAATTGATAATTCACCATAGTAATCTGTTACTTTCCACTCTAGCAATCACTGTTCCATGGAAGTGGGGCACAGTGTGGCATTTGTTATTTCTTCTCATGGCATTTGTCTCATGCTGTCTTTTTTTTGATAGGGTGGTTTGTCTTTTGCTAGTAGCTTTTTGGGGGTATTTTAGTGTCATTAACTCAAAATGAGGTATTTCTAGTGGGGCAAAAGGACAGATTTTATCTGAGAGTGAAATGTGTTAAAAAGTAGAATTAAACAGGACTGTCTCATTTGCTGAGTGTTCTCCAGCCTCTTCTCTTCTGATGGAAATGCATCAAAACTGTTTGGTTTTTTTATAAGAAATTGCTTTGACTCAGATTCAGTGAGATGAATCATAACCCACTTTCTCATCTGAGATGTGAAAAAAAAAAATTCCAACTCTGCTGTCAATGTCAGCATAATCAATACAGAGTGATTCTCAGTGGTGCAAAGAGGTAGGGGAGGATTAAAAGAATCAAAAGTAGCCAAACTTTCCTGCTGGTTTTAGTAAGCTGCACTGTTTTCATGCTTCCAAATGCACCTTGCTGTTCACCATGTCATGTCATGAACACATGTCTTCATGTCTCTGGCTACAAGCCAAGGTCACAACTGCTGCTCTAGGGTCAGGAGACTGTAATCTCAAACTGGCAGGGAGATCACAAGAAGCCAGCCCTGGCAGACATTTGGGATGCTACAAGCAGCCAAGAGTAAACCTGTTTTGATTTGTGAAACCTGCAGTTGAGATGTCCCCTGCCTGAACTGTGACAGCACAGATTGTGTCAGCTGAGCAGGAGAGAGTGGCAAAGCACTGTGCCTGTCCCATGGCCCTGCGTCAGCCATCCCCATTGAAGGGAACAGGCAATGTCAATAGCAATGGGATCACTGTGGGTGCAGAGTGGAGCTGGGAGACTGCACCTGATACCTTGTCACCAGCTTTCATTTAGCAACTTTCTCATTTGCCTTTTTTTTCTTTTTTTTTCCTTGTGTGTCTGCCAAGACATGCACAGAGATGTTGAAATAATTACTTCTCTAAGTGTGAGCTAAGAGCCAAACCTCTGAAAAACTGTGTTCACAGCACCAGGGTCAAAAGGGGACAGCACAGGTAGTGACATGAGTTCTGACAGTTGACAAATGCATCTCCCCATTGAACACAAGTGGTTAAGTAAAACACTTTGACAATAGCAGACCCCTTTGTTGAGAGTTTAGAGGTATGGGTACAACCATCTTCCACAGCCTAAGGTACTGTCCACTGCTAAGGACAGACAGCTGGATGTGGGATGTGAATTATTTTGTTTTGTAGATTCTTTCAAATCACTGTCCCAGCCATGCTAAGTTGTCTGTTTAAAGCTGTGAATCAGGCTGTGTTCAGTTAGCAGCAGTGTTGGACTTCAATATACAATTTCCTCAACAAATTCTGGTTCCAGACAATATCTTGAGAGGTTAATAACTTACTATCTGCTCAGTACATGTTCTGATTCTGTCTGTACTGTCAGGGGCAGGCTGGGCAGGTAATGTGCTGCATTCTTTGTGAGTGCAAGTTGAAAGAAGGGGGGTTTTTGTGGGGGGTTTTAGTTGCTTTTGTTGTCATTTAAAATTACACTTGGAAAAAACCCCAGCTTTTCAAATGTCTCTATTTCCTCACTATGTGCTTGCTGTGAAAGACAAGTGAATTCAGCATGTGACTGTCAAAAAAACTGCAGAAAGCCTGAAGCCTTTTACCTTGAGTTTTCACTTGTGTTGATGAATGGCTGGGACATGACAATATTGACTTTCTACTCTTTTTAGTGCAGAGTTTGTGATCACATGAGCTAAGGAATTGTGTCTGGCTGAGCTGGAGGGAGACATTTAGAAAGGACTCTAATGTGGGTCCTTTATGCTGTGCAGAAGACTGTCATATGAAGCCAGCTCTTCTGGACAGGAAAGTCCTAGCGAACGTCACTGCCAACGTGGAGCTAATTCTGGTCATGTGTTCTTGTTGTCATCTCCACGAGCTGCGCAGCTGCTTCTCATTTCTGTCCCGTGGCTGGAATGAGTGAGAATCTTAAAATGTATAAATAAATATGTGTGTGTGTACACACATATATATAGGGCCAGATACTACCTGGAGTCTGATTCTAATGGCCTTCCTTTCTTTCCCATTCTCCATCTTGACATCTCACATCAAACTGATCCAGTTTTTGATGCCTACATGGGTGATGTGAAGTGTGATTCTCTCCACACTGGCAAATCTGATGTGTGTTGTTTAGAGGAGGGAGGAAGGTAAGGTGGAAGGACAGGACTGGGGAAGGTATGGCTACAATAAGAGTGGATGTTTGAGTGGGACATTTTAAAATACTCCATCTTTTATCTGTACATGCCTAAAACCATTGCCTTCTTCTAAAGATAAAATGGCAAAGCACAGGGTTCAGTGTGCTGTGCTTGTGTAGTTCTATTAGGCCACTACTAATGGATGCTAAGACCACTATAACTTAATATTCTGTGTATACTCAATTTCCATGCATGGCAACAAAAAGAGGAGGGGAGTGAAAAATGGAGCTTGCCCATGGTCAGATTTATTTCTGCTGTTTCTTCACAGGCAGAATTCAGAAAGTGAAGGAAGTGGAGAATGTGCACTGCAGATGTGCACAGCTGCTGCATTGCCATCTCCATGGCATCCCTCTGTCAGAAAGGCGGCTGAGGAGAGCCACAAGGTCTGTGTCAGTTACATGGCCAGCTCCTAGCGAAAGCTTGTCATTTGAACCCTTTCAGTCTCTTTCTGCCCTGCTGTCTCTAAACTGAGTGAGAAATAGAAGCTGTTCTGTTCACTCACACAGGGAAGAGTCACATACTTTCTTGAGGGCTTAGGCAGAAAACCACACCAATAATGCACATTTTAGGAGCTTCAGCAGGACGGTCAAAGACAGGCTTTGGAAAAGAGGCCACCCCAGACTTAGGCCAGAGGGACATTGCTGCTCTGGGGTTGGAGATCTGTGCCCTGAGCTAGGTCTGATCATGCTTGTAAAGGTGAGTAAAGGATTTTTGTTTATAAGGCCCATTGATTCAAGTGTGTCTTGGTCTTTTAAACAAAAACAATGCTTCACAGAAAGCCAATTAGTCTTAGGATCTCAGTGGGTTTTCTGTTATTTCTTTGCTCTGATTACAGCAGGACAATGGGTGAGGAGCAATAACTAAGCTGTTTCAAGTCTACAGACTCTGCTTCCTTCTATTTTGTACAAGGTGTGCACACACAGTCTTCCTGTCTGTCTAATGCCCTTTGTGGCACAACTTTCAGGGAAGAACAGGTGGGTGACCTGTGGCCTTGACTCCCACGTAAGTGACAGAAGTCATGGTACTATGAGTAACACCTGTTAGGTAGCAAGTAGGAATGGTGTGCATCCAGCAAATGTCTGATTACAAGAGCTGTTCTGGCCTAGGGAAATTGCAGAACAATTTGTTCAGAAGAACAAACATTTCACAGGATGGTGTTCTGGAGCATGGTCTAATTGTGGCATATTGTGGCTCACATCTCAGTAGGTTGAGAAGATGATGCTGCAACTGACATCAGCTTGGCTAGAGTAAAATCAGTCTGGCTGAATAAATCCTGTGTAAACTCTTAGGACATCAGTGTGTGCAGTAGCTTCATTCTTGTGCTCTTGGGACAGGGGAGAACAGAACAATATACAGCACAAATAAGACTGTACAATGAGATATTAATATTGTTTCCCCATGGCAATTTACTAATTTCGTGTTTCTCTTAGTTGGGAATATTGCATGACCCTTAATACCTCAGACAGGGCTCATTTGCATGAATAGGAGCTCATAAAACTTTAGTCTGTGATTTCCAAAATTCCAGTCTCTCTCTTTTTTGCTATGGTAGGGCTCCTTTGACTTTCTCATGAAGCAACACTGAACTCAGACTATTTTGTAGGTGTTCTGATGTTTGGATGTGGATCTGAAGCTTATCACAAACTCTTCTAGAGTCATCTGGTCTAGAACATGGTTGTAGACTTCCTACAAGCTACATAATGCATTTTCTTTTGTAGGTCCTCATCTGTGCAGGGATGCTTAGAACAATGGAAAACAATGAAAGCAATTTCTGAAATGTTTGAAGTCCCAAAAGGCTCTTTTTTGAAGGCTTTTGTAAGTTGTAGCTTTCCACTTGGACAAAAGTCTCCCACACTTTTTCCTATGCTGGGGTGGAAATAATAGCTTCTCTGACTTACCCATCACATCTGACTTTGTCAACATAATAAAGCTGCATCGTATTATGTGAAAGTGGAAACCAACTGACTTAGACCAGTGTTGGCTTTCTGGGCTTGGTCATACAAATTCAAAAGACATCGACTAAGACATCAGCTAAAATCAGGCTTGGTATAAACTGTCCCTACATTTACGTCAGATCTAAATTTGGAGGTCTAGTGGATTTCAAATTATTCCATTATCACATGTAAACAAGTCCATCAGTTTTCCCTACTGTCACACCAAAGAGTTTAATGAGGATTAGATACCCTTACTGGTTTCACAGTGAACTCCCATGAATGTAGGAATACCGGCACCCTGAAAGTTCAGAGCACAGTGATTTGCCAACTTTGCTCATACAGAGCTGCCGTCACCGGTACGGCATGTTCAGGACGTTTTCCAGCACCAAGTTTTTGGCAAACACAGTCCCTGATGATGATGATGGCCTTTTCTGCTCAAGGGGATTGGGCTGGCAGAACTCATCATGAGCTCTGGATATCAAATCAGTCCTTTCTGATTGGTTCAGCCATGGGAGGGATGAGGAAAAAGTTTTACGGTTTCAGTTTCCTTTGGCACAAAATTTTCAGGTCATGAATTGTGTGAATAATTCAGGAGACAGGGATTGGTGCCCTTAGCATGGAAGCCAATTCAGGAAGACTCTTCCATCTTAGTAGTAGTAAGATGAGTGATGATTGATGAATAGTACTTTGAGCACGCCTTTGTAGATGCCGGTCAACATCAGAGCCTCCTCACAGAGATCTTAAGGTGAAATGTCAGGACAGTCTTTAATCATGATAAATGGATCAGTACCCACAATTCCCCTGTCTCCTACTGTTAGTTAACAGGCCCTAGAGTCAAAGCCACCACTGCAAACAGGTCAGACTTAATGCCACTAAAGAGCTTGGTTTTATGGTGTGAGTTTTTTTTTTAGCTTATTATTTTTTAAGCCTTGCTAATTTTGAGTCAAAAGCTGTAGGATTTGTGAGAGTGACACATGCAATTGTGCAGATGGATTTCCACATATTTTCTTTAAATAAAATAATAATTGTTATAAATATGTATCTCATATTTTGCACTAATTCACTTGTAGTGGAGGCCAAGCAGGAAAACTTTGATATCCTTATGTATCAAGCTTTGAGAATGTGGCAATCAGGTGAGCATAATGATCTGTGGATACTTGATATGACTGCTCCATCATGGACTCCAGATGAAGCATGTGCCACTGGGAGGTTATTCTCAAATTAGAGAGTTATCAGTATTTCCATCTACCCTGGCCAGTAAAAGCAGGTCCCATGACCCAAAGGAGGAGCAGAATTATAGTTACTGCTTAATCATATCAGTCTAGTAAATACGGTGTCACCAACATCAAATGACATTGTAAAAGGACTTTTGCTTTCAATACCAATGTCACATTTTAATATTATGATATGTGTGGGCATTCTAAGTAGGTACAAATATTGAATATCTCCTGCAGAATCAGAGTGCTTCTCCTTCCCAGGTTGTAAAGTTCCTGTTTCTTGTCCAAGAGAGTAAACAAATATTGGACCTTGTACCTGGTTGGAAAGGTCTCCAATTTTGGGATGAAGAAGGAAACCTCTGTCTAGTAGGTTGCTTTAATAAAAAAAATTTTAAAAACCAAAAAACAACCAACATTACTTGATTCCAGCCACTTAGAAATTTGGAGCGATGGAATTCATTGCAAGGAACTGTGGATGCTCAGCATACAGGTGAGGTGGTTTCCAGTGCCTGAGGGATGTGATTTATGGCAGGGTTGCTGTCAACACACAGACAGCACATGTTTCAAAACAGCAAGGAAGCTTTGGGCTGGTGCCGGATTGTGAAAGGCAGGGTTTTTGAAAAACCTGAAATAAATGAGGTGCTGGTTGAAATTTGGTGTGACATCTTCTAATGCAGCCAGGCACCTTTGAAAACCTCAGACCTTAATATTGCTGGGCCTATGAGAGCTGCCATTTGTTCAGGACACTACTCTTTGTCTGATCCAGCCTTTCTTCACTTCTTTTTTTTTTTCTTTCACTTTTGGCAGTGGGGAGATAGGTTCCCTCCCCGTGTTTTGGATTTTGTCAGATGTTTTTCCTCAGGCAAGCATGCAGGAGGCATGCCAGGATGGTAGGCCAGAGCCAATGGCATAGGAAGCATCTCTGACTCAAAACCTTGCCATTACTCAGGCAATTTCATCTTCACCACTGAACAGAGCCTTTGGTAAAAATCAATGCATTCCACCACCTTCCCAGTGATGCCATGAAGCAGAGACAAGCTGTGGAATACCAGTTGGAGCACAGTCAATTCACAGAAGAGTGAATTGAGTCATTCATGCCCAGCCATGGATGTGAGTTTTGGCTGGGCTTGAGTCTGTTTAACACACTGATGGTGCCTATCCTAGGCTTATGAAATAGACTGGCTGGGCAAGGGGACAGAAGTGGTTTGAAGTGCCTTTGTACAACATGGACGCAGTGGGAGATGAAAGTCGTTGGGACAGGGGACATTATTTGCTCTGTGTTTGTCCTGCACATAACATTACAGAACTGCACCCCATTGCTTGGCCTCCCTGAGCCTGCTTTCCTGCTGGAAGTGGCAAACCCAACCACAGTCCTTTGGGAACGTGGTAAAAGACAACTCATTTTTTGACCTAGATGTAAAGGCTGCTGTCCGTATCAGTGTGAGTCTTAGCTGGTCCCTTCTGACTGCACTCTTGGTTCAGCTGTGACAGAAAGCTGAGAGCTCAGGAGAATTTGATCTATGTTTAAGGTGTATTTGCACTGAGCAGCAGCACGAGCCTGTGGACAGCCTGCCACTGATCCTCCCCAGCTGGAGGAAGGGCTGGCAGAGGCTGCATGAAGCATTGCACAGTGAGCACCAAGCCTGTGAGGAGAGCAGCTCCTCTGGCCTCCAGCTCTGCTCTGTGTTACAGCCATCGCTTATGGACAGGATCAGGTGCAGCAGCCCCGCACTCACCCTCCCCTGCTCTAGCAGCAAGGCTGCTCTCCTGAGCCAGGGAGGGAGCAGGCTGGGACAGCACGCTGGGAGAGACACCTTCCAAAGGACCCAGATGGGCCAGGCAGAGCTGCCCACGTAGCTGCTGTCTGAGGCTGCTGCCACTGGCACCCCTGTAATGACCAGGTATTTTTTTGTGGCCTTCCAAAACAGGATCCTGAAATTTGGTGCAGCATAACAGAACAAGCCCAGTGGGTCATGGGATAGCTCAGGAAATGCCCCCCTGCCAGTGGCCCCTGATGAGGGTGGGAGGAAGAGTGATTCCAGCCTGGTATCTTGCCTTCCTTTTCCTGCAGGAGATTCATACAAGCATGGTTGGCTCACTCTGTGTGCCATCATGTATTTGGTGGTTTCACTGTCCAGGGTTTATCATGCAATATGGCTTTGCAAGTGCAAAGGGAGTGGCTCAGTGTTGGGATCACCAAAATTTGTCCGATCTACAGCTCAGCCAGCAACTGTTCCCCTTTGCTGTGTTTTCCCATTCCTAGGAGGGGTAAACACCCACAAAATCAGCTTTGGGATGAATTGCCCACAGAGAGGTTTCCTGACAGCCCCGTTAGGACTTGGCTGGTGGCCTCACCTTCACCAGAGCTTTAGCAGAGAGCTGCTGAGGTTGTTCCCTGGATGCCACATACTGATAACATCTCACTAAAAAATAAGATTTCGGCATTAGTGATGTGTTCCAAGGAAAAGAGTAATTTTTGGTTTAGAAAGTCTTAATTTTCCTGTGAAAGTAGAATAAAATAAGAGGTTTCTCAGCTTTTGAAAAAATGGAAAAGGCCCACTTTCTTACAGCCTTTATAATTTTTGCCTGACATTTTTTTTTAAAGATGTTTTTATGTGTGTTACTTTTTGAACTTACTACATGCAATCAGAGAGGAGTAATGGTGCAGGAATGTGGGGGACTTCTTTGAAAGTATGCATTTTAAATTATTTTTTTTTTTACCAAATGAAATTATTGCACTCCTGAGTTAAGCATTTGTTGACTGGGTTGGTTTTTTGTGGGTTTTTTTTTTTGGTTTTTTTTTTTTTTTTTTTTTTTGGTACAAATTGGTTTTTTGAAAGTCTTTCCTCCAAACACGAATAATTATGAAATGTTACTTCTTTCAATCCAACTCTACACCTGCAGCATAAAGTGGCTTCTTCCCCACAGCCGTGCCCGGCTCAGGCCGTGCTGGGAGCGGCGGGGAGGGAAGCAGGGAGTGCCCGGCACACAGCAGGGCCGTGTTTGCTGCCGGAGAGCCCGGGAGAGGCAGGGCTGGAGCAGGGATTGCTGCGGCTGCCAGGGACACCCCCGTGCCTGCGCCGACAGCCCCTGCTCTGCTTCCCGAGCCCGTGCACAGCCGCGGCCTCTGTCATCTGGCCGCTTTCATCGGCATTAAAGGAAACATTTCTAAAGGAAATAGAGTACATTTTACTCTCTCCCTTGCATTTCCTTGATCGATTAGCAAAGGGAGGAATGTTTCCTCTCTCCCACTCTTTTTCTCACCCTTTTTCTTTTCTTTTTTTTTTTTTTTTTTGTCTCCAGATGTAAGCGGGGTTCTATTTCGAGCCGTTCGCACATGGTAAAACACGTGCCAAAAAGTTGACACAATGTAACAACAACAACAGGAGGAAAAAAAGAAAAAAGGCAAAGCATGCTGCAAAAAAGGTGTCTAGGACCTTAAATATTGTAGAGCATCACTGACCCCCACTGGGCTGGCACACTCACTGCACATCATCCAGCCTGGGACTCACCGGTGTGTGGGGCTCAGGGACACACCAGCCTGCCGGGGGGCATCGTGCAGTCCGTCCTTACAGCTGGTGTGAGCCTGTCTGCTTTCCTTATGGCCATCACGAACGGAGTAAAAAGGCATTGGCTTGGCTTGCTGCGAGGGGCATTGTGCTTGGATGGCAGAAAGGCTCACTGGTGGTATGGTTAGGTACCCACTGAGATTTTTTGACCAAGTGCTTCGTGAAATCTCTGTTGCTGAAGGTTTTTAGGAGCAGGTTAAACAAATACCTATCAAGAATGCTGTAGAGAGAGTTGGTGCTGCCTTCAAAGCACTAAGATCATTTCCAGGTCTTCTCAAGATCCTGTTCAACCTGAATTTTTATATTTTTTGGGGAAAATCAGGAGTGGTCCTCTCCATTTTGTGGCAGTAGTACATTGTGGCTGCTATAATTTCAGGAGGTACCTGTCATTGTAATCTGGTTTATATCAGAAACAAACTAAACTGTTTCTTGTGTCCCAGGATGTTGAGGAGAGGGGGATATAGATGGCTAAAGGATCACCACCACAGATGTTGAAGGAAGCAGAGTCTTTCCTTCTCTGTAAATAAACAGAGGACAGTAGCAGATGCACATAACTCTGTGTGCTCAGTTGGTATGTGGCTCAGCCAGGCTGCCAGAAAGTGATGCCATGGTCCACACAAGGAGCGAATTCCTCCTCCTGGGGAAGGGATTTTAGCAAGACTGGTACTGGGAGCTCCCTCTGAAATGGAGTTTTTATGCCACAGGCCTTCTTAGCATCAGTTTTTTTCAGAGATGGCCTTATGGTTAAAGAAACCAGACTGTGATTGAGAAAATATGGTTTCAGTTCCCGGCTCCATCATAAACTTCTTGTGTGACCCTTGGAGGGTTATTTAACCTGTGTGGGTCTCAAGTTCCCTGCCTGCATGTTGGGTGTCCTAACAGTCCTCTGCCTTTCCTGGGGTGTTGTAAAGTCCTGGAGATCAGCTGGGACAGTAATCTTGTGATGAGCAGCATGAAGAAATGTTTGAGAAGGTAAAGTGTTGGCAGAGTGAGCCTGCACAGTTGCAGTGCATTTGCTCTGTGGTGTGGAATGGGACCTCCGGGGCACAGTGAGAACGTGTCAGGTTTTTACAGCCAAGCAAAGTGAGAATATGAAGTTGTATTGTGGTCGGAAGAACGGGATGCGAGCAACACAAGAGTGCAGCTACTGCACAGTGCTGTACAGTACAAATGACAAGTAGGTCACTGCAGGGACCTGTACATCTGGAGTACAAGTGGAACACAGTTAAAGCAGAATAACCAGGACACAGTAATTAAATCATGGCCTTGGATTTAATTTATGAAGTGTTTCAGGCACACATTGCAGCATGAATCTGTGTTTACTGTGAAAGATTGTGTTTTCTGACATCTACTGAAGAAGAGGGAATTAAGATTGATATGTCTCATGTCCAAAGGCTGTGTAAGACAATTGATGCATACAGCCTGCTACTGTCAAATGGTGACACTTCAAGCTTGGATCCTGGCACAATAAACCATTGCCAAGGGCTTCCCACTCAGTGAAAAGTCTTGAGTTCAAAAGCAAGAAAAGTGTAGGTAAGGAAGGCAAGGGTAAGATGAGCTAAATAATGTCATTTTCTACAAAATGTACAAATGCCTTTATGTTTCCCTCTGTACCATTATTGCAATGCCCTGAGTGCCAAAATGTCAGAATCACTCTGGGACAAATATGATCAACACATCTGTGTCTAGCATAATCAGTTAGACACATACCTCCCATGCACTGTAGAAGGACATAAACCCTCCCTTGGGGATCAGAGATCCCTCTTCTGTTCCCTTTGGATGAATCAAAGAACCCGGGACCTGTTGGGTACTTCTGAGTTGCAGAAGCTCTGACTGGGATTTAACTTGATTAGGGTATACTAAGTTAAGGTCTGCTGTTACACTGTTATCCTAATAATCAATTTCTGCTCCTGCATCCTCTTAAAATGGAGTAATTCTGCCTGTCTGACATAGGTGTCCTGAGGAATCCCATGTGCTCTGGAAATGCTTGAAAACCCTTGGATAAAAGTCACTAGGAAAGGGGAGGGAGAGAGGGGAAAGTCTTTTTACATTGTTGACTTATGGTCAACGTTGTCCTCGAAATGCTGTTTTGTCATCAATATTTCTTCATTAGGAATAATGATTTTTCCGCATTTACTGCCAGCTGATTCAAAGCCATCCAAAAGCAGAATGTGTCATGAATCTCTAAAATGCATTCGCTGGCGAACTCTAAACAGAAATGATTAGAAAAATAACACAGCGGAAATACTGGCTGTCTTGAGGCTGCTAGGGGAACTTTCAGTGAGATATTCTGTTCAATGTATTTATCTGTTTTCAAAGTGTTCTTGGTACCATTTTGAAAAGGCAATGTGCTGTAGTTTTTTAGGTCTTTCTTGCGTTGTGTATCAGGGCTGCAGTGAGAGCCGGGGAATACACTTAGCTGATCAAGGGAAATTGTGTAATTGATAGGCACTGAGGATATGACCTTGTGGTGTATTCCCACTGTAGGGTTAGGTGGGAAACAGTTTTTTCCATCATGTCGAGTTTTTTGAGATATCAGTGTCTTTTCCCCATGTTTCAGCAAATGCAGAACCTCCCTACTTTGATACTTTTATCAAAAAATTGTCCCCTATCTCTTCTCTACATAGAATGCATGCTTTGAATTCATGAATTTAAGCCTTTTGTGGAGAGGCTTGCACATTTTCTCTCTGCTTTCTCTGCTCTTGGCATCTGTAGTTGCCTGAATTGTCTGTATTAGGCACTGTACATCACAATGGTGCTGCCAATGGCTTAATGTCTAAGTAGGTATGACAGAAAAATAATGCTGTAGCCTAGAAAAGGTACTGAAGTCCTTGGATGTGCAAACAGGAGCATCTCAAGCCCCCTGTGTGGAATTACATTGCCTTTATCCTCGGCTCCAATGTGATTGCTATCAGAATATTACTGCCATAAGGATTAGTATGACATGTACCTATTCCACCATCCATCTTCAGTGGTGGATGGTTGTCCCATTTGCTCACATTCTTAATCTGACATTTAAAAGTGATGCATGTCCCAGATAAGGTTGGACACACTGTGCCTAATTCCTCATCTCCAGATTGTGCCCAGTTTCTGGCCAAATCTTAAGAGCTTTGCTGAGTAACAGCTGAGATTATGGCCTTTCCTGTTCATCTTCACAGTTAAAACCTGCATCCAAGCTCCAGTGACTTTGAATCTCTGCAATATCCTTTTCAAAAAATGCAGTTTCTCTCTATTCATGCTCAACTAGCTGTAGAAATAATTCTCTGGCTTTTAACTTAGGCCAGATAATTTTTACCTCTTAGTCATAGAGTCATAGAACATCCTGAGTCAGAAGGGGCCCACAAGGATCATTGAATCCAACTCCTAAACATCTCTCCTCTGGTTCCATTTCTGCCTCATATCAAACAGAAGCTTCATGTCTTTACCTGCACGACCTGTAATGACCTATTCCCACCCTTCTTTGTCTAGTATTCTCTAGTGACATACCAACTCATCCTTCCCATCTGAAGCTGTCTATGTTCAACCTTCAAGCACTTACATTCTCTTTCGTGTTGTCTTTGTCCTTTCTTCAGAAGCATTCCATTAAACTTCCTTTAAACTCCCTCCGGGTCCTCTTTCAAATCCTTCCTTAACCTTTTCCTTTGCTGTGCTGTCTACAGACTCCTTGTCAACAGTAAAACATTGAGTGCTGAGACCACAGCTTCCCTTGCTGACTGGTTTCATCTGATTGTTTCCTTCTATTTCCTGTCACTACCTAGTTGTTATTGCTTGTATTAGGTTGTGAACTCCTGCAGTTGAGCCATTCTTTGAATTCTGTGTTTTTCCAATATCAAGCAGAATGGATCTATTCTATAATCTGAGCAGACAGGATCTGTGGTGGTATAGGCAAAAACCATATAATAAGAGTAATGAGATACCAAGAAGTTAGAACATGGCATCCTGTGCCATATGAGCTCCTCTTCTCCTTCCCCCCCTTCCTTCAGATTCACAATATTTCAAATTTTTTGCACAGCAGAAGACATTAAGTGAGGAGGTTTCAGAATAGAGTATAGCAGCTGATGTATCCTTTCAGCTGCTGAAGTGTTTCTGTGTAATGCACTCACTAACTGTGGCATTTTCAGGAGGGAAGCCTCTGCAGGCACTTCTGTACACGCCCCCAAGGTAAGACCACCATGTGGCAGCCAGGCTGGGCTGAGGGAAGGTCACAGCACGGCCAAGGTTATGAACCTCTTTCATGCAAAAATAGAGAACTCTGGTCTCCCAGGCTTGCTGCCAACATATCGCCTTCTAGTTTTGCTGAAATGATCTTGAAAAGGATCTAAAAAGGGCTGAAGGGGCAAAAGAAGAATGTTGAAATGACATAGTTTCTCATCTTCATGCAGTTTAGTGCTAATTTTGTCCTTTGTCTTTAAGCTGCCTTTTAAATGCTGCTTGTGGAAAGCAAATGGGTCACGTTGTTCCGTGTTTCTACTGTAATACGCTGCCTGCTATTTTTCTCTTAGATTATTTGTGTAATCTTTTTTGTGCAATCTATTTGTTCTTGAGTCTTGCAAACTTTGCCTTTTGCTACTTCTTTCCCAATAAGCAGTGCAACTTGTTCTGTGTTCACTCATGGGTATTCTGCACACAACGGACTGGGTTATTTGAGACAGTGTGAAAATATTAAAATGGGGAACATGTGTGGGCACTTAATTGTGGTGAGCCCAACCACAAATACCTTCGCCGTTGGTAACTGGCACAGAGGAAAAGCAGACCTTTGTTTTGTTTTTATCAGACATAATGATAGATACATTGTTTTTAGTGGGGTTTTTCTGGTTTTCTAAGGAAACGAGGCTTGTGCAATTACACTGCCTGTGTGCATGTGCCTGTCTGCTTGTCAGTTCCTCCTTCACCAACACTTGAAACTAATAGCCATTTTCAACTACATTTGAGTGAGTTGCAGGAGTTGGGAGAAGAGACAGGTTTTTGCAGAAGCCTTGTGAGTTCCCAGATTGCACCAAGGTCTGCAGAAGGTGCAGTCTCCAGTGATTGCATTACTGCAAACCAGATCGGTTGTATATTTGCCCATGTGCCTTTAAGTGGATCCAGCCACCCAACTGTTGGCTCCCAAATTTGAATATTTTGGCTTATTTGTTTTTACCTTTTGGGTGAGTGAGTCAGTTGGGAGAGTTGCTAGGCACAGAGCTTGTGTTTTGATTCTCACTGGAGTGGCCATGTCTCATGAAAAACAGGGTTTGCCCAAGGCCACAGTGTTATAATTTGCATATAAACTTATAAAAAAGGAAGCTTTCTTTAAGCTTTCCTGTGTGAGAGTTTATAGGAGTATTTCTGTCTGTGTAATTAATAGCAGAAACTGGACTTCTCATAAATGTAGACAGATTAAGTCTGTTGCTGCCTCAGTGGGAATCTTCTGTGGAAAAACCCAGAAAGAGGAAGGAAAGCCTCAGGAAACGAACTTAAAGTGGAGAAGTTGGCCAAAAGTCATGTTGTGCTACTCTTTGGTTTGTATCTGACCACCAGCAGTGTAGTTGGGGAATACCTCAGAGCCATGGGGAGTGTAGCCTCAGGGCACCTTTGGGAGGCAGAGAAGATGTCTTTATGCCCTTTGCTCAAAGAGAGGACAGAGGTACAGAGGCACTGAGTGACTTGTCAGAGATTACAGGAGTATGTATTTGAGTTAGGAAACAGACCCAGGTTTCCTGGCATAGGTACAGCCATAAGTATGGTCTCCATGAAGACAGCTTCTTCTGCAAATGGAGAGATGCCTTGGTCAAAGAGGAAGATAAATGCTGAAGCACACAAGAGCTGGCTAAATTATGAATGTGAGAAGAGAAGGAGGGGTAAAGATTCCCACATGTTCTGCTCAGATGTTAACAAAGAAAGCTGAGAAGTGTTTGCATAGACACTACATTATTCCATGTCCAAATGCCTCATAAAAATAATACCAGATGATCACAGAATGGCACACCAGGGAAAATAAATTCTTCAGCGGAATATTCCCTCTGGAAAAACACTGTGTAAAGTAATACACTAATGGCTTTCAATTTCATGTTTTATATATAGAGATATTAACTGCTCCCCAGACGTCTCTTCGTATTACAGCCCAGCTACACGAGATGTTTGGAGAAGGCCCTGGAGCAGCTCTGTGCTGTCCACACCAGGGCTCAGCAGGGCTCTCCTGTGCTACACAGGAGGTGTCTTCTGCCTCCTTCTCAGTGCAGTGCTGAGTTCTGTACTGTGGTTCTCTCCAGTGGGTTTGGGTTTTTTTCTTCCTAGCCCTCATGGTTTTTTCCATTCTTCCCCTGAGCTCTGTAGCCTCACTACCATGCTGGGAAACCTGAGTTCCTTTTCTGCTTATAAAAAAGGAGTCCTCTCTAGAAGTGTTACAGTGGAGTGATTAAAGCACAACAGTGACAATCAAAACCCTAATAACAAATCCTAAGGAAAGTTAAGTTGAAATACATCATTATTAATTCCATTTGGGGGATTTCCAGACTTGTCTGGATTCATCTGGTGAGTTCTCCTTCCACATTGCTCAGGCTGGGAGCTGTTTGAGTCAGGAATTGTCTGTCCTGTATAAAGCCAACTACAGTTATACCATTGTAGCAAATGGTAATGATCTGGGTTCTTTTCCAAGCTTTCCTAATATATCTCAAATGTGTATATATATCATCCTGCCACATCCTGAGGGATCCAAAAGTAGTTTACATGCTTTGTTCCCTGAATGTAGCTTGCTGGAGTGTGGGGCAGGCAGAAAAGAAGTCATGAGTGTGGGGACATTGTCAGTTCACAGTGAAGGGCAGCAGTCCTACTCTTGAGATGACAAGACAGGTCTAACTTGTAGAAGATGTGCAGTATTTGCATGAAAAGGCCAATAAACAGGTGTGAGGGAGCATTATATCACTACTGGATTATGGAATTATCATGTCCATATTATTTCCATATGCCTTTATGAATAATTCTGTATTGAACTCAGTCTGCTTTCCTGCTTGTACCTCAGCTCTTGCTTTCCTTCCCATGCTCACTGACCACACCACTCCACCCATGAATCCTTCAAGAAGTGCAGGGTCCCAAGGCTGAGGTCACCACAGTTATTCTTAAACTGGAGGGTACCATTTTGAGTGGGGCAATGCCCCAGATCATAGTTCCTCTGTTACCTTTGATGGGGTTCTCCTGTTTATTGTGGCTGACCTTGTCCTTAATGCCTTCCACTTTCAACATCAATTGTTATGTAGGGACATCAGAACTTCAGGGGCTATCTCCATTTTCTGGAACCCAAATGGCAGAGAAAAATAGCAAAGGTGTGCATTCTACCCACCTCTTCCATCACCTCTGCACCACAGTGTTCCCTAGGGAAATGTTTTTCCCAGGAGCTAAGGAAATCTTGTCTTCACTTTAAAACTATCTGCCACATAGCATCTTTAGCAACAATCTGAACAAGGCAGCAAGCCTTTGTACGTGCGTGTCTACAGACTTTTTGTTATGCATTTGTGTCTGACATTAAGGACCTTTTTCAGAAGCAGACAGAGCTCTTAAGGCTTGTCTGTACTTAGAGTCTTTACCAGCAGTTTCTGATACACTTTTTTTGAAGGACTGTAAGAATAAAATATCCACACATCAGTTTCTTTAGAAGTAGTTTCTATGCTTTAAATAGACAGAATATCTTAATCTGTATTAATCCTTGAACAGAAAAAAAAGAGTAATTGGTTCCATTGAGAGAACTGGTCTAAGCTATACAAGCAAAAAGTTTTTAAATTGTGCTGCCATCAGGCAGCTTTATGAGGCCTCCTATGACAAAATCCTTTCATGTGGAAGCAAGGCTTAAGGCACAGGTTTATGCCATCTAACTGAGGAGCTGAGAATGACTATATAGCTGGGTTAGATGATAGCTGAGTGGTTTGTATCTGGAGCTCCAGATGTCTACAATGATTGCTGGCTTGCAGCAGCACAACCGACATGAGTGCTGTCTTGGGAGGCAGTGTCAATCCTTTCTAGATCTTTTCATATGGACCAGCACCAGAGTGCCTTCCAAGGGCACTGAATCTTTGCCGGCAGTAGCACAAATTGTTTTTCTGTGGACTGAGCTGCCACATCCCCCTCACCAGCCACAGGTGAGTGGAGGGACCTCCTGTGCAGCTGGGACGAGGGCCTTGCTTTGACTGCTGTCCTTTCCCTCTGGTGACAGGACGCTGTGCCCGCTGCGGGGAGAATGTTGTCGGAGAGGGCACCGGTTGCACAGCCATGGACCAAGTCTTCCACGTGGATTGTTTCACCTGCATAAAGTGCAGCAGCAAGCTGAGGGGACAGCCTTTCTATGCCGTGGAGAAGAAGGCCTACTGTGAACCCTGCTACATTGTGAGTACCTGTTCCTGTTTGTGCCCTGATTTTAATGCACAGACATGGGAAACATTTATTTCTTTCATTGCTATGGAGTTGCCTTACACTTAAAATCTGACAACCATGTGGCAGTACCATGAGCAACAGGTTTTTTTATGGTCTTCAGAAGAACTCTGGTCTTTTCAGCTTACTGGGTGAATTACATTTCCTGGTCTGACTTCCCTCTGAAATGAAGTGGACACAGCAGGAGAAAGAGCTGGGTTTTGTGATTGTTTCATCTCTGTAAGGAGCAGACTATGTAGTCATTTTGTAGCAGTAGTGTGGTTCTCAGCTTTCTGTGTTGAGAAATCTGATACCAAAATGGTTACAGACTGTGTGCCCAATAAGATTAAGGAGGTGGGTTGCAAGAAAGCAGTAAAATTTCTAAAATCAAGACTTTTGCCTTGCTTGATGGAAGACTTTCTACTGAACTAAGGGTCTTTGGATTAGATGTCTTTTTAAGCTTACATTACCCTAAAATTTCATTTCATGCCTCCAACAAGGTCTTAAAGCAAACAATTAACAGTTGCTCTGAGGAGCTGCACGTTTTAAGAGACTCCCATAACAAGAAGCTGGAACCAGTTGCACAGGTTCAAATTAAAGAAACATCCCATAATGTGCCTGAGGCTTTACCTTGGTCTGACCTTAGCATCCAGTATATAAGGATTATCCTTGTAACTTAGAGTAAGAAAAGCACTGGAACATTCTTAAAACACTGACAAATCTTTCTTTAAACTTCCAGTTTTGAGTTCTTACAAACACTGGATAATTGGATTTACACTTCTAAAAGTAAAAATTGATGTTTTTCATGACATTTCTGTCATTCCAGTGATAATTGGAGCAATAATACTAAAATATTTCTGAAAATGCCACCAATATTTCATTGTTCTCTCTATTTCTACAGAGCCATCACATTGAGATTGTTACAGAAATACTGAATATAAAAAGGGAGGATTGTGTCTTACTTACAATGGCAGTGATAGATGGGCCTTGTTAAATTGATTTTAAAAGCTAAATGGTCTTTTGGTGGAATATGAACCTTTTAAATAATTTCTATTTTTGTTTGCACTAAAATGATTGCACCATAAAAAATTTAAGTTTCATTTTGTGGCAAGTTTAACCACGTGCAAAGCACTGAAGACTTTAGGAAGGTGCATTCATAATATCTAGAATTAAACATTTCATTGACTTCAGGCTGGAATTTACTTCATCTGCTTGCAGATTGATACTTTCTTTTCTTCTTTTTTAAATCAAGCACGCATTCTACACCACTCATCTGCTTTAGTTTGGGAAAACATCTGCATTAGCCACTGTAGTAATGGTTTAAGATTATTTAATCCCATTACTTATACACTTCATTAGCCTGAGTGAATTGTTGGCAAGGGTTCAGTAAACTTCCTACATTGGGAGATAAAAGGATAAAAAAGGAAAGGGAGAAGGATTCTGTTCCTCATTTTCTTTCAAATTTATCTTCTATCTATTTAAGGGATAAAGGAACGATAATTGCTTGGTTGCATCTGCGTTTGTATGTTCTGTGATAGGGCTTTGCAGCTCTGAGTACAGAGGAAAGAGTAAACGTTTAATAGCTTCCTTTTATATAACCAGAAGGGGCCTTTAATGTTTATCCATGCAGTCCACAAAAACATGGTTATGGAGTTAAACCAAAACACGTCTGGATCCATCTGCTGCTGCACATGCAGGAGAAAGGATGGCAGTGCTGATGGGGCTACATATATGTAGCTGGGCAGCTGGTACTGAGAGTGAAAATGGGAAGCAGGAAGCTGGCAGTCTGATGCAGTAAGGACAAAAAAAAAAAAAAAAAAAAAAAAGCAACCAAAAACAAAAGCCCAAGCACATATTAAACTCATAAATGTGGAAGAAACGAGTGTTGGGAGCCTATGTCTCAGTGTCTTTCAGAAATCTCAGGACTCTGCTGTGTTGAAAGCCAGATCTACAAGGGATCTAGGCTTCTGCCATCCTCTGGCTTTAGGCCTGAGGAATTTGTGTCCTAGAGCATATGTCTCATTGATTTTTCAGTGGAATGAAGCCTGCATTGGCTTCAGTAGGATAATGAATGCTTAAGTACACTGAGGCTTTGAGCTAGGCTTGCAAGTTATTCTTGCAGATGAATGAGACCCTTAAATTGATGAGGCACAGCCTGACTGCTTTTGTCTTCAGATGCCTTTAGATGTGTGATGCAGTTATCTTGAACTCTGAGACTTAGTGACCTGCTTAAAATCCAGCCTGTCTAGCCACATTCTGCTGAATTGTGGCCTCTGATTATTTTTGGTTTGGTTTGGGGTTTTTCTCCCTTTCTTTTTGGTTGGTTGGTTGGTTGATTGATTTTGGGGGGTTTTTTGGTGCTTGGTTTTTGAAGGTGGGTAGAGTATTTTTTGTTCCCCAAAGTCCCTCTGTCAGAAAATAGCTTGGATACTAGGAATCCTTGATCTGTAGAAACTCAGTGGGACTGAAGTACCTTGACTCAAATTCCTCTGGAGCTGAATTCCCATGGAAGGTGCAGATGTGACTGGCCCAAAACTGCACAGCTAATTCATGGCAGTGGCCAGCTGAGAAAACAGGGTTCTCAGCTGGTGTAAGTGTGAGTAATTCAGTGAAACTTGTTTCTGGTCTACCTAATTCACGCTGATTTCTAGCACACATCCCTATTTTCCCAAGTCAAAAACTCTTGACCTCTTACGCAATTCATAGAGGCTTAATTTATATAAAGAAAATAAACAAATACTTGCCTAGTAACACTGGCCTAGTTGTGATATATAAATTCTTGATGCCTTAGATTATTTTTTAATAATTCACTGGTGTGACTTGTGGCCTTATGCACACAAAAACTATGCACAAAAATAAAAATAAATGTTTTTAAACAATTAGAATTGGCTAATCTTCTCAATTTGTTGTGTGACTCTTCTTAGCTGTGGTGTAGTGAAGCCATAATTAAGATTTCTGTGAAGAGCTGTATTTAATTACTGGTTAGTCAGTACCAAGCCTAAATAGCCTGCAGAAGGGGTTTTCTTTGTTGTTTTTGTTTCTGGTTTTATTTATCAGTGATCCAATTAAGATGAAATTCCCCAAAAGTCTGAATTAACATCTAAGGAAATCAATCACCTGTTTGAAAAGAAATATTTTTCTTAATGGGAATTTGAGCACCAGAGTTAATTTCCATCACACAAAAACCCTCCCACCCAAAAGCCCATCACTATCATTTCCTGTTACATCTTCTGAGTGCAGCGAGTTCTGTTGCCAATGTGTTTGCTGGTTTTGCTCTGCTTCCAAGGATTCTTTCATTATTGATGTTATTTCTAAAAGAGTACCAGTCTTCTCCATTAAGACTCTTCTGCTGAACTAAAAGCAACTGTAAAAACTAAAGTGTTAATAGGAAACAGATGTTTCCCAGTCATGATGACAGTCAAGTTAACATTTGAAATACCATGATAGAGTTTCCAGTGTAACCAGTGCACTGCTGTGCACGTGATGAATGCCGTGTCTGCAGATGTTATCAGTGTATTTCCCCCCTCCCTTACAGGGCAAATTACTGACAAAAGAACATTCGGTTTGCTTCCTCTAAGTAGTTGAAGAGATTTTAACACTGGACTGAGAGCAGGGAAAAGGCTAAGCGTAATATCAGTGGAACTGTTGTTATAAAAGACTGAAGAGCAAGATGTTGAGCAGTGCCAGCTGTCTGCTGTCCAAATACCGTGTTATCATAAGGACTGAGCACAAGGTTAACCAGACACACCAGTCTGGCAAGAGTGATGCTGCTTTTTTGTGAATGGGGTGTTCTTTGATGTCCAGATAACTTTCTCCAGGATGTGGAAATTTTCTTCCATTCTTGCTCCCCTCTCCTGACAGTCTGGTGGTTGGCAGCTGGAGATGTGCACTCTGAGGTGAGGGCTGGGAGGGGCTGAGCTCCTGCAGTTAATGCAGAAAGCAGAAGATCTTGCTGATGCTCCTGGCCTCTCAGGGTTTCTTCTGCTGTGTCCCAGTCAATGTGACCCACCTGAGGAGAGGACCATGGTGGGACTGGGAAGGGGAAATAGCAGAAATAGCAGAAATAGCCAGGGTCAAATTAAAGACTTCAGAGAAGTAGTGGGCTAGAAATGGTGAAGGATTGATTGAAGGAGGAGAAGAAAGAAACTCTCATTTCTGTCAAGCTAGATCAGGGCAGATGGTGGGTATGCTCTGCAGAGCCCTGTGGAGACCCAGGGATTGAGGTTTCCTATTTCTGCTGAGAATTGTGAGATATTGAGGACAATATCTTAAACCCATCCCCAAAGATCACTTACATGGATTTTTTGCAGGTGAAATACTATCTTTCCATAGTATTGAAGCTGTGAAAGTGCTTGAAGGAAGAAGAATTATGCATGGGAGTCTTGCCCTGGTTATTTCTGTTCCCCAGGTTTGAACTTGGAATCGTAGTGCTCCACCTTTTTTTTTTTCTTTCCCCACCTACTCACCCCCCAATTACTTGTTTTGTGAGCAGAAAAAGGTATATCTTAGAGGATTTTTTTCCTCTTAAAATCTTCTAACTTCCTGGCCTATCAGTGGCTGTAGTTCAGTAGGAGAAGATAGTTCAGAACAGAACACAAGAGAAATGCTTTTAAGAAATGGTACAATAAGAGCCACTGGTGCCATGGAGCATCCTGGGAAAGCTTAAATTTGCTAATCATTCTAAAATGTCAGTGTTAACTCAATTTGTGCTCATTGAAATCTCTGGTGAGACTGCTGTTGGCTTCAGTGTGACTGGTATTGTAAACCTCGCCCTGTGTGCACGTGAGTGTGGCTGGTTGAAAGCTGTGCAAGGGCAGCTTCCTGCAGTGCATAGGGTTTAAAGTGTAAGGTTGTTCCCTGCAGTAAAGCTACATCTATTTTTAAAAATAATTCTGCAATTTGTAAGCAGGGATTACAGCACTAATTTAGCAACTATGTAACAATTTAAATTGGACCAGAAAAGAGAAACTATAATTTAAAGATTTTTTTTTTATGATACAAGTTTTCTTCTTTTTAAAGTAAAAAGCCCTTTATTCTTGTTTTTGTCAAGCAACGTATTGAATTTGAGAGTAATTTATGGAAAGTGCTGCCAGCATGGTATTGCAAGTGCTCCACAATTTGAATTTAAACTGCTCAATGGGATCATTAAGACTATTATGCCTGCTTTCCAAAGAGTTTGAATTCAAAATGACAACTGGAACAAAAATATAAAATAAACTAAAGAGAAGTCACGCACTCTTTGCGTGGTGGAATTTTTCTGCCCTCGAAATATTTCATTGAGATCAATGCTGCTCTTCAATCCTCTCCTAGAAAAAAGCTGGTGTTGCTAGTTTTAGTTCGGAGCTCCTGTGTGAGTCATCGGCAGCAGGGAGCTGAACCTGTGACCCGCGGATCGAAAAGCATTAAGGCTCAGCTCCTGTGGCACAGAGATAGAGCTGGGCTGCGCCAGGCAGCAGCAGGCTCAGCCCTGGCCATTTCTCACCCTCAACAGAAGTGGTCCATGGACATGGCAGCCCCAAAGCAGGTCCAGAGTTTTGGCTTGCTCACAGGCTACTGATTATGAGCATTGATAATTTTGCTAGTCTGTGCCCAGTTGGTAATTCCATGGAAAAAAACATAATGTCAAGGGAAATCTGTTACATCTAATAAACTGATCATTCATAAAAGTGAAAAATCAGTAAATCCCTTAAAAGTAACAGCCCTTTCTACTGATACCACCACAGCTGATATAAAAAATAGAGACACAGGGTGGCAGAGGAGTAGTGGCCATAAGCTCAACTCTACTACTTTGAGTGGTAAATGTTCTTGTGCAATCAGGGCACCGATAGAGGAGGATGGGATGCTATTACATAAGCTGCACCTGGAGCTTCCAGGAGTCCAGGTCTAGGAGGTACAAAAACGTGTGAGAGAATATGTCGATGAAGCAGCTTCTGTCAGAACTGGGGCAGCTGAACTTAGCTGACCCTCTGGAAGACTGCATCTGTTTTTTCAGTGGCCTACCAGCTGTTACAGGGGATGGGTCATGCCTCTTATTTTGTCACAAGGCAAGAGAAAAGGTTCCTTTGCAGGGGTGGATGGGTGGAGGAGTCAGCAGAGGTCAATAACCTCCTTTCTAAACTGGAATTATAAAGAAAGGGGAGAAAGTGTACCGTGAGATGATGAGGTAATTCTTTACAGAGACTCCTCTGTAGAGACCCAGAGGCTCATATTAAAGAAGACAGGGCCAGTTCATCTTGCTGTCCAACAAGGACAGGACAAGAAGCCTGCAAATCAAGCCTGTAAGAAGGAAAATTCAGTATTCTTGGAAGACATGGGAGTGAGCCCTGCCAAGAATTGCACTGGGATCACCTTGGTGATGGATTCTGAGACCAATATACCTTGGTGTAATTGACTTTCCAGAAAGCTGACTAGAGTATTGCTTTAGAGGAAGACTAGCTATGGATTGTGGAGGTAAAGCAACTTGATGCTACCTACCAATGAGAACAGTGTCACAAGGGGGATATTTTTGGTACAGTACCATAGTGCTGGACAGCGTTTTAATAGATACATTTGTGTTGGAAGATTGGGCATGAAGTGCTGATTAACTATTCACTGATGTCTTGGTGGCGCAAAGTTTTATTAGGCGTGGATCACTTTTCATTCCTTTTCATGGCCCCTATTTAAAAATGTGTCCATATTAAGTGATGAGTCCTCCTCCACACCTGGGCTTACTTGGGATTTTTGTGGTGACTTGCTAGAATCCAGATCTTTCCTCCTGTGTGTGTTGGCAGCCATAACAACTTGAATTGTAGTCTTTTCTCTGCCTTGTGCTTTTATAATTAGAGGCATTTTTCATATTTTGATTATATGAACTAAGCATTGATTTGACATGTATAATCTAGAAAAACTATACCATGGGAAATGAAGAGTTCTTAGTGACTGAAAAGATGATACTGTGAAGGACCAGCTGCTGCCATTCAGTGAATTTCTTGCCTCACAGGGTGAATTCCACTGACCAACTGTATATTCTTTGGAAGAAAATAGTCTCCCTCTCTGCAGGACTAATGGGATTTTATGGTTCCTGGCTATAGATCCACTTAGGGATCATGCTACAGTAGAGGGGATGGCAAAGTCATTTAGCAATGGATTTTAGCTGTGTTGAGCTTTCCCTATGGAATGTATCCCAAAGCTTGCTGCCTTTGCAAGTTAGCAGAAATGGCTTATAAGGAAAAAATAACATCTTTGTAGTATCTTCCTCATTTGCAGTCAAGTGTAGATGGATATTGGCAAGTTATATCCAGTGTTTAGTGTTCATCTCTTTTCTTTCATCTGTTCTTCACCACCTCCTTAGTGAACTACTTGCTGCTTTCACCCTCTGCTGCTCGAGCAACATCTGGAGATAGCACTGTAATAAACTCTCACTGTGGTGTGTCAGTGAATGAAAGTCTTTGTCTCTGAAAAACTTCTTAGTAAACAGCAAGTCCATGGGAAAGGCAACAGTGTTGTCTCCATATTACAGATGGAGATCTGACCCTGAGAAGTTTAAATGCAGTTTGTTTAGATCATGGATCTCCACTGCTGAAAGCCTTTAAGGACAGGCAGGACAAACATCTCTTAGGAATGGTTAAGGTCTAGGCATGGGCAGCCCTAGGGATGTTTTTCTAGCCTTACTTGTTCTGGTTATGAGCTTGAATTACGTGTCCAGGACCCCAAACACATCCTGCACTGTACAGCTCAGGTTTTCCATGCCCCAATTTTCTACCTATTTGCAGTTCAGTCTGCCAGGATCTTGAGGTGAAGGAGCTACCTTTCTTTTCTTCCCCTCTTCCAATCACTGCTGTTTAGAGACTGGACAGGAATAAGAATGAGCATCTGAAAGCTGAGTGAGGGCTCTTGGAAAACCCAGGAGGGTGGAAGGTACCATGACAGTTTTCCTTTCCCAGTAGTCCTACTGCTTGCTTGTAACCCTGCATAGTTATTTGTCAATTCAAACTGCTGAAGACAATTATTCTGAAAAGGCTGTAATGTATTTAAATGGGGCCTGTAAATTAGGTGTGTGTTTCCATCAGATCTGTGTATTATGGAGCTTTGTCCTTTTTAATGCAATGATATTAAAGCACTGCAGTGTCCAAACATAAAAATATTGGAACTCACTGAAGTAAACAAGCCATTAAGTATTGCTTAATTTACCAGTGCCCCTGTGCAGAGCTACTAGCAAAGCATGCTGCAGTACCTGTGAGTAACAGAGTTGAATCTGTCCTGGAATGGGTATGTTTGGATTTGGCAAGGATGGTTCCCTGAGCAGCCTTGAAGAGAGCAAAATCTTGTCTTGCGCACTCTCAATTCCAGATGCCCTCTTCCTTCAGTCCAGACAGTGATCTGCAAGCCTGAGTGCTAGGCAGCCCAGCAGGCTCTTGCAGCATGCCACTTGAGCCGTCTCCTTGGTGAAGCCACACTCCAAGGAATTTGCTCTGGCAAAAGCTCAGTCTGTGAGTCGATCCTCCCTCTAGTGTCTGCCTCTGCTCTTCACTCCAGGACATGATTTGTGTGCATGTGATGTTTGTTTGCAGTGGGGAAGCTGTTTAACTTGCCATCACGCACACAGAAACCCCAATGGGCTTGGGAGATTTCTGGTTGGAAAAAAACAAAATAATGCCAGTGTAGGGAAAGTACAACAAATGGGAATCGTGAAAGGAGAAAAAGTTTCTTGATTTTAAGAGTATGGAGAGTGTTTGGTACTCATGTAGGGACAAAGCAAATTGTAAGACTATTGTTTCATCTCATCTGCATTGATTACAAAGCTATGGTCCAAGTACAATATTGAGAGAAGAGATAAATAATCCACTGGGGTATTTTGGGCAGAAGGAAAACCAGATTATAGCTTAACTCTGGTGCTGTGGCATTTGCTGGGGACAAGATATAATTGTGCACTGGTAGGTAGCAGCCTTCACAGGAGCAGAGAGGTTGCTGTGGTCAGTGAGTCCCACGGTGTGCACCCATCTCTGAGAGGCCTCTGTGGGGTCAGGCAGGGATGGCACTGTGCACGTCAGTGAGCATGGAACTTGTGGGGCATCTAGATTGCTGAAAATGAGTGATGAAATCTGCTCAGCATTGTCCCTGCTTTTCCCTGGCTGCTGTTTCCTGACAAATATTTGACACAGAAGCACCATGGAGGTTTTCCACACCAACCTGATGCTGTAAGTGTCAAAGCAGACTTGCCACGCACACCACACAGATCTCTGAGGCAGTGCAGGAAGTACAGGCAGTTAGAAACTGGTGGCCATTCTTATGTTACGTGCCCATGTTTCAAAGGTTTTTGTTCTTGTTAAAAATAGAGCTTTATGGAAAGAAATAAACCAAGAATCTTTGTGACCTCTTTGGTGTGAGGTTATAAAGCACAGGTTCAATCATCTTTATTCGCCATGGGAATGCGCTCCTGCAGATGCTGGCCATTGAAAAAAATCTTTGTATTGTTTTGATTTTTATTTTCTTGCTAAAATCTATCTACTAATGTGTTTAATGCTGCAGCTCATTGTATTTGCATCCTTGCTGTTTGACTCTTTAACACTGAATGGCCTTCCAGATTCTCCTGTCACTTAACCTTTTTCATGTAGGAGTTTTTTCAACTGCTTCAAAGATGTAAAAAGTAATGGTCATTGTGCCCATAACCTAAAAGTTGCTGCTGACCAAACCCAGATACTTTCCCTTGTTTGTGAAGGGAAATACAGCAAGAGAGGGGGGAAAATAACAGTGTTGAAATGTAAATTAATTCTCAGATGTTATCAGGCATTGAGATTTTAAGTATGAATATTCCATTAGCTCCTGACAAGGTAGTTTTTTGTTTAAGGTCATGTTTGAACCAATATACCATCCTGGCATCCCACCAACAAAAATATCTGTGTAAATGCAATCTGTGTTCAAGCCAGACAACACTTTAAAAATTTATTTAATATTTCCTACAGCAAGCCATCTGTGACTGGTCACATTTTGGGAAGCGAACGAACATCATAGCAATGTTCTCCAATCTCTTTGAGTAACTTCTAGACTTTTTAAATTAAATGTGCTGCCAAATATTTATATTCTGTTGTGAAAAGAAAAATATTTGTTTGACATCCTAGATTCCCTGGCAATTTGCAGTCCATTGCTCCTCTGAGGAGCTGTGCTTTTCTCGTGGGTGCTGCAGGGCCAAAGGAGGATGTGGGAATCCCTAAAGGTGCCTTGTGGGTCCCTCATCAAGGAATGGGGACAGCTGTAGCATGATGGGGCTCTCTGGGGGCTGAGAGAGTTTCAGCCCTGGGTGCTCCTGTGGAGGATGTGACAGGGCAGGCTGGGGGCCAGGTTGTGCCCAGTGCTGGCACTGGAGGGTCAGAGGGTGCTGGAACAGGCACAGGTGGCCATCACAGCATTCCTGCCAACCTGAAAAAGGCTCAAGACTTCCCAGAAAAGCCAAACCACTTAGCAGAATGTCTGCCAGTGCATCTGCCACAGGCACTGCAGCCATCACCAAGGTAACCAAGTTTCCAGAATTTAGTAGCAGCAAAACACAAGGAAAAATTAGTGATGACCGAAATCATGGCTGCTGAAGGCCCTGATGGAGCTGAGCTGTGCTCTAAATAATATCTAGTATTTAGCAATAATTTTCAGAAAAAGTCTTGGTTTGTTATCCAGTTCCACAGATTTATGGCTGGCTTAAATTTGATCATTCTTAAGCAGTGAAATGCCTTTGTTCAAGGTCTTGGAAATTGTTATCCTCTTACTATATACAGGTACTAATAAACAAGTAAAATGTCTAAAACTGTCCTGAAATAGTGAATTCTGTTTTGAGAATCAGTACTTTTGCTAAGTACTGATTTGAAATGGTCCATATAATTTGCCTGTACTTACCACCAGGGGAGTGTTGCAACCAGCAGAAGCCCAGGTGAATCATCAGCCCATAACCTGTCCACATGTGCCTGTCACCTGTAGGAACAGTGCCAAACATAGAACATGCATATTCTTATATTCTGGAAAGAGGTCCTTGCAAGAGAGCAGGGAGAGAAAGCAATCTTGATTTGCTGTATTACCTCTGACAGTTTTACTTTCACTGTGGCATGGCAATAAGATTAAAGTTTTATAGTAATATCACCTCCATCCAGACAAAAAAAAAAGATAAAACCTCTCCTCTCTGGTACTTAGATTTCAAACTCTTTTTATAGAGTCTCTGCATCTGTTAATAAAGTCCTTAATTCATTTTGAACATTTTATTGTCACTTTGGATAAAAGTTTAATCAGATAGAATTATTGCCCTTCTAATATTCCCTTAACCTTTGCATTTCAGACTTAGACCATATCATTTAAATTTTAAAATCACTCTTTTATAGACTTGAATGCCCCCATCTCTTTTTTAGAGGGTACTTTTGCGCAGGAATGCTGTAGTCTGTCTTGAGGTCATGTGAAAACTTTAAAGGCTCTAATGTGAGTACTGCTCACTTTCCTCTGAAATGTCTTGCATGCCCTATTAATTACTTTAATGGTGACATGCTGCTTTAAGGGAGTTCTTTATTAATGCCACTAAATCTTTTTTTTACTATTGTTTAAACACTTTTTCTTTCCTTTATGTAGATGTATTTAATCCCTTCTGTCTTTAAAATAAACGAGTGCATAACTGCACAAGGTGTTTGACATTTCCATCTTTCTGTCTTAGGAGGTGGTAGGGAGGACTTGGCTCCCTTGTCCACATCCCACCAGAGACATCTGTGCACATCTGTACTGTCTGTCTTCATGTGTTGGATTGTTGTGGTGGAAGTAATATTGGAAATCTGATCTCTCTCTTTCCATAAACAATACACAGTGAATTCGCTTTTAATCTTCCTAGATGTTGAGATTGTAGAGGTTAGTTTGGATTTTTTGCTGGAAGTGCAGCACTTCCAGTTCAAGAGAGGATTTGCCTATGTTTGAGCCTTTTCCTAGGACACATTGATTTTCTCTCCTCAACCTGAACTAAGTTAGAGTATTCTAGTAGTCCATTTTTACTTCAAAGATGTATAGCATTCACTATACTGGATTATTTATAGAGTGGCCCTTTTGCTGAACTAGCTAGCTTGTAAAACACTGACATCCATGCCTGCTGCTGGATTTTAGTCTATCAGGTTTCTATTTTTTTTAAGGTGAAATCTTATACAAAATACCTATTCTTGATTCGTCTTAGCTGCAGATTTTCTTGGCCTGGGAAGGGGAATCAAGGTGTGAGAGAGAAAATATCATCAGGACCTGGAGAAACTGTTTCAAAAGCACATAAATGACTGAGGAATTGGCTCTTTTTGGTTTGCTAACCCACTCTTGACAATGAGACTTAAACTCTTAGTAGTAAGTCATATAATTCTTTAGTCACTTTAGAAAATGTTACGTCTCCAATAACCACTCATAGTTTCACCATGGGACTCTTCACATTTAAGATCTATAAATAAACTTCACTGGTTTTAAAGAAAATCAGAATGGATTGTTGAAAAACTTGTGAAGAGGTTTCACCAACAGCAAGTAGTTTTTTCTTTGGTGGGGGAGCCGTGGTTTAGGGCTTGGGGTTGGGGTTTTTTTTGTTTTCTTTGGGCAGAGTATGAAAGCTTGTGTTACACTACAAGGTTTCTCTTGACCTCCCCTCTCCCAGATATTTCCAGCTCCTAAAAAGTCTCTGCCCAGCTGGGTAATAGAGTTTCTGTGCAGCTCTCCATGGCTAATGTGTACCTGTACATACACACAGACTTGCACAGGAAGAATCTGGAAGCCTGAATTCAATCTGAAATGATTTGGCATTTGCTCAGAAAAGGTATTCCTTCCTCTTGTGGACCTTCCCTCAGGTTTGTCCAAATCAGTCTTCAATTATCAGAAATACACTTAGCTGTTGAGTGGGCAGATCCTTTTGCTCACAGCTGCTGCTTTAATTTTGGAAGCAGGCAGTTCACTTATGCACTTATACAGTACTAAAGGGTACCTTTTGCATTTTCAAACTTTGCTAAATGGTACCCTTTGCATTTTAGAATAAGTAGCTAATTAAATGGCAAGGCTGAGTGCTGTTTGAGCCATGGGTTAGAGTCACTCTAACTTAGATAAGGGACTGGATCCCATAAAACAAATTAGTCTAAGTTGTGGGCCTGCTCCCACTGATCCCAATTTAAATATTTTCTTTAAAATTAATAGGAGCTGAATCCGATGTGTGGTGCCCAAGACAAGGGGGCTAATGAAAGACGTGAGACATAGACCCCATCTCACAAAGTGATCCTCTTGAGTGTGTGAAGAATCTAGACTGGATTGATCAAAAGAATTTTCACTTTCTGTTTTTTAAAGTAGAAGTAAGGAAGATTCAAGTTAATTTTAGTGGAAATTCCCTAAAATTAACTGAAAAGCATAAACCATACTTTTCCCCCCTCTAAACTTGTTTCCTTCCCTTTTCCCATGTGGTTACCTTGTTTATTTTTTAAATAAATAATCATATTTTAAAGCAGTATAAATAAATTGCAAAGTGTGCTCCAATGGGGTAGATAAATATATTCCATCTGCTGGGGAGTGATTATTAAATAATTCACCAGTGGCAAACCCAGGAGTGGTTATCCATTTTCCTCTCATTCATGGATAATTTTTTCTACATCCCGTAGGAGCTCATTATGTTTTCTTTGTACATAATGTTTAATAATTTTAAAATCTGGCACTTACCCCTCCATCTACAGATTCTTCAATTTTTCCTAAGGATTTGTGCATGTGTACGCATGTATGTATTGACAGAGGAAGATATTTGTTTTCCTTCTTTTTGTTTTTCTTGTGGAGAGAATATGGGAATTTATGTATGAAGTGAGGTGGGAAGTTGAAGGCAAATTTCCCCCAGCTGTGCAAGGGAGTTTCCTCCTGCACAGGTGGTGGATGGGTCACATTCCTGGTCTCACCCTTGGGTGGCATTCAACAGAACTTCAGGGCTATGGCATTAATATGAACCTCATACTTCAGCACTTATAAACAAAGGAATAGGAAGTAAGGTGAGGGAGTGGGGCATTTGAAGAGCCCTGTCTCCTTTATCTCAATGTTAGGAAGAATTTGGTTTTTCCTAACATTTAATTTCCATCTTTTAAGGGACCCAGAGTGAGCCCAACGAGCCTGGTCTGTGGGTAAGCAGCAAGCTATTACCTGGTTGAAAACTGGAGCTCTCTCCCATCAGTGGGAAAATTGCCACAGATATGTGGAGTGGTGGGCTTTGAATCTGACCTTAAGGGAAGAGTTCAGCTCCTGGTAACAGACCCAAAGGCCTCTGTGGGCTTTGATCAGGCAGGGTGGGCAGCTGGTCAGAGGACTGGATGGGGTTGGCACAGAGCAGAAGGCTGCACAGAGTCAGGAGCTGGCACCTCCAGTGCTGGATCCCGTTTCAGAAATGGTCATGTTCCCATGGCTCTGTGTGTGCTCCACAGGGCAGGAGGTGAGGAACTATCATCCTGTCCTGTCTGCCCAGTGCCAGTGCCCAAGGAACTGTGGTCAGAGCTGGGCTCTCCCCCAGGCTGGAGGCAGATGTTTGCAGTTAGAGAACAATCACTATCTTGGTGCTAAAATGTGTAATTAGCCACAGGAAATTCTTTCCTTAGCTGATGAAGACAGGAAGGTAAAAAAGTATCTCTTAATGCTTGTACTGTTTTTTCTAGGGAGTTGAGTGAATCTGGCTGCCCTCACAGAGGGGAATAGCAATCCTGCTCCCCAGCAGGCAATGATCTCTGTTGTTCTCTTGCACATGTCTAGATGTCCGTACTGTTGGCCAGAGAGGAGCAAAACCCTCTCACTGTGAGGTAGGGAGCTGTTTTATTTCTCTCTCTCCTTCTTTTTCACATTCCCTGTAGGCATGTGCAGACTCTGGGTTTTAGAGGCTGGGCTCTGTACTAAGCAGGAGCAAACAGCTTTTCCCTGGGACAAAGACCAGATCCAAACAATTTGGTTTTGACTATAATTTCCATATGATTCTTGACCTGGAAATTCCTCCTTTTGTTATTCTGTTAATCCCTTTTGAGGGGGGGAGAGGGGAAGTAGTCCAGATATGAATTAGCAGATCCTTGAATATTTTACTTGTTTGTGAAGAAAGGCTCTTCTTTCCTTTGCACTTCCCAAGCTGATATTCTGCGTATTTCCATCCCATATCTCCATCATAGTCAAAGACTGAATAACACTTTCTATGCCTGGTTTCTCTGCAAAACATGAGTTTTGCTGTGCTCAGTATAGGAATAGATTGCTGCAACTACTGAGGCTGGTTCTGGCTCTGAGCTCCTTTCTCCATCTCATTTCCTGCTGCAAATGATTGGTAATTTTCACTCCTAGAAATGATGCTCCAGGATGGAAAAGCACAGGGAAGCTACTATTCAGGTGAAAGAACAGTGTTAAATGATGAGATTGAATACAAAGTTCCAGAGCAAATGAGCAGTGTCTTGTTCAGCACTATGGGCATGTGAAAGAAGTTGCACCTTGCAGAGCAAGGGCTGGAGCATAATCTGGGGTGTGCTGGCCAGTGTGCCAGCTGCAGGAAAAGTTGTGTGAACTGGAGGTATGTGGAGCTGCTCTAATTTAAACCTCAAGAAACTGGTGTGAGAAACCAGCTGTGGACTGGAATGGTGTTTGATGGATCTGACAGGAGCTGGGGAGTACAGAATTACTGCCATGCTGGCTCCTCTGTGCCCAAAGCTCATCCTTACATTAGCAGTTCTCCAGCAGTACAGCACAGGAGACACCTGTGTTCTTGCAAACCCAGACTGCTGGCACTTCCATCAGGGATGCCATGGGATTCTCTGCTGATTGATGTCCTTGATATTAACCAGAGCTGAGCACTGCTGCTTGAATGGAGCAAGAACAGCAAGCTCAGTTCTCTAGAAACCTGAGCTTAGGCTGTAGATAGAGACATTTGCATGATGTTCTTTTTTCTTCTTACATGCACAAGCTGCCTCTCCCCATGGACCTTGCTGTCTTCAGGTCTCTGGGTCCTGAAGAGAGCAATTTCTGTGTGAATTTCCCATCCATGATGGTGATCCAGTTGCTCTTTTGCCCTCTGTCAAGCACATTCAGAGAGAAGTGGTTAGCTCAAATGGGCAGAGTAAGTCCAAGAGCAGAGCTGGGAGGCTGCCTGGGGCTTCCCCACACCCTGTCCATGGTGTCCATATACAACCCAAGCACCTTTTCCTGCTGCTGTTTCTGAAACGGCCCTGCTGGCAGCCTGAATACCCAGAACTCTCCCTGTGCTGACACGGAGCTGGGCCCTGATGTGCTCTATAGCCTGTACTGCAGTGTGCCATTAGGAAAACTGTAGTTGCCAAATGTTTCTGTTTTTACATGAAGCTATTCCACCGAGGTTATCTGATTTTTCTTTGGTGCTGAGAAAAGCAGTTGAATCAGACAAGAGACCTTGTGGGTGGAATACATTATATCCAAAAATCAATCATAAGGTAAGGAAGGAATAGAATGGAGTTTATTTACAGTCTGTTGACTTTTATAGTTAGCACCATTTGTTAGAGAAGATGAAGAAAAAGAAGAAAATTAAGCAGAGGGCAGGAAAATGTTTCTTTGTGATATTTTTGTGCCTGGCAATGGAAAGAGATGTGTGTATGAGCTGACAATTTATCTTCTGCCCTGAAGAGAAATGACTTGTTCTCAAATGGGCATGAAATGAAATAGTGCAGAACACGATAGGAACTTTTCTGAGTAAATGGGTCAATTTCCTGTCATTCTCTCGATAATTGTATGTAGAGCACACTACGCTCCAAACACTGGCAAATGTGATTTTTTTTTTTTTCCCCTCCTGTTATTTTACTCCTCTTGTAAATGGGTGGAAAACATATTCCAGTGCTGGCACTATTATAATCAGCTTTTGCCAGTGGCTAATAGCAGTCCATTTTCGGTGAATGCTTATTACCTCTAAGCAGTCCAAGACACTACATAATAACCCAGGGCTGTGTAGACTGGTACTGCTAGGAATGAGATGCAGTTATAGGGACTGCATTGCAAATGCTCATCACAGCAGGAAATTTGCTTGTCCCTTTATCTTCTCTTGCCTAATTGCAAAATAAGCCCTGGTGCTCTAGCTGGAGAAGGAGACTTGTTTGCCTTCCAGAACTTCCTGGTATGGCCAGGGACTTTCTGCCTCACCATCCCTTAGCAGGCTGATGCATTTTCCTTCACTTAGAGCAGACCTCGCTGTCACTGAGGGGACATGGTTTCAGGTCAGACTCACTGAGGACTAAGCTGGTAATTTTATTTTGGATTTGGTTAATGAAAAGTATCAGAAGTGTTGTATCAGGTGTCCAGTGGGTGACAATTGGGATCTCTGTGGCAGATTGGGTAAATCTCACTGGAATGGGCTAATGCAGTGATGAGCTTCACGAGTGCCTTTGAACCTCAATCTTAGGAAAAGGGAGACAATGTTATAGGGTTGGCCCCAAGGTGCTGGATTCTGGCTGTGGGAATATCTGGATAAATCCCAAATACTTGATTTCAATAAATTTTCTTCCTCTTAACTCTAAGCTAAGCAAGATATAGACTTGTCCAGCCTATCTAATCATGCACAGTATTATGCTCCTAGTTGGAGGTTGTAGGAAGGATAAAAAACCAATCCTAGCCTGATCAGGACTGCAGATACTTGAGCTGTGATAAATCACCTGATGGGGTAACACAGCCCTGTGAGAGCTGAAACCCATCCCTGCCTCTCCAGTGACTTAGAGAGAAAGTTGCCCAAGAAATGGATTTCAGCTGAAGATCATTGAGAACTTCTGTTTTCACCCCACTTATCCCCCAAAATGAAAATCTTAAATCACGTTTTGAAGACTAGAATCTACAAGCTTTGAAAGGAAACCCCAAGAATAGATTTTCTTTTTTTTTCCCTTCCCGCTAGTGAAAAACTGATTCTCAAAAGTGTGGCAGGATTAGGCATTTCCTATGCAAAATTTTCTTTTAGGAGGGGAAGTCTGGGGCCTTTCTGGAGCTTTAAACAATATTGTTTTTTCTCACTGGCTGTAACTAGAACTCTTCTGTGAATACAGCCCAGGGTCAGTGTCACCTTCTTTCTGTATACGGAGGGCAGGTTTCAGTCCAATACAAGTTGGATTGGGTCACAACTTTAAAAAGGCTATGGAAAAATTTTCAACTCTGATTTTCTTTTTTTATAACTGTTGCTTGTTGTTTTATTTCATTTTTCCACTAGGATAGGAAAATGTTAGCTTTTCATAGCTGTCTGTAAGAACAGACAGGTCCATTTGTCTTGTATGTATACTGTTGATGCAAATGGACTGAAAGTAAGGATACACAGAACAGGTCTTCATCTTCTGCATCTGCTGTCAGGAGAGGAATTTATGTAGCAGTCCCACTCTGTGAATCAGCAGTTGCTGAAGTTATGCACACAACTGCTGGATGGAGCTGGCCTCACTTGGCTCATGGATAAGGCTCCAGACTCCTCACAAGTCATGAGGAACGGGAAGTAAATGATCTCTGACCTCCATCAGCAGGGAGCATGGAGAAATGTGCATTGTTTATTCCACCTGTCTTTGGAAAAGTGCAGCCCTAGAGGGCTGATTCAGAAGACAGTTATGCTCAGTAATTCTGGAACAGCTCAGCTGCCTGGGATAGGATCAGCCCACTGTAAAAGCCACCAGGGGAATTGGGTCAGAATTCGGCCGTGCTGCTGCTTCGACCAGAGAATGAGTTCTAATGACTCTTACTTGGAGCAAAATAGGAAAAGATCAAGGGCAGAATTAGTCATTTTCCCCGTGTTACATAACAATATTTTAGCACACATTTTTCTCCCTGAACATTTAAATGCATTGCTTGAATAATCACTGAAGACAATGTGGTAATAATATGTTCCTGATGTGTTGGAGGCAAAACAGTTACTCTGGTTTTACTTTTGCAAAATATATTAAACTACTTAGTTTTTGCTGATGTTTACACACAGGGAGTGCGGGGGGTTGTTTTGGTTTTTACTGCTATTTCTTTAAGGGAGCACAAGGGGATTGCTGTTAAATGGGTCTGATGCTTGTGGTGGAATTCATCCCAGATAACTTCATCTCACTGCAAGCCACGTGCTTGGGCTGACATACATGTGCCTTGGGAGTGATGGTGGAGAGTTATTGGTGCCTCCCTCCTAGGGAAGGATATTTTAACCAGCCCTACCAACAGCTCTTGCAATTACCCCAGTGCTGGTGTCACCTTTTCTCAGTGTATTTAAGGCAAGCAGCATCTGAGTACCTAGAAAGTAGGTTTTCTTCCACCTATAGCTCCCACATGGCCTGGTTGTTTAGTCATGCTCTAATTCACTCTTGTTCAGGACTGACTCCACCAGAAAAGGCAATTCTGACCATTTTCTCTGATTCAGCCAGCAAAAGAAAGTGTAGTTGCAATATATCCAGGTAGTTTTAAGTAGTAGAAAATGGGCCCTGGAGATGAGTGGACCCAAGCTCTGAAACTGCCTCAGCTGGAAGGCAAAACCAAAACGGCCCTTTCTTAGGTATAAGGGAGATGTGACAGAAAAGACTGCTCCAGACGAGCTCTTGTTGCAGCTCCAGCTGAAGTCAGCATGCAGAAAATACCCTGAGATGTGGCAGAGAGGGTCAAGGCAGGGATGGAAGCGTTCATTGCGATGATGTAGGTCAGGACTGCACTTGTCTTCCCACCACAATCTCCCAACCTGCTCCATCTTCCCACTTGGAAAAACACAAGGCTAATACAGATGACTGCAAAAAGGAGGTGGAAAAGGACCCTAATCCAGGGGAGGTGTGCAGTGGGCACCACGATGGGCATGGCAGTGCTGGAGGGGTGAGCTGGATGGGCTACAATGCTACCTGTGAGCAAAAGGTGGGTTAGGAAGGCACGGTGTGATTTCTTCAGCTGGCTGGGTTCTTATTGTCAGAAATGGATTTCACTGGGCTTGAAATTTGGATTAAAAAACATGTCTCTATTAGCTCCAGACAGAGATGCGTCCTGGAATCTTGGAAACAGCATCACTGCTGTCTTTGGGAGGAAATTTTGGCTTTCCGAGTTACAACATGACTGATATGTTCTATTTGGTTTCTTGAGAATTTTTTTATACTCCCATGACTCAAATCCTTTTGAATTTTTCCTTCAAACCATGTGTTTGTACACTCTGACTAGCATAGCATTGCATTGGATTTTCTGGCATTGGGCAGTGAAGGATGGAGGAGTGTTTTTCCACTGCTCCCAGATTGGTCTTCAGCTCAGTGTTGCAAAGCACAACTTTTAGCACGATCCACCACACTCAGTTAGACTGACACTTCCCAGGGGAAGCAGGCACAGGGGTTTTGATCCACCAAGACCAGCACTGCTGAATAGATGCACTACAAAGAGAGGCACAAGCCTTGCCTCATACTGTGACAACTCCTTCTGGCCTAAAACGTGCCACTTCTTCCTCTGACTGAGTTTTGCAGCTTTTATGTGCTTAAATAGGGTTTGTCCTTTATTGACATAATTGTGGAGAGGTCCTCTTCACCCACCCTTGGGTCCTCTGCACTGTTCACAGACTGCAGCTGTAGGATATTCACCCAGTCTTGTGTCCCTGCACTGCAGGGTGCAGGGGGTTGGTTTAGGGCATCTCTTATTTGCACAGGTTAATATTTGCTGGGCCAGAACAAGACAGGCAGAGGAACTGATGCCATTACTGTAAGGTCAAGCTGTTTGCTAGAGAGAGAGAGAGAGAGAGAGAGGACATCAGCCCTCCAGGCATGTGCGAAGAACACACTGCAGATCCAGCTCTGCAAACAAGATGTACAAGGACATGTCCCATTTGTGAATTGCCACCAGCCCTGAGTCTCCAGCCAGCATTGAACAATCACCACATAAATGATTGTGTGAGTGCCTGGTGATGATAAATGGAGGCATCTCAGGGACTTTATTGAAAACCTACATGTTTTCCCTTCCTGCCATCTGCACCAGCTCCCCAGGGGCTCTGAGAGCTGAGTCTGCAAGCTCATTTGCCCCCTTATGTGCTGCTTGGGCAATTGGGAAGGCCTGGCAGAGCTCTCCAGGACACCCTCCCCATGTAAGGAACATTGCCACCACTGCCAGGGTGCCACCATGGGAGCACAAGCACATCTCCTGATGCCTGAGAAAGCACAGGAGTCCACCTTGCTTTCTGGGAGCTGCATTGCTTGAAGGGCTAAAAGGGGTAAAAACTTTTTTTTTTTAGGTTACTGCTGTCAGCTGACCTGGCTCTGATGCACTTCTGTAAGCAGGCAGCATTTTCACATCTATGCTGTTTGCTTTAGCATGTCAAATAGCTGATGTTTTTGCAAGGTTTCCCTAGCTCCTTCCTCCCTCCTCTTTTCTACTGTCTCTATAAAATAATACTGCTATAATCCAGTTTGACTCAGCAGGATCCCTTTCATGCTGGCTAATCCCCATATATAGGCATCAGTTCAGGGAGGTGCACCAGAACGCTGCAATATTTTCCCTAACATTTTGTTTAACCAGGATGACATTATTCAGACAAATTAATTCCTCCAAGACGTAAACTTGTTCTGACTGAGTGCTGCAGCAGCCTCCCTGAGAGCAACAAACCATGATCTGACATCTTAACAGCTCTCCACACAGTCAGGGGGAGTCTTACATAAAAGATCTTCAGCTGTGCATATCTGCAAGGTGCAGCTGCCCCTTTCTGCAGTAGATTTATCTTTCAGCAGGTTTTGGTGGAAAAAAATAGTTTTTTTTAGGAAGTGAATGGGATCTAAAGCACAAGTAATTTTGGAAAATATCCTGCCATATAAAAACATACAGTAGAGACTACCCTACCCTCTGAAATCCTTGCCAAAGGTTTTAAAAATGGGGTTTACTGTTGCCACTCTCCTTCCATTCTGAATTGAGTTCATCTTGCATGTCTGAGCTAACATGTTGCTAGATGGGATTTACAAAGCTCAGGGGTATGTGTGGGTGATGTGTCAGCTGTGTGTGCCAAATGGCAGCACCTGTTGGAAAGGAAGAGGAAAATGTAAAGAGTCCTTCGCAAGTCTGCCAAGAAAAGGAATTCTTGGTCTGCCTCATAGAGAGGAGGTCCTGGTGTGAGAAATGACCCTTATAATGCTGCTTTTACCCCATCTAGGATATGGTAGGGCAGGTGAACTACCCTGTGCCCCTCTGTGACACCAGGTATTGGGGTGGCATGGCCAGGCTTCTGGAGCTGTGTTCAGCACTGGGTTTTCTGTCCACGCTCCCCCAAGATGTTTTCCTGGCACTTAAGTTACCTCTTGTACTCTAATGTCAGGGTTCTGGGAGCCAAGTGGGAAATGCCTTTTTCCTCCTCTAGCCTGGCATTCTTTCCCCTTGGTGCTTCCTTAGTTCCTAGATCAAGAATCCAGAATTGAGGCTGTCTTGCTGGCCTCAAACATGCCAAAACAGTTGAGGGTACCCTAAAGGAGTAGGAAGGAAAGAAGAAATATGATTAACTTAAAGTAGCAGAGCCTGAGCTATTTGAACACAGTTCTGGGTCCAAATCTCACAGCCCTGGCTTCTCTTCTGAATTCTTCATTGCCTTATGTCTATTTTTTGCTCTGCTTGAGTTGCTTCACGGTGCCTTAGTGATACATTCCTGAGAAAGGGGTTGATGTTAAATGTTTGTTCATTGAGACTTGCATGGAGTGACTTGAGAGGGCTTAGCTGACTGGATGGCCATGGTCTTGGGGTGCTGGGAGCTTCTAGCTGGATTTCTCTTCTGCACCTTCCCATCTCCTAGGCTAGCAAGGACAGCTAAGGGAGAACATGCTCTTTTCTCTGCAGCAGTGTATTATTGACAGAGGGCATCATTAGGGACTCCTGGTACTCCACGTCAGGTACTTAATGTAATATCATCAACGTTAATTCAAACGGTGTTAAAATTACAGCAAGTAACTGTAACATCCAATAGACACTGAATAATTTAAAAGCTTTATAAAGTTTAGGCTTAAGAAATGGATTTACAGACGCACAAAACTGCCTCAGATTAGTTTCAGAGGTTCCCCTTGCTAAGTATCAGCTGTTGCAGATGCTTCCCACTTGCTTCCCAAAGGAGCTTTCACATCTTTTTCTCCTGGTTCTATTTGTGAAAGCTCTAACATTAAGACTGCACTTTTCTTTTACACAGCAGTTTTGTCTTTTGGGGAATAGTCAGTCTTCAAGCTCTCTCTATGCTTTTAGCCCTAGGGTCATCTCTGCATGGTGATTCTGAGCCCTTTACTTGCTACAGACATAGACTTGACCAGTAGCTTTGAAAATTCCATTTAGATATTTCATATAATCTGTAGAATAACAGCCAGAGTGAGCTTGTTGCTTTCCAGGGGCTTGGTGTAGTAATTAGGAATTTATACTGTAGTAAGATAAAGCAGTTTTTTCTCCTGTTAAAGCAATTCTTAAGTCTTTCTGGAAAACATTTTGTACACTGAAGTTCTTATTTCATAATAAATGTGTGGAGTAACTTCCACACATTATACAAACCCTGAAATGTAATTAAATCACACAGCTTATTAATGGCTTCTGCTTAAGACTCCCTGTGATGTTACCCTGAGATAAACCATTCCCCAGCCACATCTTTGGGACCAGTGCAACTGTCCCTGCAAGAGAAACCATGTGATTGAGCATGGCTGAAACAGATTTCTAGTGTGTTACTGCAGAGCTGTTATGTCTGATAGTTACTTGATGCTTACCTGTAGTCTACTATTAATAACAAAGAGGAAAAACTGCTGATAAAATCAGTGGATTAGTAACATGCCAGAGCAGTGGAATGGAGAGGCATGGACTGAGGAACATCCCAAACTCATGTGAACTAGAATAGTTTAGCACACCCAGCTGTGAGGCTGTCTATTTGTGCAGGAACAAAACCATCTTCTGGCAAACCAGCTTTATCTGCAGGTAGAGGTTCATCCAGCTAAGCACCTTCCTTAGGAAGAATCAGAGCTTTCTGTAGCCAGCTAAGGGAGCCTTAGCGAGTGGTGAGTCTGTGTCTCTTGATGTGTTCAGGCTAAGCCTGGGCACTGCGATGGAAGTCTTGATTTAGTCAAACCTGTACATCTAAAAATCCTAAGTGGATCAGTTGCCAGGGATTCTGCACAGAAACAATGCTGGTATAGCACCAGGAACCTCACAAGCTGTGGATTTGGGGTAGAAGGAGTGGTGCCTTGTTTGGTTTTCTTTTTGTCACGCTCCCAGAAGAGAGCAGAGAGCCCAAGCACAGTGGGAAGCATGCACAGAGCGTTCTGACAAGATCCTTGTGTTCTGTACATGGCACCAGCTAACACATTCCTCCTGTCAGACCACTGCCACAGCAGGTCCAGATGTCAGTAACTCCAGCTGATACCACTGAAGAACGATGATTTATGGCCACTGGAGATTTGTCTGCTTTGTTCAGGGAGCACAAGAAAAGGACTTGGAGGTTCTGCTTGGGGTGGTCAGCTATCTAGGTCAGAAGAAGTAAAAGTTGCTGTTTTCAAAAACTGGCCTTCTTTCCAGCTATCTTGTGATTTGTCTTCTCTGTCAGAGAATATGGGCTGCTTTGTTTTTTTCCAGGATGCTGAACAAACCCCAACTCAAGCTGCTGGCTTGAAGTGTCTTTAAGAAAAGGTGGTTTGAATTAACCACCCTAAAATATAGAACACCGTATCCCTGAGGACACTTCACAGTGTGTGACTGTTAGTTTTAATGACTGTTTAGTCATTAAAAGGAGGGCTATACCCAAAGTGAATTAATTCTTACTTTAGGCCCTGAAAATATCATCTCTACACCTATCTGTAGTCGCAGGAATGCCAGGCATACAGTGGAGTTTAAGGTGCATGAAAGCAGGAGGACTAAATGGCAATAACAAGCCTTCGGTATCCAGGTAGTATTTTCTTATCAGCAGATCTCAAAGTGCTTTCCAAAGCCTGGTAAGAACAAGGATATGTGGGTTTAGATGAACCCTGAAGTTAATGCCTTATTTTCAGTCACACATTCCAGGTCTCAGTTCAAATATTTTTGTGTTGGGTTTCTTTCAGAAAAGTGAAGAAAGACGCTGGAGCCAGAAATACTGTACAAAACACGCAGGATAATTAGGAACCTCCTGGAAACATGTGAAATTTTATTAAAACTTAAACTCCAGTTCCTTCCCACAGGTGGAGTCCAGCAGTAATGTAGGCAATATGCACAATTAAGCTATTTTTATGCCTCTTCATCTAAAAATGTAAGTGTTAAAACATATGTAAGTAAAGCAAATGGAAAGCTTAGGCTTGCCTGTGTGCCATGCTCATTTGAACTCGCTGCATTAGCCTGGATTGCTGCTGAGCAGTGTGTGCTCCAGCAAAGGTTTTGCAAAGGGAAATGTCTTCACCTACAAACCTGGCTTTTTAAAAAGCTTTATGACTTTGCAGCTCCAGAAGATACTGACTTTCCCTGCCAACCACAAAGGGGAATAAATGACTGGAAGGGCTCAAGTAATTATACAAAGTGCCTGTATCAACTTTTCCATGGGGATCCTGTAGCTACTGGTCTGATGGCTTAATAATGTGCTTCTGAAATGGCTGCTTTCCTCTGCTGTTTCTCTCTGGGGCCAGATTTCCAGCAAGGCTCCTTAGCTGCCCTTGCAGAACTGGCAGGACAATGCTCACTGGGCTCATGCTGCCTGTGAAGAAGCCAACAGTAACTTTTCCATAGGAAAATCTGCAGGTAGGGCAGAGCTGGACTATGCTGCTCCAGCAGCAAACTTTGAGAAAGAGAATGACTCAGAAAGCCCTAGATAAATTCTTTGTTCCCCACTCTTCTCTGCCACTCCAGTCCCTCCGTCCGTGTCCCTCATATCTTTGGAAGCTGGTGTGGCCACGTCATTGGGGAGTGACCACTTTGCACCACCAGAGCAGCAATAAAATGTCATCCTCCCATTAGGAGACCACCAGCACTTGTCCTTGTGGCCTGCATTAGCTGGATCACTCAGATGCATGAGCCACCTGCTAATACCAGGCTGTCTTGTCCATTTTTTACCTGGATCTGGTGTATGGTTAGAGCCCAATGAAGAGTGGCCTTTCCTTCTTTTTTCCTCATAGGTCCATTAAGTCAGAAGCTGTGTATAGAAAGATGTGGTCAGTTTTACTTTGCATGAGCTGCTTGGCAAAACATGAGGGTCAGACTACTTTGGGTGATCAGACGTTCTTCCTGGGGAAATGTCAATTTCTGGTCCTCGTAAAGGCAAGCTGGAAGTTGTACTAGGATGGAAATGAGCAATTCAGCAGTTGCATTGGGAAACAACCATTGATGCAGTTGATCTCAGACCTTTTAAAGTACTGTGAGAAGCACTGGAGCATGGTCTTTTCCACTGTTATGGAAAGAAAATCCCATAATGGAATGGAATGGAACACTTACAGGTCAGAATGATGCTGCAATAATGTTGTTTTTTCCTCTATATTCCATAACCACTGTGATTTCAGCCTAAGAGTCCATACACTGGGAGGATGCTATCGACTTGAGAATGGACATATTATATAACATCTATTATACATTCAGTGTGTTTATAGAAATGCATATCTCTTATGTAACTGTGTCACTAGGAAAACAGTGAGGTTGGACAAGTTGGTTTCTCCTGTCATTGCTGCTCTGCTTCGCTTGTTAATTGTTAAGCGCTGTCCCAAGACACTACAGGTTGTACTGCTGATGTGTGCCCACGTGAATCTCTTCTTTTCAGCCGCTCCATTCACTTTGGGTTTTGCTGGGTCTTTTCTCAACTATTGTTTCTTTTTTTAAATGCAATATTTGGCAGAAAGCCTTTGGTGTTGCTTTCACAAACACAGGAGTACTCTGGTTAGTAAATACTGTGGACTGACAGTTGACTAGCACAGTGTTCACTTGCTGTGCTTTTCAACTTCAAATAACATCCAGGGCAGCCTCCTCAAGTGATGTAAAAGACCTGGTAAAGAAATGCCAACTGTCAGCTTGATTTTTGGTCTGCTCTGCTCTGACATAAACCTTTCTGACAGCTCAGACCAGTGTCCTTCATATTCTAAATTAATCCAAAATTTCTCATGGTAATGAAAGGGAAAGAAATTACTTTAGAGTGCATGTTTCTTGCTCTGAACATCCTTGACTAACCCTGCAGACACCAGAGAATTACCACCTACTCAGACATGCCTGTCTGCTCTTGATGAAACTCTTGAGCTTATTTGCATGACAATGGTTTTGCCATACAAGATCTCTGTATCCAAGTCTCCGTGTTGTCTGTACAAAACAGGAAAAAAAAATTTATATTTCAGGGAGCTCTAATTTTTCTAGATTGAGAGCAAAGGAACAGTGCCAAGAGGTTGAATCAGCTCAGCAGACAATTGTGTTGCAAGGACTCTTCTGCCCAACTTTCCACAGCAGTATCTTGAACAGTAGAGTAGCGCAAAGCTTCTGGTTTACTTTTCACTTATTCAAGGAAGGATGTGATCTTTTGAGTGGGTTTCTCTTTGTAAGGTTAGAAGGAATAATGTGCCATCCTTTCTTTCCCAACTGTACGGCAAGCTGAGGTCCAGCAGAAGCACCCTCAGAGGTGGGCTGGAGGGGCAGAGGGACTGATGTAAATCATCTTCTCTATCTCTGTCTTTGTAGATGAGATTATCTCACAGTGGAGGAAGGAAGGTGATGGATGAGTTCCCAGGGTGGAACATCAGTCTCCAGCTTTTGCTTTTCTCACATCTCACTTGACCTCTTTGGGAAGTTCTCTTTTCTGTGCCATGCCTTGTCTGGGCTGTTCTTACATAGCCATCTCAATTATCTGGCTTTGCGTCCCTTCCTTCTTTGTCACTTTTATCTCAGCAGGTAGCTCAAACTTGCTTTCCCAGACAAGGAACCGAGTCAAACATCCAGGTCAACTGAATTAAAAGAATAGGGATGTCATTGCATCTAAAAATAATTTCAGTGCCTGGTAGGTGACATATTTGACCCTGGACTTAGTCAGCAGCCTGGATTTATTTCCAATTAGAGTATGACTCTAGATAGAAGAAGAGGTGTTGCTCCAGGAAAGAATTCAGTTCAAACCTGAAGAAATCCTGTCCCCCAAAGATGAAATTTCTAGTCTTGGGGTAGAGGAGAGAGAGTATAGTACAGTTCTCACCTTATATTGACTCACTAAACTTTGGGTTCTGTTATTCTTGACAGTGGCCAATGTTGATTGTCTGTGAGTTTCCAGTGTTCTTTCAGTCTTTAAAAATAGACATTTCACTCAGGAGGCTTTCTTCAAGAAATAAGAAACTCCCTCTTCTTCTCCCTTTGGAAAGACCTCAGAGTACCCACAAAGCTTTCAGCCCTCATATTTCAATCACAGATAAGTCTCCCACTGCCCCAAAGGCTCCAAGACATTCTCCTCACATTAAGGACATAAATGAATTTGGCAACTCTTTAGGAAACATATCATGGATTTGGGCAAATCATATTCTCACTGTCAGTTTGGGTAGCAGCACCATCCAAGTGGTGTGAGAGTTTTGGGGGAGTTTTTTTCCAAGCTTTATACTGGATTACGTTATCTATTAAAAGCAGCTATTTTTATAGTGAACTGCTGCAATGACCTGTATTTCACAGCTTGCACGTATACACTGAAAAAACCCATTATATTGCACTCAAAAGGTGTTTCAGTGAAAGCTCCATGAAATTCTGTGCAAAATCTCATTACCTTCTTGCTTGGGTTTTCATTTTGTTTCAGTCTGGGGAGGTGTTTATTTCTTGGTAGCTCCAGGTGCCAACTTTGGTGTTTGCAATAGAGATGTGACTTCTGTCAGAGCATCACGCACCTACTAATAGCTGACTAAAGCCACTCCATAGATAATGTGAAGAACGGAGGAGGAAAAGAATGGAATTATTCTCTGAGTCACTGGTGAACCAAGGACAGAAGACAAACACCCTTAGTTTCCAGTGCTCTGCCCCTGCCACTAGAAAAAATTAATTTCTCTTGTGACCTGTATGAGATCTTCAGGAGAAGCTTTGCATTCTCTTTGTTTGAGCAATTAAAGTAAAACAGGAGCTGTTAAACTGATATCCAGCTGGAATATTTAATTTATTTAGTAGTCATTAGAAGTGACTTAGAGATGCCCTTATCTGTGACTTGAAATAAGCAGAGGAAAATAGATTGTGTACCTTTCCTTGTGACTTAGAGAGATGAGGGGATGAGGGGTTTTTATTCTCAAGGAGTGAAGGGGAAGGATTCTGTCTTTTTTTTTTTTTTTCCTTACAAACTCTAGAAGAACCCAGACTCTCGAGCAGTAGCCTTGTCTTTCTCCTTTTTTTTTTTTTTTTTCTCCAGGAAATCTCTCTTGGAGAGCACAGGAAGCAGAAAAAGCCAGCTTTAAACCGGTTGTAGTTAGAAGGCTTGTAGTGTTCAATCTGTAACCAAAGCAAGCCCAGCTTTGCTGGATGTTAATTTACTGATGAGAGTTTCCAACTAAAGTTTGTTTTCCATTTTAATCAATGAAGTTCCATTTTCTTGATGGTTTTTATGTCACAAATTCTTGCGTTGCTCAAACAGTCCTTCAGGAAACTCATAGCAGGCAAGAACTCATTTCAAATGTAAAAATACCGAGAAAGAGGAGAGTGAGGGGAACTATAAATAACCACTGAGATGTCAGAGTCTCAGTCATTTTTTCCTCTGCAAGTCAGCTTTAGCAGTTAAGGTCAAGATAACATTTCCATGTCAATGGTCAGTTACATCAAAATTCTAAAACAGGAAAATTGAATGGAATTTTCAATTTTTTTTCTTGTATTGTGCCCAGATTTGACCAATTTATAGCCTCTTTGGTCCGTCAGCTCTGAGTTCCAATGTTATTTTGGTTAAGCTTCTTGCCAGAGCGGCAAGCTTGGATTGGAACATTGGGTTTATTAAAGGCTATGAAATTAAATTCCTCACCAAAAGAAAAGAAAAAAAGCCCACTTCTTGCTGATAGTCACTTCTCTGTTTCCTTTGATGCGGTTCAGTTTGACTTGAATTTTAGCCTAACAATTTGCTACACAATTTTGTTTTGTTTTCACGAAATTCTAATCAGCTTAAACTGCAAGCGGTTTGAAATGCCTCTCTAACAGCTTCCTTGGTATCGCTAATTAAGCTTGAAATCTCTGTGTTGTCCGGAATTGTATCTAAACAAGGAGGAGAGTGTATCTGCTCAGTGTTTGCCACATCTCCCAGCTGCATGTAATTCTGCTGCCTGTGCAGAAAGTAATCACAACAGGACAGAACCTTTATTTAGGCAAAACTCCCAGGGCGGCATGCAAGGTCAGGCACATCATGTTTTGAGGAACTTGCTGGTGAGAACACGTAAGGCAAGCAGAGCTACATCAACAGCACAAAGGCTGGGAGTGCTTGGGAATAAGGAACAGCTTTGCTTTATCCCCCACAGCACTTTGTTCCACAGAGCCCTGAGTTATGTGTGGTCTGTAGGTGCTCTCACCTCATCTGTGGGTGTTAATAATAGATAAAAGCACAGGCTATCAAAACCTGCCATGTATTCCCCCCATCCCTCAGGAGCAAAGCTAATAGAATATCATAGTTTTTAGAGCTACCAAGGTTCACTTCAGTGGAAAAAGAGTCCTAACAAATCCTCAAGCACATCTTTCTGTGTTGGGCAAAGCCATGGGCTGGTTTCTCCCTAGGTAAGGACCCCAATGTGTGAAGCAATGCTGATCTGCTGAGGCATGGCTGCTGTTGTGTGACACAGCCCAGGGATTTCCGCGGTAGTTCTGTGCCAGTTTGCCTCAGCTGCAGGAGCCCTGAACAAACTGTTTACCTCTGACATTCTGAGAGGGATTTTGAGGGATTTCCTTCAAGTTAGAAATCTTCGAAAATCAGCATCTTGCGCCAGGCATTGTATTATGCAATGTCTTGGAGTGAAGGTCTGGTTGTGCACTTAGGATTTCCTTGGACTGAAGGAATCATAGATGGAAACTGTCTTATCAGATCATTCCTCCCTGCCAAGGCAGGCTCATCTCCTGTGCTCTGCTGGTGCTGCTGTGCTTTACAGATGTTTTTCTCTCCAGTGCTCCAAAAACCTGTCCCAGCCTCCTGGTTGGATATTTTCTAGACCAGTTGCAGTCCTGGTGTGGAGTGACTGATTTCACGTGGTTCATACCTGGTGTGTGGTGTGGTGGCAGTGCTAACAGCAAGAGTGAACTCTGCTCACCAAAATGCACATTGTGCTGCTTCAGTTCTTTCCTGGTGGCAATAGACAAGATGTGAGGAGGTTAGGAAATGCAACTTCACTAGAAAATTACTGAAGGGACTGGAGCTGATTACTAAGATATTTAACAATGTTCTTTTACATAGCAATTGCTAAGGATGCTTTCAATTGTTTGGCTTACTGTGGTATTCCATGCACCTATAATTATTGTTGCTGAAAAAATTTCATATGCATAGACTTTTTTATTCTCTGTGCTATTTTAAAGTCAACTGTAAGTTAGAAGCATTTCCCCAGTATTAAACTACTTCACTCTTGCAAATGGCTGTAGCCACATTGGAGTATTTTGAATAACAGCTCAGGTGCTGTTCTCTGGTGGTGCAGCACCCAAAGTTGATTTTTGAGACATGTGCAAGTCATTACAGATAAAAGGAATTTAATGTTTTCTGTTAATAATATCTTGTTTCCATTAAGTAACCATTTAGGCACACAGAGTACTTCACAAGTATTTATCAAATCTTACATTATCCAGTTTCTCACTGGGATATGTAACTTCTACAGCCATTTTATTTGCAGGCTGGAGATGCCTGTAAATGTGCCTGCCACGCACAGAGCGTGGGAATGCTTTGCCTATGGCAGCTACTTGGTTTAAAAGCCAGAAGTCCAGGCATTTTATCTTGCAGCCTTTTTCAACCAGTTTAGAGGACAATTCCCTCATTTCTTACTTTCATAGGCTCTGCTGTTTTAAAGGGACAAAGATCTCTGTTGTCAGAGCAAAGAATGTACAGAAGATGAGTAGTTTTGAGTGCCAGAAATTAGTTAAGTAATTTCCAACATGGGGCTTCTTGTGGATTTTAGCTGGAAGGACTCAATGTGGCTGTGGTCAGACATGGAGCATAATGCAGAGCAGATTTTTAACTCTGACATTCCTTCATCCATTCCTTCATCACTCTCAGCTTGATGGTGCTAGAAAGGGATACAGGCCTTATCTAAACTGGCACTGAGCATCAGAGTAGTCACCCAGTCCCTGCCTCTGCTGCTCCAAACATTAATTACATTCAGCATTAAGCATGTAATTCTTTCTGCAGGTAGTATGGCCAGCTTGTGCGCCTGCCAGGTCCAGCAGCCTTCTCTAAGTTTCCTCTGCAGCCTCTGGTGTGCTCAGACACCAGCAAAGCCATCCCTCAGCCTTCACTTGATAAGAAAAATGGAGCTCCTTCCTCCTCCCACTGTAGAGCATATTTTGACATCTGCTTATCATTTGAGAAGCATTTCTCAAGCACTGTTCCATTTTCATCATGGCCTTTCTGCTGTTGCACATTTGTGGGCTCAGTTGCATGCCATTGTTATCTTTGCTACTAGCAGAAGCCATGAAATACATCTAGCCTTTCTCTAATAGTTATAGGGCAAGTGGAAGGGACTCCTCCATCCTGTATGCTGAGAGGACTTTCTGCCAGATTCACCTCCAGCTGCTCTGAGTCCAAAACTACAAAGCTGAATTCAGTTTTCCTGACAAGAAAAGCAAATTCCAGCAGAGGAGAAGCATGCCAGCCGCGGTATTGCTACTGTGCTGGAAAAGCCACTAACAACTGAGATAAATGGAAGAATTATTTGAAAGGCACTGAATACAGTAACCTCAGAGCCTGAGTCTGCTCTGTGCAAGGGGCAGCTGTAAGCATAGCTCAGCCCCATTCCCAGCATGCTGGTAATGTTGCAGGGTTGCCCATGTAGTTTAGTCCCATATCTTCCTTTCCATCTCCCAGCAAATCAAGCTGTACCATCTAAAGAACAGCCTCACTGCTCACCACTGTGTCTGAAATAGGCTGTCAGGGTCAGTCAGATCTTTTGCCCCAGCGCATTGATGCAGCTGTGGCAGCATGGTCTGAAGGTCACCAGCCAAGGTGCTTCTGCAGTACTCTCCCCTGCTGAAAGTACCCCCCGAGAAACTAGAAGGGAAGTGTCACTCTCTGCTAATAATGTGTCCAGCTGGTCAGGTGGAGTGAGAAGGATTAACTCATGCCCAAGTTGTCTCCTCAGACATGCAGGAAGGAGTTTCATGCTGGCTATTAGTGACTTAAATGTTATGTTTGCCAAGATTTAACCCAACTGTGGAGATAGCAGCTGGGGAGCCTTGGTTTTCCTTTTCTAGAAATAATGCCAAAAAAATGTTTGAAAGTGTTGAAATTACATCTTGACACTTAACCCCTCCACCACTGTCTGCTTTATATTTAATTTATAATACAACTATATGTTTTCAGACCCAAACCCTAAATGAAACCGTTTGCAATTATTTTGAAGTGCAGTTTTTCAATTGACCTGATCTAATTTGAGGTTTATAAATTCACCAGGCTTCTTGAGATTAAAGTGTTCTGTCTTCACTTAAGTATGGAAACATTTTCAAGCCTCAGAAAATATCCCACAGAGGGGAAAATGTCTGCTGCTCTGCTCTCCTCGCTGTCTGAGGAAATGAAGGACGGAGTCACAAGATTTAAAGCAAGTCACTTACCACACTTTACTGAGTTACAGTTCAACTATAGCATTTGACCATGTGCCTGTTTTTAGCACAACAGTCACATTTCTTTCATGCAGCTCAAAACCATCTCCTCTGCTCAGTCACTTCGAAAAATGTGTTTCTTCTGCAGTGCTTACAGAAAGTGAGTTTGTGTCCCTGTGCATGAGTTGCCAATGTAATTTATTCCAGCAACTTCCCTCCCCTCTCCCAGCAAAATAAGCAATACCATGCTCCTGTCCCTGTGCATGAGCTCTCCTCAGTCTGCTGTTCAGAGTGCAGGAGACATTATTTATGTTCATTAGAGCTTGGGATGAATTGCCAATGCAGAAGAAGCAATGACTAATCTGTGTGGCTTTTCTTCTGCACTCATTGCTGGGTCATTGTGGGAGAGTCCTTGTGCTGGCATGATGTTGTGAGTTACTGCTGTCCGCCAGGTTTGGTTAGGAGGGGTTGTACTCTGCAGCATTCGGGCAGTGGGATGAGCTGCAGCCCATGGGCTGTCACTGCACCTCTGGTGCCCAAAGTCTCTGCCACCTTGCCATCTGGGATGTGAAGTTTTCAGGAGGAGACTCCAACACTCCCCAGCTCCAGCCTTCCTTGGCTCTTGCAATGCAGAAGTCTTTCCCTGCAGTCAGAATTTTTACTTTGTGTCCCATGTTTAAACCTAAAATCTGCAGAGCAACCCCCTTTGGTTTTCTGTGGTTTCTGAAGAGGTAAGTATTGCTGTAGGGAGGTCAACTCCAACCACCACTTGCTAGATGCTTGCTCCCAAGCAGCTTGTTCCCACTTTGCCACTGATTGTGTTATACATGTTTAAGTCTCTTAATTTTAACTTGCAAGATGATTATGATGTCCTGGTCATTATAGTTCTTTCTTTGTGTTTTAGTGTATCTTTGCTTGGAGTTATTTTTCTTTTTGGTATTTAGGGTGCATTGTTCTTCCCATGTGAGATTGTTTTTCTTTGCCACGGATGTTCTGCTCTCAAGAGACATGGACCCAGACTCAGCCTTAAACATTGTGCCAGCCTTCCATTTGGAAATGGATGGCTTCTTCCCTATGCTTTTCAAACCCCAAAAAATTTGGTTGGATTTGGAGACACAGGGGCACTCCCCACCTCTTGGCCAAAAATATGGGAAAAGAATGGTAAACTTTACCCTCAGCCCACACTAGATTTGTGGTCTATATTCTTATGACATGAATGTGACCACAACCCTAGGACTGATGTTTCCTAGCTGTTTCTCATCTTTCTTCTTCATGCCTTGCCTTAGCTCTCAGTGTAGCTCATCAGATGCATTCAGCTCTACCTGTTGATTACAGAGCAGGCTTGCAACAACAGCTGGAGAGAAAAGAAGGAAAATAGACTTGTTAGGAATTTTTCTTCATCTTGTTTCACTTTTTGGAAGTCTGAAAGCTCCAGGAGGAGCTAGGAGAGTTTGACTGTGAAAGAGAGCAAAATCAAGAAGCCAAACTTATAATCCTACAGGGATGCTGTTCCCATAATGTGCAGAAATACCTTTGTGCAGGTTGTTAGTTGCTGGGGCAGCACTTAGGCATGTGGGATAACCTGATTAGAGAATCAAAGAAAACCTGGTAGCTTCACAGGCCAAATCCTGCCTTACAGCAACCTGATGTCAAATGGGTGTGAATCAAGCAAGCTTTCCCTTTGGCATCATCTGGTAACACCTTGAAGGGAAGTGTCTGAGCCAGCCAGGGTTCTAGCAAGGAGAGAGGCTTAAGGAAATACACTCCCAGACAGGGAGTGAGCTGGAGTCTGAAACTAATGACTTTGTTTTTCCTTACTGGTACAGACTTGGAAGGATGAAAAGAATAAATTTCTCAGGTCTGATTTTCAGGCTGTATAGAAGGCTTAATCAGGAGTTGGTTAATTTATAATGCTTGTATTATTTAGCTGTGAGTATGTCAAACTGTGGCCAAGCTGAGATTTGGGAGCAGAAGATGTGTGTTTTCAGAAGGTGTGATCCAGCAGGGTGATTGCCTGCTGTCCTGGTCACTGCAAAGTTTCCACCAAAATCAGTGTTAACACGGGGTGTCAGACAGGATGGTTGTACTGATCCCTTGTACCTGCTCTGGTCACTGTCCTGGGTGGGCTGCAGTAGCAGACATGGGGAACTGCTGAACAGATCAGTCCCCAGTGTGGAAGTAAGCCACAGAATTCCTGGTCATGTTGTGGGGGATCAGTATTTATCAGAATTCAAAAATCAGTCAGGAGGGTTTATGGGAGAAGCATCCAGTTGAGGTGAAGTATGGGGAAGCCAAGCTCTGACTCAGGAAGTGCCTAAACCAGTAATCAATGGAGACTGGAAGCAAATCCCAAGGAATTTCTGCTTTGCTTACCCTGTTCTTATACTTTGGCCTCTGTTGTTGGCAACTGTTGGAAGTGAGGCAAGCAGTGACTTGGTGAGGCAAATGCTCCATACCTGCTTGTGTTCAGAAAATGTCATGGCAAACGCTTCACAAATGGCACAATCTTTCATCAGTATCTGCAGGTACCCTGCCTTTCCTCCTTGGCAGAAAAACGCAGAGAACCGCATGGATGCGGACTGAGATGATGTGATCTGCTTATGCAAAGCAGAATGGTAAATCTGCCAGGTTATTTCTCCATGGAGAAAATTATTGACCTTGCTTTTTCTGGCATACCAGCCACCGTTATAATGATGATGATGGTGACAGCAACCAGACAGAAAGGCCAGCAGTCATTCTTTCCTGCCCATTATTACAAGGTATAAAGCAAAATCCAGCCTGTATTCAATGCTAGTCTGGCTGTGCTCTCCTTACAAATGCATGAGGCAGTTCTCATACGGGTTGAAATTCAGGACTTTTCATACCGACCTTTCCAAAAACAATTCTTCTGATCCTCTCATAGGAACCCGTGTATTTCTATGTTTGTACCTTACCCATGACGTGCAGCCCAGAGATAATGTTTGAGAGCAAATACGAGAGTGTAGAACCTTCTGAGTTCCTGGGTGATTCATCTCCTTACAATACATTTCGGTTGCACATGTAAGGAGTGGATGTTGCCCCTGAGAATACTGGCTCAAAGAAGCAATAACAATGCAGTCAGTCAAAGCACTGCTTTCTCTGGGAATTTTGTTGCATGAGGAAGCAGAACTTTAGCCTTCCTGTGTTTGTCAACAAGATCTGCCTTTCAGCAGCTTTCTATATTTCTGTCCTGTTGGATTTTTTCCTTTATTTTCCTACCCTCTTATTTCTGTCTATCTAAATAATAATCAATAGTGTAATGATAGATTTTTCTACCTCACTCAAGATGCAAACAGTGATTGATAGCATTATTTGATAACTTCAGGTCCATCAAGCAAGAATAGTAGGTGAAGTTTGCTTTTCTAAAGTCCAGTGAAATTACCTGAATCAGATTTATTGTTTGCATCTATGTGGTTTGCACCATCCATTCATGGCATGTGTCTTTTAAAGTGCTTGTTTTGAAATGGTGAGTTACCCAGTTGGTGTCAGAAGGGCTGGTGTGGCTCACAGACAACCATCTGAAACAAAATTATCTTGGTGTTTCTATAATTAACTGCAAGGGTAAGTGAGGGTTGAAATGAGATGAATCATTCAATAGACCCCACTTGAAAAGTGGGAATTATTTTGGCTCCAGCACTTTAGAAGCAGGCTAGTATGTAAAACCTGTGCAGCAAAGATCATGGCCTCAGAGCTGGCATTTCACAGTCATTATCTCAAACGTTGTGGGTCAGAGATAAATGAAGCATTTAAGTCATCCTGAGCTTCTGTCCTTGCAGATGCTTTCCTTGCAGCCACTGCTTTGTTCTCTGCCCAGACTTAGCAGTATTCTCTGTGGTCAGAGAGGAAGATCAAGATCTTTGTACAAGACAGATAAGGATATTTTTATGGGATCTGCATTGGCAAAGTAATTAGGGGGTGTCTATGTAGCCCCAGGAGTTTGCACTTCAGTTTAGCACTGCCCTCTGTGGAACTTGTCTCTAATGAACTGCTGCATAAGCTCTCTGACTGGGCACTGCAGAGGCAAAAGCCCAGGAGTGTTGGCTGCACAACTCCTTCATGTGCTCCTGGCTACAGAAGCTGCTGTGTCTCAGATAACCCACCTGATGAGCCATCTCTGATCACTTGTCAGAGCTGCTGAGAGAAGCTCTGGTTTGTGTTCTCACACTGTTCTAAAGGCTTGACCCAGGCCCTGTTCTCCCTGTGCATGTTATCATGCTCATTGATAACTGTTGACTGTACTGCACTTTATCTAGAAGAAATGAAAAGAAGGTACCTAAAGCTTCCAAGCAGACCAGCAGCAGCCTCCAGCCCAGCTGACCTTTGTAAGTGTCCTGCTGAGATGGTGCTCACATGTGTTGTGTATGTTTTCTTTGCAGAATACACTGGAGCAGTGCAGTGTCTGTGCAAAGCCCATCATGGAAAGGATCCTCCGAGCCACTGGGAAGGCCTACCACCCCCACTGCTTCACCTGTGTGATGTGCCACCGCAGCCTGGATGGCATCCCCTTCACTGTGGATGCTGGTGGCAACATCCACTGCATTGAGGATTTCCATAAGTAAGGCCTAAGCTGCTGTCACTGCTTTGCCTGTTGTATTGGTCTTTTGCCCCTAAAATCTCTCCTTTTTCACACTGAGCTTTCAGGAAGTTCTGAACCCTATGCTGCTTCCTCCCAAGGCTCTTAAATAGTAGGGAGAGCATTGCTCCAAGCAGCCATGGCATACAAGGTTAATTGCTTAGGGTACGATTCTGCTGAGTTGAGGGATAACCTCTGTGTCCCTCTGTTTTAAGTGCTCTGCCTTCCTCTTGCCTTTTCACCATGCATGGGCCTGTTTCTCTTCACTGCCTCTACCTGCACTTTCACAGCACCACCTCCCTGCCTCTTCCACTGAGCAATTAAGAGAGGTCCTGTCCTCCTGCACTCTGCAGGTGTTTGCTTACCTGCTAGAGGGATCTCAGTGGCCACAGGCTGCTCACAGCTCCTTTTGTTTCTAGTTGCTAATTAGCTTTTTTAAGCTACTAAAAATACAGCCCTGGTAATAATTTATAGTGAAACTGCTATTTAAAGTAAGTTGAAAGGTATAGCTGCAAGTAATTTCTGTCACTGACATACTACCACCCCCATCATCACAAGTAATCTAGGGAAAGACAGGTAGATATAATCAGAGCACAAATGTTTGCCCTGTATGGAAAAGACAGATACATTACACCCCTCAATTAAAAGATGAAATCAATACTGACAAATGTGAGTTTATATCTCAACCATTTACCTCTTAATTTCTAAGCAGGTGGACTTAATTAGAGCCTCATGACATCAGTGTGTGGGTCTGAAAGCTCAAAGAAGCTGACTGACTTGACAGAAAGGGAAGCAGCCACAATTAACTGGCATGTTAGAATCCAACAGGAGGATGTTCCCTGTAGCTCAGCTAGGCTGGGTTAATTGGCAGCTGCTGTGTTGCTTTGCCTTTCTGTGCTGCCAGTTGTGTGTAAGGTAAAATGTGGTCCTGAGCACAGGCCCAACAGGAGTTTCATGCACCACCTGAAGGACTTCCCTCACACCCCCTCAGCAATTTGGAGAGTGCCCCTTCCCAAAGCCCCACAGGCCAAGGGCTCACATGGTGTCAGGAGAAGGAGAGCTGATGTCCCACATTGAAGCCTTTTGGCAGTGACTGCATACACACCTCGGGGCTCTGAGAGTAGAAAGTGGGAGGCTGTCAGTGCAAGGAAGGACATAAAAATTGTTGAGTGAAGGATTGAGGGGAAGGTGATGGGAATAGCACAAGACCCAATGTGACACTCAGAATGTCTTTGGCCAGCCACACATTTTGCAGTACTTTGACCAACCCAGTTTTAGTTGATTAGGGATGACATGTCCTCCTGATCTGGAGGTTGAGTGTTCTACACCTACATCCTCTTGATAACAAAACTGTAGCTAATGCTCACACTGTTACTCAGCTACTCCCTGAGCTCAGGCCCCACGGTAACAGATCTACATCCCCTGAAATCTGCAGGAATGATCTCAGGATCCTGGGAGATAATATTTTTCTCATAATGAATTACTCACAGTAGCCTGGGCAAAGAAATGTTGAAGTATTTTTTAAGTACCACGTTTGAGCTAAATGGCACAAGGAAGGGCCTGCATGAAGCAGCACATAATTAATTGCCACCACAGCTCCGGTCATATCATGATCCATTTAAGTTATTTTTCAGAGCACTCGTTATAGCCACTGTTTAATTCATTCTTTCATTAGATCACAGCTACACAGGCATCTTTCATCTGCTGCCAGTGAAATTAATATTTTTCTTTATTCCTAGTACAGATAGATTTTATTTTTTTTCTTTTCTAAGATAGTTAATTCTGAGGTGGTTCATGTGACAAGCTGGGTGGCAGAGTCAATCCTTACTAGGCATTTTAGAAGAGAAGGGCCTTTGATCTCCTTGTGTTCTGATGTTTGCCATAAGCTTTGCCCTCTGTCACTCCCAGCCCCTGACCCTGGCTCTCATTACATGGCAGCAGATTCTGTGGGTGTAAATTTCCTTTTTTGCAGACAGAATTTGCAGCCAGGAAACTGGTACCAGTAGGTTTTGAACTAAAATAGAGAACGATTCACCACAGGCTAAATGTTCCCAAGCCTAGGAGCAGAGGTGGCCACTTCTCATGGGACCTGAGGGGAGCAAAACCAGAGGGAATACAGAACATGGGTGAATTATCCAGAAGGGCATATAGTGAGCAATAGAAGGGAAAAAGAAAGGGCTGTGCTTCTCTTGATCCCTGAGCTGACCCTGATGCAAGTCAGTCTCTTCATGCAGTGAGTTATTGTCACTATACAGTTGGAAGTCAGACTGACTGGAAGAGAGAACACTGGGGTCTCTGCACCCAGACCTGTTCCCTTTTAAGCCTGGACAACACCCTGTTGGATAACTGAGTAGGTTTTAGCTAGAAGATGCAGCAAGTCAGAATTGCCCTGATGCTTCTTGTCTGAGAGTGAGCACAGCCAGAAATGTGCTTCTGTGTGCATAAGTGGGTAAGATGGCTTGAAAGTTTAAAGTGGGTGACATAAACCTCAACAAATTAGTCTTAGTGCAAGGCAGTTCTTTTTACCATTTCTTTTCAGACTTTTAAACTATTAGTTCCAATCTCCAAATTTTAATAGTTTGATTTTTATTTTCAAGAGATGCTCTTGAAGCAGATTCTGGTCATCTTTCTAACCATAGGATTTGCATGGATTTTGTTAGAGGCTGAGGGTTCTGGCAGTGCATAGGTGCCACAATTGAGGGTCATTCAACAGGCACTTTAGTTGTTAATTAGGGCAGGCAAAATGCTCTGCTGTCTGTCAGAAGTTCTATAAGTCGTCTCCTTATAAATGTGCTTTAATATCCTACATGCCTGAAATTGCCTTGTAAGACTAAAGTGCTCCTGCCTGTTTTTTTCCAAGGAAGGAGCTGTGCAGAGCTCCAGCCTGTGTTGTGTGTGCACGTGTGTGTGTGTGTGTGTGTGTGTGTGTGTGTGCGCATGCGTTGGTGCAAATTCACACATTTCTAGCTGGCTGGTCCAGTTAACAAAAACTTTTGCTCCAAGTTTGAAGATGACTGTGCCTGTCTGTTGCTCCTCAGGAAATTTGCCCCGAGGTGTTCTGTGTGTAAGGAGCCCATCATGCCAGCCCCGGGACAGGAGGAGACCGTGCGCATTGTTGCCCTGGATCGTGACTTCCATGTGCAGTGCTACCGGTGCGAGGTTGGTATTCCAGGCACAGCAGGGACAGAAAGCAGGTTAAGCATGGCTTAACTTCATCACCACCTGACATTGCCCACACACCAGGCATACCCTGTTGTAACACTGGCTCTACAATCAAATTACTTCATTGACTTCAGCAAGCAAGGAATTTTTCCTCATTTATATTCGTGCAAATGAGAGGAAAATCAGGTCCCTTGTTTATAACAGGTTCATTAGAAGAGCAAAAGAATGTGACTCAGGCAATTAGGTCTTAATACTGGAGAACTTAATAAATTATAGCCTGGACACAAATGTAGCTCATCTTTATGTTCTTAAAATGAAAGCTAATGCATGTTAGGATTTGAGCAAGATTGTACAGGAAACTCAGCATATGGCTCTGGGTTGAAGAATTTTAATGGACATATAAACATGATCATTCTTGTTTTGTGCAGTGGTTTTTATGCTACTTTTCCTGTTCAGTTTCATTACACACTTCATGTAATTTTGATGGTAAGAGTCTGAAGACAGAGAATAAAAATCACCTTAAAGCAATTAGCATGTGGGAACAGCTGTGTTAGGGAACCTTCAAGAATTCTTCAGTGCTAGTGTTACTTGTTGGATAATATATCAGCCAGATGGCAGGGTAAGAAAATGAGACCAAATATATTTCTTATTGCAGTTGCAGGTTTTAATAACCTTAATTGGAAAGAAGGATGGACTAAGGTTTAAAGGTCTAGGCTGAAACTTGAGGCATCTGGTCCAATTCTCAATCTGACCTTGGCTTTCAGGGTACATACCAGTCCATTACTTAGGCCCATTATTTTTTAAGATGCTGGGGCATTCTTACACTAAATTTTGTAGAGCCTAATTCATCATACAGCATGTCCCCATGCTGGTTACTGAGATACCCAGACTTTCACACACATGGATCCATCAGCAGTCCTGGGCCGAGCAATTGCTTGATCACAAAGTGTGGGGTAATTCCCAACTTTCCTAGCAGTTTCCTTAAAGCTTATAGGCTGAGGTCTCTGGAGCAGGTTTGGGGGCCTTGGAGTGGGGTTTCCATGTTCCTGTCTGACATCCTCCTTTTTGCGATAACCTTTTTGGCCAGTTGTAATGCAAACACTGGTGACAGTTCTGGTAGGGGAGACAGGAAGGGACTTTGCTTAGCTGCCACTCCTGGAATGGAGGCTGTAACTTCATGGCATTAACTGTTCCAAAGGAGATTACCTATAGTTAGATATTGGTACTAAACTTTTTCTCAGTGATGCTTCTTTTTTATCCTTTTTTTGAATTAATAAATATGTGCTTTAGTTTGATGTTTCTCCAATGCTAAAAACCTTTGCTTCCTCAGAAATGTGAAGGGAATAATCTCCTTTTATTTTCAATTGGATTAAATTCAGCAGGGAGCTTGGGAACCCATCTTCTCTGCAGCATTGTCTCTTATCAGAAAATGGCTTAATCGTAAAAGACATCACGTACCAAAGCTTCATGCTTTGCACTGACTCAGGCTGGATCCTGTTACAACGTGGAGAGTGAGGAGAGTTTCTTTGACTAATAGATTCTTTGCTTAATATTGTTCTTTCTTATTTACTTTGCTCTTCCTGTTCACTTATTTCCTAGGACTGTGGTGGCCTCCTGTCTGAAGGGGACAATCAGGGCTGTTACCCTCTGGATGGGCACATCCTCTGCAAGACCTGCAACTCTGCTCGGATCCAGGCTCTGACTGCCAAGGCCAGCACTGATCTCTGAGTATCAACTGTGACCCTCCCCAGGATGCCCATTGGGAGATATTGCACAAGCTTTGCATGATTTCTTTCCAGCCTAGGGTCTGAATCTCTGTTATTGAAAAAAAGAAAAAAAAAAAAAAAAAAGAAAAAAAAAAGTAAAACTGGAAGGCCTTGGAACAAGAGGGCAGTTTGAGTGGCCATGTTCAGACTACCCATGACAGGCACCTAATTTAGACACAACTGTCCAGGAGGGCAGTGAGTGAGTCAGAGCATCTGCTCTCTGTGCAGCTGATGGAGTTAAGGGTCACAGCACCTAAGTTATCTGCCTGTATAAGGAGGTCTGAACATGGTCCTTACTATGCTTTGATTCCTGTTTCTTAAGAAGTACATGAAGGTAGAGGGTGAAAGATGGCTGAGGTAGTTATTTCTCCCAAGTTATTTTGAGAACCTGAGCAGCTCTCATTGAAGTCATGGGACTTCAATGTCTGCTGATGACTTTAATAGGATCTGTGTCACCAGCAGAAGTAGCTCCACTGTCCTAGAAGATGTGAGAGCAGAGCCAGCATTAACACAAACAGTGCAACTGCAACTGTTCTGCAGCTGAGTGTAGGTGTGATCTTGTATCCTTGGGACACAGATTGGTCATTTCTTAGGCCCTTACTTGTCTCTATTCCTTCCAGTTCAATAGTGTTTTTCTTTTACTCATGAAAGTCTACTTAGCTATTGCATAAATTTATTCAGTAGTGATGCTTCCAATTCACAATGTATGAGCAATCACAAAAGATGTGAGCTTGCACACACTACATACACCACACACTACACACAACATGCTTTTGATTTACCAGAGGCATAAGCCAGTCATGTCCCTTGAGAAGATATTTAAGGGATGTGGGGCTGAAAACACATTTCTGAAATCCCAGTGGTTAAAAAAAGATTAAAATGACTACATAGAACTGCAGTGCAAAGCGATGCTCAAAAAAATCTTACACCACTCTCTCACAGAGCCCATTCTAGTAGGGCCACTGGCAGTGTTGGTCTCTGGGTAGACATTCAAGCAATAAAGTCTTTTTCCATCTCCTGTTATTGCAGTGGGAGGATTTTCCTTCAACAGTAACAGGGATTGAATCAGGCTTTGGGATGATACACATTTCTCTGATGTTAACACATGTGATTTGTATTTTTCAGTTTAAAAAATCAGGTCTTGTTTCAACAACAGCAAAAAAATCATCATAAATACATGTTCAGTTTTCATCCTAAGAAAGCTAAAGAGGGTATTAAATCCTTCATTATGCCATTCCAGAAAGCAGGCAATTTTTTTCTTCTTCCATTTTCATCCCAGCCACTTTTAACTTGCCTCTGTGAAATCCATGGCAGTAGAGTGCTGGGCCAGCAGCAGCATTTTCATCTTCAGTCCAGAATCACTATATATCCCAAGGTAAATAAAACCTGGGCACAGATAATCCTTTTCTTTCACATGATCATGGGTTTAGGATTTCTTTGGGTTTTTTAGTTTGGTTAATTAAAAACAAATCAAAAAATTAGAAATCCATGGCATTCTGAGCAGCTATAATAGTCTTGTTCATGAAACCCATAATAACTAAGGTGCAAATTACATAGTGAGGGAGTAATTTTCATATCACTGAATTGACATTAATATCTTATTTGCAGATGTAATCAAGGAAAATACCTTTCTTTGCACTTAAATTAAGAAGTAGAACTGAAACAGTCGCAGGCTGATTGACCATAAAAATGACAAAATGTAACTTTTCAAGAGTAACTTTTCAGATCTTTTTTTTCAAGCATCCCACTGAAAAACAGTAAGAATGTGGTGCTTTCCTCTTTGTATCAGGCTTCTGTTACAGAGAATAATTATATCCACTAATGCTGAAAAGTTAGATGAGCTGAACTGATAGGAAACAAAGGAAAAATTGTGATGTGATACTGCAGCTCCTGCATATGGTGCGTTTCTTTTCAGTTTAGCACTAACCTTTCTGGAAGAGCAGTGTGATATTCAGTAGCTTCAGCTGTCTGTGGTAAATTCAAATACAGAAATACCAGTCTGAAACCTCCATTCCTTACATGGTTTATATGTTGGCAAACTTCACCAGTGTCAGGGAAGTTTCCCAAAATTCTCAGCTTGAAATGAATCCTTCTTTGTAGAAGGGTGGCATCATTGAGTAGAAGTCTTCCTTCACCACCATAGGGGCTGTGCTGAAGCAGTTTGACTTTTTATACTGGATTTCTACCCTGGCCTGCTAAAATGTTATTGCCTCAGACATAAACAGATTTTTTGGCATCCTAGCTCCCACCAGGTTCCACCTGGGCTCCTGCTCCCTGAACCGTGGCATGTAAGGTCTTTCTGAGCTCGCTTCTTGACACACAGTCCGCACCACCACCAGTCCAAAAAACCTTGCAAATACTGAGCAAATCTAGTTTGAACTAACCCTACAAAAACAGGGGAGGTCAGTGCTGGGATGCAAGCACAGGTGGTAAATGTGATGCATTTGGGTGCAGAATGAGCCATTCATTAGGCAAAAAACGTAGCTCTGATCTTCCTTACTCTTGTGAGTGTTAAATCAAGTGGTTGATGAGACTCTCAAGCTCCTGTGCCTTCCAGCAGAATGTGGCCTAGACTAAGGGCTGGAACTCAGAGCCTTTGGGCTTTTTTATGGCCGTGCCAGAGGCTGGACTGGAGCAAGTCATATGGCTCCTTGTCTTCTGCCCTCTGCATGAGAGAGCTTCTTTGCAGTTTCCCAGAGACATTATGGGGAATAAACTAGTCACAGACTAGCACAAACTAGTGATTTCTGGAGCTCTATTTTCTCTTTCCAGAAAAGTTTGCTGGTATGTAGGCCTGGGATTCCAGCCCATTGCAATGCACGCGGCCAGCCAGGAGATCCAGCTCTGAATCCTCTCTGTTATGAGAGTGCTGTGGTGAGTTGGGCTGGCATGCAGGGAGGTGAGAGCCAAACTTTTCAAGCATTAAATACTTCATGGATGAAATATGATTGACAAAGATTGAACAGTGTTGATGTTTGAGGTGCTGTGGCTGGTTTCTAGACCTGACACATCTGTGCAAAGGTACTATGATGGGGGTTTTTTCATCCCTAGACACCAAAACCATCTGCCCGTTGGAAGGAGGGAGTGTCTAAAACCCTCTTCTTTATTCTGTGTGGTTTTGTTTTCCAAAATTGCTATAAATATATTTGAAAGATATTGTATCACAGAGGCTCTCATCACCCACATGTATATGGAAATCTCCCTGCTGATGCTTCAGGATTTAATAAGAAATGCTGGTGGGATTTATCTCAATTGCACTGCAATTAAGAACCACTGGGATATGGCTTCATCACAATATTTATCACATACTTATAATATATCATGTTTATCTGTTCCAAAGAAGGAGTCTTTTTGCCAAAGAGACATTGCTTTTTTCATTGGACCTTCCTAGCCATGACAAAAATTCACATCATCTGTGGCTGTGGTAATGTCCAAACTGTTCCTTTCAGAAAGAATTGGAAGATCACCCCAACATTACTGTTCAAGTCTGCAGTTTCTGCTTATGCTGCTTTGTCTTTGTCTAGCATTTGTTGGCAAGTCGGGCCTGATCCCATGATTTCTGTGGCCAGACAGGGCCCAGGATCAGGTTCTAATTTAGCAAAATATTTATGTCCCTGGGGTTTGTTTAAGTGCAGACTTAAAGCCATGGCGTGGTGTGACATAAGCCATTAATACCAGACTGGTTCTTTATCCCCTGATCATACAGGTTTGATCTGGGTAGGATGTGGGCACAGTTAAATTTCTGTCAAATTATCCAGAAGACAGGAAATGGCTCCTGTGTCATCCTTATGCCAACTGCAGGAGAACACCACAGCTGATCAAATGTACCATTTGGATGACAGGAGGTTGAGTTGTCAAAAGATGAGTGCTTTGTGTTGGGTGGTTGTGGCATCTTCCATATGTCACAAGTAGCCCTACAGCCAGATTTACTGTGTCTTTGAGCAATGGCTTTAAAACTCTCTACTTAAACTTTCTCCAGGAGATTGGGTTGCCTTGGTTACAGCCCAATCCTTAAGCACATCCCCAAGGCTAACACTAGTATTTTGTGAATGTGATGGTTTTATTGTCACATATTTTATTAATTGAACATTGCTTTTAAAAACAGAAATCCACACCAATTCTTTAGCCTATCAGATAACACACTTCTAATTTTGGTTTTGGGAGAGGTGTTAATATTTTAATTCTTAGATTTTTATCATGGCTGCAAAACACTTGAGTAATGACTTAATCATAGAGGTGTGGGAGTACCAAAGTGTTTGTCACTCTACATAATAGTGTTCATCCTGATAGCAGGAGTGAGGTTTTAACAAAACACAGGCCTTAAGTTGACTTTCTGCCTATCAGCAAAATGAGCCTGAGAAGAATGAAGAAAAAGTGTCTTTAAAGAAATGGTGGTTGTTAAAGAGAATATGCAACAAGTCTGAAATCTCTTTGGACCTGTTATGGCTGCTGCCTGGCTTAGGTTTGATAAATGCTGGTTCCTTTTGATTTTGGGAAAGTCTGGAAGGCAGGGGATAACAGGACCCTAGAGAAGGTTCTTGGGAGAAATCCCATGTCAAGGATAAATGTTGGATACCTGGTGCTTGAGCTGAGTGGCTCAGAAAGGGTTTGAGTTGCTGGCTGGTGTCTGATGGTGTCTGGTTCCTGCAGTGGGGTCACAGTGGTGATTTGCTGTTTGTTCAGCAGCCTGGGCGGACAACACCTCACACAGGTTCAGTGCTGCAAGCTGGGGCTCCTGGAGAGGGATGCTGAACCGTCCCACTGTGGTGAAATTCCCATGAGAAAACACCAGCAATGGTAACTGAGGGTTTGTTGTGGAAGGAGGGTAGGAACTGCTCCATAACCTAGAGGTTAGTAAAATACAGACCAAGAGAGCTGTGAGAAGACTATTTCCAGTTAGAGCTGGTTGCAATTTTTACACTAAATTATGTGATAGTAGAAGGGCAATTTTTTTAATGAGAAGTTCTCTCTTTTTGCAATGTTACCCACAACATTTTTGGGGGTTGTTTTTGCTGTTATGATTAAAATTATACTGAATTTTTATCTAAATAAATTTCAGAATTGTTAGCAAATATTTTTATTTTTCAAAGACCCATGTCTTCTTTCGCAGTTGTTTGTAGTTCTTGGGTTTCTTCTGCTGGTAAATTAAAGTTTCTGTTACAATTTTGAAAACTTTTTTTGGATAAAAATACTTCTTAAAACCAAGCAAATGTTCTTGGGAAATGGTTCGGTATTGGAAATTAAAAAAAAAGCTTTGAAACTTTTTACAAGATTTTTTTTCCTATTTTTAACTAGTTTTGCTAATTTTGAAGTCACTGTTTCCTTTGTTAGAACAATCCAAGTAATGTGACTCTTAAAATAACAGTGTTACTTCTGTTGGATTCATTTTTCTTATCCATCTTAAAGCCATGGAGTGGCTGGCTATAGGGACTGCCAGTGTCTTTTTCTGTGGCAGCTGCAATTTTCTTATTTGTACTTGGGGTCTTTTTGTCTTTGGTTTTTCCCCTGAAATTACTGAAGAATATAGGCACATTATGGCAACTGCCATGAAAATCAAGAGATACTGATTGAATTTAATCTCCTTTCTGGGCTTGGGAATGGCATTTTTCCTTCAGCATTTCTAGAAATATTACCTGTCTCCCTCAGCATTTCAGATTTGAAGTTGCAACAGTTGGTTGCCCAGCTGGCATTTGGAGCCTGAGAGAGAACAGACTTTAGACATGTGAAATTATAACATTCATCCAGCATCTGAAAATCTAAGAGAAAAAGCACAGCCTCAGTAAGTTTCCTGGTGGACACTGAGGAGCAGCTCTCACTTCAGCCTGGAAATTTTCTGCTGTGGTCTCAAAAAAGCTAAGTTGCACCCTTGCAGAGCAGTCTGGCATACACACACATGTCAGGTGTTTGTGGGGCTGTAACTGAGCAGAAATCCAGGCTGCAGTATTGACTGTTGCTACTTGCAGTGCACTGGGCTTCACTCCTGACTACGTGTCCCTGGTCCCTTTGGCTTCATGTAACATGTGGAAGCACTGGGTTTATCACGGGTAGCAAGAGCATCCAGTTAAAACCTTTTTCTTTTTTTTTTCTTTTTTTTTAAATTTTGCTATTTGTCCAGTATTGTTATCCTACTTAGATGTTTTAGAAAATGAGGAAGGAGACAGAAGCCCCAGTGGTGGCATTACCTTTACATTTCCAGGGGTTAGAGTCCCTCCCCAGCAACATCACACTTGGGGTGCCTCTGCTTTCCTGCCTCTGCCTCCCCTTGTCCACAAGCCTCTCTTACCCACTTTTTCCATGTCCTCAGTGTGCACTCGTCTTTGCAGTAAAGATGGTTTCTTACTTACTTCACCGAGGTATTGTGAGTCTTAGCTAGTAGTTGTAAAAACTTGTTCAGATCTTTAATCAAGTAGTTTCGTGCATCCTTAGTATCAGTGGCCTGCCATATGGATATCAAAGAAAATTGTTATAATTATTGCTTTTGAAATGATTATGAAATTGTGCCTTACTTTTTCAGTCATATTTAACCATGTAATTTAGAACCGCATGATTGCAGGGATTTACCATGAAGAAATATGTTTGAAGGATAGTTTGTTTTTTAAATATTTTTTTCCTCAAAAATGATTTTATTAGCTTTTCCTCTTTTATTTTTTTTCCTCCAGTTATATTCCTTTAATATGTTTGTGTAAAAGGGCAGCCAGAATTTGCATTCATGAGAGACAGAAGATTTTATTTGGTCTTGTATGTAGAGCTTTCATTTTCTTTTATGTTCCTTCAGGAAAATTCCTCTCTCCCCAATTACTCATACTGAGATGTCTTTAAATGCAGGCTGACCAGCAAGGGTTTTTTGTTGCTGTTTAATTTAGTGTGTGGTTTGCTTTGTGGTTGTGGTTTTTATTTTAATTAACCAGATATCGGGTGCTGGGGAAGCATTGCACATTAATGCAGAACCTTAATGCTAATTTTCACAGAAAAGACAAAATTAGAGTCTTTCCCTGTCTCCAGTGCAGTTTTGTTACTGCTCTGTGTACAACACTAATATTAAGCCAGACTGTAAAAGCTAAATACTCAGAGTGACCTACTTCCATTCACCAGCAAGAATCCTTTGTCAGCTGACTCCTGTTTGTTTGTTCATTTTTAAATGTCGGATTACAGAACGAGCATCTACTAAAGATGAAAGAAAACAGTGTTTTCATGTGCAGGAAATTTGGGGTTGCAGCAACAGAACATTTTCTTTGTGAATTTGGATGTCATGGTGTTTTAAGCTCCTGCCTGGAGCCTAAATCAATTTGGCCTCTCATCCAGTTCATCTAACTGGTGCTCCTAAAAGGCTGCAGCCCTGCAAAAGCTCATGCAGCATTTTTGGCTGCCTTCCCTTGTTCCCATTTGGTACATATTTGCACAATTTAACTGAGCTTTTCTTTCTGCTGAAGGTCAGATGCAAGCGATACGAAACACTAAACTTTATAAACAAGCAAAACCATTTCAACCACAGCATTTTGGACTAGAATGGATTTTTAGGTGGCGCACTGTCTGCTGGCCTTTGGAGAGGGGATCCTGAGACTGCATTGGACTGGAACAAGAGGCAAAGCCACAAGCCTTGTTTTTTTTAATAAACTACTTACTGTAATCCAGCTACACAGTTTCAGCCTCACACTTCAGAAGAAGCTTCCAGTAGCTATGCACGTACAGGCACTTTCTCTCTTGCAGAAAGTGAAACTTTCCCAACCAGAGTAAATTTAACCTATTGCATAAGATGCTGGAAGTTGGTTGTTTTTTTATTTTCCTTGGGAGTCTCACTGTAACCTCTGTGTGCAGAGGATGAATAGCTTTTCTTTTTCCCCCTCTTTATTTTTTTTTTTCTGACAAGATTAGATGCTGCATATTGATGAGCTAGCATTTCAAAGGTCCCTGGGGCTTTGGAACATATTAAGAATCTCTGAAGTTTAATATTCACCATGTTTTAAATATTCAGAAGGAAAAATCTGCATAAAATGGCTTTTGATAAATACATTCTAGGGATTCTTTCTTTCTCTCTTACACAAGCATTGTGGGGATTGTGGCCGTGCCAGTTTTGTTCCAAAGTCTTTTTCTTCAGCGTTTCAGGATCATTTTGATCCCATTTGTATGCCCAGTACCAGTCCTGAAGTCTGTTACAGTTTCTACTGGGACTGTGAGGCAGGCAGGTGGATGTGACCAAGAAAAAGACTCAGCCGAGCATTGCATCTCCTGAATACCTGCATCAGGACTCCTCCTGATGACAGCTGGGCACATCCAGCCCTTTTCTGTGCCTGCTTCTTGTGATAGGGTTGGGATCAGCCCAGTGGTCATGCCCAGATGAGACCTTTTTGCAAAGGTGCTCTATACCAGTGGGGTTTTGAGATGGGGAAGGGCAAAATCCTGGGTGCAGGAGCAAAGCAAAGTGTCATTTGATGGGTCTCAGATCTCACAGGGCACTCTCCCCTTCCTTGGAAGTCTCTTTGGTGAGAATCTCAGCAATAAAAAAGTGCCTTTAGGAGAAGTCCTCCCCTGGGCATGCTCTGTTTCTCATGCTCTTGAAAATCTGATTCAAGCTTTAGATGAGGAGGATGAGTTGCTGGCTGCAAAGGAGCAGCTGTTTTGCTGTATTATCAACCCATGTGCCATGGTACATGCCAGGGTGTTGCAGGACAGTGCTTTGGTCCCTCTCACACCCAGCCTTGACTTTGTCACACCAGTCCCTGTCGAATCAGTGCCTGGTGTTTGTTCTCAGGACCGCTCTGGCTCAGGCCAAGGGCACCTTGTGCCTCTATGCAAAAGGTGGTGCTTTCAGGTTTTACCTTACAAATAATGCAGCCCTTGCAAACTCACCTTTCTTCTCTTATGTATTCTTGACAGAAGTAGGATTTTAAATATTTCATAGCATTCTTCTTTCTTCTTCCTTTTTGCCAGATGCCTTAAAAACATTGTCAGATTACGATCTGGGGGGGATCAGGATCAGTTTCCTTTCCTTCTTGAGTGCATGGTGTAGGTTTGCAATGAGGGTTTTGTCCTTTTTTCTTTTTTTTTTTTTTTTTTTTTTTTTGTTAGTCTTACAGAACAGATGCCTTCATTTTATGCAGAGAAAGATTGTCTATGATCAGAGCTAATCCAGGATGGCAGGATTGGACCCCCACAATGAAAGCTAGAAAAGTGATTGCAAAAGTATTCTGTTTCTCCTTATTAATTGCACAGGAAGTTTCCACCAAAGGCTCATGTAGCCCAACTGGCCTATGTAATAAGTAGCAGGGCCTGTAATTACAGTCTGTCTTCTGATCCTATCTGTGCTCTGACTTTCTAGGCACTGCAGTTCTATTTACATCTGCCCCTCTGTCACCATTTTAATTTTTGATTGGTCACTGAGGGAAGGAGAGCACGAGCCATGAGCCCTGAGAGGTGCAGTGAGTATAAACGAGGGAGTCTCCTCCCTCTCAGGTATCCACCTGATTTGGGACGAAGAGCACGAGGAACAGGAGGATTTCACCAGCCATGCAGCAGTGGAAGTGGGCTGCCTGCCAACTGGGTATCTTTCAAGACCTCAGAGTTCTTTATAGGACTGGATATTTGCACCTTTTAGAGGTCTTAAGTAGTGTTCTCTCCTGTGAGATAGTTCATCAGCATTTCTTTGCTCAGAGCTGTTCCTAAAGGATTTGACCTTTTTTCTCTGTAAGATTCAAGGTTTTATGGTTGCAAAGAGATCCTTCCCCATATGGCATGAGGAGGGAGATGGCTGTTGGCATCGAGCAGAAAGCTGTGTTACAAATCCCGGTATCAATGTGCAAAGCAAGAGTAACTTGAGTGGGAGGGGGAAGGCAGTGATTTACACGTGGTTCAGCACCAGGTTCACCAGCTCTGAGCACCAGCCAGCACAGCCTCAAGCTCCCTGGGGTGTCAGTTCTGAGACCTGCAGGAGAATAATGGGCTCCTCATGGGAATGTTTGGTGCTAGTCACTTTGCAGCAATCTCTTGTCTCTTTGGAAACATGCACTAAACTTTGGGTGAAGCTACAGAATGGTGCCCCCCAGACTTTTTCCTCAAGGCAGACTCCCAGTGTTATGTTTGATCAAGAGGAATGAAAGCCATTAGGCAAGTACAACACTCTGCAATAAAACCCATTAACAATCTACTATGGATACTTTTAATATCCATTAAACTGTTAAACAAATTGTCCCTTTTCGACAGCCTGCACTGTTATTTCATTATTTTTACCTGACTTCTGTTTAAAAAATACCCCTCAATTATTTCTTATTTTTTTGTAACTCTGCTTCTAAGAAAGTTGATGCTTTAAAGGAAAAAAAAACTTAGTTTCAAACATGGGTTTTTCAGGCCTCTAAATTAATAATTTCTACACCTGACCCAGTTCCTGCAGCTGCCAAAAAAGAAAAGAGAAAGCTATTTAAATTTCTCATAGAACCATTTATCTCTTAAAATATGCCAAGGCAATTTGAGGTGGGGGTGGAGACTCAGCTATTTATCTCAGCAGCTTGATTTTTCTCTTTATGTTTCTAACTGTCAGGGGGAAAAAACCGGTAGGAAGCTATTCTTGGGCTATTATTGATGTATTGTTTTGCCATTATGCAGGATGTCTGCTTTGCTATATACGGAAGGACATTAATAATAGCCATCTCCCCTGCCCCCACCCTCGGTTCCTCTTTGGGAAGATATGGTTTAACTGGAGCATCTGCTGTGTTCAAATTGCTGCTCCTTCCTCCCCTTCCCCCAGTTCATTCCCAAACTAGTTTTAGGAACCAGGGCTAAAGGAATAAGGATACATTATTTTTGCCATTTTTCTGCCTACTTCTGTAGTTGCTCCAGGCAAATAATTTCCATGCCCTGTACCTGTCTACCCTTTTCCTTCCCATGTATTGCCCCTGCTTTCATTTTAAGTTCATCAATGCAAAGAAAAAAAACCTTTCTTGCTCTCTTTTTCTCACAAAGGCTGGCTGGCAGAACAGGCTCAGCCACAGACCTCTGATTTGTTATTACCCAGCATTTCATATCCACAAACATCAGTTTCATTATTTCCAATTAGTAGGAAAATGTATTCCCGTTCCCATCCCTCCTAGCCCAGGTTTAAAACATTGTTATGAGACTTTAAAGGGTCCGTCTACTTGTTTAAAGGCTTGGATGGTTGTTTTATTTTTGGAAGCAGAGTGTACAGTGAACAGGAATAGTTTGATGTTTAAAAAATAGCCCCAGTTCAGCATTCCCCCGAAGTGCGGGAAGTCCTGTCTCCACAGGGCTGTGCCAGCAGCGTGACAGCCCAGAGAGCAAAGCCAGCTTGAAAAGGAAAAAGAACTGGCCTGCCCCACTTCATCTGTGAGAAGAGAGAGGTGAAAATAATAACGTGGCAAGAAAATAAAGGGCAGAATTGCTCTGATTTTTTATTTTAATGGCTGTTCCTATGTCTCCTGCTGATTTTCTTCCATAGTAGCTTTGCTTATTCAGCATTTTTTATAATCAAGACCATGTGCTTTTTCAAGGTATCATTATTTTTACTTTTCATTTGTTGAGTTGTAGTCTTGCCCTGGTCCCCATAGGATGTGGAGCCACTTTGGCTTGGGCACTGAATGAAAACAGTAGCTCCGTCTAGGAGTGCTTACCTAGAATTTGGAACCAGCAAATGCAATAAGAATATTTTCCAGTCTGATATAGAGAAGTTTTCAGAATAGGAATTCTACACAGCAGGAACGCCTTCACTGGGGGAAATGCTTACATTTCAAAATGAAAGGGAGATGGCCATTCAGTGTAGTTTCTTGTTGCTTTTATAATCTTCTTTGGTGGCATACAAGGAGAAAAATTACACCCTCTGTTCCCTAAACTAAGCCAGAACCCAGCATCTCCTCTGCAAACATTTGCTCCAGCTCCAGCTTTCCACACCGCTGCAGCATGGGAGTGAGGAAGGCCTGCTAAGGGAGCAAGGTCAGCCTCATCCTCTCCACAGCCAGTGCTGCTCCCCATGGTGAGTCTGCGTCCAGCCTAGGGCTTGATCCTGCCTTCCCAGTGAGAGTGTTTGCCAGAATCAGCTGTTTTCTCTTTGCCATTAGCTATGGGATTGTGTGCAATGATGAGGATTTGCAGGGAGGGAGGAGAAGATCCTGTTCCAATTAGGCTGCCTTTGTGCTAATGTTTCATTCAGGGCTGCATGAGATAAGAGCAGTTTGCACTGAAATGCACAGCCGGAGGTTGTAGTTTGAGTTTCAACTGTGTTGAGATGGTATCCATTGAAAATCCAAACTGGAGCTCTTTTTTGCATCTGCCAGTGCTTTACTGACAGCTCTGTGTGGGCTGGAAACCCATTTCAGTTTTGCAAATGGACATTTTGTGCCTTGTCCCTCAAGTCTGATCTAGTTCTTTGCTTTATCCACCTAAAAAGGAATATTTCTAATGTGCCTAAGTAGCTAAGCTCCTGACAAGCATCTCAGCAGAACAACCAGCAAGGTGACAAGTAGGCTATTGAGAGAGCTGCCTTTACAAAAAGTAAGTAAAGTATTCCACTTGCTTCACTGTGTGCCTTTTCAGAGACCTGCTGTGCTCCTTTATGGATGGTAGAGAGATGGGAAGTAGGAGGGTGATGGAGAAGTGAGAGGCTAATGATGAGCATCTGTTCTCCATGGGGATAAGCAAAGCAATGGCATATCCCATTAGTGCAGCTTGTCTTCCTTTGTACACCCTGTTGTCTGGTGGGCAACTGTTCTGTAGCAGAGGTACTTGGGTATATCTCCTCAAACATCTCTTCCTGATCAAAACTCCAGGGTTATTCATATTTGAAGAATTTATTCCCTTAATAATGTCTCTTATAAAATCTACATCATTCATTTTTTATATAATGCTAGAAGAGAGAAAATCTGAAGGTGAACCAAAGTGTTTGGTGCTACTGTATTAAAAAGGCTGGTATGCTCTCATTTTCAATCCCCAAAATAATGTTTTAGCAAAATTTTCCCTGCTGTGATCAGACAGGAAATGCCAGGTGTATTGGAAATGCAGTGAAGGGAAAGATTTGATGTTTTGATGCTCTGAACTGCACCACTGTGACCTGCTCTACTGTCTCTTTGGAAAGGGAGAACTGAGTATTGGTAGAGGTATGGGCAGAGTCAAGTAATGGCTGGACTTTTATAGTCTTGCTAGAAAGGATCTGCCTTGGTGAGACATCAGCTTCCTTGGTGGGCCTATACTTTTCCATGCCACAGCTTGTGTTTTAGACAGTCAGAAAGCCTGGAAAGCAGCCTCCAGTGCCTTCCCTCTAGTTAGTCAGATGAGAGACCCTGAGTACTAATTCTGCATTTATTGAAATCACTTTCCAGAAGGGAACAAACAGCAGAGGTTTGTCGTGTTTCAGAGCCCAGTCTCTCATGCTGGCTTCACCTGTGAGCAGATACAAGGGGGTCTGAACCACACATAGGTCATTCCAGAAGGATTCCTCTTGGCTACATGGAGAACCCCCTAAAGGCTGGGAGAATGATTCAGGCCTTTCAGACTGCAAGGAGGAAGTGCCCCCAGGAATGTATTTGCCTATGTAGCTGCTATGCCTTGGCCTGTCCCTGCCAGTTGCAGACCTGTGGGCTCCGAGGGCTCACCGGGGATGATCTGTACTGGATGTGCTGTAGTTCACAGTGGTTTCAGGTGGTGCTTCAACTTCAGGGTGGTTGTTGGTTTAGCCCATGAGATGGAGAAGGTTCTGTGTTGTTGCCTTTGTTGCAGTGGGGAGGCAGTGTGACTGGCCACTCTCCTCCCTGTCCAGTGTCAGCAGACAGGCTCTCAGTGGTGTGGGCAGCGTCTTCCTTTTAAATGTGAATCACTATCCTAGGGATCTGGGCAGGGGGAGGCACAAGGAAGCACTTTCTGTATGAGGAATGCTTCTGCTGCACACCCTGTGCCCTCGGATCCTAATGAAGTAACATTACTTGAGCTTTTAGGAGTGGTCTCCTGTCTGTCAGAGCTTGGGGGTATCAGAGTTTTACACCTTGCTGAGCAAAAGCACTACCCAAGTCTGTGAGGGGCCTAATCCTGCTGCCATTGGAATTTTCCCGATTCCTGTGACTTGCTGAGTGCACCTCCTGTGAGCTGCTGAGTAGCCTCCCTTGTCACTGAACCCATCAGGCCACTTGTCTCCCTCACTGACTCCTTCCACAGGGCTTTGAGGGCACTCAGGAAATGCAGTCAGCACCTTACAGGATCGATCTGCTAAGCAATAAATGAAGTTTTTTCTCTGGTAACTTGTGTGCATGAATTGAAAAATCATTTATTCCAATTTTGTTCTGAGGACAGATGCAGCATATACACATTTTCTATATTTATAAATATATATAGATATATATATTTTGTTCTCAGCTAGTTACCTCTTCTAAACTGCAATTTTCAGAGCAACCGGCATATATTTTTTATTCAACACGTAAAATGACTTTTTACAGTAAGAGAATGAAAGCTGTTTTAAGCATGTGTTTTCTGTATTTTTATTATGCATTATCCAATTATATTGAGATGTATTTTCCTCTTTGCTCTGCTCTTTCAGTTGTTATCCTTTTTATCAGTTATGCTTTTCAAATGTTTTGTAAGGGAAAATAAATATGCAAAATCACCAGATGCCTTTTTTCTTTGCAGAAAAAGTATCACAAATGCTTTTTTATTACATTTTACCAATCCAATAAACTTCTTATAAATTTCATTTTTGTTTGCTAGCGTGTGAAATTATTTTTTCAAGTTGAATGGTATTTACTTTGCTCAAGCCTCCACCTGCAATTATGCTTCATATCCTTCACCTTTTTCTCTTTTAGGTTCAAAATTTCATTGTGTGGCTCCTGAGCATAGTTCAAGAGTCTGTTTTACTGTTGAGTGAAGTAAGGATACAAAAGTGTCCTGGGAGGCTCACCCCTGTCATACTGACCATGTCTTGATGAATTTTGCACTGTTCCTAAAATTGTGTGCTTTTGCAGTAGAGAGCACTCCATCCCTAACCCATGCAGTAATCTGCAGAGTTGGGTTGTATGGGAAGGTGTCCACAAATGTTCTCAAATTTGTGTTATGATGGTGTGACAGCAGAGCCAGAGACCTTGCTCTGCAGCTGAATGGAGGAACATTATTCAAACTGTTACGGGCACAATAGAAAGAAGTGTGGTTAGCAAAGCCTATCTCTTCTAGAAACTTGTTTCTAGGCTATCATTGCGGTAAACAATCAGGATTGCTCCCATCTGCCTGGGAAATATCACTGGTCCCCACACAGGCTGAGCTCCACCTCTCCATCCAGAGAACCTGGTGCAGCACTGAATGCTCTCCCTGACAGAAATGCTTCATGTGGTGGGGAGTCCAGCGTATGCCGGTAAGCTTTTCCACAGATACATGCTAAATATCTGCACCCTGCTTATAGCCTTTGTTTTTCTCCCCTTTCTGTCTATGAACCTTTTTATGAAAGCCCTTTTCTCTTAGAAATCTCCTGCACAGTGCTGCACAGATCATCTTCAAGATGGGATTAATTTCCATGAACTTTAGCAGCCTGCAAGACAGTTATGTTGTCTAAGGTGGCCCTCCTGTCAGTGGAGAAGCTGCATCTTTTCTTTAGGTAAGCATCTGAGACAGGTTTGTTTCGTGCCTTTAAGGCTTAAATGAGATGAATATTGTCCTCCCTATTAGCAGAAGTGGTTATCATAAAAAGAATTTTTGAGAGTTATAGAAGGATCTCAATCCACACAATACAGCTAAACCCATTCCTTCCATGTAATTCCCAAGAAATCTTTATCTAGTGTGACCTTGAAAACATGGCACATGGAGATCCCACAACCTCCCCTGGCAGTCCTCTCTATGGCAGTGTTGTCTTCACCCTTAAACCGTCTCTCCTGCTGTCCAGACCAAATATTCTTGGCTGTAAATTAAATCCCATCCTTACTTTCCCACCACCAGGGAAAATGAAGGACTTCTTTAGTAGGTTATGTATTGTCAAGAGATGCTTTGTCAGCCATGGAAGGAGGCTCAGGCAGCAGCCTTCCTCCCAGCTCCTCCTCTCCTTCCCCAGGGGACCTTAGGAAGGGCCTCTGTTCTCCCTCAGGAAAGGACAAACTGCAGCTTGTTCCTCCAGGACACGGGAGGCTGACAGGCTTTGTCTTGGCAGTAAAGGGAGTGTGATGGTGTGGGCTTTCAAGTCTATTCAAACTGCTGTATAGTTTTCCAAACTCGATATTATTACTTCCTTTATAGCACAAGGTACTTTTTCCTAAACTTGTTACAATGGAAAAGTTCCAGGGATACGTTGTCCACGCACAAATCAAAATGCATTAGCAGGCCAGGGGCCAGAGGCGAGGGCCAAGGGTGGGGGAGCTATTAATTCCATAGTTTGGCACTGCTTTTTTTGCAATCAAAGGCTACCAGAATCCTTTGAAGACAATGGAAGCTTTGGGAGTGAAGCGTATCTAAAATCCAGGTGCCAATGGGAGCTGTCCCAGGACTAAGGGAGGATGAAGGCAGAGGAGACTGTTTGGCTCTTTGGTGACATTCCTGGTCAAATGAAAAGCAGTTGTACCCCTGTGTTCTCCTGGTGCAGTTGCTGTCTCCAGCTGTGGCTACTGGAGATTTAGCCACCTGGCTTTGAAGAAAGGTGGGTCTGGAATGTTTATCCTGATGTTTATCTAGGCTAACCTCCTGTATTACTTCTGTGTCAAAAAGGGAGTTTTATTTTGCTTTCTAATCAATTTTGACAAGATTTCAGAGGCTTCCTGAGCTTCTTCAGGAGTTTTCAAAGCAGAAAATAAAATTGAAAGGCTGATAAATCTGTCCCCAGTGCTGGTCTTAGCAGACAGTATTGGTGTTCTGGGAAGGGTTTGGAATAACAGTTTGGAAGGGAAAAGCCCAATGCAAGAGAGCAGCAGGGCTCCCTCTGTGAGAGATGGACACTTCCAAAGGGCCATTCCTCCAACAAAGCTTTGGCAGGTTCTTCATGGCAGGGTGAACTGCTTTCTGGAGAGGCCTCTCTCATGCCATTAACTATCAAGAGACTGAAAGATCAGACCAGACCTCTTCCTTTCAGACAACTGAAATGGAGAAGATGAATGGACAAGTGAGTGAGCCCTCTCACTGCTCCATTCCCCCCAAAATACAAGTGGCTGCACCACACAGCACTACCACGGCGGGGAAAAGAGGGAAGGTTTGGGTAGGGCTGTCAGGAGAATTGCTGCTACTGTCAGTGCCACATGCAACAACTTGCCAGGTTCTGCAAAACAAAGTGCCCCCACTCCAATGATGCCAAGGAGTTCATTTCCAGGGAGCTCCTGTGAGGAAGACTGGGAGCTCTTTGCCTCTGGTCTGCCCAACAAGGCAGTCCTGGTAATGGTGAGTCAAAGGGGGTGAAGCTTACTCTTCTAAACTGCTGAGAGTTTTTGGGAACAATGTTTTATGGATACTGAACCCGCTGAAAATACACAAGGTCAGCCCTGGAGCAGAGCAGAGACACAGGAACTGCTTTCCAAGTGTTAACCACCTCCAGTGCGGTGTTACCAGGAGGTAACCACCAGGAGTTACACAGGACACTGTTTTCCATGAGGTAAGGAAAAATAAATAAACCCAAATCATTGCCTAGCAGAATGGTCTGCTTTTTTATCTTACCATATTGTTGGTGTTGGACTGAATCTGCTGTCTTAAAGTATAAATATAAAGACGCTGCTAAATCATCACTATTTCAGCAACTAATTAAGGGGTAATGGTGGTGGTGCAGCCGTATATGAGGCAATAAACGGCTTTGGCGGCTGATTAAACACTGGCACTGAGGCATTTAATTACAGCAAAAGCCAATTACCATGTGCACATTCCGACACCACGGACATTACTCCTGTTCTGTGACGGAACAAGGAGAGGTAATAAACCATGCTATAGAGACATATAGCACAGGACCCTCCAGCTTTGCCAAAACTGCCACCCTTCCTTTCCAGTAGCTCTGGGATGAGGACTTTTGTCTCCATATGGAAGGCTCAACACAAAGTCCCAGAGTAAAAATTCTTTTTAATTTACAGGACTCATTTGGGATCTAGAAACAGAGCCAAATATTGCACATCCCCTCTGCACTAAGGCACATTTGACCATTTGTAGAGCCTTATATTCCCACACTCAGGTAACAGGTGCATTTAAAGCCCCACCTGAGTGTATTTACCATGGGCAAGTCAGTGACACTGAAGGAAAAGGTCATGTGTAATCTTTTTTTCCTTCAGTTATGGCATTGCAGAAAGCATAATCAGTTGCAAAACTCCACATGCCATTCTTCAGTTAATTGATTTAAAAGCTGGAGTCTGATTTTCACAGGCTTTCAGCTCTTGCACCATCCATTTGACTTAACCAGCTCAGCACCTCTTCAAATTAAGCCCTCGCTCTCTTTAACCAGTAGTGAATTATTCCTTTTAAAGGAGTTTCCTAGAGAAATTCTCTCTTAGAAAATCCTTGGCAAGAAACCTTAGCCAGCCTTGGCATGCAAACCTGCCTCACGCTGGCATTAACAAGCCTCTTATTTAAATGTTGATGAGCTCTTTGCTGCCAGTTAGCAACGGGAAATGCAGTCTGTGTGTTAAATGAGAGCTGGGAATGACTTCCAAATACCAAAATGTTTGTTAAACTCGCAGCCCACCTCTTCCCTCCTTGGGAGTGGGAAGCTTCCCAGCAAATTGGCCCCATTTTGCACAGAAACTGCCAGGGAGGATCAGACCACGCATCCCTCTGGTTCTGTGGCCCACGTGGGATCAGTGCCAGGAGCACAGCTTCCCAGGGCACCCTGTGAACCCCTGGTGCGGCCATCTGCCCCAGGGGACCCTTCCCTGACCCCGTTAATTAGATATATTCTCAGGCATTCAAGACAGGCTCCCCCTGTCATGGTGCTCATTTGGGGTTAAGTGATTGCTTTTAACCTCTCTCAATACACAGGGGGCTGGTGGCTGTTCCTGTACTGACAGTTGAAGAATTGCCCCCATCAAAACCTTTCTGGACCCCTTTGGTTCTCTGCTGTGCTTTATAGAAATGCATTCCACAAGCTGATTGTGATATTGTGTTTATTTGATGCATCATTTCAGCTAGATAGGCGCCCCCTAAAATTCAGCCAGAGACCCCGAGAGCAAGTTCTGTTTTCTTGCCATCCCATGGAAACCAAACACCTTGCTGTCTCTAATTGAGGAATATCATTTGTGATGGGGGCTCTTCTGTCCTTCTTGGACTCTTCCCTTTCATGGTGAGTCAAAGGATGAGATTCAAATACTAAATGCCAGGCAAGGGAGTCTCCCTGTATCCTTGTGTTACCTTTGCTGCCTTCTGAAATCAACATGTTCGCCAGCCAGGGAACGTGTAAATTCTTTTGGCTACCACTCACTTTTGGATGGATCCCAGCTGTGCATATATACAATGGTCGGTTTCCTCGGTGTTTGAATGAACCAGAAAGGCTTTGTCTGCTATGGATGGGTGCTTTCAATCCCATTTATGGTACATTATATCAGCCTGAAATAGCATCTGTGAGGTCCTTCAGCTGAACCACCATCAGATTTACAGCCACCGCAGAGGAGTTAGCAGGCTGGCTCCAGAGAGCTATGAGCACTAACCATACTCTCCTGAAATATTTGCTTTCTCTGCAAAGCTGACCTGAGGAAGAATCTGTTGTTCATTTGAAGATCTCAGTTTGTTCATTTATTCAGAGAACATCTTCCCTTTAGAATGGAGAGATGAGCTTCAGAGCTGAGAGCCAAAGCCATGAATCTTGTTATTGCAGAGCTGGTGACAGCTGTACAGACAGGGAGCTTCCCATGGTATATCCACACATCTGCAAGGTAAAACATGGGGAATTGGAGTTTTTTGCTCATCGTGGGATGAGCAAGGCAGCTCAATCTTCCTCTCAAACCTCTGCCCAGAGTATGCCCAGGACCTCATTTGAAACTTGGCAAAGAGAGCAGCAAATGCATGCACAGACAAGTTCTCAGAGCTCAGTCTTTCTGCTGCTTTGAAGAGCATTTAAAGCAACCTTGGCAAGGCTGCAACAGCAGCGCCAAGATAGGATGCACCAAAAATCTACCTCAGGAGCCTATTCCTTGGTCATTTCCAATCTGCTGCTTACCTGTGCTCTAATCCAGGCCAAACTCAGGAGTTATCCCAACTGCTGCCCTCACTGGAAACATCTGGGGAAAGGCTGGATTCTCTCAGTTGGCCGGGGGAAGTTCAGGAAGCCAGCTGAAACTGGGGAGGTTTTGCTTGATGCTTACAGACATGGCCAGTGACAGCCCATGCCTCAGATGCTCCATGTCTAAGCAGGCAGGACACAGGAAGAGCAGGCAGTGCTGCCAACTCAAGCTGCCAGTGCCCTGTGTTTATGTGAAATTCTTGGCTTTCATTTAAAGTAATAATAACCATAATAAAAAAATCTGACCTGCTCGGTTGGAAACATGATCCGTAAAGAGTCAGAAACCACAAGGCCACTCAAAAAGACACGTAATTCATACATACATGCTTATAGCTCTCGACTTTTAAGCCAAAATCATGGTGTTTGGAGGCCCAAATCAAGACTTATGAATTCCTAGAGGCTGACAGTACCAAGTGAGGAAAGGGCAAAATTAGCCCATGGTAAAAAAAAAGAATTGCCAAAGGTATGATGGCAGGTCAGTGGGAGAGCCAAGCCTCCTGCCACCTCCTCCTCGCCCCATGGAAATTAAGACTCCTTAAACCAATCTTGACTATTTTAGTCTTGTGTTTCCATTTTCCTTTTGATGCTCTTATTTTCAGCAATACATAGATCTTGCAGCCTCCTGCTGCTCCCCATAGGATGTTACTCCATCTCTGGGGCTCACAGCCATGGTACTGTGTGCTGATGGCAGCTGTGGGAGTTTGCAATAGCATAACATTTGCATGCCATGAATATGCAGTTCTGAGCATGGCCCAGTTCTCCATGCAGCCAAACTGTGCATGTTTGCCAGGGACAGCAACATCCTGCATGTGTCTAGGTCCCAGGAGACACCTGTTCCTGGAGCCTTGGGTGGCATTTGTGTGTACATTTAGCTGTTTATAATCACAAACACCTGGATAACCAGCTTCATGTTCAGTACCCTGGGAAATCTGGGTTTGCTTTTAATCCCAGCAGAAATCAGGGTCCTCCTGGCTGAGCAGCAATCATCCCTACCTGAGCTTTTTCCAGGATCTGATTTCTGCCTGCAAGCAAAGCACAGAAACCTCCTGGCACACAGCACAGCCCTGGCCAAGGGCACAGACTGCCAGTGGCTCCTCTCCCTGTCACACTGACTTCTAATTTCTGTTTACACCAGCACAATGTCAAACATCACAGCAGCAGCTCTGGCGGAAGGTGAATCTGTTAGAACAGAGGTGTCGCTTCCTCTGCTGAGGCCTCTCTAATAACGCCAAGATGCTTTTCTAACTAATTAATTACAGGGCTTTGGCTGAGTTGCTTTAATGACTCCCATCTTCCTGCTGCTGCTCTGCAATCAGCAGTACTTGCAGTGCTGTGCAGAGCAACACTGATGCCATCAGAGCAGACGGATGAGCGATATGAGGCAGGGGGGCTGGTCTTTTAAGCCAGATGTACTCTGAGATGCTTGACTTTCTGCTCTTTCTTGGACAAGAGGATAAAGATGTGGTAAGCAGGTAGCTCTAGCAGGCCTTTAACCCTGAACAGGATTGCTGTCTCTAGGGAAGAGCTTATGCAAAGTGTAAATAGTTCTCACCTTCTCATTAAAAAGCCATAAAATCTCAAGATCCAGCTTGCATGTGCATCCAAGTGACTTGGTGGATCAGAAAACATTGAAGCTGCAAGTCTGGAAACTCTGCTCCTGGACCTGGAATATGGAGATTGGCTGTAGATGGAATGGCCGGCTCAGAGCCAATGCTCCAGCCCACCTATGATTTCTGCTCTGGTAGCACAGAGTTGTAGTGCACGGCCTCCCCTGCTTGTACAAATCACAAACTTGGGTCCAAATACTTTTAGAGTCAGGAGACAAAGATTGTGGCATAAGCTGACCAGGCTAAACCAGAGATGTTGCATTATAGCATGACTGTGTGCAGGTGCTGCTGCCACTCGCTGCTTACTTCATTCATCACCTCTCCATGCTGCAGGAGCAGCCCCCTGCCCCAGGCTTGCCCAGCACCTCCCTGCAATGGTGATGGCAATTCCTCACCTCAAAAAATAAGCAGAGTAGGAAATGAAAGGCAGCAAGGGAAGGCAGCTGGGAGAGCAGCAAGTCTGCACAAAGGCACCAACCTCAGGACTCAGCTCCTGGATGTCTGTGGGTCACTGCAGAGCAAGGTGTCAGCAGGAGTTTGAAGGCGCATTTCTGTCCTGCCAAACCCATTCCAGGAGTACGCACAAAGAAATATTAAGGTATTTTTCTGAGATGTGTGGGATGGACTAGGTACATTAAAAGAAATTTGGGGTTGTTTTTATCCCTAGATTTCTTTTTTATTATTTTTCAGTTCTTCTAAATGTCTGTATAGGTATTCCCATTTCAGTCTCTGGGTCATGAGCCAAACAGAGGTGATGAGATGAAGTTCTGTGAGCTCTCTAATTAACAGATGGTCCCTTGAGCAGCAGAAGTGATCAAGCCTGCTTTCCTATGGATCTATGCCATATGTGGATTCTTTTCTAAGAAGGAGGGAATTCTTTCTCCAGTCTTTTGCTTACAAAAGGCCTTATTGAGGTAATTTACTTTGACAAAACACTTGCTGGAATCTAGTATCTCTAAGATTTTTCCACTCCCTTTCTTCCCCTACAGTCTGAGGGAGTGAAATTGATGAGGGAGTCCTGGATTTATCAGAGGATGGGAAAGACGGATGGTAAGCATAAGCTGGCAAACAGATGAAAGCAGATGCCATAATGTATAATAAAAAACCTCTTAGAAGGGAGTGTGTGTATATCTGAAAGGAAACAAATTAAGGTAAGAGACCCATTCTTCATGATTTCTTCCTGGGGCACCTAAAACCTCAAATAAGTGACACACTGGTCTCCAGCATACCAGCTCACCAGGTGAACCTGCTGCACATGGTGCAGCTCTTCCAAATCCATTACTTTAGCCAAATCTCCAAAGAGTCCCCCCTTTGCCACAGCTTCTATGCCAAGTATAAATTCAAACACAAAGTGCTGTGACCTTCCTCTCAATGTAATTGAAAAATATTAGCAGTGCCTTTGTACTGGCTTGAAGCTTTTGTGCTGAATTTGCATCTAATAAGAAGGGACCTTTTAAGGAGCAAATAAATAAATAAATGGAGGAAACCTTCTCTTTGAGCTAATTTTAGGCACATCCATGCTGACAGCTGCTCTTCCCTGATATATCTCAGCCACATCCTGGAGCGGCCAGGGGGACTAAGCTCTGTTCATGTCACTGCAGCTGAGAAAAGGCCTTTGTTTGTTTTGTTTTTAAGGGACTGTTGGTAGCTGGCTTTCCAGAGTGCCCCTTCATCCTGGTTTCCATTATGACCCAGGTGGGAACAAGGGATCATGGCACTTGTATGGATGTCCAAGCCCCACACAAGGCAACAAGGGGTGGCAATTGCTGGACACGGGGCATGAGGCCAAGGTCTGCCCTTTTCTCCTGTTGCTGACTGGGGAAGAATTCCCAGAGCACCAAGACAGGAGGCCTGGAGATATCCCAAACATCCAGTGAGCCAGTCTGGGGGTCAGCCTGGGGGACAGAACCCCTAGGAGGCTGCAGGTGTGCAGGAGACAGGTCTAGGGAGGGGAGTGAGGCTGGACTTGCTCCTGTGAAGCTCATGTTCAGCTGTCAGTGATCTGACAGATCTGTTCATACTTCTGGTGAGGTGGAGAGGGGTAGGAAAGGCTTCTTCCTCCTCTGGGTGGGAACTAAGCCAAAATCTGCACTTTGCACTGCTTTCCCCAGGCTAACCCTTGCATCTCTCCTCAGTCCATCTCCCAAGATATACGGATGGATGGATGAAATTTAGATGACCATGGTGGGAAAAGTCCCACTCCATGTCTGCTTCGAGAGTAAAAGGCAACAGGGCATAGATACTGCTCTTTCCTCTTCACCTGTAGCTTTCTTTTTTTTTTTTTTTTCCTGCTCAAATTAGAAACTCAGGACTTGTCTAGCTTGGATGATTGTTTCATTTCCTCGTTGAAAAGGTGATTACCCCTTTAGTTCTCATAATTACCTAATCAGCAAAAATCAAATCAATCAATGTTAATTTCAACCCTAATAAATATTCTCTGCTATTCTATACATTTATGTATATCTCAAAACTCATCCTAATTTCAAGGAAAATATGATTTCACAAGTCAGCCCAAGGTGCTCAGCACCAGGCTCAGCAGTGTGCCACACATCCTGTGAACACACAGGGAGGGGTCAGCATGTGACAGAGAGGAGCTGAACAAACACATCTGGAAATTGGGATGGGAAAGGCCAATGCAGAAGAGTTCACCTGGTCCATACCCTGCCACAATATCGGATCAGCTGGATCCAAGTTAGCTCAGACAGATGTTTGCCTCCGTCCTGTTAAAGCATTTGAGCATACAGACCTCACAGACCCCCTAGGCAATGATTTTGGTGCTTAACTGTGTTTGTTATTTAAAACATTCAGAGATGGGCCAAAGTTAAATCCTCCTTGCTGCACTTTCAGCTTATTGTTTTCTGCCCTGCCCACACTGGACTAATGAGCTGTGCTCAACTTGGGTTACTTCTCCCTGAGGCAGGTGGATCTGGGGATGATGTTAAAGGGTGAGGAATTGAGCCTGGACTGGCTGTAGTTATTGCACAAAAGCTGCCTGATGGTTTCTGTGAGTTGGTAAAGTCAAGAGCCATTTGAGACAGAAATGAGGTCTTTGCTGGTCTCCTGAAACAGCAAAAAGTCTCAGCTTTTGGGATGATCTTCCCTACTTCCCTACTACAAGTGACATGGAGGGCCCAGCTAGTGCGTGTCTGACTCACCTTGCCCCACAAACAGGACTAGAACATTTTATATGTGTTGGCCTTGATGCTTGTTTACTGCCATGATTTCTACTTCAGCACAGATCTGTGGGGAAAGGGAAGGGTGGAAAAAAAGCAATGTGAACTTAGCAGTCACCTACCTGCTATTATTTATCCTGATAGGAGCTCAAACACTTCTTCTGGCATGGGTAATAGAAATACTTAAACCATAATTGTCCCAACCCAAGTCCTCTTAGCATTGTACCAGATGCTGAGATGCCTCTGGCAGGTTTTTCCCCATTTGTACACCTGTGCCCTCCCTGCTGGCTGGGAGTTGTTGACCTGTAGCAGCTCTGCTGGGCAGTTGAATATCAGGGGTGTGGGGCCAGGACCATCACTGCAGGCTGGGTTTGTGCAGCATCAAGCACAAGTGTGTGAGGTGGGCTCATCTCCACACTGGGCATTTGCTGGGGAAGGACAGGAGCCACATAAAGAGGATTGGGATGACTTTACTGGAAAATTGGGACTCAGTGTATGCCTCTACCCAGCTCCTCTTGGGGAGGAGGGGCTCCTTCCTTCCTCAACCTGTGCCCTCCCCCCAGCTGTCCTACATCACGGGACTGTGTCTGAACCTTCTCATCCTTTGGAGGAGGCTGACATGTGGCTTAGAAGTCGGGAGGGTTGCATGTTTGTGGTTAGCCAAGGCTTGTGTTTCCAAGGATGCTTTGGCCCCTGATGACTTTCTGCCTGTGGGGCTGGCCTCGAGGACAGATGCTCAGCAATGAAGTGATGCAGTGCCAGATTTTTAGATGCCGGCATTCACTGTGGTTTTTGAGGAAGCTCTTCTCCATAAAAATATTCTACCTTTTTTTCCAGGATTTTCCTGAGCAACTCCTGGTACAGGTAAACCCAACTCATCTCTTCCTTAGGCTGCACATAGTGAAAAATCCTCCTAAAGCCATGTCTGTCTGGCAAATGCAGCGAGCAACCGTGGCCTCCCAGCACCCAGCCCCCACATGGCAGATGGAGCTGAGCAAGAGGCAGTTTTGTGCTGGTTTGTGTCTTTCAAGGAAATAATTCCTCAAGAGGAGGGAGGGCTCTTCTCCAGGGAGATAAGCAATCCCATTGAGGCAGACCTCTGGTGTTTCTTCTCTCCCCATGTCACAAGGCAGCATCCTGAGGGATGGCACAAAGGGGGCTCTCAGCCTGTGGAGCAGGGTGGGAGCCCTGAGGTGCTGCCTGGAAGCCTGGCTCCATCCAGCCATCTCTGAAGGGGGGAGCAGATCCTCTGCCTGGTGCACAACCTGGTGCAGTGCTGGGGAACAAGCCCTTCTCTCCGCTCTGGGAGCAGACCCTGCCTGACTGTGCTTGCAGGCTGGCATGGGCCAGGCTGTGGGGTATCTCAGGTCCTGTGAGCAGGCTCTGACACCCTGTGTGTATCAGCCCCCTCCCTGAGCTCTCCCCAGACCTCCTGCTTTGCTCAGTCAGTCCCACCTTCACACACTGCTCCTGAGCCTGCCCACAGCCCTTGGTCAGAGGTGGCTCTCAAGGCTCACATCCCAGCACATCTCCTTGCACAAGGGCTGTGCCAGGAGGCAGGCAATGGCCAGCAGCAGGAGAGGGGACCGCACACGCCCTGTGCCCCAGAGGCCAGGCTGGACCAACAAAGACAAGGTGGGAGCAGGCAGATATGGCAGAAGAGCAGAGGGAATGGGCTGGAATTGGGACCATGGCTGTGTCCCGGCAGGAATGGGACTGGATGAGCTCCTACATCAGTGTAGGGCTCAGGCGGAGGTGCCCAGGGCTGGGGTGTCTATGAGCAATGTGCTCAGACCATGTGGAGCTGACACAAGTGTAGGAGGTGGGAGGGAAAGAAACCCCAGACCTGGCAAAGGTTTGGGCTGAGAACTGGCATGACCATGTGCCAGAAACTGTGCCCTGAGTGGAGAAAGGTTTGTGGCACATCATCAGAGTGGTGCAGCAGCCCAGGGCAGGAGGGGTCTGCAGGTCTGGCTGGAGGGGTTTTAAAGCAGCTCTAAACAGAAGGTTCCCAAATGTCCAGAGCTGAATTAGTAGGAGATACTGCACCTAGGTAGCATGGGAAAACTGTAACAGAGATGCCAGCCTGGGAGAAGAGGGATTGCAAGAGTTCCTCTCAGGTTCATTTTCAACGCTGTCAACATGTGAGGGTCTCTGGTTCAAAGAAACAACTAGAACACAATGTGGTTTTAATCAGAAATGTGGCACATGAAGCCTGTGAAGAAAGGTTTACAAGGGCCAAGGGCATTGTAGTGCATATTATGGCCACAGGATCTCCTCAGGGCTACAGGGGAAGATCCCAGCATGGCTCAGGAGAGGACACCAGACTGGTCACTGGGGAAAGGCTCAAGGGCATGTGTGAGTGTGGGATCGGGTTGGTCTCTAACAATCGCAGGCACCAGCTACCAACCAGTTTGGCAGCTCAGCCCCTCTGCAAGCCACAAGTACAACCACAGCCAGGAGAGCCTTCCCCATGGACTGACCTTCCTTCCTTTACTGTGAAAGTGTCGGGATCTGGAGCAGCCAGGCTGGCCAAGCACAGTGTGCCTGAGCAGCATCATGTGCTCTGGGTGCAAAAAGATACATAAAACACCATGCAGGAACTTCATCCTCTTCAATCCCCCCATTCCCCATTTTCCTGTCTAAGCCCCTGTCCCTCTTGGGATACTGGACTGTCATTCAGGAAAGCAGCCCCAGTTCCCCAGCAGTATTTGTCCTGGGCACAAGGGCATCAGAAGCAGAGCCTGACTGTCAGCAGATCCAGGAAGCACAGGCCTGCACAGTCCCTAGGGGGGAATTATTTGCTGATTGCATCTGTTTCCCAGAAGCATCACTCCAATTCATCCCGGGATTCACGTTTTATCCAGCAAATAAGCACCTTGGGAGCTTCATTTCCATCTTAGCTGTTAAATTTAGAAGTGGTGTTTCCCCTTCTCCCACCCTCTCCTGCCCCCTCCCCAACGGCTCCCGTATCTCCCCTCCAGCCCCCACCCTCACCTCCAGCTCTCCCTCTTTGTCGCATTACATAGTAATCTGAGATGCATTGGCCGAGCTCCAGGGAACAGAATGTACTTGGCAGGGAGACGGGTCTTGATGTCTGCAAAATGTCGGGAAATGCAGCCAAGAGCTGCTAACTGGGTCATTAACCTCTAGAAGAAGAGCAAGTTGTGGAGCTGTGCTCTGTCTCCCTTCATCTCGCCAATAAAAATGTCCCAGCAATGAGAGAGGGAAGAAGAGGTTTACAGCTTTAAGTCCTAAGCAGTCAACGCAACCACCCTTCCCTGACCCCCCTTCTCCTTTCCCTCTCCCCCAGCGCAGTGCTAAAGCTCGTAAGTGGCCTTTTAAAAACCCAGCGGTCCCCAAACAGCTGTCCCTTGGTGCTTGTAAAAGAGGCTACTGGAGCAAACCAGTCTCTTCCAGCGATGTGCTGCTCCTGCCATTCGTGGGTCGAGGGGCTCCAAGGAAGGGCTTTTTCCTGAATTGCAGCCCCATTGCAAACCCTTGTGCAAGCTGGGACCAGGTGCTGCCATTGCCCCACGCACCTGTGTGCCCCTCTTTGCCAGCCCCAGCTGCACATGGTATTTCTGGCCACCCCGTCAGCGTGAGCTGCCTGCCTGCGTTGGAGCTGCAGGTTGCAGGCAGAGCTGGCTGGTTCCCCTCCTTGGGAAGAGGTGCAGCCCTGGGAAACAGCGGCCAACAGGCCAAGGAGGGTCCTGGGCTCAAATAACGCAGCCCGTGTCACTTTGTGAAGCTTGAAATAAAACAAACATGCTTGTCAAAGGGAGTGAGGGCCCTGCAGGCTGTAAGAGGGTGGGTCTCCAGAAATGGGGGTCCTGGCCAGAGTCAGCCAAGGGACAGGGGGTGGAGGTCCAGCTTCAAAAACCCCCATGTCCCCCAGCTGTTCAGAGGCTGTTCAGAGTGCAGGTCATGGGACAGAGGCTGGGTGGATGGGAGAGGGGAAGAGAGGTGCCACATTGCCAGACTGCTTCCTCAGGGCCCTTTATTTCCATCCCTGTCCTCTGGAAGAGATCCATCCTTAGGAGAGATTTGGGCTGCCCAAGGACCCCAGTGCTCACTCCTGCAGCCGGTGCCCTCACGGTGAGAGCCCTGAGGGACCTGCCCAAGCCGCGGGCGCTCCGGCCTGGCCCGAGCAGGTGCCGCTGGGCCCGGCGCCTCCAGGTGGGCCGAGCCAGTCCCGCTCCGCCAGTGCCCTCTGCCGGCCGGCCCGCGCAGCGCGGCCCGGCACCGCGGCTCCCGGAGCCGGCACTGAGGGGCCCGGGGAGCCCGCTCGGGACAGAGCGGGCCCGGGGAGGCCTCCCGGGACTGAGCGGGCCCGGGGGAATGTCCCGCTCGAGGTTCAGCTCGGTCTGGTTCAGCTTAAAGGTTCCACTAAAGACAGGGAACTCCTTCCTTAGCAAACGCGCACATTGACACCTTCTCCCTCCGTCAAGGATGAGGTCACCTGCCAAAAAAGCTATTAAAGGAATACAGACTCCCTTTCTCCAACACGGAACTTTCCCCTAGTCCCTCGTTGTCGGGGGCAGTGGCAGTAAAGCCATGCTATAAAATAAGCCACTTAATGCCCTACTCCTCTTTCCAGCCCCACGCTGTAATTGACAAAGCAAAAGCTACCCCAGTTCCTCCCAACTTCCCCAGTATATCCTTGGGTTTTCTGGGTGCCTTCAAAACTGCAAAGCAAATGATAAAAATTAAGAAGCCCCTGATAGGCTCTGTCTTGCTTGCACTTGCTCCAGGATGTCCAGCACCTCTTCTGGGGTCAGCTGTAGGAACATGAGCCAGGCAAGGCCAGCTGTTTCTAAGGTAGAGTGATCCCAGGTCTCTACTTGGGTAAACCTATTTAAGAAGAAATACTATCTGTATGGGAGGAGCTGAGTGAAGGCCCCTTTGAAATCCCTGACCCAGATGAAGCAGCAGCTAGTGTCATCCAAGCCCCATGCCTATGGCAGCAGCCACAGCCACAGTGTCCTCCTTTCAGCAGCATTTCACTCGGAGGAAATGAAAGCATCGGGAAAGGAAATGGGGCTGAAAAAGCTTAGATCCCCAGCGAGCGGGCCTTTGTTTTCCCATTGTGCTTGCCCAGCTGAGCCTGTGTTGGAGCAGAGCCCTCCTGCAGCTGGGCCCAAAAGCAGCAGCCAAAGAGAAACCCCGGCAGCCATCTGTGCAAGAGGAGGAGGGATGTGCAGGGGCTGCAGCGCTCATCTGTGCTGGGGAGGAGAGCTGAAGGGCTGGTGGACCCACAGGCCACATCTGCAGCCCCAGCAGGGCACAGCAGCTGAGGAAATGGGACAGTCTTGCCCATTCTGAGCAGGAATCACAGAGAATGAGCCTACAGGGCAACAGTCTTGGAGAGCAGGACATCAACTTTCAGTTGGCTCTGGACCACAGTAGCACTGACCAAGGATCCTGAGGGCCAGGCCAGAGCAGGGATGCATGCCATGGCCAACAGCTCCATCACCAGCCCATCCAAAAACACCATAGGCTGTGCCTATTTCCAAACATCCCAGGGGGTGCTGGGACCAAAAGAGGATTTTAAGAGTTACCACAGCATGTTGCTGATGCATGTGCTGAGTTCCTCATGCAGAGCTGGTGGTAAATCTGACACCTCTGGCAAAATAGTTTCTCTACTGAAAAGCCAGAAAACTCGGCATGAGCAAGTATCCTGCAGAGCACAGCCCTGCCAGTGAACTCACTGGCCTGGTGTCAGTGCAGGGAAAGTGGTGCCTTCTCTTTCAGAGAGCAAGGGGTTAAACTCAGCTCTGCTTCCCCTCTCTGCCCTGAGGGAATGGTCGGTGAACTTGCCAAGGTCCCACCTGCAGCACAAAATGAAGGGCTGTGAATTCCTTCCAACCTCAGCTACTGCTCCCTCTCTTGGAGGAGACTTAGTGTAGATGTTTGTTCTAATGGTGATCTGCCCTAAAATGACCCGGTACCTCTTGAAGGGAGGTCACTGCTCAGCAGATGACAATTCACTGCTGATTCTGGGGGTGCTGGGCAAAAAGCCAAGACATGATCCTTTTCCTCTCTCTGTATCACTGATAAACCCGTAGGAGCCAGTGCTTTGGAGGTGGCAAGGATTCCTTTGGCTTTTCTTGCCCTCCTTGGGCGGAACGGGCCTGCAGAACCACTTAAGCAGCTCTGCTCAAGCTGAAGACTGGGGTGTCCTCAGGAGCCATCAGAGGCTCCTCAGGTGTCCAAGCTGCCCTCAACCAGAGGTGAGAGAAACTTTTATTTTTCTTACTTGGGTGAAGCTGGAGAATGGTGCCTTGGGAGCTGTGCCTTAAAACAGCCCTGTTCAGTCTTTTTTGGCCTAGCTGTGCACAACATGACATGACTTTAATAAAGCCGCTAGAGACACAGATTTCACAAGGACTTCTTAGTTCCCAGACTGAGGGCTGTCTCCACTGAATTTGTACCTTCAGGAGGCTGTGATGAAGGACTCTGCCCATTAACCCTGCTACTTAACACTACCACAGCTGCTAAGGGCTTTTGGAGCAGAATGATGTTGCTGGTGTCATTGCACTGCCATGCAAATGTGTGACTGAGGAAGGGTCCCTGGGGCTTCTGCTCAAGTTTTCCAGTAGCAAAAACATTTGGTGGCTTTTTTAAGCCCTTCTTCCTGGATTTGTGCTATTGCATGAATGTTTTTATTTATTTTTGGAGAAAGATCTTTTAGGCTGCAGAATTACTGTGGAAAAAGGCTTCATTCTCAAAGGCTCCCCAAAGTAAATAAATTAAAAGAACCAGCACTTGAAAATTTCTCTTGAAGCTAATGATAGGAGAGACTGATGACTCTGGGCCTCTGAACTCCTAGAGCCAAACAACACTGCTTCTACTTCCTGAAATGTCTTTTTCTTAAAGAAGAGTGTTTTCTCCAGTCGATTAAGGATCTACAATGTTTTATTCATGCACAGCCCGGGATTATCAGCAGTGTTTTACATTTCAAACCAGCTAGTGCCACCACTTCCCCAGCTCAAGGAAGCTGTATTTCCCCAGTGTAGCTTGAGGCTACTCCTAGAGAAGGTGTCACAGCTATTACTACTTGTTACCCTTATTTGTTAACCTCTGGGATGAGCTGTTAGTGCTTGTCTCTGGTGCTGCCTTGGCTGGCTCCGTTCCCTTAATTTTTTTTATGCACCCAGAACACTATGGCAAGTGATCATCCTGGTATGAGTCAGTGCTGATCCCGTTGTTGCAGTGAACTGTCGGATTTTGTCCAAATAAGGACCTGCACTTCTGCACTGGGTAGAGCATTTCTTGGATATTCATGAATATGTAGACAGCAAAACTCAGACATCTGTGGCTAGCCAGGGTATCTAGCTGATATCTCTGCCTGTCCAGGGACCACTTGGAACCCCAAGGCAGCTGCTTCCATTTCCAAACTGCTACCCCTGCTAGGAGTGAGAAATTCCCTATTTGTTGTTAATCCTAGAGGGACTAAAACACACAATGATTTCTGATCATTAAAGAGAGGGAACAGTCCACTGTATTTGGAAATAATAAAGGCCCAACTGCTGAATCTTACTGAAGGCAAAAGTGGTTACAGCAGCCAATAATTCAGCTATCAGAAGGAAATACATGGAGAAAACCCCATGTCCCCTGCTGTATAGTTACTGCACAGCAAAGAGGGTCATATATTAAAATTGTGAGACTGCCTAAGCACTCTGTAATTAACTGCTGTCTATTTAACCAGACAGCTAAAGCAAGTTAATTCAGTGTCAGTTAGGAGACTTATTAAGTGTCTGTGTTTTTTTAACAATTTCCTGGTCCATCATTAAGTACCCCTAGATTATCTTGTCAAATTGATAATTAAATGCCTCAAAAATTCATTACAGACTCAATATATTAATAGGAATATAATTAAGTAATGTTTGCTTATGTGATCTGCAGTTTATTACCTGCATGCTGATTTATCTCCAAGGCATTTACTAAACCTTAGCTGTAGCCTATTCAGAATCAATACAGGCCCAAGAGTCAATAAACATTGTATTAGATCCAAACGAGCTATTTAATTGGGAGAATGCATTGAAGTTGTCTTCTGGATCTCCAGTGAGTTTGAAGAGGGGAGTGTGACTGCACAAACAACAGCTGAAGAACCTGCAGTTGATGATTTATGGCTGGGTCAGAATGTCCCCCCCACCAATGCACAGGGTTTTGGTCTAATTTTGTTGACTGTTTGGTTTGGGTTCTGTAGTCTGTTAGAAACTGCCTAAATTGGTCTTACTGTGCTAGTCAGTTGGTGCAGTGATGAATCAGAGGCTCTATTTTGTCTAAAAAGCCAGAGTTAACTCCTCTTGTCCTACATAAGGAAGATAGTCTAATGAATTCCCTAAATTTGTAAGCCTTGGACTTTGCATGCCAAGTGAATTTTTCTGACAACTTGCAAGTTGCTTAATTTACTGGTTGATTAATAAGACACATATTTTTTTTATTTATGGGAGGAAATAAATGCTATTTTCACTCTGAATAACTATAAAGATGGAAGAAAACAACATCTGAGATTTGCTGCACTGCTTTAGCACACATAAAGTTTGTTATTAAGGTCCATTATCAGTGGTTACAGTCTGTTGGCATTAGCCAGCCTGCAGATAGGCTACTGACCAAGATAAATGTGTGGAGGAGCAATAACCACCCTTCCCTGTGGCTGTGTGTGCCAAGGGATGTCCTGGGGCTGGGAGGAGGGCTGGGCCCATGTCTGGACCCTGGGCTCAGCTGTGGCCATGGGTGCTGTAGCTGTGGCCAGCTGCACAGCCTGAGCTCCTGATGGCTTTGTAGGCTGGAGCTCCATGTATGGCTGCATAGCTCTCCTGGTAGTTTTGAAGACTGGGGAAATCTCATTATGACAGATTTGAGCTTGTGTGTGTACATGCATAGGAGATTCATGTTTAAAAATAAAGAGTAGGCATGCTAAATTGTTCCGAGTCACAGTGTCATAAGCCCCATGAGGTAGACAGTTACATTTAAAAGAAATTTTAAAAGGTTAAAGTTAATATAATTGTAGCATTACTCTCAGGGACTTGAACTTCCCTTTCCTGTTCAGTGATGTTAGGAATTAACTATGTTGTCACAAAGAAGATATTTCAGTGTTCTTTGGCCTAGATTAGGTTAAATTAATTTTTTTTTCGTGGAAAGTCAGTGTTTTTGTTGTACTATTTTGCCTTTGTGGCATTATCACAAACTTGGGGTGATGGTGGTGACTGTTACTGCTTTGGTGTCCTACTTTGAGCTATGGTCATTTTTCTGGAGGGATGCAGAAGGGAAGAAGCTGATGAAGTATTCAATGGTTCCTTTTCCCCAGTGCCAAACTAATGTTAATCACAAACAACCCACAAAAGAGTGTGTAAATACAGATCCAAGATAGGCTTTGGCATGGAAGGGTTTTCTGGAGCATATCTGGGGTTTCATTTTTTTTCCTCCAATTTTAGGCAAATATAGCTTTGGTTTTCACACTTAAATATATTTGGACTACTTTGTTTTCAAAAACTGGTATTCTACTGTTTGAATTAGATGAAAACCTGGCAAGATCCAAGCTGAGCATTCCTGGGGGAGAGTTCCCAGCAAGCATGCTTGTGTGCATGCAGCCTTTGGTGTCTGCCAGGCTCTTCCATAAAGTGATTATACAGCTTCAAAAACAACAGGGGAAAAAAAAAAGAAGGAAAGAAAAAAAAAAAAAAAAAAAAAAAACCTCCCAGGAAGTTGGTTGACTGTGGGAGTAGAGCTGAAGGCAGAACTTCAGCTAGTATCTTTAGGGCATTTTTCCATGAGTTCTGTATGTGCCTATTCCAACCGTGGAACCGTGTGAGTCCTGACCAGGAATGCAAAACTGTTGTAAAATTTACACGTGTTGTGTACTAAGAGCCTTTGCATGAGGAATTTGGTTAGGAAATATTTTTCTGCTTCATCCTTCTCTGAGCTTTACTGGAATTAAAGCTGAACCAAACTTTTCTGAAAACTCTGAAATGCTTCAGTAACTTGTGTTTGTTTTCCTCATGCCTCTGTACTTGGCTTCTGGCAAGGACTGAAAGCAGCACTGAGTCACTCAGTAAAGAAGTCTGTTTTGACAGCATCCTCTTGGCCTAAGCAGGAAGTTCTCAAAGTCTGAAGGCATTGAGAGTTCTGGATCTTGCATGGTTAAAGCCCAGATGCACAAACCCTAAGGGCATCATCAGGAGGTGTTCCAGCTTCTGGAGCTGCTTAGACCATGCAAAGCTGGCAGCCTGGAGAGCCTCGCCCATCACTGGAGTTAGCTGTAAAGGTGGCTCCACCAAAAATCCTTAATCATACAGTAATTTTGAGAAAGAGTCAAATTCTTTGAAGTCTTTCTAATTTTCTAATGAGATTACTTTTTTAAAAAAAGAGTGGGGTGTGGGGAGAAAAAGCTCCATCTTACTCACCAGATCTGCAGGCTCTGTGTTTCTGAGTCATAGCTTCTGGCTGCACTGACAATGGCAGGGTTTTTTAATTTGCTTTCCAACCTCATTAATGCAATAAGAAGGGGCAGTGCAAACACTGGAACGGGGATAGGATTGTGTAAGCATCAACAAGACAATAAATTGGACCACTGGTTTTCCTTCTTGGGATTAGTACTCAGCAAGGAAGAGCTCAGCTTTAGCCTGGCTCCAGTAGGAGTTTTGCAAGGTAGAAATTGAGAATGGGAAGTAAGGAGGTGAGAGAGGGAGAGAGGAGCCCAGTAGCTCCTCAGTAACAGATACCTATTTATGTGCAGACAAAAAGAAAGTTGTGTTCCTGTGTACAGCATCCTTGTTAGCATTGCTTTATATAAAAGAGGCACTGAATTGGATTTTTTCTAAAGCCAAACTTCAGATTTGGCAAATGAGTGCTTCCCACTGGTGCTGGTGTTGGTGACATTGTGAGACAAGTCACAGAGGACGCCACCCCATGTGGATCCAGATACCTTCTATCTTCCAAGGTGGTGAAAAAGGAAAAAAATATGCAATATATGTGAAAGGGGAAGAGTTGGGTCTCTTTTCATATTTGCTACCAGACGCCTGCCATGAAAAAGCAAGTGCTTGTTAACACTTCCTACATGGTGGGATGTGGCACACCACACTCCTCACCCTGCACAGAGGAGGAAATCACTGATAACTGATAGTTTGCTGTTGGGGCTGCCTCCTTCTAGTTATCTAAACTGTTATAAAATCCATGAAGGTGAAGACAGGCAGCCCCCTTTCGTTTCTGTGGCATGCTAAACACTGCTCTTCTCTCCTGAGCTGCCTCCACATTCTCACCCTGGAGCAGTTGTATTTAGTACCCAGCACAGCACTTTGTAACATGTGAATGGCCACTTGCCCTGTTCTCCCATAGTCAGAATCTGCCAGAAGAGTTTATTTTAAAGCAGTTCCTATCATTGTGTTCATAGATGACTTTGGGTACCATCTGGGAAAAATTAGTCTTTTTTAATTCCTCTTTATTACCCTTGGGATATGTATTTAAGGCATGAAATGCTGAAAGATGTACTGAGGACTGTAAAAGCAGCTTGAAGTAAAGATGTAGGAGGAAAAGTACTCAAGCTGTTTTTCTGCTTTTGCAATTGAAAGGAAACTCATGATATAGCAAATTTTAAATGGCACAAGAAATTCTGCTGTCTCCTTCAACATGGCACTATTAGACCAGCAACAGGGGGAGCAGCTGCTCAGCCATTGCATAATTGACATCACTGATAACGACCTTGGACTCATAATTAGGGTTTGCAAGGACCAGGACCAAAAAAAAAAAAAAAAAAAGGAAAAAAGGAAAAACACGACCCTTAAAAAGGTCACAAACCTGGGTGAGTGAGCACATCGGAATGCAACGAAGGCTGAAGAAATCCTGCCTGTCCCAGGGCCTTGTGGGAGATGAGATGTGGGCTCTTGAGCAGAGAGATGTTCCAGCTCTCTCTTGATGATATTGAGCAGTTGACCAGAAGTGCTGACATTTTAGAGGAAGGCCAGAGAAATTTATATTAGAACACATTGCTCTAAAAGAACATTTTTTTTTTTTTCCTGGGAATGAATAAGCAGGCTCATGCCAGCAACACGAATCTAGTGAGGCACACAGAGACCATTGCCTCCAGGTACAATCAGTGCTTGAAAACCTCATGCTGGCACATGTTGCTTGTGGATACCTTCTTTATCACAGGTATTTGAGAGCTCAGACTTTGATTGCCACCTGAAACTGGATACTGTGGTTTTCTTTCCCCACTCAGTGGATCATTTGGTTGAAATCCTGTATCCTTTCATGAGGCTCTTCAGAATCCCATGTAACCTTCATCCACTTCTCTTTCTAGCAAAAATGTATTTCAGGAAATTCCATAATTGCACATCTCTATATGGTGAGGTCTGGCATGAAAAATCTGATGTGAGGTTGACTTCTTTTTCTTCCCTTTAACTTACAGTGTTTAAGTTGGGTTCCCTCACATACAGCAAATACATTCAGCTAGGTCATGATGGTCAAGAAGGGGAAAAAAAACTCACTAAGCTTTCTGCTGCAAGCTGCCTTTACAGAAAATGCCATGGTATTGCTGTGCATAGAGGCTTCAGTTTCCATTGAACTTGTCTTGAGCTGCAAGGAGCCACTGATCCATGGATGGATGAGGTAGTGCTCGGAGTCTGCAGTGCTTCCATGCTCTGGATTTCTCTGAGGTTGTGCCCTAGACTGAGGACCCTCTGGCTGTTTAGGGAGGGAATTTTAATTTCCTTTAATAAGTAATGTTTGTCTATGTTCGAGAAATGCCAGTCATTTTAGCAGCTACTGAAAACTAAAGCATAAGGAAAGTAAAGATGCATGAGCACAATTTTCTTACAGAACAGTTTGTGTTGCATTCCCAGAGGGGGTTATGCACCTTTTTTACTGTGGGGTCAGAGGTCTGAACCTATTCCTTTCAGAGCTGCCTTGAAATTTCATTAAATAACTGCTTTCATGAGGCTGGGTCTTAGTCACGCAGCCTCTGGTACCTTGTGGAAGTTGGATGCTGTCAAGCTAAATTTGGGATTATTTGTGATTAAATTAAAAATAAGGTCAAAAAAGATACTTGTGGTTTGAGACTCATAAAAAATATTTGTGTTGGTACTCATAACACTTAAAACAGAATGATTCAAAATCAATGTGACAGAGTGAAAGGATTAAACACTGGCTTGGAAGCACATCCCAAGATGTCATTGTAAACAGGAAATCAGAACTGAGGGGGAGTATTTCTTGTGGGGTCTCCAAGACGCTTTGCAGGCCCAAGCAGCCGAGTGGCCAAGCAGCAAACGGGAGTCGGTGGTCAGCCTGGCTGAGGCCTGGCTGGGGACACACAGGCACCTGGGCCACCTGAGAGCCAGCAGGGAGGGGAGCCAGCTCCCCGAGTCACGCCGTGCTCCGAGGGGACAGCTCTGGGTACAGCCACTCCTCTGCTGCAGCCAGAGCTCTCCTCTTGGAACACACGGTGACTTGGGGAGCAGGTTGGTGCTGGGGCAGCCCACGAGCACTCACTCCTCCAGGACAGAGAGAAGGAAGAGCAATGAAATGTTTGAGCTGCAGCTGTCTCCTATCAGAAGCATGTTAATTAAGCAGGAGACACTCCCAGGGTGCCAGAGCTCCTCTTTGGCCTTCCAAAGTCTGTACTAGAACAGCTGCTGGTACAAGGTGGGCCTTTACCTGTTTTGGGAGTCATGGCAGCAGAGAAGAACTTGAAATGCAGAAGTTGCTCATGGCACATAAAGAATGAGGCTGTGGGCAGAGTGCCTTGAGGTCCCTGACCTTCTAGTCAATGGAGAAAGGACCCTTCTTTGCTATATGCCTGCAGTCAGACAAAATGTGGTTCCACTCCAACCAAGCATCCAGACATTTTCCCTGCAGCCTATTCCCTGTGCCTTTTGCACTCAGGAAAAAGATTTCTGCTCCTAGAGCACTGCTTTCCCCTGCTGCTGAGTTTTCCTTTTAGCCTCTCAGCACAGGGTGGATTGGTAGAGCTGAGACTTGGGCAGAGGAGCAGAGGTTAAATGTGGCATCTGAGAGAATAAAAAACCACAGGCTGTAGGGCTCATTAATGCTGCTCCTTGTAAAACAGAAATTACAGTGGTATGCATTTCCAGACCTGGATGTACATGTAGCTGGAAGGAAAGAGCTATAGGGCAGCAGGACATCCAGCTCTAGATAAAATATAACAGTATTTCCATTACCCCCCGAGATACTCTTCCATCAAAATAATTAAACTTAGGCTCTGCAATCGTCCTTACTCTCTGGTAATGCAGAGGACAAGTTTAGTACTGTCCCCATTTAAAGCCTGCCTCAGCTCTGCCACACAGGGGAGTCACAGCAAGGGGGCAGCTTGGGTTTGGTCAGTTTGGGAAGTGGAGCAAGATCTAAGGGAGTTACTTTTGTCTGGAAATAAGAGGAATCCTGGGTATGTTCACATATTACTCCTAGCACTATAACTGTGATGCCTTGTTCATGTTCTCTGCCTGATGATGGGGTCTTCTCCTGCCTCACCCCTGGTGCTGGCTGGAGGCAGAGGAGCTGGTGGAGGTAGCACAGGCAGCACCAGCCCTTGCCTGCAGACAGTGGGAATATTTCGATATTTCAGGAGTAAGGAGGTCAGGCTGGGTTTCTGGGCCCTGTGAGGCCTTTTTTTTTTTTTTTTTTTTTTTTTTTTAAACAGCTTAGTTCTGTTTAGTTTTGCTTTTAAAGGGTGAAGAGAGGGAAAAAACAGCTTCCAGAAAAAAACAACAGCTCAAGCTCCAGGAGCCAGATCTTAGCATGAGAACCCGACCGAGCGTGGGGGAGGGCTGTGTCAGATCGCTGCATGCCCGAGGAGCAAGTATTCACTGCCTGCCGAAAAGCCACAGAGCTCAGACCCTATTTGAAAGAGTAACATCTTTGATATTAAAAAAAACAACCAACCAACAACCCAAAACCACCCATCCAATAAAAAGCCTCAGACATACAGGATCCCATTCATGGTGGGAGGGATTTAGTGGAAGTATTTTCCTTCTTTAAGGTTTGGCACAGCCTTAAAGGAGTCTCTTTAAAAGCTTCCAGAGCCGATTATATTTTGGATTGTGTTTCAAATCACCCTTCCCCCCCAGGTTTGGTGGGTCCTCAGACAAGTTCCCAGAATAAATTAGACATAACGGTAGCAGGATTTATTATTATTATTTTTTTTTACTTAAGAAGGAGGAAGGAATAAATGACACCAATTTCTGTAATGGAAAGAAAAAAAGAAAAAAAGTGTGTATCGGAAACTGCTGCTGAGTGACTCATGCTGCCAGACAAACGGAACCTCACTCATCACTCCATCTTCATCCTCCTCTGGTGAGAGAAAAAGTCCTGGAAAAATATCAGCTCACCACACCCCCCCCCCCCCCCCCGCCCTGCTGCTTCTCCCATGGCATCCATACACAGGGAAACAATCCAAGCCACAGTGATGGCTTCATGTGCTTCTTGGGGCAGGCGGAGTTTTTTTTGTTTTAATGGCCAACTAGGAAAAGCCTCTGAGATGACCTTGGAAAAATGTATGCACCAAAGGAAAAAGTTGTGGAGAGGGGTAGGGGGGGCAGTATTGGAGTCCTTGTGTGCTTTATGTTTGAAGAATATTTTTTCTCTTCAAAATGTTTTTCCAAGTTTCCACTGACATAGATTTGCAAGTTATTATTATTTTTGTTATGAGTGGGAAGAAAGGTGAGGATGTGCCATGCAAAAGGCAGAATAAGCTGGGCACAATTCCGACTTAAATAAATGCTGCGTCATAAAAGTAAAAAGGGTAAGGCAGGAGGAAGGGTGGGATGCAAAAAAAAAAAGTTTCTGTTTTCTCCTCTGTTTGGGAGAGTAATTAGCACTTTCATGAAGCATATGAACTGTATACAAATCAAATATGTTTTTATTAACATAAAAATGGGGGGAGTATTTATTTTTTTTTCCTCTTCTCAAAACATCCTCACAAATACTTGGCACTGCCTGACAGAAAGCCACTTAAAATGTTGCCTTTTAGACTGCCCAGTCCAGCCAGCCCTGCTGTGGGCACAAGGACTCAGCCAATGGCAGCCCCTTCCCAGCAAATGCCTTCTCAGGGTGGTGGGGTTGAGTGGGTGCACACAATAGCTCAGCTCCACCTACAAAAAATCTTGTCTAAGGAGATGCCATGTTTCTACAGGCTGTTGGTTCTTGTTTTTCCTCAACAGGTTACTTCTTCCACCCGGAGATGCCCTGAGTTGGACTGTGCATGGGTGTGAAAATAGCCGTGAAGAGGTGTGATACTTTGTTCTTCTCTGCTTTTTGTGGTTGTGATCAATCCCATGTCCTTTTTCACTGCTCCCAGTTGTCCCCCTTATCTTCCCATTATAGCTTTTCCCTTTTTCTAGTGCCATTCACTGTCTGCAGCTCAGGCTTGCACATCACACCATCTGCAGAGCTGGAGGAGTTCTTGGGACACTGGGTAGGAGTGGTGGAAAGAGCAGAGGGTGGCCTGAGACAGCAGTTTGGAGTGGCCAAATGCCATCCAAGCATGCAGGAAAACAGCACTGGGCCACTCTGCCTCAGCAATGCCTTGGGGTACACACAGATATGATAAGAGATGTTGCTGGTGGCAGCAGCTGCATGTCCCTGACCTGAGTGGACCCTGTGGAGCTCATCTTGTGCTCCTTCCCTTATTTCCCATATCTTTCCCTGGGCTTCACAGCCCATGGCTCCAGAGCCAGCTGCTGTTCCTGTCCCTGAGCTGCTCTGTGCATGGATGAGAGAGTGGCCAACCCTGTTCCTGGACCCAAATGCCCAAGGGCAGAGCAGAGAGAAGGGCTGCATTTCCCAGCTGAGGCCTGGGAGCAATTTTTGGCTGAGGAATGAGTTTCAGCTGGAGCACATTAGCCATGGGTGGTGCTGCTGAGGAGCAGCAGCTCTACTTAAGGCAGCCTCTGCCAACTGCCTCTGGGCTATCAGTGATGGAGGGGCTGTGCCAGGATGGGATCTTGGGTGCTCTCCTGTGGGCTGAGGTTCCCTAGGAAATCTGTTCCTGTGCTGGGAAAGCTTTCCTGATTGTAAGTGCAAGGTTTGACCCACCTTCCCTCCCTTACCTCTTCCCTTTGCTTCATTCCACAGGAAAGCAATCATAGTATCAAGTGTTTCTTTATAACTTTTTAGGTCGATGACTAATTTTTCAGCCATGCTGAATGATGGGTAATAGTAAGATATTAAGCCCTGCTGTGAAATAGGTGTCCAAGTGAGAAAAGGATATGGGAAGCTGTGCAGGAGAGGGAGGTTTCTGAAATATCCCAGTTTCAGGAAAGCCTCTGTCCAGAGATTCTGTGCATGGGAAGCTGAAGCCAATCCATTGCCAGGTAGAAACCCAAAAGAAAATGAGTTTTGGTGGAACTCATGTTTGTGGCCTTGCCTTGCTGGCTAGGGGAGGGAGATCTAAAAGGTTTTTTCTCTTAAAACCCTCATCCTACCCTGGGGGAGGATATTGAATTTCAATCCAGGCTTTTGAGATGGGCCTCAAACAAATGGGAGGGCTTGTGAAAAGCACGAGGAAGTAAGATGTGGGTTTGGATCCCAAAACTCCTGTTCCTAACAAGGAGCCATGTGAGTGCTGCTTTGGAGGCTTTCAGCTCTGAATTGCTGGATGCTCCCTGTGGTGCCTTGCAGGCTCCCAGACACTTTGGGCTGGACAAATTCACTGCTTTGGGCTCATGGTCCCCATTTGGGGACTGTGAGCTCCAGGCAGGCCTGTGCTGTGCCTTCCCCACGCTCCAGCTGCAGCCTTCCATGAGGATTTAGCTGAGGGGAGTGGGGAAGTGAGCAGGAGCAGGATGAAATCACCTTTTTGTGTAAGTCAGCTGATGTGCTGTATGAAATGCAGGTCTAGGTTTTGAACCTAGAATTTTCTTTAATAACAAACCCCAGTCAATGAATGTAAAAGCCCCATGCCGAGCCTTTTACTGTGTTAGTCATAGCTTGAAGCCTTTATGTTCCCTCTTCTAATGGCAAGTATTATCCAGCATGCCTTGTTACTGTGCAGTCTTTGGAGGGTGTGGAAGTAATGATGGTGCCTGAATGCTGTTCCAGAGATGGCTGCTACAATTCACAGCAGATAATAGGAGCCACAGCCAGACGGATAATAGAACTGACTGAGATCCATTCACTGCTAAGAGACTGGCTGAATATTTGTACGTAGCCCCAGCCACTCCACCCTCCTTCATCACATCTCCCAGGAAAGAGTGGGGGGAAAAAACCCCAAAAAGCACAAGCCTAGACCAGAATGAGGACGAAGGGAGAGATTTGCAGACTCTGATGCATTCATAACTTCTATTTTTTTTAATGGCCCTTGTCATAACTGAGCAAGAATGGTGTAGGTTGCTAATATATTTACAGCCTGCCTGTGCAAGTGAAGGTGTGGGATGACAACAGGAAACAAGTAGTGCATTTGGAGTGGGAGCCTGTGTGAAGTCTAAACTAACACCTGAATCTAAAGCCATCTTTCTTTGCAGGTAAACAAGGAGCCTGGTGGAAGGTTTCAGTGATGGGTTACAGGCAAAGCCAAAGTCTGGGATTACAGCAGTAGCCACACTAGAAAAGGCTGACCTGATTCATAGCATCGTAGTTCACAGCCACTTTAAAATTTCTCGGTTTTCATAAGCTTGCTAAGCTGCTTATGCCTTGCAGAAGCTGTCTGGAGAGGTAATTTGTGTGCCAAAAGGTATATGTGTTGTTATAGTTACTCAGGGTTTTTGGTGTTTGACTGACCCTCCACTCACCTTTGCCTGTCTTGAAGTCTTTGCAGTTTTTAAATAGCATTAAAAGTTGGGGTGGGTTATTTTTTTGTTGTTGTTTTGGTTTTTGGGGTGTTTTTTTTGTTTGTTTGTTTTTGAGTTTTTTGTTGTATTTTTTGCTTTCAGAGTGTTTTCTAATGTGATCTTTTTGCATGTGGAAGTTTAAATACTTGTAGCTTTTCCTCCTGCCTTTATCTTTCAAGGCTGTGTTCTTATCCTGGTCCGTTCAGTATTTGCTGTTTCTAGGATAATGGTGATGAGCAAGATACAGGCAATAGCAAAGTCCAATGCAGCAACAAAGGAAAAACTGATGATAACATGTTTTCCTACTTATTTTTCAGGATGGCAGTGAGTAGGGAAGTTAAGCTGCAATGTCCCTGGCTCTGGGGAAGGGTTGTGGTATATGGTGTAGGTTGGGGAGAGAGCTTTGTGGTAGTTTACTGATGGTCACTTGTGGCTCCTGGCAGCAAACCTGGCTGTGCTGGAGGTGGATGATGAACTCCCTACCTGCCTGCTGAGCCATGACTGGTGGCCTCTCCCACTGCTTTGGTTTCCTGGCCCCCTCTCAGCACCTGTCTGTGTGGTGCCAATAAGTAAATGCAGCCTTGCCCCCACCTTACCCTTTGCTTTGAAACACACTGTGGTGTGGAGAGCATGGCTGAGAGTCTCTGATCTGAGGCACTCATGGCTCCCAGATGTTAGGGCTGCTCTGCTGGCATGGAGTGCTTGCCAAGCCTCTCTTCTGTGACCATTCATTTTTACATTCCACATTTTTTTCCAATCATCCCAGAGGTACTAAGTCCTTTTCTTTACTGATCAAGCAGTTTGTTAGCAGCACTTATTTTTCCTGTGGTCCTTGGAGATCACTGAGTTTGTTCAGTAGTGGTTTAGGTTAGACTTGTGCTAAGGAGGAAAAGCCAACTTTGTTGTGATAGGCAAACATGTTAAGGTGCAAGTCTGTTCTCAGCTCTGGATCTGATCACATGCTGTCAGCTGTTGATAGCAAGCATGTAGGGGAGATAAGGGGTTTGATCACCATCCAGGGCTCCTGGGCTCTGTTCTTGGCTGTGAACAGGTGTGTGAGCACTGAGCACCTTGTGTTGTGTCATCAGGACTGGAAGCTGATTTGGGCAGTGACAACTTCCTCTGTGTGCTGGAGGCTGACAAATGCTGCCTGTGGTGGACAGTAAGGGAGTAACATGAGCACCTCTCAGAAAGGGGGACTTGTGTATGAAAATGAATCAGCTGAGTGCTCACTTAGCCCTGGATACAGCAAGTGTACAATGCAGGGGAGCCCTGACCTCCCCTGAGCTGCCCTAATAAAGGGTGCAAAATGCAAGACTAGAAATCAGAATTCTCCATTGGAGGCTTCTTCTTCTGTATTTTCCTTAGAACCCAGAGGTCTGCACTATGGGGTGTTGCACAAATCTGTAGCACAGCTCTGCAGAAGTCCCAGTATCTTGAGTAAATTAATGAAGGCATATTGTTTTCCAGCTGGTTGGAAGAGATCTTTGTCTTGGAGAGCCTTTCCTCTTGTGAGACTTCCCTTGGGAGGTTATGTGCAATGAGCCTTTTGCTAGCAGCAAATGCTGGTCTTGAAGCATTTTCCTGAAGCTTTTGTTGAAGGTGGAAGGGTGGGATTTCTCTTCTACACTGAAATTAAATATCAAAATTTTACAACCCATCAGTTGTAAAAGCTGTAAAAAAAGGCCCTTTCAGCTGAAAGATCCCACTAATGCTCTGGGAAGACAGTGCTTACTTTTTTTCTTCCTGTTTTATTTTTTTTAAGATATAGGAAGGGCTACTTCAGGGCAGATATTAAGAGAACTTGACTACTCAGATACTAAGAAGTAAGTTCATCACAAAAGATACAGGCACATTTCAGGCTAAATTTGGATTTTCTAAGATGTTTTGTTACCCAAACTGAAATGTGAAGTTTAGGTAGTGGAGGTAGTGGACATTCCCTGACTCCAAGAGTAATTAATTATATTTCTTCACATACAGCATGGCTCACTTACCAAAGTCCTTCAGAGTTCTCACAACTCCTAAGTTTGGGTCAAACAGGCATATATGCTAAGGGAAAAGGAATGTCTTGAACTGTGCTCAAAAACAATGACTGTATAGTTTAAATATCATTTTGAGGAAAAGAATTTGTCCCAGAGGAATGAGCTCTAGCAGCTCCAGCACTGGTGCTGTGTATGACAAAGTATTACTAAAATGTTTTTCAAAGGCTGCACTGTCTCTCTGGAGATGAGCCCTTTCCTTGCCATCCTTCAGAATGATGGTGGCCGAAATTTTTCCATAGTAGGAGTTGGTCAGTGGTCAGTCTTCACCACAGTGTCTGCATGAAATTACTGTGACTTGTTGTCCCAAATCACTGAGGTATTTTTAAAATGTTACTGTTAGGCTCTTAAATCTAAGCTTGGGAGGAGCCTTAATGGAAGGAAGAAAAGAACAGCCCTATTTTCATTAAAGTTTAGGAGTTGGCGGAGATGGAGGCTGCCTAACCTTCAAACAGATGACTGAAGCTCAGACTGTGCTTTTCTAGTGGCCTGCAAGACCTGAGTTCTAACTGCAGTTGGGGCTATAAGTAAGTTGTGGACCACAGGTAAATTCTTGTGCTTGCTTCCTCCATTCCAGAGTGGCTGAATTTGTTCTTAGAAACACAGCTGGTCCATCCTGCATGGTAGAGGCTGTCAGCATCTATGTGACCTGCCCATGCCTATGGCAATCCTGTTTTATCAGATTCTGAGTCCCTCAAAGAGAGGAAAGATATGGATGAAATGGTGGACATTTAACTGTATTTTTTTTTTTTCAAGTCAAGCCTGAAGTAGCACAAAAGAACCACAAATTTTGATGTACAAAATGAGTGACCTTTTTTTAAAAACATTGATGGACAGGCTTAAATCCTCCTTTAAGCATGAGATCCTTTCTTGAATCATACCTTCGCTCTACTCACCCTGAATAGTCAGTGTATGCTGCTGGAAGACCAAAATAAGAGGGCAGCAGCATCGCCATCACAGATAGAAAAGTAGGACAAAATCCTGGCTTAAATCCAAGACCTGAGCATGAACTTGCTTGCAGAGATGATCCAAAATGCTGTCTAAAATATGGCAGCCTGGAGAATTGGATGTGGCCACCCAGGAACTCCCTTGGGTTTTATGCCCAAGCTGCTGACTACAAAACTTTTCACTTGCATTGTCTACCAAATGCATGTGTTGTTTCAAACAGAAGTATCTAAAAGTCATCTCCATTTGTTTTGTTGCCTGGAAGTAGTGATCTGTGTTCCTTTTGTTCTAGATCTGACAAACGTCTCAAACTTGAAGAATAAACAAAGTTATAACAAGGCATGTATGGGGAATTCCAAACATTCTTATGCTTTGCCTTCTGCCATCAACATAATGGCTATAAACTGGTATTTTTGATTCAAATTAATTTGAACCTGTAGTTTGATGCACCTGCGGTGATACATAAGAGTGAGTGCATGAAGAATTGAGGCCTGTTACTACTCTGCTGGTGTTTCAAGTTTAATGGACCGCTGAGCAAATTGTTAGAAGATCTTTTATCTTTCTTCTGCGTCTGTTTAGATCAACCTTAAGTGAGCAGACTGAAAGCTGCCACTGTCGTGTGACGTGTGTAAGGGAAGCTGAAGAATGTGACTTATGAGGAAACAGCAAGAAAAATAGTCTGTGTTGAAAGCTTGCCTGAGTGGTTCAGTGGGGAACCCTCTTGTTACACCAGTGCTCTGAGGTCATGCAGCTTTTCTGTACAGCAGAGTCTAGTATGACCCTCTTTGCATGTCCCCAGCTCAGGTCTGGTTCAGGTTTGTTCCTCATTGTGGTCTCCAGTGTTCAGCTCTGACTGGTCTCGGCACTGATGCACTTTGTGACCTGAATCCTGCTGAACATCTCTTTATACCAGAAGAGGCAGCCGTAATTCCCCTGAAGCTGCAGCACACTCAGAACCAGATGCTGCCTCTAACGGACACGTAACTTTTACTGTATCCTGACTTCAGCCTCTGCTTCAAATCTGGGCCAGGTAGTTTGCTATTTCTCACAGAGGTTTTAGAATTAATCTGACTGATTACTGTGTGCAGCTGTAAGCAATGAGAGGTATTGCCTGTAACCATAAAGATTAAAAGGAAAGGTCTTTTGCCTACAAATACAATATAATGCCTAGTTAGCCAGGTAAGAAAAAGATTTCATGAGCCTGGGCAGGAGGTCTAGAGCCTTATTTGTCTCTCTTCTGCTGCTCTTAGGGAGGAACAGGCTTTACCATTAAAGCTCTTTGGCATTTCTGACTTTGTGTGTCTCCTTAGGGAGTGATCTTGGTCCTCATCTGAAAAACTATGGTGAGGATCTCTTATTACAAGCACTGAGATTGATCAGTTGGTAGCTGTAAAGAAAGCCCAGGTCCAGGAAAATCAGAAGGGTGGTAACCAGGAAATATCCCTGGATAGGAAGGAAATTTCCAGAGTGTAATTTCAATTCCTCGGTTTGTATTTCTGGACCTGATTCCCTATTTTGTAGAACTGTACACTTGAAAATAAACTGAAATGTAAAAGAGAGAGAAAATTTAGTCATGGTAGCTTAAGTTCTTTTCTTTTGAACCACGTGAAATGTCAGGAGGATAGGAAGCTCTCCCAGGGGTAATACCATCCAAAATTCTAGCTGCCTCTGAATTAACAAAGTCCCCAAGTGGACTGATACCACAGGATGCAGATGTTTTAGTTCTGGCAAGTAACATGAAACTGCAGGCCAAGTTTATGCTAAAATTTTCCTTTTTTCCCCATAGACATTGCTTTAAAAAAAAACCCCAAACCAAAAACTTAAATTCTCACCCAGACTCTAAGCCTTGTTTAGAAATGTGAAAGGGTGTATGTTCTCCTGCTGGCTTGGTAATTTGGTAGATGTTAACACAATGTAAATACAGCACAATACAGTTTGGCATGGTGTTTGTAAGGACATATGGGAGCTATCATTTTTATGCAACCTAGTACTGGGTTTAGTGCTTCTGAAGGGCTTCTGCTTTGACTGTGTGTGAGATTGGCTGTAGTGGGAATGAATTATGAAGAGCAGTGAAATGTGCATGTCTTGTAAACTTGGTAATGTTGAAAGACCCAGAGAGATGGGTAAATGCTTTTCAAAGCCAGTACAATAAAAGAGCAAATCTGAGGTCAGCTGGCGAAATCTTTGAAATGTAGGACTGAGTGTTTCTCCTCCTGTTTGGGAGCATTTCCCTCTCATGCCATATGGAGAACAATCATTGATACTGCTTGTCAGTCTAGGTCTGCTCTGGCCCAGAAAAGAGGTGGGCTGCCAGCTACAGATCCTGCAATGAGCCCATGTCTTCACTGCTCAGTGATTCCCTTGTGCAGCAGAAATGTTGGACATCTGTTGCCAGCCAAGGAAAAAGCCCAAAACCTTAGGAATGCGAGTATGAAATGCACTGTCTGAATCAATGAATCAAAGTTGCCACAATCCTAATTTACTGCATATGAGATGTTTAGACCAGCAGGGCCTCCCTGGCCCTTGCTAATATAACATGTTACAGAGCATCTCTCTGTATCGCATGACAAGAGATGAGTGAATGTATGCAAGGCAAAGTGCCAGCAGAGGCTTTCCAGTGCTGCTGGGAGGGTGTTTGCCAGGGCAGAATGGCTAGATGATGCTGAGGATCTATCAACCCCCAAACTGCAGGGGGGGAAGTAAAAAGACAAGAGTTTTTTACATAGTGGCCATTGCAATTGGACTTGGAGGAGTTTCCTTCCTGACCCCAAATCTGGCATTTGGTCTCATTTTGCGTGCGTGAGGAAAACCAAACTGACTATGTGGAAGGCTTCTCAGTGCTGGGAGGAATTCCCTGCTTCCTCATCCCCCTTCCCAGCTCATCTGTACCAAAGATTGATCTCTGTCTTTCTATCCAAGGTGAAATACTTTGGGTGCCCAAGCTCATGAGTGAGAAGGAAAACATCTCTTGTGGCCCATATAATAGCTGGAGCAGGTAAGAGAAAAGTCCATTATTGTGCCTTCTGCCTCTAAGGGACAAGAGAGCATCATTAGGAAGGGTGACAGCACAGGATTTTCATTAGGAAAAAGGAAGGTTTCATGCAAAGCCAAGTTACTTTCATTGCTATGGAGGCTTCATGGCACTGTAGTTCTTGGGTGTGGGCTCAGTCCCCCCATTGAGACTTGTTTATTCCAAAGCTCAGTAGGTTTCTGGGAAGTGCTGTAATAGCTGGGAGGAGATCCCATGGAGAGGGTGGATTCTCTGGGACACATGCTGTTTAACAATGCCACTGTCTGCAGAGAAACAGAAAATAAACAATGCAGAATCCCTGCCGTAAACCATGCACAAACACCAGAATATGAATAGCCTCTCAGAAGGTGGCTAGTGCCAAGCAGCTTTGCTGCTATTGTTTATTGTGGTAGAGGAACTAGAACCAGCTTTTCAAAATAGGTCAATATTGCCCATTCATAATGGGTTAATGGTTTCTGCAGCTGAAACTGAAGTATAATGGTTCCTGGTGAAATGGGGGAAGCATCTGTAGAAAGCAAATTTGGAAGTAGTGAAAACTGCCATGAATTAATTTTGTTTTATTCAGACATCTTGGGCAGGGAGAGCAAAGGCCCTGTTTGGATAGCTGTTGCAATTGCAAGCACTAAAGGCTGAGGGATTGTGTCTGAGGACTAATCGGTGAAGCACCAGGTAAAGATGCAGGTGAAAGCAGTCACATGGGTGGGAGCACAGCATAGCTGGAGTGGCTCTGAGGGTGGGTTCCTTCCAGCTCAGTGTGTTCTGGGATTCTGTGTCACTGAGCCCTGTGAGTGGCTCTGCAGAGTAAATCAGATGGTGCTGAGGTCAGTGCTGTTGGTGTTTCTGAGGTTGTTTTCCTCTGGATTAGATCTACTCTCCAGTTCTTAGGATTGGATGTGGGTGTCTCGAGGGTTTTTGGTATGCTCTGGCATGTCTCTCTGTCTGGCTTCATCTGACAGGAGTCTCCCTTGCACCTTCCAAGATCACCTTGTGAAGTGATCCAAAGTGCAGTGAGTGGGGACGAGCTGGAGATCTGTTTCAAAAGCCCCTGTTTGAATGCAGATGCTTGTGTTGGTGTGTTCTAGGCATGCTGACACATCTGAGGAGGGAAGTAGTTCCTGGGGCATGCCAGCTGCACATCTGTAAAGCCCCAAAGCATGTGTTTGAGCCAAGAGAGAGTGCAGGGTGCCTTGATGCTGCCAGTTGCCTCTTGTGTATATTCTGTGCATGCGGGTCAGCTGAGAGGGGATTGTTATATTCTTCTGTCTGCAAGTTTTGGGCAAACCAGGGAATCTGTGGCTTTTGGGAAGCAGCTCCCTGGACCTTTGACAAGGCCACTGAAAATTATTTGTGCCTCTGGGGAAGAATTGCAGGTATTTAGCAGTGAGCCTGTGCACACTCAGTGCCTAGGTGGTGGTGACTCTCATTTGCCCTCTATTCATCCCTCCCAGCCACTTGCAAGGACACCTCCTGCTGAAAGCAGAGAAGCAGCTGCTGTGTCTTTGAGTGAACTGGAGACAAGGGCTTTCCCCAGAGGAGCCAGGTCACTCTAAAATAAGATAAACACCACCTATGCTAATTGCAGTGGAAAACTGAGAGCAGCTTGTGTTGGGCTGCTGTGTGTTGTCCCTAAGCAGGGATTATGCAGAGCAGCTGGGTTCCAGAAGGGCTCTGGAAAAAAAAGATGCTCAGAAGGGAACAGTGTCTCCTGCACTGAGGGGCAGTTTTCAGGTGTGGGGAGTTTTTTGAAGATATATTTTTAGGAGCTGCTGGTATCTGCGTTTAGGTTGTGAGCCCTGGAGCCTGTTTGCTATTCACAAATGCGTTCTGTAGTGAAGATCAGTTTGTCAGCACTCTTTTTGATTTTTTTTTTTTCCTACTAACATATGACCCACTGTGGGTCTTGTGAAGGAGATATGGATGGTATGTGACAGGAGAGAGGCTGCAGTCTGCAGCTGACTCTCCAGCAGGTGAGAGTCCTTGGTGCTTGGAACATTCCCAAGTGCAGCATCTCCCTGTGGGCCAGTGCAGCTGGACACAGCACAGAGTAAGTGGTGTATCTGGGACACCACTGGCGTGGATGGGGTCTGTATTTTGGTGAAGTAGGACATGTTGGACGTTCAGCAACTCCTGCCCCAGCTACTGACGTGCCCAACAAGAATAAACCCCAAGGGGTTATTCAGAGATGAGGGAAACAAAATCCTTTTCCTTGAACAGAAGCAACATAGCCTCATGCATCAGTGGCTGGTGAGTACAGTGGCAGTAGCTTCCAGCAGATGTCCAGTTGGATCAGGTCCTAAACTTGATAGTAAGAAGCTCTCAAAGCTTAGTGCTGCACCTTAAAGCTCTTTAGCTCCTCCCTAGCAGCAGGCAGTGTAATGATTAAAGCTCTCTGATTGAATATATAAATGCCTGCAGCTGCTGGAGCTATTCCTTAGGTCAGATTTTCACTTCCTCTGGTTGAAGGTTACAATTCTGCCAGCGATTCCCACTGAGTGTTATCCCAAGGCACATGAGTTCTGCCAGGGTTCCTGCTGTTCTTGCCAAACCATGTCTGCATTGGCCCCATTGCAAACCAGGTCCTGAAATGAACAGAGCAAAAATCATGGGGACCCTTTGGGCCTGACCTGCAAGCATGGCAATACATTCTGTTTGTCCTGCAAGCTCTCCAACAATGAAGAAAGCAAATACCAGTCTGGAAATAGCTTGTCTTGACTCTCCAGTCTTGTTAGAGTGCAGACTAATACTGCTTACCCTGCTGTAGTTGTGCTCTGAGCTTGCCTGCCAAGGACAACCATCCTTGTGTTTCAAGAAAGCCATGGTAAACCAAAGCAATGTACCCTTAAAATTGTGCTAGACAAGCTTTTGAAAGCTCAAGAATTAAGGAAGTCTGGATGGATGAGAGAATCAAAAATTCTTGAAGGATCATCTGGCCTCACGGAGCAGACTGAATTCTAGCTATTTTAGGAGTAGATATTTTCAGATTATTCTTTTAGGTACCCCTTCACTGAATTATTAGGCATGCCTGACAGTCTGCTGCATAGAATACCTTGAAGAATTAGGGAAATTTTATCTCTTCTCAAACACCAGGGAAGGGAGACATATGGAGACTAAAATCCACATCCTCAAAGGAATGCAGATTTGTAATTTGCACTGGAAAGTGGTGGAGATAGCAGGATTTCCTCAGGGTTATGGTTAAGCTGATTGACTTTGCTGGTATATAGGCATGTAATTGATTATCTTGGAGGCTCTGGGTCTAAGCATTTTCCTTAGATGGTGTCTGTAGGGGAGGACAGCAATGAGACCGTTTCCTGAGCCAGTTTCCTCAGTTCTTCCTGAATCACTGCTGCTGCCCGTGATGCTGTTTCTTACCCTTGCCTCTGAACCAGCTGATCTGAGCTCTGTGGGCTCTGATTTTTTGGTAAAATTATTAGAGGCGTTGTCTTTCAGACTCAAAGCACAAGACCCTTCTCTTATTCTTCTGTTATCGTCCTGTTTTCAGCTGTGCAGTCTGGAGTGCCTGGACTGGCCTCGCCTCTCCTTGCCTAACCTCTCACAAACAGCCACGAATTTTTGAAAAGGGCCTTGGTTTGCCCTGCCAGCACTCCTTAATTTTGCTTTTCCTCCTTGCAAGCCACACTGAAGCAGCGCTTTGCTATTCTCCGGGAGGAAAATAAAAAAAAAAATAAAGTAGGTCATGGTGTCGTGTAAGGCAGCCGAGCCCTAACATGGAGCCAGGCGAGCGGAGCGAAAAAAAGCCCCTGTGGGATGGGGGATGATGAATGAGCAGCTGTGCGGGATAAACAGGGATGAAGGGATGGATGGGAGCGCAGGAGCCGAGCGCGGCAGGTGGAGGCGCCGGCGGCCGCTCCGCTCCGGGGCCGGGGGGCTCCGGCTCCGCTGGACCATGCGCCCTCTCCCGGCACAGGTGCTCCCTCTGGAACGGCTTTCCTTGCTCCTACAAGCAATGGCAATGTTTGGTTTTGTTTTGTTTTGTTTTGTTTTTTAAATCGTGGTTTTCTTCCCCTCGCCCCGCAGTTCGATCCAAATAGCGCTTGCAGAAAGCATGGGACAGGCATGGAAAATCACTCTTAGCAGACCAAAACAATCTTTGATGGCAAATATATTTTTTAATTTTTTTTCATCCCCTTTATAGATTAGAGTCCTCTTGTTTATGTCAGTTGTGTTTTGTTTTTTTCAGAATTAACTTTTGAAAGAAGGAGGGGGTTTTATGCCTGCTGGCTCTCTTGATTCTCACCCAGCATTACTCACTGGGCCTGCAATAGATCTCTTTGGAATATAGATTCAAGCCTGACCTTATCACTGAGGCAGGATTCCACCCTAGTGTTTAAAGAGAGAAATTCAGGTCTGGAGATGTGGCTCATCCCAGTAAGTATTGCTTAACTTAAAATACTGATTACAATTTGGTGTGGATGATGATCTTTTCTATGTGCCTAATTTAGAATTTCAACCTCTTAAAAAACCCCAAAGTTAAAACCACCAAAACCAAGGGTGAGAATCAAACTCAAAAGACAAGAATATTTCAGAGCAGTGCCAACTTGAGAGCTTGGGATGTTAATCTTCTTGCTGTAGTCCTGTAGATACAGGGTTTGATTTTAACTCTCACCAGCCTGTTAAGGCATCACTATTGCCACTTGAGACAAATTCACTTCGGGTTTGTCCTGGCTCAACATGTCTTGCAGGGCTCCCAGTCCTCCAAAGCACATGCAGCAAGGACAACTTACTTCTTCCACAGGTCTCAACCCCCAGCCTCAGAACTGGGGGGAACCCACTGGGAGGAAGTGATCCTGGGTTAAGAGGCTCAAACTGTCAAAGGTTAGAAGTGGGGATTCTTTTAGAATTTGGAGGACTTGATTTATTTTTTTTTTCTGTAGCCCTGTTCAGAGAAACCAAAAGTTTTCTATGTAGGGCTGACATTTAAATCCTGCTCATAGCTCCCATCCTCTGGCTCTAAATTCCTCTTCAGCCACTTGAGGCAAAACTTCCCTTGCACCGAGCGTTTGGGGGATGAAGCTGTCATGTTTAACAAGCTGAAATATTCTTGTGGTTTTCCCCCACTCTTTCCCTGTATCAAGCGGGGCTGGTGGAACAGAGCTGGGCAGTCTCCTAATGTTGTCAACATTTGCTGCCTGAGCTGCACAGAATTCAGTGCTCAAGTCCTGTGTCAGAATGCTTCTTGAAACCTTCATCTTTTCTGTTTCTTCAGCCAATTTACTTCTGCAAATGCTTGGAAATGCTGGTGAGTGGTGGAAGCAAGCAGCCTCCAGTCTAACCAAGGATTTCTACTGCTGCTGGCTCTGTAGAAGAGATTTTAAGGTCAGTTTTAAAATAGTTCTGCCTAGAAAGAGCTGGTTCAGGAGGATGGCACTAGCTAATATGCACAGAGCAGAGAACTGCAGCCAGTTGTTCCTGTAGACAGCCTGTATCTGGTGTTTGAGCTGAACTCTGGTATGCAGAAAGCTCTTCTGTCCAGAGTGAGAGTCTCAGCAGTGCCAAGGACCAATTACCCCTTCCCTGTCAAAAGTGAGTGTCCTGTTTACTGTTTGAACTGGCTGACTCAAAATTCCAGCTTCAGTCTGTGCTTCTAAAAGATTTTGGTGGCAAGGACCTCTGAATGCTCTGCAGACATCAACCAGCGTCCTTGGTGCCCCTGGAAGGCTGCTTGGTGAGGAGGACACCCCTTGCTCAAGACAAGGGGCCACCAGCAGTGGAGGGGGGTGGCTGCCCATCCCTGTCCCCACGCTGGTGTCCTGGCTCCTGCTGCCATGCTTGAGGCACCTGACACCTCTGTGCCTCCCCTCACAAAGGCTCTGCTTGTCCTGCAGCTCCCGGCCTGTTTTATGAGCGGAAACTGAGTCAGCACACGGTGCTCACTGACGCCGGCCACTGCTGCTTCTCCTACCCACTAGCTGCGAGCTTGGAAAACAGTTTGAAACAGAAGCATAAAATGGGCTTTGTTGAAATGTGTTAGCTCACCTGGAGTCTTCAGAACCTGTGTGTGTATTTTAGGAAGCAGAAAAACCCAACTTTACAACTTGCAGTATTTGGAAGCACAGCACAATCATGTGGCTGTTCCAGCCCCTGGGAGACTGGGAGATGAAAATAATGGTTTTTGAGGTAGTGAGTGGGGTGGAGAGAGCCTTTGGGAAGCAGCAGTAGATTAAATGGCATCAAAGCATTGCTAGTGTTCATTTATTTGCCCGAAGGCCTTTACGTCTTCTATTAGGCTCTCCCTAATTATTTGTAAGGCAATAAATCCAATCAGAATACTGAAAGAGGTTCACCCAGACCAAGAAATGTGCTTTAATGTTCCTCCTAGTGCATTCTATTATTAATCATGTTTAGAAGGTTGGCTGGTAGTGCTTTTTTTCCCCCTCATTTTGTGTTTGTGATGAGCAACAGGTATCCTGATAACCAAAGCTTCAGCATTTCAGAGCCAAATTTGTGCCAATAGTGTCTCTTTTCTCATTTCTTTCTTCCCTTACTCCTTAAATACTAGGAGTTGTAACAAAGCCTGCTGTCAACCTTTGGCTTGGGTTCTAAACACTGACCCACATCCAAATTTTGCAATTGGTTCCATTTGTTACAGTGGATGGAACTAATTCTCTAGATCCAACTACAATTAGATGAATCTAGATCATAATTCTGGGCACTGAATTCAAAAAATAAGTTCATTTCCTTTTATCTTCTCCTTCCATTGACTAATAATAGTCCAGTACAAGCCTTTCCTCTTCAAATATCTATTATGAACCTCCTCAAAGGCCAGTGAAGCCTATAAAGAGAGAACATGACAACCTGGGAGGGAACAGCTTGTCTTCACATACTTGCAGGACCAAAGCAGTGGAAACACATACTTTGGGGGACTTCCAAATAATCATCTTTCTTTTTGTTTTGCCTTGTATCCTGGTCTCTGCATCTTAACCCACTCTGGATTGTTTGATTGCCTGTTTTGACTTTCCCTGTTGTGAACTGCGCAGCAATGGCTTTGTGCACTTTTGCACTGGCCAGCAGCTGAACCATTGCTTTGTGATTCAGGTCCTGTGAGGCACCCTGCCAGTGTTGGGGATGCTCTGGGGCTAAAACTTCTAGCCTGGAATGGAAAGATCACAAAGCTGCCTGTTCTGTGTGATCACTCTGGGTTAGGTGCTCTCCCTCCTGAGAGATGGCTCCTCTGTCAACATCCCCAGCACAAACTAGACACCCACAGTGCTGACCCTGGAGCTTGGAAGACAGCTTAATCCTGTTTCAGTAGTGCCATTTCATTTCAGGATCAAGCCCAGTAGCAGCCCAGAGCTTTTAGGTTAGTTACTGTCCTGTTGAAATAAAAAGCTGAGTTCACAGTGACCTTATGGTGGGATTGATTCTTTATTTTGTTTTCTGGGGACTGATTCATAAAATAGGCCCAGAGGAAACAGGCCAGGAACACATGCTATTCATAATAATGCCTCCAGAGAATAGCTCATTTCTTTTTCTCTTCCAAGGGTATTGTCAGGCTTGTGTACTTCAAAACAGATCTGGCACTGACAGTACAGATAAGTTAATGAAAGTCTGAAGAGAGTTTGGAGTTTTTAATTTTTTCCCTTTAAACTAAGGATAATAAGTTATAATGAAACCCTATTTTAAATTTGTATTCTTTTTAACATCCCTTACTTGTAGTTCTGAAGAGCTTTGCCAGCTTGTTACACATCTTGAAGAACAGAGGATATCTTGAGTTGCTGTGTAGCAGCAGGAGAATGCACAAATTTCTTAAATTTCTGAAGAACCATGAGCAAGTTACTCATGCAGTGTCAGGAGAGTCATCTGTAATTCTTTTAGTCTACAGAGTCCTGGGGAAACAGCTGGAGCATTGTGTACAATTTGCTGAGCACATTTCAGGGAAGATGTGGACAATGGGGAGATGCCAAAGGAGAACAGGGAGAACAATTGTAGATCTTAAAAACATAACCTCAGAACGAGGAGGGGGGGAAAGCTGACTTGACTGTAATTAAAATAAAGTACAAAAAGAGTTTTCAAAAAATGTAGAAAAACCCATGCAGAGAGAGGGAGAAGGACACTGTTTTCCATAGTAATGGGGACAGGTTGGGAAATAATGCACTTAAATTGTAACAAGAAAGAATCAGGTTGGGCCCTTCAGAAACCTTCCCAGTGGTAGACACGAATGCAGTAGTTTGAAATATTTGGGAATGTCATGGGGTTCTTGTCACTAGAGATTTTTAAGGTGAGGTTAGCCAAACATGTTAAAAGTGACATACCTCATGCTCAGTTACCAGAAGTGACCAATATTTGTTTAGGGTGCTTTCTAATAACTGTCTAATGCATAATTCAAGCTTTTTGAATCATGGGAAACTTAGCCACCCTTACCATTGCAGACCTTAGGATTTACAATAGATAAAAATACTTTTTAAGATAAGCTACCTTGTCTATTGACTTCAGTAGATCTTGGATTGTGTTTGCAGATATCACAGAGAATAAACCACGTTAAGATACCCAAGGCATTGAGGCCTGAGACCTCAGCTGAAATGAGTGCTTTGAAATTGTCTAAGAGGAAGCAGAATTACTTAGCCAAAATGTAATTCTCATGATGTTTAGCCCACATTAACCCCAGAGGGAAATGTCAGCTGGTTTTCCCAACACTGATGCTTATTAGACCATGAAATATTTTTCCCTCTGGGAGATGCTTAGAAGTGAATTGGACAAAGTGCTGGAAAATGTAGGGTCCTGTATGGTTTGGAGACAAGAAGTTCCATTCAGTTGGGGCATCTGAACTAGGGTCGGTTTCTTATTTTGTCACTGTTTTATTGTGTCCTATTCCTGCTTTCAGATATGCTGTGCGTTCAGTTTAGCAGCAGTGATGCTGAAGCAAAATAGGGGCATGTACATTCCTGTGTTTGAAAGTTAGTAGTTTAAAATTTATTGCAAAACTGTGGACCATCAATCAGTCTCAGGCACTCTGACAAAGTGCTGATATCTCAGCTAATTCCCTGCTGTTCTGCTTTTAGAAAGCAGCATGACATCTGTAACAGCTGTATGGGAGTCATTTCTACCACTCACCTGCACAAGAGGCAGCAGTGAAATGAGAATTGTGTTTCTACTTGCATGTTGGTCTAATGCAGGTCTCAAACTCTCCTTTGGTCCAGGAGGTAGCAATGCCTGTTCTTTTGCATTACCTGTGGAGATATCTCTTCAGGAACTTACCCAGAGCCCTCCTCTAAGAGTTTTTTCCAAGTGACATGCAGTCTGGTATGATCTGGCTTTGTTTTTAATGCTTTTCAGAGAAGAGCTTAATTTTTTGTTCGTTTGTTTTGTTTTGTTCCTTATTATTCTGATGTAGAATATTCCACTCTGAAGCCCACAGGATTGATTATTGTCATGGCTAATCAAGCAGTGCTACTTACCATGCCCTTGTCTTTTCTTTCCAGAGAGCAGCTGAGAAGCAGGCCTGTAGGCTTCCTGTGACTTCTGAGTGTGCACATAAACATAGTCGAACTCTGAAGATGTTTAAGCAAAAGGCTTGATACACATGTTAGAAAAGATTGTTGCAATGTTCCAAATACTCCTGGATCAGTCATGTACAATTAGAGGTCAGAATTCAGGCTGATGTTGGGGTTTCTTTTGTATATGGCTGGGAATAAAATGTAAATGGATCTGAAGAAACTCTTAAATGCAGAAAAGTTATTTAAGCAAGTTTATTCTTGTGTTCCCATTAGGGAAAGACAAAGCCCTAGAACCCACCAGAGCACCTTTTCTGTTGTTCTCTAGGTTTGTAGATTCTGTACTCCTGAGTATCTGATTTCTTTGCCTGGTTTGGCTATCTTGTTTTTATCCTTGCTTCTCCCAGCTTCATTAGAGTATTGCTTGTGTCTAATCAGTCTGTACTGTCCTTCAACTTTTGGCTGTCTTTCTTAGACTGCATTACGTGTAATGCAGAGATAGAAGGTGCTCCAGGAGGTTTTCTAGCTCAGCATGATGCCATACCAATATTAACATCTGAATGTGTGACCTTGTTAGTTCAGTATATGCAAGGTAGGTATTTTTCATCTGTCCAATGCACTGCTTATTATTAACGAGGTGTGCTGTGTAAAACAGTACCATTAAATTTCTCCCAGCTGGAAGCCATACTTTAGTGTTAACTTACCCATTATAGGATTTGGGGAGAATGTGAGCCATGGCTTAGAATACAATTCTGATAACAAATTATTCTGTAGCTAGGCACTAATGCAGTATGACACCCTATAGCCATTATATTAACATGGGCTCATGAGCAAAATCCTAAATTTATGTAGTGGCTACAAGGATCCTTCTTCATGTCATGGTTTGTTTCTTATGGGACTTGCTGGAAACCAAATGAAGTCTGCTATTTCCAAAACCATCAGGGAGAAATTAATGAATCAACATAGTAAATAACTCACTGCTTATTTCCTGAAACAAAGATCACCTGTAACATCCAAGGGGTAGCTGCCTGGCAGGAGGCTGGTGGCACTTTAAGGCGTATAGGAATGTTGGGACTGGGTAGAGAGCTAGGGACAAGTGGATACACAGAACCAAGTGTGTGGTTTGGGCTATGAGACCTTTTTGTCAGGTGTTGGTGCCTCTTCAATGGCTCTTTCTGTTCCTTGATAATAAAGCCCATGTTTGTGTGGGATCTGACCTCAGGGGAGGTTAACGCTTCTACTGAGGAAAGCCAAGTCACACTTCTTTCAATCTTATTTGCTGTTGCTTGCGAGGCCGTTTCTATTTGTGTTGTCCTTTGGGTGTGATGCCTGCTAGGTGGGAATTGCCTTAAGCTTGGTTTGTTTGGTGAGAGAAGGAAGGCCTGTTTGTTGGGTATGTTCTCTTCTGAACTTCAACTTTTGCCAACTTAGTCCCAGCCCTCAGGCTAAAGACACAGATGTGAAGTGAGGTGAGCTATAAAAAGAAAAATACCCAAAACCCCCAAAAGACATGGAGTAGGCATGTGAATGGGGGAGAGGAGGAGGTTTGCTGCTGATTCTGGGTTGTGTGGAAGGCAAGGAGGGTCTGGACCTGTGTTTCAGCAACCCAGGGTACGCTGGGGCCCTGTGTGCACCTACTGACAGTGCTGCAGCAGGTAGCTGTAGAGCAGGGCCTCTCATGTAGGAGCCCTCTGGCTATGCCTAGGGTGGGAGAGGCTGCTTTTCTCCTTGTCTTTAAGGATTTAGTCTACCCAGAGCAGAACAAATAACGTGAGAGCTGCCCCACACCAGCCCCTCCTCTCAGAGCAGGCTCAGAGACTGCAGCTTTCATGTTAAATTGGTCTAAGGTCACCCTTGAAATCAATCTCATGCTTGAACTGTGCAAGATATTGCTTCTCTGCAGTACCTCAACAAGCATCCACAGACAGAGACATCTTTAGTGTTGATATTGCACACACTGGTGTAAAAGAAGTGTTTTTCCTTCTTGGAGACTTTAGAGATAAACAGGGATGAGTCTGTGTCAACTTCGTGTTTGAGTGGATTTGAGAGAAGGGGTGTCTAAATGCTGGTTTTTCTTCTGGAGAGTTGGAAGTTAACTTAGGCAGCTGATGACTCAGCTCCTCTGGCTGTAGGATGCAGATGAGAAATGTTGACTTTCCAGATAATGAATGAGATTTTCCCATTTGGGACACAATTTGCAAAATTTAGGGCGTTAAAAATGGTAGTATGAAGGTCAGTGAGTAAACTCCTATTCAGCCTTTGACCCTTCATAAGATGACATAGCCACATAGTAGTCTTCAGTGTGATGGCCCAGAAGATAGTGAGGTGATGAAGTTTCTGCTCATGTGTTGTTGAATAGCAAAAAGGATGAGCACAGAACTGCTTCTTCCACAGAAGTTTTTAATATACAATTATATATACAAGAGAAGCTCTGGGAGAGAAGGAAATACAAATAAGGTGCTCACAAATCTTGGAGTGATGCCTTGGGAGTCACTAGTATGACACAGACTTAAAAATGTTTGAGTGGTGGGAGCTGAATTACAGACTGGGGAAGTGGCTTTTACTTTCTACTGGGACATGGATTCCCTGCAGCAAGGTCTTTGCTCTACTCTTGTGTAATAATGACTTTCCCTTTGAAGACTTGCATTTAACGGCAATCTTCAACAAATGCTGAAGCAGAAACAGCTCTCTGAATAGAAATTTTGGGTGAGATGCCAGAGGAATGAGCAGAGTTAATTCCAGTGAGTCCCTTCCCAACACTGTGGCATGTAGTTGGGCTCAGTGGTGAATTCTCACCACAAATCAATAAATACTTTGCAAGATGCCCTACAGAGCTGTTCCCTGAGTGACCTTGCTGTGCTAGGGCACTGCTACTCACTGATGCCAAACCATGAGTGGGGTTTGGTGGATGGGAGAGGGAGGTAATGTGGAAAAGGGATGTTTGCCCATTGGACCACTCTTGGTCATGGAACGCTGCTGTCGGGCGATTGCCAAGGTGACATGGGAAAGTATTTTGTTGATCACTTAAGTAGATGAATTATTGCTGTGTCTTCCCAAAATGGTGTTTCATTTTTGCACATTTCCTGAATAAAGCTGTCCTTGTTTCCTACCAGGCTCTGCACTGGCATGTAGAGGACCAGTGCCTGGCTAGTGTTGCCAAAGATGAAGCTATTCAGAAGAGCAAGCAGGTATATGGGGGTGGTGATGATGGTGTTCTGTGTTTGTAAAAGGGAAACTATGTGAATCCATAGGCTATGGATGCTGACATCTCCTGACAAAGGTCTTATAAATCCTAGCAGTCACCTTGAAGGCAAGAATTCATTCTGCTTGGTCTGCCAGCCATACTGGCTGTCTTCAAAGTTATGCATGTTTTTCCTTGTAAATATTTTCAGTGGGCTCTTATCCAAGGACCATTTTGCTTACCATCTTCTCCATCCTCCTTGTCTGCAGAGTGATATTTTAGACCAAGGGAAGGGGAGAGGATGTTGTTTGTAGCAATCAGTGTTATAAACATGCCCTGTATGGTTATTTTGGAAGATTAACAGTTCTTGCTGTCACTCTGTAGAGTGACTTAGCTCCCCAGAAGTGTTCCTGATTTTGTTCCCAGGAATAGGACAGTCTTGTCTTTCACCCAGCTTCCCTGCTCAGTTGAGGAGAGAGGAAATAGAAGCCGGAGCAAGAATTCACTGTGATCATGATTCCTTGTTTCTTCATCTTCACTGGACATAAAGCTGCCTGGAGGCTGCTCTGCTTTAACACTGCTGGCAAAATTACACTCCTGCCACTCTCCTTCCTTGCCCTGGCTTGCCCTCCCTGGTAGGGTAATGCTGGGAATCCCCTGCTACGTGTGCAGCTGTGGGGGTGACACAAGCACAGCTTTGTGTTCCATGTGCCATTTAGAAGCTGTTTTCTCATTGCTGATGATCAGAGCAACATCTGTCTGCTTGTTTACAAGGATGCAATTGTAAGATGATCAGAAAAGCTGGGTTCCTGAGGCTGCTACTTATTCTAAATACTGAAATGGATTCCTGCACCAACAGAAAAAAAAATCTCACAATATAAAGATAGAGCTTCTAATCTGTTCTGCATTAGAAAATAATGGAGGCAGTCCAAGCAACAATAATGAAAGTTTGTCTGATGAAAAACTGTCAAGATCCTTTTAGCTGCATCTTGGTGATTTAAGCTGGGCTGAGTGCTGTCCTGCTGAGCTCTTAGGCACAGAGGTTTGACCTGGGTGGGGATGCAGATCCCTGTGTGCACCATTACCAGCCCTGCTTGGGATAGCTGACAGGTGTGCTGGGCTATTCCAGTGCTGCCTCCTTCAGTGTGCTGAAGACCATGAAAAGTGGTATCTTCATCACTAGTCCCAAATGTTGTCTCTAGTGCTGAGGGAAGAGCCACTAGCTTTGGACTTTTAGCAGATACTCAGAATTGCTGAAGTAAGTGCCTGCAGTACAGCTGTGCCTGAGAACTTTTTGGTTCATGTTTGGGCACCTGGGTTTGGAGTCTCTGACTGAGGCTGCTTTCCTGTCACCTGCCTGTGTCTGGGCACAATCCATGACTTCTGCAGATCTTTCTCAAAGTGGCACCTACTGTTTCCCATTTCTCATGGGAATCCTTATCCTGCCACTGATTGCTTGGTTTCTATCCTGCATTTTTCATCTCCATAGCTCTGTGGTCTTTCCCTTGTACAGGGTGATAAGGGTTACAGTGGTAAGCTTCCTTGAGGAACAGAGGCTGGTTGAAGGAGCAAAATTTTAAGGCCTCTGGTCTCTTAATGTGCCTGGACAGAATTCAATTGTGTGGCATCTGTGGGATATCTGGGCCCACATGGCTGTTTTTGTGGGATTAGAGTTCTTTATGTGACTTCCCCTGTTTTCAGCAGTATTTCCTGCACCCTTCCTATTGCTTTTGTTTCATCTGTTGCTTTCTAGCGTGTGAGAGCAGTGCCCAGCTCCTCAAGAGCTCTACCCTACATCCAGCAGAGAAAAAGGAGGTGTTTGTGGCTGGTGGTGTCCCCAGGACTGCAGCTGTCAATGCATAGCTGTCCAGTCTCCACCTGAGGAAGCAGGTCAGCAGGGTAACCTTGTGATAACTGCAGAACAAACAGTCTGTAAACCAAAAAAGAGCTGGAGCCTTTTCCTGCAGAAGGAAAATTTGTCATTATAATGGGGGGGGGCAGCAAGCAGAGGTGGTTTGTCCAAATGTTTTACTGTCTTTCCAAGTAAGTGTATTGTTGATTGCAAAAAAAAACCTTTTTTTTTGTCAGTGGAGTAACTTATATGTCTGTGTCAGCTCTTCAGGACATATTGTGTTAGTGGGAGTGTGGAATCTCCTGATCTCTTTTAAATCTTTGACCTTACTTAAATTCCCTGAGTTCTCAGCAAGCAAAGATTAATTGAACACCTTTACACATTCAGTGGCAGCTCATGCTGCAGTGACCTTACTGATTGCCACTGACAAGTGCAAGAAGAATTGCATTTCTGAGCATTTACAGACACAGCTTTTCATCACTGTGGGAAACAGATCTTGTCCCATGGGGAAGAAGCATGTTGGTGTGCAGAAGGAGGTGTTATTGTCTTCAGCTCTTTTGGAGGTTTGACTAGCAAATAGATACTTGGAAAAAACTAGCAAATTAGCTGTCAGTTGATAGTAGATGAAGCAACATAGTTGCTGGTGTTCTTAAACGTGTTTGTTTTCAGAGCAAAGGCTGTACTCTAGTTTGAAGTGTCTTCTCTGTGGCTTGATTTATTCAAGAGAAGGCAGTATTGGCCAAAGAGGAGGTGAGGTGCTTGGATTAGATGTTAGACTGGAGCTCAGGAGATTTTAGCTGTGTTTTTGGGTAGGCAAGAATGGCACATGACCACAGGCAAGCCATGAAATATGTCTATGACCTTGTCCTTATTTTATTTACTTGAATCTTTAGCTCTTTTGAAAAGTCTGGCATTGCTGACTATTTGCAGAATGTAGTGCAGTGACTTTGCTTTCAGGGCCAAACTTCTGGACACTGCTGTTCTGCAAGCAGTAGCTCAAGCTTATCTGTTTCAACTGTGTCATCAGCCTGCAGAAATCCATAACCTCTGCTGGAGCTTCCGTTACACGCAGCTGCATGTTTGAAGGACTGTGCACCTAGACATTAGCAGAGGAGCTGAGAGGCTGCATCGAGAGGCTGCATCCCATTATGAAGTATTTGTGCACTTTGCTTTAATGTGTGTTGCCAGTGCTGGCTGCCCTTTGCCGGTGTCTTAAGCAAAGCAGCCGTTGCTCATCTAGGTAATGTGTTGTGTCCTTACAAAGTCATTGGCACAGGTTTCCCTGGCACTTACAGGGTTTTAGCTCATTGCCAGATTCCCTCTGTCACCTCGATGGATTGCAGTAAGACCCAACAGTAATGCTGTCCACAGTGCTGAGCCTCTCCTGAGGCTGAGTCTTCTGGGACATGTCCTATAGGTCTTTATCTCTTGTCCCCAGTCTTGTGTCACTGCCATCACTTACACCACATTGCTTTAAAACTTTCCTCCTGCCTTGCCTTGTTCTGTCCATCTGTCTCTGTCTGCCTTGCCTGCCCAGGCTGAAAGCCTCTGGAGGAAAGGCTTAGCTGTGTCCCTCCTGCTGCACTCAGTCATAGCTTGTCACTTGGTGGGGAGTAGCCCTGAACTTTCACTGGCAGAACAGCTTTGATTATATTACGCAGGTATTATTATAGGGCAGCTAAGGTCTCCAGTGCAGCCTCCAAGCACAATAGTAATATACATAGTAATTTGCGTAGCTGTGTATGTTCTGAGACCTCATAATAACCAGATATGGGGCAGGTCATATTTTATCTTTTCCCTGAGTGTAATTTTGATGGGTGCAATGGGTATGCCTGCAGTGTGCTTGTCCTATTAAAATAATTTCTATTATGCAATTCCCTATTTGGAGAAGTGATTACAGATTCAATCTCATATAACACTAGGTTACACTCTCCTGATCCTACTGTAGTTATTCTGTTATGGGCCCAAGAGTGCTAAAACTTGTTTCCATATATTTTTGCTCTCCTTGGTAAAAAGCAGCATGAATACCTGGTAATCTGATGTTTGACTCTGTACAGTACAAACCCAGCATTAGCCCACTGGTTACTGCACTTAACAATACTGTTTTTGGAGTAACACATGGTCTGGCAGAATCCAAACTTGCAGCAGCCACTGCTGGATCCTTGAAGTAGCCTCAAAGACATGATAACACTGGGAAAAATACCAGCCAGGGCACAGAATGAGAGCTGGTCTCACGGGAATTACTTCTACATAAGTCTGTGGGTGGTCATAAGTGATCAAGAAGTTATGCTGACAGAGAAAATAAAATCTATTTTGTGTATGCTAAGGAAGTTGCTGCAGTCTAGGACATCAAAGTTCTGTTTTGTCATTCCAGGTGGAGTTAAAGAGGAGACCCACAAACTGGCTCTGTTCTCTGGGTAAGGCCATGACAGCTGTGTTGGGCTCATGCCTACCAGACACTTGCTGAAGCTACCTCCTCTTGACCTTCTGATCTGTATTGTAACTTCTTCCATTCTAGATGTGCCTGAAGCACATTCAAAGTGCTGGATGTCCAGGCATATGTCCAGTCACATTCACTTCTGGCTGGAATTGTGATCCAGAACAGTGTTTACTCGTGAAAATGAAGCAGGACAGCCTCTCTGATTACTGCTGAGAGTTGAATTTAGATGTGCAGGCTCTGATAACCCAAGCTGGAAGCTGGCCAAGGATGCTAAGGTGAGCTGCTTTTGGGTGAAGTGGTGTAATATCTCTAATGACCAGAGGGACCAGGCTTTGTTTCCCTTAAACATTCCCTTAAATCATCCTGGGGAATTTTACACTGTTCTTAGGTTTGCAAGGAGAGGCAGAGGAAGAGCACCATTTTATTTAGCAAAGGCTGCAGGGGAGCAGAAAGGAGCCACGCTTCTCAAAACCTTGACATGTAGCACACTTGTTCTCCTCCAGATATTTCATGTCAGCAATACAGATGCTCCCTGCTGGCATTCCCCCTTCCATCAGTGTCAGCTGGCCTTGCAAAGGCTCGTTCCAGCCCTCTAACTGCGTTTTTCCCGCAGCCTCACTCCAAGTTGACACTCGGCCGTGCTCTGCTCCCGCCCGGAGCCTTCAGCACCGGGAGAGCTCCGGCGGTGCCGGGGAGGAGCAGCCCGTGGCACCCGGCAGGTGGGGGACGGTTGCTAATTAGTTTGCATTAACACATTTTAAATAATTCAGTTCAGATTAGGGTTTGTGCTCTGCCTAGCTCCATGCTGACTCTCCAGCTCAGGCCGGAGCCCTGGGCTTTGGGAGCAGTGATGGTCTTCCTTGATCTCCCGAGCTGTACTCTGGGCAAGCAGGGCTGATGCCCAGTCTAAGTATGGACAAGTTTCCTGCTACTTTGCTCAAAGACTTTCTGAATTGAAGTTGGGTTTTGTCTTAGATTTGCACTTCACTGCATTGCGTGCAGCACATATCTGTCCTTGGGAAGGGGAGGATCTGCTTTCCCCCAGAAGAATCCTTTAACAAAGTGATTTAAGAAAAATGAGAATAGGGCAGAATTTGCAGGACAAAGAAACCCTTATCCCAGAAGCTAACGGCAGGATCACAGAAAACATGAAGTCATGAATAAGAACAGGCAACAAAAACTTCAGATACTGCTCATAGGTAAAGCAAAATTATTTTTGGCTCTTGTCATGTATTTGGAGCAGAACTCCCTTTCTGTCTATGTGAAACAGAATGCCATGAGGTTTTAAATTCTCCATGTGACCAGATGGGGTTTGCCGCAACAATAGGGTTTCTGCTTGGTTTTGGGAAGGGCAGCAGTTTTGCTGGCATTACAAAAGGCTGTGTGTGATAAAATAAGGAACCTTCTTTGTCCAGCACATCTGATTTATGAAACTGCTGGAAATCAAAACGTCTTTGCCATTTGGATAATTTTTTTATTCCTCCAAACTGTACTGGATGTTCTTCACATATTAATTTGTGGATTACAGAATGTTCTAGGCAAAATATCAGTGGGACAGTAAAATGTTAATACAAGAGTTCAGCTAACATAAAATAAAACCACAGTGTTCTTCTATCCTGCTTAATAATGACTCAAGTGAAATGGGGACAGTTGTGTGGTCTAGTGGCTAGTGAGGGGTGTGGTCCTCTGGATTCCTGGAGCTGCTTCCCAGATCTTCTTTCCCATGCTGGGTGACCTTAAACAAGTTTACCCCTTGTAAATTGGAGCCTGATGTCTGGCTAGGAAAGCTTATTAGGAAACTTAATTTTTGAGAGAGCATTTTGGGAACTTGAGATGACAGGTGCTAAATAAAGACACTTCTTTCTATTAAGTAGCTCTAAGAAAACACACTCAGATTCCAATTTCGTGATATTGGTGTTTTGGGAACTCATCTTTTGGCTTTTTATGAATTGGACACTCTTTATCTGGATGACAAACGTGGATACTCCTGATCATTTTGCTGGAATGATTGTTTCAATTGTCAGCACTTTGGTTTAATGGCATCAAAAAAACAATGGTTTAATTTCCACGTCAGCAAATTATTCTGGATTTAAACAGAATTGTGTGGCAGTGGTCACAAGACCAAAAAAAGGTGCCCCAGAGCCAGGAAGTTAAATTGATTGTAAATGGCAGTAAAGCAGACTGTCTGAGCTTTGCTTTCTGGGCTGAGTGTAAGGTATCAGTGGGGAAAAGCAAAGCAAACAGTAGGGGAAAAAGGTGTTGCAGAAAATGGAGACTGGACATGCAAGAGAAAAGGATTGTCCTACACAACACCACTGTTGGAGCACTTAGGCTAATTCTGCAGAGATGTATCTCTTGAAAGGGGGCTGCAAACATCCTCATGCCTCAAAGGCTGGGTATAATGTAAGGTTCCAATATGCTGTGATGGTAGAGACCATACAGGTAGAAAGAAAGAGCAACCTGTGGAGTGGATTCCTGGCTGAAGGATCTTGGTGCAAGTTTCACCTCAATTAATCCGTTTATCTAATCTAAATCTTTAAACAAAGAGCTTTTTACCATCTGCCTATTTTTTCTCTTCTAATCCCTACCACTGAGGGAACCCAGGTCTGAATGGCTGCTCAGAACTTCCCCAGCAATGTGGCAGGGAGGGTCTGACTCCTTCCAGGCAGTGAAGTCTTTGGGAAGAAAGTCTGGCATGCTCAGTGTTTGCACCAGAGTTTTACCATTGGATTTTGCTGGAAGTGGATCAAGCTGTTACTTTGAATGTACCCACGATCAATTAATTTCGAGCTGTGTCCTCATCATAGCCAGAACAAATCAAGGTTTTTCTGTTCCTCCCCCAAATGCGCAAGTGGCATCATATTGTTGGGTGAATGTTCCTTTCTTGTCCAGCCAGCAGCTTGTCCTGGCTTGGAGTTTGGTAGCAGTTCTCTGCACAGTGTGCTCTGTACTGCACAGGACACCTGGAGAGTATGCTTTGCATTTGCAAGTAGCTGCTGCATATTTAGGTAGCAGAGAAGCAAGGATTTCTGGTCTGTGTGTGCTAGGAGTCAAAGGCAGGCTTGTGGCTAATTTAGGTCTTGGACCCTCATTGCATTGAAAACTATTCTTTTGCAGGCACTTGTTCCCAGCATTAAGATTTAGGCACTACTTAGCTGCGAGGAACCATTTACAAAGTAAGGTTTCCTTTGAGCTCTTGCATAGCAGGACAATCAGCCTGTATAAACATCTTGGCTGTGAGAAGCTGGTGTGGATCAGAAAGCCAAAGTCCTACTGGAATATTGGGCAAAAGAGTGTTGTAATCCAGAGTGCCCACTAATGAGGTCCTTGTGCCTAATATGACAATACATCTCTTCCAGAGGTGGGGGTTTATTCGCACTCATTTCTCTTTAAATTCTATGTCATAACCAGGACCCCACTTTCTTGCTACTCCAATGAAAATAGAAATTACCTTTTTAAAAGACTTTTTGGAGTTCTAGTCCCTTGAAGAAAAACATCAAGATGTCAGGACTACTAGAAGGGACACAAATGAAATGATTCATCTAAATTCTTATGATTAGGAGCAGCCATTACTTCCGACATTTCAATCCAGTTTATTTCATGGAGAAACTGCTACAGGTCCAGCTGTGTCCTGATCTTTTCTCCATGCAAGCTGGAGAATCAGTAAGGAGCAAGGCTAGGTTTAGCACGATCACAGTAAGAAAAGGTGATGAGATGTGGTTCTGTGACTGATTATCATGGTCTAATGTGGAACCAGCAAAAAAAGCAGAGTGCAGAGGAGGCATTGGGTAGGTGTGTGACCCTGGTTGGTTCTGGGGCAGCTCCTCTTTGCTGGAGGAATCCAGCAGCAAGGAACTGGGCAAGTAATCCCCTTGAGAGTAAGACTTTGGTGCATCTTTGGTACTAGCCATGACCCAGTGGGTGGAAATACTCCTGGGAAAGAAATGTCTGCTGATGTCTCAAGCTGGTCCTTTTTCCTCCTGTCCCATCCCTCACCACTGAGCTCACAGATGAGCTCTGCTTCTGGGTTGTCTGAGGGCAGGAGAGGTGCATCTAAGAAACACAACTCTTTGTGATTTCTTCCTGTTCTTAGTGCCTGTCATTCTATAGCGACGCAATGGCTGGGGCCATGAACAGTTTCACCAGGATCAAAAAATGGAGAGAGTTGTTGTCCCCTTCCAAATCTGATCAAAGCCCACAGGAGCTCCCCTATGCAAACACAGTCTGAGTAGTTCATGTTAATGTACCACTTTTATAATATCTAACAGGAATCCCCAGTAGCCTGGGACTCTGCTACAGACAGATGTATTGCCATTCTGCTGATGTGGAATTAATGATAGAATTATTTAGAGAGCTGGTGATAGGGTTTTGACTCTACAGTGTCTGACTCTCAAATCTATGCTTTCCTATAGCTATCCTCCATAGACGTTATTTGGAACAATTTCTCCTTCCAAACAAAAAATATTTTTGGGAAACACATTCTCAACTCAGCTATGAAATGTCATCTTTGTGGTGATGATGATTATGGGATGCAGCAAATGCATGCATAATTATTCTCACTGCTCACAGAGCAGCAGATAGGCCCATTTCCTGCCTCCTGAAATATATAACCAAACACTTTTCCTCATGCTGTCTGCTCTGTGAATTTTCATGAGCTTGTTCCCTAGGGCTCCTTGTGAAATTATTCTAATTTTTCGAAGTAGGGAGAAAAAAATGAAATAGTTCTGTTGGAAATGGCATTGATTTGTCTATTAAGTCATTACAGCTGTTTCTCTCTTGAAGGCACCAGAAGAGGAATTCCTGATTTATTTTTTTATAAATAAAGGGAGATGGGAAGCAGTTTGGCAGTAAGAATGCAGTGAATTTTGGAAGCAGTTCTTGAAGTGCTTTCCTATTATGTATGTGAGAATGCAGAACCAGGATAATAAAGAGTACTTTCTGACTTTCAGAGGTATAGATTGGTCTGTGTCAATAGTTATAACTATCTTGGTGTAGGGTAATTTATTAGACGCAAAGGGTTGTGTTTGACAGCCTGAACTTGTCATCAGCCTTGAGTCACATAAGGGAAGGCCCAGCAGAATATATAATGCAAGTGTTCATGTAATATAATGAGAAATACCCTTCTGAACTGTTTTCCATTAAAAATAAAAATTTAAATTACTTAACAAAACATGCTTTTTCTCCCTGTCTTTTAGCAACAAACAAAAGCTCCAATGTGCAGTCTAAAATTGCTCATCAAGGGGAGAGACCAGGCTAGGATTTAGTAAATGGCTTTTTTTTTTTTTTTCTTTGAATAAAGCAATTAGTTCTAAAGGGAACATGTCATCTTCAGTGCACTGCTAAGGTAGAACAGTCATTGTGCTTTCTGGCACTCCATCAAAATGCTTCTTGTGCATAGTTATTGGAGAAAGTGCATTTACACGTTCTGTCGACGTCCAATGCCGGGAAGAGGTTTCTTAAATAACAAGACACAGGCTATTATGTGCATTAGCTTTATTATTTTTTCAAAAGTGTCTTAGCCTTTGGGGACTGAAGGTACTTAATAATATGTTGCAATTACAGTGTGCCAATGTGTTGTCGTCATATCTCAGGTGCTTGACAATCAAACAAGTGCAGATTAACCCTTAGATGTCCATTGAATTTCCAGCTAGTTGCTTTTATGTCTAGAGCTTGTGATGTGTCCACACTGCAGCAAAACCAAACATCCATCTGTTGTCTTGGAGCATTGCCAGAGGCTGTCCCAGGAGGAACGTCCTCTGCCACCCCCAGGTATGCTTAGCCCACTTAGGAGAGATGAACTCCATGCTTTTGGTTTGGATGGCCTGTGACTTTCTGAGCAGAGAGGGACATTATGCTCTGGGGATGGAGCATAATCAGACAGCTTGTCTGAGGAAAGCCTGTGTTTGTGAGGGTGTTGTGATTTAACCCCACTTGGCAGTCATGTACCACACAGCCACTCACTCCCCTGGCCCTGGTGGAGAGGAGAATAGAAGAAAAAACAACATAAACCTGATGAGTTGAGGCAAAAGCAGTTTAACAGAGGAGGTGGAATCTGGTAGCCTGCTCAGACAGCAGAAAGCTAAGAGTGAAGTCTCAAGCCAGAGAACTCACCAAGGGGAGTTGAACTAGTGGTGTAGATGAAACCCGAAGTAAAATGTCTCATGGACAGAGCTGTTCAGTCCCTAAATCAGAACAATATGAAATGAGTTCTGCATTGTGGGTTTTCTGTTTGTTTTCATCCTACAGGATCCTTGGTCTTGAAAAAGCTCCCAGAATGGATGTCAAGGAGTTGTTCTGTTGAAGCATGGCAGGTATATCACCCTTAAGCCACAGAAAAGATGGATTTTGAGTTGCTCTCTGCTGGATATCCAGGTACAGCCTGTCTTTATTTGCACTCTATATTTTGTAGCTGTCTGGGTGTGGACTGAAGGAGGTAAAGGGAAAAACAGCTGCTGTCTGTAGGTACCAAACAGCAAGAGCCCAAAGCAGACAGCCTTTGTTTGCTGGGCAATATAAGAGCTTTTGTAAGTGGTGTGTAGTGTTTGTTATTTTTCAATTTTTGGTTTTATTTTCCTTTGGAGTATGAGTACAACTCAGAAGGAAAGTCTGGATATGCAAGAAATTCAAGGAAGTTCTAAAGACTAGGTGTAGAGGCCAAGTAAAAGCTCTGAAGTACATAATTGAGTTATGGCTCCTTAACATGATGCCTGGTGAGTAAATGAGCTAAAAGGACATCAATTCTAGAGTGACAGGCACACTTTTTTGATGACTTTTTTTTCCTTGATTGGTTGGTTTGTGTTTTTTGTTTGTTTATTTGTTTAATTCTGAAAAAAGCTGTCTCCTGCTGAGGAAGCTTGGCTGGCACCCAGATTAGTGCTACTTTAATCTTTAGAGTGACTTTTTCTGTGCAGTGTGAAGTGAGGTGATGGTGCAGTAGACAAGCTGCAATACCTTGTCCAGGACAGAATTGCTCTCATTTGAGTCAAGCTTTGCATCTGCAGTTAAGTCAACAGCTGAACTCAGGGCTGGGATGTTTCCTTTATGCAGCAGGAGAATGTAATTCTCCTCTGTGGTGCAGGCCATTCAGCAGATTGTCAGTCTTTACAGCATAGCATTACAGGTAGGGATGTCAGGATCACCAACAAGGTTAAGGCTTTTCCATGAGAAGCCAGTGTTTGCAAGAGCTCCCAATAACTGCTTCAGCTTATGCCTACTGTGCAAAAGGTCATTCTTCTCTCTCATTTTGGTCTTGGTTTTGTTTTTCCTTTGTGTTTTGGAAAGTTCCAGTTAGAGTGGTCCAGCTGTTTTGGAGAAGGAGATTGGAAATTGTTTGTTAATGACAAAAATAAGCTTAATTGTCCTCCTCAAGTTCCATATTTTAGAGCAGGATTTTGGGCATTAGAGGACAAAGTTCATGGGGTCCCAATGGTGTTAAGGAGATGCCTTGCATGACATATCTATGGGAGACTGTGTGTTGCCAAATTATACGTGTCTTCTTAAAAAGAAAAAATAAAAGAAGGAAAAGCAGTTTCATTGTGTTGATTGTCTGCCAGCTAATCCTCCTGATATTTCCTCTGTTGGGATGGGAATATGAGTGAGGCTGAACAGGTTTGTCCTTGGTGCTGTTGCTCTCAGATGAAGGTGGTTATTGTGGATCTATGAAATGCAAATATCAATCAGATGGACATGACCAGGGCCTGGCAGAATTCTTAACCACAATACTGGATTTCAGGGCCTTTTTCCACAGTGTGGAAAATACATATCTTAACATCTTGCTTCAGAAAAAATTAATATGGGCTACATGGTTCTCTCTTTTCTAGTATATGTGTTACCAAAAACCCACCCCTTTAGATCATGTTACATGCATCTTCCATAAGTCTAAGGAAAGCCCTTCTGTAGGCTTGTGTTCTGACCGAAAATAAGAGTTATGGTTGGTATGAATAGGGAAGTCTCCAGGGTCATTGGTTCCCCTCCCTGGTTCAGCTGCTCAGACCAAACCTGTAAAACCTACAGGAATAGTGGAAGGTCTCAGGGAAAGTCCTGTGCAGGATCCTGAGGGAGACTGATAAAAACACAGCTGAGACTGGTGAATGGGAGAAAGGAGAGCAAGCATTGCTCAGGGCAGGAATTAAGCATGAATCCCACAACTAGGAGAATCTCGACAGTGGAGGCTAGGACTAGACTTCTTAGTGTGTTTATTTACTGATAGTGCCTAAACTACAAACAGCACTAATGTGGAGACTGATCTCTGCTGCTCAGTCATAAGAAAACAATTGGTCTTGCATGCTCTGAGAGTTCATTGCAGCTTCACAACTTTGCTTGGAGTCATAATTCTTTGGTGAGCTTTAGGAATCCACTTGATTTCCTTTTATGCCTCTGGAATTCTGGATAGGGGCTGCTCCTGGAAATGCTGTTATTCCTTAGGGTGAAAATCCCTGGAGAGCATGGACTCCAGGGCATGTAGTAATAGGACAAGGGGGAATGGCTGTAAGATGAAGGAGGTAGATTTGGATTAGGTTTAGATATTAGGAAGAAATTCTTTGCTATATAGGTGGTGAGGCACTGACCCATGAAGGCTGTGGACTTGCCATCCCTAGAGGTGTTCAAGACCAGTTTGGATGGGGCTGTGAGCAGCCTGATCTGCTGGGAGGTTGCCTGCTCACAGCAGAAGGGCTGGAATGAGATGGTCATTAACCATTCTATGACTGATATTTCTGGGTGCCTTGTTAGAGCTCTGATAGCTGTGATTAGGACTGAGTAATGAGGTATGACTCAGTGAAAGGGCTGACTATGAGAGTTGGCCACTAAACTCAGTATGGCTCACCCTCAGCATTTGGATCACTGTAGGCCTTGGCTTGCTCAGCACAGAACATGACCGTCCATGCTGGAGGGCAAAAAGGAGTCAGCGGCCTCACAAAGTAGTCCAAGCAGTGGGAAGAAATACTAAACCACCCATTCATATAACAAAAGAAGTGAAAAATGAAAGCCAAGAACTGCATAAAAGGATGGGGATTTTCTACCTTCATGTTTTGAAGGGTGGTAGCCTGGAACCAAGGAACAAGTTTCATGGGAGAAATCCACTCCAGCTGATTCCAACTGGTCCCTGCTTTCATGTCTACTTCACAAGTCTTAAATAGATTTGTTATGCTTCATGGGACACCCAAGAAGCAGCCAGCTCCATGGCTTACTCCCAGCCAGCTCAGCAGCTGGCCTGCTTGAGTAGGATTGCTTCTCATACAAAGCTTCTTGCTGATGCTTCCAAGAACTTGGGGCACTTGGCAATCTTCTCCCAGTAATTCCTGTTGGTCTGGGATTTAAAGATTTATCCTGATCTCTTAAGCCTACCTAGGCAAGTGACTAATGCACTTTAAGTTCTTTGGGGGTAGGAAGAAGTCTTCTTTGTGGAAGATTGATATTTGGTATATTTGGATCATCCTAAGTTCTCATTAAAACCTCCTGGATCCCTAGGCATGTAGAAGGTTTGTACTCCCCATCCTGTGGTGTGAGTAGACCTGGAGAGAACTTCTGTTTTTCTTGCTGTCTCAAATCCTGAGCCCCTCTATGACATTTTTTTGTTGTTGTTTTGGGTTTCTTAGGAGATCTCCTGGAGAAATAGTTCTTTTCTTTCTCTCTCTCCATTTGGATGCTTGATTCCTGGGAGTGCATTTAGAGGGAGAGTCTGAGCAATGCCTTTGCCCGGCAGAGGCGTTGTTGCCCGGAAATGTAAAGCCAATTCCGCTGAGCTGTAGCACTCGATTCCTGGAACTGCATGGGGCAGCTCACAGAGCATGGAAGCTGCTGCCACCTCACTGATACAGAGCTTTGGGGAATCATGCAATTGCTTTCATGCCTGAGCAACCTGGAACCCTGCATCTTCTGGCTGGTGGTCACTCCTTTGTGAAACCACAGAAGTGTGGGCATACAGCACTCGTCTGTCTGCTCCTGGGGCTTCTGGTAACACATGGTGAGAGAATCAGGGAAGAAATTAACCCCACCATGAACCTGATAGGCAGTGCAATCCCTTATGTGATGCATGTGTGGGAGCAATTCCTTCCTGACCATGGTGTACATTTGGCACATGTCCTAAAGAGCAGGATTTAGATCACTTTTATCTTTATTCTCATTGCTACGGGAATTTTCAATATCTATGAAATGACCCAGCTGCAGTATTTGACTTGGTGACCTTCACTAACAATAAATTTTATGGACTGGCTATACAGTAGGGGTGGGGAAAGCTTTTCCTTTTTCTTGAAAAATGTGGGAATGCTTTGTAGACATGCTAGACTGGAAAAGAGACCTTGAGAGACTGTCTACTTCATTTACCAACACTGATCTAAGCAGCTGAAATGTGTGATGCTTTCTGGTGAAAGAGGAGAGAGTAGAAGACCTCCCCTGATTCATATGAAGCAAAGCATTTATCCCATGGTACATGGGCTGTGCACCAGTTGTGCACTGGTGTACGTGGTTCTAAGTCATATTTAAAAGTACTCAAGTTATCTGTGCATTAGGAGCTTTGCATAGTGAAACCACCCCTCTGTACCATCCCTACAAACATTGCCAGGCATCTTTACCTTGTCCTGAGTCTGTGCCCCTGCTGCTCAGGCCAGGCAATGAGAAGTCTTTGGCCTCTCTCCTTGGTCTCCTTGTTAGATGGCCCATTAGGATGAGCTGAGCTGGTGTTTCTGTGTCAAAGGCCTTGGACAGTGGCTATCAAGTTGATTTGTTTAGTCATACACAAGTGGAAGAGAGCTCTTCTCCTGTACCCATTCTGAGATGATCCAATGGGGCAAGTCTTTCCTCTCAGTTAATTTATTTAGTCTTGTTGTACCTTCAGTTATGTGAAGTCTGCTGTAAGAGCTGGGGTACCCTTTGCAGCCAGCCCAGGGAGACCCTGCACACTCCAACTGGAAATCCATTTCCTCTCATGCTGGCCTATTTTGAAAGAGTAAATTCCTCTTCTCTGACTGCATTTACGTGCTGTCTGTCAAGTTATAAAAGCAGCATTTGACAGTGCTGAAGCTGCTGTTTGTATCAGCAGACAATCACCGGCTTTGAAAGAGTATAATTTGACTAACAGCTCATGACATTATTATTCTTATTCGTTTATGGCAGAAGAAATGCAGCAGCAACTCTCTTCTGTGGCATCAGATCAGCCAAGGCTCTCTTTGAAAAATTTAGCCATACTCCCCCACATCTTGCTAACTTTACAGTCCCCCATGGCATCTGTGTGCAGTGAACTGAGCTGTTGAGACTAAATGCAATTTGCAATCAGGCTTCTGTTAACACAGAGATGTACCGGCTGCTCTCCTGCAGTATGGATTCTCATGCTGTCTAGCATATGGTAGCATTAAACCCAGTCTGGAGTGCCTCTTGTCACCACACTGTTGAGTGGAGAACCCTGAAAAACAAGTGTGAGAGAAATGTATTTCTGGAACCAGCTCTCCTCTAGCACAGCTTGTCAGGAGCTATCAAAAGGAGACCGTAGCTCAAAAACTGGCCCTGACAGCCGTCCAAGCAAGTACAGAAAACTGACTTGAACACTGATGCAAAAGCCATGTACTTACCAAGGTAGGTATTGCACAGGGAGAAGGGGACAAGGAGAATCAGACAAGAGCAAGTTCATTATTAACAAGTTAAAAAGCTAGAAGCAGTCTGTTCTTCTGCTACCAGTATGGGAGAGATTTTGATTCAGGAAGATAACTGCTGGCTCCATACCTGAGGCTATGAAAAGACTTGATAAAAATGTAGGCAAAACAAGAAATATATCTATCCACAGAAGGAACAAACAGGTGAGCCTTTTAACCATTGAGTGTTTCATTCCAGCTTTAGTTCACTGTGCAGCACATAAAAGTAGCTGTGGAATTTCTTCAGTGTTAGCATATCCTCCATTGTCATGAAGGGTAGTTTAATTTTAATTTTGCTATTTGAGTGATATGAATAATTCAGAGTGTTTTCTCACTGTCGGCTCTGCATGTCCTTGTCTCTTCTTCCCTGAGGTGCTCAGGGTACTGCCCTTAGTGAAAAATATACAAGCTGCATCTGAAGAGAATTGGATTTAAGGCAAGTAATCTGTTGCTGTGGGCCAGCAGGGACATGGCATTTGAGTCATGAGCTCACAGTGCTGCTTATTCATCGCTCTCTTTGGTCAGTCCCACCCTGAAGACCACAAGCATCTGTTCTACTATGTACACCCATGTTATTTGTTATTTGCAAAACCGCCAATTTGTTTGGTGCCCTGAACCTCTGATGTGTGAAGAATCTCAGCTGTGGGCTGTGGCCAGAAGTAAAAGTTATTGAGTGAGTGCATTTGATCTTAACACCTGTTTTTCTTAGACATTTCTCTGAAAATCTCTTAGGAGTGGAAGTTCTTTCAGTGTAGACCTGTATTTGGCTGTTGAGAACTGGAGACAGAAACAGTAGCTCCAGAAGTAGGATTGCAAAAACCTTGCATCCTGTGATGTAGGAGGGAAAAATGACAGTAGATCAAGGACTATTCTTCCATCCTGGAATCTTTAGCCCTGGATGCTTGATTCTATGAATGACTGCAGCATCCCAAAGTGCTTCCTGACAGTATTATGTTTAGATAAGATTAATGTGCATGTTGGATATTACTGCTTCTTTCTTTATTGCACTTTTCTATACTTCTTGGTAGAGCTAAGGCATAGAACACTGTGTGTACCTGGCTTGGACTCTTGTGTTACATTGGTTCTTATATCTGCAATATGGCTTTGTGAATGCTTCAGTGTCCTGACCCATGCTACTGTGACAATCTGAGACAGGGACAGATATGGGCAAATTTGTGAGAAAAATAGAAACAGGCTGTTGGCTAATTAAGATTTTTTTTTCTTAGAGAATGCTTTTAGACAGGAGAAGGACCTGGACCAGAGAGCAGATGAGGCAGACTTTGACCTTTCTCAGTTCACATGAGAGTATTTCATGTGCTCTCACACAGAGAAACCTTGTAGCTTACATGGAGATAAATAGGTGTGCTCATCCCAGCCTTGGCCCAGCCTCATCTTTCTGCTATCTTTACTTCAATTAAAAATGTAAGGATTGACCTGGCAGGGTCTCATTTTTGAGCTTTAGGCTACTGCAATTTTTGCTTTGTGTGGCTAGTGAAAATGAGGGTAATGTCCATCGTGGGAGCTGAATAGACCAAGAGACATCTCATCTCCCCCAGGAGGTGACTAATCCAAACTTAATCCAGGAAGATAAAAACACATTTTAAGGAAGTATCTTAGCATAAGTTTAAAATCTGCAAAACATGATGGAATTAAAAATTAAACTTATGTGTTTATATGCTTATATGAATATGGGTAGAAAAGGGAGTATTTCCAAATAACTTCCTATTTCAGATTCTTAAACCTCTTTCTGAGAAAAAAACCTGGATGTCAATTTTTTCCTGACTGTGAGTGGTTAGTTTGTCCTCAGTAGCAGGAGGACAAGCAGCTCTTGCTTGTCATGTTTATCCTAAATGTGACAACAGACAATCCCTAACTGTGTAACTCTCTCCTCTCCTCCTCCACATGGCACACTCGCTTTGTTGCCTTAATGATAGCCAACTGGGCTCCATCCCAATTATTTGTTTTTCTGGTAATCATCCATATTTCCATGTTAAAAAAAAAAAATTAGCATTGGAATAACTTTGGTTTTGCAAAGTAAATAATTGAGCAGACACTCTATGCATGTGGAAAGGAAAAGAAGGTAGGATTCTTTTCTGGGGAGATTCTTTTCTTTGGGTTTAACCTGTATCCTCTGGTTCCCTCACCACAGACCTTAAGCTGTGCTATACTCCTCTCTGCTCCTGTGCTTTGGTGCCCCATGACAAGGACAGACAAGATCTATGAGGTTCTGCACAAGGCTCTGTTGGCACTGATGCCACTGTCTGCTGGGGAAGTACCTGCAGCACTCAGACCTCAAATGCTTGTGGATTCAGCCTGGCAGGACTCATTTTAGATGACTTAGGTCTGCCCAGATATTATCCCTGTATTGAAAAGCAAGAGGTCTGGTTTGTATGTGTAATGTCCTCATGGAGTCTGACAGAGATCTCCTCTGTCCTGACCCTGCTTGGTCATCTGAGAACTTCTGATGACCAGGAGTGCCTGGGCTTTGTGTTCCTATGCCATGAGTGTCCTCAGGTTATATGGGAGCACTGTGTGTGGCTGTCTCCAAAGGAAGTTCTCCTTTTGTCCACATGTGCAACAGGAATGATGTGTACATGGCCATACGTGACTTGTGACTCGGGTTTGATTGATTCACATAAGTCTTCCACCAGAGCCACCTTCACAGTGGTTTTCTGCTTCTACCTTGTTGATCTTTTGCTATCTTTTCTCATTTGGTTTCAATCCACACCCATTGCTGCAGCTTTGCCTGTCCTATTTCTAGTTCTGATTTCTGGGTAAGCTTTACAGAAAGAAGAAAACTGCAGTTTCAGCAATAGAAATAGATAAAAATTCTTTACAGTTTCTGCAAACTGTAGTGAAAAGTCAAGAAGTAGGTACAGAGGAAGCTGTATAAAGGGCCAAGATGGACAGGTGCTGCATCTTGGGCTTTTTGAGAGTGCTGGTGAAATAAAAAGAGTGAAGTTGAAGATGTATTTTGGAGATACATGGATCATAGGTAACAGTGTTGCTATGGTGTTGATTAAGGAACACCTTAGTTTACCTGTTTAGTTTAACTGTTAGTTTACCTGTAATGATTTAAAAGAAAATTGTTAAAAGAAAATACAGTACTTGTCATCTGAGGTCCATTGGGAATTGAGAGCCAAGTTTTGATATCCTCCATTCTCATACCCTGATGCTGTGCACAGTAATTCACAATAATTTCTTAGAAGCATGCTTGAGGAAAAAGGGTTGTGATTATTTATGCTTGATGAGATTTGCCTTTGTTATTCTGGGGACAAATATCAAAGGTTTTGGGAACTTAGTAGCAAGTTAAGCCATCAATACTCTGATGGGACTTCAAACGTAGAATTGTAATACTGTAAAATATTTATCTTTGACATTCATCACTTGGTCAGTTCAGTTTCCCTTGGCCAAACTTGGGATTAAGAAAATGAATTACCCAGAGATATTTACTTGTTCATAGCACGTGAAGTGCTCTAATCACAGGCAATTTTTGAATGGCCAAAAATAAGAACTTCTCACTTCTGTGCAGCATGGTCTGTTTACAGAGTAATGAAGGGAAAAATGTCTCCATAGTAACCTGTAAAACAGGCAAGTCTACTTCTTCTACTTCAATCCAGTCTTCAGTAAACAGATTTTACATCTGTTTTTTTAAAAAAGCAAACGGAATAAGCCACACTCTTGGATTATGTGACTTCCATTAGTATTGAATAGCTTCTGAGTTCAAGATCTGTCCCTCTGCTTCCCCCTCTTTGTTACATTTAAACTGATCCATGAAAGCCAATATATTTTAAGAGATGTGAGTTTCTGTTTGATCAAGGGGTCTCTACCTGAAGAGTTCTTCTGTGGGTGGAGAGACAGGGCATTGTGAATAGCCTATAAATGTGTAAACATACTGCAAAGAGAAAACATTTCTACTGACTGTGGATTGGGCTAAAAGTCTTAAGTTTACCTTGAGACAGAAAATGTGATCAAGCCTAGCTATGCGTGGTATTTTCTCAGGGTAAGAGGAGTTAATGGATTTTTGGCAAGGCTATATAATTTTCCTTGCTTGAGATCTGAAAAAGAATAAACGAAACAAACACACATACTTCACCTGCTAAAAAACCCAAAACCCAACCCCCCAGAAACCACACCAGAAATGCTGTAAGTGAAGATAAACATGCCTTGAGACACTGGGCATATGGTATCAGTGACCTTTTGAGTTCCCATTCAGTACTGCACTCTACAATCCATTACATTTCCTAGGGGCCTCTCCTAGGAAGCAGGTGTGGTTTTTTCTGGGCAGAGGAAATGAAAGCTGCCTGCTGGCTTTTGTCTGTTGCTGCTTCTGGCAGGCACCTGTGTGTGAACTTCTCCTGTTGGAAGGGCAGATACCAGGTGACAGAAGTGAGGTCTGGCACACGAAAATAAAAAAGAATGGTTGAAGGAATGACTTCAAACATCACTGCTTTCAAGTTCAACTTTCACTTGGGGTAGAGGAGCCAGTTAAATCAGTGGTGCACTGCCTGGAGGTTGGCTGTGTGGCACTGGCATCTGATTGTGGATAGAGACTGGAGAGACACAGGCACCAGGCTCTGGAAAAGGGATAAAAGGTAGGGCAGGGTGTCCCGATCCGTTCCTTGTACTGTTATCTGTGCTCTTTTGTGTCTTTGTTTCAGTGCACTGTGACCAAATCCTCAAATTTCCTGTGTGGATCTGGAGACATGACTTGTAGGAGCTCTAAAATCCAGCTGGTTTTCAGGTTTTATTGGTCTGAGGAAGGTATACCTATGTATAGGTATGTATGTATATATATGTATATGTGTGCATATATATATCTAGGGAAACAGTGGGGACAAGTTTCTGCTGGACTGGTCTGATTTCCCATTCGTATTTCTCAAAATGGCAGATGAAATGGAAATTAGATTGCCAGAAAATATTTCCAGTTACTATTTATTGTTTTTAAACTTCAGAAAGAGTTTCATTCTGGTGAAAGCTGATGAGTGATGCAGGGGCCAAACATTTGTGGATCCTTGTGTTATCTGAGCATGATTCTTGACTGTTGAGAGCCTGTTGAGACTTGGATAGCATGTCTTCCTGTTTCCCTGGAACTGTTCTTAAGAAAACTGTAGATGTGGTGCTTAGGGCCATGGTTTAGTGGTGGACTTGGCAGTGTTAGTTCCAAGGTTGGACTTGGTGATCTCAGAGGTCCTTTCCAACCTGAATGATTCTATGATTCCTTTTACTCCATGATTTTTTCCCCTTCCACTGGTTAATATCCACATTCATTTCTGCTGCTCCCAGTATCTCCTATTGCCAACTGCAATCCTGCATTAATCAATAATAATCAGAGCTTCCTAGTTGCTGCCATCTGTTTTCTCGATAAAGGCTGTTTTTAAAACAATTCAACTTGTGGCAGAGCACTTCCAGGGTGTGGCGCGTGTGGGCTTGGTGGGGGCTCGGAGCCAGCGGGCAGGCTGGGAGATGGCGCATCCCGGGAGGAGGGATGCTCTGGGGAGCCGGGCGGGCTCGTCCCGCGGGTTCCGCGCTGCGTTCCCCGAGGTGCTGGCGGCGCCGGCCGGGGCTGTCCGTGGCCATCTGCTGCCACCTCCCGTCCGAAGGGCGATGCCGAGCGGGAGGGACGGCGGGCGCTGCTGCGCCGTGCCTGGGGAGCAGATGGGAAACCAGCTCCAGCCTTCAGGCATGGGATTGCCATCTCCCCCAGGTTCTGCTAGTGCTGCCATGCCTGCGAGGGCAGCCAGGATCTCAGCCGTCCTGGATGCTACTGCTGGCTGCTGCCCTGTCTCACTGCATTTTTTCCTGTTTCCACTGTGCAATGGCCTAATTTCTTTCCACAGTTTGGTCTTTCTGGGTATCTTGGCTACTCAGATCCCCAACCAAAGAATGACCAATACCAACAGCTTGGAGGCACCTGGCCAGCGGCAATATCAGGAGGGGAGCTGACTGCTTCCCTCTGGCAGAGCAGCAGTGAGGAGCACTCCTCTCCCTTTTCCCCCCGTTGCATTTCACAGCAGCTCCCAGCTCCCTGGCCTTCCCAGTCAGCTCTGGACTGCTTGTCTGTGCTGGACACCAGAGCAGGGTGTGCCACACTCGTGTGCCAGAGCTGCTTGTGGCAGCCAGGCCCTGGCCAGGCAGCTGTCCTGCTGCTGGCCAGCCCGCAGTGACTCGCTAGCACTGGCCACTAGTAGTTGCTTTTTAATTTAGATCCCTGTGCCTACTCTCTGTTTTGAGAGGAGGGCAAGGACTAATCTTTGTCCCTGCTTGCTTTTACTTCTTTGGCTTATTCTCTAATAGCTATTGCAGCTTCCCCACTGCCTGCAGTGACTACAAATTTGAGCTGAATTAATCCCAGACAGAGGCAAAATTTCCTTCCAAAATGTTCAGTCTGAAAAGACATGAAAGCAGGACGGGCTGGCCACCTACCTTCCCTGTGTCGGTCTCATCCTGGGCAGAGGTTTGTTCTCCCCCTTCTAGCAGGACTGAGAGGCTCTTGGTGCTGTGCTGGGCACTGACCAGCCACACATGGAAGGGAGAGTCTGTCTGCCAGACCTCAGTGAGCAGACAAACAGAAAGCAGCGGTGTGGCTGGCTCTCACACGTTTTGCTTGCCGCCCTGAAGCAGCCCTTGCTTGCAGCAGAGGTGTTGCTTCTCCTTCCCCAGCTGGCCCAGCCTGCTGGCGCTGCTCAGACCCTCAGCCTGTCCTTGTGCAACCCTGTGCTGGCCAGGTCTCATCCTGTTCAGTTATCCCTCTCCATGGCTCCTAGAAGCATCAAGATTTCAGCTTTGGTTTCTCCCTGTTTCCTTTCTCAAGGAGTCTTATTTTGTGGCATCCTGCCCTTTTGTGCTGAGGTTTGTTTTCCTGCTGCCTGGCTGAGGTCAGCATCTGTTCCCACAGTCCCTGCCCAAGGGGGCTCTCTAATACCTGATAACACAGTTGCAGGCCACAGACCCTCTCTCATAACAGCAGGGTGTTAGATCCAAGCAGTCACTACTAAATCAAACATATGGAAACAAATTGCTGCCTTCATCTCCAGGACTATGTATGCAGGTATTCCCCATAAAGAAAGAGTTACAGGTACCTTGTGGTGGGGACCATCACAGAATCCCCTTTCCCACAAGGAGCTTCATGGTTGGTGTTCCTGGCAAGGGCTTTTCCTCTGAATTCAGATGCTGCTTCTTCCTTGACCGGAGTCTGGCTAAGAGTTCCTTCCAACGCCATGTCTGTGACAGGTAAAAATCCTCTGAACTGTTTTCCTGTGGGGGCTTTGGAGTCTTGGGGGTACCTTCTTTGGTTTTTTGGGGTTTTTTACCTTGGAGCTCTCAGTGATGTCATATTTCAAAAGAGGCTGAAATGCCAGAGCAAAAGCCCAGAAAACCCCTGCATCCCCCTGCCACAGTGCTGTGTGCAGCACGTTGCTGTGCCATGCAACAAGCCTTTTCTTTGGAATTCATAGATAATTGCTAGTCCTGTCAAGGGCCATTCATTTTAGTAGTGTAAAAATCACTATGGTTTTATTTCAAGCTTGAGAAACCACTTTGTCAGACCGGGCAAGTTTTACCAAACCAGTATGTGGGCTGTGGGCACAGCTGGAGTTAAACAGAAAGAACCCAGTTCCACAAATACCAAAGGTTCTCTGACTTAGTTTGAAACAGGGAAACAAAGTAAACAAGGGAAGGAAGGGCTGGGGAAGTGGGGAGAAAGGAAGGGGAGAAAACTTCCTCCTTTCTGATGAAATTGTTTTCACCTCTTTATTCCAAAGAGAGGTTTTCTGACATATGGGATTTTAAATGTTTGTTTGCTCTGCCTGCTTGGTTGTTTACTGCTCTGAGAGTCTGTGCTGCCTTTGCTGGCATGCTCACTCTTTCAGGGAATACGACAGAGAGCAAGCCTGTTTACTTATTTCTACTAGCACTTATTCAGCAGTGAAGTTTTTTTTCTGGTTCAGGTTTTGCCAGGAACTAGAAACTGTTGCAGGAACATGGTGGTTGTGGGGATCTTAAGGGAGAACTACTGCCTCTTCTAGGCAGTATAACTTCCATGATATGTTTTGCTATCATTGGTGTATTCAGCTCATGGTAGAGGGGAAAGTTCTTTTATTCCTGAGTTTTTTCCACATGGAGAAACAAAGGACTTTGCAGAGAAGAGGAGGGAGAAGGAAGGTGAGGGAAATGTTTGCCAAAAGGCCCTGCAGAACATCCATGGGAGAGCCAAAGTTAGACAGGAATTTTCTGGATCCCTTACCACTGCTCTGTGAGCATCTACCATATTTAAATCTACCCTCCACCTGCCTCTCTTTTCTGACTTGGCCCAGGTGAAGGTGGGCTCTGTGCTGTCCCAGAGCTGGTTCCAGGGGTGCAGCACAGCTGTGTGCCACTCAACCTGTGGAGTTAATGGATGAGCCTGGCCTTCACCATCAGCTTTGGGCTAGCTCCACTGGAAACTTGCACTTGTAGACAAGCTGATTACTGTTCTCAGAGAATTTCATGACCCTTACTAAGTTTCATATTCCTTTTGCCACATCTCGATAGGGATGCAATCATTTCTCAAGGGCTGTGAGGTGAATGTAGCTTTTCCTTCATCCTCTAAACTGCAGTGTTGGGAAAGGAGCACCTTTGCTGCTGAAGCCTATTGTAGTTCAGCTTCAGGCTGGTCCATTGACCCAACACAAAGAAGTCTGCTTTTCCTTCAGAATGACCTGCTGTTTTCTCTGGTTTTCCACACAGGAAGAATGAATGTCACTTCATTTTATTAAAACCAGAAAGGAGGCTGTTGGCCACTTTGCTCAACATCCTCATCCATACTTTCCATGAGGTTCTCTTCTTGCTCTCTGGATTGGGTAAGCAATATGCCTCTGACCCAGGATTTTTCCAGGTAGTAATCTGAGAGCTACTGATGCTGTCTGAGCAATGCTATCCTGCAATTAGTCTGAAAAAAATCTTCTTTTCATGTATTTCTGGTTTGTCATTTAAGGGTCCCAAACCTCAGAGCTTCCACAACTGTCTTTCAAGGAGGCAAAGACTACTTGCTGTGTACTGGAATGTGTCCTTTATATTTAATATTAACTAATGGGGACGAAATTACTCTTGGCTCTTGATGTTACTGAGTGTTCCCTTTGGGGGCTGGATTCCTTCCCAGCAAGTGGTAGCAGCCACCAGCAAAGGTGAGTTTGACATTGCTGCAAACTGTCCCTAAAGCAGCCCATGCAACTGTGCCAGCACTTACTCCCTTTGTTCAGTTTATTTATTGAAGGTGAACTCCTTGAGCATACAGAGCACAGAATGTTTTTGTGAGTACAGAAAAAGACCCCAGAGATGTGCTTGAGGAAACATTCTCAGGCTTAAAACCACGTCAGGCCCTGCATAGGCTGCAGGCTGCTGTCTCTGACTGCTTTTGGCTCCTTGGTTCCAGGCAAGGGGCAGCTTCCCTGGTTCTGAAAGAGCCTGTCATTTCCAGTAACTGAGGGAAGAATTACTTTTGTTTATGGTTTAGAAAGCAGGGAGGGAGAACTGGGATACTTGGCCCTCTGTGCATTGCTATTCTATAAAGTGTGGGTGACAATATTTTACCTTCGTCAGAGGGACATTTGCAACCTAATGGACAGAAAGTGCTCAGGAATTCCCCACCTGGGCAGTTGGGACACGTTGCCTAACAACTTTTAGATGTGCCTTACCTAAGTAACAATGAGTGACAAAGGGCATCAATACTCTGTCTCTAAAGTGCTGGCTGCTCCCTGCATGCTGTGTGTCTGTGGGCAGTGCTGCTCTTGTGTTGGGAGCATTCTCCTCCCTCTGTTCCAGGTAGCACAGAAGCTGCCTGCAAATCTGCTGGCAGAACTGCTTTTTTAGCCAAATGAGAGAGTTCCTGTGTTCCAGCATCATCATTAACTCAGAGGAAGTTTGGCTAATGAGCCATGGTGCCTGCAGGCCCCAGAGGGCCAACATGCTTCTGCAAGCCCCCGAATGGGACTGTGCCTGCTACCTCCAGCCTCTTGCCTGAATGCTGACTTTTTTATTTATGGCATTGCCATTATGCTCTCTGCTGGCTCTGGGCACTCAGAGCTCACTCTCTGTCATATCTGTTTCTCTGGATATTTATGCTGTAAGACTGGGAGCAGAGTGCAACTCTGAAGGCTTTCAGCAGTGTTAACTTGCCCTCATTGCTAGTGTATGAGAGACCTGCCACACTGTCTCTTCTTTGATATCTTCCCTGGGTTTGTGCTGCTGAGAGGCTTCTCTGATCTCTTCCACTAAATGACACAACCTAGAGCGAACTTAGCAGAAAAGGGTCTCTGAGTTTCAAAACCAGAGTAATCTTTGGGAAAGGAGTAACTTAGATCTTTGATGGTCCAAAAGGCCTGACAACTGGGGCATGCAGGAGAAACCCAGTTGTTCAAATAGTGGAAACATGAAGAGAAAAGTATTAGTGTCAATCTTAGGTTAATTGGAAAATATTCAAAGGACTTTGTTTTGCTTAATTTTGAGGTTAGAACTTCCCTGGGGTTCTATGAAAAGAATGCAATGCTGGCAGCTACTTTGAAATATGTAGGAGTGAGCTGCAAAGCAAAGAAGTTGTTAGAAGGGATGTGACCTCCTCCTGGCTGGGTGGACAGCAGAAAAATGAAGATGAGAATGTTATACAATTGCTCTTGCTTCAAGAGCAGTCTGTGGTGCGACATAAATGGATAGGTATGAAGACATCCTTTCCAAAGCAGATCCTCTGTTCATCCTGATACCCAACATCAAAGATGAGGTTTCCTAGCTCCAAGCTCTCTCCAAATGCACACGTGGCCTATGGGAAGCACCAGGCACACCAGGTGTGTCACAAACACCACTGGCAGCATTGGTGGTAAGAGGTGCATTGCTCTGCAGTAAAAGACTAGGTTTTTGGATTAACTGTATGACCTTGTTAAGGTCACCCCTTTTTTGTTATCTTTTGTTTTCCTGTTTTGCTTAAACATGAGGTGTTTCAGGGCAGGGAGTGTCTTAGCTTACGTTTTTGGAGTATTCTGCAGAATGGGAACCTGCCCATGGTACTGTGGACTCTTGGCACTGCTGGTTGTAACCTGTGGGTATGGGAGGGTGGGGGGACTCACCCAGCAAGTCTGGAGCCTGCAGAGCCAGTTCAGCTCAGAGAGTTACACAGGGGGAGCCTCTGGGGCTCCATGCAGTGACAGGGAGGCAATAGAGCAATCACCTTATCTGTCCTTCTCCCTGTGCCTTCTGCCAGCATAATTCCAGCTGAGCACTCTGCTATGCCATCTGCAGTAGGGCAGCACAAGTAGGTGGAGACTTGCTGTCATACTGGCTAAGAAGAAGTTTGAGAGCAGCTCTTCAGCCAGGGAAAAGTTGGAGGAGCTTATTCAGACAGGAGGCAGATTTACTTTCCTAACCTACTTTTGAAGAAGAGGAAATTCTCCAGGATTGTGAGGCTCTTCCCCACTGTATTGCCTCAGAAGCATTTCATGCCTTGGAGAGCCTGAAGACTGGTGACCATGTTCAGGGTGCAGTGTTTAACCACATACCCAGATTCAAGACATTGGAGGTGCAGTGATGGAAGGAGGGCCCCAAATAGGAAACAGTGCCTGGGAAGTGAGCACACCACCAGCCTGATCAGGACCTTCAGCAGACCTCTTGGAAGAGAGAATGCTATGGGAGTCTTACTAAGAGCAGAAGTGTTTCTCAACCCTTTTGGCCTGTGTGCCAGTTCTGCTGATTGAAAAATCACTTCTATTGATTGAAGAACTCTAGCAGTTCAATCACAGAATAAGGATAGTTCCTTCTAGCAATTTAATCACAGAATAAGAAAGTGGGTGTCAGGCCTCTCTTGTATTTTTTTTCTGCCCTGTTTTGAAGGCTGAAATGGGCTGTTCTAGTTGGATTAATTCTGTATGTCATGCCACCAAAACCTGCATGGTTCCTCTCCTGCCAGAAGTGGGGCCCTCTGTTCTACCTGCAGAAAGGTACCCAGTCCTGGGCTGCAAACATTCAGGGAAACAATCTGTCACTTCACTTGTGTTGAGCCTTCCCATTCAGCCCCAAGGTAATGATGCAGGTTTTGTTTTCCTCCTGAGTTTGTCTGGCTGGTTCAGGCTCCTAGCTCTCACTTTTTGCTCTGCATTTTACCCATAGCTTTAGGAGCACTGTAGTAAAAATACCTTACTGAGGGAACCAGGCAGTACTTTTAGGCTATCGTGAAGCTGTTCATCAACCTTCCCTTTTTGCTCTTGGAGTGCTTAGAAGGCTCTGGGAACAGTCATTATTAGTGTTGTGTAATGGTCACAGTGCACTCCAAGAGTCAACAATATCCTGTAAAAAGGCCAAAAGCCAACACCCATGTGGACTGGCCCCTTCTGACCAACAAAAAAGTAACCCCTGGAGAATTTTAACCTCATACTGACTGCTATTACCATTGCTTTCTCCTGTGTCATCATCAATTAGCTTTCAACTTAGGTTGAAATGCAGTTGTAGACAGTATAAAATACAGAAGAAAAAATTCTGGAGGAAAAACTCCAACTTTACACATTGTCTATAATTATAGGCTGGGCACTGTATTAGACTGAGTACAATTCTCTTAAAATGGAGAGTAATATCTCTTCTTTAGAAAGGTAACTGATTCAATGGAATCTAACGGAATAAATTGTCATGTATAGCCAATAAAAGTATAATTGGTTTTTTTTTATGTATTTCAACTTCAAAGTGTGCAGAGTCTGAACTTGTAGCTTTGTTGTTACCTCTTTCTTTTGTTAAGTAGAACAAAAGAAAGCAGTGAAGTAGATGAGCTGCTTGGCAAGTCTGGATGATCCAAAACAACACAGTGGGAAGGTGTTCCTACCCTCTGATGGAAGCATTGTCCAGAGGGTATCAAAATCAGTGTAAGCTGCAGTTTTGGCCAGAGCTTGGAGTGATGCCTTTTAACAAGATGTGTTGAAAACATCCATTACATAAATGTCCATAACCAGTTTTTCAAAAGATGCAAAAGAGATACATGAGTCAAAGCCAAGCACGTTTTCTGTGCCTTGGAAATGAATTGCCTCCAGGGAGCCCTCCTAGGAAGTTCAGGCTGTGTACCATATGGAAGTTACTATGGCCTTATCTTTGTGTTCCTACATCTGTGGTCAGGAACCCGTCCAGCTGTACCAGTGGAGCTGTGCTGAGTTCCTGAAACCTGGGTGAGTTCTGGTTGCGTTCATCGCCTGGTGCTGAACTGGGCAGTGTGTGCTCCTCCTGGCCACCAGGCCTTGTTTGGTCCCTTGCTAAATGCAAGCTGAGGCCTCCTATGCCTTGGTTTATCTGGCTAAGCACAAAACCATAAATGAGTATGAGACCTGAAAAGGTAGTGGGAAGATGAATAGTTAAACTAGTTTTCTGGTTTGCCTGGTTGCTTTCTCTTGTTTCAATGAAATCTGGATCGGTCTAGATTTGGGTCTGAAGTTTAGTATTAGAGTTGCCAAAAGCAGCATACAGGTTTGGATGATGCTCTGGACAAACTTCCAGAGGTCCAGGGATACTTAGAAGACTTATAAATTTGTATTTCTGTTGCCTAAGTCTTTTACAAACTCTTGAATAACCTTTGCCAGAGTATTCAACCCTTCTGACCTTGGAGAGCAGCACTGGTCTCCTACAAGCTGAGTGGTGCAGGTTGAGATTCAGCTAATATTTGTTGAAGAGTAGGAGTTCTTTAGAGGCATGAGAGGCTTAGCTAATATTTGCAGAACACTTTGAGGTCTGGGGATAGATACTGTTACCAAAGGGTGAAGTGGTATTCACATGTTCTGTCATGTCTGTGTTGTTTACAAATAGAATAGAATGATGTTTTGAAGGTCAGGGACCTTGAGAACAATAGTGGGTTTGAAGCACTCATTTATTTTTACCAAGTTCAGATGCCTGGCATACACTAGCATTTCATTTATATAAAGGATCTGATCAAACATTTTGGTTGTTTAGAGGAGTTGTTTTGCTTGTTTTCAGGCTGTTGAAATGTCAGATGGCGAAAACAAGAAAGAGCTCCAGATGGAGCAACTGCAAGAGAAACACGACAGAGATGGTAATGGGAAAGCTTCAGATTCACACTTGACTGGGAGTCCCATGATTGGGAGTCCCCACCTGTGGCTTCCAAATCCACTCTCTGTGCAAGCCCTTGTGCAAAGCAGCATCCCATGAGGAAGTTCTTCATTAATATGGTAAGCAAAGCCAGAAACAGTTTGGGTTTTGTTTTTTTTTTTCACTGTTCTTTAGTCCATCCATGCTGGGAATTGTTTGGGAGCTGCAGTCTCATCTGGAATACTCAGCTTTCCTATGGCCAAGAAAATCATAAGCACTCTGCTTTAATGATCCCAAATTTGAATTGGAGTTTCATGACTTACATTAATAGGGTGAATAAATGCCCAGTAGTTTGATCTCATTCACTGGCATTCACACTGTCATTTGTACCAGATCAATCTCTGTCTTCCTAACTTCTAGTGAGGATACAGACTAAATCTGTGTTTGAGTAATGTTGGAAGATGGGTGATATAATAAATGCTGTAAAACCCCTGGTTATAGATGGAAAAGTAAGAGCTGGTTAAAAAAAAATCTATCTAATCAGACAGCTCATTTAACACAAGAAATTTGTCTAACTTCCTCTAGTCTAGTCCATGGCCAGCTTTCTTGAAGACAAAGGGAGACATAATTTGTACTGGCAAAGCTAACCCTGATTTAAAATCAGAGTAAACATTTGGCACAAATTGCAGCTTTTGTTTGTTTACACTTGAAGCTGTGCTAGTCACTGAGGGCTGGAGTTACAGCAAATTCCTAACGTATGCTGCCATCTCATTTGTAATATTGGTGGTGGCTTATTCCCTAATGTTTTGGAAGCAGAGTACAGTACAGGAGACTGAAATTACCTTGCAATTACCAACTGAAACAGCTTCTTTGGTGGTGGTGATTGTAATGTGGAAATGTACAAGGATGGCATTAGGATGTGCTTGGTCAATCACTATGTTTATTGTGTCAAACAATTATTTTAAGGACTCAATTCTAAGTGCTTTAAGAACGTGCTAAGTGCTCTTTCTACCTTCACCAAGACAGAAGCTGCTGGGCACCTTGTGTGGCTGTGTCCTTAGTTTCTGTGCCAGGCTAAGGGATGGGCAGAGAGGCTTTCAGAAGGGAAAGTGTTATATTGAAAGCCACTGATCTGTGACACAGTGTGAATGTGATCTTTAATTCTGTCTTGGAGACTGCTCTTCCAAAAAACTACCTCAGGAGAGCCATACTCATTAGCAGAGGTATTCATACATTGTTATTGAGTAAGAAATTATATAGACTTATTAGAAGGTTGATTGGTTTAATAATGCACCCTATATTTGGAACTGTTTTTTTTGATAAACTGTTCTAATCTGGATAGATTTAATTAGTCATTTAATACTTTTCACATAATTAGTTAATTAACAAGACACCCTTCTTTATAAACAATTTTTGAAAAAAGCAAAAAAACAAAACGTGAGAAAACACTGCCTACAGGTTGTTTATGATAATAAACTGTTATTGTTTATCTTCAACTCCCTAAAGTCTCTCAAGCCAATTTTAGGAAAACTTATTTAGTTTTCTCACTCTCTAAGCTATCACATCCATATTCATAAGCTGCCATTAGTGGCTATCCATGAACTATTGTACCCATAAGACAAAGGGGAGCAGAAATAATTATCCCTGAATTTAACAGTTCAGAACATGGGATGTGTAGAGGAATGGAGCTAAAGCCATGGGATTGATGCTGCCTTATTACTGTCTCTTTGTTGCTGTGCCATAGCCTGTACACACTCTAACAGACAAGTTCCCTGTGCCTAGTTTGGATTTTACCAATTCAGGCTTGCCACATAATCCCAAAAACTAGTCTGGAGCTTTCAGCCACATAATTCTGTCTGTGTGAGTCAAACAACAGGAATGTATGAAATCAGACATATACGCACACTCATAAGTGAGCTTTCATTTTAGAGGTTAGTATTCAGTTGGTTAAAACCCCAAGTGTAATGATTATGTGGGAAAGTCATTATTTACTGGCTTTGAATCCAATGGTGGGAGGCAGATCAGAGGTGCTTTGGTGAAAAGGTATAGACAGTAACTTGCAGAACTGAGTCCTACTTGCTGAGTAGAAAAAATATCTGACGTTGTTAATTATAGTCCTTTCTGTCTTGTTCCTTTGCTTTGCATTTCTCTGTGGAAGGCAACTTTATCTCCTCTGAGGAGGACATCAATACAATCAAATTAGAGCTGTGCAGGAGGACTGTTAGGGAGGGTGGAATAATCTAAAATGCCCCTCATTCTTGTGTTTTGCTACTGACATGAAGAGACACTAATCTTGAAACTTGTTGGATTTCTAGGTAGAGGAACATGTGAGGTTTGAGGCCTTCACATATCTCAGGAGAGACAAGCAATACCTCCATACTTTTTTCCCCTCCAGCTCTGCCATCTCTGTCAGCTGTCAATAGTAATGCTTAATGCAGAACAAGCCAGAATTTTTTTCTTTGTTTGTTTTTCTCTCATTTAACATTGCTCTAAATTAAATGTAGTTGCAGGAAACCTACTGAAATAACACACATGCAACAAGGAATCCAAGGTAAGTAGAAACATCCAACACATGACTGTAATAACCTGTGAGGCTTTCTGTGCTTCCACCTCAGGTTCTCTTTTACTCAAGATCTTTGAGATTGCTTTGGTGATTTTTAATGCTTTCTTTTTGGTGACTGAAATATTGCTTTAGCTCAGAGCTAATTGATCTTTCCCTGTCATGAATTCTATGACAGAATGTCAGTGAGGATGTCATGGCTGCCTTGTTGCCATCTACATAAGACATGTAGAGATACAGATAATTTAAAAAAAAATTGGTTTTATTTATTTTAGCCAGATAGAAGATAGGTGAAGGGTAGCTGAGTAATTTTTTTGGCTGCTATGGAGTACAGGATGTGAAGGAAACCACTGTTAATGACTTTCTTTGAAGGCACCACCTACACGTTTATCATTGAACTGATGACCTGGAAATCAAGCTGAAGGTGTTGTAATTTAGCTATGTTCTTTTATTGCCAGGTTTACTTTACTATTCTTCTGCAAAATTCCCTGACTTTAGCCAGTAGTGTTTGACCAAGCCATGGAAGGTCCGTGTTGTCAAGAGTATGGAGAAAACTACTCCAGCTCCTGGGATTTGACTGAGAGATCATGAAGATTCTTGTGGCTGTGGTGATGGTGTGGGTGATGTGTTGCTGGCAAGAAGCCTCGGCCAGGCTGGGAGAGGTGCAACAGAGTGGTGCACTTGAGCTTTGTGCACACAGGACAGGAGCCCAAACACCTGGACTGCTCTGGCCTCAGTGCCAGCTTTGCTTCACGTGTAGCTGGTATTTGGCCTAGCTCATCTAGAGGCACGTGTATATTTAGAATGCAGACCTATTTCCAATAATAATCTTTCTGAAGAGATTGCTAGATAAGTCAATTATCTCACTCCTCTTAGAATGGTAACTATTAATTACTGGAGTTATAGGCACAGAGCAAAGATGATCAAAGCAGATGATGCAATGGGATACCAAGATCCACAGGGCAGCTTAACGTTGATGATGTCTGTTCACTGTTTCTGAAATTCTCTGAAGATGGGTGATATGTAATGTTTCTAATTGATTATATTAGCAAGAGTGTTATCTGGAGGGCACTTGATGGGGATCCAGGATATCTCACCCTGTTTCTTTGTATTTCATTGGCCAACTGAGCAAGTAAATTCCTCTTCGTGTGCCTTAGTTATCCCACTATTAAAAAGCAGTTAATCACTCATAAAACTGAGATAATTAGACTGACCTTTCTGAAAGATGCTCAGACATTTGTTGATTACAAATTCTGGATGCATTTTTGAAGCTGTTACCATTTTCTTCATTTAGGTGATAACAGCCAGCATCAGTTAATCTGATTTGTTCAGAGCAGGCAAGGGGAGATGGGAACTTGAATAGTTATTGCTTTCACTTTAAAGTTCTCTGCTATTTCTTTAAAGGAAAAAATAAAAGTTGATGCCAGAGCTCTTCTTTTTGCTGCAACTTGGTGCTTCTCTGCAGTGCCTATTTCTAGTTAAGAGAATCCTAGCATTTGGCAAATGACAACTCTTCAGTCTAATAGGTGGCACAGCACTCTTGTCTGGGAGTGTAAATGTTCTGAACTTAAGAATCTTTGCAGGTGGCACCCTCGATTTAGCAGAGACAAGAATAACATCTATTGCCATTCCTGACAATTCTTACATCCCACAAAGGCATTTGAAAATGTAGAAGTAGATAGTGAATATCACATTTGGGTGCTTTGGAAACCCATTGTGTACAAAATAGCTGAATATCAGCTTGAGATGTCATCTGCCAAATGTCACCGATTGAGGAAAGGCCTTTTTAAATTTTTATTCTTTCTTACATACTGCTTCCTGTCTTGATACTTTCTGAAAACCCTGTCATGTTCCTATTTATCATTCTAAAGAGGAGATGAAAAGAAGTCCCCTGCCTAATCTTGAGTTAGTGAAGGTTGATGTGGCAGGAAGGAAGGTGACCATTTATACCAGTAAGAGAATGGAGAGTTGCTGGTTGAGCCAACACCACTGATAGAGAACTGGCATTGAAATACTCACAGGTTATTCAAGGTGCTTGGAGACTGTTAAAAGGAGGAGATACCTTGCAGTAATTCTGACTTAAGGTATCCATTTCCATCACAATGTTAGGGCAGTGAATTCTTCCCACTGTTCTCTCAGATTGGATCTGGCCTCAGGACCAATCCATTTGCTGCTCAGGCCAAGTCCATAACCAAAACTCATTTTCTGCTTTTGTAGGAAGGGATGCTTCCTACAAAAAGAAGCATCACCTGATCTTGTTGGAGCAGGTAAAGGCAGAAAAGAGTAGAGGAGATTGAGTAAATGGCTTTCCCACTTGAAGAGGTTGGTCTTGCTAAAACAGCATTAGAATCGTTCAACCCAGCCTTACTACATGATTAGAGAGCTTCTTTTTCCAGATGTCACTGAAAAACCTTGTTGCAAAATCTCAGGTTGAAGATGCTAAGACTTTTATGTAGTGTTGGCTGCAAGAGGCCAAAACTGATGCTGCATTTCCAAGTGCTGGATGATGTTCACACAAGCCCTGAGCCTAAGTCAGTCCCTTCTCTAAAGAATTTGTGACTGGAACGATCAGACAAAGTGGGGATGAAGAAGGTCTTTTCACAAAGGCAGTTTTTAGGTGGTATGGGAACAGAGGAAGCTGCTTTCAAAAATATTACTATTATCCAGTTGATGTGGACAGTATAGGGAATATATCCAAGTTTCTGCAACAACTGATTTGACCATTTGGCAAGAGAGAGATACACTGTCAATAGGCTTCTTCCACTTATTTTGGGAACACAGTATCCTCTGTTCAGTCATGTCTTCAAATATCAGCTCCCCAGGATCTATAAAGTTGTACCAGATATGCTCTGAGATGCAGGGAGTTTCTGGCAGAAAATAGGAGTCCACATCTGTAGAGTCCTCCAAGACAAGGACTAGTTTTCTGCTCTCGTACTTGGAATTTGTTCCTCGCCATTCAGTTTTGCTTCCTGCTTTCATTTCTTGCCCTTCTTTGCTGTCAACTCCTCTTCATTCTTCCTGGACTGGAGGTAATAGCTCCTTTTAGCAGCAATACTCATGTCAGCACTTGTCTGTCCTTGCAGTCATGTGTTTTATGTCTATTTGCTTTAATTTTCAAATAGCCCATCTAGCAAAGGAGGATGGCACAGTGTAGGTGCAATGAGACCTGCACTTCCTTATGTGAAGTTGCTAAGGATGGCAGTCTCTCTTCTCTGACCATTTTTCCATTGGGACAGGCTGCTGCCACCTTCCAGGCTGTCCTGCACTTTGGCACATCTTTGAAACATCCAACAGAGTGGTTTTCAAGCCAGTTCTGCTGAAGCTGTGATTTGTGTAAGGTTTGGGAAATGTACTCTTATAGAGGGTAGATATTGTTCATTAGATGTTGATGCCTTAATTTCTGCCCATAGACAGAAATTTTTGTGCCTATGAAATACAGGTAGTATCCATGCAACACTTTCACTGAGACACTTTGGGACTCAGAGGTTTTTGGGATTTTCTGTGTTGGCAAATAGTGGGCAATCAGGATACATAAAAATACGTGCTTATAGCCCACAAGTTCTCTGACAAATTAATTTATTTTGAGGCCTCAAAATATTCCCTCCTCCCCCAAAAATTGAAACTTGAAATATTAATTTCTTCTCTAGAGCATGAACTCTGTGACCAGAGCTCAGCGTCCAAGAGTATCTTCACTAAAAGACAATACCCAAATAATCATTTAGCAATAAAATCAAACAAGTTTGACATTGCAACTTTTAAATATCTTTGGAAAATAACTTTCAGAACTACAGTTGTGTAACTATGATTCTCTGAGAATGTTCATCTGAGAAGCACCAAAATGCTTCCCAGGTTTTGCATAGAGCATGCAGCTTTGAAAAGTGCTGCTATCTGGGGGCAAAATTTCACTAAAGCCCTTGAAATAATTAAAAAACTGAATATACTTTACATTTGAAAATGTTAAGGCTATTAGTTAAGGCTTCTAAGTAACATTGACACTATCACAGCTGTTAATATTGAGTCCATTTAGTTGTTGCCTTGGAACTCTTTACAATACAAGCCAGCTTAGTTAATGAGTGCAGTTCTGTGTTATTAGTTACCCAAAATCAGCTGGAAAAGCTGCTGGCTTTTATATCTGAAATGGAACTGAATATGCTCGGTCTCCAGTGATGGGAACGAAGAATCATTCTGTCAATTCCCTTTCTGCCAGCTGATGCCAGGGTCAGAGAAGTAGGTCACACCTTTCTGGTTTTGAGATGGAGCAATACTTATTTTAGACCAATTTGCTCTGAGCACGGAGCTCATCTGCTGGGTTGAACCAGGGCATTGTTGCTTTCTCTAGTGCATTGTTCTGTTCTCCCACTAATTATCTCCAAATGTTTCTTATGCCTGGAACACAGTAGTAGTGATGAATAATGGGCTCTCTTCTCTTAACCCTTTGACCTGTAATTTGGCTTTCCACTCCCACCTAGATGCTTTCACTTTCCTGCCTCCACCAGCACTGTGTTAGTCTGACACCTGCCTGTATCAGATTTGCTGCCCCATAACCTCCTCTCTTCTGCAAATTGGGTAGGAGAGTGCAGGAGCCTGGTCTTGGTTCCAGCATTTACTGTCATGATCATGGTGTTTGCTTTATGTGTGTCAGTCTGGATAAAGGGGCATCTCACATGCCTGCGGCCTGGGAAGGGGAACAGGCACAGTCACTCCAGACCTTCTCCTTTGGAGATGACCTGCCTGGAAAAGCTGTTCAAACTGTTAATTTGTAGGACTTGTTGCAAGCACATTCTAAGAGATGGGGTTTAATTGCTATCACTTTGGGTAAACAGTAGTGTCCCTCACATGGGGTTTCCTTATGAAGGGTAGGCTGCAGATATTAGATCACATGTGAGCAGATGTGTGAGAATTGAAGCCTGGAGAAAGCAGGGGGGTGACATCTATGGGTTCCTACAGGTGACTAAGGTTGGTGGGAAGAAGGAGAGGGGAGACTTGCTGCAGATGAGTCATGGAGGCAGTGCTTAGAGGAATTTAGACTAGGGCATATCCCATCCTACAAAATAGTACAATTTCTAAACACGTTCTCATTATACTCCTTTGCACCTCAAATCCTTTTGCTTCAATTGAGTGGTGGTTTTTTTTTTTTTTCCAGTTTAGAAAACTGAGCTGTCAGCCCAGCATGTGGAGCTATTGAAGGTAGGTCAGTTCCTCTTGGCAGGGGACATGTGGGGGCCTGGCAGGTGTCATCCCCTGGGCCAGCACTCTCATTTCAGTGCAGAGGGCAACTGTGCCCTGGCTGGTGCAGTGTGCCATTTCTGTGCTGTCTCCCAGAGTGCTCCCTGGGATTACTGGCAATGCCTTTCAGCCTTGACAAAACACTCAGAAGCATCTGCAAGGCTTTCCTCCACAGAAGAGCATGAACACTGAGTGCTGTGGGCTTCTGTTTTCTGCCTGCCTCAGTCCTGCACCTTCCCATGCTGTTTCCACAGAGAAATGCCTCAGAGTAACTGCAAAGGCCAGTGCACTGTCATCACATTTGGCTTGTTTCATAACTGTCCAGTCTTGTAAAGCACTGACATTTGGTTAGGCTGGAAGCAGATCACAGTTGGAATAGGAGTGCTCCATGTCTCTGGTGAGAAAGGCTGATCTTTTGTTTGTGTTGGTGTTGTCTGCCCTGCAGCTCACAAGGGCTGGGCTGAGGCTGGTGATGCTTCAGTGCTATGATGCTTTTGGAAGCCTCTCTGAAGGCTTCAAAATGTTGAAATTGGCCCATACCTCTTCTCTATCACTCACATGTATCAGTTCTTGTCCAAGTCTCTTCTCAGCTGGTACCACAGCCCAGGAGCCAGTACTCAGCTCGGGCACAGAATGGCCTGTCTGTTAATCCTGGACAGCTTGGTGCAGAGAAGAGTTTCTTTAGGCTCAAGGTTTTTTCTTTGCAGAGACAGGTAATGACTGGGCAAGAGAAGCTGGCCTGCTAGCTGAAGGCCATGTGACAGTCCTTGGAACTGCTGTCACTGTTGTGTCCACACAGCCTATGAGGGGAGTTTGCCAAGGTGAGAGTCAGTCCCTGCAGCTGAAAGACAATTCTTTGTGACAAGAACCTTGATATTTGTAGACTGTAATTACACAAAGAGACCGTGCTGCTAATCTAATCTCACCTTCTGCCTCATTCAGACGAGACCTGTACCTGTAATGTCTGCATCAAGGATAATAATTCACTGTTAAGCTACAGCACATGTTGTAGGATGACAGCTAAATCTTGTTTTAAGAGCTCTAAGGGCAGAGAATAAAACTCTCCCCTACATCATTTGTTCAAGCGATTAACTACTGGCATTATTGCAAGTTTTAATTGTTAAATACTCATATTATTTCCAGTTTGATTTTTTCCAGCTTTTACTTTGAGCTCCTGGATCTGGTTATAGTTTTGTTTATTAGATTTTTGAAATCCTTTAACATCTCTCACAGTCCCCTGCTGAGAAATGTTAATAGAGTTAGATCAAATCACCTCCAAACCTTCCCTTCAGTAAACCAAAGAGGGAGATGGAAAGGCTTCAGCAGCCTGATCTTTCTGTCTCACTGTAACATCTGGAATTGAATGATATGTGAGGTTGAATCAATCATCTGTTCACAGCAGCATCTGACCACCTATTTGAAGATGCTTAAATGCATCCCTCAGAAAGTACTTCTTTTACTTGTGGCTGTTTTCTAGACCAAAACCATGTGTGAGTATTTTTCACTGCCTAGCCCGAGGAACCAAAGCCCAGAGCCAGGGCAGGCGGTACCTGCCGGGACCTGGGGCTGCGGGGGAGCTGCGGCTCCTGCCCGGGAAACACAACTTGACCATTTCTTACCAGTTTATCGCAATCGACTCATGGCTTCCAGTTTTCTGTCGCTTATTTGCTATTGCCCTCTAGTGGAAATAGGATGGCCGGTGGCTTGCCTTCCCAAGCTCTGTTCTCTCCCTCGTCTTATTGCTCTGGGGCTATCGTCTTGGTTATATGATGTTGCAATATTGTTTACATGGATTTTAACATATAGCTTTGCTATTCAGTTTTATTCTACGCAGGGAAAAAATACTTGGTCTCTGCAATTGAAAACTAATGTGGTGCTGTGTCTGGGATTAGAACAGACTTCCCTGATCATCAATGTGCTTTACAAGGGAAACTGCAGAAGATGTTCTCATTTCAGGCTTAGAATAATTCAGTCGTGCAGAGTCAGAATTCTGAAGTGAACTTTGTGTATGCTGCCAGCATCCACCAGCCTGGTACAAGGAGTGATCTTCTCTGGAAGCAGAAATACTGCCTTTTTACTATTTGTATTTCTATCTGAAGTCTTTGCTTTTATTAAAAAGAGTGAACTATTTAAAGCACACTCTTTCCAATCAATCATTTCACTTTGTCAGACAAGCCAAATCATTTATTGAACGATTTTCGCTAATCAAAGTCTGTCTTCTTATAGAGATCCTAGAAGATGGTTTATTAATGAGACCTAGATTTTTTTTCCCTGGTTGTAATGCAGGGAGATCTTAATAAGCAATGAATTGCTGTGTCTGCAATCACTTTTGAGAGGCTTAAAAGGAAAACAATAATACTATGACTAATATGATTGCTCTCCCTACACTGCCATCCGGCGGATGCAAAATTCATTTCCTTTTGCAAATGTGAAGGGAAATTCTCCTACTGATATCAGAGCTTGCAAACTTGGACCAAGCTGATTCTCACTTGTAACACAATTTCCAGACCAGTGAGTAAAATTTTGGTTATTCTTTAATTTTAGTTGTTTCACATTAGAAAAAGATTTTCAGTCTCTCATCTACAAAAAAAATCTCTATGTTGTAATGGAAACCTGTCTGAATTTTGAAAAAGGGCTCTGAAAGCTTCCCAGATTCTCTGCTTTCAGTATCTGGCATGGAGAGCCCATGTTTTGGTTTCCTGGTTTTGGAAAAAAGATTGAGTTCTGATGTTGATTTTCAGATAATCAGTGTGTGGGCTATTAACAACAGTGCCTAGGGTCAGATGCAGCACTGCATTTTTGGTTTGGGGTGAAGAGGTTTGGGGACAAGGATTAACTCTTTACTTTTTCCCTCCAGGATTGAAGACTGAAATAAATAAAAGCAATTTGTGGTGCCTACAACCTCATAACTGCTGGTCTGCAAGTGGAACCTCACAATGAGATAACTCCCAGTGCAGCAAAACTCACTGACCACCACTGACTGTGTTGGACTCTTCTCCGGATTCCTCTGGAACAGAGAAGTGAGTACTGGGAATGGATGGAGGCAATGTGAAAGACTGAGTCCCTCAGCTGAGCATGCAGCTGTTAGGGCTCTGTCATTGCCTGCATCTCTCTCTGTTTCTGGATCCTACATAAATCAATGCAGCAGCTGCAACAGTAAGATTTCCTGTGCTTCTCTGCAGGAGGGCTGTGAAAGTGGAGCAGAACAGGACTAGCTCTGGCATTTTGGCTGCTACAGGTGAGCCAGCAAATCACCAGGAAGTGGCATCCATCCCCTGGACACACCACTGCCCATGCTAATCATGGTACCAGTTCTTACATGGGAACCTGGGGCTTTTCTTCAGAGCCCATCAGCTCTCCAAAGGGATTCTGCAGTGTGGGGTATGTGGGGCCAGGAAGGTCCCAGTCTGGGGGTGGGAAGTCCTGCTGCCTCACAGTGCCTCCAGTGTGTTCCAGTCCTGAGTCATTCCCTCGCCCGTTTGCTTTTGGTATTTATTTATTTACCACCGAGGTGTCGGCCCAGAGCAGGCTGACTGTGCCGAGCTCCTTCGGTGGCCTGGTGGCTGCTGCCAGCTCTGTCAAACACCCCTGGGGGTGTTTCACCCAGAGGCAAGGGGAGACAATCCTGTTCCTGTGAGAGTAATGCCACCAGCAGCTGCCATCAGAAGCGTGCTTGGCTCCAGGTAACGAGTGCAGCAGCGCAGGGTAAGCTACTTTCACCCTGGCCACAGAGCCCCCGGCTCCCTGAACAGGCTGGAGGGATAGAAGGAGGTTAAGAGGCATATCCTTTGCTGTAATTATATCCTGTTGCTAGAGATATTGTGCTCTGCTTAAAGAAATCATCATAATGCAGCCTCCCGGAGAAGGTAATTACTGTGCATCTTATGAATGGCTGCATGTGAATGTCTGCTCAAGCTGCTGTCAGCAGCAAGTTTCAACACATCTTACATACCAGGCATTTTACAGCCTTAGTTTTATTTGTTTTCATCACCCCTTGCCTTGTGCTTTAGTTTTCATTAATGGATCTGGGGGTTTTTTTTGTTTGTATTGGTTTTCTTTTTCTCTTTTTTTTTTTCCTCCTTTTTTTTTTTTTTTTTTTTTTTTTTTAAAGAGGCCAGAGTTCATGTCTTTGATGGAGTATTTGGGTGGTGGCCACAGTTCTCATTTGCTGCATTTCCATTGCTCTGTGGTGGCTTGAGGGGGACCATCTGGAAGATGTTGTTTCCGAACCATTCCCATACAGTAGGATCTGAGTGGGCCCTGGTTTCCTACTCTGATCCCAAATAAAATGGACTATACCACTGCTGATAAAACTTAGTGTCACTCTACCTCTAGCATAACTGCACAGATTTAAGCCCACAAGACAACCTATTTTTCCTGTTGTACTTTCTTAGCTTCTCTCTCTTATGTTGAAAAAGGGTTGGTGAGGGATGCCAGACCCTTGAGCTTTCCAAAACCAAGCAACTGCCTGCCTTGGTTGGCAACCAGTGCATGTGTCACTGTGTGGTGGCTAAAGTTTTGGAGGCTCACAGCCTGATCGTTCTGTGCATGGGGATTGCCATGTCTTCAGACCCTCATCCTTTGGCTTTGCAGGGATCTTTGAGCCAAAGAGATGGGGCAATACCAAAGAGCCCTGGTTTGTCACAGTAGGAGTGACCCAGCTACTTTTTCTTTCTCAAAGGTGAGAAACTCATGCTTGCCTTTCCCTAGCACTCTGTAATTTGCCTTCATGTTGTGTGTGTAGGGCCACAGTGTGTGACCATGACATCCTGTCCATCCCATGGACAGCTCAAGGGAGGATTTGAAATTCCTTAAATTTCCTTAAATTTCCTCTTTGTGAAAATGGCTGAGGCTTACTCTTGCAATGCTGAAGCTGAATTATCTTTGTACCCTTGCTGATTTATTGTATTTGTGGCCAGTCTTCTGTGCATGCTGAGCATCTGCCATGTTGCATCCTGAGGTGGTTCCATCCTGGTGCTGTGTCCATCCCCCTCTGTGATCCTTGGTGAAGCCTGAAAGGCAGCCTGGCTGCTGCAGGATGGAAGGTGCTATAACAAATGTGAGCTCATAATGTTGTTGTTAAAAATAACTGGAGCTAAATTATAAAGAAAAAATCAATCTTATTCGGTCCTAGCCCAAGGGGGAAATGGACATGAGGGATTGGGCAATCCTTCTGTAAGTTCTTTCTTTAGACTATATTTAAACCACCTCGAGAGCCAGATTCTCAGCTGGTGTCAATTGTTATTGACTTCAGTGGAGTGAAGCTGGTTTACACAAGTTGAGGCTGCTAAATGCCAGTATTTGGATGAAGCTGAGGCAGCTGGAATTGCTTTTGCAGAAAACTCTAGTCTGATGCTGGTTCAAAAGCTCTGATCCCTCCTGAGTGCTTGAGCCATCGGTGCTCTGATTTAGCAGTTCTTTTGGGATGTGAATGGCTATGAAAAAGTCTTACCTTGGGTCAAAATTTGCTCTAATCTTAGCTATGTTCTGCAACTCTGATATCTGTCATTATTCTGTAGTCACTGCATTAGATGGGCTCCTCTGAAAAACTCTGTAAAACCTTTTTTACTTGCTACTTTGCTGGCATCATCTCCTGTCTAGACACTGTAATTATGAGAACCAGGGAGCATACAGTGTGATGTGTAGATAAACCTGGATAACTCCAAGGCAACCGAGTGCTGCTTCCATCCCTCCCCTCCAAGCCAGTTTTGCCCATTTGTTGTCTGTTTCAGTATGAACATTAGCAAAGGGGGGACTGTACAGTGCCACCTGGGAAATATTAATTTGAATTTTACGTTCAGAAGCAAATGTTCCAAGCCATAGAAATGGAGAGGCAAACCTCAAATTGCAGTGGGATCTAGCAACAGTGGGTTAGCCTTCCCTGCTTCTGTTTTTCAGTATGCCTAAAAACTCTCTGGATTAAGTAAACAACCTCCCCCACCATCACTGTCAGCAGAATGCATTAAATCTGTAAGCTGATTTGAGTAATTTTTGTGTACTCATATCCACTCTAATTCCCTTCTTATCCATGGACTTGTTTTTTATTTATGCCAGCACAGGCTGTATCCAAACTCATCCTCTATCTATTTCAGCAATTTTTTTTTAAATAAGAGTGTTTAAAGCTATTGATTTAAAAGGAGACCATCAAATGATCAATACAATATAGAATATTGGAATGCATTTTATTGTTTCAGTTGCTGTCCACAGTATGTCACCTCTTGAAGTGTGTAATAAGAAAAAAAAACCATTTTTTTTGTTTTGCCCTTTTTCAATATGTCCTCTTTCCTGATTCCTTGCTGTAACTGGTAAGAATTGTCTGTGATACTTAGCAAGACCCCTGGGATTCAGACTCTTTCTCAAATCTCTGTGCTTGGAGTGCAACACGGGTTTCCATGGGTCTCTGCAGGAGCTGGGGCATGTGAGAATGATCTGTCTGCTACATTTTGACTCCAAATCAATGTGCTTTAAAGTGATTATAGGGAGGGATTTTTCATTTGCTTTTTGTTTTCTTGGTGGCAGCTTTTGAAAATCACCATGCTGGTCCATGGGAGAAGTGCCACCATGCAGCTCCTTTGCCAGGAGTGCAAAAAGTGCCTCCTTGGAGCAGTGACATGGGTGAGCAAATGCTCTGGGACATGTATTTAGCTCCCAGCTCTTTAAGGTCTGGGTCAAAAAACCATGTTTTTATGAGTCCTAGTAATGGAAGCATGCCATGGGCATGGATGACTTGAAAAAAATTGATCATAGAGGAGGTTAATGGGTGACTTGGATGAATCTCCTAGCTTTGGGTTCTGACAAAAGCTGCTGAGTTTGAGCTGCACAGTGCTGCTTCCTTGGGAAAATTGCACAGGTATAATTAAAATCTGTTTCCCAAACAATGGAAAAGTCTATCTGGATGCTCTTCTTTCAGTATAAGCTTGAGGTTTCATCTGAATTCACCTAGGACACATCAGAGCTTATCTTTATGAAGAACTGAATTTAGTGGTGGATGTATTGAAGGAGTGAATCTCCAATCCTGAGGCCCTAAAATCAAACTCCAGGTAGGATTTCTTGACCAGTCTATGTGGGGGTGTCCTCAGCCTGCATTTAGCCAAATCTGAGACTCCAGATGGAGCTGTGACTCTAGGACTTTTCCCAAGGGAGACTTGGGAAAAATCAGAGTCAAGGCCAAGCCAGCTCCAGTCCTGTATGGAAGTGGGAGCTCATTTTTTCTCTTCTCAGCCTTTTCTACTCTCAGCAAGGTGATTTGTTTTGCACTGGGTTGTTGGACACTTGTAAATATCCCAGAATTTGGTGCATGCACATGAACCCAAGGGAAAAGAAATCTCCATGTGAGGAAAACACACTTCTTTCCTTTCTTTTTTTCCCCCCATCACTGTATCACCATGTTGGTGTGAATGAGTGCATGGACATTGTACTGCAAGGGCCTCCTGCACCAGATGCAACTCTCAACCAGCCATAACCGGTTCTCTCGTGCACCAGGGTGACACAGCCACATCATCCCTTCTCCCTCTGTTGATTTTTGGCATGGATCATCTTTGTTATCTTTTCCATTGCACTGCTACCAAACCTGCAGCAACAGCAGGAAGATGGTTGGCGTTATTCTGTATGGGACCTGTAGGAAGAGTAGGTTTGTACTTCCTACACTGGTTTGAAGGTAAGGATGCCAGGCTGGGTATGCACTAAATTTCCCACTGGGATTATTTAACTCCTTTCCTTGCTGGGGGACGTTTCCACAGAATGTACTATGGCAGGCTTTGAACCAATTTGTAGTTCCTCTGCTTATGATGAAATTAGTTCACTTGTTTTATGTAAACTCTCCATGAGATTGTTTACTTTGGCACAGGGATCCATGTGCTTTCAGAGATGCAAGGAATTTAGCTACTGGGAGCTTGTTTAGTTTAGTTTGTTGCATTTGCAAAACAGATGGTGGAGAGGAAAATGTATGTGTGGAGAGGCTTTAGGACAAGATTTGATTAATGTTTGCTGCCCTTCTAGGTTTTTTGGTTGCTTTCTGGCTGAAAGAGGATGAGTTTCCATGACAGGGAGAAGAAAGATGACACGTAAGAACTGATATGCATTTTGCACTCAGGGAGAAATAAATATAATTTGCACTTGAGCTGTCATTTTTTAGGCATCTTTGCCAAGGTACTCCTAATTTCTAGGGCTGGTGGAGGTACAGATGCACCATGAGGGCCTTGTACATTGACTTGTCTCTGCTCTCTGAAGCCCTGTGGGCCTCAGCAGACCTTTGAGGCATTGCTGTGCTGCTACAAAGCAAAAGGAGGGAAATCTTCATGAGAAGTGTGCCCCAGAACTGGCTGGGGTGGGGTGAGGCCATCCCCATGACACTGGGGTGTCCTTTCAGTTAATGCATTTAGGTGCAGCTCTCTGCTCAAGTGAGAAAGGACAGTTGTCCTCAGTGGCCGGAAGGAGAATGAGGGTGGATCCCAGCTCTGCTCAGCCAACTATTTGAGCCTTGTGTCAGGCAGATCATTTTGGAACAGGCCAGAGTTTCCCTGTTCCAAGGGCCAAATCAGTGCCAAGTTGCAAGGGATGCTTGTAAGGCTCTGCCATGCCCATCTGTGGTGGGTTATGCATGCTGGGTTGTAGGGCATTGGGAGAGGTGTCACTTTCCACTGTATTTCCTAGCTGAAAGGCTGTCTGTTCTTGTGAGCTCTGCCACTCTGCTTTACATATCTGGGAGCAAAAATCCTCTCAAACCTTCATATCTTGTCTTTGGCTTTGTTATGGGGAGCAAGCAACTCCCTCTTTGCAGGATCCTCACAGGAATGATCTTGGAGCGATTAGCCCTAATCAAACTTGGCGCTTGCTCAGGGCAGGATCATGTTCCCCTGCATTCCTCCGTGGATATGGCAGGCAAAGAATCTGTCATCGTGTCTGATGACCTTGCCTGCAGTGCGGAGTGCCAAGAATGCCCCATGTTTTCTCAGGGTGGGGTGCTGTCCACCACCAATGGCCAGCCAAGCGTGATGATGGGGTGAGCGCGCGCTGGGATTGCTGGGGCGTTTGCTGGTGGGCTTGGTGGGGGAGGAGCCCACATGCCACCACCTGGTTATTTTGGGCAATGGACTGAGCTGCTGAGCTGGATCTTTCACAGCTTCATCCAATCTTCTGCCCCTACAGAAACATTTCTCAGACATTAACACTTTGCCCATCTAGGTGTCGTGTTTCTGAGACCTCTGTGCTTCCCAGTATGAGCCCAGTGCATATACTTTTGCCCTTCTTCAAATCTCAGAGCTGAAGGGCGGTGGTTAAAGGTGCTTGAGCATTTTGCAAGCCTCCACTGACAGAAGGATGCCTGTCTTGCCAGTCAAAGAGTTTTCTGTCTGCTTGCTGACCTCTTTTTTTACCAGGGCTAGATGGATTTCAGTTACATTTGGACAGATGCAAGTGGGGACTTTATTAGCAACCATTTAACCCTTGTCCCTTTTAGATTTTTATGAGCTTGAGAAATCTTATATCTCTTCCATTTCCATATGAAGAAGTTGAGGCATAATAAGTTGCAGCGGTTTATCCCAAACAAGTCTAACCAGAAAAGTGCTTGAAATTCAAATTTCTTCTTAATCAGTCAGATTCTTGATAAGCATGTCCTTCTGTTTCTGGTAGTAGTGCCTGCTGGCATCTGTGTGAAGAAAAGGGCATCTTTCCTAAATGGGACTTACCAGGAGTGTGCAGTCTTGCTTCTCCTACTGTGCCCAAAATGAACTAAGAGCTGGTTGGAGCAGGAGCAAACCATCGTCATGGATGAGCTGGCTATGGAGAATAACAAAAGTCAATGTCTTCCTTGAGCAAGATGACTCCTGCCATATGTGCTGTAACATCTCAGTGCCCTGCTGCAGGTTGTGCCTGCAAGGTGAAGTGTGGCCTCCAGGCATTACCTCAGAGCAGTGCTCTCCAGGATAGGCTGGATTTTGCCTGGCTTTGTGTGTAAGTGTGGTTGCCAACACCTGCACAAAGCAAAGGCAGAGCAGACCTGAAGAGGAGCATTTGGTACCTGTTTGACCATGGCAGGGTGCATGGCCAGGTGAAGGTGTGAGCAGCAGCAGCACTGAAGGTGAAAATGATGCTGGCAAGGTTTTCTACTGGGTTTCAGCCCTGTGTATCTTTATTTTTCCCCCATCCTCTGTTAGAGCTCAATCTTTCTCATAATTGTCACCTGGGTCAATTACAGTTTAAGCTCTGCAGCCAGCTATGGGAAGCACAGATGTATGGCACCATGCACCGTGTCCAGGGATGGCCTGGCCTGCTCAGTGGTCCTGCCTGGAGTCCCGTGCTCTTCCCAAACTCTATTTGCAATGCAGGTAAACTGTAAAGGAGGGGAGTATGTGTGAGACAAGGAAGGTAGAACAATGTGTCTGCATTTTCCTGCCTCTTTGTGGGCTTTCAATGAAAGCCAAAATAGTTATGGATGTTAAACCCTTGGTGTTATGGGTTTGCAGTTTCCCTCTTGAAACTTTAGGATGTGGATCACAGGCCTATGTTGGTAGACACTACACAGACAGCTAAGAAAGAGACCATCCCTATCTGTAGGACTAGAAACCCTATAAAAGGCCAAAGCAGGATAGCTTGTGGGTGGAGTAGAGCTGGAGGGAGGAAGTGACAGTGCAGTTGGAAAGGTGTAGTGGAAAATCTGGAATTGCACCTTGCAACTAGTCTAACCAAGACCCTAGGGAAGAAAGTTTCCAGGTGTTGTGGAAGCAGCTTTGCACACCTTTATGGAGAGGTGTTTGGCAAAGAGCTAATTCTCAAACTCTGGTGCATGACCTCTCACTTAACCACTGATTAGTGAGTGCTGCAGGACACCACCACTGCAGTTCATGACAAGAGACAGTTAGAAAGGGCTGAAAGGTAGTCTATAGGAAAAGAGATAATTTCAGGAATACCTGAGATATCCTTGCCTTGGCTGGCCTTTTCAGACTTTGTGCACTCTCTGGCCTGCCCTTTTGGCTACAGTGTCTGTTGTGGTACTACTGCACAACCACTGGTGTGTACACTTTGGGGACTCCTGTGGTAGGACAGCACGGGGCAGGATGTTTATTGGGAAGGGTAGGGGTGAGGAGGACAAATGCACCAGGGACGGTAGGTTGGTAAGAGAAGGGCTGTGGGTCCTGCATAGATTGAAGTTGAAAACTTTGTCATCTGGTTGTGCAAGAGTGTCTGAGGCAGAGGGGATGTGTGTAATGGACAGGAAGGAGGGGTGCCTGCATGAGGAAGTACCAACCAGCAGCTGTTGCAATTGTTTTAATAAAGGAATATTTCCCTGAATTTCTCTTTTGGCACCTCAGGGCCCTTCCCAGGATGCCCTTGTTGCAGTTGCTGTTTGATTTCCAGGGCAAATGCAGTACACACACACAGAGCCCTGTCTTGTTCATGCAAACCCACGATCCCATCAGCGCATGGCTCCTCTTCCTTTTGCTGACAGGGAAGGGGGGGGATGTGGGGGTTGGAATAATGACAGAGCTGATTATAATTAGTATTTTTTTATGTCTGAAGAGTGAAAGTCCTCCCCAAGTCCCCCAGCTGAGCACAAGCCAAAGTGCTAAATCCCTGTAGGGGTGTGTTTTATTACTGACGCTCTGCGTGTCGAGGCTGGTCGCGGGGTCTGATGCTGTGTGTGTGGAATTTTTGTGGCTATTTTCTATTGTGCCAATGAAAAGAAGGATCCCATCTGTATAATAAAAAGGAAACTTGAAGGCTTCCACGCCTACATGGAGGTGAATGCTTGCAGCATTAGTGTTTTCAGTAAGGATTTTACCTTCACATGACATTGCAAACGATGGAGCAGATGTTACTGGGGTTGGAATATGATGGGATTCTCAGTGGCCCTTCCACAAAAGGTTTTGGCTACTCCTTGGTTAGGCTGGGCTGTAGCTGGCTTTTTTATAGGCTCGTAATTCCTCACTGGGCAGTGTGTGCTGGGTTTGACTCATCCCTGACTGTTCCTCTTTCAGGAACAGGGTTCTGCCAGAATGATGGGGACAGGGAGGCACTGGTGGCTTCCTGATCCTCTCTTGACCAGCTGGGTGATCTCAAAGAGGTTCTTTTCTCCTCAGGACTGTTTTTTCTGTGTGCCTGAGATCACACACAGATTGAAGGCTGAGCTGGATATGGAAGTTGCCCTTAGCCAGGCTGTCTACACAGTGTAGTAGTAGTGAGGGAGCTGCCCTCCCCAAATCAGTCCAAAGCCACATCCTGCAAGTACTGATCGCTTCAGGGGGCTGAAAGGCACCCTCAGCATACACCAAATGGACAGGAGAAAGTGGTACCCTATGTGACACCTTAAAAGTACCTTCAACCTGGGAATGGTAGCAATGGGCTGCAATCCTGCAAGCTTTCAAAGATCATTCAAGCCTTTTGGATGAGCGAATGTTGAGAGCTCCAGGAGTCTTGGCAACCTGGGTTGTCTTTGTACCTGTGCAGCCTTTGCTTAAAGCAAATTTCCACCATCAGAGCGCATGTGTCACTCCCCTGAGAGAGAGAATGCCTGCACACAGTGCCCAGGAGCTCCCAGACATCCCTTCTCTCCGTCCCCCTCACTAAGGAGGGTGTGTTGTCCCTGCTGTAGCTACAGTAGCAGGTGAGAGCATGCTGGGACACAGGCCCACAGGTGGCAGCTCACAACTTCTGCACCCAGCTTCAATCTTGTCTCAGGTAAAGAGGAGTTTCCCTATGAGGTGGCTCACTGTCTTTCCCTTTCTATCAGCAGAAATTCCACCAGGAATAGGCTGAACCACACCAGCTTTGGTAGCTGTGCCCACCATTCCAGGATGGGTGTCTCTTCATCGCCCACACAGCTGGCTCATGTACTGCTGTTGCTCAACCTCCTCCTTTCTGCCTTTTTGGCAATGTTGTGGACAAAAACAGCCTATAAATCTGTTCAGATTGTGAGCTTCAGTGCCTGACCCTGAATCTCCAGTCTGTACTTGTAATACCTGCAACTCCAATGTGATCTGCCATCCAGGGGTGAGATGCTTTGGGCTTTGAACTTTGAACTCCAAAAATACGTTCAGCTGTTTGACAGAGGTCTGAGGTTTTATCTGAAGCTTTATTATTATTTTCACTGGATTTTTTTTTGACGTTCCAAATCCTATTTTTTTTTCTCTTCTCCCCCAGAAGAGTATGCTCAGTAGCTAAAGGAAAAAGCTGGCTGGAGCATGCAGACTGTGAGCAGTGTAGGAGCTGCTGGGAGAGAGGAAGGGCAGCAGGAGAGCTGTGACAGCACGTGGCTCCTGCCCTCAATTAGCCTGTGTGGTCATCACTGTTGAAATAAAAGCACAGCAGGTCTCCAAGGAGTTCTCTCCTGGATCTTGCTGAATTTACAAGCTGGGACCACAGTATAACTTAATTTCCTGAAATGTCAAGTGGCTTAAACTGGCTGCCTGCTCTATTGGTGTTGGTTTGTTGTTTTTTTTTTAATGAACACATTGTACTTCCATTTCCTGCAAAAAATTTCCTATCAGTGTTTGATGATTGCTTAATAAGAGAAATCAGTAAGCACATGAAAGTTCACATCCTGCAGATGAATATAATGACTATAACCTTTCTTCTGTGGTGCCAGGAGTTGGTGGGGTTTTTTTTGGTTGTGGTTTGATTTATTTGTCTTTTTATCCTTCCAGCTGAGAACATTGATTTGAAACTGTATCCTGAAATGCTGAGACCATTGGTGAGCGGTAGGAAGCCTTCAGCAATGACCAGCTTTACTCCAGAAGGAAAAGGTAGAATTTCCTGGATGAGCAAGCTGGAAGAATGTATGTCAAATTGGGAAAAGTAACAATGTTGAGGACAAGCCTGTCATGCAGTCTTGTGATACACTGTGGGTTTTGTTTGATTTTGCTAGAGAAGAGGGCTTATCTAATGGAATTGTGGGTGTGAGCTCTTAGGAAGGCTTGCAGGCAAGCCTGAAGGGTCCCAAATGGATTTGTTGTTGTTTTTTATATCTCTGTTTCTAGACAAGCCTTTATATTATTTCATAAGTGTGATTTCTGAGTCCTGTTAGCTCTTTATTCAAGATCAGTCTTTTATAATTCCTGTGGGAGCTTACACTCTTTTAGACCTCGAGATACTGCGTTTATAGGAAACCTGATGGAAAATTTTAAAAGCCTTTTCTTCATGTTAATTTTCATTACTAGCTCTAATACTCCTCTGTCTAGAGCTTTCTCACTTCAAAGTGCTGTGCAGTCTATCAGCCAACTGCACAGGGAGGTAAATAAAACTCCCTGCCTTTAGTATGGCTTTTGAATTTTTCCTGAGTCTGAGTGTGGTGTTGAGCAGGGAGCTATGGAGAGACACCCATTGGGAAATATTTGGCAGAGGGACTGACAGACAATTTAGACTGTCTGAACACAGGCCTGAAAGGAAAATCTTGTGTTGTGACTGTTTTCCAAACATCTCTTGCAATTTCTGTCCTCTCCCAGCTCTGTTTCATGGTTCTCATCTCCTTTCCTTGCACAAGACCATGGTTTCCCGGGCTCTGGGGGAGAAAGAGCTAGCCAGGAATTGTAATGGAAACCCTTGCCTAATTAGGTGTCAGGAACTTATTGAAAATAATGCAATTTTTATGCCACTTCCTATATTTTAGAACCCAAGGGCCAGTAAGAGAGAAATTGGTCAAGCAAAAATAATAAAACCCAAAACACAATGAGCATTTTAATCCTTAAATGATAATTAGCCTTGGTCTGGACCTGAGCAGTGCACCAGCTTTTGTGCAGGAACAAAGCCCATTTTCTCATCACACCACAGGCACAGGCATATTCTTTGGTTCAGCTCCTCTCCATCTCAGTGCCTTAGATATCCCATATGCAGGAGTATCTCCTGATTACACAGCAATGCCTTGATTCCCTTGACACCTCAGTGTCTTAATATTCCCTGGAGAATATTAAGACACTGAGGTAAATGAACCTTGGGGTAGGATACTGCCTGTTGCAGAGGGAAGAGTTGTTAATTTTTTGCTGTTGTGTCCTGGTGTCATCCCTTTGTGTGTTTGTGTGTGCACACTCCTGGATGTAGAAAATGCTGATGTTTAATCACATCCCACAGAAGGCAATTGGAGATTATTTTTTAAAGTGTTGTATTTATTAATTTTTAAGTAGTGTAATTACAAGCAGGCACTTCTAGCATGGCAAAGCTTAGACAAGGTGCTATGAAAGAAAAAATATCAAACCCCCAGAATTTTGGGCATAGTCATGTGACTGTTTTGCCATTGTCCTCTGACTGTTTTGCCATTGTCCTCTGACTGTTTTGCCATTGTCCTCTGACTGTTCAGAGACTTTTTGACTCAAGGGGAGACTCTTTTTACTGTCATAGAGGGTGAAGGATGCAGTGACTGATGGTTTCTTGCCTGGCCAGTGTGAAGGCAATGGGTTGTGAATCCATGGACTTCCTTACCAATATGGCCATCACTTTGCATTAATCCGGCCACTCTCACTACCCAAGTTTCTCTTACAACGTTATTACAGGCTACCCAAACCAAGGGAAGAGAGCAGTTTTGCCCTTCACAGATAAACCATTTCCTTGGGGGCCGAGCCCCACTGGCATCCTCTGCCCCAGGTGAGTTGGAAGCAGCTCTCTCTCAGTGGGAGAAGCCAGCTGAGGTCACCCACGAGCATTGCTCCCCTGTCTCCTCACCCCAAGGGGCTGAGATATTTAGACAGCTGCCTCACTGTGAATGGGACTCTGGCAAAAGAATTAAGCAGAGATTAAAATCAGTTTTAGCTGTTAAATGTGTGCTTTGCACAGCATTAAGCAACTAAAAGGCTAATTATCTTTGAACTTATGCACGTGGTTTTAGATGTGATCCACACAAGTAGCTATTTTTTTTTCTTTTGTCTACAAGGAGCTGAAAATCAGGATAAAAATGAGATGCTGGTGTCAGTGAGGGCACAGCTTTGTGAGTAGGCTGGAGGCAGTGCCTGGTCTGCAGGGAAATAGGGCACCTACAGAATGAGAAGAGGTTATAAAAATTACTTTAACACTTGTCATTTAAACTCTCCTGTTTAATGGAAGTTCATGCTCTTGATTAAGGAAATGCAAGTGTGCATGAAGGTGGGAAAATGAGACTGCTCAGAGAGAAAGCCAAGCTCCTAGCTGGCGGGAAAATTTACTCTGGATGCTGATGCTTGGGGCACAGAGAGTGCAATCTGGGAGGTGAAGAGCACTCCCTGCAAGACCTACATAGGTCACTGCAGAGCAAATCAGATTGAGTTTTAAAAAGTGCTGCAGGGAGACAAGGAGGAATTTGATGCTGAGTCGCAATAAAATAGGGAGAGGGGCCCCATGCCCCTGTGCAGCCTGGGTGCTTTGGAAAGCTGCTCAAGGCTCAAAAAAGCCATGTCAATGAAAATACAGACAATGGGAGGAGGTAACATGGTTGATAAAATGTTGGTGCCATTTAAAAACCCTTTAGGGAAGCAAGTAAGCATTGCCAAATTGTGATCAAAAATTCTGGATCTTCCCATCCAGTACGAGCCAAATCATGACATAAGACCAACTTTTTCCAATTTGGTTGGGTTTTTTTTTTTGTTTTTTGAATCTTTAGATTACACTTAAATTATATTTCAAGCTTCTTTCTTACCCATAAAGCATGAAATTATTACTGAAATCAGTCCAGGGATCAAAAGTGAATTTTTCATACAGCCACAGAAGGAGGGCTGGTTGGAGCTTTTGTTTGCATGGCCTTTCACACAGTTGAAGAATTCCCTCTTGCTCCCTGTAACCAGCTCTCTCCTTGCCTAAACACCCAGCTCATGTGTTTGCTGGAAATGGTGTTTCTCAAGTTTCTTTTCCCTGGACTCTGTAATCTGTCTTTTTTGAAGGGTGAGTGAGGCTACAGGCAATCCACCAGTTGAGAGCTTCCCTGTGCTGAGCAGGCAGGAAGGATGCCTTTACAAGGCATCTTTCACTGATTTTTATTAAATTAAACCTCCCCACCCCCAATTTTCACAAATTATCAAGATGATTTTGACTTTTGATCTGCTCCTCTATATAATGTTAACTCGTCTCAGCTTTTTTCTTTTTGCCTGCAGAAGTGGCATACATATTGTCAATTAATTAATGTGATTTTCTTTATAATAATGGAAATAATTTCTGGATTTAAGGCTGTTGAGCAGAACACCCAAGATGATGTGAATTATGAAATGTTTATCAGGTGTACCAGCTACAACACTTTTGCTCTTATTAATTAGGGGATTAATAGTTATTTTTCTCCTATTTTTTGTGGTTCACAAAAGCATCTCATGGGGAAAGAAAAAAAGTTGGTAGCAAGTAGCTAAAGAGCTGTCTTGGGTCCAGAGTTCAGACCATCTGACATCAGCTCAGACCTTCTGATATCATGTACAGCTAGAGTCCCAGCCTGGCCTGTCACAACCCTCTGGAGCTTGTCACACCTCTGTTTTGTCCCATGTAAGATGTGGATCAATAAAGTTAGTTCTGTTAGCAGTGGGGAAGGTTCCTGCACTGATGGCAAAGAACCAATGCTGTGAGAAGGCCAGACTCAAGAAAATGTCAGCAAGAACTTTTTGCTTCAGTGATGGGCCAGGCATGAACATGATTTATGAAGTGAAAGGTATGGATTATGCATTTGAGAAATCCATTAAGGGTTAATAACATGCCTTAACAGAAGAAAGATCTCTAGCTCCAGCAGCTTTGATTTGGAGGTATCACGGGAAAACCAATTTCTCCTAGCAATTTAACAATGCAAATAGGTTCTGAGGTGATGATGAGGAGATGAATATGTTAGCCAGAGTAGAACTGAGCAGCAGCAAAGCGTTGGTGTGGCAAGGTTCACAAAAGGCAGCTTTGAATGGCAAACACCAGTTTGGGCAAGAGGTTTCCAATTTGAGCCAGCCAGGAGAGGTTAGAGAACAGGACACGTTCCTGATGACTGCACTGCTCTGTCCTTAATTCCAGGGCTCTGCTGTTGCCTACCACCTCGGAGAGGTGCTGCAGGCACTTTCTAGAGGGCTTATGTCATTGGTCAGAGATCTCTGTGTATGTAAAATCAGGGAGAGACCCATACCATCCCTGCACAACTGATGTTTGTAGATGATGGGTGAGGCAGTGATGTCTCAGGGAGCTACGCTGCCTCGGGCTATGATCTCATAAGTTAAGCAGGGTTGGGCCTGTTTGTTTTTGGATGGGGACTTAGAAGGAGAAGTTGATTGCTACAGTCAATTTGACTTGGTAATTCAGAAGGTGGTGCTCTTCCCCCTAGGTAGCTCAGGCTGACATGCCAGAATGATTAGGCTCACCACAACTCCTAACCTTTTGGAAAAAATGTAAACCCAACATCCTCACCTTTCCAGAATGAACATCACGGGACTCCTGCTCTAACCCCAAAGTCCCAACCAAATTCCATCTCAAAGCAACCACACCCTGCAGATGGAGATCCACCCTGCCCTTCCAGGAGGCTGCAGTAAACTTTGCTTTCCCTGCTGAGTTCCATGGTACCTCCAGCAGAACTGCTGCAGAGCTGGGGAGAGATGGCAGAGGCACTTCTGGGGCAGGCAGCAAATGCCCCCTCAATTAACCTGTGTAAGTGTCCTCACTGTAAAGAGACTGTTTAAATGGGAAGTGTCTTCCCAGTAGGGATTTGGGCAGCCTTGGTGATACCTGGTTTGAGCAATGGCCTCCTTGTGCTGAATGTAGCAGCTGGTGCCTCTCTCTGTTTTGCCTTTGTCTCTTCCTACTGTGGCACAGTGCTAGGCATTCACAGCACAGGTAACTCCGCTACCCACTGCCCTCTTAGAGGGACAAAAAATTTTCTTAGCTGTTTTGCATACCTCTTAATATTCCAGTGTGGCTACTTGGGCCAAATTCTAGAGTGAGGTAAGTTATTTAGCAGCATGTAGGTGTAGAGTGCTGCAATTTTCTGTTCTGAGTGGGTGGTAAGGTAGGGGTGCAGCAGGAAAAGCAGCAAAGAGAATGGCATTAGTTAGCATGCTCTGTGTGCTGAGGGCTGCTGGGAAGGGAGCTCTGGTTGCTTTGGCCATGTCTAAAGGCAGATTTGCTCAGTATTTGTTTGTTTTCTAAGCTGTGAATGTGCTTGTGTGCATTCTTCTCTTTTGGTTTAGCTTAAACCTTTCCTAATCCTGTTAGCAGAGATAAATCTCCCTGAACCACAAGTAAGTGTCTGCACGGGAGTTTGCACGAGCTGAATTAATTCTGCATGAAATCATGAAGGGGTGCCCTTGTGTGGGTAAACACAACCTCATGTTCCTTCCAGCATCCTTGGCTTTCCCTGCCTGCTCTCCCCTCTTGGCAGGGGAGGTCACATTGAAGCATCTCATGCTCAATTTCCACAGGAAAATAAGCAAATCCCCCTTCACCACCAGGAAGAGGGCAGAGTGAACCCAAACTAGGCTCTCTGTGTGAGGTCTGTCAAGAAAGACTCCCTCGGAGGGCTGTGTGCCAGCAGGACCATGTCCCTGACCTAGTGACATGCAGAAGGAGGGGTGCTCCCAGTATTAGCCCCACTGCTCTGTCCTGGCACAGCACAGTGGGAGAGGCAGCTGGGCTTAGCTCAGGATTTTGCATGTTCTTTACCATGCATGTCCTGTCTTGACAGTATTTATGCAAATTTTTAAATAGAGGAAAAAGCTGTCACATAAAACAAAAAAATTCATCCGAAGGCCAAATATGTAGGTTGGTTGGCTTCTGTATTTTCTTTTTCTTTTTTTTTTTTTTTTCAATTAAAAATCAGGTAACCTATAAAACGACGATCTAGTTTAATATCCTCATTACATGTTCCAGGCAGTACCCGAGTCACACCATTTGCACTGTGCTTTGTACCCCTGCGGGGGATGTAAAAGCTTCATTTTTGGAATATTCTGAGGTGCACCCCAGTCAGATGTGCCAGGTGAGAGTTCCAAGGTGCAGGATTGTGGGTAGTGAAAGTGAATTCTCTCAGGATGCAGTTGCTGTCAGGACAGGACCCACAGGTCAGTATTGAGGTAATTGGTTTAGGTGCTCCTGTCCTTGCAATCCATGTCACCTTTTTGAGTGGGAACACTCCTGAAGTCAAAAGAAATTCCCAATGCATTGCCTCGTCCTTATTTTTGTTTCTGATTGGCGAAACTCCATTGAGTTTAATTCCCACCTAATGCTAAGATCCATCACCTTTAATTGTCATCAAAAAACACTTACAAGGAGCAACAAAAGGAGCTGCTGGAGGATGTCTCTTCTTCAGCACTGGAAGAATTGCTGCATGTTCTCATGTCATGAGCAGCCAGTTCTCATCAGCATTGACTTCCTATGCAGGTAGGGGGTCTTCTGGCTTGTTTGGACTATTTCACCTGGGTATTTTTGCAGACATAACTAGTAAGATGCTTACTGGTTAATACCAACTGTGATAATGTGTTTTGTGACACAGATTCTCGTTTGCTAAGATCCAGAGTAAACCAGACCTGCCTCCTGGGACCTGCATACCACAACAGTCCAGCGATCACCATTGTGGATACTTCTTTTGATGAAGGCTCAAGGTCAGAGTTGAGATATACAACAGTCCAATAATGTATTGCTGATCAGCTCACAGCTCCTGTTATGAGCCATAACAGTGCCAAACCTGAATTTTACGTAACTAAGAGCATCTACACTAAGAGTTGCCACTACCCAGCCCATGTACAAGAGCCTTCATCTCTGAGGTGGCACTTGTGAGCCTTTTCCACCATTACAGCATCATGGAACACAAGGCTGAATGTTATCTTCACTTTTAGAGCACTTTGTACCCAATAGGATGGGGCTGGAAAAGGGATTCTCCCCTGGGCTATAGATCCCCCACCTGCTGTGTCTCCATACCCCTCCCAGTGTGGTGAGCTCCAGGCACTTGGCAGATCTCAGCCCTTTTTCCACTAGAATTGCAGTTTCCTCCTTGGGCTGTGTCTAAATTTCCTTGGCATGGAGGTGAGGGCTGACGCTACCATCACTCCAGGGAATGCAGGAGCATGCAATTATTACCTTTCAGATTTGCTATACAGATATGCCTGGAAACCTCCATTCTTTCCTTCCTTAAAAATACATGTCTCTAGCTGCTGCATTTGGAAGCTGTGGGTCTCTGACTCTCATGGTTTGCCTGTTCAGGGTGACAGACAGAGATATAACCTTTACCTAGCAACTAGTGAAATTGCTTTTCCCAGCACAGGGGTATACCTGCGTGCTATTAGCATTTGAGATTTCAGGTTCCAGACCTGCTGCTGACTTCAATGAGTCTATTGTAACATTATTTGAAATATTGTCTGTTGGATTTTTTCCTTGAAAGTTGTCAGCTGAAACTTCTTTTTTGTTTAATGCCTAAAAGTTTTCCTTTACCTGATTTTCCCTCTTTCTTTCCTGAAATATATGCATGCATGAAAAAATTTGACTTCTGGAAGTCTGGATACTTTCCTAATGCATTTAATAGTACTGAGGACATGGAATACTGTGCTGAGTCCTCTGGGAAACCTACAATTAGTGGGATGAAAATACCTTCTGTAAATGATTTGAGCTCATGAAACAGTGTGAGTAATTAAAATGCTGTGCAGGACAGAGCTGAAAATCCTTGCAGGATTATCAGTGAGGCATTGTTTAAAAGATGTCCTTGGGTTGGACAGTGGCAGCAACACTGAGTGCAGGCATTATTCAGAGCTTCTGCTGAGAATGCAAGGTGGCAGGTACCATGTGCAGTACCTGGTTAGTCTTCTGTTTTCCTCCATTTTTATCCTTGCTGTTCCAGCTGAGAGGAGCTCTTCATAGCTTATTTATTTCATCCCAGGAGGTCTGCAGGTTGGTTCGTTGGATGCTGGGGGATTTTTGTTCATTTGTTTGATTGTTGTGGTTTGTTTTTAAATGTAATGTAATGATGGTTGGGAATGTAGAGCCAGGGAAGGGACAGCTCTGAAAAGTGCTCTGTACATCTCCTTGTGTGGTGGTCTTGGTGCATGTGTGTGTATGATCTTACCCCAGGAGAAGTACCAAAGGGCTGCCCACAGACCTGGTTAAACATTTAACACCCAGCTGCAGTTTCCATGCCTTCCATGCAGTTTCCAAAGGCATTTTAGTGCCTGAGGATGCCTAGAGAGCTTTCCAAGGGCCTTAGCTCATTGGATACTCAAATTGCTGTGACTTTGATGGGATTGATATGTCTAACTTTATTAGGATCCTTCGAAAATTCCTCTAGGAGTCCATTTGCCATGCACCCAAAATCCTTGCGAAATATGATCAGGGTTCATTTTGTGTTTGGCAGGTTTTGTGCCTGGACCTGCACTTCCCACCATTGCAAGTCCTGCCCAGCTTGCACAGAATAGCTTCAGAAATGACGAAGGCTGCAAGGTGCTCACACACTGTGATGACCAGCTGGACAGGATTGAAAAGGACAGTGAAAAGTTATGCAAGCAAGCAGTGGGTAATTTACTTTCTGAAGTTGTTTAAAACTCACCATTGTTTTGGGCTCATGAGTGGAAGTTTATTATGATAAATTTGTTGGAGGGTAAGGTCACATTTTTGTTTCTTGGGTGAAAAGTGAGGCCAGACAAATACAGAAATAGAGTTACAAGCACAGTTTGCAGTTGTCTGGATCCTTTCAGGCGTGGGATGGAGTGAGTGACCTGGTGGATGTGGGCTGGAGGAGGGGTATGAAAGGGGAAATTAATTACACCCAGTAGGCCTGGAGTGAATTTAAGCTGAAGAACTTTGCAGGGAGGACAGGAATGAGAGAAAGGGAAGAAGAAAGAGAAAAAGAAATTTCCTTGTTTGGATGCAGGTGATGAGACTGGAGGAACTGGTGTGAAGATGCGTGTGAGTGGGTCAGACCATAGCCATGCATGAGGGCAAGGGGGAGCTGCCTTGGGTACAGAACAGGTTAAACAAGGACATAAGGCAAGGAGGTGGGAAAAGGAGAGGGAGATGAAGGCTGGGAATGTAGAAGGTGAGCCCAGCATGACAATGGGTGAGATGGCAGGCAGGCCTTTCCTTTTCCAGAGGCAGTTGCTTATGAATACCCATTATGTCTGTTTTTATCTCTCTGCAAGGAAGCTTTCCAAAAGCATGAATAATACCTTATTAGGTAGAGGGTAAAGCCCCTCCTTTTTATCCTGCTTTAATTCATGTTTCCTCTGCTTTGGTGGCTGCCTTGCAGAAGGTGCTGTTAGAAGTGCAATTATCATTCTTCCTGGTTGGGCGGTATGAAGGGCGTCGCCTCTCTCAGCATCTCCTGGAGGCTTATTACTCAAGAGAGAGGAGCTGTGCAGGAGAAGCCAAATTAAACTGGGCAAAGAGGAGGCTGTTCCCACTGCAGGGATGGAACAGATTGTTTTGCTGAAGACCAGGTCAGGAGCTGGTCTAGGGGACAATGTAGCTGGAAGCCGGCAATGTGGGGAGTTTGTGCCACGGAGTTGAAAGGCAGAACACTGCGGGACTTCGTGGCTTAGCCTGCCTCTCTCCCTTTTGTCCACTGCTTTACAGATGTGGGTTGCTGACTGTGCTCTGCTTGACAGCAGAACATTGTCCTGCACATACTACAAGGCAAGAAGTTGTAAAATTCTGATCCCCCCCACTCTGATCCTCCTCAGGATTTTGACTGTTGCTTCTTAGAGAGCTACCCAGACCTAGTTTAAAGATCCCAAGTCATGGAAAATGCAATGCATTCTTGAAAGAACCACCTTCTTCCTTCCTTTTTTAAAAAGCATCACTTTTCTCAGATTAATTCATCTGTTTTTCAGCTATCTTTTAGCATTGCATCCCCACTGTTTTCCCTCTGCTTTTTGGCAAGAGTGCCTTACACACCACTCAGTGGTCAGCTTTGAGGGGCAAACATTGTCTCCATCTCTGTTGGCCAGAATTCCAGAGGTCTCTGAAGCTTTCTGAGCACCAGGCAACAAACAGTTAAGGCAGCTAAGCCACAGGTCTCAGAACATTTTGCTAGGGAGCCAGGTGAGCAAAGAACAGATAAAGGCAGCACCTGCCTATGGGTTTGGAACAGCCTGGGGCCATGGATAGAATGTAAATACACTCTGAAAATCTTATTGTCTGACACTCTGCCAGCGTCTTCTGGGCTCTTGTCATGGAAAATATTTCAGCTGAGGTCATTCAGTCAGCAAAAAACCAGGATTTAATACCCTCTGAGGTGCCAACTTGCTTCTTTCTTTGTGTCGATAAATAAACAAAGTAGGGTAGCATTTCATGTTGCCAGGATCATCTTTGTTTTATTAGGAAGGGCTTAAAGGTTGTTGATTTTTTTTTTCATTTTTCTTTTTTTTTCTTCTCCTTCCTCCTCTTTAAATGCAAAGGCTGTATGTTACTGCTCCCTTTCTGTTTGCTCCTCCTGCCTCGTGCACACGCCCAGCCTTTAGAGTTAGAACTAATGTCTGCTTCTTGTAAATCTCTGCTGGCTGCCCCAGGCTGTGTTTTTAATTCCTTTATTCAGCTTTGAGATGAGTAGGAGAAAGGTGCAGCTTTTTGAGATGATGGAAGTTGCCATTTCCCTTCTTCAGTCAATTAGGCACTTTGGTTGTTTTCAGCTAATTCTCTAAAACTTTCCATTGATGATAGCGCTAAGGGGTGTGGGGGGAGCTGAGGGATCTGGGAGGGAGAAGAGGGAGGGCTGCTAACTGGATTATCTACTGGTGGGATGACTGATTTGCTGCCTGTGCCTCTGGGAGAGAGAAACAACCTGGCTTCAGAGCTGTGCTCAGAGCAACTGAGCTTCTGGTCAGTGAGATTTATGGCTGTTAATTGTATTTCTGCAGTGCCTGTCCTTTCTCAAGAGTGACATGAGATGTGGTGATCCTGTCAGTGTGCTCAGGGAAACCCTTGCTTTTTCTTCCAAATCTTTGCAATGGGAAATTCCTTGCAAGTTTGCATGGAACTTGCCTTAACTATGTGTCTTGGTGACCCTTCCCCATATCTTTCAGCTCCAGACCCTTCCACCAGTGCCCATTTTGGGTAAGTCATGGTTATGCAGGCACTGCTGGCTGAGGAGGAACCTTTTGTGTAGAGGTGATCCCTACCTATTGAAAGCCTTCCCCTCATCTATGTTTTGGCCACCTGTCCATCCCTGGCTCCTCTGAGCCTTCCTTCCTGGCCTGCAATTCCCAAGCACCTCGTGGCTGGTGGGTGCCTCATACAGATGTTACAGAAGGCACTACAGCATCCTGGCAAGTCCAGCAATGGTGTTCCTTTTCTTCCTCTGTGTTTCAGCAATGATGTGAGAGCAAAAAATGGCTTTGCCTTCTAAAACATCTGCTCTTTCTGCTTTCAGGCAGGAAGGAATGAGATCAGTCCTTCCACATCAGCACTTTTCTTTATCTTGTTGTTTTCTGCCCTAAGTCTGTCAGGGTCTGTGGCTCACCTGGTAATGAGTCTGCAAACCTTGGGGCAGGGAATCGTCTCACCTGATTTTAGTTATCTAAAACTTAGACATAAAGTTTAAGATTGTCATCTAGACTCCCTCTTTGCTCAGTGAGGAGTGATAAACAGCCCATGCCATTCACCTTACCCACTCTAGACATCTGCCTTAGGTTGGGATGATTCACACTTTGGAAGCTCCCATGTGCTCCACAAACTCTCTGGGAGGCTTAGGGGAACATTCAGATCTGGACCCCTAACTCTCACAGGGCTCTTCATCAGAGAAATCCAGCACCTGCTTCTTTTCACCATTTACCATGGATTTTAAGACTACCAATTTCAGAGCTGATGAAAAAATATGGAGTTTCCACTAAAACTAAAGATCTCAATTGCTTTATATTTACCCTTGTGCTAACCTGTGATGTGCTTGCTTATCCCTGTGTATATCTTTGAAGGGGAAAGACTGCAGGCATTCCCCACCCCACATGAGACACAGACCTTAAAATACAGAGGGGAAAATAGAGCTTGGAGCCAAGCTAATCTTCTCAGGTTGCTGCTGGGAGCACAATGGTGGCAAATTGTTGTGGCAGGGGGACCCTGCTCTTCAACCAAAGACAGGAACTAGGCTGACAGGACAATAATAGTGTGTTGGCTCAACTGGCAAACACACATCCCCTTTGGACAGACTCAAAATGTTACATTGAGAAGCAGTTAATACACCGTTGTGTAAAGTTCCTAATGGACTGGAGCCAGAATGCTCCATTAACCACACACATATAAAATATTCATTGAGCTTGGGTTTTGTTGCCAAGCTGGAGGAAGGGGGAGAAGCTTTGTGTATGGAGATAACACTGTCAGTATTGAGGGCTGAAGGGAGGAGTTGATGATGTGCTCTGAAATCTTTTATTCTTTTTAAGAAGAGAAGTACTTTTCATCCTTGGCAGGAGGCTAAGGGGTGCAAAGAGGATTAAATGCAATACTTGCCAGGTTTTACATTTCTTGTTTAATTGACCAAGAGTTGAAAGTACCTCCTGCCTCTGTGCCAAACTCCCTGATCTGTTCTGTACCATGTGCTTTCTGCAAATTAAACACAGGGTCAGTCTTTAGAAAATAAAAATATTGCAAAAACCACAATTGTGTTCTCCAGAAGGTTGGCTTCTAAATAGAAGAAAAATTCCCTGAGCACAGGAAAGTGAGGACTGTGGTGATAGGAAGTATAAGCACCAAGGTTTTTCTCTGGAAAACTCATGCTCACCTGTTTTTGTGCTAGTTTTAGGGGTGTGGTAAAAGAAGCTTTGTTTGCTGGGTGCTGAATGTACAATGAACATTTAGAAGAGATTTGGTTGGGAGAATTGGCTTGACTTGCTTTGTGCTTGAATTAGGAGACAATGAGGCAAATAATAAAATCGTGTTTCAGGATGATTGAGTAAACATGTGTGCAAAAGATACTGTCCATGTGACCCGTCTCTTGCCAGAAGGCAGCTTTGTGGATCCACTTAAGCCAGACACATGCTGGAAGAACCACAGCCCTGCTGAGGAGCAGGCAGTGCTGTGTGGGATGGATAACTGGGAATACAAGGCCAGGAGGGAGCACACAGTGGCTTGCCTGTGCTCTGGGGCCTTTGTATCTTGTGGTGATCTGTATCTGAGCAGCCTTTGAGAGGGTACTGGAGAGGAGCTGGTGACCCTCCTTGTGCATCATGTCTGGTCCTGGTTGTGTGAGCACCAAGCAATACAAGGGAGAGGTCCAGAAAGCAAAACAAAACATTTTGATAGAAGAGGATGGTAAAGAACAGGAGCTCTGTTACAGCATTCAGAAATGCCCCAAGCAATGAGAGACCCATTGTATGTCTAAGAAGTGGTGGGGGGAGAAAGAGGAGAGACATCTTAGAAACAGGAGAGATGCTCAAGAATGGGTGATGTCTTCTGAAATGGGGCTGGCCAGGTTGGTGGCACTGTGGATGAAAACAAACACTGGGAGAGTCTTCCAAATTATTTCAGATGAGGTTCTGGTGAAGAACACATTAATCCTGATGGCAAATTTCCTTCTGTGCCTTCATGGCAGGACAGAATAGCCACCAATAATGTTCAAATAATGCAACAATCTCAGCAAATGCCCGGTTAAACCAGGCATGTGCAGACCAAGACCAAAAGTGTCTGTGCTTTCCTAGAAATACTAAATCCATCTAAGGTGAGAATGGGTGAATTTCACTGTACTGGCCTCAAAGAAATCATTCTGAATGAAGCTGATCAGTACCAACACTGCATTACCAGGATACTCATGATGTGGAAATAACAAGAATAGATTTTGCCGTTGGAGAAGTGACTCACAGTTGGTTGGAAACCAGAATCCAATAAGATAAATCAATTATCTGTATCATCATTTGCCACCCACTCTCTATGAATTGGATGTTGCCACACCAAATCAAGAAAAACATTATAATAAATTTATCCTTTTAAACAGCTGACCATGGCAGTGAAAATATCTATGAAATACTTAAAGATCAGAGTCAATGGAGACTATGCAAGAAAATAGACTGAAGAATATTTATCCTACTTATGATATAAAGGGCAAATTTTAATTTACATTTCTAAACAGACCAATAAAAGAGAAAAGTCATTTTTGACTAAGACCTTGTATAAATTATAGCTGTTGCACTGAAAGAATGGCTTGGCAATAGTGACCATTTATAGTCAATTTCATTACTTTAGTAGGAATAATAACATTAGGAAAAACCCAAAGACCAAGACTGTTTTTATCTTAAAAGCATTTTAATATTAAGAAATTTAATTTTAATAGCATTAATGAGTACGTAATTAAGAATGTTAGTACCATGCCTGTATAGTGAAAAAAACGTACCAGTTTCCAAAAAAATGTAGCAAATCACCAGGACAAATGATATTCACTCAAATGTTGTGATTGCTCTGGTGTGAAACTCTTGGGTTCAGTCAGCCTCAGTTACCTTACCCAGCAGAGGTAACTAATGGGACACCAACCCTAAAAAGTGTTCCAGCAAGGATGAAAAAAGCCTGCAGGTGACTCCAGTCTGGCTTGTCTACCAGGAAAGCTGAAAGGAAATTACAACAGATTTAGTGGCAGCATACCTAAATACAATATATTGTGGGTGTGCTAACACGATCTTTGGAAATTAAAAGTATTCATTGAGAACCCTGGAGAACTTCAAAGGAATCAATAAGCATCTGGAAAAGCATGTGACACTTAATATAGTGTGCTTGGAGTTTTGAATGGATTTTGAAAAAGTCGCAGCAAGGTATGAAGAAAAAGATAGCTGTAACTAGCCAATTTTCACACTAGAAAATGTTCATGTTCTTTTTAGTGATCCTTTGGGAGTGAGGAGGGGAGGGCAGTCCTTATAGACTTTCTGGGGCAGGGGAAACCATGTCTTTCAACAGCCTTACCTGAAAAAAGAATTAGTAGGGAAAAGATTCAGGCCAAAAAAGTCATTATCACAGCGACAACTAAACTTTTTCGGTCCTTTTCTCAGGAACCTTGAGAGATTGGGAAATATTGTGGCAGACAAAAGTCAATGTTAGTATACATAAATAATACAGGAGAAAATAATCCTGACCATTCTTGCCTCTAGGTTGCTATGTTTTCTGCAGTTTCTGTACTCAGGAATATGATTAATAAAGTCATAGCTGCTCATTTTCCTGAAATGTCAGAAAAGTACTGGAAGTCCTATAAATGGGGGGTTTTTGGGGGTTTTTTTTAATAATTGACAGCAAAATAAAAGACTTATGCCCCTGCAGTACATAGAGGACAGAGAGAGAGATGTGGATCTTCCCATAGTTTTCCTGCATCTTGGGTGCTGCATGAAGAACTGTTCGCTCAATTTCAAAAAAGCTGTATTAGAAGTAGAAAGCATAGAAAAGAGCAGTAAGAATAGCTAGAAGTATGAAACGTCTCTTTTTTTTAATGGAGAAGTCTAAATAAAGTAATGCTTCTCAGCCTTAAAAACTGGAGAAGCATTTGACAGAGGCTCGTAAAATCATGAGTGATATGGAGGAGGTGAATGGGAACTGACCTTTCCGTTCTCCCTGCAACATAAGAATTAAGGCTGCTAAAGAAACTAGATGGACAGTGGCACTGAATAAAAGGAGCACTATTTTATTATGGAAGTGATGACAGATACTGGAAATTGCAAAATGAAATCAATTTAAGAGAGGATAAGTCAAAATTCTGTAGGATCCATTCACCAGGGACTACTAAACAGAAGGGCCTGTGTAGGCTTGGAGATTGCTTCAAGTCCCTAAATTGCCAGTGGCAGAAGCTGGAGGACTGTGAGCATTCTGTGCACAGCCTGTGTCCTGTGTCTGTTAAAGATCTGTTTTTGGACATGGCTGCAGGTAAACTGCAGGGGCAGGTAAGGCTTGACTTTACCTGCACCACCATGCTTGCATCCCTATTCTACTAATGTTGAACATGCTCAAATCCAAAATTTGTTTCCTGCTTTGTGTTGTCTCGCAGTTCACTTGGAAATATTCCTTTTCCTTTCTGCAGGTTTGTGTGAGCTTTTGGCCCAGCTGCCAATACTCAGCTTTTCCTGCTTGATGTACAAGTTTCTGCACCCTGACCCTATGGATCCCTTTTTATATTCAGAGATCAGGACTGTGTATTTTCCTTTAAAAATCACAATATTTCAGCCAGATTCACAGCGTCAGTTGATTTATAAGCCCTGAGTTAAAATTACATGTAAACAGAGGACTAACTTTAAGCATATGCTTAAGTTCTGTGCATCTCAGCCACATGCTTAAGTGCTTTGCCAGGTAAAAATAGAAGCATGATTTAACAGTAAGCCTGACTTTCCATTGTGCTATTTTAGTTTTATGCTGATTTATCTCCAGCTAACTCAGCCAGGATACAGGACTTGGTTTGGAGAAGACATCCTTGGTCTGAAAACAAGTTATTCCAAACCCTAGAGCTGGAAGAAGTTCTCTAGGACCAAAGATTTACAAGAAGGGGTGTGAGGGCAGAGTGTTAGGCTGCTGCTTCTGGATTCATGGTATGAGTTTGAGTTTCATTCTGGAATTGCACAACACCCAGATACAAGTGGGTGTCTGGCTGAGCTGACTAAGTTAAAAGCATCCAGATGTGAATGTTTTGGCTATGGAAACTTTTGTGCTTTAAATATGCTAGCCCAATTTTCTTGGGAGAATATTTGGACTTCTCCCTCTGCTAGGATTTCTCTTTCAGCATCATTTTAAAATGTTGCGCAATGTAGGAGTTTGTCCATAACATAACATAACATAAGAATCTGGCCCTTGAAAGGTAATCACAAGCCACTTCAACTGGATTTGCTTAAAATGTGAGCAGATATTAGGAGAGAAAAAGTACTGCTCCTATTTTGAACTGAATTGAAAAATCAAGAAACCTCAAAAGTGCTTGAGAGAGGAATAGCAGAACATTGTAAATATTATGCTAGGAGGATGAGATGCTGCACCCACCCAGGTTTGATAGCAGTCCAAATGCATGGAAATGAGTCAGGAGACTGGACTCTTTAATTTCTAATGTTGCAAGCTCCTAAATCAGAGAATCAGCAGCCTGATTTTGTTTGTATTACAGTTACCCTGCAGTTTGAAATGGAGACATCAGACTCTTCATAAAATAATCTAGATTTATACCAGTTGCTTTCAGCTCTGTGTGAATAGCTGTCCTAGAATTTAGAATGCTACTAACTTGAAATTGTTGAGAGCTCTTAGTTTTGAGTTATGTTATTGAATGTATTTCTTTGTTCTGAATTGATTATTTAATAGGGGAAAGGAAAAGGCATGAGAAATCCCTAGAATCTTCTGAAGGAAAGGTTTCACTCCGCTGAAACCCTTGGTCTATAGATGTCCCCTAGGAGACCTTTAGTGAACATCAGATGAACAATGGCAGTAGAATTTTCTTTGTACTCTGTCAGGTAAAGGAAATGAGGGATCAGGACAACAGGTGGAAACCCCTAAGTACCTCAAGGATGATGTAGGGAACATATAGAGTAATATTTGTAATGCTTCGTGAGTGGCTGGGGGTTTTAAAAACTTTTTGTCTCAAACTCTAATATAGCCCACAAAGGTTACAGATTACTAAATTTTATGTGTTCTTCTAGACTAAAAATCTAAATGTGTTCTTATAGAAAAACTAAAGGAATTTCTACATCTCTGAGTTTTTTGAGCAGCTTACCTCCTCACATTTGTACTGAAGTCTTTCAGGACTGGTAAGATTAGCCTCCTTTTTTGGCTGGGCAAATGCAAACTAATACTTGATTGTGTAGGCAGCTGTGGATTGATATGAATGAATCACCAGAACTCATCAATATCTGCAGATATTTTCTTGACAGCAGTAGAAAACTGCAGGGCTGGAGCCGCAGGGTGCTAAATAATAAATAAATGGGGTATAAATAAATTTTGCTAGCACATATAGGAAGTACAGTTCCCTTGAATCTAGAGGTAGAAAAAGTCACCTGCACAGAGATGTGTGGCAGCTTTTTCTTTCCATCCCAGCAGAGTAGTGCTGAAATAGTGTCTTTCACTGTGATGATAAAGCCAGACTACCTTTGAAATGAGTGTCTGCTGTCTTCTGCAAATAAGATTACAGCAGATGGTTTCTTTGTTCCCCAGTCCCAATCAGAAATATGAATTCTGCTTAAAACACTGAGGAAAATACTATGAAAAAGCTGTGCAGGCTTTGTATGCTGATGTGAAATGGGTGTAGAGATACCATGGCTAAAAAGAGAGGTGTAAGACTTGACTTTAATGGGTACTTTATCTGGAGAAATTACATAAACTTCTGGGCTTTTCTTGCAGCTCTGTGCACAAATAGGTGTGTGTGCTCTGTCTGAACATAGCAGAGACCAGCCTAGGTCACAAAAATAGAGCAAGTCTTGTTCTCTGGGACCCCACATTGGGATTTTAGGAATATGGAGGTCCATTTCTCATTTTGTTATAAAGTTTTTCCATGTCTTCCTGCCAGTTCTGCCAGTTTATGGGCAGGTACTTATGCATAGTACTGTAGGATAAAATATTTGTGCATCTAAAAATATATAGGGAGATGTGCTCTCCCACTCTTGCAGAGACACAGTGAAAGGATTCCTGAGTGCAGTTATGTCACCATTCTGGTTCTGGGACTGGAATCTCAGCTGTAGGAAAGGGTTCTCCTGGAAACAGCAAACAAAGAGTGTGTTGTCCTCTCCTGCTGCAGTACATCCCCAAGCCCTGGTGCAAGGAACTGCTTTTTGTGTGGGCAGTTACATCTCCCTAAACATCTACATGTATATGCACGTGCTCTCTCTGTGTTTTTTGCACTTGAGGGTAAAACACAAATCCCCTTCAGGTGTGAAATCTCCACATGCCCACCTCTGGTTTGCTGCGTAGCTCACCTGGAGCAATATGGGTGCACAGATAGTGGCTTCTTTCACAATGTATTTGTCCAGCTCCAATTCACTGTTCTTTTTCCCTTGCACTGAATTCCTTGCTAATGCCAATATAACCTCTGCTTCCCTCCCTCTCCATCCTCAATGTAAATTGACTTGCTGCAACCTGCTACTCTCCAGAAATTACAAAGCCTAGGAAGATAATTTGTTGCTGGTGCTGATAGCATCTGTTTATTCTAATGCACCAGTCGGGCTGTGCTCGCCTGCAAGGGGAGAAAATGACCTTCAGTGGAATCACAAACTGAACTCTGGATCAGCATCTCCCTCAGCAGCTGACTGCTGGGAATCTGCAGTCCCTGTTTTCAGGGAGGCAGCAGCCAAACCAGTGCAGAGCAGGGCTGCCACCAGGAAGCCAGAATGCAGCCTAGAGCTTTTTCAAGAGTAAGTATCTATCACAGTGGATTTGTGGCCTGAAAAAATGCTGTGCATCAGATCTTTTTAGGACGCTTGGATTCCTTGTTTTCTTAAGTGTGAAAACTGCTTCTGCTACTTTGCACACCAATGCCCAATTAACTTCAATGCTGGTGCCTCAAGGAATGTCTGATTAGGACATTCTTACCTGGAGAATCAGATAAATAAAGAAGATAGTAGAGTTTAAACTAAATAATCCATAGGAGTTCAATTGGCTGACTGGATGTGATAAAAGTGATAATAGTGGTACAAAAAGAACCTTCTTTGTATCTTATGAATAAACAGAAGATGAATGTTTTCTCTGGATAATGGAATAATTTTCACTTCATTGGTACTTGGGAGTATATTAATCAGGTTTTAAAGTTACATATGCAAATCTCACTGGGTTTTTCTAACTCCAAATCCTAGAGGTACAAAGCTAAAGAGCTCCCTAGGTCTTTATTTTGATTTCTGATAAGAAACACTGGGGAAGTTCTGAAGGCTAAAGAAATCTAAATTTAGATCAATATTTTAAATAGCTATGATCATTAATAATTAACATTAATATTAATTCAAGGATATGCAAGGAATACATAAGGAATAACATACTGAAGCAATATATCACATGAAGAGACATCTAGTACTGTTTTGTGGAAATTAATTATGGTCAGCTTCAGTTGGATTTAAAAAACAGAAATCTATCTGGTTGATTATTACACTGATGTTGGTGGAAGAACTTCCTATATGCCTTGAACTTGCTCCCATACATATTCTTTCATAAACTCAAATGGTACAGTACCAAATAAGAAACAGCAGATGGATTCCAACTGTTTCAGTTATACATTTCAAGGTGGGATTTATAAAGAGGTTTAAAGTATAAATACATCAAATAGTTGTGTTCCTAGTGGGACCCATTTGTTGCACTGAGTTGCTTAATAGTGTGGCAGTGCCTGCAAGAAAGGGTGGACTCCACTCTGCTGGTGTTAGCAGATGACAGAAGGAGCAGTTTAGCATGGTTTGGATCCTTTGGTAGAATGGAAATAGCAAATAATTTCTCTTTTCAGGATCCTACAGGTAAAGGAAATGAAAAATCTGAGATCTATGTACCAGATGGAATAGACTGGGCTGAGAAACAGCAACCTGGAAAATGACTGAGGACTTGAGTGCATAATTGACTGAGTATCATCTCTCACTTCAGTGCTGTGGCCAAAGGGTCTAAAGCAATCCTTGGAGCCTTTCTAATGCCTGCTTGATATTCCCTGTCTCTCTACTCAGGGATTGCTTTACTGCTGAGTTTGGCATTGGTGCAGCTGCTCTGGGAGCACTCCATCCAGCTGTGGCACCCACAATTAAAGAAGGATGTTGAAAACCTGGCAATCTCTCAGAGAGGAGCCACAAGAATGACTGTAGGATTGGCAAACACTTCTCAGTGCAGTCCATCCCCTTAGCTTACCAAATGAGAAGTCAAGAGAAGTCTGGTTCTCAAGTATGCTATATAAGGAAGAGAAATTCAGAAACAGAAGCTCCTTTGGGCAATACTGTAATAAGAATTAGTAGTTAGAAGTTGGACAAGTTCATACCACATACAAGTCCTCAGCATTTAACAGAGGAAACCATTCTTGGAGCAGAAGTCAGGGCTATGATTTATTCCATCATTTACAGTAGAGATTGGATGCTTTTCCCATCAGCTTCACCCAGGTTTATGCAGGATGTTCATTCAGAGCAGTCTTGTTGCTGGCATCCTTTAAGGAGTCAGACCTACATCACCATGGCTGCCCTCTGGCTCTGTTAATTTACAGATCAGAGTTCTCACTCCAAACTGTGATCTAGAGACACAAAATCCTCCAACATACTAATTCTGCTGTCTGATGCTAAACCCCGTTCTTCAGTTTCACTGTAGGATTGGATAGAAACAGCGAGAATTTGTGGAAGAATTTGTATGTGAGATTTTGTTTGACCATGTGAAAAGCTTTGGGACTAATGTTAATTTTAAAACCATTTTTCCATGTTTACAATTCCCATATCAGCACACAGCCTTTGGCAGGAGGCAGGGCAGGAGGTTTTGAATGAACAGTCAGAGTCAGGCTCCTTTCCTCAAAGGCTTGAAGTCATGGTCTGGCAAAAGAATCCACCAACATTTGTGAAATGGACACAGGAGAGCAGGGAAGAAAAGAACCATCCCTCTGGTGCCAGGTCCTACCCCTGATGTTCCCTGTAGCAGTTTTGACTAGCAGTCAGTCTGTCTGGTGCCCTGTGGCCCTGGTTGTTACCCTGCCTTCCTCTCTGAGGAGAGAATTCCTCGTGGGCAGCAAAAAAAAGCACATTGGCTATGGCACAGTGAGAAATTCTGCCTTTCTGCTGCCCACCTGTGAAGAATTCTGTCTGAAATCTTCCTCAGCCCTTAAAAACAGAAAGAGGCATGGCACAGTGTTTGTCAAATTGGGATTGAATTCTAATAGTCTTTGATCAAACCTCAAGTTTGGAGGATGTCTGAGCCTTGAATTTGGGTTATTGACATTATAGAAATACTACTTTCTGGTCTGCTTCTCTAGGATCTCTCAAAAATCTTCAAATAAAACCAGATCTGTGGTTTTCTCCACTTCCCTACCGGGCTGCTTTGATTTCTGAGCTCTGAGTTTAACAAATAGAGGCCACTTTGCTTCCTCCTACAGAAAAGTATTGTCACCGGGATGATGTGAAGCAAGGAGATTTTGCTGAAGCCTTGATATGAAAAGTTTTATTTCAAGGGAGGTTTTTTTTTCCTTACTTTCATGTCTATATATATCTTCCTCCAGGAGTGCTTTTGTAAGACCCAGACTCTGCTATGATTGAAGTTGATTCTTCAATCAAGAAGTACTCCTAGTTTTTCCCATTTTTATTGGAGAAACTTCCCTTTTTCCATCCCTGCCCAGACTGTGGCCAGCACAAGGACCCACAGTTGGTTGTGGTCCTGCACCAGGCTCTCCATGCTGACACCCAGGGCCCTTGGCTTCCTTTGGGCAGAACAGGTGTGGTTGTTCAATTGCTTGTGTAAAGTAAGCAATTGAATTGAAATCCCATCCCCCAGGAACTCTAAGGGATTTCTTGTTCACTTTTTCTCTTTAAAGCTCTTTATCAATGCAGTAGATAGAGATGTAGTTCTCTGTTTCATCTGAAAGTATTTGGTATGATGACTGTAAAATGATATAAATATTTTAGTTATCAGCAGTAGATAGGCATTCAAGATAGGTTGTGGGATGATTACATTTGATACCTTCTGGGGAGCAATGGTAGAGATATAATGAAAAATGTAATGAAAAATATCTTTTAAAATATATTCTGTTTTATAAAAAGTGAGTTTGGTTTGGATTAGTTGGGAACCTCTGAAACAACCTAATAATAAAAATGGAAAGAAATTTTCCTGTTTTCAATATACCATCAATATTGGGTCTCCTTAGTCAAGATTGCTGTTGAAATTAACTTCGTGGAGATCCAGTCAAAGCAAAAATAACACTGAAATAGATTGTGTTGATTCTTACAAGACAAACCTTCTTTCTGAAGCTGTTCTGGAAGGACATTTCACCTGGAACAAGAAAATCAGGTGAGGAAGAATTTTAAAGAATAGTTTTCTGGATGATGTGAGTTTTCAGTTTTTGTAAAATAAATATATTGTATTGTTAGATTGATGAAAGCCCTGTTTGTATAAGGGTCAGAATAAAGCGATAAATTAACTTGTGATTTCCAGTTTTTCAAAAATCAATACCTTTCATGTTTATATTTCTCTAAGTTTCCAGAAAAACAGATGAATGACTGTGTGTGTTCTCTGGGGTGTTGTGTCTATCAGGAACTGTATATTCTCCCTTAAAAGATGCCCTGCATGGTAAATATTACCTCTTCACCCAAAAAACTCTAATTGCACATTAGCCTTCCAGCTCCAAGCTGCTCCATTTGTGTGCAGAGAGAAATAGTGAATGACTGTCTTAATTAAGGTCAGTATGTGATACCTCTGCTATTCTTCCAGCTATTCTCAGCTGGTGAATAAAGAGTTAAAAATAGGACGTAGACCGTCCTCTTTTGTGGTCTTTACTGCTAGCCCAGCTTGTTTATAGAACCTATCTCGGTGATAGTGTGTTTTGATTAACATTCACGTTTCCATCCAGGTTTTTCTTTAAAAGCTTGAGTTGAATGCAGACCACAAGATCAATTAAATTGTGTTTGTCAGTACATCACTGGCAAGTCAGGCCATCGGTCACACAGGAACTTTTTTCAGCCTAACTCTGAGTTGATTGATCTTAATATTTTTAGTGCCCCTTGATAGGTTTATTTTTGTTTAAAGCACATCAGTAGAAATATCTGAAATCAAATCCATTTCTGGGACTCCAGCTAGAACAGTAGTTGAAAGTCAAGGTCAGGAACTTAAAAGGGAGGGAAAAGAGGAAAGAGGGACATGGGCTCTACATCAGTGCAGAATTTTCTCCCAAAAACTTGTAGGAGCTTCATTGCAGGCCCCAAGGGAAAGAATTTTCTGCTTGGCCTACAGAAGGGAGTGGTGCTGTGTTGGGAGAGGCAGGGTGAGAAAGCAGCTATGTTGTTCTTAGAAAAATTTCATTGGCAAACAAGCACAATAATTTTGCAAAAGAAAAAAGTCTTCCCCAAGAAAAGGAGAATTTTGCTGACAAGGTGTTAAGAGATGAAATATCTGCTTTTATTTCATTCTGTTCTCTAAAGGGATTTAGAATTTTGCTGTGTAGCTCTTTCATACCAAAGTAACTTTCAAAGTAAATCCAGTTCCTCTGCCAACACACTTTTTAAAGGGGTAACACAGCTTTATTTTCAGAACTTCATCTTGTTTGAAATTTGTTGAATTTGTTGAGTTTTTTCTGGCCTAAAGTGAGAGTGATTGCTTCAGGTTCTTTTTAGGTTTGGGTAAAAATAGTGGTAACATGATTGAATCCTGCAGAAGTCAACCGTGGACAGACATTTCTAACATCATGTTGTGTGTGATTTCCTTCAGGATCAGAACAGAGATCCCACAAGGGCTCCTTAATGCTGCTTGTAGGCTGATCCCTGCCCTCATCCCTCTTTTCCAGAGCCACAGGCAGTGGGCAGTGCTGGGGACAACCTACTCTCCCTTCTGGAGCTCCAACTGGATCACTGGCACCGGGTTTTAAAGGTATGTTATGGCAAAGATAAACAACAGTTTTAAGCTTGCTGGAGTGCTTGGATTGTTGGTCTGGCCTTTCAGTAGGTCTGGAATGGGGACAGAAAATGTCTTTGGCAATCCTATTCCTCCTGGATTGTCTGTCACCATTCAGAGTCTGTCCTGCAGGTATGAGTATCTCCTTCACAGATTGGGTGAAAAGAGTGAAGGAAAAGGATGTTTTGTATGTTCAACTCAAATCAGCATTGAAGTACTTGTGGCTGCTCTCCCATCAAGGCATGCTAAGTAGGGACACCTCACAAGGCAATGTAAGGGCTGGCTATATTTTATGACCTGAATGCAAAACCTGTATTAGTTTCAACCTGCTCCTAGTAACATGTGTCTAATGCTAAATTATCTCTTTCATGTGGTTTTTGTATTACACATTAACCTCAGATTGCTTTCATGTGTTCAACTTTCACGAGTTCAAGAGTTTTGCAGGAAGAGCAGTGAAATGTGTTTTTGTCAATCTCTTCAGTTTTGGGGCCAAGCTGGGTTTCCAGTGGGCAATTGGAACAGCACTGACTGCCTGGAGGAGCAGGAGTCAGCAACCTGTGTGGTGCAGGCATGTGTGAGTGCCTGTGCCTGGAAGTGACTACAGAGGATCCCATTTGGGAAGAACTGTAACGGTGCAGGGCAAAGGCTGGAACAAGCAGACTGGGATGAGTTGGGAAGTAACCCTACAGAGTCCTTATTTTTCTAAGCATACGTGTTTCTAGAGATGCAGACGTGAGTGTATAAATGATAGACCTCTCAATGGTTCATTCTGAGCAATGCTGTGCCACAGCAGGGGGCTGGACTGAGAGCTTTAGGGCTGCTGGGCTCACTTCTTGCTGGCCTGTCTCAGCCTGAGTCTGATTTTTAAACTAGAACTACTTTTAGATGCCTTGGGAATTATTTAGGATGGGTGCTTCCACATTTGGTTATTGAGATAGGGCTGGTACCAGCGTGGCAATAGTCACGGGGGCTTTGTGCTTGTCATGGTGTCATGTGGATTTCCTGCCTTTAGAGCCAAGTGTCCACAGCCCCTGACTCTACCTGAGCAGGGAGGCTGCCCTGGCAGGGCAGTGCAGGGGTTACAGCCAGGCTCAGGAAGGGAGCAGAGGCGTGCCAGCGTGCCAGGGATGCTTCTCCCGGACTGCCCCTGGCCAAGGGCTGTCACTGTGATGGATGCCATGGTGTGGGCTGGCAGACAACATCTTCCTTAGGGGCTGTCGCTTTTCTTCTGCATAAAAAAGCCCCAAACCTCCCCACTCAGAGCACCTGCTTTGCTCCTCCATGCCACAAATCCTCCATGGAGGAAGGGGGACAGCTCCTTCTGTGTCTTCCTGAGTGGGATGATCTCAGCATGAGTCACTTGCAGCAGGATGTGGACCCTGTTTCTTTGGAAGCAGCTGCACAGCTCAGCACGTCCCTGACACAGCTTCTGGAACAGGGCAGGGCACCTTCCAAACCAAAGCATTCGCGGGCAAGGCTTGAGCACGCTCTAATTTTGTGAATGGCTCTCACCCGAGAGCAGGATGTAACGACCAGAAAAGGGTGAGGATATTGCAGATCCTTTTCCCTCATTCTTGGTGTCCAGTTAGTACCCTAAAACAGTTAACTTGTGAGCCTACAGGGAAAACCATGGCAGCAGTGAGCTCTCTATTACAGATATTGGCTGTAACACAAAGGGAGATATTGGTTCATTGATCACCTTGTGGTCTTGGGTCACACCTCATTAAAGAGTCTTAGTTGCTGAGGATTATTCCTGAAATGTCCACTTGAGTCCCAGCCTTCTTGAGTATTTTTCTTTTTTCCTCATTTTGAATGTATCTCAGGAGATTATCAAATACCTCCTAGACCAACACCTTCCTTTCCTCACAGAAAGGTCTACCCTCCCCTTGAATCACTGGAAAACACTACCCCAAAGCCATTTGCTTGGGCTGAGTGACATGCTGGGCAGTTAATGAACCAGCACAGCTGTGTCCAAGCATCCCAGCAATGAACACGGGCTAAAATAGAAGCCACAAGCGGGAAACATGCAAACCCTTCCTGTGCCAGAGACGAAATCCAGGGAATGCTGGGCTGGATTGCTGGATTTTCACGCCTCTCACTAAATAAATCCCAGTCTGCAGTCCACCCGTCTGCTCTGTCCGAGCTGGGGCTCCTTAAAAGCTTTATGGAGGCATTTCCAGTGGGGCATCTTCCAGCAACAGCAGAAACCCTCAGGCAACACCTTTAGGGTAGACACACCTAATTAGGCTGGTTTTTGGGAAGGTTGGTTTGCTACTGGCAAATGACCCATTACAGAGTTTAAATGACCAGCTTGCCCAGTTTTCAATCTCACAAAGATTTTGTTACAGTTAATTCTTTCCTGATTGTCCCTGAACCCGGTTCCAAGTAACTTCAATGATACATCTAAAGTCTATTTAAAAGAAAGGGTGGAGTACTTGTCCTTCTTCTTCCAGCAAAGAAACAAATCCAGGCCAGTCAAAAGGTTTCAACTAATATTGGATGATACTTGATATATGAAGCTATTTGTGTTTAATGATCCAAATGTGGTGAGTGGAAGAAAGTTGTCTAGCTTTTAATCAACATTTTTGCAATGCTGGATGCAGAAGTGGGAGTAGTAGTCACTATGTAGCCAGTTCCCATTATTTTATTCTGAATTTTACAGTCATACTATTTTTAAAAAATTTTTAAAAAAAGAAAATTTGTTAATATCTAAGAAGTTCAGTTGTCATAAAAAACAACCAACCAAACAACCACCCCAACCAATCCATAATGTGTTTCTAGTCCTTACACTTATGGAGAATATGACCCATGTACACCTCAAAGTAAAATAAAAATACCTCACCAAATCTTACAGTTTCTGAGTCAAGCCCTGTACACTCATATTCCATTTTGTATTTCACTTTTTGTGGTGTTGGCATTTCTGCAGTTATAAGTCAAGGGCTGCCCTGAAGCAGTGATTTGATCTCCCTTGCCTGAGCTTGCCCCACAAAAGCCTATTGGTAATAAATATTATCCCAAGTGACTGTGGTGTAAGTAATGGCATTCCTTGCCCAAAGATCAGCCCCCAAAAATCACTCTCTGTTCATGTTTGGAAAGAACTGTTGGGGAGAAAGGTGCAAATGACTCTTGCCTCTGCTCATGATGTCACATACAGATAACCTGGACACCAAGAGCAAGACAGACCCAGCAGGACCCAAGCAATCTCCAGTTCCTGATGTCTGACCCTGTTTTTCTTGTGGAGCTCATGTCTGAGGCTCTGCTCAAACCACCCTCTCCTCCCTTTTCTATAAGGATGGACATGGTGCCTTCCTGTCTTTGGGCATGGCAGCCCAGGCCAGCTGTGCACAGATGTGCACCTTCCCAGCAGCAGCAAGGCCAAGCTTACTCTAAGCAAGGACTGATGCCTTGGGCCTGAGCTTGGCCAGCAGCAACCAATAGGGAGAGATGTGAAGGACACCAGACCATGCATTTAAGGCCTCCATGGATGAATCCCTGCTTTCACCAGTGCCATCACTCCAGCATTGTCCCGGAGAGGCTTCCATGCAGCACTGTGGGACAAGCCCAGGTGCTCCCTCCTTCACTGCCCACGGGAGGTGAGTGTCACTGGTGATCCTATGAGGAAAGAATGAGTCTCCTTTCTTCAGTGCTCCTCCTTTCTTCTTTCTTGTGTTCGCAAGTACAAGTGGTAGAGGGGTGGGAGGATTTGGAAATACATTGCTTCATCTGTATTTTTAATTAAGCGCTTTGCATTTTAAGCTTTGCTGTAAAATATGATAGATTTCTTCAATAATAATTACACTGGGGAAAACCAGCTTTGTCTGAGTTGCATAAGACTTGCTTTATCCAGGCATGTGGTTTTATTAGAGCTTAAATGTGATTATCTAGGGAAGACCACAAGCTTTTGTTTAGTGATAAGAAGGGTCAAAAAAATTAAAGGAAACACAAGCCATAAACCCCTCTCTGAAGGCTGTTTGGTTCCACCACAGTACACTAGTGATTCTCCCTGGAATCAGCATGTGGTTCCCTTATCTTGTGGTGGGGAGATAGACAGTCCCTGGGGAAAGCAGTAAACTGCCTGAGTCTTTGAGTCAAGGAATGGAAAACGCAGAGTGTGATTATCAGAGTCCCTGTCCCTAATCCATCCTTTAGTGTTCCCATAGTTCTGTGCAGTTTGAATTCCCTTAATTACGTGATGGATTTACAGTTTAACATTTCAGATATAATTACCTCTTATTATCGAAAACAAAGGAGACACGTGCCAGTCTCAAAGAGTAAAGACTTAGCCCCGAGGAAAGGGATTAGTTCATCTTGTCTTTTCCCCTCACACATGCACATGCAGATATTTCTGCACAAGTCCCTCTATACCTACTTGTCAGTGCATTCCTTGTTCCTTGGCTGCCAGGGCTGCTCTTTCTTCATGCATCTGGGAAGTGGCTGAAAAGTCCTTTGGTTGATTAAGCTCATGGTCATCACCATAGGTTTGGGTACCAAGAGAGGTCCAGCTATTTGAACTTTGATATACATGGCAAGACTAAAATAAGCTGTTTAACAGTGCTTCCCAAGGTTTGAACAAGTGGAAACTTACTGGGCATCAGGTAAGAACACCAGGGTACTCACTGAAATCACTGTAACTGGTTCATAGAGTGTGAAGTTCTTCACATGAATGCTGGCTGTGTGAGGCACTGATTCTCATCTGTTAAATCCTCTCTTTGGAGTCCTTTTTGCATTTAGGACAGGCAAGGTGTCTGCAGAATCTTTCATACCTTTCTTATTCTCTCACTGGAAATATCATTAGTTACTTTTGGGACCTGTCTGTTAAAGGAATTGGTTGCAAATTGAAGCAGGGCTGAACTCCAAATTTTGTTTGCATTTAGAAATTTTTGTGAAAACTATTCACTTACTACTTTCCAGTCAAACCATTTGAGTCCACTCCTAAACATAAACATGATGACTGATGCCCTTACCTGCAAGTGGACATCACTAATATTGGACCACAAGTAGTGAAAATTAATTTTGAAAAAATAAAAGGTACATTTTATGGTAAGTAGTGCAACTGAGAGGTACTGAGACAAGGGGCAGTGAGGTGTGTTTGTGTGTATGTAGACACATAGTCAGCTTTGGAGAATGACACTGAAGAATTATCTCCATTACTGCAGGGTGGTGCCATTTCTCGTATCAGCCTCATTCATCTCTCTGCAAACTGTGCCAGGAATAAAAGGTGTGATGATCAGTGACACAGAAACAGCCACCTGATGGTCCTGTTGTGTACACACCAAGGATGTTGCCCTGGAGACCATGTGGCAGCTAGGGCAGTGTTCCTGTTTTCATCCAGATGCTGGGAGCTGCTTGGAGAAGTTCATCCATCAGGGAGGTTAACTGGGGGCTTCATCAGCACTGGCCCTCCTTGCCATGTGGCTTCCTGCTGCCCCTGCAGAGCTCCTAGAGGGGAACAACTCAGTTACCAAAATACCCCAGGGGCAGAGGAGAGATGGGCTTTGGGCACTGTTTCTTGCTTGCAGCCACACGTGGCTGTGCAAGTCATCCAGGAGTGAGGCCACTAAATCCTCATGGGTGTCTGAGCCTCTCGTGCCTGTTTGCAGCCCTCTGCCCTGCTTACCAGGGTGGTGTCAGAGGGTGCCTTGGCACAGCATGTGGTCCTCCAATGGGGATTAATCCCACTCAATGTGGACAGGGCAACGCCTACACCTGAGCTGTCTGGACACCCCTTCTAACAAGCAAAGAGCAAGAGGTGTGGCTAGGGGCTGAGTCATTTTAACGTGACAGCACAAACAGGCCTGCCTAATCTGCCCTAAAAAGATGCCTGTTTTTTTCCAGCAGCTGCAACACAAGCCCAGAGTGCTCAGGTTGGATGGAGATCCTGCACAGTAAGGCAAGCTGAATCCCTCTCCCTGGTTTTGTGTTGGCTGTGGCCGTGTAAAGCATCAACAGATGAGAAAGCTGATTTTGTTCTGTGCTGGTCTCTGTGTCTTCCAGGTCTTCTGCTCTTTCTGGGGCTGCAAAAGGAACGTCCAGCTATCAAGTCAGTGCCCCATCTTGAATTTTTATATATCCCTCTTCATCTTATAAGGAACTGTACACCTGGAGGTGCCTCAGTGTGGTCAGTGCAACCAGCTGGGCACAGTGCTGAGTAAAGACTGTATCTCCTTTCTGTAGGAAGTCAGACCCTACTGAGAGCTACCATCAGTTACACACAAAGTCCCCAAATCCTTGGTGTCTCCTTTGCCCAAGCATGAGATCATTACCTATTATGTGGGGGTGAATTGAGTCCCTTAGTGAAGAAAAGCCCACAGCGCCAGGCTTCAAAAAAGAGCGGAGATTCTCAGTGACTTTCAGGTGTGTGGCTGGGGTTTTGCTAGCTGTTCTCCAGTTCTGGGCTGCTTCCAGATCCTGGTGATAGGCACAGCATTCAGCAGGAGCTCTAGCAGCCAATCCATCAGAGCAGCAGTGTATAAATCAGGAGATGGATGCAAGGAGTCATCAAGGGAGAGGAGCTGGCTTTAGGAGTATGTTTGCACCCATCTGAAACCTGTCCACTGTCTGAGATGTTAAGCCATTTTCTGAGCTTCACATCATTGCGTTGTGTTCTTTCTTTCCATTGAGTTTGCATAAAGAACAAGCCTTTGGGGTAGAACTTTTCTGCCTTTGACACTCCCAACTCATTCTTGCAAGTTTATATTTGTTGTTGTTGTTGTTGAGTAACCAGTAATAAATAATCTTTTGGTCAAGACTCTTAAAGTGGGTCAGTGAACCTCAAAGCGTCTCTGAGTTGTCTGTACCATGAGAGCCATTCCTCCTGATTTAGAAAGAGGTGAAGCACTGACATCCTAGGGCATTTTAGAGTGAGACCAAACAACCAAAAAATTGTGCTCTTGTATTTAGGGGGATGTAGCATTCCCTAACAGAAATCCTGCACACCTGGATGTAGACAAATGAATAAAGTCCTGAACAGTCTAAAAGGAAATACCTCCTGCATCCAAAAAATGTGGGTTAGAAAGGAGACTTTTGCCTCGTGCCTCCTGTTTCAGTTTAGAGTTGATCAAGCAACTTCCTTCTACAGAGAAAGTGTATCTGTAAGTGGCAGAAGAAAAATATTGTGGAGAAAAAAAAAACCCTAGCTCTTGAATTCCAAAAATACTGTCTCCTTTCAAAGTAAGATTTATATGCAAGAAGACAATCTCTCTTACAGAGTTTTTCCTGTCACTTGGAGTCCACTCTCTGGAAACACGCATACAGTTTAAAAATATACTGGAAGAGCAGCTTGGACACAGAGAAAGGAATGACCTGTAGTCCTAAAAAACAGAGAAGCTTTTCAGTAGCTTGAGGCTTGGAACAAGAATCTAAAAGTTATGTAACACCAGTAAAATTTGGGGCATTCTTGTTACCTAAAAAATAACCATTCTTGGCTCCTCATTAATATCTCTGCTTAGGGATTACGTTAACTGTTTTGTGGGGAAGCTGGATGGAAATCTGCAGCTGTGGTGGTGAGTTTTCTTCAGTGTGTACAGGGTCGGGATGAGTGAGTGGTTGGGTTATTTGAGGGCTGGTGTTCCTGAGCCCTCTTTGTCTGGGATCCAGACAAGCCTTCCTGTTGAGAAACACTGTCCTACTTCAGTGAAGACAAACAACAGAACAGCTCCTGCTCTAGCAGGACAGTGCAAGCAGTAAACTGTTTCCACTTAATGCTATGGGCATGGAGTGGCTCCTGGAGTTACCAAAGTAGAGGTAACACACCTCCTTTCTTGCTCTCCTTGGTTTTATCAAGATAGTTTTGGTTCTTGCAAAATTCTAAGAGATACTGTGTGGGCCTTTTGCAAGGAAAAGGTTGGATGTCCATGTGCACCTCTGAGGTGGAAACAATGGGTACCACTAGCTCTATTCAAGGACACAACTTCATTTTCAGCATGAGTGGAAAGTATATGGGAATGCTTAATAGCTTTTCCTGGAACAAAACAATAACCTGAACAAATTGCTCCCTTCCAAAAAAAAAAAAAAAAAAAAAACCAAAAAACCCAAGCAACAACCCAGCAAAAAAAACCCCAACCAAACAATAAAACAAATAGAGGGATATGTGTTTCATTAAAAAAAAAAAAAACATAAAAAAATATCTGTATTTGTGTGTATATATATATATATATATATATATATATATATATATATATATGTAATTTTTGGACCGGAATAGAGCAAGGACTTGTTTGTCATGTGATATGGCAGCCCAGCAGTGCCTGGCAATGACTTTGCTGCTTTGGTGAGCTGGTCAGTTCTCTGCCATGCTCTGAGGAGCACTCTGCTGAGCCCCTTAGCAAGCACTGTTTAGGAAATGGGGAAAGAGGTGCAGAAGATGTTTTGTTACACCTTTGAAACTGATAACTTGAGTCTGTAAGTTGAGCTGCTTTTTGGAACTGTGTCCAGGTTGTCATGGGGCTGCTTAAGAAACCCCAAAATCCCACAGTACCCGCAGTGGTCCTTCCTTTGTTCCACCACAGATGTCCTGCACGGGAGCAAAACCAGATGGATCTGCCTTCAGTGGCTTTTGGTTTTATTCTTCCTTTTGTTTTTATTCTTTATGGTATTCAAACAGCACAGTCTTTTTGTCTCTTGTCCCTTATACAGCCTTGTGACCATTTAAAGGGGTCCACAGACTGTCCATATAAAAGCATGTGAGTACATAGAGCCCGTCTGCTGTACTGATGACTAGTTGGGCTATTACATGTACATTTAATAATTGTATCACATGCCTAGTTTTCTCTGTGTGAAAAGCATAGAGGTACCTATCAGCAGATATAAATGTCTACAAAAAGGCTATGATGTGGTAGAAGGGCTCTTACAGGAGATGTGTGGGAAGTAATCTTTGTTATGGCTGTACCAACCTTAACTAGCCCAACTGTGATGATCCCAAGCTGAAGAAACCTTTGTACCACACAGTATTTTCCAGTTAATTATATATATTTGTGCATCTGGGTGTGTGTGTGTGGACAAGTGAGATCATCCATTCCTGGGAGAGTTTTTTTTAACCTATCCAGAATATTTTTCCTCTCACTAGGTCCTTTCCAGGAGCTCAACAACAACAATAGGGCCAAGGGCCTTCCCTCTCCTCTGGTGTCTGCACTGGGGTGTGGGCTCTGGAGTCAACTCCAAGGACTGCTCCAGCTTGAGTCTGCTGCATTTCCAAGCTCAGATAACATGGGATGTTTCCAGGCCAGCCTGGCTGCTGGCCAGGTTCTTGTCAGAAGTGGGAACCAGGGAAACAAATACTTTTTTTTAGTTTGTATGTGTCTGGATATGAGAGAAAAATGACAGAGAAAAACTCTAGATTTTGAGCCATCTGGCATCCCTTAGTGATGTGCAGTCAAGGGTCTAGCTCACTTTTAATTCAAACAAATTGTTCTAAAGTTGTATTTGAAAAATTCTAATTTAGTGCTTGCTTAGAAGTCCAGGAGTTAGTTTGGGTTGATTTTTATAAGGTGGGCTGGTCTGTGTAGGGTTTTTGCTTTTTGAAAATGGCACTATTATTTTCTCCTTCCCGTATTTTCTTGGATCAGAAGGTTCACTGAGATGCCAAACTATGGCTGGCTACAGCTCCAGCACATCTTGTAACCAGGCAGGCCATGACATGCCAGAGTGGTGGAGCGTGGTGTGTACAGTCCAGGAAAGATGTGACAGATGAACACTGCTGATAATGTTCGCCACTCCGGATCTTCTACTAAAATCCCCTTCTTCCAGGCAGCTTAACTCTTGAGACACTGATATAACGAGCACCTGAAGAAAACAGATGCCTACAGACACCCACCATCAGAACAATATTTTTTTAGTGTAGAGCTGAGCAAGAGTAGAAATGTGAGTTACCCTTTTCTAGCAGGGGAACCATAATTTCTGCCCAGTTTCTGTGTAATTTCAGGCACTGTCCTGGCTGGGATCTTCATTCTGTCCCTGCTTCCACAAGGAGTATGAGGAACACTGAGCAGCACCATCACAGCCTGTTTCTCTTCAGCATAAGGTAAGACAGCCCCAAAGTACACCCCCGTGCCCTGGTCAGAAAGGGCATTCACAGTCCTCCCACTCTTCCCATTCATCATCTCCCCCTTTTCACACCCAGAAAACACAGTGTTGTGCAATGCCTGCAAAGCTTACATAGTATAGGCCAGGCCTTGAAAACGTACTTCAGTTCTGTCTTGGTTTTGGGGATATAAACAGGGATTTTGGGATATAATCTTATGTTCATAACTTTGCTTTGAGTAAGGTGTCATGTACCAGTGAAATCCTACAGCCCTGGCCAACAGGCCAGCCCACAAAGGAAGGAGGCAAGCTGGAATATGGGATCGTGAATTCTTAACCTGCAAGAGAAGAGCTGTGCAGGGTGTTATTGCTGAGTACAACACACCCTTCCAAAGGAGGCTGCACTCTTGTCTAATGAAGTCTTTACCTTGTGAGAGGCAATGAAAGCTGATTGCTGTACTCATCAGGCTCGTGGCTTCCTTTGAGTCTCTTTCACTCCCTAAATGTTGATAGCATCAATCTGGATGGAAGGAGAGACTGTAGGGATGGTCTGAATGTCAGGATTACTCACCTGCCTTGGAGGACTGATCTTCCTCCCGCTCACCTGAGCAGTAGCAGGGCTCTCTTGGTGAAGCCCCATTTCTGTTTTTACAAGAAGAGGTATAAGCAGTTCCCAAAATCTGGATTGAAAATATACTTACAGCACTCCCTTCCTTAAAATAACTAATAGAAGGAAAGGAAAGGAAAGGAAAGGAAAGGAAAGGAAAGGAAAGGAAAGGAAAGGAAAGGAAAGGAAAGGAAAGGAAAGGAAAGGAAAGGAAAGGAAAGGAAAGGAAAGGAAAAAGGAAAGGAAAAAGGAAAGGAAAGGAAAGGAAAAAGGAAAGGAAAAAGGAAAGGAAAAAGGAAAGGAAAGGAAAGGAAAGGAAAGGAAAGGAAAGGAAAAAGGAAAGGAAAGGAAAAAGGAAAGGAAAGGAAAAAGGAAAGGAAAAAGGAAAGGAAAGGAAAAAGGAAAGGAAAGGAAAGGAAAGGAAAGGAAAGGAAAGGAAAGGAAAGGAAAGGAAAGGAAAGGAAAGGAAAAAGGAAAGGAAATGAAAAAGGAAAGGAAAGGAAAGGAAAGGAACAATGATCATTATTGTGTTGAAAATAAAAATCTCCAGGATATCCTGAACTTGGGTTAGAAAGACAGTGTTTCTTTACCTAGCATTGGACAGGCTCAGGCCAGGCTCCAGGATGAACTCTTCATTTGGGATAGAAGCCCTGTTTTATCGGGAACAAACTCCACAACTAAGTTTCACAAATCATAAATGAAACTCAAACTTTGTCTGGCACAATCCAAAGGTGGAAAAGAAAGGACAGATTACCAGAAGCAGTCTGAAATCAGATAATTGTGTTTTTCTGGAAAAGAAAGGAGAGAAGGAAACACTTGTTAGTTTGTCATTGTGAAGTGAAGCATTGCCTTGTCAATAGAGCCTCTGGTACAGGGAAACTAGACCCCTGTTTGTTATATGCAAGCATTTATTTATATATATATATATTATTTTTTTTTATGAAACAGAATCTTCACATTAAGATCCATCCCTTTCTATTCACCCTCTTAATTCCCTGATTGTGTCCATTTCTATGGCATTGGCTATTGCACATAGTCCATCCATCCTGTGCATCTGTGCTGGAGAGCAAAGTTACTAACAGGTAAGATCAGTTATTGCACAGATTTACTGCACCTTATCTGTTCTGCTGTACCCAGCCACATGCATGCCCTCAGCCAGCAGCCTTCAAAGGCAGCCCGTGCCATGTTCAGCAAGGACTTAACCTCCTTCCCTGGTCCCAGGACAAGAGCTGGAAAAAGGGAAGTTACCTTATTCTAAGTGTGCTCTAAAATTTCACCCTCACTCACCTTGCGGTAACTTGCTTGTGTAGTCATGGCCTTAAGGCTTTGCTTTAGTATCCATGGCCACAACATCTAAGCATTTTTATGGTGCAGCACACACTAAACATTCATTTCAAATTATTGAGAGTATTTTCATGACTCAACAACTTTCTAATGACTGTGTACCTTGTTAAAGTCTTGCAGGTCTTTAATAACAAAGTTTTCCCTGATCCCTTGGCATTCAGGCATTCTGTATAACTGAAAAGAAATGCATAGCTGAAGTGGGTTTTTAGGACACTTGATTTAAAGTGAGCCCAAGGCAGGAAAGGACTCTTTGAACATCTCCAGAGTGGACACTCCCAGAGCTGTCTGTGTACAGTTTGAATTAATTATTCTCTTCATGGAATTCATACAAAATGTCCCTCGGGCTCTTTTTGACTGCCTTGCTGCCCTTTTGTGATAATCCCTTGCTATCCACTGGGCTTTCTGTGGTCCTAAACTTAACATACAAAGCCATTTTTATCTAGGGGCTAGGCTGTGAATAAATGCAGGGAATGTCTCTCAACATGGCTTTGTGAACCTTTCTCCAACTTGATTAGAAATGCTCAAACTTTCTTGCAAGCTGCCTTTAAGCATCCTCCTGTGACATAGCTGCAGTCAGAAGGATTTCATCTGCCATGGGTCACGCAAGACAGCAAGCAGCCAGGAGCAAAAGGGAAGCTTGGAGGTGGACTGGAGGCTTAGGAGATGGATCCTCTGGTCTCTATTCTTCAGTGCAGCATATAAAATGACCTTGGACATGTCTCCTTGCCACCCTTGGGTAATGCAGGTGTGACAGAGCCATGCTGTCTGCCTTTGTTGACAGCTAAACCCCTTTATCTGGGGTTTGAAGAGGACCTTAGGGAGATGGGTTCCCAGCCCTCCACTAATTTCAAATGGGGACACATGTGCCTCTAGGGTTCTTGAAAAACCCAGCCCTTAATGTTTTATGAAAAGGGTATAAAAGGCCAGAAGGAAGATTTTGTTCACATCATTAGTTGTGATGAGTCCTTTGGATGGAGGAAATTCAGTGAAGCATTGCAAAGATCCTCTGCAACAAGGCCCACGACCTCCAGTCTTTAATGACCATCAGCAGAGAGCACACAGAACAACAGTGTGTACACAACTGTTTGTACCCAAACACCACTTTGGTCAGGCAGCAGACAGCAGCATCTCGCCTGCTTTGCAAGAGCCTCAGTGAGCTCCTCCTGGCAGCTGGGCTGCTTCTGAGAATCCAAAAGGTGTACAACTCCAGTTGTTTCATCATTTAAACATCAGTTGAGAAACAACCTGTAGACTTCCAAAAAGCAACCAACCAAAACAAAACCACAAACAAAACAACCAAAACAAAAACCAAGCACCAAAGCCAATAAACCAACTTAACCAGCTTAGAGCTGCTGTTTGGGGTGAGTCAGCGTCCTTGGGCACTGCCAGCTCTGCTCCAGCTGTGTTGGAGACCACACTGGCAGGTTTTCTGGCTCAGGTCTCAATACTGCCTTGTAGCTGCCTGGTTCAAGGCTTGCACAGGGATCCAACACAGACCTACCACAAGCTAGACTGGGATAAAGGCTGGCTTAGGGGCAGCATCAGCTTGCTTGTGAGAGGGACAAAACATTTCCAAGAAGCAGCAGCAGACCTACCACTGCATAGGAATTCATGAATTCAGTGGCTCCTGCTGTGACAAAGAAATGGTGGTCTCAGATGTTCTGGGCCCATGAGAGCTGTGGCTGGTCAGTTTGGGTCACAGGTAACATGACCAGCATTCTGTCAGGCCATCATCCTTCTTATTTCAATGTAAACACTTCCCACCTGTCCCAAATATGCATGCCATTCCCCAAGACTCTCCAGCATTGCTTGCATTGGCAGAACTTTATTCCCAGCTCCCGCTCCCTGTGCCGCATCTGTTCCCATCACAGCTGTGGCCACCCTGTTCTGGCTGCTGACACCCTGGCCCCCCCTTCCCCTCCAAACCACCTCCCCTTCCAAGATCAAAATACTCTGTTTTTATTTATTTACCCTGCAGCTGTCAGTGTTGTGTCTGGATCTCTGCACTGCAACGTGGAGGGACACAGGACACACGATATGTAGAAAATCCTTAAAACTGCCATCCTGGTAGTAACCAACATACATACAGTCAACAAATGTGTCCCTTGGCCCCCTGCACATTTGAAAACAACAGGTCCAGGTGACGGAACAAATGACGTTGGAGGCTGGTACGAGGTCCTGGCCCAAACCAGAGCTGCATTTGCCCGTGGTCAGGGAGAAGAGCCAGGGCTGGAGATAGTGGCTATCCCAGGGCTGCCCACCCAATGGTTTTTGGCACTGTACAGAAATACACAAGGCAGAGATGTGGCTCTGAGATATCAGTGCTTTGTTTTCTCTCTCCCCCTCTCATGCTGCTTTTGAGATGAAGGGAAACACTCTCAAATATCTCAAGGGGGAAGATGCTGTTGTGGACCAGGAAGTATCTGGGATGGTGCATGGTGGCGAGGAAAGGCAGAGCCTTGAATTAGTTTGATTTTCTTCTGTTTTCTGGTTTCAAGCTCATTATCCAAATGCTGGCTTTGGAGGTGAAGCCTCAGCTCTGTTCAGCCACAGCACCTTATAAAGACAGGCTGGTACGTGGGCTCACCAGTGGCCTCTCACTCCTACATCAGTGCTTAGGAAAGTAAGTTTACATTCCAGCAAATTCCAGCTAGCAGGGTACCCAACACCCTGCAGCCCTGTATGCAGAATATTCACTTGATTGCTTTGGGAGGCTGTTGTGTCCTCATGGCCACTGAGAACCAGGGATGGATCAACTGGCTCAGGGTTATTGTGTGTCAGCAGCAATTGATTTTTTCAGTATGTTAGATACCATTTTATTGCCAGCCACTCTGTAACCTCTACCCCACCAAAATGAAAATGCCTTCTAAGGAATAGCTGTAGTCTGCCCACTGCTTAAAGATGCTCACCTGAGCTTCAGCTACACCATACCCAGGGCTGTGGTTTCCTGAGCATGAGGAGCTGGTTGCAGCCAAAGGCAGCATTCCCTGCAAACCCAGGTGTTCTCTCCCGCTGGCAGCTGTGATTGAGGCTGAGGTAGGACACACACCACAGCACTTGGGTGTGTGGCTGCAAACCAGGTCTTCTTCAGCTGCCAGCCAGTGCCTCAGGCAGTGCTCAGGGCCACAGGGGCTGCACTTTCCTCTGTGCCTTCTCAGTGTGCAGGAAGAGAGGCACCATTCTCCTCATGTAGCATCAGGATGATGTTAAAAAAGGCTAGCATGGAAAAAGGAATTATCTTCCTGTCTTTCTCCTTCCCTAAGAATAGCTGGTTTTTAGGCCTGTTTAAAATCAAAACAAGTAAACTAATGCCCCGTTGAGGAAGAAGCTGTGCCAGGTCACAGGTGCCCTTGGTCAGCTTCCAACCTGCTAAGCATCACCTGCCTTTTCACTGGTAGTTTCCCAAGTTTTGGAAGGCAATGAGCTGGTACCTCAACAAGAACCATGCTGGAACCTCTCTCTGACCACCAGGACATGCTATTGGTGTCCAGGTTTTTGGGAAAGATGACAGAGATGGGCAGATGGGCTATGGCAAATGACTCCAAGTTGGTGTCACAGAAATTGCAGGATGTTTGGAATCTGGGAATATGGAGTAGGATTGGGAGCCTGAATTAAGGGGTGTGTTCAGTGGGGATGTGCCAGCTCCAGGCAACAAACTCTCACTGTCACACTGCTCTCTCTTCAGCCAGGGGGGGATGTGCAGGACCCTGAGGGCTGCAGAAGGCACTGGGAGAACAGAACCTGTGTCACAACTTTAGTGCCATATACTCTTCAATCTCTGCAGCTAATGCAGCTCATTGAGAACCACAGCCCAAGCCATGGCCTTCCCTCCTTCCCCACCTCTGCCCTCCCAACCACCAGGATGTGCCTCCTTCTTGCATTGTGGGGCAGTGAGAAGAGAGACATGCAGATCATGAGAGGTGGGAGAGAGAAGATGACTCTTTTCTGGCAGCTGCACTCGTTTTCCACCTGTTGTTGGTTCCTTTCTCAAAATCATCAAGGGAAGTCATAACCCTTCGGAAAGGTGAAGGAGGCTGAGATCTACATTGATATTTATCTATTATTGTTCTGTAGTGCACATAAGTGATGAAAACAGCTACTGACAGCCTAGCAGGTTAGGCAGAAATAGATTGCCTGGAACTACAGGTTCACATCCCAGCAGTAAAATTTCCAGTCCTTGATATGCAAGCTAAACTCATAGCCAGGAGCCTGCTGGCTGTTCAGAGATTGATGTTAATGACCTGCTATGCCAAAGCATCTCTTCCAGGACAGAATCTTGTTCCCCCCAGTGCAGCACACGCAGTTCCTGCTGCCTTCCACCCCAGAAGTGGCTGCATGTCTGATTCTGGCCATGTACACAGCAGTTTGTCAAGCATGCCAAGACTCTCCAGCATGCAAGGCATTACAGAAATGCAAGACAGGATCTGAGCTATGACAAGCAGAGTGCACGGCATCATATTCCACTGTGCAGAAGGGGAAATAGGGATGCAGAATATCTTCTTGAGCTGAATAAGCCATTTCAATAAAATAAGGACTGAGGTGTGCCTTTGCCTCCAAATTGAAACCAAAATAAGACCATAATGCCTCTCACATTGTTCTGTCACAGTTAACTCACGAAATTACCCCACCTCCATTGCCACCAGCTATCTTCTAGTGTAGGAGTTTAATTTATCATTCCAATCACTGTAAAACACTCAAAAATTAGGGCAAAGTAAACAGGAAATCTTGTAGCTGGACTGCAGCAGGGTGAGTAATTTCAATACTCAGTGCAGTGTACAACCTCTGACCTCAATGATTACTTTTAATTTCTCTTTTGACCTTTTGTTAATTGGACTTGCTCTGTGAGAAAGCATTTCAGATGTGAACATTTTTTTAGGTCTTCTTGCTGCTTCATGATTTGTGGTTAGTTTCTAGCTGGAGAAACCCAAAGAAAAATCTCTCTGGTTAGCCCAGTGAAATCTAATCTAGTCCAGCTGCAACCCCTGAGCAACAAATTGCAACATATAAAGATTTTTCAAGCCAAGTAGCACCTAATCACATCCAGTCACTGCTTCCACCTGGAGTAAAGGGAAGATGGGAGCCTCAGCAAGAGGATGGGATGATGTGTTTGGGCTTAGAGTGCATCCATGGGAGAGAGAGCCCCAATGCACATCAGGGCCAGCCACTATCTCTGCTCTTCAGCAGGATTTGCAATAGTGTCAGCCAGGGAGTGTGAGCTCTCCATCCTTTGCTGGTTACAGTGGTGAGTCTGTGCAGCCTCATGCCTGCAGGGACTGTTCAGCAGCATCTGCAATCTCTGTTTCCTTCTGCTGTGGGATGTGCTGGCGGTGCAGTGCTGGCATGTGGAAGGGCTTGAGGAGGCAATGGCTTTCCTGTGCTCTGTAGGATGTAAAACCTAGCAGTCAGCAGCACCAGTGTGCACCAGAATCTCAGCTTGCACAGACTGGGGCTCCCATCAGCCTCACCAGCATAGGTGGCACTGGGAGTGCAGAGAGGACAGCTGGCTCTGAGTGCAGCAGTAACCCAAGAGTTCACACCACCTCTCAGGAAGGATTTGCTGAGCTCTCTGTTATGTGTCTGTGTAGCTCTGGACAGCTCAAAGCTGCTTTGGCCACCCGTGCATCAGCTGTGCTCAATGCCTAGAGTTGTTTGGGGATGTTTGATTGTCAAAACATTTTGGTGTCAAGGGCTTCTCCACACCCTCTGGTGCGATGTGATCCCTGGCTCACAGACTGAGCAGGACTGTTTGGGAGCCCATCCCAGTTCTATTTAGACCCACACTGAGGGTGAGAGACCACAGTGTCAAAACTATACCTGATGTGACACTATCTGCTGGGATGGGTGAGCTGCTGGGTATGCAGGCTCTGAAGCAAAGCACAAGTGTCTGAGCTCATTCATCTGCTGTGGGACTGAACTGAGGACAGCAGAGCCCAGACCTTCCTGTCTCACCAGGGCCTGGTATTCTTGAAAACAACCAGAGAGGCTGTTTCTTGTTTTGGGGAATTTATTCCCTTCTGCTTTAGTTCTTTAAGATCTTTGTTCTGGGCTTGCCACAGGTTTTAGTGCCTGATGCTCAACCACGGCTCAGTGAGCCAGGTTCAGCTGTTGCCAGGTTGGGGTTGGGAGCTGTTCAGCTCCTCATGTGCACTCCAGAAGAGGAGCTTGCAGTGGAGCAAAATCTGCTTCCACACCCAATTCCTGGATAGGATTGCTCAGGGTGCAGTCCACCCAAGGAACAAGTGGCAAAAGCTGGCATGTCTCAGGCCCTGGGCTCTGTCCTCTGCAGTGTGTGGTGCTGCAAAGGGGCACAGGCAGCAGCTGCTGGCATTCCAGAGTGCCCAGCTCCATAACTGTCCTGGCAATCTCCCTGCTGGTCCCCACTGGGTTATCACAGCCATCAGCAGCCCCAACGCCTGGCAGCAGCAGCAGGGTGACTCACTTGGCCTGGGCCTCCTTGCACTAAATCTTGCTATCAGGATGATAATCTGCCGGTAATTTTTGCTCCAGCTGAGAGCTGTAGACCTGCTCTCACGCATCCTGCTCTCCCTGTAGGCAGAAAGCTTCCCCCCAGATTACCCCACCCTCGCTCAGTGTACCCACAGCCCCTGGCCACTCTCCAGCACATTGTCTGGTTTGGAAACCAAAAACCTCTGCCCTAGTACCTAAAATCAGGAATTGGGCTCTGGAGGCCGGTGAGGTGCTGTGGAGGATTCAGGCAAGTGCGTTTTTGTGGAGGTTGCAGTGCTGAGGCCATCCATCATTCAGCCAGGGAGGGGGTGCCCGTGCTGCCCTGCTGAGCACAGTTAATGCTGAGCAGCTTTTCCCTAAGAGTTTCCTCCTGGGCCTGTAGTGCCCAGACAAGGACATGGCACATCATGGCACAGTGGTGGAAGAAGCCATTAGACCTTCAGCAGCTCCAGAGCACAGACCACAAGCTGTGAAGTGCAGATGTGCATTGCTGCACTAGTAACAAGCACAGGTCATGAGTGTGTGTCCTGCTCTCTTCTCTGTTCCTCCTGTCACCCGTTTACCCCCCTTTTCGTTCTCCCCCTGTCTCTCGTGTGTGATGATATATGTGATACAGGGGCTGTGTTCAAAGAGGATGCTGCACTACAGGGCTGGGCTGAGAACTGGCAGCTGATTTCACGCAGGACTGAACAACTCACTCCAGTCTGCCCGGGCACAGTAGAGGTGCTGAGAGGAACTGTCTGAAATCTGTAACTGATTTCCCTGGTCTGACTTTGGGATTTGGGGTCTTTGTGAAAAAAGAGCCATGCATGCACATCTAGACCCTATCACACAATCACTGGCATTTAAGAAAAAATAATAAGAAATTAAATGGGTTTTTTTTCTTCTGATTCCTGGGAGGAGCTCCATGTTGAGCACTTGAAGGATTTACCAGTTTGGCGGGGGGACCCTTTAAGTCCTTGGAAAGGGAGTCTGAGTCATCTCTTCTGCTGGAAAATGAGCAGTGCTGAAGCTGTGCCACCAGCCCCCTGCCCTGTAGTGACACTTCCAGGGATGGTGAGAGGCCCATGGGAAAGCTTTCTGCTGGAGGTAGGCAGAGATTTCTCTGTGCCCAGAGGAGAAGCATCCCTTATCCATAGGGATACCAGAGCTTACAGCAAAGCTGAAAGGTCTGACTGATGTTGAGAGAGCATCTTGGGGCTGGGTTAGCAACCTCTGGGGTTTATCTGAGCTGGGACTGTGAGGAACCTCAATGATGTGTTTCTGTTTCACAGCTACCAGCGATACAGGAAAGCAAGGATCCCCTTCATATGTAATCCACAGACCAGGAGTAAAGATAAGGATGATGTGAATGATCTCTTCCTCCATATCCCCTTCCTGTGGACCCCTTTGATCTAATTTACATTATTATTTATTTCAGGGTGACCAGTGTCCCACCTTGCCTTGGAGGTCAATGGAAGTTCACTTGTCATCTTCATGCACAGGATTTCAACCCATGTCTGTGATCAGTGATGAAATGAAATTCACAGCTTGGAATAATTTATCCAGCATACCCAATCAAACACAAACATCTTTTGTGCTTGAAAATGAATCAGGGCTGCAGGCAGCTAGCCTGCTGCAGGGGTTTGTGACAGATTAATGAGCTGAGAACAAGCTGCCACCTCCGCCCCCATCATCAGTGACTTTCCAGTCTGAGGAGAGGGACGCTGAGCTGGAGGTGAAGGATATACTCTCTGATAAGTGTTGCAGTGGGAGGCGAGAAATAAGAGCTTCAAGTGGAGGAGGAGGGGAGGAAAAAGGACAAGCACTGTCCTCTGTTAAGCAGGGTACAGTTTAGACAGAGCAGCTGCCTGACAGTCTTGTGGCAGGAGGGTCAGGGCAGGAGCAGCCCTGTGCTTGCAGCACCTGTTATTGAATACTACCTGCAGGTACCAGGGCAGCACAGACCGTGATTCCCTGACTTCTGCCAGTCACGTGGGAAGGTCAGGGTCCTGCGAGAGGAAAGGAGATGATGAAACACTGACAAGGTCTGCCCTCAGTGAGATGCACTAACACCAATGCAGAAAGGACCATATCCCAGAGACTTCTTGGGCTTAAAGATGAAAATAAAATATGAATTTGAGTGTCACAACTCGGTGATTTTTAATTGGGAAATTCATGTTACTTAGGCTTTCCTTTCTTTCCCCTTTAACATGCCAGCTCTGGAACTGTGACAGAAGGTCCAGGCTGTGACAGTAACACACTGGTGCAGCATCAGCTGAGTGAGCTGTGGGTCAGGGTGGGAGGGTGATGAGCCTGTGGTTCAGCTGGGGAACGGTTGTGCATTAAGCCAGGGCCAGTCAGCCACTTGCACTTCTCTGCCCTCATCTCAATACTCGCTAACATCAAAGTGAAATTTCAGTTCCCAGATTAGCAAAGAAAAGTTTGAAAGGGTGAAATGTGCATTGCCTGAAAGTGAAGAAGCGAGAAAGCAAAGCCAACCTTTAAGTGATCATTTTGAGTACACATTATTTGTGATTGTGGGGGTTTTTTGTGATTGGGGCATACCACACTTCAGAGAGGCTTTTGTAAGTGATGAGCTGACACTGTAGCTTTGACAACCAAAGAAGGTGAAAGAGACATTTCACAGCTGAGACCGTGGGTTGAGCTGGTGCCTAGTGAGGGAGGGATTTTTGAATTTGGTGCCACTCATATGCCATGTGCTCAAACACAAGAACACTGCACTGGTGGGCAGCTGGCAGGAGAAGCACTACCAAAGGCAGAGCTGGGGAGCCTGCTAGGTCTCCACCCAGCGTTTTTGGGCTGTCTTCTAAAACCTCCTTTATCAGCATGTGCTGGGGGTCCACAACTGCATAAGGCAGGGGAAAAAGCTGTGCTGATCCTACTGACTGGCTGGGCCCAGCATCTCCTGCCTGCTGGTGTGAAGTTTTCCTTCCAAAGGCAGCAGGCAAATTAAGCTGATTTCATAATTTAAAGCAGCTTCTGGGGTGCTCCAATTATGCATCTTCCTGGTGCTACATCTGAAACTCCAAACCCACACAGTTTGAGTGAGCTTGCCTCTTGCTACCTGCCTGATGTCGTGTCCTTTCACACCAGCCCCGGAGTGGTGGCTTTGCCCTGACTCCTGTAACATCTCTTTATATCCAAAGAGGCAGAAGGAAGCTCCCAAGTGACAGAACTTGGGGCAATCCTGTGCAGGGCCAAAAACTGGACTTTCATGATCCTCCTGAGCCCTGTCCACATCAGGATACTCAGTTATTCTGTGAAGCTGCAGTACCAGCCACTGAATGGACTTGGGTAGCTGTGGGAAGCAGGCACCTCTCCTGCTCCCTTGAACCAGCTTCTGGAAGCACATCCCTGTGAGATGAAAAGAGCCTCATCACTGGAGCCCAGCTCTCGCACATAGGCATGGAAGCAATGCTGGATCTCTTAAAGCACTGTCCTCTCTGTTCTTTTGCATGGAAATGTGAGAGATTTATTTTTAAGACACATCTAATTTAAAAAAAAAAAAAAAAAGGAAGTGGTTAGGGGCATATTTTACTGTGCACTGATGAACTGTAAAGGATATAGTCTAAAATTTTCAGATGTTTCGAAAGCAGCCCTGCAAAAAGCAAATACACTTCACAGAAATCTCTTTGACTTCTAGGTTGTTTCCTACGTGTTGGTGCTAAACCAGAAACTCCTTCAGCTGAGGATCTTTTCACCATCCTCCCACCCCCCACTGCTTTCTAACCGCTGACAGTAGGTGAAAATATTCATGTTTCAGTCCAATACCTTTATATGCATTTCACACTGGGTTTTTTCCATTCCCCTGGGGTTGGGCAGGCCATGATTATCACTCTAATAGAGTTAATTAAGGGCCTTGAGGCCCTGACGTTTTGTTTTCTTTGGGACCAGACCTATGGCTTGGGCCTCTGAGCTACCTGCTCTGCCCCAACCCTTTCCTTGGAAAAACAGCCAGGCAAAATCTGGCAACCTGCTCTTCAGAGCTGTGTGCACCCTCTGGCCCGAGCTGGTGCTCAGCATCAGATGCAGATGTCTCCTATCCTGTGGCTAAGGTAAGCTCCCTGGAAAGGAACAACGTGTGCTGATCCTTAACTGTGAATTGGACAATGGCTCAAAGAAATAAATTTACCCTAGGAAGTGAATCAGCAAGACAAGACCTGTCCCCAAGAAGTCCATCTCCGGAATGGGTCTGATGCTGGCAGAGCAGCAGTCTGCTCAGAGAGCAGGTGAAGGCCATCAGGTGGGGCTGTACTCACTTATCCTTAACACCTGGGAGAACCATCCCCCAAAGGGAGCTTTTCCACTTGCCCCAGCCTTGCTCAGCTCAATGGGAAATGCTGAGATCAGGTAAGGACTTTTTTTTTTTTAATAAATCCAGGAGCATAGGGTCACTCCCAAATGTGGAATAAAATAATAAAACACTTTCATGTGGGAATCTTGCTGTCCTCTGGAGAGTTATAGAGATCAAAGGCTTAAAACAGTGTCTAATTGCAGGTGAGGTTATTCCTGTGAAACAATTAGCCTGTGTGCGTGCGTGTGAAAATGGAGTTGCTAGCAAACTGAACTGGGTGCTATGAAACTGCCTCAGTTTTAGGGAGTGTTAACTATTCCCTTGCTGGGTTATGATTCTTTTAAGTGACCAGTTTGAGTCCACAAGGTCTTAGTACCCCCCTGGCTCCTGTCCCCTTTCTCAGCTTGTAACTGGAATACGAGTGCAAAGAGCATGCACAGGACATAAACGATGGGGAGAAATGAGGACAAACTGGTGTGGTGCTCTGGAGAGGAGACCATGTCCTTTAGCCTGTGAAAGCTCTTCATGTAGCAAAGGAAAATGGAGATTTGAAAGATAAAATTTGGGGCCCTGAAGCCTTTGTCTCAAATCTTCACAGGACTGTTCACTAACTTAAAGAATGACAGTAAACTGTAACTATAAGTCAAACAGACAAACATACAAAACCAGGGTGAGAACAGACAGTTTTACATCAAACTGCAGGCTCCCAAGGAGGGGCTCTGAGCAGGACAGTCAACCCTAGCTTGTTTACTGCTTCTGTGGAAACTATGATGAATGGTAGAAAAAAACTATCCTTAAGAGTAGCAAGGAGGGGCTTCAAAGGGAGGGAGCTGAGCTGGTAAGTGACCAGCAAAATGGCCTTGGGAATTCCTGTCTGAGAAATGTGAGTCCGGAAAGGATGAGCAGAGCTGAACAGGAACTGCCCTTGGATGCAGGGTAGCCAATGTTCAGGACACAAGGCCTGGGGCTGGCTCTGTGGTGAACCCTGTCTGGTCACAGGAACAAACTAAACATGACCAGTGAGGAGTAGAGACCAGGACCTGATGTTTTCAAGGGTCATGGCCTGATCTGGGCTCTTGTGTTTCCAGCTCAAGGAAAGGAGGAGAGGCTGAAAAAGCCAGAGAGAAGAAACAGGAACTTGAGGGACAAAGAGTAGTTCTGTGCCAAAGCAAAGTGAAAGGCTCTGCTTAAGAGAGTTCTTGAGATAGTAGAGAATTGTGAAGAAGTGATGAAATGGCAAATAATGAGGAAAGTGCACCTATTTTCCCATTGCTTCTCTTTCATGAGAGAGATGCTCACTGAAGAGGTTGACAACAAGCAGGTTTTCAACAGCTTGAAAGTAATCAAAGCAAAGTCTTCTGTTAGCTTTTAGGCAATTGATTTTTTTTCTTTTTGTTAGTATATATGAACTCTGCAGACTGATATACTGTGAAAAGGCTACTGACAGTCATCTGAGCCTCAGGGGCCTATAGGCTTCTAAGAGGGTCACTAGTCACATTGTGTAGTCATTTGAGGTCTTTGTTCAGAGACAGGAAGAAAAAGCCTGTATCCTTGTTCCCTCCTGGACTTTTGAGGTTCTGCTTCACATCCTTATAAAGTCTGAGGCAAGACACTTGTCCTCTGAACTTTGGCACATGGCTGTGGCTGCCACTTAACCCCTCTCTTCACGACAGGTATCTCCTCTCCTCCCTGCACCAATGGCCTAATTGCATGCATGAGTGTTGACGCAGGGTGGAAAGAAGAAAGTCTTCAGTTAAGCAATTAGTTGCTGCCATTGCAGGCCCTGCCACAAGATAATTGAGCGCCATTAAGTAATGTTTGGTTCTGAAATGTAGCAATTATCTTGGTAATTGCAAGGATGTTCCTTGAATTCTAACCCGTTTTATTGAGGTGTTGAGTGTTTCTGCTGCCATCCAAGCTGCTGGAGCACCTGGTGTGAGACAGCAGAGAAGGAAAGAAGCATGTGCTCTGGGAGAGCCTGCCAAGAGTGATAATTTGGTGATGCTTTTTGTGTTGCAAGCACTTGATATTGAGCTGGCTGCACCCTGCTCTAGCCAAGGCCTCTAGCCTGGGCAAGGAGATCCTGCCCTTCCTGAGACCAAAGCAGAGCTGGGGTGGTGGAGCCTGGGATGGCATTTGACCTTGCCAGGGCTCTGTCGCCTTTCACATGTGCAAGGCATTTCTGCACAGCTCCAAGCTCCCTTCTGGTCTTGAGGGCTTGCAGTCCAAGGCCTGTCGTCTGCCAGGAGCGGAGAGCCGAGCTCCAAGGGGATGGCATTGGCCACTAGAGGGTAGCACAATTAAAAGCATAAGGAAGTCTCATTTCTCGGAGTGGATCCGGCGGTGCCGAGGGTGCGCAGTAGGGATGGTGAGACCTCTGAATGCCCTGTGGGCACTCCGTGCCTCCAGGCTGCCCGTGGATGGGGCAGTGGAGCACCAGAAGCGAACTCATGGCGAGGAGAGGACTTTCCCCAATGGAGCAGGAGCACGTGGCAGCACAGGCAGAGCAGGGCTCCCAGTGCTGCTGCTCCTCTTCCTGGCCACCATCCTCACTGCTCCCTCTTCACCAGAGCCCAGGCTCCCAAAAGAGGGTTTTGGTTTGGCTCTACTGTTGGTTTAATGTAATTTCTTGGTCTGTGGCGCTCCAAGATTAGAGCTGGGATACCACGGTGCCAGATGGCCAATACCAAGGTCTTTCTCCCTTTTGTGAGTTAACACATCTCTAAAAGACTTCTTGGATTAAAGAGTACGTATTGTTCTTCTCTTGGCCTTTTCTGGCATGTACAAAGTGCCATGCACACTAGCAGATAAGAACACAAACACTTTTTAGAATTCCACTGCTGTATGAATGGAGATAAATTGGTGGTGGGTCACAGAAGAAGAAAGGTTTTAATTTTAAAGCGTGCCTCTGGATCCAAAGGTCAGAGTGGAGCCATCCTCCCTTGAACAAAATCCCCACCACAACACTGTATTAACATGATACTTGAAAATGCAGCTGCGCTCTCGGGTTAAAGTCCTGGCTCTGCAGAGAGCACACTCTGGCAGGATCAGTTTCAAGGATGGAGAAATGTGGTGTCTGACGCACACTAAAATGTCTGTGCCCTGATCTGCTGTGCAGCAATGCATCAAGCACGTCTTGAACCCGTGGGCTCTGCCAGCACGCCAGGCACAGGGGGGAGTTGTGATGGTAATTTAGTTAATTGGGGGGATGGAGAAGGCAAATACTTTCCTTATAGTCGTGTGCCTCATTAGAGCAGTTGCATAGCACTGGCAGTGTGAAAGAGCTTTTTCTCTTCAAGGGTATTCATAGCATGCCAAGAAGCCTTGTTGCTTCATGGGGGTCATGATGATGTTTCCTCGCGGTGTTTGGGGCAGCACTGGGCCACGAGCAGGTGCATTGCAGTAGCACAGGGCAGTGTTATGACACTGCTGTGAAGGAATCCCAGTGACTCAAGGTAGAAGTTTCTCATTGCGTAGAAAAGGGCCAATTTGAAACTGATCCTCACTAGCTGCAGGACATCACCACTGTGGCAGCAAGACATAAGAGCACAGAGTGCTTGTTTAACTGTGAATACACTCTTGTAACTCATGGGGCAAAACTGTGGTCTTTGTGCTGTGTTTGCCCATTTTAAACCAAAATATTTATTCACCAGATTGAGACCCATCAGGTTAATGCATCTTCAGAGGTCATTGCTGGTCAGCTGACACCAAGGAAAATTTAATCTGGTTTTCCCAGAGTACCTTTAATGTGAAGTGAATCCTTGCCCACTCACACACACACACACACACACACCAGTTAAACTCCAGGAATCCTTGCAGTATTTCCCCTTTTGGATGGGTTTATACCATTCTGGTCTCAGATACATAATCCCCTTAGAGCAGTGGGGGAAGTCATGTTCAACCCCCGCCTTGTTGTTTTACAGGCTGCAGGGTGACCTGGGACTCTTGAGGTTGTGCTTTGGAGAGCACTCTGTGTGTGTGTGTGTGTGTTACGGTCATGTCTACAGGGAGGGTCATTGCCTTCTGGAAGAAAAGGTGTCTTTCCCAGAGACATGGGTAAGGAGGCAATGGACCTTGGATGTACCAACTCCTCCTGAGCAGCACATTTCATCTCCCCTGTGCCTCCCCTGGCAGCCCCCAGCCCCCTGTGCCTCTTGCTGCATTGTTCTGGGCTGGTATGTGGGCAGGGCTGCCCAGGGGTGGCCACCAAAGACTGGGAAGCTCTAGAGTGCCCTGCAGAAGGAAATAAACATTCACCAGCTGGAAGCACAGGTGTGAACCTTTCCCCTGGGACATTGGAAGGACGAGCAAGTACAGTAGTGTGTTGAGCTCTGTGTGTGTTGGCTTTTTCCTCGTTACCTTAGGCAACAAACAAACCTCTCCTTAGCCCTCGGGTGGCCTGGTGTGGGCTCTGTGTTCAGCGTGGCACACACTGCTTCCCTGGCCTGACCCTGACCCTGGAGAGCAACGGGAGGAAGATGACTGGGAGGGGGAGAGCACTGGGGCTATTTTTGATCCCATATCACTATCTAGTTAGACTCCAAGATGCTGTCCTTCACTGCTGTCTGCTGCCTCACTTGCTCTGTGGCTCTCAAGTGTTTATCACTGACAGGCTGTGAGCAGATGGACTGGCAAGAAGAGATAAATTTGACCCAAGAAGATGTCACTTGAGGAACAGCTGAGGCTAGTGTTTCACCAGATGTCCCAGCTTTAACCCATTAGCAACTTCAAGGAACTCAGCATTGTCAGTGGCTTAAACACGCTCCATTACCGTACAGCCAGGGCACAAAGGCTATAGTTACAATTTGCACAGTAAGCAGATATTCCAAGTTTTTCTAAGGGGGTTGCCATGAACTTGAGCCCAATAGGGGCATGCAGTAGTGCTGTGTACCGTGGTTAATGGTGTCCTCTGCAACCTTGGCTCAAGCAGCTAGAGTTAGTCAAAATGTTACCCATTTAGTGCTAAATGAGTCCAGCAGGTACCACGTTATGGCAATACTGACAGATGCTCCCGAAGGCATCTGTGTGATTTGGGTACTGGTTTTCCCCTCCATGGTCTGAATTGGGTGTCCCAAGAGGCAATGCTGCTTCTGCTGCCAGATTAAATGTGCAAGTGTGTGCCTGGTGGCAGTGTACCTCAGGCTGTGTCACTGTGGGCTGCTCATCACTAGATTGTGCCTAGAAAATACTGCAGAGCAGTGAATGAGCCTGTGTGGGTGGGTGGATATGCACAGCCACTGGGCTAGAAGGTAGAGAGCACTTTCCAGCCCCCTGGATGGAGCAAACACACAGCACAGAGCAGTGATGGCTCTGCATCTCACCCCCTGTTTCTTAACTCTGTGGTCCTCCGGGAAGGGCTCTCATCTGCTTCTCAGATAAATTTAACACTCCACATTTAAACTGGTAAAAGGAAGTTGTGGTGGCTGTAAGGTCATTCCTGGGTGTAGAGATGTGAGATTTCTAGATATTTGAGCCAGTGAGACAATCTGGTTGTGGCCTGATCATGGGACTATCTCCCACAAGGACAGTATCTTCCAGTTTGCACCAGTGGCTTTATCCTGGTTTGTTGGAGATTAATTTAACACTGGTTTTGTTGGTGTGGCAGCTCCTGCACTGGGACAGTGTTCAGGGTGGCAGGAACACAGCCAGGTGTCTGTCACTTCCCCATGTAACTCTTCTTGCTGAGAGTCTTGTCAAAACCTGAGCATCTTGGGGTTTTTTCCTGTGTGAAGTTTGAAAAATACAAAATACCATGTTTACAGCATCTTGTGGTAAACCCCAGCTTGTCACCTTTAGCTCTGATGAATCCATTACCATGTACACTCCCAACTGACACAGCCAGAAAGCCCAGGGGAAACTGAGCACCTTTTCACTTGCTGGTGTTATTTAATGGATGTTTTTTTTACTCCAGGCAAAATTGAGTCTAATCAAATTGCCCTTTTCAAATTAATTGCCTTGTTCAAGGCTTGATCTGGGACGTGGAAGAGCAACTCCTCTCACTTTATCTGGGAGAGTGTGAGGGAGTGTTTGGCATTGTATGAGCCTATTTCAAATGCAGCACTTCTCTTGCTGGGTCTCCACTGTGTGATTCTGGGGAAGTCACAGGTTCAAATCTGCCTCTGTCTTTCCTCTAAAGCCCCAAAATGAGCATCCCTCTTGGCAGCAGTCTGTGCAGTTTTCTACCAAATTTTGTAAAACATTTAGGGCCAGATTCTCAGCCTATACGTATAAAACAATGTCCTCAGATCTCCACAAATCCTTTTCCTGCTGAGGTGATGCCATACACTTCTGGACCTAATTCTGCTCAGCTGGGAGAATGCTGACACTGAAGTCAGGGGTTGATGTGTACCAGCAGAATAATGTTTTGGCAAGCAGTTTAACCTGGGATTCTTCAGGGGAACTCCTGGGCTCAGTCACAGAGCTGAGAGCTCCATACTGCAAGGATTGTACTGCAGACAATTTTTGTGCCTGAGCAGGGCTCCAAGGGCTTGGCTGTGAATGCCAGCACTTACTCAAGCTGCCCAGCTGCTTTTGGATGTGTGTGCTGTTTACATGCAGACTCCAGCTGGTTGCTACAGTAGGATTTAGCCAGGCAGGGTCTGTTGGGAAAAAGCTTCCCTCTGCTACAGAGATGAGGCAGTGTCTGTGTTGCTAGCAGGACAAGCTGGCTGCTTTCATCACCCTGGGACTTGCCTTCTGGACAAGAAAAGTCACCAAATCTGCCTCAGAAAGGCAGAGGAGGTATTGGTGTTAATCTGTACAGAAGATGCTGGCACTCCCAGTGCAGGGGCTTTTGATATCTCTGCTGCACTTGTAGGGACAGCTTTGCTGTCACTTGGGAGGGCAAATAAAAACTGAAGCACAGAAAGCAAGAACTCCCTCTTTCTGTCCTAGCAGTTTTGGTTTTGGCCACAAAATGGCCTCCTTTCCTAGGAGATCACCTCTTCCCAATTCTCCCTGTCCCTTTGCATGTCACAAACCATCTTTAAATGGGAAGATACAATAACAAGGACTGAGTTTTTCAAAAACAGTGCTCAGATAGGGAAAATCTGAAGCTGTTCTATTCATCCAGCACCCCTGTGTGCTGACCTCCCCAGACTGTACATAGATGAGTGGGAGTTTTAAATATCAACATTTCATCGGCATTTAATTCAATGTTTCACTCAAAAGGGATTTTTTATTCCTCCACCTTCTCTCCCTCCTCCCCAGAGTGCTGGGAAGTTCATCCCAGAAAAAGAAAGAGGCTGGAAGATGTGTGTCCTTTGGGGATTTTGAGAACAGATAAGAATTGTGGAAAGTCCCATAGGTGTGCATTTTCCTTTATTACTCAATCAGACTTGGCGTTGATATTTCTTAGGAACCTGCTGCTCTCTATTTCACACAGTTTGATTGTTATGACATGTACAGTAGCTGAAATTGAAAATCCATTGAACTGGAGCCAACATCTTCTCAATGGCCACTGATTGGGAATTCTGTGATTTTTTTTTAGATACCTGTGGTTTAGATACCTTTAGGTACCATGGTTCACCCCTGCCTTTCCAGAGGAGCTGAGAATTTGTGAGTGCTCTGAAATAGAGCATGACATGCTCCTAGGTTGGCAGTTTTAATGAGATCTGTGGAGCAGCTCCTGCAATCTCATTATTCTACTGCCTGGTAATTGTTAATGAGAATTCTCTTTGCCCAAAAAATGAATATATTGTAAGGATAAAAACTGCTGGAGCTTATCAACTACTTTCTTATTAGGTTCCTCAGTCAATGTTTTCTGATTAGAAAAAGATAAATGCATTGGAAATGCTACTTTTAGGGAAATTAGTCTTTAGAAGTAGAATTTTGAGAGCTTGCTGATGTATTTCTGATGCATGATGCAGATATTTTGTTTTAAAAGGTTGCATGAGAAAATGTGGATTTGTTTTATTGGAGATTTTTTACTGTTTGCTTTTAAATCAAGAACCAAGCAAGAGACTAAGATGCCTTACATCATTTTACTGGGAAAAAGTGTTACTCTTTCACTATTTTAAATGTATTGTGCATGCTATGCCATAGAGCAATCTTTCCTTCTTGATGGAAGTGAGAAGCCACAGATGTTATAATCAGGGACAGATACTGCAGAGGCAGAGCAGTATGAACTGTCTGGTGATATCTGGGCTGCCTTCTGGGCAAGGTGCCTCTCCTGCCATTCAGTCCATGCTCTCCTGCAGGGGCTGGGTGCACACCCACAGGTGGGCTGTGGCTCAGCTGACCTGGGAGCAGTGTGGGGAGAACTCAGTGCCTTGTGCTATCCCTCACCGTGCGCCATCCTGCAGTGCCAATGGCACAGTCACGTTTGGCCTGACCTGGCTTGCCCTGCACCTCCTCCCTCCTTGCAGCAATCCCAGGTGAGGAGAGAGCCATTCTTGGAAAGGCCCCCAAGACCCAGAGCCGCTGAGGTCAGTGCTCCTCTGAGATCCAGCCAGCACGGAGCTGAGCAGACATTTTCTGGTGAGCTCCTGTGGCCAGAGAGCCCTTGCCTTGCTGGGCCCGCAGGGTGCTTGTCCTGGCCCCGGGGCTCCCCTGCACTGAGAGCAGCAGGTGATTTCCAGAGCAGCCCTTCTGGGAGATGCAGCCCAGGGATGGCCGGGTTCACCTCCGGGACGGATCCCGGGGGTTCACTGCGGGCCAGGCGGGAGGAAGTCACTGCTGCTGCCTGGCTTAGATCTTCCAAAAGTGCTGAAGGCAGAAAGGAGAACAAGCAGCAGACAGCAAAGGGAAGATTAATTGGCCAGCTGCCCGAAGGGCTGGTTGGGGTTGTATTTCTTGTTCTTACCCTTGCAAATTTCTCCAGGATTGTAAATCTTGAGCTGTTTCCCGAACGGGGAGACTTCAGGTGTGTTTTTTTTAAATAAGTAAACCTGAGCATACTTAACTTTGACTCAACACCCAGGAATTCCCATTGGCTTTATTACACACTGACAAGCGTGCTGGGGAAAGCAGAGCAGATCAATGGCTGTGTTTGAAGCGGGCCATAAATCACTGGTGACACCAGGCAGCAGATTGAGTGACTCTCCTTGTTCCTCCTCCCCTCCCAGCAGCCCAGCGCTGACCCCGGCTTGCCACCGAGCCCCAGGGAGAGCTGCCCGTGATTAATGCTGCAAATGAGATTCTGCCCCAGTCAGCAGCAGGCAAACTTGAGCCAAAGGTCTCTGCAGGGAAAAGTCAGAGGACAACAGAACGAGTCTGACAAGGAGTACATTTGAATGGGTTAAATCCTGCCCAGCTCCCAGCACCTTTGCTCTGTGCTGTACCCACCCTTTTCTCTGTGCCCCTGTGAAATCCTGGCTTTCCATGAGTGCCTGTCCCTGCCCCAAACACGCTGTGAGAGCCTTTAACGTCATGGGTTGGGCAATGATGATGTTAGTGCTGCAAATGGGAGAGGAGCCTTTCTGATGCCAGACGTGGGAATCTGGCCTCTGATGGGTTTTGACTTTTCGGAAGGAGCCGAGATGGGCAGATGGTTTTGAATTTAATACTTTCTTCACTGGAAATTGTAGCCTTGGGGTGATACAAAATCAGACATAGCCCTGGTCTAGACAGGAGAGGGGTGTGAGAACCTCCAGAGTGCCAAGCACTCTCCTCCCCTGCCCCTGTGCGCCAGGGCTGGCGTGGGAAGGCAGGGACAATAAGGAAAACTGCTGGAAAAATCACACCATTCTCTTTTGAAGCTTTCAGACCGCTCTTTTGTATTTAGCGATAGATTGAGATCAAAATTAGGGAAATTATAATTTAAAAAATGAGACCAATAGAAAGCACAGCCACTCATCCAGTCTGGTTGAAACCCTTCTTTTTGGTGGGAGGAGAGAATGAGATATTTTCTTCATGGAGGAAACAGTTAAGCAACTAAAAGAAACCCATCCCTGCATGAACAGAGCTTGCTCCTTCCATAGAAGTGCAGGATACTGGGAGTGCCTTGTGCTGTAGATAAGAGATGCCAGGGCTGTGGGTCTGCCCACAGGCAAGATCTTAATTAAAAATTATCTGTATTATATCAAATATTTTCCTGAAATTTTTCAAAGTTGTTTCCATGTCCTCTGCTAAAAAGTAATCAAAGGAATACTTTGCAGGATCCTGACATTCATGCTTATATCACTGACATCCTTTTTTTGTTCTAAAATAATCCAAGCCCTGTACTGATACAGAGTTTGGTAAATAAGAGGTCTTGGTAACATTGACAGAAAGTTCTTCTTTTTTTCTATGTCAATAAGAATTGTAGGAGAAGCAGGAAATGCCATTCATGATAGCATCTTCAAGCTTTTCCTCTTGAAAAAGCAGACCTGTAATGGACACCCAAGGGCCCTGCCCTGTCTGTGCAAATAACCTCAAAACTCAGGAAAATGCAGTAGAAATCAGCCTCTCTGGGGATGGGACCCTTCCAACCTCGCAGGCAGGGCAATGTGCAGTGTTAGCACATACCAGAGGACTTCTGCCAGTTGTGAAAAGGGAGTTTGATGTTTGTTGGCACTTTGGTTCCTGTGCTCTGGGAGCGGGCAGGCCTGGCCAAGTTGCTTTCCTTTGTGGGCTTTTTTTTGGGTTTGGTTTTTTTTTGTTTTTTTTTTTTTTTTTTTTTTTTTTTTTTTTTTTTTTTGTTTTTTTTTTTGTTTTTTTTGTTTTGTTTTTTTTTTTGGGCAAAGCAAAGCATTCAGAAATGGAAACTCTGGTGAGGAGATGGATTTTCTTTCCCTGCCATTGTGCTCCTCTCAAGCACCACTCAGTTTTACTTTACAGGGTTTCCCTTTCATCTGAAACCTTCCAATTTCAGGCAGGTTAGCTTGCCAAGGTGCACCTTCCCTTTCATAAATATTGCAGTAGCTACAGGCTATGGAGAGTTAGCCAAGCCAGTTCTCTTCATCTATCATAATCTCACCCCTCCCTTAACCCCCTCCTCTCCCACTCTCTCATTAAATAAGAACAAAAGGTAAACCGTAACCCTCTCACATGCCACATTAATATATGGTATAATTTTCCAGTTCTGCCCAGTTCTGGTATGGCAGCTGTGTGCTTGTGTGGAAAATGGGGCATCTCCTTTATGTTGGGAACCCTTGCAATCGCAATCTTGTGTCAAAACTTGTTCCTCACTGCAACACCCTGGGTTTCCCAAATGCTACTCAAATAAGGAGTTATTGGGCACTTTTTGCCCTCTGGGCATTAGAGGGTGAAGGACCCATCCCTGCCCCCCAGAACCTTGGAGGCAGCTTCCCAAACTCCTGTTTCCCTGGTGTTCAGCCCACGGAGGATCAGCAGAGCTGCTGTCTCTGATGTTTGAGGGTCAGGTCTCTGGGGCAGTGGCACTTGCTCTGCCCTTGCCTGCCGTGGAGGTTTTTCCTTTTGGGTCTGGGGCTCTGGGAGCTCTGTAGCTGAAGCTCCTGCCAGGAGCCAGGGCTGCTCTGCCTCCCACCTGGGCTGCAGAGGAGCTCAGTTCAGTTCTGCAAACAGAAATGACTTGAAATACAGGTTCCCAGTGCTCAGCTAAGGAGGGGATGCTTTTCATTCCCTGTGGCTTTCTGGCACTGCTAACACACAGGAGAGTGGGTTTTGTGTGCACCCTCAGTGCTGGTCTGTTTGAGGCTCTGTACATTCTTTAAGGCACTCGTGTGACTGCAGAAAGGCACACTCTAAATCAATGTGCTTGTACCATGCTTCCAGGATACAATTACTTCTGGTTAAAGCAGCCAAAGCCAAAGATAAGCAACTAATATCTCTTGGAATTAACTCATGGAACCACACCTTTGCTCTCGTGTCATAACAGCAGATGCTGAACTGTGCCTAGTCCTGTTAGTGGCTGCATTACAGCAGTGTCCAGAACCCTGGATGCTCTGACCATGCTCACCCCTGTGCACGGTGAAGTTTACACATGCATGTCAGCCTGAGAATATAAGATGATGAAACAGGTGAAGGATGAGACCAGAATCTGTGAAATGATGTGAAAAGGTTCTCCTCAATAATTTCATGTAAAGAAGTATAGCAAGGAAACAAATTCTTCTGTCTGTTTTCAAATTTTCAGGGGAAATGTGACATCCAAGCTGTTGGCATTTTGTGGGTTTTTGGGGGGATTTTTTTGTTTCTGGGAAACAATTATAAACAAAGTACAAAACTGCCATAAAATCTTAAAATTTTACCAGAAGATAGCTCATACCTTGCCACTTACATGCAAGATACATGGAATTGATCTCACATTCACAGGGGTGACTATGTGATTAATGTTGTCCAAAAACCATGTTTCCCTTATGCTTTCTTAGAAACTTTCTAACAAACTCTGATCATCACTAGACAGAGCAGGTTTTGTGGAGATGGGCTTTAGGGCAAACATGCTTTGCCCTTAGCACCACCTTCCATTGCTCCCAGTGCAGAGATGCACTGTTCTGCATTTTCTCCAGTCACTCATTCCCCTTCACTCTGAGTGCCTTTCGTTTCTGTTCAGGCTGAACTGTCCATCAGGGGCTCTGCTGGACCCTTGGTTGCTGCTGAGAGTGGTTTTCCCTCCTTCCCTCTTTCTAAAATGTCTCCCCTTGCATGCCCACACTTACATCTGTCAAGGACACCAACAGGTGACACCTTCCTCCTCCCCATCCTGTCAAGGCTAGAAAAGGCTGTGGCAAAGGGAGCACTTACAAATAAGGCCAGATTTGGGGACCAAGGTGCATGATGCATTTTTTTATTTATACCCATGCACGCGCGCTTGCGTGTATGTTACAATGACTTCAGGGGACTGAGGGGACTTTCCACAAGGATTAACTGAGTGTGCCTCCAAGGTAACACAGCGAGCTCGCCTCGCCTGCTGCGTGCTCACTTAGGGCTTTTTGTCACATGGAAACTGGTCTTTTAAAGAGCTTAATGTGCTTAATGAAAGATACACTGGATCTGCAGTCCTAACCTAGTGAAAACCTCACGGGTTTGTAACGGGTCTTCTTTTAAAATCATTGCTAGATTTTGTCACTGATAGAGCAGTACTACAGAGATGGTGTCTGCTAGTTGCCTTCTGTATGTGAGCAATGAGTCCCTGCTCCAAAGAGTGCACAGATCCAGATGCTGGGTGCAATCTGATGAAGAGTAGAGAAGGTCTGAAGACTGAAAAATGCGCCAAATTTGTGCCAAGTACAATGCTCTCCCTAAAGTCCAAAGTAATATGCATTATGGTTGAACTGGATCCTGAAAAAAAATGAGGAGGGAAGAGTATGGGCTTTCCTGTTGCACCACCTTTACCTCTGTAAACGCTCAATTCACTAAGTGCATCTTTGCAAGAAGTGATCAAGCAGTGGTCACAGAAAATGCTGCTGGTGTGGTGACAAGGTGAAACATCCAAGGGTCTCTCTCTCAGACATTTTGAAGAATTGCCTGCCATCTTTTTAATGTCCATGACATGCTCTTGCTCTATCTAAACCTTAGTACAGCAACTTCTAAGGAAAAAACCCAGCGTCATCTCTGGAGGTTATGCTGCAGTGCTGGAGAATGAAAAGAGTTGATGCATGTAGGAATCAACAGATTTGGAGAGTGTGAATTTAGACTTTTCCAAAGGACAGATTCATGTGCTGCAGGGAGCTGGGAGAAGGGATCAAAACAATTTGATTTTATTCCATCCCAATCCACCCACTGATCGTTGACCTTGTGTCTTTGAGTGGCTGTAAGGCAGAAGTGAAACTCCTGATGTGTTTTCTCCTGCACTCTGAGCATCAGTGAGGGAGCTGCTCCTCAACAAAGGTCTTGCTGTGGTGCCTCCCAGACTTACCACACTGCAGTCGTGGGGAGAAGGAGCTTCATCCTCTCCTTCACCTGCTCTCACCACAGCTCCTTTCATGAGTTATGTGCACACTGCATTCACGAGCACAGGCAGCCACTGAAGAATAATTTAATAGGGTTAATTTGCACAGCTTGACCCCAGCATGTTTCTGCTCATCCCAGGAGTCAGCTGTATCAGTAAATTATGATTTTGACTAACCACATGCAGTTTAGTGTCTGTAGAAGCACTTGAGGCTCTTCAACACTCATACTTGTAAGAAACACCTACATGAAATGACCAGGAAAGATGAGTGGAAAGAGCCTTAGCCTGCCCAAAAAGAGTGCTGGAAGGAGCAGGAATGGCTCAACAGAGTGGCAGCTGAGAGCACACACTCTGCAACACTTGGTGGGTCTTTGCTTTCCTTCCTCCTCTTTTCCTGGCTGACATTTAGGCTGTAGGACGGGCAAGGTAGTATTTTCAAAGTCACATTGTCCCAATGGGGATGTAAGGGGGTTTTGGCCAAAGGTCATTGCTCATGAAGCAGTGCACAGTCAGTGCACAGTTTTGAGGAGGCTGAACTCCTTACCTTGTTAATGGGCTCTGGTTGCAGCACAGCCAGAGCCTGGCCAGGCCAATTCCTACTGGTTATTTCATGAATGCCAAGATCTCTGTGCTGAGTTTTATTACATAGGATCAAAGCTCTTTGCTTGTCAGTGGGACATTAATGGAAGCTGGGCTCCTAAGGCCCCAAGGGTTCGGGGATCAGCTTACTACTTGCTCTCCTGTCCAAAACCAGCCTGATCTTGAAAGCTTGGGATGGCTGAAAGTGGTTATTCCTGGTGACTGGGAACTTAACTTTGCTCCTACTGGCTGAGTATTGATGGATGAACTCAAAAAGGCCTGGTTATCCTACATCAAGGAAGTATCAAGCATTTGAAAAATTACCCTGCTTAGCTGTTTAATCTTTTGATACTTCTATGAATGTTAAGTAAATGGAAAGGTTTTTCTTGTCAGGTTTTTATTTTCTTCCTCTGGTAACCCCTGGAGAAAATAAGAGAATTTAGCCATGTGCTTTACAAGGGTCTATTCAGTGTTGGTGGGGCTGAGTCACATGCCTGCTCTGACTGATGCCATCACACCCATGAAACACATAACATGTTATTGCTCAGTGGCTTAGCAACATGCACTGTACCCTGCCTGCTGCAAGCCTCTCACCTTTGCCTTCCCTTCAGGGCCAGTATTTTGCAAACAGAATTTGCAGTGCCATGGTTACCAGCAAATAGGGCTTGGGACCTTTGAGCCATTTGCCAGTGTCTTGGGTGATTTCATTAGCTTATAATATTGTAGCACGTTTTGCTAATTCAGCATTTCATAGGATTGTAGCTGTTGAAAGGGGAGTTAGATTTTGGGGAGTCTCAAGATGATGGTGTCATTTTGTCTCTCACTGCAATGGCACTGGAGATTTCACATGCTGAACGCCAAGAGAGAATTAGGGAACTTGTGTTTAAGCTTTCCATACCATCTGCCAGCACTGGCCAGTGAACTATAATGTATGTACTGTAATATAATGGACATCTAAGCATTTTTTTGGAAGTAAATTTGTTCCAAGAGGAGAACTGCAGGAGCCCAGAGATCTGCTGAAGGCTAAGGACAGGAGTAACCCAAGTGCTGCCTCTGGCTGTACCCATTTATGGCTCGGAATAAGCCTGAAAACAGGACACGGCCTGGTGCTTGCAACCAGGTGCTTTCCCAGACCATCCTGATACTTTCATGATACTTAATAGCTGTAAATTCCATGAGTGTGCTTGGTCACCTCTTCCACTCATTTAAGCTTTTGGTGAGTTGCCCTTTCTGATGACCCCGGGCCGCAGTGCCCAATGCTGCACATCTCGCTGCCATTGAGTGGCAGAATCTTGCTTGTTTTTTTCTTAATGTTCTGCCTCCTGGATGTGATCCTGGAATATGGCTCTTACTTGGCAGACCATGGCCTTTCCCATCCCAACAGCTGTCAGAGCATTGCTGAGGTTGAGGTATTTTAGGTCAGGACCTGGCAGAGGAAAAGGTGGCCCTCAAATAGAAAACTGACTCTTACAAAATGTCTCCTTTTGTCTCCAAAATCCAGTGCAACCATCACTTCTCACCTTAAGAGTCAAAATTTATTACCGAACTTTCTCCTGAAGTCTGAGCTCATGTTGTGCAAACAGGCAGATTTATGAATTTGTTTGTGCGGAATTATTCACCCCAAGTGTGCTGGCTGTGTATCCACCCTGCTGGTTATTCAGATGTTCTTCAGTGCAGGGATTGTTCTGACTGTGCACCAGTCAGCAGCTGCTCCCTGGGGTGTCTCATCAGTCACCCACTTCACGAGCACAGCTCTCACTCCCCAGTGAGCTGAAGCCCACAATATTTTCATGGTGCCCACACAAGCACTTTCAGGGTGAATGTGCCTCAGTGAAGAGTGTTTGTGAAGCTTCCTCGTCTTTTTCCAAGGACCTTGCCAAAGGAAGGGACCCTCCTTTTTCTTTTTTAAGGAAAAATGCTCTCCATTGTGCATGAAGTGAATGCACTTGGAGCAAAATTGTTCCATGAAATCTAGTATTTATTCAAGATCATAGATGAAGGTATTTAAGCACTTGAGGCTTCATAGAAGCACCCAGAGGCGCCAACTTTCAAACATCCCTTGTTCTGCAATGCCAGATTTTTTTCAGACACTCTCAGGAGAGGTGAGAGAGAGTCTGGAAGACAGCCCAATTCTGAGACACTGCTTAGTCCATATTTTTCTCTGTAGGTAAAGTTTCTTAAAAGAAAGCTAAGAATTTGGGAGTTTAATGCCTCTGGGGAATTGCAGCTCAACCTCTATCTTGCTTTATGCATCTGTTTTTCTTACCAATGCTTTGCAGGATTGCATTTTTTTTGATCAAAATCATGAAGGATTGGCTCAGCTGGGATTAAGAAAGGGCCCATGAGCCTGGCTCCCATTGCTGAGTTTGAGGCACACAACTCCCTGATGGAGTTGCAGAGAGACAGAGGTGCCTTACTCAAGAGGAGTGTCAATATAGAAGCAGTTGAGAGGAGATCTCTCTCTGATTGGTGTTCAGATTTTCAGGACTTTACCTTTCCTAAATTTTCTTGCCCACATTCATCCTGTTTTACAAGATATGCCATTTTACAGAGTTTTCATTTAAGAGGTTGAGTTCCTGCCTATTGTGTCAGATATAGCTCCCTAGGAAAGGACACTGTTCCCTTTACAGCAGCCCAACAATATCCATTGTCATATGATAACAGTGCACACACAGACACCTACTTTGCAGTGAGTTGCATTTTACACGAGGAAAGAGAGCCAAGCTTCATTTGCTGCAGGCAAAGCTCAGGACATAATCTCTTGCACCATGTCAAGAGATGTGCAATAGCTCATTAGGCAACAGCAGCTTCATCACACCTCAGATCCTCACATCCTGACCAGTGTGGGAGGAGGACGGGAAGTAGACCATCCAATTTCCTGACATCCTTGTGTGGTTGTGTCATCACAGGAGCTGCAAATCTATCTTGAAGGTATTTTTACTCAAAATTTCACTCTAGCCCAAAATCAGTGTACACACCCTTGGTTGAAAAGAAGCATGTCTCCAAGCAGGCAGCTGAGCTCAGATCTCCCAGAGTGGCAATAAACATTCTCCAAGGAGCAAGAAAAATTCAGAAAAACTCTTGAAGGGTCCTTGGCATCGTCAACTTTCACTTTGGTTTCCACTTAGCATCTTCCTGAGGCGAGGCTGATCTCCCTCCACCTGTGCTCTCGTGTGCCCTTTGTGCTGAGATCACAGCATGGGATATTTTTGTAAATTATCTAATGACCAAACTGAAAAGATAGGCTTTCTAAGGTTACCACTGGAGGCAGGGCACGGCTGCAGAGCACAGTATCCAAGCATCTTTGCTTTCCCTGGGAGGGTGCTTGGCTGCAGTGGCTGCCCCCTGCGCCCAATGAGAAGGGCTGCAGGGCTTGGGTTAGCAGTACCTCCGTGATATGAGCCCCCATAGGGTTTATGTCATACCTATATTTCAGAAGTTACAGAATGTGGAAGATATTATTACCAAAGAAGCATGTTGCAGAGCCAGCTCCTCTGGCCTAACGACACCTTCTTTTTAAAGGTGTCTGTGTAATGCAAATTTAAAATCAGGGCTCTGGAGTGGTTCTTTATTAGAAGTAACATGAATTCCTCTTGTCCCTTTACACTGAGAATGGAATGGTTGTGCAGCAGTAAATGGGCATCAGGAGGAGTCCAATGTGTAAAGCTGAGATCTGGTTTGGGAGAGCACAATATTAGCAAGGGCACGTCCTGTGTTCACAGTGACACTCACAATCTCCCTTCTGTACCTGATGTGAAGCTGAAATTATTCCAGGACATGAATATTGTAATATTGATCCTGCTGATGCATCTATTAGTTAAACACACTGTTCAAATATTGTAGTGTTGGAATTCAGATTATTTTTAATGGTTGTGAAACGCAAAATATTTGTCCTTGTTTGTTAACAGAAAATTATAGGTCCTTTGGTTTGTGATTTTCAATCCTACTGAATTATTTTGTTTACTTGTAATCCTGTAATGTAAATAAGTTTAGAGTAAATCTAAAAAAGGAAATCTAAAGTTGGTGGTGCTGGATAAAAGAACTTTTCATCTAACAGCTTTCTTCTCACTTTAGTTTACACTGTGGTATTTGAACTTTTATACTCTTTTAAGTAATCTCCTGGTTAGACAAAACATTTCCTTCAGAAGCAGTCTTTACTTTCCATACGTGCTGTGCAGTGAAATCACCACGCTTCTGTCTGCATCCCAGGTCAGCAGAGTTCTCTCATTCTGATTATCAACACTGCCTGTGATAGGAAAACAGTGAGTTTTGTAGTTCTGGGCCGTGGGCTGAGCGAGGCTCCTGCTTTCCCCGGGCAGGAATGCCAGATCTCTGGTCATGCCCAAGAGCCTCCATTCCTAAATCTGGGACCAAGCCCTTGACTGTGGCTGGAGCACTTTTTGGCACATAGCAGAACAAAGGTGGTCCCAGAAGTGACTTCAATGAGCAAATTGCAAGCAAATATGGTTCTGTGCACCAAAAACTAACATAAGAAAATTCTGTGGCCAGCTCTAATGGAACAGGAACTTTATTCCTACTTTTTGTCTATTACTAAATGTGCCCAAGTGGCAGTATCTTCTGTTTTGGGGAGTGGGGAACTCTGGAGGTGTATCTCATCCCCCAAATGCAATGCCAGGAAATTGTTGTAGAATGATTCAGAAAGAGTATTATTGCCTTTGCATGGCCTAGTCCCCATCGTCCCCCCAGAGCTGGGAAGACTTGGAATGATTCACTGTACCACCTCTTTATACAAATTGGGCTGCTGTGAAGGAGGAACCCCCCAAAAACGTACAGCAGAGAATGAAATCAGGGCAAAATTCTCGGTCATGGCTCTGAATTAACAGAAATTTTACTGTGTAAAGGAAACAAGGCACACAAGCCCAAAGGTTCATGGGCATATGTGAATACTTGCCCCTCAAGCAACAAGGAATTGTTTAAAGGTAAGATACTGGGGAGATCGGATTATAAGTTAAGAGGCAAAGTTGGGGCAATATGAAGGGTTCTCCTGAAGTTTATCTGGAAAACTCTTCTGCTTTTTGAGAGAGAGGATCATACACAGGTGGCTGTCCTTTGTAGGGATATGGTCTCCTGCAGGAGATACAATACCTCTTTGGATGCTTGAGATCCTTATCTGGCTTTGGAAAAGAAAAGATGCAAAACCTTTTATAAAGGACAGAAAATGGGGCAACATTTAACTCAGTCCATTTGCAGTCCTAATTCTTTCTGCAAATTTTTGCTTTTTGACATTTTTCCTAGCCCTTTTCCTTTCCCCACACCATCTGTAAAATTGGTTGGACAATATCCCATCTCTGTGCCTGACTTTGTGTGCCTGACAGGCAATTCTACTTTTCCCTCCTCCTAGGAGTCATCAGGCCTAAGGGGATGATGGGCAGGAGTGGCTGTTTGCAGGATGGTGTGAGCTGGAAAGCCCTGAAAGGGTCACCAGGTGTGATCTAAGGCTTGTGGAGTTTTGTAGGGTTTGAGGAACAAAACAGTAGAAGCCCAAAGTGTGTTTTTGCTTTCTCTCTCCCGACATCATTTACTTGCTCATTAAACTCAGAAGCATGTAGCTACACCCAGAGAAAATTACTGCATTTCGTAACCTATAATTGATTTGCCTATTTATGGGGAAACTGGTTTCGGGACTATCCAAGTGTGCCATGGCTATCACTTTTCCATGGGTCTCTGTCTGCAGAGCAGCCCTGCTGTGTGTTTGCCTGGCACAGAGCTGGCAGAGCCATGGGCTGAATTCCTCACTGCAGGTTACTGAAATTGGGAGAGCTCTTATTTGTAGATGGGGCAGATATTAGTTGCAGCATGCTCAGCTCTGTTTGTTTGCCTGGGTGTTGGTATTCCAGCAAAGATTTTGAAACACACCAGCGTGCTGTTTGCTGCTGGTTTATGTTCCTTTTCTGTACTGTTAGGAAAGGTAGGGACATGGCTGGCATGGAAAGCACTTCAGTCCACAGTTACTGACAGGGTAATTGCTCCCCATGTTACCTCTCTGAGTCTCCTGGGATTTTCAGCCATTGTAAATTCAGGGATGTGGTAGGATGTCCATGAGCTGGGAAGGAGGTAAGGGTCCTCCCAACTCCTCTGTCTCAAGGGCACAGTTGCTGAAAATCCAGTTCAGTGGCCCCAGCCTTTGCTTTGATGGTCAAATCTGTAAGGAGACACTGCAGGACAAGAAAATGTTGCTTAAACCACTTTGTTGACCTCAGTTTTTACTTCTGCTTCTACCTTCTGAGGCTGGACAGCCTCACAGATAATGCACTGGCCATGAAGACTGATCACTTGGTGTCCTTTCTGTAGCTGTTGCTGGATCTGGAGCTGGTTATACTGCTAACCCTGCTGGTGTGAAAGGTATTGCTTCAGGCTTGGATGTTACAAGAGTCTTTCCATGCATAAATAATGATTTAGCTGCCCAAAAAGCCCAGGACACGACCACCCAACCCACAGCTGATGTATAAGTCAGAACTGAGGGTCAGCTCCAGCCTCAGCTGAGGGGTTGCAGCTGCTCAAAGGTGGTGCTGGGTACCTGGACCAGTAAATCCCTCCTCAACAAGCCTGGTTTCCTCAGGGAGAGCACAGTCCCAGTGTTCTCTGCCTCCAGCAGGTATTTGGAACACATGAGCAGAGTGGGGCAGTGCTGTGGGGATGTCCAGACCTTCCTGGTGAAGCTGCAGCCAGCTTGGGCAAGGCCAGCGTGTGCTGGGGGGCAGCAGGGCAGTGGTGGCAGGGAGACCATGGCCAGCTTTAGGAACTGATGCCCAGCCAAGCTGCAGCTTTGGCAGGAGGACAAGCAGGGCAGGCAGGAGGCTCTGCAGGAAGCTGAGACCCTATGACACAGCAGTGAGGAGAGGAACCTGCAGCCCAGAGGAACCTGAGGTCACTCTG